>NC_140584.1:975475757-976854507 GCF_964204655.1 Triturus cristatus | reverse complement strand
AACAGAAATTACATTATATTTTCCATTAAAAACATAATTGTAATATGTTTTTAATAAAAAATGTAGCCATTTAATCTTATGTTTCTCTTCAGTCTGGCTCACATGTTTACTATTGTTTGTTTATAATACTAACTCCCAAATGTGACATTTGAAATATCCACTGTATCATTAGTGCATGTTATGCTACGTCTCTTGTAATAGGGGTAATGTAACATCTGTCACAATCGTGAAGGAGCATCACACCTGACTCAAGTAAAAAGTTTGACCTTTTTGGGACAATTGTCTCATTATAACATCAAATACACTTATGTTTAATTTGTTTTAGGCAAGAATGTTTCTGCTCAAAAACAGTCCTTTGAAAGTGATCAGAAATATATTGGTATCATATCTAATCTTTATTCAGCAAGAACTGCCATAAAAGTGCAAAAAATATATATAATTCAAACATTTTAAAACTGTCTCATTAATTGAAATAGTAGTAAAATACGTATACAAACTGCATAATTCGTAGTGTAAAATTATCATCCCTAATACGATCCTTTGCACATAAAAACTATGTAAAAAACCTTAGGGTCATAGAGGGCAATGCACAGAAATTTGTAACAATAGCAGCATGGTTTGGTAATAAGAATGTCATAGCCTATGGAAATGTAAGTGCGTATAATATTATCAAATCCAGTATAAACAATCTGATGCTAGTCTCAAACCCACTTGTAGCATAAAATGTTGTGCAATCATTATCCATGCCACAAGCCTTTATAGCGAAGTTTAATTAGAATCCTCATAGACATGGTAGGCAGAACACATAATATTCTAGTACTAGCTGCATGATTTGTTAGTAAATATAGTAGTATACAATACAGACACAAGTGCACAAAACTAATAAAAGTCATAAATTATAAAATCTGGGTCCAGATCGGGGTCTGGGTCCGGATGACAGGGGTTGTAGCAACAACATTCCATTTCACCCTGCGACTGTTACTACTGGGTTCAAGCCTTCTATCAAATGGTTCATTGGTGCAAGATAAGGTGGTGGGCCCTAATGGTCTCAGGGTGAGATCATGGGGGTTGTGGTCGCTGTCGCTGAATTTGCAATTAAAATTGCCTGCCACAATTCGTAAGTAGCTAGCCAGAAGGGATGATAGATGGGCATTAATTAAATCAATGATCCCTGTTGCTCTCATGCCAACAGTAAGCATTGTAAATGCAAATGGTTACCCCCCTGAAAAACTGTAGTATGGCACACATGCCAGCAGGAGAATTAAGATCAATAGTTTTTGATGTACATGGCAGAGTAGTTTTAATCCAAATAGCTAGGCCTCCCGAGGGCTGACCTTTCCCATGCCAAGGTAGGTCGATCAAAGCTAGAAAAGCCACATCAAAACTGGCGAGATGTCCCAAGTCTCCTAGAACAAGCAAATCTCTATCTGGTCCACAAATGTTCCCCAGTCTGGGCATGAGAGCTTATTTTTTATGCCGGCAAGCTTCCAAGGGACAATCTTTGTGATGATTTTGTCATTGGTCAAGGGGCCACCAGTGTCAGGTAAACAGATGCTGAATTTGAAACATCATTACCAGGACAAGATAGCAATGGACTGACAACAGTAGCCAGTTCGTAAACCCCATCAGTACAGTCAGTCTACCCATGCCAGGAGAAATAGGGCGTCAATCATTACAATACAGATCTGTTAAAGGGAGGTATCTATTAAGTGTAGGAACGGCAAAGGCTCTGTGAGCAACCATTCGAGGAGGTATGTGGCCACTCCCGACCTACTGTTGTGGTAGATCATTATAAAAATAGCATGGATTAACCATACAAGAAACTGCTCCTAGTTTGTCAGATCTATGTACAGATTTCATGAGGCGTAGGGCCATCCCCGGATATCTACGGTTTATTATCACACAGTTCCCTCCTATGAGTTTGGCTGAAAGGCCAACCCACCCAATCCTCCTCACTAGTAGTACATCACCATGCTCCGATATAGAAAAAATTGAGTTCTGGGACAACTAATGGCATACTTTATTTTTAAGTACTAAATACAATTAGTTCTTATTGGAGGGAAGAGGCAGCATTCCGACCAGCACCGCCACGTACGGGCAGCATTCATGGGGCAAATCCAAGCACAGTGAGTGTGAGTGGTACAATGTGGTGGCATTGGCACCTGGAGGCATGGGCTGTTAGCTTTATTGGCTCCAATATGACCTTATTGGCTCTGGACGGGATTTCTATTACATGATGATACCAAATGCACTGGCCCCAGTGCTGATAGCGGCGTATCGGTGAAGGGAGTGTGTTGCCCAGTTATTGGAAGAGGCCTCTGGTCAAAGATATGATAGCTGTTGGGATCGATAAAGTGTTCAGTTTAATAGTTAGTTCTCGAATAACACCATCCAGGAAGTTTATCTAGTCTGCCAAAGGCACAAATGCTGATGTCACAATGCCTTTGACTTTATCCATGGCACTTTCCTAGTCTAATTTTAATGCCTCAGCACTCTCCCTAGTAGTTGTGACTGATAGACGCTCTATCTAAAAAACGCCAGGGCCTAATGTGCTGCAAGAGCTGGCAGAAGACTGGGCTACAGATCCTTGTCTTTTACTAAAAATAGGTGCCAGCCCTTGCTTAGTTTTCCTCCTTTTTCTAGCTGCAGGTTCTCAAAACCTAGTCCTTGCAGAGAGATTGACAGTGTTTGTTCTATTTGGTGTGAGTTGGAAGGTTTGCATGGCGTACTTGGGAGTGGATGATCCATGACAATTTATCGAGGCTGCCTCTGCCATACCAGACGGTGGTGTTCTCATGGTTGTAGGAGGATTACTGTGCTCCTCCCCTAAGTCAAGAACAGACGTCTTTCCACCAGATATATCTCTTTGGCAATTACCGCCATTGCTTGGGTAGAAAATAAGTCTGACGTTGTGTCAGTTTAGGGTTTAGTTGTGGCTCTAGCTTTATCTCCCACCAATTTTTGCTTTCCATCCATTCAAATTCAAAAGTTAATTGAGACACAGTCCCATTCACATTGTTATGTCCTCATTTTGCTAATCCAGGCCAGTGACATCATCTAGGCTGAGTTATTCATGGGATTATAAAAATTGCAAAAGACATTTTTAAGCAGGCAAAAAAATAATATATATATATATATATATATATATATATTAAACAAAACACCTCATTTGCATAAATGATATGGCATTGGCACTCCTTTGTTTATTCACTCCGATTTTATTCCTTAATGAGTGAAACAAACATCTACGCGTTTTGGCTGCCAGGCGCAGCCTTGTTCACGATGATGAGCACTCTATGTTTTTTTGATTAAATACAATCTACAATTTTCCAAACATAGAAAGAGGACAGCTGCTGTTGTTTTTTTGCCTTCTTCACACATATTGTTAGGTACATATCGGCGCCATCTTGGAACATGTTTGGAATAGGTTTTCTCTAACCTGATTTCTCCCTCACCCTGGTGTTCTATTGCCTTACAGTATATATTCTCTCCTGTTGTAGAATTATTTTCCTTCTCATGATATTTTCTCTCCTGCCACAGATTTTTGGCCATTTCCCCCTTGTGCCAAAGTTTAGGCCCTGGTCTGTGCCGTCATGTACCCCCTCCTAACACTTTGGACTGCTGTCTAATAATCTGTGTTAAATTGTTTATTGTTTATGTGATTAGGTGTTTCCCCCCTCTCCGCTCTCACGCTCTTTTGGCCGTTTCCACCCTGTACCAAAGTTTAGGCCCAGGTTTATGTCGTCATGAACCACCTCTTAACACGTTGGAGTGCTGTAAAAAATCTGTGTTAAGTTGCTTATTGTTTATGCGATTAGGTGTTTAACATTTCTCCGCTCTCACTCTTGATTGTCCCCCACCGTGGTGGCTCTTTCTCCTCCACGCATCGCTCACTATTGTCCCTCCAGATGTGCTACGCCCCTCCTCCTTATCTTTCTCTTTATATCTCCCTCCATCCTTCTCTCTGCCTATTCCTCATCTTAAAACCCAACCATGTCCCCCCCTTATCACCACCTCACTCCTCCAGACCCTGCTCTCACCAGACATTGCCCCAACTCATGGAACATCTTATACCCTTCTAACCTTTCCAAAAACGCAAAACATTTTTTTAACCTAAATTACTGAATTGTCACCCTGAAACATTAATAGCTGACACATACCTCAGTCTCTCCTCTCCCATCAAATCGAATCTTTATATTTATTCGGATATGCACTATCCATAAAAGAACAAACATTTCACTCATAGTTATCCTAGACAACATTTACATTAATCCATCTTCTTTGAATTTAAAGAGCAGGGGTCGTCTATAAAACAAATCAGCGCAAAAATTACAAAATTATCACACATATTTGATAGCAGCAGCCTATGCTAAAGTGCCAAGTGCAAAATACAAATATTTCAAAAAATAGCAGCAGAAATAGTCAAGTTATTACGTTACATTAAAAATCCCACAGGATCTATTAAAAACGGCCCGCATGAACAATTTAAAAAACACAGATTATTATCGGTGTTGCAAATAGCAGCAACGTGTGAGGAAGTGCCAATGATCAATGCTCATAGGATGACTAAGAGGAGTAGCAGCAAAAATGGGCAGACTTATTAAGTCCCTACAAGGAGCTCCATATGTCCAGATATCCCTCATGTAATAATAGTGATGATATATTCGAAAGAGTTTAGCCTAGAAGAGTACACGTCCTATACAACTAAAAAACGGAGCACCAATCCAATCATGCATAAAAGTGCATAGTTTACAAAAAACATTAAGATAAGATGTGCTTTAAAAGCAGAATACTAGCCTCATAAAAAAAAAAAGACGACGTATCATAATTCATATAGCATCATTAAGAGTTTGTTTTATCCTACGCGCACGGGTCTGCCATGCACTGCCCAAAAGTTTAGCTACCCCGCAGACTAGGACCAAAGAGGACGTATCGGTAGTAAAAACCCGCATGGCCATCTTGTGACACCTTAGGCCCCACTCCCTACATATTGGTTTAAGCCATAACGATCTTGCACCCCTATATGCTGGACAAGCAAAAAGAAAGTGGGCCACAGACTCCTTAGGGGCTGCACACCCGGGGCAGGATTTAGCTGTAGAGCTTGAGTTGTTCCACCCAGCTGTAAATTCATTCACCGGGAGGGTCCCAAACCTTAGTTTAAGATAGAGAGATCTATCCAGGGGTTTTTGTATAAAATCAAGGAACGGTTCAAGTTTCCTCTCGGGTTTAAATTCTACAAACCGCTCAGTAAGGGTGCCCCCTTTGCCTCTACAAATAGCATCCTCATGTACCCAGTCCCAATATAATTTCTTCATAACCTGCTTGGAGGGTGGTGATTGGCTAACCCATATATCGTTTAGCCCTAATTTCAATACCAGCTGTCTAAATTTGCTCAGCCACTTAATCTTGTTGCCCGTGTTAAGTAGAATTAGTTCATCCAGGACAGCAGCGTAGTTTGAGAGTTCTGGCAACCTCCTAAGGCGAACCCAGAAAAGTAGCGGGCGCAGGCAAACTATGTCTTTTAATAGGCGCCTACCCATATCTAGACATAGTGGTTTTATCGGGGTGGAGATGGGAAGTGACACCAATTCTCTCAAAAACTTGTTTTCTGAGCTCATCAGATTGGTTGTATCCTCAAAGCCCCACAGCTCAGATCCATAGAGTGCCGTAGGCAATGCTTGTCCTTCATACATGATGAGAGCCGGAGCTACAGGTTTACTCGTGGATTCTCGCTGTTCCCGCAAGATTGCTCCAGATACTCGCTTATGATTTAAAAGCATTTTGGCCAGATGATCATTCCAGTTCATTCGACTATTAACCCTTACTCCCAAATAGTCGAATGAGTCTACCAGCTCCAATGGAGTACCGTTACGGGAGATGTTTTTGCTGGCGAAAGGGCCATAAGCTTTGTTTTAGAAGTATTGATAGTAAGACCTCTATCCTCACAGAACGAGCAAAATCGATCCAGCAATTTTTGATGGCCAGTCGGGGATTTAGAGATCAAGAGGGTGTCGTCTGCAAAGAGCAGGGTAGGTGTTTTTTCCCCCACCAGGGACGGGGCGTTGGCTGGGTCCTCCCTCAAGTGGTCCACCACTCCGTTCACAAAAAGGGAGAAAAGAGTCGGTGCCATAACACATCCCTGGCGGACTCCCCTCCCCACGGCCACCCTCTCTGTCAGCTGGCCCTGAGTACCCCATCTAATCCTTGCATAATTCCCTTCGTGCAGTTTCTTAATCAATTCAAGGAGGGTAACAGGGAAGCCCATCTTTTGTAAGACATCCCATAATCTATATCGAGGAACCAGATCGAAAGCTGTTTTGAGATCTATAAATGCCAAGTACAAACTGCCCTTCCCAATGGTCACAACCTTCCAATAAATAGCAAAAAATCGGAAGATCTGATCCACCGTTCCCACCTTCTGCCTAAAACCCGCTTGAAAATGGGAGAGGATGTTATTTTTTTCTATCCACGATCCTACCCTAAATATGATGACCCTGCCAACCACCTTCTGGACCACGTCTATCAGACTGATCGGTCTATAGTTGGCAAGGTCATCCCTCGCCCCCTTTTTAAACATTGTTACCACCTCAGCCCCCTTCCATGAGTCCGGGACTGGGTGGCCTCTTAAAATCAAGTTCATTAATAGGGAGATCAATTTGGCCCAGGTTACTGGGTCATTAAGGAGGAGATCCCCAGGTATCCCGTCAGGACATGCAGCCTTTCCCGGAACCAGATGTTTTATAGCCGTTTCAACCTCGTTAAAGGAGAAGGGATCTTCGGGCCGTGAGAAGTGTATCATCACTAGCCATTATCCGAGATGGCAAACTTGGCTCATCTACACCATAATACAGGTCATAAAAATGTGTGAACCATTGATGTTCTGACATATGGTTAGAGATGGGTTCCGATCTCCCTCTCCTGGCTTTGTTAATTAGATCCCAGAATATGCAGGAGTTCTTACTCAGGGAAGCAATTTTAAGATTCTGCCAGTGTTGTTCTTCCCAGTCCTGTTTTGCTATCACTAAAGACCTCGCATAATCCCACCTAGCCGCTCTAACTAGTGAAGGATTCTTTTCGAGCAGGGCTGTGGTTATCACCTTCCTTTTATCTCTACATTGAGCCGTATACCAGGGATTACTTGTTTTTGCCTGAGTATGGTTTTGTCTGGCACTACCTCCCTGTATAATAAAATATTGGCCCACTTTCTCTATCCCGTTTTTATAAACTAGAGGAAGTAAAGGGTCCTGTACATTTTCTTTTACAACTGTAAATTGCTCTAGATCTGCAGTCATCTCGACTAAGTGCTCATTGATCTTATCTAGGATCCCATCCTTTGATGAGACCCACTCCCATTTTAACCAATGATTTGAATTATACGGGACAACCTCCTTGGTATGCATTAGTGGGGCATTATTTCTATTTTCCTTTTTTAATCCCCACCATATCTTTGTACAGAGGGGGTTGTGGTCACTGTCCTGGGATGGGATTACCTCCATATCGATTAAATCACTCCAGAGGTTGACGTCAAGTAGAATATAATCTATTCTTGACTGGCCGTTAAGCCTATTAAAAGTAAAAGCCCCATCTAGATCTGAACTTGTTCTGCCATTTAATGCTCACAGATTATATTGCAGGGTCAGGGCGTTAATCTGAATTGCCCTTGGGGTCCATTTTCTAATTGGCGCTAATGACAAGGCCGGGATAGATCATCTAGAATCTTCTTCCTCTATTCCCAGGAGATCGTCTCTGGTTAGAGGTTCGAAGGTGCAATTAAAGTCACCACCTACGATAGTTTTAGAGAGCGGGAGCTGCCAGCTATTTCTAGCTCTAAGGCTGCTATTGTGCTGGACATTTGATCCCCAGGAGACCCTCTTGCATAGACATTATAGAGGTCTATCTTGCAGTTCATATCTTACCCTTGGATTGAAAGATGTAAAATATCCTCAGTCCCTGATTTATGTACAGTGATATCCCAATTTAGTTCGATCTTGATCCAGACGTGTAGTCCCCCAGCTGGTCTACCCTTCCCTGAAGTTATTGCAGGGGTAAAAAAGGTTGAATACCCTGATTTATATACTGGAAGCAAACTCCATGTCTCTTGGAACATGCAAATGTCAAATTTCTCAATGAAGATATTCCAATCCGGTAAGCTCACCTTATTTTGTAACCCAGCAATGTTCCAAGAGAGCAGTTGTACCACCTTCTGTGTCACTGCCGGGACAATTATTGTGGGTTCCATAGTCCCATCCCGCCTACAGGGATTTAGCTCGATACTTCCTAAGCTATTCCTTGTTTGCTTCTGGGGGGTGATACTGCCTCCAATACCCGCCAATTGCCCTATTAACATACTCCGTGTGTTATCTATTTGGGGTGTAAAGCTCTCCCACACCGGGCGTCATTCGATCTGCTCCAACCCGCTATACCTATTTCTCAATGGAAAATAAGAAAGCAAGGGTGAATCTCCCGGTGTGTGGAGTCCTGATGGATTTTAGAAAACAGGGTATTCTGACTCCCCTCCTGTTGACTAGCTATATCCTTCCCAGCGCTCTGGTTGAAAGTAGAATAGAAATATGATAGGTGTAAGGGGAAGATTTGGGTATTTGACCAAGGTGGCGATCTACTACAGATGTGTTCTACCGCCCTGGGATTCCTAAAGTTGATCACTACACAATTTCCCATTATGGTTTTGGGCCCAGTCCCAATCCAGTCTACCCTTCTTACACCCAATATTTCACCAGAGATGTTAAGAGGGAGAGGCCTATTCTTATTGAGCCATTGGACACATTTGTTTTTTAGTTCGAAGTGGTCCTCACTTTTCCCCTGACTTAGAGGAGGAACCCCTGCAAGGACCACAACATATGGTAAGGATTCCGTCGGCAGGTCGAGGGTGGGCAAAGCTGGGGAGGTCCCCACCTCCAAACTATTTCCACCTCTTTCACTGAGTCGAGGTTGGTGGTACGATGGATCTAATCTATTTTCGATAGATCCCCTCAGGGCAGAAGATTTTGTCGCATCAGCTATACCTGCCCTAGTCGGGAGTAAGGCGGGATCGAGTGAAGGATTGGCAGGTACCAGAGCCGGTACCGCTGTTGTATTTAAACCGGCTAATGGAATTATGGGACCAGGGCTGGAAGTAGATTCATCAATGCCAGAAGTTCCTGAGGGGCCGGGCAATTGGGATTCCCCTAGGCCTGAATTGTTAATCGAAGAGATCAATCTGTCAAGCCTAGATGTCAATGGCTTGAGATATGAGCCAATGATCTTTTCAATATGTGATTCAAAATCAGATAGAAGATGTGTGACCCAGAAAGGAGTTCCCAAATTGTTCGCACAGAGACTAGCAACAACCTGCACAACATCCACTGAAGCTGAAGGAACTTTAACCAGTTTTTTTATTTTTTTTACCTTTCTTTCTTCTCAGGCATGGTTTAGAAGTATTTCCAACAATGGGAAGTGGAATTATATTGGAGACCTCGGGGGGGGGGTAAGAGACGACTTGTGCAATTTGTGTACCGGGCAACTCCGCAAAGGAACACATGATAGAGGAGCTAAAATCAGGAAGGTTAACAGTGCCAGCAGAGTAATCCCCAATCGACTGAAGGGGGTGGGGGGCAGCTGGAGTAATGGACAATCGCCTTTCCGTATTCTCTATAGCAGATGCTACAATCCCAATTGTTTTCTGTAGCATCTTATCAATGGCGGTAAGGCTTGGGAGAGGTTGGGCCGTAGCGGCCTGGAGCCTAGTAATACGACCGGAAGAGGCAGGCTTTGACATTATACCCTTATCACTTATCACTCAGTGCTACAATTAGGTTAACAAAACCCTCATATGCCAAGCTTGATACTACCGTCCTACTAATCAAAGCTTGGCCTGAATACAAAAACAGTGATAGAGGTTAATAGACCAACTACATATGACTTAGATATTATATCATTAAGTTGTCGGGTGGAGGATACAGAGTACCTTTGCCGATAGAGCAGTTCCACGTGGCAATATGAGCAAGTTTCAAAGGGGGTGGCCCAGCCACCTCTGGCCTCCGACGGCCACAGACGGACCCGCCCTTGGCCCGGGCTTGGCGCTGCGGGGCTACTGGAGTGCTTTAATCCCTCCCCCGGCGCTGTCTACTGATGAGATTGGCAAGCGCCCGGGGCTAGGGATGCTGGGATTTGTAGTTTTAGATGGCCGTTCCCCTCACGGCAACGGGAGGAAGCGCTGGAGACAACGAAGATATGCCCCCGATGAACGCCGTTCCTCTCACGGCAGGTAAAGAACTCAGCTGTGGCACCAGGCAAGGTAAGTGTGCGTCCACTTCTTAATAAACAATAATGTTCAATCAAGTTTGTTGAAAAAAAGAACACCAAGCAATAGCACTGTCCTTCAATCCTCTGTGGCTCAGACTCAGACTGTGCTCCAAAATTCTTTTACTAAATGCGCCTCGTGTTTGTATGGCAAAAAAAAAGCAAAAGTTTCCTAGGTTACAAAAAATAAAACTCAAGTTACGATGCTCGTCTTTGTTGAAACACCGCACAGCGATAATGGGGGAGCGATCTCTGTGAAAAGCGGCTTCTTTGTAGGGAACGCAGCAAGTCCTCGCGCTGTGGAAAGTGAGCCGCTTTCGTGAAGTATCCAGAGAGAGAACCAAGAGGGAACCTTCCTCACTCTCCCGGTTTTGGATTTCCAACAGAAAGGTGAATGCGCAATCGAGGCGTTTGAAAGGCAGTGCAGGCGGGGCCAAAGAACGCCGAGGTGGAGAGGTGGTAGCAGAGAGCTTTACTCCCGATGGCGTAAAAAGGGTGTCCCAAAATGCTGACACGTTCCGAATCCAGAAGAGGAGGTTTGCACAGCAATCCAGGGGGGTCCAGAAATCTGCGGCCGGGCACCGCAAGGAGAGTGCTGGCTGGTTTCTGCGTCAGACCCCTCTGTTTCACCTCTGTGGGGGAAAGTGGGCATAAATGCTGCCTGGGGTGTTCGAGGTGCTGGGGCAGGCACCTGCTCCACTCGACCCCCACATCCAGTCACCACTTGCTGTCCAAATGACCAACAACTGCAAACTGCAGGCGGCAAGGTGAAGATGGGAGCCAGAGATCAGTATCGAGATATCGGCACAGGGGGGGCAGGAAGCAGGGAGCAACGAGGGAGCCACGAGTGGGCCGCAAAAGCAAGGCACGAGGCGGCAACACTACAGCCGCACTACACGCCAACACGCTAAAGCTGCCCGGCACAACTCACCCCCAGCTCCGGGCTCCGAGCTTCGGGCCCCAGAGTACAAGTCCGACCCGACCGATCTCGGCTCAGTCCCGGCTCAAGCCACGGCAACTTCGGCGCTGGATCTGATCCAAGTTTTTGCGGCTCCAGTTGATCAGATGGCCCCCAGTCAGCACCCGGCTGAAAACGGACCCTCCACGGCCCATCCAACTCCTATCCCTACCTAGAACCCCTCTCCTACCTCCCTGCCTCCACAATTTGACTGTCCGTTTCGTCCCCCCTTTCTCTCTCTCTCCTAACTGCTTTCCCCCCCCTCAACCCGTATTGGCCTATCCTGACATCTCTCTCGCCCACTTATCTTCTCCTTCCACCTTGACTGACTCTACGACTGACACACCTTGCCTCACACTTTACACCTAACCAATCAGCCAGAGCACTCCTCTTTCTCCCCCCTCTGGCCTCTCCCCACTCCTGCGCACCAGACTCCCCTTCCCAACCCATATTAATCCTACCGCATTCCCCCCTCTTTTACAACTGAGCTCCCCTCAATCTTCTTACTCAGACATTAACAAACGTAGAACGAAATCTCTCAACATTGACGACTGAACTTACTCGACGGAGAGATGATTTCAACTCACTTAGAGCCTTGTCCTTCCTGAACCACACTGATTCCCTCTGCCTATGCTCTCAAAATATCTCCCGATATAACCAATGGAGAACTACACCCCTAGGCTACAGATCTAGGCGCCTTGATGCCTTTGGGCTTAGTCTGCGCGTTATAAATTATTTTTCATTCATTCATTCATTCATTCATCTCATAGGCCTCTCCGCGCAGTGAGCTATCTATCCTCTTCTGACCTCATTGACCTTTGCAACTCCTACCTTCCTCTACCAATGAGTTCAGATCTTCTCCTCTCACACACCAATATCCCATTTTGATTGTAGGAACTAACAGAATCCCACCCACACCCATCTCACCTAGACCCCCAGCTCAACTTACCACCATTCTCCATTGTACTCCTACCAACAATAACCCTAAACCCCTCTCTAGCATGCTCGTCAATTGCCGTTTGGCTGTCCGACATGCGACTGAAATATCCGAAACCACCCTCAGCGAAGCTATTGACATCGCCTTCCTAACGGAAACCTGGCTCAATGACCACTCAACGGTTTTTCTTGACCGACTCACCCCCCCCCGTTTTTTCTATCCTTAGGAAAGATAGACCTGTCAGAAAAGGGGGTCGTCTAGCTATAATCTATAAAAACGAACTTCAACTTTCACTATTAAAAGACTCAGACCACCTAACCTTTGAATACCTTGGTGCCGAACTCACTGCTCAGGGCTCTCCCCCAATCTGACTACATGATATCTACCAACCTCCGGGTGAACCTCTTCTCTTCACCGACTAATTTTCCGACTTTCTTTCACAATCCTCTCTTTCTACCTCAAAAAATCTCTTCTTAGGAGATTTTAACATTCATTGGAATAATGTTGAGGATCCCACGGTCATGTGCCTCACTAACCTCCTTGAGATTAACAACCTCAAACAAATATGTCAAATTCCAACCCATATCAAAGGACCTACTCTCTACGCTATCATTTCCAATCATGACGCAACCTCCCTGTCTCACATCATCCCCATTGACTGGTCCGACCATCACCTCATTCTTTTAAGATCGTAATCAATTCCCCTCCCCCTCCACACAAATCACCAAACCCCTGAAATGGACTAGAACTCTGAGTAAAATCCCACTGGATGTACTTGAGTCTAAACTCCAAGCCCAACTCCTTCTCACCCCCCTCTCCCTAAATATCAGTGAGCTCACTGAACATTTCAACAAGACCGTCAAGGATGTCTTGGACAATTTAGCCCCTCCAAAACTAAAAAAACAACAAAATATCCCATCCAAATCTTGGTTCAACTCAGATCTCAACAACGAAAGACGTTCTCTCAGACTGACCGAAGAACATGGAGACAACACCCATCTCCCTCCCATCTTGTCCTCCTCAGATCAGCCAGATCAACCTACAAGAAACACATCTTCAATGAAAAGGTAAACTTCTTTCAAGCACAACTTGAGCGTGCCAAACATAGGCCCAGAGATAACAAACATGATCCACTCCCCCTGAGCTGATGGCCCCCACAGAGAGATGTGAGAAAATTGCTAACTTACTCTTGGATAAAAGTTACAACATCGATCAGTCCTTCCATCTAACCCTATCCCCTCCTTCCACCCAGACTTACTGCTGACGTTCCCATTGATGTACCTCTCCTGTTGACCCTGCCCCTTCCTCCTAATCCTTCAACTCACCAACCCATTTCAATGTTCCCTGAATTCAACCTTTCCAACGTTCAGCTGAAAAACAATGCCTCCTGGCATAACTTTCACCCCGTGACTGAACACAAAGTCCTTAACATCATTTCCAAACTCAAGCCAACCTCACACACCAACGATCCCCTCCCTCAAACTTTGTCCAAGATCTTAAGCACATCATTGCCTCATACTGGACTACTATCATTAACATCTCCTTTGCCACCGGTTGCATTCCCAACTCTATTCAACTCGGTGCTGCCTCTGCTGACCCAAATGACCTCAATAATCTCCGCCCTATCTCAAACCTCCCACTTCTATCCAAAGTTCTTGAAAAATGTGCTCTCTGACAATTGGACAATCACATCTGCAATTTTAACCTACTTGACACCTTGCAATCTGGCTTCAGAAAAGGACGCAGCACAGAAACCTCTGTGCTTAATATTGTCGATGACCTCCACTGGTCACTCGACAGTGGTTAGACCTGCCTACTTATTCTCCTTGACCTCTCTGCTGCATTTGATACAGTTAACCAGTCTTCCTTACTTAACTCACTTAAAGCTCGATTTGGCCTTAATGGTCTTCTCCTCAAATGGTTCTCCTCTTATCAAACATAGAACATAGCAAATCAATATCCATGACTGCCTCTCGAACCCTACACCTGTCTCCCTAGGCATCCCTCAGGGCTCCATCCTTTCCCCCTCTCTCTTTAACCTCTTTATGGAACACCTTACCCTTATTCTGAAACAAGCAGGAATCAACGACCACCTCTATGCCGATGACACGCAACTTTACTAAAAGATTAGAACCTACTCGGATGTTCCCCATCTCAACAATTCCTTGAAGATCCAATCCTGGTTTTACTCTAACCACCTCAAATGTAACCCCCAAAAATCTGAAATCATTCTCTTCTCTTCCAACAACAACTAACTCCCCATCCAAAGCTGGCTCGCTGACCTAAATGCTCTTAACTGCTCGCTCTCCTTATCAAACTCAGCAAAATGACTTGGTTTCACTATTGACAACAAACTTACTCTTAATCACCACATAAAAAACTTGGCTAAAGCAGCTCTCTTCACTCTCCGACATCTTAAAAAAATCAAACCCTTCATTCCAGCTGATGACTTTAAAGGGGTTGTCCAATCTTAGTTCTCTCCACAATTGACTACGGTAACACTATCCTCTACAGTACCCCCAAAGTACATCTTGCCCCTCCTTAGATCTGTGCTCAACCTAGCTGCCAGGCTAATCGCGGACTGCAAATGTTTTGACCACATCTCTCCTGCCCTCAAAGCCCTCAATTGGCTACCTGCAGAAGGAAGATCCTCCTACAAGACTGCTTACATAACACACAAAGCTCTTTACCAACAGACCCCCTTGTACCTTACGAACAAACTCAAAAAGCAGGCTGCTTCCGAACGATGAGAAGGACTAATGCCCGACTCCTTGTCTCCCCGCTGTCAAAAAAGAAAACCATACAATCTCGTTCCTTCTCCGGGAATGCCCCGATGATCTGGAATGCTCTCCCTAGGGACTTGCGCTGTAACCCCTCCTACCTCAGCTTTAAAAAAGACCTCAAATCTCACCTCCTCAACAAATATTGGGGTCCTTAACCTCACCTCTGACCCTTCTTTCTATCCTCCACCAATCTGGTTCCACTCCTCCGCCCTCCTGCCTCTCCCCCCCCCTGGAATATCCCTCTGACGTTACTTCCTTTCTCCCCAAACTGTTCTCCCCTTCTATACTTATCAATCTTTTCCTTCTTCCTCCCCAACCAGCCTCTAACTTAGGCTTCCACCCTGCACTCAACTACGAGCCAGCGCTTCATAAAACCTTTCAAATAAATAAATAAATAAAATGTTTGTATGTACATACATTGCACTTTCTTATAAAAACACTCAACAATAGTTTAATTTAAATATAAAGAAACAATGATGTGACTTTCATTCAATTAGAAGTTTTCCTTTGTCCAACTTATACGTTGCAATTCTAAGTTAAAGTAGGCACGTGCCTATTGGTTCTTGACTGCCAACTCCTACTGGTGTGTTCTAAAAAAAAACTCTCAGCAATTTATTAATGTGCAAAACAAGCTAAAGTGCTTATCATGCTAAAGTGTTTGTGCTAAAGAAGTGCTCTAATTTTCTTGAAGTGCAATTCTACTCCTAAATGTTATCTATTCACAACTTAAGTATTGGTACTAATCCTCTTCTGCCTGGGAGATATGTTAATACCCCACCATTGTGGTCCTTTAACTCCTACAGCCCCCTATCCGACACAGCGGTTAATTTTTATTTACATTTTCCGATCTACCCTGTACCAAACAATAAATAGTTAAAATCTTTATTCTATGTGCTATCCTTAATAAATATAAAATGCTACATTTGTGTTTGTGCTGTCCTCTTCTCTGTGTAAATATCTCTGCTTGGTGATGAATGCGCTTGGTGAGATGCAGATATCAATAGAGGCAGGTAAACAATTCTTCATCCAGGTTAAAACCATTTGGTTCCTTTCTATCCAACTCGAGGATGAAGTGTGTTTCTAGTTTTCTTAACTCCCTCTCTCTGTCTCCACCCCTTCGACTCCTTGGCACTTGCGCAATACAGCTGTATCTCATTGATGTCAAGTTACTCTGGTGCTCTTTCTCAAAATGTCTAGCTACAGGTTAGCTAGGATCTTTATTAATTATGGCTCTCTTGTGCTGTAAAATCCTTTTATGCACTAGTAGGGTGGTACTCCCAACATTCACCTTATTATACAGACATTTCAAAAAGTACACCGCATAGCTTGTCTTGCAGATTAAAAATCCTTTTATATTTACAGTTTTATTAAAAACTGTTTTAAAAGCTCTAATATTTTCCCCATGCTGACATGCCTTGTCCTTCAAACAATTCCTGAAACCTTCTTTCTTTTGAAGCCAAGTGTATTGTTGTGTATCACCCAGGCAATCACTATTCACTAGATAGTCCCTCAGTGACTTGGATTTTCTGTATGTAATCTGTGGGTTTTTAGTGGCCTGTTGTCCTATTATTGTAGCCTCTGTAATGAAGTGCCAGTGCTTCTTTAAAATTTGTCGAATTTTTATATGTTCCATGTTATAAGTTGTTATAAATCTGTGTGTGTTACATGTCCCTCTGTTCATTTTCTTTAAAGTAGTTTTAGATGGTTCAAATACTTTTCTCTATTTATTTTTCTCGCTTTTTTAGAGGCTGTCTCCAGTATTGTAGTTGGGTACCCCCGTTGGATAAAACGACATTTCATCTCATTCTCTACCTTATTATATTCTTCTAATGTGCTGCATGCCCTTTTGGCCCTGAAAAATTCTTCAAAGGGAATGCTCCTTATTAGAGGAATTGGGTGTGAGCTATTGGCGTATAAAATTGTATTTCCCGCCGTTGGCTTGCTGAATACTGTTGTTTATAATTTATCATCTTTCACCCACACTCGTATATCCGAAGAGTCTACAGTTATTTTACTACTGTGTCTCACAAAATTCAAATTTAAATCATTATTATTCAAATAATTGATAAATTGATCAACTTCCGTTTCCGTGCCCTGCCACAGCACAAAGACATCGTTAATAAATCTCAACCATAGTGATAGAGCAAGGACTCATAAAAAAGAGACTTGTTTGGAAGCAATCCTCTCATATACCTCATAACCTTGTATTAATCAGGTATTGTGAAAAATAATATGCACCACTCACGATATAATAGAAAGAAAAAGCTTGCCTATTTGTCTTACTAATAAGTAACCCGAGCGAAAACTAAAATGGCTGCTAACGCGGGAATCTGTATTGCGCATGCGTCAACTGGATCTACGCAGTATGACGAGCTATCGCTTGGAGGGAACTTTCTGCACCTGTGCAGATGCTCTTAAAATGGCCGCTTGGAAACTCACATGCTAAGCATTTGCTTTGCTGAAAATAAAACAAATTATTTACTAAGTACTAGTGCAGGAAGAGCATTTATAAATAAATGGGATTAGAGTAGAGATATGTGGTATACAGTGAAATAATTTTGTTTTGAAATTAATGTGTTCATTTTGATTCTCTTATTAGTACGAATTTGGGCCTCTTATGGGATGCTGGAGTCTATAAGCCATGTGACCGCTACACATGCGCAGTATAAGGGAGCTGAAGGAAGTGGTGCGACACTTGAGCACCGTCCAAGGACAAAACCGATACATAACCTGGGAAACAGCCCAATGTCCTGAGAAATGGATGTGAACCTGCAAAGTCTATAATATTGTTTCTAAATTAATGTGAATGCGGGTGAGAATAAAGAAATATGAATAAAAATTAAGGGGTGGGATCATTGAACAAAGAAGTCAAAGAATAATGGAGAAAGTAAGCATGGTGTGATGATCATTCCCCCTTGCCTGGCCAATCAGAGTTAGAGGTTTCATGATATTGATACATTAATGGGTGGTACATGAGCATAGAAGAGTATAATTGAGGTAGCTTTAGTTAGTTAGAGAGACGGAGATTTGCTGATCGCTGCAGAGCTCGGCATGCTGTCGGGGTGACGAGAGAATGCTGATGAAGAATATTGCAGAACATCATCTTAGACTAAATGAAATAGAAGAAGATCGCAGAAGAAACTCGAGGAGGAAGAGAGTGTCAGAGAGGGGTGCGACGCCAGCGTGAGTGTAGAGAGGTCATCTATCCTGTCCTGAATCCTGTCCTGAAGCCTTTGTCACCTGATCTTTCACGGGGGACCCTTCCCATCTCCTTGGCCAGGGGGTTGGTTTTCACACCATCCTAGGTAATTATAATTTTATTAAAGTACAAATGTTCTTCTCTCTCTATCCTCTCCTTTCCAGCACCGTCCTTACAAATTATGATATTGTCTGATTAATTGACTAATCGAATCTCCCTTACTTTGGATAACAGAGACTGCACTGTACTTTTAAATGTTTCACATGAATTTAATTTAGATAAAGCCTTAAAACTTTCCAGAGTTTGTGTTATTTTCATTACCAAGAAAATTGATTTGTGTAATTTCACCATCAACTAGTTCAACTAATGGTCCATTGACCAGAGGAAAGAACTTTTGGATCAGTGAAGAATTGGTTAGGTATGACAGGTAACCGATCTTGCAATAAGAAACAACATAATCTTTGACCCAAGCGGTTTAACTAGTCAGTGTCTATGTGTGTTTATGGGCCGAAGTGAGTATATGGTGTTAGATTATTTGTGGCTGGTTCACCGCTGGATCAGTTTTCTGGTAGCAGAGCTATGGTTATTATTGTCTAGTTTGGTGATAAGTATTGATTATTGAATTATTGATTTATGTTTTAACAAATTAGTTTGTATTTTGTCTTGTGTTGTCTGGAAATTCCCGGGGAATGAATAGCGGGTGGTAATTGAAAGCCACACTGCAGTGAGGTTACTTGTCTGTTAGAATAAGCGCTGAGAAGCTATGCAGGGCTAGCAGTGCAAATTCAGGGCCTTTTCCGTATAAGAGTGAGAGTGATTGACAGCAAAGGAGATCGCAAGGGAAACTTTGGTCTTAAATCACCTAGTAAGGGTAACACCGAAGGAGTAACATGTTCTTCTGAGTTTGAATGAAGGGTAAGCGGAAGGTTTTACTTGCAGTATATGAAAAATAAGTGGAAGATTTTACTCGCAGCAAAATAAATAATCTATACTTTGGTTTTAGTGGAACAGACAGAGTAGCAAATGTTTTATGTTGTTATTAATGAAAATTGTAAGAAAATACGTTTTCGTGTTATCTTGTGAAGGGAGGGTCAGTCGCCGGAGTTGCACTGATGTCACAAAGGGCTGCCCTGGGATAGGTTGAAACAGCGGGTGTGTGACCGACGCAAATTTGTAAAGGAGGGGGTCAGTAGTAAGGAGTGATACTGACGACACAAAAAGGCTGCACTAGTAGTGGTTAAACGGACAGCGTGAGCCCAAGTTTGATTGGTTGAAAGAATAGAAGCCATGCTAGGATTGGTTGAGGTAAAATTGTATGATTGATTCTCATTCGCCATTCAGTGTGAGTCGCCCTGATAGAAAAGCTCGAGGATTTGCAAATTATTGTTTTAGGTATTCACAGCATAGAATGTATGGTGAAAAGAGAAAAATGTCACTAGTAAAAGAAAATCAAAAATTTCTTTAAGAAAGATAAACCTGTATTGACAAGGGAGGGAATTCCTATACCTCTGCCAAAACACCTGCATCATTTATGATGATGGAGAGAGGATATCATACGTGTGTATGGATGGAGAATTGGATGGAGTATACGAAGGGTGACGGTGTTTTGGCTTTTCCAGAACATTGTATGTTTAATGGAAGAATTTTGCAGAATTTGAGAATGCGGATTTATGTATTTATTTAAAAGGTTTTATATAGCGCTGGCTGGACCCAAGAGTATCAGAGCGCTTTACAAGGTTTGGTAATGCAGAATTGCAATATAACATTTGTATAGTGAGGTAATAAACAAGGCAATTTAAAAATATCAAACAGTATTCTTTTTAAATGAGGTAAATTAACTAGGAAAACATTAGTCAAACAACAGATCGTAGATTGTATGACTGGTAGAAAGCAAAGTTATTAAGGAAGTGAAAAGAGGGGAGAGCGTGAAAGTGAAAGCGACTGTGGAGAGTGAAGGGTAAGGGGAAAGTAGGTGGAAGTAGGTGGGTACTACCCGAAAAATAAAAAAAGGGGTGGAAGTGGTCGCAAATGAAAGAATTGAAAGGAGTGGGGAAGGGGTTGACTCAATAAATAGAGGGGACCTATATAATCAGGGCAGGGGTAAGGAATAAGTGTTCAGTGACAAGGAAATTAAGGACCCCCGTATTTGTTGAGAAGGTGCAGCTTGAGGTCTTTTTTGAAGCTGAGGTAGGAGGGGTTGCAACGTAGATCTTTAGGGAGGGCGTTCCAGATGGAGCGCACGTTTCCAGAGAAAGAACGGATGAGTGATTTAGATCCAAGACCCAGGATGACACAATATGAGGCATAAGAAGAATGGGAGACTGAGTCATATGAACGAGATAAAAATAGGAGTGGGAGATACATGGGTCATTTTCCTAGATATTTGAGAGAATCATGCGAAGGTCAGATGAAATAATGGAGAAAAGCGATGGTGTCAGAAGGATTATATCCAGTATTGATGGCAGAAGAACAGTTAGGGGGCAATTGAAAAGAGAAAACAAAACACCTGACCATGACAGGTTTTGGTGAATCAGAAGATGAATATATGGAGGACTTTTTAACTACAAACCCTCCACCGTATCAGGAAGGACCCAGTAGAGCTACTCCAAGTGCGCCAGTTCTAGGAACACCTTTGATTCCACAGATTATACATGATCCAACAGTGAATAGGGTACTTCAGGATAAAGAAAAAGAAGTATTGGATACAAATAGAGAGGAACTAATACAGAAAATAACCCAAATGAATATAAATCCTGAAGCATTGACAATACCCGTAACTATAGGTCCCGTTGTTTCATTATATGGAGACAAGGTAAATTGTCCAAAACCACCAGTTGTGGCAACTCCTTTTAATAATCCTAGAAAATAAATTGTGATAATTGATGCTCAAGCCAGTGAGTGTGATTCAGTAATTTCATTCATGGATCTGCCAATAAGAGAACAGGTAAATGAAACCCCGAAAAAAGTTACATCGAGATGTTCAAAAGAAGGAAGGTCAGTGACATCCTCAGGAGTCAGAAGTGCAACAGCGGTAACTCCAGAAGATCTGGAAAGATGGGCAGAGGGAATAGAAAAACAAAGCTTACCTCCTAAGATTTTAGACATTTACAAATTGAAAGTGGAGTTGGAAGAAATGATAGCTGGAAATGTGGGAATAGATTGATTGAATACTCACAGTGAAGAAGAGTTGTTTGCAGGATCATAAATAGAAATGCAAAGATATTTCATGAGAAATTGACATATCTTACATCTGAAATTGGGATAGAAATAGGGAGATCAAAAGTATTACAGAAACTATATAGAGCAGAATTTACTGATAAAGACCTGAAAAATATGAATGTGTCTGGAAGGAAAGTACAGATTAGATAACTGATGACCATTTAGCAAAAGTGGGGAGACTTAGACAGGTGGACAACTAGGTGGATGAATAAAAAAGAGGAAGCACAGGCAAGTCGGACAACATCTGAATTTTTATTAAAGGAATCAGGAAAAGCAGAGAGATTGTGTCCAATGAGAGAAGTTCCAGGAGGAGGACATGTTCATGTTCATGTTCCATGGAGTCGACAAGATATTTTGTCATTTACAAATGATTTTCCTAAATTGAGAGAGAAACCAGTTGAATTGTACAAACAGGTCGAGAGGTTTGTGAAAGTTTCAAAGGTTTTGTTGAAAGATTTGGATGGTCTGTTTGACATAGTGATAGCTGCCGATCACAGTTGATTGGCCTAGTGATGAGTATCCAAGAGACCCAAAGACAGGTGCACCCTCAGATGATGTGATGAAGAAATATCACCAAGTAATTACTTTCTTAAAAGGGAAAATTCCTCCTAAAGGAACAGATTGGGTAAAAATAGCTAGAACAACTCAAGAGCCAAATAAGACTGTTCATGCATATTCTGAACGATTGTTGCAAGTGTTTAAACAGTATAGTGGTTTTGAAAACATTGGAGACGAGGACATGGGTCATTTTGTATATCAATTTGTGTATGGTTTGAAACCAGAGATTAGTCAGATGATACAGCAACACATGTTGTGTTGGCAGGGCAAACCCATTGATGATATTCTAAAATATGCAAAATACTGTGGGGATGATATTGAGGCAAGGCATAAAAAGTTTAAGGAAAAAATGATGTGGACACAAGTAAAATTGGCAGAACAGCAGGAACATAAGTTGAACAATCAGACTGATAGTCAAATAAAATAACAGGGTCAGCATGATAATGCCGTGAGTGGTGGTAAAATGAGAGGACGAATGAGCAGAGAAGAAGCGAAGAAAAAGTTTCCTTGTCATGGGTGCGGAAAGTTAGGACATTGGTAAAACGAGTGTAACAATATTCAGAATAATAATGGCCCAAATCAAAATTTAAATCCACAGACGCAGAATAAGGTGCTTATGAATCAACCGCAGCAGCAGGTTGTTAATTAGTAGAGTCAGGTGCCACCTGCCCCATGACAAAATGTGTGGGCAAGACAAAGTACAGTGCTGAAGCAGTATTTCAAGGAGGATGTGGTAAGAAAAATTCTGTGATTTCACAATGCTATTTGCAAAATAACAACAACACTGAGTTCGAACAATGACGGTGCCTGAGGGGGGAGGAAGAGGAGTCGTACTTTGCGCATCCTTGCCAGTAGATCAGTCAGGTCCATTTATTGATGGGAAAGTAGAAGGTAAGGATATCACTTTTCTGTTGGACCCTGGTGCTACCCGTTCTACTGTGAGAACAGCAGACATCCCAAACCTACCCCTCTTGGAAAAAACTATACAAGTTATAGGTGTATCTAATAAGCAGATTAGAACTCCAATGACAGAGCCCATTGAAGTGTGAATTGGCAACTTTAGAGATATGCATAAAATTGTGGTATAAGACTCCAGTCCAGTGAATTTACTAGGAAGAGATTTATTGTGCAAAATGAACTGCACAATTTATTGCACACTGGATGGTGTTGCAATTCAGACCCCTGATGAGGACATTGTCTACAAGATAATGTTTGCAAAGCAAGGCACATATGCAGATGAAATGTATTCATTAATGTCAAAAGATGACTTACCAGATGAATTGAAAACAACAGTGAATCCAGAAGTATGGGATGTTTACGGGAAAAGATATAGGACTGATGGTAAATGAAGACCCAGTGAAAGTGACTGAAAGAAGGTGCAGTTTACCCTAACATCAGACAATACAAAATGAGTCCCGAAGTCAAAGCAGGAGTAACTTCTGAAATTGATCGAATGATTAAACAAGGCATTTTAAAAGAAATAATGAGCAGCCCTTGTAATTCGCCTATAATGGGTCTAAAAAAGCCTAGTGGGAATTACCGGATAGTGCAGGATTTAAGAAAGATTAACACAATTGTTGTGCCTTGTTGTCCTGCAATACCAAATCCAGCAGTGATTTTGTATCAGATACCCTGGAATGCAGGATGGTTTACTGTAATCGATTTATGTCAGGCATTTTTCGCCATTCCTTTAAACCCAGACAGCCAATATATTTTTTCTTTTAAATTTGAAGATCGTATTTTGGCATGGAACCGAGTTCCTCAAGGGTATACAGAAAATCCTTCAATTTTCAACCAAATTTTGAAAAAGTGTCTTGAGAAATTGGTTATGCCCAGAAATTCAGTTCTGGTGCAATATATCGATGACCTACTCGTAGCACCGAAATCACGAGAGGACTGTGTAACTGATTCAATTGCATTACTAAATCATTTGGCTGATGGAGGACACAAAGTATTCCCAGAAAAATTAGAATTTTGTCAAACTGGAGTCAAATATTTGGGTCATCAAATAGAAAGGGGAGTGAGGAAAGTGACCCCAGAAAGAATTAAGATAATAAAACAGATGCAGATGACACAAATTCTGAGAGAGATTAGAATGTTCCTTGGAGTAGTTGAATACTGTAGGCAGTGGATTGTCGGTTTTTCCTTATTAGCAAAACCACAAATTCAGATGACACGAAAAACAGTGATAGATCCAATCGTTTGGGATGATGAAAGTGTTGAGGCATTTGTAAAATTACAAACTTGTCTGTGTGAGTCCCCTGCCTTAGGTATGCCTGATTATACAAAATAATTTGCATTATTCTGTTGTGAGAGAGAAGGTTGTGCACTTTCAGTCTTAAACCAGAGACATGGATTAAGCCAACATCCAGTAGCATATTTCTCTGCTACTTTGGATCCTGTGGCTTCAGCATTACCTGGCTGCTTGAAAGCAGTAGCTGCTACCTGTATGAGTTTGGTGAAAGGTCAAGTCAAACTTTATTTGATTAGTTAAAACCATCAAAGTACATATCACAAAACAAAACAATTCAGTTACAGCACATACATACATTAAAATGACTCAATCAGGTTATGGTGCCTTCCTTGAATTTGCAATAAAACATCATATAAAAGAGTCGAGCCCCAGATAGTCCCTAATAGGAGAAACCAGAGTTAAGTGCTCCAACCAAATTTAATCAGCCCTGGGAATTAAATAAATATCTAAGATAAAAATTGACCTGATCAAAACTTAACCATTATCAAACGAGGTTAAAATAGAATAGTAAATGAGTGACATAATTAAGAAACAGAGTCCCCACTATGAGTTTGGAACAAAGTGAGTCAATTGTGATGGGACATCCAGTAAAGGTGTATGTTCCACATTAAGTCGAGATTCTTTTAACAAGAACTCGAACACAGCACCTTACACCTAGTCGGATGACTAAGTACAAGAGAATAATTTTGGGAGCAGAAAATGTGACAGTGATCAGGTGCACAATGGTGAATCCAGCCACTTTATTGCCAGACTCACGTTGTGAAGAAGCTAAAGATGAAATAAACCATGACTGCTTAGATGTGACAGAGTTATGCACTAAGCCCCGCCCTGATATACAAGAAGAGCAACTAAAGGAATCTGACCATGAGCTTTTTATGGATGGCTCCTGTATGAGGCTTGAGGATGGAGGATTGAGAGCAGCCTATGCTGTATGTAAAATTTCCAAAGTCATTGAAACATCCTGTTTACCAGGAGTCAAATCTGCACAAGTAGCCGAATTGATAGCTTTAATTAAAGCATTCAAAATTGGGAAAAATTGGAGAGTAACCATATTTACTGATAGTCAATATGGTTATGGGGTTGTGCATGACTTTGGCCAGCTTTGAATGCTAAGGGGATTCATGACTTCTTCAGGATCCCCTATAAGAAACAGGAATATTGTGAAAGAACTGTTGGAAGCAATACAATTGCCAAAAGAACTAACAGTGGTCAAGTCTGCTGCACACCAGTCAGGAAATGACTATGTGACAGCTGGTAATCAATACGCTGACTAGATTTCTCAATACTGTGCAAAAAATAATATGGCAATAAACAAGAAAATTGAAACAAGTAAACTCAGCTGCCAACTTATTCTATTCTCAGCTGTTGAAACATGGGATGAGGTGAGACAGTAGCAAGACGAATTCGAAGTGAGTGAAAAGGAAGGATGGATAAAATCAGGTTGTGAAAGGAGGGTAGAAGATGACGTGTGGGTTTATCCTGATGGCCGACCAGTCATGCCAGACTGTTTGCTTTTACAAATGGCCAGAATGTACCATGGAGACACTCATGTAGGCAGGGATGCTATGATCAGACGTTTCAAACAAAATTGGTACAATCCAAGATTTAGGGCAGTCGCATAAAGTCTTTGCCAGCGGTGTCTAATTTCTCAACAAATAAACCCAGGGAGGAAGACAGTGGCCAGTTGGGGAAAAATCAGAAAGGCAGAAGGACCATTTGTTAGGTTACAGTTAGACTTCATACAATTACCACCATGCAGAGGAATAAAGTACATCCTTGTTATAGTATGCTTGTTTTCACGGTGGGTGGAGGCATATCCTACTAGGAGAAATGAAAGCATAACAGTTGCAACATTTTTGTTGAGAGAACTGATTCTGTGGTTTGGTTTCCCAGTAACATTGGAGTCAGATAGAGGATCTCATTTTAATAATGAAATAATTTGGTTAATCTGTGAAGCATTCAAAATTGACAGAAACTGCACTGTGCATACCACCCAGAGGCTTCTGGAGTGGTGGAACAAATGAATACCACAATCAAGTCAAGACTGGCAAAAGTGTGTGCATCCACATCACTGAGTTGGCCAGATGCATTACCTCTTGTTCTGATGGGACTCAGAAGTATTCCTGACAGAAACACAGGACTGAGTCCCCATGACATTCTCATGGGAAGAGCAATGAGACAAGCATTTATACCAGGACATAAATTGTTGAATATAACTGATGATCTGGTATTAGATTATTGTAAAGGATTGGCTGACCTAGTGCGTTCTGTCTCTCACCAGGTTGGAGAAGACGCAGTTGCCAGGCAGCCGGATCAAGCACATGATCTGAATCCCAGAGATTTGGTAGTGGTGAAGAATCACACCAGAGAGTCATGTTTAACAACCAGGTGGGATAAACCAAAATAGGTTATACTGGTCACTACAACAGCAGTAAAGTGTGCAGGTTTACCTAACTGGATTCATGGCAGTCACACAAAAAGGGTTCCGAGAAACCGCAACTGACTAAAGCAGTTGAGGCCGCGGAAGGTGGTGCAGCCGAAGAATCTGAAGTAGAAAATTCTGAAGAGGCTATAAAGGAACAACCAAGCACAGATCAGGAGGACTGGATACCAGTGGTTGACATACCTCAGGTAATTATCAGGACAAGAAAGAGAGCAAGGGGGGCGTGGCTTGCTGACAACGGGAATGGCAGCTCAGTAGCGAGGCTCTGAAGCGCCACTCCCGCAATATCCTGTCTCCTTCGTGCCCCAATGGCCCGACCCATGCCCTGAAACGTCCCCTGTGGCCCGTGGGCTCCACCGACCTAGCTGACAAGTTTGAGGCGGATTGGTGGCGGCGCCGGGACGGAGCTCCGTGCCCCGCGATCTCGCCGGCGGCCTGACTGTGGAGAGCGCGCCCCGGCCGGGGCTTGAAACTACACGAGGCCGCGGCTGCGGCCTGTCTCCCCTGGGACCGAAGACTCGAGGCTCATCGCCTACACCGGTACTGCGATTGGGCCTGGCGCGAACGGGCGGACTTCCTCGTCGCCCGGGGCTGCTGGACCTTGCTGGCTGCTGTGGGGGCCCTGCTGGAGAGGGGGAGACCCGACCGGGCCTCTCCGGTGAGTGATGCGATGGGTGACTCAATGCTGCCTGCCTGGCTTGCGGGGGGGTCCTCCCCCGACGCCACGTGTCCCACCGGCTGCCAGGTGACTGCGGACCCGGCGCTGCTGGCGCCCTGGTCCTGGGCGGCTTGTGCGGGCCCCATACTGAGACTTATTTATCCCTGCGGACTGGAGGTGGGCCCATCCGCGCTGCTGGGCAGGATCCCACTGGGGCGAAGACATCCAGGAGTGTGCCCAGCTCCTCTACTGCGCTGCTCGGGCACGGCGTGTGGCTGCCGGCTGGGGGGGCCCGCGGTTCCCTGCTCCTGCTGGGCGGCAGGTTTCGGACGCAGGATGTGGTTGGGCTCCGGGTGGCTTGCGGGACGGCGGGCTACCCCACGGAATTGTGACTCTCTGCGCAGGGGCCCTGGACGATCCGACACTGCTGCGGGTTGCTTGACGGCAGCATCTGTCTTCCCCGGGCCGGAGTGACAGCTGGGACAGCAAATATGGTGGAGGTGAACGTGGCGTAGAGAGGGCAAGGGCCTGCCCTATCCTTGACCCACTGGTTGGTGTGCGTGTCTGGTGGGTCATCCGGAGCTCCCTCGACGCTGCGCTCTTGGTGGAGTGTCCCCCTAGCTGGGGTGCATCCCGCGAAAGCCGACAGGCCGGGTGGTGCAGTCCACTGCGGGCGGCGGGGAGTAGCGGCTGTGCTCAGAGGCCGAGGAGTGCCACCTGGGCTGTGATTATGGCAACCGGACAGAGCAGCAGAACTGTGGCACAGACTAAATTGGAGCAATTCGCCTGGCAACAACAACAACAAGGTGGTGAGCGGGTCGTGGTGCCGGCCTCGGATGGCAAGGCAGAACCGACGAACAAAGACCTTCTTGATGCGATCACAGCTGTTAAAGCATCCCTCGAAGCAAGGATAGACACCGTGGCACTGATGTAGGTCTGATTCGTGAGGATGTGAGGAAAATTGCCGAACGTGTGGGCGCGGTGGAGAGCGTAACCAAAGAACTGACCAGCGAAACTAGCCTTCTCAAGCGAGAGGTTGCAGACCTGTGCGCCTCCCACGAACTAATGGCTCAGCAGTTGGATGATTATGAAGGCAGGATGCGCCGGAACAATGTCCGCATTATTGGTGTTCCGGCAGGCAGCGGACCTCTTTGTCGAAGACCTGGTCCTCAAACACCTACAGCCCGAGGTCTTTCAAAGTATTTTTCGATTGAAAGAGCCCAACGGGTGCCGGGTGGTCGCCCTCGGCCGGGGGCGCCCCCTTGACCACTTCTTGCCCGGGTGTTCAATTTCCGCGACCGGGACACCATTCTTCAAACTGCAAGGGCGGCCCCGCCCCTTACTATCGAGAACAGCAAAATCACGTTCTTTCCTGATTTTACACTAAGAGTCCAGAAACAAAGACGCAGCTTCCTGGAGGTAAAAAGAGCTCTCCGTGACCAGGAAGTTAAGTACGCGATGATGTTCCCCGCCAAGTTGCGGGTGGAGGCCAATGGAAAATCATGGTTCTTCACACGCCCGGAGGATGCTTGGGACTGGCTGGAGGGCTGGCGCACTGTGGATAAGAAGAAAAAAAAGGGACCATCGGCGGCTGATAAGGCCAAAGATTGGCGCCAGCAGAGACGATCTCCTTCACACTCAGACTCTGATGCCCAGGGTCAAACAGGGGGACACTAACTCTGGACGCTGGTAAGATGGTATGTTGTTTGTATTGATCCATTGAAGCTCCCTGGAACGTATCTGGCAGCGGACTCGTGGGTTTCATGACGCCACGGTGATAACGATGGGTGTGTCCCGGGATGTGGGAAGCAATCACCCCTTTGGCATGCTGTCACCAAAGGCCTCTATCGAAGACAATGGGGGGTTGATTGCCTAGCTTTCACTGTTGCAGAGTTGTTTTCCTCAGTCCCCACTTACTTAAGGGGACTGGCTCCCTTGCAGTCACTACTGCTGCATGTGCCGCGGCGTCGGGGCTCTGTTTGACATGATCTAAGTATTCTGACTGACTTAAGCGTTTCTTACACTAGTGGGGATGAGGTCGGGTGGAGGGGAAGGAACCTACGAGACGTCAGTGAATGTGTTGGGAGTGGGGCAGCTCACGTTTCCTCGAATTGTTTCTGGGGGCGACAGGCGCTCTGCATGTTGGGGGAGGTGGGCGGTTTTAGTCCCGTTGTGCAGGGAGGCAGGGTGGGTGTAGGTTTTCATGGCTTTGGGTTTGGTTGAATTGGTTTTGTTGGGGTGATGTTTCTTATTGTTTTACTGCAGCAGTGCGAAATGGCATTTTCTATCAGAACGTTGTAAAGGGTACTTACCCCCAGGCTACTGGTTTCATCTTCTTCACTCTGATGGAGGGCTGTAAGACAACGGGCAAAGCATTTAAAGTAGTTGCGGAGGGGCCCCTCCGCAATTGTCACTCCGCTCACTCCATCATACTACTGTTGGGATCAAACATGGCATAGTGCTGCAATATATCCATCGTCACCGACTAGACTTAGTGTTGTTCCAAGAAACCCACCTCATAGGTAACTCCTGTAGGGCCCTGGACAGAAAGGGGTATCGTATGGTAGCGCACTCAGGTTTTACCTCGGGATCCAGAGGGGTGGGGATCCTCCTTCGTAAGGGCTGCCTCCATCATACTACTGTTGGGATCCTATGGCGAGAGGTCAGGGACTTAGCCTCATGACCTGGAACATCAATGGGCTGGGGGACAAAATCAAACATGGCATAGTGCGGCAATATATCCATCGTCACCGACTAGACTTAGTGTTGTTCCAAGAAACCCACCTCATAGGTAACTCCTGTAGGGCCCTGGACAGAAAGGGGTATCGTATGGTAGCGCACTCAGGTTTTACCTCGGGATCCAGAGGGGTGGGGATCCTCCTTCGTAAGGGCTGCCCCTATGTGATTCACACCACACGGACCGAACCACAGGGTAGATATGTTGCTTGCTCAGGCAGCTGGGAGGGTAAGGTCCTTGATGTGCTCTCCGTATATGCTCCACCGGGCCTCCAGCGCCAGACCCTCGTGGATATAGGGACGCTATTGATGAACTTGCCCAAGGGTGGCCTGGTGATGGGTGACGACTTTAACTTGACGATGGACGGTACTATGGACCGCTCTCCACCTTGACGTGCCGCTCCGCGCGGTTTGCAACTGCACAATTTTACTGACGCCCTGGGGCTGGTAGACATCTGGAGATGGTCGCACCCCCGAGATACACTTTACACTTTCCAATCTGGTGTTCATGGCAGTCACTCACGGCTTGACTACCTGTTCACCCAGGCGCAACAGATTCAGCACTTCACGGAGTCCGCTTGCTTTGCACGGGGAATATCAGACCATTCCCCGGTAACGGCCATCTTCGGAGCTCATCGGGCAGGGCAACCGGGCCCCATTATGATCCAACCCTGGTTGCTAAAAGTCCCACACATTAGGAACGCCTTGCGGCAAGACACTGACTACTACTTTGAAGAGAATACAGGGTCTGTGGCATTGGCGATAACGCTCTGGGGGGCGTATGGGGCAGTGATAAAGGGAAGAGCATTGTCAATGATAGTGGGGCACAGGGCTGAACGCAAACGACGAGTAAGTGAGTTGGAGGCAGAGATATTACACCTCGAACGCGACCTCTGACCACGAGACCCAACACAATCTCAATGTTAAGAGACAAGATTATGGACAACTGCTCTTGGAGGACGCCAACTGGCGTGCCCTTGCTACCCGTCACAGAATATATGAGCAGGGTGAGCGCACCGGTAAACTTTTGGCATGGCTGGAACGTAAGGAATCATTCGGCGCGATGGGTGGGCGCGATCAAAGGGACGGATGGTGTGCTGACCACTGACCCCCAAAACATTGCTGAAACGTTTGCAAAGTACTATGAGCAAATCTACACTATGCCACAACATTCACAAGCACCATGGGCGGCAGACCTCCTTGCCACTATTGAGGTGCAATGTGTTTCCCAGCAAGAGAAAGAGGCCTTGGAGGCAGATATCTCGGTCGAGGAGATCCAAAAAGCCATTCAAGCTATCCGGGCCGGCAAGGCTATGGGCCCCAATGGAATTCCGATTGAGCTCCTGAAACCCATGGCCATGAAACTTGCGCCCCACTTGTTGAATCTGTATAACGAGTGTTATTAGACTGGCATCCTCTCAGCAGATATTCGCACCGCCACCATAGTGGTCGTCCACAAGCCTGGTAAACCAGCGGATGAGTGCGCATCGTACTGACCCATTTCCCTGATCACTGTGAAGGCCAACATTTTGGCTAAGCTGCTCGCCAACCGTCTGCTACCATATCTCACTGCACTGATCCACCCTGATCAGTCGGGGTTCATGCCAGGCCGCAATACGGTGCACAACCTGCGCCGTGTCCACGGAGCACTGGGTCGCGTGGCAACACTCCAAGAGGAAGCAATCGTGCTCGCGCTTGATGCCAAAATGGCATTCGATACGGTGGCCTGGGAGTATCTCTTTGCAGTTCTGGCTCGCGTGGGGTTGGGGCCTAGGCTGATCGGATGGATCAGACTCTTATATAACCTGCCCACGGCCCACGTCTCATTTAACAACCATCGTTCGGGCTCCTTCCCCCTTGGCCGCGGTACGAGACAGGGCTGTCCGTTGTCACCACTTCTCTTCGCTCTGGCCCTTGAGCCGCTGGCGGTCTGGATCAGGGGTGACCCTGAAATCAGAGGCTTTAAATGGACAGAAGACCACAAAGAGCGCATTTCCTTATATGCGGACGACATTTTGCTGTATCTATCATCTCCGGCGCGCTCGCTCTGCCGTGTTCTCCATATCTTCCACATCTTTGGGGCCCACTCCGGTTAGCAGATCAACTGGTCCAAATCCCAGATGTACCCCTTCTGGGGTGACCCACCGCGCAGTCCCAGGGGATACACCATACCGGTGGCACTACATGGTTTCCAATAACTCGGCATCTTTATAACATTAGACCCAACCCTATTTTATGATCGAAACTTGTCGGGCCCATTACAGAGGTTCAAATCAGACGTAGTCCATTGGAAAACGTTGCCCCTTACACTTTTGGGTCGTGCATCCCTATTCAAGATGCTTGCCCTCCCATGTTTTTCTACGCCCTGCAGAATACGCCCATCCTGATCCCCGAATCCTACTTTTTGCAGACCGAGGCAGCAATTAGAGACTTGTTATGGGATAGCGGACCGCCTCGTATCACCATGCATAAACTCACCACGGGATGGTATGATGGAGGTATAGGACTGCCGGACATACGCCTCTACTACCAGGCATCACAATTGATCGCAATCAACCGGTGGGTGTTCGGATCCCAGGATGATCCCAATTTCCGTACCGATCGATGGTTAATGGGAAAGGGAGGCTATAATAGAGCGCTATACTCAAACCCCAAAAAACTAGGCTTCACTGGCCCTACGGCCCGAACGGTAGAAACATGGCACAGGCTCCAGCGGACCATGGGTTGGCATGGGCGGCTGACTAAGGCCACCCCACTTTGGGAGCCTGATAGCCTGGGACGGCTGAGCACCTGCGCAGGGTTCGATAAATGGGACCTTATCGGTATCTCTACGGTAGGGGATGTATGGATCAAGGGCATAAAGGCGTCCTTTGCGGAACTCCAGCTCAAATACCAGCTCGCACCGTCAGAACATTTCTGATATCTTCAAATTAGCCATGCCATTGACAGCGCCCTCCCCGCAGATGCCCCCCTCCCTGACTCCTCGCCTTTAGAAGATAGGTTGCTGCTGGACCCAATGGACCGCAAGGCTATCTCCTTGACGTACAAGAAACTAATTAACAACCGGACTGATCCAATGCAGAAATTAAGGGCTAGCTGGGAGGCAGACTTGGGGGAAATGACTGACGAGGACTGGACCGAAGCAATGCCGATGCGACTCCGTCTCGTTCAGCTTAAAATTCTATATCGTGTATACTTTGATGCAAAACTGTTGTACAAATTGGGGAGACGACTGGACTCGCTCTGCCTACGGCACTGTCACCAGATAGGTACATTTATACATATTCTATGGACATGCCCCCACATACAGCAGTACTGGACAGACGTCACCCGACAGATGGCGAGGTCCATTGGTAAGCCCATACTCCCCTCCCCCCAGCTCTGCCTCCTTAATGTTTGGGAGGCTACGGACCTCACCCAGGCGGAACAAGTGTGGTCTGCCATGGGTTGGACCATTGCCAAAAGGAATATTGCCCAGAAATGGGGGGTGGACACTATACCGCAGCTACGAGTTTGGGCCAATGATATGGATCATGCCATGGTAGTGGAGAAAACTGTATTTAAAGGCCGAGGCTGCCCGCGGAAATGGGATCAAAAGTGGGGACGATGGAACAAATACCGGGGGGACATCTGTATTTCTCCCACGGTGGAACTTAGACGGGATAGACTGGCTATATTGGAGAAAGCAGGGGCAGGCGCTGTGACTTGAAACCTTCAGACCACCGGACACAGGATGTGCACGGGGGGTTCCCCGATCCTAACATGTATATGTAACCCCCTTTGTACTGCTTCACTAATTGCTCTGATTTTTATTCTTGCTGCCCTTAATCTATTGTCTGTTATCTCCAACGCCCAAATGTATACTTTTCCTGTGGAGGTTACTACTCAAGTGTCATTACTGCTGCTATGTTGTAGTTTTTATTTTCAATAAAAATTGTTTTAAAAAAAAAAAAAGAGAGCAAAATTAGAAAGACAAAAAGCTAGAGAGGACCAGATAGGTGTAGAAGAACACGCTCAGGAAAGGGTGAATAAAGATACTGGAGACACTGAGCAGGACCAGATAAAGAGAGAAGAACATACTCGGGCAGCGGTGAAGCAACACATTCACAGACAGACAGGGACAGACAGGTCTAGAAGAACACGTTCCGGCTGCAGAAGAACAAATTGCAGTAAGACCTGAACAGGACCAGTTAGGAGAAGAAGAACAAGTTCAGGTGGAAGAAGAACAGTACAAGATAATACCTGTACAGGAACAGATAGAGGAAGAAGAACATGTTCAGTCTGATAAAGATGCAATAGAGGGAACTGTACAAGGACAGACAGAGAGGGACTCTGATGACGAGGAAAATAAAGTAGTGCCACAACATAACGAAAATAAACGAAAAGGAAAACATATGAAATCCTGAACAAGTTAATGAAGTAACTAGCCAGTCAGTACAGTCGACTGTGAAAGCTAGGAGAAGAAGCCAAAGATTTAGAATTTTGAAGGGACCCGAGTGGACTTACGTGATTCTTGAAGAACTCGAGAATCTAGACTTAAACGAAGAAAGTGATGAGGAAGTAAATACAGAACAGATTAACGAAGGAGAAGTGAGACATCCTTGAAAAATAAACAAAACAAAAACAAATCGAAAAGCAAAGTAAATAAAAGAAGAGAAATCTTCTTCTACTAAAATGGCTGAAGACAGGGTTGTTGTGAAACTAAAACGAAATTGTGCAAAGAAATGCTGTAGGATTTGTATATGTAGCATCTTATTAGTAGTCATAGCTTGGCTATTTCTAACAGTAGCAATTCCTTACCTTATGATAGCAGATAAAAGGAATAACACAGATACTAATGGAAATATAGCTAATTGAAAGGAGATAGAATAGAATTAGAAGCATCAGATGAGTTTGATTTACATCACACTGTGACAGAAAATGACACTACATTTAATGTATTTACAAAGTTGTTCCAATACGTAGATACTATGGAGATTAGTGATTGTTATGTTTGTATGAAATTACCTGTCTCACTAGGAGAGGGGTCACTCACCATCATTTACCATTAACATATGGAATTTCATGTAGTATACTGACAAGTCTATTTTATAGAACTGGGAAGCTTCAATATTATTATTCAAACTTAAATGTTGTATTTTCAGAAATACCTATTCGAAAGAATATTAATCCATGGCTTAGTAGTTTAGATTCACAGTTTATGGGAGAATTCTTCTTAACTATGAAAACAATAGATATAGCAAAGGGTCCTACAGAATTATTTAACATGCTTATTACATGAAGAAGAGAAGGTGTTTTTTAATTTATTTGAAGAAAGGAGACAGGACATCCAGAAAAAACGCTTCTGAACAGAAAACCGATTTTCCACCATGGGCTGAGAAAAGGGAATTTATGCAGCTGGCAAGACATATGCTGCGGTGTCCCTAGATTTTGAAAAGACAGAGAAGACCTGCCTCCAAAGATTAAAAACAGACTATAACAATGTATTTATTGGTTCCAGTGAATGTGAACATAATTTCTTAATTCTTGGAGGTTGGGGACTAAAAGGGGGAACAGATCCAGTATTTCCTGGTGTTTACTACGTGTGTGGAAAAAATGCTTATTATAAGCTTCCTGCACCATGGTACGGGAGTTGTTACTTCGGAACAGTATTTCCAAAAGTCTACCATGTAAAAAGGATCACTGGAAACAATGAAAACCCTAAAGAACTAACACGTAGGAAGAGAGCTAGTTTTTCAGAAATATTAGGTGACATATTTGGTGCATTGATACCTTCAGAGGGAGTCATTCTGAATTCACGTAGGATCTGTCAATTGTCTACAGTAGTTGACCGCCTATCGACTGATACTGCTGTAGGTTTCTTTATGATAAATACAGAAATGGTTGCAATTAGGTCAATGGTTTTACAAAATCGACTTGAGCTTCATATATTGTTAGCAAAAGAGGGCGGAGTCTGTAAAATGTTGAAAGTGCAACATTGTTGCACGTATATACCGGATAAAAGCACAGAAATTAAGGGATATATTAAGAATATTACAAAACTTGAAGAAAAATTGAAAGACTAACAAAGAGTATTTCTTCAATAGGGACCTGATTTTCTAATATAGGGAAAGGCATTATAGGTCAAATAATAATTCCGTTAGTTGGTGTAACAATGATCATCTTAATGACAATGACATGGTGCAAATGTTGTAGAAAGAGAAGGAGGTACAAAGTAAATGGAAAGGGAAAGAAAAGAAAGTATGAAGGGATAGAGTTGAAAGAAATGAAAGGAGAATTATATAAGAAAATGAAGAACATGAAAGCTGAAGATGGAAATAAAAGTGAAAAGACAGAAAAGGGAATTGAGATGTGCTAAAGTTGGCATCTGGGTTTTGATGGGTATTTTGTGATGGCTTAAAATGCCATCAGAGAGGGGATTGATGGAGCAAGGACTCGTAGAAAAGAGACTTATTCTCATATAACTCATAACTTTGTATTAATCAGGTATTGTGAAAATTAATATGCGCCACACACGATATAATAGAAAGAAGAAGCTTGCCTATGTGTCTTACTAATAAGTATACCGAGTGAAAACTAAAATGGCTGCTAACGCGGGAATCTGTATTGCGAATGCGTCAACTGCATCTACGCAGTATGACAAGCTAAAGCTTGGAGGGAACTTTCTGCACCTGCGCAGATCCTCTTAAAATGGCTGCTTGAAAGCTCACATGCTAAGCATCTGCTTTGCTGAAAATACAACAAGTTGTTTACTAAATACTAATGCGGGAAGAGCATTTATAAATAAATGGCATTAGAGTAGAGATAGGTGGTATATAGTGAAATCATTTTGTTTTTAAATTAATATGTGTTCTTTTTTATTCTCTTATTAGTACGAATTTGGGCCTCTTATGGGATGCTGGAGTCTATAACCTATGTGACCGCTATACATGCGCAGTAAAAGGGAGCTAAAGGAAGTGGTGCGACACTTGAACACTGTCCAAGGACAAAACCGATACATACCCTGGGAACCAGCCCAATGTCCTGAGAAATGGATGTGAACCTGCGAAGTCTATAATATTGTTTCTAAATTAATGTGAATGCGGGTGGGAATAAAGAAATATGAATAAAAATTAAGGGGTGGGATCATTGAACAAAGAAGTCAAAGAATAATTGAGAAAGTAAGCATGGTGTGATAATCATTCCCCCTTGCCTGTCCAATCAGGAGTTTCATGATATTGAAACATTAATGGGTGGTACATGAGCATAGAAGGGTATAATTGAGGTAGCTTTAGTTATTTAGAGAATCGCAGATTTGCTGATCGTTGCAGAGCTCGGGATGCTGTCGGGATGACAAGCGAATGCTGATGAAGAATATTGCAGAACATTATCTTAGACTAAATTAAATAGAAGATCGCGGAAGAATCTCGAGGAGGAAGAGAGTGTCAGAGAGGGGTGCGACGGTCATCTACCCTCTCCTGAATCCTGTCCTGAAGCCTTTGTCGCCTGATCTTTCCCGGGGGACCCTTCCCAGCTCCTTGGCCTGGGGTTGGTTTTCATCCTAGGTAATTATAATTTTATTAAAGTACAGATGTACTTTTCTCTCTATCCTCTCCTTTCCAGCACCATCATTACAAATTATGATATTGTCTGATTAATTGACTAATCGAATCTTCCTTCCTTTGGATAACAGAGACTGTAGTGTACTTTTAAATGCTTCACATGAATTTAATTTAGATAAAGCCTTAAAACTTTCCTGAGTCTCTAGTTATTTTCATTACCAAGAAAATGGATTTGTGTCATTTCACCATCAACTAGTTCAACTAAAGGTCCATTGACCAGAGGAAAGAACTTTTTGATCAATGAAGGATTGGTTAGGTATGACAGGTAACTGATCTTGCAATAAGAAACATCATCAACTTTGACCCCAGTGGTTTAACTAGTCAGTGTGTATGTGTGTTTATGGGCCAAAGTGAGTATATGGTGTTAGATTATCTGTGGCTGGTTCACCACTGGATCAATAGTAAGATCTTTTCTGCCATTGTTCCAATCCGGTCCAACGAGCACCTGCTCCTCCCACCAGCCTAGATGTAAATTAGCATAACTGGGGGCAAAGCAGGTGCCCATGGCCGTGACCTGTTCTTGTTGGAACAACTAATTTTCAAACAAAAAAAATATTCTTTGTTAGACACCACTCCAACATGTCCAATAACATCAGATTGTGTTCTGCAAACTTCATCTGTTTAATTCTTAAAAAATGTTCTGGTGCTTTCAGTCCATCTTGATGTCTTATACTTGTGTATAAGTGGAAATCTCATACGTTATAAGGACCATATTCTGTCCATTAGACATCGTGGATGTGCTTCAAAAAGTCCACTGAATCCTTTAGATATGATGGAAGGGTTCTTACAATAGAATGAAAAAAAAAATCGATGTACTTGGACACATTCTAAAAAAAACTGTTCTGAGCCGAGATTATTGGTCTCCCAGGTGAGTTCCTAATTTCCTTATGAACTTTGGGGATCATATAAAAAACAGGGCAAACTGGATGTTCCTGCTTTAAAAAACGATATGTGTCCCAACTTAGAAGATCTTGTTTTTCCACATATTTAGTCTATCAGAGATTTTTCTTTCACTCCTTCAAATTCGTTCAATGTAATCCACATAACATTCTACGTTGTTGTGTTGTTTCAATGCCTCATTTCTAAAAGATCCTATCTCCACAGTACAACATTTACCCCTTTGTCTGATGGTTTAACTATTATATCAGATCGTTTCTTGATTTTATAGATCTTCTGAAAACTTTCCTTTCCTTCGGATCACATTGTTTTCTCCCATTCCCTAATTCTTGGTAAAAATGTCTTAGATCTCTTGTGACAATCTCAGAAAAGGTGTCCAAATTATCCCGGCTCATTAGGGGTCTATATCTGGATTGAGGTCAAAAGGGGGAACTGTCCCTTACTCCTAGTGGCAAATTTATGGAGCTAGCAGCGATCGTATTTGATAATCCAACTTCACAATATTGATTCTCATTCTGCAAAGACCACATGTCTTCTAAAACTGATAAATCTGATACTGTCAGGTTTGATGGAACTGTTGAAGTAGTTGTTCATTCTATTCCTTGAGTATCATTGGTTCTGTTCTTCAATTCATGTAATTTTTTCAATTTTAGTTTTCTTACAAATCTAAACAGATCTATCCTACAAATTGCATAATTGAATTCATTATTATGGCAATAAGATAAACCTAATTCCAGGGTTGCCATATCTTCAGTGGAAAGATCCATTTAACTCAAATTAATTATTGTATTACTTTCTTTTATTGCTTGGTATTTTGCTTCAAATTGGATCTCATTGATCTCCCTGTTCTTTCTTCTTGTATACCTTCTACGTCCTTTGCCCCCTCTCCTCAGTTTCCTTTTCTTCTTGGTCTTCCACGCCCCCTCGTTGTTCGATGGTCTACTTTTTGATCCAGTTGTAAAAAACGCAAATCGTCAGCAACTGTGAGTCTTGTGGCTATTGTTTTCCTTCCCGTTGTCTCATCCTGTTCCTCTTCCCAACCTGTGTCTGAACTTAGCTCACTTTGCGAGTTCTCATATTAGGTTGCATTGCTGTTTTGTACCCTTTGCCTTCTTACTGTGGCAAAGCATTTAGTGAATGTATATAATTGGCGATTCTCATAATCCAATCGATCTTGTAGGAATTTGGTTGCTTTTCCATCTTTTATTCTTTTCTCATATTTTTTCAAACGATTTTTAAGCTCACTCTTGAATTTTTTTCTTTTCCGTCTCCTTATTTAAAATTGCGGTCAGTTCTTTGATTTATACAAATACTTCAGTTCTTTCTATTTCCACGTATTTTATTAGAATCCTGATCATATTCATTGAGCTCTCCGCACTGTTCTCTGCCCAATCTTTAAGGATCCCTAGATTGGGGTTTTTAAATGTGGGGGGTGATCATGATTCTCAAACCTCTGGGCACATGGCCCACTTGTACATATTGTCCTAAAGAGGCAACCTCCCACCAGCACAATATTTCTCTCTTCTTAAGTTTTTCTAACTGTTACAGATTTCCCCCTACATCATTGCTCAATTGTAATCCTGAAGCACTTGTGCCATTGTTCAGATCTTTTATTGAGGTAGTTTCAGTAAATAACTTCAGAGCCTCCTACTCTCTCATTGCACACTCATCGTCACTCATCTTTTCCTGTTATCAGACCGGTGAGTCCCCATGCTGCTCCGCCCCTGTATTTCTCATGCAGCATGTTTCTGAGTCAGACAGCTGTACACGTTGGTCATGGTCAGATTGGCAACAATGTCTAAGGGCTAGGCATACGGCAGTCTGGGCAGTTGTACTGTGTTCAATTATGACTCTGTTCCACTTCTACAGCAGTGTACCTGCCCAGAAAAAGTCTTCTAGATACTTTTAAACTTACATACAACAGTTTACATGCTTACCAATGAGATTCCTAATGGTAGTATAGCATGGTGATTGCACATGTTCAATGAAAATGCAGAGTGATCATCACTCACCTGCTCCTCTGGTTTGCCATACAGCTGGCAGGATGGTGTCCAACAGGGCCTGGTTCTCCTCCTCACTGAAAGCTGGGGCCCTGTCCACTGTACGTGCCATCGTAGCTCCCAGAGGATGTGGACACAGCAGAAGAGAGATGGGGAGGTGCAGGAATGATACAGGTAGTGCAGACAAATGAAGTCTCTAGGGAACAGACGGACTTATATGTGAACAGCAGAGGCTGTCTTAATTCCATGCAGCCAAAGCGATAGGTTTGAGTGGGTCACATTTTCCGAATCGGTCCAATGCATTACATTGCTTGCATCTGACACGTCTACTGCGGAATTCAAAAACTCATCATCGGAGCGTGATTGACTTTTGTTACATTGGTGATGAGAGGTTACTGAGTCAGTTTCCTTGTGATGTGGACACAATCCAAAACCCACGTCTGTCACCATAACAACCATCAGTTAATGGCTGTGACTAAATCGGTTAGGATGCGGCTACCACGTCCTCTGAATACTCACCGCATCTGTCCCCATTACAACTTGCAGCCTATGGCTCAGTCAGAATCTGTAAGGATGCGGCTGCTGCATCCTTTGAATACTCACCCGCATCGGTCACTATTACAACTTGCAGCCTATGGCTCGGTCAGAATCGGTTAGGATGCGGCTACTGCATCATTTCAATGATCGTTTGGCAGGGCAGACACTCTTGTTATTGTTGTATGTTTGTGCATTACGTGTTGAGACAGTTTTTTCATGATTAAATGGACCTTTTAAATTAATAGCTCATTCTCCCATGAGGAACTAACCTGGAGGGGCACATGACGCACTGTTTTTGAGGCTAATACCAACAGTAAGACAAAACTACTCCTTTTACGCTCCTAGGCTTGGTCACCGTGCCAATGAGTTTTGGAGGATATGCAAGTGTTTTCTTTACATATTCACTGCATTTGGGGACTGTGCGACCCAGTGTGCAATCTGTGAGATTTCTGACTGTAAATGGTGGGTGTTGAAGTCATGGATAAAGCATTTACCATTGAGTGAATAGACCTTGACACTAAGCAGCCACATCAGCTTGTGTTTGTTATGTGAATTACTAGTGTATCTTTGTGTTCATTGTTCATGTTGTATTTGTGATTGTATGTGTTTTGCAGACATGACAACATTACAGTGTCCACCCTGTGACAGTGGTGTGCATGATTCTCATTGTGAGACGCTGTGTGTATCATGCGTCCCACATTTCTGGCATTACATGATCCTATTGTGGGTACATTTCAATCATGTAATTGTTGTTGGGATACTGGTGATAGACGGATTGGAGAAGCCCCAGAAAGTTCCATCAGAACTGGAAACCAGACTTGTAACCTCCACCCTGGGGTAATCACCACCAGATACACCTGCGTACCTGAGTGGTCAGGCGCGTGATCATAGAAAATGGGGGAAACGCATTGACCAAACCTGAAGAAAAGTATTGGTTGCTACCGCTCCAGGGTCCTGTCTCCAATTCAAGTACCAGGTAAGCTGTTTGTTGAGCCAGGATACAAATAGGCCAATCGTGAATGGGCCCCAAAGGGAGGAGAGGGCCTGGAAAATGTCTGGGAAAAGCTTCCACAAGCTTGAATCCCGCAGATGCAGAGACTGCCATTCTGCTACCTGGTTTGCTGACCCCGGAAAGTGCTCCACTGTCACAGAGACGTGATTTTCCAGGCAGTACTCCCAAAAGTTATTTGCCAGATCCCAAAGGGCTTTGGACCGCGTGCCCCCCCCAGGTGACATTGTCCATTTTCAACAGGACACAACAATGCACACAGTCCTTGGTCCAACATCAGACCGCGAAGGAAGCTCCAGGCAGTTGATGTGGAGGGCTTGCTCTGAAGCAGACCATACATCTCCAGTGGTAAATTCCCTGCAACGAGCCCCCCAACCTGAACCGCTGGCATCGGACTCAATCACCAGATGCGGCTATAATCCCAAAATGGTGCGTCCGTTCCACACCATCATTTGGGAGAGCCACAACCGGAGTTTTTCCTGGGCCTCGTCTGACAGGGGAACACACTAGGAGTATGTGAGACCCCTTTAGCCGCTGCAGGGCCCAGAAAAATGGCTTGAATCAAGGATGACAGCAGACCCACCACCCTGGCAATCTGGCGATGGGAGGTTCCAGGATGCCAGGATGCTTTGACCTCGAGCCGAATTTTGCCCATCTTCCTGGCGGGAAGGCTCAGAGTCGCAACCATTGAGTCAATCACAAACCCCAGGAATGTGACTGACCGGGAAGGAACTAGGGACAACTTTGTTTGATTGATAACAAATCACAAGGTTTCAGAAGTTCTACTGCCCTCCGGAGATGTTGGGACAGAGCTACCGGACATTGGTCCAGCATCAGTATGTCGTCCAGTTACACTATTACGCAAATGCCAGATGCCCTCGAGAGTTCCACAACTGGTCTGAGGTCCTTGGTGAAACATCAAGGGGCTGATGACAGGTCGAAGGGTAGCGAGGTGAACTCAAAAGTTTGGCCCCTCCACTGGAACTGGAAGAATCGCCGATGTGGCAGAAAAATGAGGACCACCAGGTAGGCGTTCTTGAGGTTCAGTCGTACCATCCAGTCTCTGGGCCTAAGGAGGTCGGGAAGCAGGTGTGTGCCCTCCATCTTAAAGTGGCGATACAACAGCTACTCGTTAAATTCTAGGAGAATGATCACCGGGCACTGACCCCCGTCCTGTTTCTGAACCGGGAACAGATTGCTGAGAAACCCAGATGGGTGTGGAGTGGAAAGACAAATCGCCCGCTGTATAAGAGTGGCCTTCTGTCCGGAGAAAAGGATGGGTCGGGGGGAACGGCTTGAAAGGGGGACCCGTTGAACTCTACATGGAACACCTGCACCGTTTGGAGAACCCAGGCATCTGAAGTGAGGTTTCACCAGTTGTGGATAAACTGAGCCCCCCAAGTGTTTGCAAGAAGAGAAAGAAAAACTCACTGTGTGTATTGGGGTTGCCTCCTCTTTCTCTGGGTCCATTACGCTAACCTCTGTGGTGCGCCCGTCCTTGGGTGAGGTAGAAGCCACTGCAGTGTGAAGAATCCTCCCATTGGCCACGCTGAGATTGCTGGCCTCTGCCAAAGGCGGTGTAGGAGGAACGGCCAGCCAAGCGCCCCTACCACAGCCGGCCCCACTGACAGCATGCGCATTAAAATGCGCTTGACTGTTTCCTGGGATTTTTCCAGTGAAAGCTCCTTGATGAATGGGTCGCCAAAGAGCTCCCATTGTGCCACTTGGCCCGCCTCTGATGGAGATGGCGCAGTTCGCGTTGCTTAAAAAAATCACGGCACGTTGGGCCCAGCTGAATAGGACATCAGGTGAAATTAAAGCACCGGATGCTTTGGCGTTCTCCGCCATATCGAAAATGTTCAGAAGGATGCCTGTAATGTCCAGGAGCTTGTGCTGACATGACCGCCAGGAACGATTGGTTCACTTTTTAGGGTCCTTGATGTATTTGGCTAGGAAAGTGACCACCCGAGTGTTTATGTCTGGGGTGACAGTCACTTTTCCATCCAAAGACGGGTGGGGGCACTCCACCCGAAGGCGTTTCCTGACCTCTTGATCAAGGGTCTTGAAGAACCTGCTGGTGATGTATTTGGCCACCTTAGTACAGTGAATCCTCTCCAAAGATCAGGGGCACATGAGGTTCTCTGGATCTAGCAGGTCAACCGGGAGTCAGTGGGATCTCTGGCGGAAGCACTAGGTCCCGCCGAGGGGTGTGACGAGGGTCTCTAAGATCTGTCATGATTGTAATCCCCATCTGATCCTGCAGGGGAGCCACTTGATGGGGAGATTGTGAGGGGGTTCTCTCTGGCTGCGGGGCTGGCGAGAGGGGGGCACTCATATGGCACGGGGCGGTTAGCCCCCAAGAAAGCCTGTTTTAGCCTGTCAAATTGTCCATATCCACCCCGGACTCGTGTGGGTGTTTGTGCGGGTCCTCAGAAGGAGGAGCAGTGGTTGCCCCAGAGGTCTTGGGGCCATGGGCCCAGGTAGATCTTACCTCGGTGCGAGGGGCTGTAGGCATCTTTGTGCCATCTCCATGAGTTTCTTCTCTAGAGGGGCCAATGCATCTGAGACTGCCTTAATGACGGAGGCGTCTACTGCGCCACAGTAGTCATCTGTGACCGGAAAATACAGGACGTCCTCCTCCACCTCGTAATATTTGCAGTATTCCTCCATGAGGTGAGGTAAGAAGTAGAAAGGTACTGCTTTAGACTGGGAGGCCACCCACCAGGTTAGTAGCATAACAAAAAAGAGAAGGGGAAATCCCTACAATCTCGCCTGAAATTACAATTATGGGCTCTTAGGAGTGGAGAGGCTGTTTGCTGGCCCTTGGGCACAGGAGACAGTCGAACCAGTCTACAAGACCTAAATAAGAGGGTATAGATGACCCCAAGCAAGCAAGGCCTGCAATAGGCATACACAGCCCTCAGAAGAGGGCAGGCAGACCAAATTGCCCTTACTGAATTTCACCTGGGCTTAATCACAGAGCACTTGGCAGCCTGGGTGGAGTCTGCATCGCGAGAGACTGTGCTCCCGAAACAATCCTACCCCATAGGGTTTAATGCTCCAGGCTGACAGGGGTGTAGAATATTCAATGCGGTTGTGGATGGAGGCCCTCAGTACTGACTAGAAACTGATGCGGGCTGCACTCCGTGACCCAACGAGATATAGAGCGCCACAGGAGAGACACGCTGGTGGTGTGTGCCCTCTAGCTGCCAGCAGGCCGCTGCATGCCTCCGACCCGGAACCCTCACACGAGGGAAAATGAAACCCATAACAGCTGTGAATGGAGCAAGTCACGGCTTCCTCGGACACCAACCTTAGCGGCGCAAACCTCCTGATAGCTCAGCAACAGTTGAAAAAGTATAGCACATACAATGGACAAAAAAGAGCAAAGGAGACCGGAGATCCGACAATCATCTGCACTCGGCTGCAGCATCGAAGAAAGAGGGAGCGAGAAGATGGACAACTACCTTATGATACGATTGGATTGAGACTTTGTTTGTGTTGACTTCTTTCCCTGGGTTTATGGGAAATGAAGTTTGTTGTTCTCTTTATCCAGTTAATGGCTACTATTTGTAATAAACAAAGAAAGAAGGCATAATCCTCGCCTCCAGGTCCTGCCATACAATCATTGTCATGTCTACCTTTTAATGCAGATGTTGCAAGTCCATATCTTTCTTAGAACTGTGATATAGTCAAATTCTTTGATTGATGACATAGATGCTACATATAAAGCGACATTTATCTGGGTCAAATGTCAACTCTTCATCGTGTCAGGATTTTTTAAGAACACATACAGACATATAACCAATATAATGCATTCTGAATTGATGTCCTTTAGCCTTCGATGTTCATAAGGGAACGTCAGGTACGAATACCTTGATGCACATAATCTATTTTAGACATTCCTAAACTTATGTCAGAAATTCCAATTTCTGATTCAGGATAGAAGGACTGCCACTTGACCGCTTGATAGGAGGGATCCTTCTCCCTGACTTTTGCTTGAGATTCTGCCAGAGACGGTCTCCCCTGCTGCCAGTGCACTTGACACTTTGCGGCTGCTACATCTCGCATGAAGCTGATAAGCAATGTCCTGGAGGAAGACCGACCGACTGCTACCGTAGTGGCCGTTTGCCTTTTGCGTGGAACACTGTCTCACGCCTCGGCTGATAAAGACAGCCTTTGCTGTCACCAAGGTATGCACTTAGGGTCTTCTGTAACACTTGAAGCATATGTGTGTTTTTGAAGTTTACACAGATGTGGATGCTAGGTGATCAGGAGGGGTAGGACTAAAATCATTGGAGAGCCCCTGTGCTGCATTGTAAAGGTTTCTTCTGGGCCCCTGGTGGTGTGGTCTATACTGGTGGTTCACCTCTTCTCCTTAAGAAACTCCAGAATGCAAGTTGCTTTGCCTTTCATGCTCTCATAGTATAGCACATAGAAGTATACATCAGGATGTTAGGTTCTCGCTAACTGTTTAATGACATTCTAACAATGCTAGAAATGTTGGGCCCGATTCACAGAAATAACTTAAGACAAAATCCTAAACTTACTACCATTTTGGTATTCACAGAAGGCACTTACTCATTTTGGTATTCACAGAAGGCACTTACTCATTTTGGTATTCACAGAAGTTAGGAGTCCTAACTTTAGGACTCCTAAATGCCTTCTGTGAATACTGAAAGTCTTAAAATTAGGATTTTTCTCCGTTTAGTAGTAGTATAGTTAGGACTCCTAACTTTACGACTCCTATATGCCTTCTGTGAATACCAAAAGTCCTAAAATTAGGATTTTTCTCAATTTAGTAGTAGTAAAGTTAGGACTCCTAACTTTAGGACTCCTAAATGTCTTCTGTGAATACCGAAAGCCTTAAAATTAGGATTTTTCTCAGTTTAGTAGTAGTAAAGTTAGGAGTCCTAACTTTAGGACTCCTAAACTGAGAAAAATCCTAATTTTAAGACTTTCGGTATTCACAGAAGGCATTTAGGAGTCCTAAAGTTAGGACTCCTAACTTCTGTGAATACCGAAGTGAGTAAGTGTCTTCTGCGAATACCAAAATGAGTAAGTGCCTTCTGTGAATACGAAAATGGTAGTAAGTTTAAGATTTTGTCTTAAATTAGTTCTGTGAATCGGGCCCGTTCATTTTATTCTTGTTATTGATAAACTGTATCGTTGCTGTTTTTATAATGTTCTGTGAATTTGTACCGAGAAACAGATGGTTTGGTTTCTGTTGTAATAAATACTCTTAACTTAAAAGTGTTCATTCTTCTTAGCACAGTGTTGTGATACCATGAATAACTAAATAAGGTTTGTTGCTGTTTCCACGGTGTCCCTGACTCCTTTATTTAATTGTTAGTAACTTGAAAAGAACACCTCGATATCAAATATAGATAAAGTAGTGCTTGCTGGGCTACAATAATGTGTCTTTCACATTCATCGAGGGTGCATTGAACCAAGTTCACCCGTGTCACCCGTGGGTGGGAAAGCATCCCTTGTAGAGTTACACCAGAGTCATACCATATGCACCAGAAACTCCACCATTTCTTTTGTTGGTGCACTGACAGTAGCTGAAGCCAATCCATTAACTGAGGTGACTTCTTAGCTAGGATAAGGACATCATCGACCCACTCAGAGATGTTGCAGATGTTAGTTATTGTAAAAAGCAAAGAAACTTATGAAATGGGATTAGATAAAGAAGTCTTTTAGAAGTAGAAGCCAGTGAGGTAGGAAGTGCCCACTTTAAATGAATAGATTTTACAAAACCGAAAGGGGTTGATTCAGACACCAGCAGCAGTAATGAAGTACACTGTGAACCATGTGAAAGAAACACACCACTGCTGACATTGTTTCACAGCTGTACAGTAGGATGCTCCTGCTAATTAAAAAGGCAACTAGGAGGGCCATGCATAAACCCCAAAGTAGGTGTTTATTTCTGCGCAATAGAACAATAATAGCCCTGGTGTGTAGGGAGTTTTCTTCTTGCACGTGGGGATCATTTATCCTTCCTGGGTGTGACGTGTTGTGACAAATACGATTTTGAAGACCCGTCCTAGCTGATTGACTCCATTACCATGTGGCGATTGGACCACCTGGTCAATGTGGCCCGACAGCAGAGCCTGGTGATGTTCTGAAACCAAGCAGTTCCCTCAAGTCTGAATGAGGAAGGAAAACCATTGGTTTGGCAGAGTAGGAGCCTCACTGTCATAAACGGTGGCTCTCGCTCTGCCAAACCCTAAAGGAGCGCCTGCGGTTTGTTCTGATGAATGGAGGAGCCTTCAGGCTCCAGTTCCAAGAACACTTAGATCGCTCCTCCTTTCACCTCTCATCTTCTGCCAATTTTTGAGCTTTCTCATTGACTCGTCAGGATCTTTGAAGGACCAAATCAATAATGCACAAGCAGTTCGATTCCAGCTCACATTTTCTACTGTCTGGTCACACGGAGCCCTCATTGACATCAATGAAAGCAGTTCATGCAGCAGCTTGATTGAGCAGAACCAAAGGAAATTTGAGTGCATCTCACTTTCCTTGAAAAAAAACTAGTGGCGTGATGTACTAAAGGTTAGAGATTCTCACGTCAGAGGTAAAAGGATTTGTGGCCACTAACAAGCCTTTTCCTATGCATTAAAGACTCAAAAAGAGGGATTTCTAAACATTTTACACCGATGCAAATAAATAACAACTGAGTAATTTGTGACTAGGATCTATGATTCTTTCTTCGCTAATCCACATTACCAAGTCACTATTAAATGTATCAAATGTTTGCAAATTGTGAATAGTAGCAAAAAAATTAAATTACGCTGATAAATACCATCAATCGAAAGAAGGGGATAAACAGGTGCAAAATCTAAAAGACATTTACAATTTCAGAATTGCTTCAGTATATGCGCTGGTGATGCAAATGTGCATCCTGGCAACAAAAGAAGGGAGAGTGAGGAGGAAGCAAATAACTTTTAGGATGCCAGTCACTTTATTTGAGAAAACAGAGGAGGAGGAGGGTATACAAAACACAGATTAAATAGGCTAGTCATAACAGTGTTAATAGATAAACTGGATCCCATCCTACAGAGGCAAACTCAAAATCGCTGGCCCTACCTAATCATATACAGGTGCTATGTTGTCTCCATCTCCTTGCCCCAGGTAGCTACCCTGGGATAGTGGACGTAGCAGGAGGATATCCCAGTGTGCCCTTTCAAATGTCTTTCGTAATTTGTGAATCCCATGCTGTCCAAAACCAATCACACATATCTTCCCCAAGGAGCTTAGCTGATCTTAATGCCACCGAGGTAGACCTTTATGGCATTTCTCAATTCTCACAGGTGATTGGATGAGAGAATGACACTGACATCCTAATATATCCTCCCTCACACACTGTGTATCTGTTCAGAAATAGAAAAAACAAGACATTTAATATCCAGGTGGTTTGCAATACTGGCTGCATCATCACCGATTTAGTGGCAAAATATCCTGGGCGTTCAAATGACTCCTTCGTGGTACGTCATTCAGCCCTTTACGGCTAGCCGGTGGGAGGAGACCTTGGAGATTGTTATAACATCAGGTTGATGCATAAATACTACACAGCAGGTCTTGAGTTCCTCACATGGCTATATGTCTTTTGTTCAGGCCACACTGCATATGCAGTTCACCCATGTATTATTAACCCATACCTTAATCCACAGTGCCCAGGGAGTACAGACACAGCAACACATATAGACACACCATATATGCCATAGAGTGAGCATTTGGAATACCTAAGGGTAGATTGTGTTATCTACACAAAAGTGGGGGAGCTTTAGAGTGCGCCCTAAGAACCTGCTGTAAATTAATAGCACAATGTGCAAGGGTGCATCACTTAACATGGAGGAAGGGTCCACAGGGATCTGAAAATAAGGAATCTAATGATTAGGAAGACTCTCGCATCTGAAGGAAGTGGTCCTTAGGGGCCACTCAGGTTATTTACAACCACCTGATATGCCTTCCCACGTAATGAAGAGGCGGTCAGACAGTAGAGAATATAAGCAAGCATTTTATTAGCAATACTCTGCAGAGGAGTCCAATCTGACCTGCACCCTAAGATGTCTGCTGAGGGACTGGCTCCCCTACAGTCTGCATCACATAATCATTCCTCCAAGAACCTCCAACCACGTCCACAGTGGAAAGTTTCCGGCTCAGGCCGAACCTGAAAAAGCAGGCACAGAAGGATAATCTACCACCTGTGATGGAGCAAGGTTTCATATCAAAGAAACTTGCTTTTATGCAATCCTCTCAAATAACATGTAAACTCACATGATAAGGCGCATGCTATTGCTTAAACTAAACCTTATAAGTTCTACTAAACACTAATGTGAAAGATTAAAATAAATACATGGGGATAGAGTAGAGATAAGTGGTATACAGTGAAATCATTTATTTCCTCATTCTAATGCATCTTTTTCTGTCTTTATTATTAGTTCATATTTGGGCCTCGGAGGGTGACTGAAATCCCTACCCCACCTGACTAGCGCGCAGGCACACCAAAACCTGCCGGAAACCATGATGACGCAGTTGAAACACAGCCAAGGCCAAACTGGACAGAGACGCCTGAGAACTCAACTCATTGACTTGGACAAAGGAAGAAACTTAAAATAATGTTTCAAAATGTATTGATCATAATGTGAAATGCGGGTGGGAATAAAGCTTTGGGAAAGTAAATTAAGGGGCGGAAACATAGAACAATGGTCTTAAGAAAAATATTACTTTTAGTATGGTGTAATGAACTCATCTCCTTGCCCTGTCCAATCAGAATAGGGGAAAACACAATATTGAAACATTGGGGGGTGGTACACGAACACAGAATAGTATAATTGAGGTAAATTAGTTAGTTAGATGTCTGAATCTGACCCGACACATATGCTGCCACAGACGTTGTCCGAGACGCTGTCTCAGACCTTTCAGATGCCAGAGACCCTGCTCGAGAGACCGAAATACTGATCGATAAACCGATCATCTAGAAGGGTAATTGCGGAAGAAAGATCGAGGAGAGTAGTGCCAGAGAGGGGTGCGACGCTGGCGTTGCACTGAGAAGAGGTCACCTTCCTAGTTCTGAGCCTGTCCTGATCCTCTGTCTTCTACCTGTCCCGATGGACTCTATCTGGCCCATCTTCAAGGAGTTTGGTTCATCTATCACCTTAGGTAAATATAATTTTGTGAAACCTGTCTTTGTACCTGCTCTGTCTTTCCTCCCTTACAGGTACTGCCATCACAATATTTTATTGAGACTTATTATTGATCTAAACTTGATTTCTTTCCTGAATGAAACTCGATGTTAGCATTGTATTTGATCTTTGACTCACAAAATTATTGATTAGATAAAGATTTTAAAACTTTTCGAGTTTGTGTTTATTTCAAAGGTAAAGTTAATGCCATTTCTACTTTAAACTAACTCAGCAACCTGATTCATTGAGCAAAGGAAATTTATTGACAAGGAAATCGAGTTGGTAAGATTTGGTAAAGGTGAATATCAAATTACAGGTAAATCACAAAGTTGATGACAGGGGGTTTTTACTAGCTTACTTTAATGAATGTTATGGGCCCAAGTGAGTATATGGTATGTGTGAGTAACCCAAGCTGGTAACCCGCTCCATCAGTTTTTACTTGGTAGCAGAGGATGGTTAGGTTCTAGTTAGTTAGGTAGAAATATTGTGGATTGATACATGTATTAACTAAACCTGTTTGTTTTGTTTCATGTTGTCTAGAAATTCCCGGGAATATTGAATAGCGGGTGGTAAATGGAAGCCACACTGCAGTGAGGTTACTTGTCAGGATTCAGAAAGGTCCTGAAGGTTACGCAGAACTAGAAGCACTGATTGTAGGGATTATTTCTTCTGTAGGAAAGTTAGAATAATTAATACCAAAGGAGTTCGTTGGTGAAACTTTGGTCTTATATCACCTAGAAAGGTTAATACTGAAGGAGTAACAGGTTCTCTGATGTTTATGTGAAGAGTTACCGGAAAGGTTTTACTTGTAGTGTGTGAAGAGTAAGCGGAAAGGTTTTACTAGTAGTGTGTGAAGAGTAAACGGGAAGGTTTTACTCGCAGAAAAAGAAATTTACTATTCTTTGAAATTTAGTGAATCTGACAAAGTAGCGAATGTTTCTATGTTGTTAATTAATGCAAAATTAACATCATCATAGTCTTTATTCGAAAGTTCAAATTCATAAAAGACACAAGTATCACAAAGTTACAATTCATTAAAAACACAAAAATAAATGTAACAGGATCATAAAAGACATCATATAATAAATATTAAAATGGGTATTAAAAAAGGATTAAACAGTAAAGCAGACGACTAGATGATAGAATATCATATAAAATAAGGGGAGTTGAAACAGTAAAAGTATTCCATAACTCTATTACACAAAGCTCAATTAAGAATGACAGAGAGGGCGTAACAATTTGTTCCTTAGATACCATGCCCAGCCCAGATATTTGGCAAGACCAATGGAAATAATTGGTAGGGTATTAGTACGTAAGATCCTCAAGGCCACAATACTACTCCTAGTGCCCAAAGCCCTACACAATGGAGACAGCCAAATGCGTCTTGGGACAATATAAGCGTGGCATACAAACAAGAAATGACCAATCGATTCAGGCTGCATGCCACATACAGGGCATGCATCATTAACAGCATTTGACCAGCTACTAGTCAGTGACCTGAGTGGCAAGGAACCTATTCGTAGCTGAAAATATAATTTCCTGTCACTAGGTTTGGTAATCAGGTCCCAGTAAATTTCTAGGGCTGGAGTAATTTTTGTCACTAAGAACCAATTTGTCATCCAGGAGCTATTGACTTGGCTCCAGATCTTAAAATCAATATGTTCCCAATACAGCATTTTCAAGGAGCTCTTAGAAGGGAATGTCATTGTCAGTGGATCACTCCACAGCCCCACCAAGCCCAAGTCAACCAAGGCAGCACGTATCTTCCTAAGCCAGCCAATCTTGTGAGAAGTGTCAGACTTGATAACATCCAAGAGTCCCCTGGCGTAGGAGGAGAGCTCCGGGGTAGACCACAACCTCCGCCAGTATAAAACAGGACGGAGGTTAGCTAATTCCAGGATAGCTCTCCTACCTAAATCATATCTTAAGGGGACCAATGGTGTACTCTGCGGTAGGCCTGTAATACTGCGTAGGAATTTATTTTCGACTACCGTTAGGGATCTCAAGGAGTCGAAACCCCATAGTTCTGCCCCATACAAGACAGAGCTTAAAGCCTTTGCCTCATAGACTTGAAGGACAGGTTTAATTGGCTTAGTAAAGGAGCTTTTAAACTCCTTGAGTAAAACCCCAGTAGTCTGCTGTAACTTCAAGGAGGACATCATGACATGCTTATTCCACTTATTATCATTGGATATGTTCATACCAAGATATATAAAGCTGTTAACCTCCTCTAGTGGCTGGGCATTCATGAAGAACTTCCTTACTCTGTAACTAGGAGGTGGGTTAAAAACCATAAGTTTGGTTTTCGATACATTTACTTCTAATCCATGGGCTAAACAAAAATCATCAAAAACGGACAAAGCTTTTTGCAAACCATTTGGTGTTTTTGACACAATAAGAGTTTCATCCGCAAACATCAGTATTGGGGTGGCTATCCCCGCCAGTTTAGGAGCATCTGTGGGAACACTGAGCATACGATCTACAATCCCATTAATATACAAAGAGAAGAGCGTCGGGGCCATAGTACAGCCTTGGCGTACACCGCGCTCGACTGGAAACTCAGTAGTAACCTCATCATAACCTCCCCATTGGACTTTAGCAAAGTTGGACTCGTGTAGTCTCATAACCAGAGTCAGAACTTCCAGAGGAAGCCCCAGCTTTGCCAAAACGAGCCACAACCTTGACCGAGGAACTAGGTCAAAGGCAGCTCTCAGATCAACAAAAGCCACAAAGAGACTGCCTTTCCCCAAAGTCACAGTCTTCCAATGTAATTGGATGAAACGAAAAACCTGGTCCACTGTACTAATCGATCTGCGGAATCCTGCTTGGAATGTGGATAAAACCCCATTGTCCTCTTCCCAATCTAATATTAAATTCAGGACCATCCTCCCGATGACCTTCTGTATTGTATCTATCAGACTAATGGGTCTGTAGTTACTCGGGAGAGCCTTATCACCTTTTTTGAAGATTGGGATAATAATGGCGGCCCCCCAAGATTTTGGTACAGGGGCACCTTCAGCCACCGCATTGGCCACTAGTGCAATGTACTTACTCCAGCAAGTTCTATTCTGGAGAAAGACATCAGACGGGACCCCGTCGGATCCAGGTGCACGTCCAGTGGCTACCGAGGCCAGGGCCACAGAAACATCTTTGGGACTGAAAGGACCTTTAATGTAAAAAACATATGGGATTGTAACCAAATCACTATGTAAAGCACTACAGGCGTATTGAGGCATAAAATACCTGAGCCAATCTTCCTGTGCCACATGGTTTGAAGGGGTATCGGGCAGGCCACCCCTGTTCCACTTGATAATATTCCAAAACTTTCTTGGGTCATTCCCATAGCTTGCTCCCTTTAAATCTTGCCAAAAGAGCTCGTCCCAGGTCTTTTTTGCTTGCACAAGGCATTTTTTGTAGGCCTGCCTTGCCAGCTGAGTGCGAGTCCTATTGCCACTAGAGAGGGCTGCAGCTAGATTCGTTCTTGCCTTTCTGCATTCCCTATCAAACCAACGAAGCCGCCCAGAAGGGCGTGTTTTGTTTTTAACCGCTGGCTTCAAAAAGTAACCTTTTAGTCTTTCAAAGAATAACTCATGGATACCTGTAACTTGGGACAAACCTTCGTCGGAGGCCAATGCGTCCTCTAAATGCAAGATGGCACCAGCCAAGTCAGAATCTATTTTTGCTAGGGACATATCGTTGGCCGCCACCTCCCGCCATCTAACCCTACGCATATTATTAGAGGGAACAACTTCTGGCGGATAGAGTTCAATTGTACCTACTGCAGAGGAGGTACCGCTCCACCACTGGTGGGTGACACAAATGGGATTATGGTCACTCTCAACTCTAGATTCCACCACCATATCTTTAATGGAATGCCATAAATTATTACAGCAGAGGACATAATCAATTCTACTTTTGGAGCGACCATTGTCAAAAGTGTTAGCACCCATCTTGTCACCCCGGGTTCTACCATTCAAAGCCCTAAGACCATGCTCATAACAGAGTGAATTTATCTGGACTATAACCTCAGACCAACGTTTAATTGGGGGAAGAGCCAAGGCTGGGATATCCCACAGACGATCCTCCTCGGGATCAAGACCCCATTCTGAATCTGAGGCTAGGAGGGGTTCAAACGTGACATTAAGATCTCCCGCAATAATCGTGCCCTTCGTACTGCCGTAGGTATCCATAAGAGTATCCAGAGTGGCCAGAACTTGCGACCTTTTCCCCTTTGTCCCTCTAAGATAGAGGTTAAAAATAACCAGGTCTTGCATCGAGACCAGGGGCAACCTAACTAATTGGATATCTAGAGACCCAGTCTGGAACTCACTAGCCTTAGGGAATAAGGCCTGACGGGCCCAGATGGTTAGGCCACCCATAGGGCGGCCCTTAGGGCCCTTAACTGCTGGAATATGAAAGTTTAAATATCCTGGCAGATATAATGGCTCCACAGACCAGGTTTCCTGGAATAGACAAACATCGAAGTTACCTATAAACTCTAGCCATACAAGGGAATCCATCTTCGCCTTGAGGCCAGCAACATTCCAGGAAATCAAGGATCCAGGGCTAGATCTTGGCACCCCGCTCTGGGCATCAGAACAATGTGTGACTACCTGGGCATCAGAACAATGTGTGACTACCTGTGGACTCAGAGGCTGAATAGGCAAGTTTAGAACTTTTCCCTTGGAAGGGGAGGAAATACAAAAATCAGCCAAGGAAGGAACATCAGAATTGGCCAGTGGCAAATCAGTATCAGAGCAAGTTCCACCAGGGATCATTGCGCTAAAATGATCAACCACTGGTCAATCCATGTCATTCCAATGGCAAATACCATTATTATCATTGGGATTCAGAACAGAAGACCCACAGTTGAAACCTATCCCCGGCCAAGTGTTGAGAAAATAAGTTGTCGTATTGCCTTGTAAAGGAGGGGTCAGTTGCGGGTGCTGCACTGACGTCTCAGAGAGCCGCGCTGGGATTAGTTGGAATAGCGGGCGTGTGACTGACACGAGAATTGTAAAGGAGGGGTCAGTGGTAAGGAGTGATACTGACGTAACTGAGAGCCGCGCTAGTATTGGTTAAAAGCACAGTGAAAAACAAACCCTGATTGGTTGCAAGCCTAGAAGACGCACTAGTATTTAAGTAAAAGTGAACATTTGATTAGCTGTAAACATATAAATCCCAAGGATAATAATAGATAATGGAACTTGTATGTTCGATCCGACTTTAATAGAGACCCGTCCAGATAGAAGATTTATTGTATTTGCTTACGAACAGTATCTAAACCAGAATTCACACACAATGTACGGAGAAAAGAGGAAAATGTCATTTATGCAGAAAATTAAATATTATTTTAAGAAGGATAAACCCATTAAAACTGGAGAAGGAATTTTTATCCCTCCCCCAAAAACGCCCGCATCATACATGATGGTGGAAAGAGGCTATCATACCTGTGTATGGTTAGAAAATCGGATTGAGTACACAAAAAACGATGGAATATTAGCGTTCCCTGAATTTGGAACATTTAATCAGAGAGTTTTACATAATTTACGCACTAGAATGAATGAATTAGAACCCAGACCCAGATTAACACAGTACGAGGCATTAGAAGAATAGGAGACTGAAGCATTTGAGCGCGATAGATCACGAAGTAACAGAAACCTAAGTAGGTATTATCCAAAATTTCCCCATGAGACCCGAGATAGTCAGATGAAAAAGTGGAGACAAGCCATGGTGGCTGAAGGATTATATCCTGTACTAACGACTGAGGAACAGGTTGGAGGAAAATGCACAGAGAAAACAAAGCACTTAACAATGACAGGTAGTGGAGTCTCAGAAGATGATTATTTAGAAGATATTTTAATGAAAAATCCTCCACCTTATCAAGGAGGACCTAATAGAGCAACCCCAGGAGAGTCACACCAGGTTGCTTGAAAGAAGTACGAATAGAGCCATCCACAGGGACGAAGAGTGCCACAATAGTAACCCCAGAAGAAATAGGAAGATGGGCACAAGAAATAGAGAAACCAAACCCACCACCGAAAATATTAGATATTTTCAAATTAAGAGTTGAATTAGAAGAAATGATAGCTGGGAATGTAGGACTGGATAGGTTAAACATCTATAGTGAGGAAGAATTGCTGTTCATTTACAGAAGCATAACCCGAAACACAAAAATATTTCATGAAAAATTGGGGAATTTAGCCTCTGAAATGGGAATCGAGATAGGGAGATCCAAAGTACTGCAAAAACCTTATAGAGCAGAATTCTCTGATGAAGATTTGGAATACATGAACCTGTCAGGAAGAAAATTGCAGGTTAAAGAATTGATGACGATATTGCAGAAATGGGAAGATTTAGACAGATGGAAAGTACGGTGGACAAAGAAAAAGGAGGAAGCACAAACGAGTCGAGTGACATCTGAATATTTAATGAAAGAAACAGAGAAGGCAGAAAGGGTGTACCCAATGAGAGAAGTTCCAGGAGGGGGTTATGTACATGTCCCGTGGTCAAGACAGGATATTTTATCATTGACAAATGATTTCCCAAAATTGAGAGAAAAACCAGTGGAATGGTATAGGCAGGCTGAAAGGTCTGTGAAAGTTCCGAAAGTTTTGTTGAAGGATCTGGATGGTCTGTTTAACATAGTGGTGCCTGCTGACTTGTGGACTGAATGCAAAATTACAGTCGATTAGCCTAATGATGTGTACCCGAGAAATGAAAAGACCGGAGCCCCGTCAGAGGAGGTTATGATGAAATATAACCAGGTAATCACTTTCTTAAAAGGGAAAATTCCCCCAAAACAAACAGATTGGATAAAAATAGATCGCACAACCCAGGAAAAAGATGAGTCTGTACATGCGTACTATGAGCGCCTCCTACAGGTGTTCAAACAGTATAGTGGATTTGAGAGTATTGGGGATAAGGACATGACTCATTTTGTGTATCGGTTTGTGTCAGGGTTAAGAAAGGAAATATTCGAAATGATTAAGCAGCATAATTTGTGCTGGCAAGCGAAGCCCATAGATGAGATCTTTAAATATGCAAAATACTGTGGAGATGAAATTGACAATAGACGAAAGAATTTAGAGGAGAAAGTGATGTGGGCTCAAGTGAAATTAGCAGAACAGCAAGAACTCCAGCTACAGAATCAGGTAGGAAATACAGGGAGGAGGCAAGGTCAGGGTGAAAATAATGGGTGTAAACCAAAAGGGCGGTTGAGTAAAGAAGAGGCAAAGAAAAGGTTCCCTTGCCATGGGTGCGGAAAATTGGGGCATTGGAAGAACTAGTGTAAAAATATACAGAATAATAATGGCTCAAATCAAAATTTAAATCATACTATCAGTGTCTCAAGGTTGCCGTGCTGAGGCTCGGCGTCTCCTAATGTGGGAGCAAAGTTACACACAAGGATAGGAATGCAAGGGCAGAATGGCCTATTCATTAGTAAGTCAGAATCCAACCTTGAGCAGGGAAGGATATAATAGCTGAATACAGTGTTCTGCTGAGGCAAGCAATATGAATAAGGAGGTCTAGTTCAGGCACAGCCTAATGCAGATTATGAGATACAAAATGGAGTCACACGTGCTAACTGAGGCTTACACATTGCAGGGATAACTCAGTGGGTTGCATAAAAGGGATATGAATGATGCCTAATTTAGCCGCACACTGATAACCTAATATGGCATAGAACAAGTGTATAATGATAAAGGATTTTCCAAACCTAACACATCACCAACTGCAACCTGGAAAAGCGGCTTCGAGGCCCGCAGATAGCAGGGCATGCAGGCCAGCAATCGAGCAGGGTTTCTCTTAGGGTTAGAAATGTTATGAGAGAAGCCAGTGAAGAAAGCGGCCACTGTTATTGCATGTTTTAAAGAACATCATGTTTATTCACTAATGAAAAATAACTTCAAACTCTGAAGAAATAAAAATGATATGTGTGAATTCTTGTGAATTGGAACAGTTTGGTTGTTGAAGTACCAAGTAGCTCTCCAGACTTGCCAGATGCGTCAAGAATACTTAGACTGAGGCAGTGGTTTTATTGCCTGAGAAATTTGATGCCTGAGAAATTTGATTTATACTTGCGCTATTGCAGCAAAGCCTCATATATGGTATCTTTTAGCCCGCCCTCCTTGCGGTTTATTTCACATAGTGCTCTTGGCATGCTGGATCACATCTTTTGGATTTGTGCTGTTGATGGTGTACCACCAACACCCCCACTTTCTCTGGTGCTACTCTGATTGGTTACTTGTCTTTCCCCTGCTGAAGGTTGACGAGGTGTGTAATGTTCTTCATCTCATAGTTGGTGGGGGATAGTAGTGCAGGCTCCTACAGTGACAGTTCCTACAACACTTTTGTTGTCTTCTTGTGATAGGTGAGGATGTTGTTGTTGGCTGGCATCATCTCTTGCCCTGATTGTAGATTCGTATCTCATTCTCCCTTTTCTTTTTCTGTTTTTTGAACTTTTATGTCCTACAAGACTTGAGGATTGTCTGATCACTGAGGGGGCAAAGTGGGTGACATGTTGGGTAGGAAGCACGTGAGTAACTTTAAAATGAGATTTTCACACAGATCTATGCAATAATGTGTGAACATATGTTGATGTTAATATCATACGAAAAGTAGAAACTGTACATTTCTTGTTCATTATTGTTTGTATGTGGCTTAAGTTCTCATTTTAAACTTACACACATTTTCTCTACTTAAGTTCTCATTTTAAACTTACATGCATGTTCTCTATCTCTACATGTCGTCTATGTATTCTGTTGTCATGTATAGCGCTGATCTGCCCTCAGGGGCTAGGTTCCGACTTTAGAAACACTTGCAATTAAATGAAATGTAATCAAAATATTGCTTAACAGTCTGCAACCTTTACAAGCTACTGTTCCTAGCAGTGTGCCTACATTTTTGTGTGTGAAGCATTACTTTGACTTAAAAGTGGATTATAAGGCACCACCCGTTTTTGGTGTGGATAGTCCCAGATAGACAATCTGAAAATCCTGTCCTGTCCATATGGGCATACTTAAGGTGATTTCAATTGTAAAGGACACACCCCGCTCCCAGTACAACAAAGTGTTATAATTAGGAAGATAGATCCATGAGAGCGAAAGAATGGCGAGGCAATGAGAAAATAAAAGAATGTAAATGAGAGATTGAATAAAAAAGTGTAGCACTATATTTGTCATACAAATTCTGATATGATAGAGGGCAATCTTAGGTAGAGCCACCAGAGTAATAAAAGGATCCTTACATTTTTTAAAAACCCTACCACTTTCTACCCAAGGTAAAACCTCCCTTAGCAAACGTATAATACTGCCAAGTCTGCCATAATATTTCTCAAAAAATACCATTACCCCTTACCAACTCCTTCTTCAAAGACCTGGACTTTGTCACTGCAGATTTAGTTTTTTAATGAACCCATTTTTATTTATTTTTATTGTTTTTGCCAGAAAAAACATAAACAGTACAGTGCAGGTGATCCACACCAGCTCTAGATTGACATTCTCACACATATTTGACAATCTCATACATATTTAACATGTGATACCTTACAACTCATAGTAGCCCCCCACTTTCCCCAGATCTTTTGTGCTTGTGGGGGCATTCTCTTGAATTGTAGATGGGCTCCTCCAGTTATTTGCACCAATCCATTGCCCTACTTCAGACTGACACAGCAGGTGGGTTTGCTGGGTTCCACATCTGAGCAATGTCCCTTTGGCCATCAGGGTTCCCAGGCCCACCAGAGAGTGATCGCTCCTACTTACTCCCAGGTCCTCTAAAAGGCCAAGGAGAGCTATGCAGGGTAATATGACAATAACATTTCCCAACAGTTGAGATAGGGAGCGAAAAATATATGCCCAGTAGCACTCAATCACTGGATAGGCCCAGAGTATATGGAAGAAGTCCGCCGGCTCTGCACCACAGCAGTAGCATGAGGATGAGAGGCGCTAACCCACTCTCAATAACCTCAGTGTTGTCAGGTATGAGGTAAATATAAATTTCAATGCATTCAGGTGGAACCTGGAGGATATATGCAACTCTCTGGGCGCCATGAGGGCTTCTCTCCATTCACTGAAAGGGGCCAACACAGGATACACAGTGTGCCCTCAGAAGAGCGAATAGGTCGGGCGTTACTGACTAGGGATCTATAGACACCGGAAAATCCTCCTTGACCTAAGGGACCCATGAGCAACTTGGGCACCTTCCCAATAGGCTGTCAGTGAGAAGGCAGGGCATAGCAAAGTGGCAAAAACTAGTAGAATTGGGACAGATGGACATTGAAGTAGATTTGCAGTTCTTGAACGGACCACATATGTGCCCCCTGCCCTACATCCCTGAGTCTCGAGATACCAGTAAGATCACATTTGCTAAATTCTGCCAGGGTGGCCACCTGGATCAGCCAGTTAACTCTCTAGAGGGGAGTTTGAAGTGTTAGCCTACCTGCTCAGCCAGTCCAGCTCAACGTTGATCTCTACACCAAGAACTCTACTTTAGTAATATCCGGGAGGAAGCAGTGCATGGGCACTCCTTAAGACCTGATGGAATCCCATCCCATGTAGGTCATTTCCACCCTGTAAGTTGCAATCTCCCAGCCTCAGTGTAGACAATCTTTCAGTACCACAAGTTGAGAGACCAAGTAGTGCAAGCATAAGCTCACCAAAGCCATTCCACAATCAAAGGTCGACTGCTCACATTTCCCTATGGTGATACATGGGACCTGGCTGGCCCAGAAAAAGGAGCACACCCTGGTCTGTATCCCTGTAAACCACTGTTTAGGGAGCAAACATAGGAGTGGAATATTTAGCAGAACATTCAAGAAGTGCGGTAGGACCATCATCCTAAAGAGAGCAGCCCTTACCAGTATGGTAAGTGGCAAATGGTTTCAGCTCTCCAGGTCTCGCCGCATCTTGCTGATAAGTAGAGTAAGGTTAAGGGACCCGGTAAGTGTTAGAAGCAGGGAGATGTTTATGACCAGATATAAGAAGCTCAGCCTGTTAACTGGCACCTGGATCCGTCAGGCCGTCACCTCCGTAGTCCCAGTCAGGGGGACCAGAGGGACTTGGCCCGTCCATATTATTCAAACATGTGTAGCAGTCTTAGTCCCGTGGTCTCAGGGCCATAAACATAAAGAAAGGCATCGCCCACATATAAGGTGTAGTGGTGGTCTTCTAGAACATTCCCCCATTAGAACCCCCACACCTGTGCATAGCACCAAACCCATATCGCCAACGGTTCGATCATTAAGGCACCCTGTCTGGCACCCTGTCTGATGCCACACTGCATCTGAAAGTCCTGTGACAGGGCCTCATTGACCCACACTTGCACCGTAGTGCCGACATGTAATGCTCTTATGTATGACACAATGTGGGGGCCAAAACCCAGGTACTCTAGCATGTCCCACAGGAAGTCCCAGTCAAGGGAATCCCAATTTTTTCAAAGTGAATGAGTTGGAAAGCAGTCGGACCCATGAGCCGATGCCAGTATACCAAAGCCGCAAGCACTCAACGGATACAGTTCAGCGTACTGCGTCAGGGCATAAAAATACATTGGTCTAAATGAATCAACTTTACGACTTTAAGGACTCTGTTGGCCAGAACCTTGGCATGCAATTTGAGTTCGTTGTTAATAAGGGAAATGTGCAATAGGACGAGCAGTCTATAAGGGGTTGCCCAGTCTGGTGCAGGACCACTATTGTTGCTATGTTAAATCCCTCTGGGAAGTGGCCTTTCACTAAGGCTTCATTCTACAGGGCCAACAGGTAGGGTAGAAGCAATTTCCACATTTTTGGTAGTATTAGACCCGGATCCCATCTGGGCCTGGTTTCTTGCCAAGTTTCATATCTTTGACGGCCTTGTCTAGCTCCTCAGAGTAATAGGTTGTTCCAGGGCAGCCCTGTCCGGTGACGGCAGGGTGAGTGGCGGCAAGTCCACTATCAATGGTGTGGAGAACTCACTTGGAGGCCTCACTCATTTAGCATAAAGGGCTCTGTAGAACTTGGCGAATACAGACGCTATCTCCCCAGCCCCAGTGACTCTCCCTTACTCTGGATGCTCATTGACCGGGATCAACGTCTTTTTTCTATATGTTCTATATGTTGCCAGCCAATATAAAAGTTGGCTGGATTTGTCTCCCAATCCGTAAATACTACTTTGGGATGCAATCCAGCACAATTGCCTCAGCAATGCCCTGTCAATCTTCACCTGGCGTGAGCAATCTGGGCCTCCAACTCCTCTATCCAATGCTGCTTTAGCCTGTCCCTCAATTTTAAGTGAGATCGCGGGATGCCCACATGTACGCTTTACTTGACGTCCACAGGGTCCCAGGTGACTCCATAGACCGTCATTGAATTCAAGGAATGCATACAGTTCCTCAGGTAGGAAGTCTGTGATATCATTATTGGTCAAGCTGCTTGCATTGACTTGCCAGATGGTAGGGCACACCCCATCTGGACCATCACCGGGAATTGATCTTATCTCCCCGTATGAAGAATATACAATACCTTGGTACAGAGCAGGTAATTAGCGGGTGTAAAGAGGATATCAATGCGGTATCTCGATTTGTGGGCAGCTAAGGTGTGGGTAAATGGCAATACAACTGGATTCCAAATATGCCAAGCATCACAGAGCTCAATGCAGAACGCTCACTCTGCTAGCCACAGTGCTGGAGAGCGAGTGCTCCCCGGCCTCTTCAATCAGTCTGTATTTGTGGCCATTACCCTTCTACAACTGTATTACCCCGAAAGAGCCGCAGAAATACAGCCTACATTGCATAAAGGTTGGGCCCAGGCAACTGGAGGGGTAACATAAATGAAAAACATACTTGCCCTGCGATCACCCCTTCCACTACAAGGTATCTACCCTGCAAATCAGACATGCTACGAGAGACCACCATGGACATGGGTTTGTGGAGTAAGATGCCCACCCTCTGAAAACCCCTGGCGTATCCAGCATGGAATATTTTCTCATATCTGTATCTTGCCAGGAAGGAATATTTAGTGCCCAGGAGATTTGTCTCCTGTAACTGTGAGACATCTGGGGCATGGCGTTTTGCATACCCCAGTACTGCACTATGCTTAATGCAGCAGTTCAGACCATTGACCTTCCGATTTTAAGTGCCACCATGCCATAAAACTCCTATGGTATTGTATGTGGAATCCACTTACCAGGGTCCCCTGGGCATCCCCAGGACAAATCCCCATTCTACTCCATCTGCACATAGGGATGAAATAAAGAGTCATCAGGACCCCCACCTGCCCAGTTATTAGAAGTACGTCCAACAGGGTCGAAACCACCCCAACATACCTCCCCAGTCCTCCCCTCCCAAGACTTCCACCCCAGTAGCATCTGTCGCTGCAACATTACCTAAAACACGCAGTGAGATAACACAACTAAGGTAAGTCCATCCAAGTCAACCCTCTGGAGCAGAACTCTTCAGTCAGGATATCATGCTGCTGGCAGGAAAAATTACATTGTCTCATGAATTTTCCACCAGGGTCCGGTCTGCCCATCACTCATCCATGGCCCTCCACTGGTACCAATCCTAAGCCATTAAATCCTCCCTCACATGGAAGACCTGTGGAATTGAGGGCCCGCTAGCTCTGCACCTACATCTGTGATTAGGACTGTCGACGTCCGGGGCAGAGTAGACTGAGGCACCACCAGTGCAGGCCCTCCTGTTGAGCGACCCCCTTCGTTCGTTGCAGCCCTGGGGGCAGACTCCAATCCTTCTGCCATCTCCCTGGGTGGTTGCCCCCATGGTGGGAGAGAGTTGCTGCTTAGGGACCATTTTTCTCTTGCCCACTCTCAGGCGTGAATGACCCTCAACCTGACCAGCAATAGGAGCATGTGTTGTATTTTCAATACCCTTAATTTCTGTTTGACAGCCTCAAAGGATTTACTATGCCTTTGAACTTGCCGAGCGTAGTCCAGGAAGAGGAGGATCTTTTATGATTTAAATTGCACCACATCATTCTCCCTGGCAGCGCGGAAGATATTGTCCCTGTCTCTGTAGTTCAGGATTTGGGCGATCATGGGGTGAGGTGGTGCGCACAGGGAAGGCTTCGCCGCCAACGATCTTTGTGCCCTCTCAATAATAAAGCAGGACGGTAGCTGCCCTTTAGGGATCCAGGACAAGACCTATTGTTTCAGAAATTTCTCTGGGGATGCCCCTTCAGTGTCCTCCAGAAAGCACACAAACCTCAAGTTACTCTATCGGGCCGATGTTTGGCATCCTCTCTGCGGTTTTCCAAGATGTGGGACGTGGTGGTCAGGTTGGTCACTTCCGCCTTGAGGGCAGTAACTGAGTCCTCCAGATCTGAGATGCGCCCCTCAGGTCCTGTTACACTTTTCTTTTGTTAAATTCTTTTTATTATGTTCATTATAAACAAGGCACAACTCGCTCACATTTCGTACAGTTACGTTACATTTCAACAGTGGACATTCCCTTAACACTGGCTCATAGACATTCTTCCCAGCATGGTTATTTTCATCGCCCCCATTTTACTCCCCCGTCCCAACCTCATTTTCATCATCAGTGCTTTCTTTCGCCTGCATCCCTGGCGGCTCACATATGTATCCCCTTAATTTATTCCAGTTCCCCCACACCCTGCTCCACTTTCGATGGCAACCACGATTGATGTACACTGCTCTTTCGGTTACCATGGCTGTGTCCATATCCTTGCACCATACGGCGAGTGTTGGCAATTCTGCTGAGCCCCATTTTTGTGCGATATGCGAATGACACTTCCTCTGCTTGTGATATTGTTCTCATGACTACTCTATGACCTTTGGGCATTGCCACAGTGTATGGTAAAATGTACCCTCCTCCCCACATCGTCTTAGGCAATACGGGTGTGATGTTGTACCTATCTTGTAGAGGGTGCGTCTAGTGTAGTAGGCACGGTGCAGTATTTTGAGCTGCACCAACCTAAGTTTTGAAGGTATTCCCACCTCCCGCGGGAAAGCTATTGCCTCCTGCCAGTCGGTGTCATCAAGTTCCCCCACATCACGGGACCATTTTTCCCTGAGTGTCACATTAGGATCAGGCAAGTTGTTAATTAGTTTTCGATAGGTGAGAGAGGTAGCCCGTTTGTGCATGCAGTCAGTCAGTATCCTGTCTTCTAGGGGAGTGGCCTCCGGGATCTCGGTATCAGGTGTTAAGACAGCTTGGAGTGCGTGTTTTACCTGCATATATCGAAAGATTTAGCAGGGTCCCAGCTCATACTGCTGTTGAAGACGTTCAAATGTGATTACTTTTCCTTTGCGCCACATGTCTCCCACTGTAGAAATACCAATTGCGTCCCATTGAGCGAACCCCTTACAAGTCCTGAGCCTTCCCAATCGTTGCGTATCCCAAAGAGGAGTGAGTTGGGTTATAACCCCACGCCAGCCCAATTTAGTATGCGCTGTATGCCATATGTTAACCGTATGTTTTGTGGGCCCTAGTAACGAGGTGGCTTGCTTCTTGTTGTAAAGGGCTGACAGCATACCTTCTGCTCCTAGTCCTGATCTGTCTGCTTTGAATGCAGGGTCCGCTTGTGGGGCATGTATCCATTGACTAACGCCTTTTAACTGAGCTGCCCAATAGTATAATTGTGTGTTTGGAAGTGCTATACCTCCGTCATATCATGCCTTGACCAACTTGTCCTGCGCTATGCGTGCTGGTTTGTTCCCCCACAATAGACTAGAGACCTGAGCTGCTATCAATTTGAAGTAACTTGGTGGCACCGGGAATGGTGCATTTTCCAGTGCGTACAGGAATCGGGGGAGCGCCTTCATTTTAAAAAGTGCTGCCTTACCCAGCAGTGTCAGTGGTAATGTTCCCCAATGTATCGCATCCCTTTTAAACGTTCCAATGGGGGCACGAGATTTCTTTTGAAGAAGTTATCAGGGTTGGGTGTTATGTATATGCCTAAATATTTAAACGCGTCTTCTGTGATCTGTGTGGGCGATCTGCTGGGAGTTGAGGTGGTGGGCCATTTAGTACAAACAATTTACATTAAATGGAGGTGCACTGAACATAGAAAAGAAGTCCAAAAGTGTTTTCTTTTTTTCTTTGTTTAATATTTATTTCAGATAGATAGATACACAACCACAGCCAACGCGTTTCGTTCCTTAAAGATACAATTTCTTAACGGAACTTCTTCAGGGCTGCAATAGGAATAGAAAAAAAAAATATATATATATAATACAATCATTAAAACTGACGGACGTACACATGTATTTACAAACATTAAAAACAATTTTTGTGTCTATTTTTTGTTTTAAGATCATTCCAGTTGTACAAAAATAGAATTGATATTTACAAAAAATACCCTAAGATTATATACATTTTACTTCATTCTTATACACGTCTACCTACACTATATAAACACCAATTTTACAAAAATTTATAGTGAAATAATGAAAAAAGAGAACTCTGATCCACCAATAAAGTATTTCAAAATTGCCTAATTACAGTTTTTATGAGTTCCAGACAATCTATCGCTTTGAGTCTATTTAACCAAAGCTAAAACTCATGATGTGCAGGCCATCATCTTACCTCAAAGTGACAGCAAGTTAAATGCAGGCTTTAGATTGCAAAAAATGAAGAATTACGAATGAGCAGTATATCCCACTTGATAATGGAACTATCCAGAGATCAGAAGATATTCTAAAAGAAATTATGTGACAAGGAGACCAAATTAGAACAATCTGAACTGATTATTATGATGTTTAAGAAATGGAAGGGAAACAAGGGATAAATATAATCATGTGTCTCACCAAATTGGTCGTAGAGGGTCTAACTTAAGATAAAGAACCAGTAGTTGAAATTTAAAATATTAGGATCCATTTGAATGATGATTGACAAAGATTCTTATTGAGAATCTGAAACAAGATGAAAAAATATTCGGTCACTTTTGATTAAAAGTGATAAAGATACATTACGTCCAAACAATATCTTCTAAGTGCATAACAGACTCCACAGTATTTGCCTTTATTTTCAAAAGGAGAATTTGAAAGGTTTCTAATTCAAGAAGACCTCAAAAAATAACAATCTGCTATTGTGAACAATATGATGATCGAGAAAAAGTATTTTTATTTATTGTGTTTACGAAGAACATAACAAACTCCACAGTATTGGCCTTTGTTCCCTCAAAAAGATAATTTAGAAAGACTTCTAAGTTGAGAGGACCTCAAAAATAACAATCTGCAACTTTGGAAGATATAATAATCAAGAGAGAGCGCTTATGTGTGTTTGTTAAGATTTGCAGTGATCTCACCTGTACTGTTCCTTCAATTCAATTCCTGAGGAAGATTGTCAAACGACATCAAAAGTAGATGCTCAGTCTATTGTCAACATACTATTGATTAAACACCTAATGGGGAATATATGAATACATTAATGACTTAACACGAACCTTATTAATATTCTGCAATTTGATTGACATCATTTATGTAGGCATTCTAAACACGACCATTCAAAATTCAAAAATGTCAATTCCTTTAATAGAATGCAAATGACCGTTATGTTTTTTTTAAAAAACGAAAAAGAAGGAGCGAAAGAATTGGTAAAACCGAAATTGGATATAATACAAGTTAAGTGAATTATTCTTTGGAGTTTCTATACCAGAGCATTCACCTACCTTCATACTTGGTATAAACATTAACAAAGTATACACACAACTAGATATATCTCCAAAGTCACAATCTCTTGTGACCACCAAATTCACAAGAACCCACTGATTCAACAAAGTTATTAATCCAATCCATTATCTAAAACACAAAGATGCATGTTATTGCATCTTAAACCACCAATTAACCCCTATGTCAGAACCACGTGGTGGAAGTCAAAATAATGATTTCCATTACAAATACCTTATTAAGCGTTCTCCGTTCGTATCCCGATTCTCCGACCGTTTTCGCCCTACTATTCCAGTGTTTAAATACTTTGTTTGATTAATCTAGATCAGGAACACCTGATCTGACGCATATTCGATGACGTCGTAATTACGCGACGTCCACACAGGCGCCAACTCGAGTGTGATGAACTATCACAAATCGTTCCGCCATTTTGAAATGGCCAAATTGTTGCGGTTTGCAGGGAGTGTGGGGATTGTTCTGCGTAGGGTTGGTACGTAAATGAGTCAGAATTTGTTATTTGAAAAAAAGGAGGAATGGAAGTCGACTCCTTAATGATTTACACGGCGGCCACGTTATTTTTCAATACAATTTGTTCAATTTACGACAAGTGTGAAGGGATATTCCTTCTAATTTTCTAATTACCGCAAGATTTTTTATTATTAGACTGTGTCCCATTAGCTGTAAGGTGTTGAAATTAGAGACGACATGTTATAAATTAACCGGAAAGAAAAAATGGTATAGCGGCAATGTTAAATTAAGGCTTCGAAGCTCCAAAAATTTCGGCCATCTTTGAATGTCAGTAAATTCAGGAAGTTGATTAAATGGGATGACAATTACGTGTACAATTGTAGAAATCACTGATTCAAACATGATAATATGAATTACTGATATATATATTGTCTGTTAATTACAGAATTGACAGCCAGATTAAGTCCTATTTCTGACACTAAATTTTCGGCCATCTTTGAATATCAATAAGTTCCAGAAGTTAAATATATGGGGTCTCAGGTACGCATATATTTTCAAAATTCGATAGTTCAAACTGGAGACATTTATCTAATATGATCGGATGAAGGCAGAGGAAGTAACCAAGTTCTGCCAGATCTGTTTAGATAGTACGATGGCATTTTTTTTTATATTAAACCATATCATTTGGTCAATATAAGTAAAGCTGAAGCAAAATCAACCTTATTGGAAGTGTTGTTGGTTTCAATATATGTTGACAAATCTCTAGCGAAAGATGACATGCAGAGAGTGACGTCTGGGAGAGAAGAATAGAATATATAAATGATACTAGATAAAGAGAGAGTCCCATATTGCTAGGGTGACTGCATGGCTAACGTTGCTGTCACTTCGAGTGAGACAATAATCAATTCAAGGTATATTGTTACTGATATTTCTTAACATCCTATTATATGAATAGCATCACATCTGTAGCATTCGGTCAATTGAGCGTCTTTACAACACAATTGATAAGACATTTTAATGTCACAACTCACAGTTAATTGATTTAACTACATACAAGATTTAGACCATTGACAACTGTCTTAATTCAAGAAATAATGGAATTCGTTATCGGTATTATGGCCAAACTTAATTGCTTGTAATCTACAGATCCATTTCGCCTCACGTTGTCTTAGCATAAGGGCTCTATCTCCACCTCTATTACATGCCGCCACATGTTCAATTCCAAAGAACCAAAATGCATTATCATTTGGATGAATTTGTTTAAAATGCTCCGCCATGGGATACATTGGATCTCCTGCCACTATTGCTCTTCTATGCTCCTGTATTCTCAATTTTAGGCTTCTCGTTGTGCTCCCTACATATATTTGATTGCATTTACAGCCCAATATGTAAACTACAAAACAGGTTTTACAGTTGATAAATTCTCTGATTTTATATTGTTTCTGGTTGTTGTACATAAATTCCTTAGTTTTGTTTTTTCCGAAGGCACACATATTGCAGGAGCTGCATGTGAAGAAACCAACTGGTTTCGTAGGTAGCCATGTTTGAGCTTTTCTTGATGAAGTCACATAACTTGGGCACAGTCTTTCTTTTAAAGTCGTACCCTTCTTGTAAGAGATACTTGGATTTTTAGTCAGAGTCGTTCCGAAAGCCGGTATTTCTAGTAGCATATGCCAGTTGTTTTTCAGGATACTAAAAATCTTTTGACTATGCGAAGTGTATTTTGTGATGAATCTAGGTTTGTCATTGTTAGTTTTCATCTTTTTAGTGCTGTTCTCCAACGTTGATTCTCTACTTATTTGATGTACTCTTGAGATGGCTGTTTTTACATCTCTCTCCTCATAACCTCTTTCCAGAAATTTGTTTCCTGTCTCTGATACAGTTCTCTCGAAAATGTTTGTTTCTGAACAGTTTCTTCTCACCCTCACTAACTCCCCGTAAGGAATATTCTTAATAACTGATCTAGAATGGGCACTCGTGGCATGGAGTACTCCATTGCAAGATGTCTCTTTTCTATACAGAGCACTCTGTATCATTCCATCTTTGACATATAGATGTAGATCTAAAAAATCTATTTTTGTTTTGTTATAATTCATTGTTAATGTCACATTATAAGGATTGTTATTTAGATGATTGAAATAATCATGTAAACAGATTTCAGACCCAGACCATATGCATATTATGTCGTCGATAAACCTCCCCCAGAACACTATGTGCTGTGTCCAAGGGGAGGCCTCTCTGCCCCATGCATGAAGAGCCTCATACCATCCCATGAATAGGCATGCGTATGAGGGAGCAAATTTAGTGCCCATTGCTGTACCGCGAAGTTGGCGATACCATTTTCCATCATGGAGAAATACATTGGTTGTAAGAATCAGTTCCATCATCTTTAAAATCATCCTGTTATGTTCAAAAGTATCAGCTTTGTCTTTGTCTAGGAAGGACTGTGTTGCCAAAAGACCGAATTTATGCTCAATGCATGTATAGAGGCTAACAACGTCCCACGTGACAAAGAAGAGTTCATCTGACCAGGCAAAGTCTTTCAGTTTGGACAAGACATCCTTGCTATCTTTTAGAAAGGACGGAAGGTTAAACATATACTTTTGTAGTTTGTGATCTACAAACTCAGACATTTTCTCAGTAGGTGATCCTACTCCCGATATTATTGGCCTTCCTGGTGGAAATTTAGCTTTTTTATGTGTTTTCGGAAGTATATAGATGCATGGATAACGTGGATTGTTCACTTTCAAGAATCTGTACTCTAAGTCGTTTAGGAGACATATTTCTTTCCATTCTCCCAACATAAGATTTATTCGGGAGGTAAGTTCAATTATGGGGTTACCTTTCAGTACTTCATAGCAGATTTTATCGCTTAATTGTCGGTCTATTTCACCCATATAGTCCGCCTTATTCATCATTACCACATTATTGCCTTTATCGTCTTTCCTGATGACTATAGAGCTGTCATTCTCTAACCTGTTTAATGCCTCTCTTTCACCTCTGGTCAGATTTTGTTTTTCGTGTTTCAAGTATTTTTCAGATTTTTCTAGCTTATATAACTCTTCCGTTACTTTTTTATGAAATTTATCGATGTTTGGATGGTATCCCTGATTAGGAACAAACTTGGACTTTGGTCTTAACCCACTGTCTATATTGTACAAACAGGATCGATTTGGACCAGTTTATGGTGTATCCAGATGCCCGACTAAAAAGTTTGCATATACTTAAGAGTACCAGTATGGAGCGTCTAGGGGAGGTCATATACAGTAATACATCACCCGCGTATAGTGAGATACGGTCTTCCCAACCTTCCGCCCATCTAAGTCCTCGGATCATTGGCTCCCACCTAATCCACGCTGCCAGTGGCTCCAGCACAAGGGCAAAAAGCAGTGGTGTTAGAGGGCAGCCTTGGCGTGTGCCACGTGTTAGTGGAAAATTCTCAGAAATATGACCATTGGCCGTAACATGTGCCACCGGCTTAATATATAATAAACGTATCCATGCGCAGAATTTAGGGCCAAAGCCCAAGTGAGTAAGCACAGCAAATAGGAAGGACCATTCAACCATATCGAAAGCCATCCGTGCGTCCAGGGAGAGTATGAGAGCCGGTTCTTGAATATACGGGATACGGGCCATCACACCGTGGAAGTGTCTCAGGTTAAGAGCCGTGTTTCTGCCCCGCATGAAACCGGACTGGTCCGGATGTATCAGGGTGGCCAAGTGTGGCGTCAGTCTGATCGCAAGGAGTTTCGCAAGAATTTTAGCCTCTGCATTGATTAAAGATATTTGTCTACAGAGGTGCATTCTTCAGGGGGATTTCCGGGCTTTGGGATCGCCACTATGGTGGCTAATCGTTGATCTAGTGGGAGTTCACCCTTCTGTAGACTATCAGAGTACATATTTAACAAATGTGGGGCAATGATCCCAGCCGTTTTTTTTATAGAGTTCAATCGGCACCCCATTAGGTCCAACAGCCTTCCCAGATTGCAGTGAGCTGATCTCCACTTGTATCTCTTCGACCGTAAGATCAGCCTCAAGCATAAGGGCCGCCTCCGCTGTGAGTCTGGGCATATTAATATCCTTTATGTAAGTCAGTGCCTCATCCACAGTCACAGCGGATAACGACGTATATACCTGCTGAAAGTGTTGCGCTAGTGTGTGTACTATTGTCCGTGGGTCACTCGTCTCCTGACCTTCCCTTGTCCCAATTCGTGCTATCCATTTTTCCCTTGCTCCCTTTTATCGAGCCATGCCAGAAGTTTTCCGGCCTTATCGCCTGTGTCGTATATCCTATGTTGTGCGGCCGTCAGTCGCTGCTTGGTTGCTTCCCTAAGATATTCCCTATGCTGTCGTTGTACAAGACGCAAATGCTGGTATGTAGCCGGTGTTGGGTTGTTGGTGTGTTGAGTGTCAGCGTTATGTAGTTCTAACTATATCGTGCAGGTCCTGTTGTTTTCTCCGTTTATGACCTGTAATAGAAGCGATGGCCTGCCCTCTGAGAACAGTTTTGTAAGCCTCCCACAGGGTAGTTGGGGAGCGGACTGATAGAACATTCTCTTGAAAGTAGTGTTGTGTCGCCTTACTAATAGCTTTCTTGATCTTTGGGACCTGCAAATAACCAGGGTGAATGGGATAAACCCGCTGTCGCATTCTATGGCAGTATGTGTATGTTAGCAGCACTGGAGAGTGGTCAGAGATACCCCTGGGCCTAATCTCTATATTTTCAACATTTCTAAAACTAATTGCGGAGGCGAGAAAGTAATCTATTCTAGATAAACTATTATGAACCCCAGAGTGGAAAGTGAATTGCCGTGCTGTGGGGTGGCGACTTCTCCATTTGTCAGTGAGCCCCAGTGCCTCTAGAAAGCTCTCAAGGCGAGAAACGCCAGTCGTGTGCATCCTTGTGGGGTACCGGTCTAGGGTTCCATCTATTATAGCATTAAAGTCTCCCCCAATCAACAGTTCGCCCTCCGGGAGGTCAAGCAGAAGGACACTCAGAGCCGGGAGTGTTACAGCATGTAGGGCTGGGGGAATATAGACTGATACTATATTAATAGCTCGCCCCTCCTATTGACCTACAACGGCCGCGAAGCGACCATAAGCGTCTGTCTTTGTTTTATGGACTATTAATGGTGACTGTTTTCTGACTAAGATACCCTCACCCCTTGAGCCAGAAGAGAACTCCGAGTGTGCAATCATTTTAAACCCCCACCTGTCTAACGCCTTACACGTGGTACCAGTGAGGTGCGTCTCTTGCAACAGGGCCACCATCAGGGAGTACCTTTTTAAACTTTGCAAAACCAAGCCTCTCTTAATTTTGTCCCCCAGGCCGTGTACGTTCCACGTAATCAAGGACAAGGGAGCTACTTGGGTCATGGGAAACGATCTTGGATCAGTGTCTAGCGGGCCCAATGTGTCTAGTGGGCCCAATGCCGCCATAGCTGGCATAGTGTCGAAGTAGTGTTCCGGATTTAGTTGCGTAATGTGATTGCCGACCAGTGTCTAAAAATGTCCTATACATGTGTGCCTTTCTAGAAACTAACATAAAGAAAAAACAGAACCACATAAACATTCCCAACCCTTCCACCCCCCTCCCTGCCTCCCTGCTAGACGGAATCATAACTACCCGCCACCCCAACTTTGCAGAGTGCTTAATACTCAATCCCATGAACAGTACTTGCGTGTAGGGGGGGAGAAGTCCGCAGGAGGCCGTAGTCTATCCCCACCCCAAAGACGATCTTTCAACAAAGTTTCATTGTAGCTATTTCACCAGTTCCACTGCCGTGGTCTGTGGTTCCTCCCCTGGCAGGGGGGGGGGAATATCCGGGTTTTTTTTTAAGCCCCGTCTGTGATGAAGTCCTCTTCACATGTATGCCCAAGTCGTGTATTCGTCACCTGGTTTTGGTGAGTCTCGATTGTGTACTATCGCTGGTCAGCATTCCTCGACCTCTGATCGTTGCGCATTATCTTCCTCCTGCTCGTTTCTTCGGTCTCGGAGTCAGTTTCCTCCCTTCACTGCTGTTGGCGTCTCTCCGACCGTCTGGACCCCTCCACTCGTCGCCATCCCTCGAGCCAGTCGTGGTCCTCCTCCGGTGTGTAGAAGAACCATGTCTTACCATCCGCAACCACCCGCAGCTTCGCTGGAGATAGCATGGAGTAAGACAGTTCCCTCCGTCTAAGTTCTTTCTTTATTTCAAGGAATCTCCTGCAACGTTTAGTGACCCCTGCCGTGTAGTCTGGGAAGAATGATACCACTGAGTTTTGAATGCGCAGCGGTGGAGCAAATCTCGCTGTTTGTAGTATGGCATCCCTATCGCGGAAATTGAAAATGCGGGCCAGGATTGGTCTGGGGGGCGCCCCAGGCTTGGGCCTACCCCCTGGTACCCTGTGTGCTCTTTCCACTGAGAAAAAGGTGGAGAGTCCTTTTGGTTGGAGTCGAGTTTTTTTGAGATCCTCAATATAAAGGTCCATGGCTGGATTCCCTTCGCTCTTGGGAATGCCCGTAATTCTGACGTTATTGTGGCGGGAGCGCCCTTCTTGGTCATCCAGCTTTGCCGCCATAAGTCTATTTTCCGCTTCCAGGTGGCTGACCTTTTGGGGCAGTGTGGCTGAGTCTTTAGACAAGGATTTCGTCATTTGCTCCACCTCTGTGACCCTGAGTCATTTTCTGAAAATCAGCCATCAAAAATGAGACATCAGTGGAAATGGAACCCACCGTCAACTGTACCTTAGTGAGAGCAGTCATGATATCTTCCAGTGTCACTTTACTCGCTCCTCCCCCATCCGGGGCCTTGTCCGTTACCGCTGAGCGTTCCGGAAGAGCAGGGAAGTCTTTTGCATATGCGTATTTATCTAATTTCAATTGAGAGGTCGTGCGCGGACCTCTTCCCCCCATCGCTGTCCGATTAATATAGCGTTGGTCGGTAGTCGCCACTGCCTGCCGCAAGACCTCACTCCCTGCGCGGCCTGTCGGTTTTCCCGCCTCTCCAGAAATGCGTGGGCAGTGAGCACTGTTCAATAAAGTCTGTACATCAAAAGGGCACTCACCCACCGGGGGCACATTGGCAACTGGTGTAGTTCTTACTTTGTACACGGGGTCTTCACGGGGTCTTCACGGGGTCTTCAGTCCGTCTTCATTCAGTGAAGCTGCGGGTATGTACAGCCTCGGCCCAGGAGATCATCACCCAGGGAAGTACTGCCATTGTAACCTCCGGTAGTAGAATAATTAGGGTTCCCTTGGGGCAGCAACCATGTCCTCAGTCTCCTGTGTGCTGTTGGTCAGTGTGAGTTTGTTCCCCAGGCTCTCTATTAAAAGTGTGGTGGTGTTATACACCGTTGAGGTGATGACGATGTGCGCTGAAAATTCCTGGGTTCCTATCTCCCCAGGCGGGTCTTGGTATCATAGGAGGCTCCGGCTGCCTTCGGGTGCTCGGGCCGCTTCCCCTCAGTATTTCATATAAGGCAGTGTAGGTTGTCAATTAGAGAGCTTTGCTGTTCACATGCTTTTGCGTGGCTCAGGGGCCATTCATAAACGCCTCTGAGTGGGCACCAGAATTCTCAGGCTCTGGCCTCAGCCCGTTACCCGGCTGCACTCTCTCCCGCCTTTTGTGGGATACTCCGGGCCTCGAGTCGGGCCGACGCCCTTCACCACAAGCGCCCCCGCAGTCCGCTCTTCGCGCCCAGCACTGGAAAGCCGATGTGAGTGCCAGGCGGCGCCCGACGATCAGATGTTGCCCTCGCGTCTGGCTGCTAATTCCACGAAGGCGCCCTCTTCACAGTTTAGTGTTGCCTGAGCAGTTGGTTCCTTAATCGGGCCACAATTGCAGGCGAGTCCCCGGTCGCGGCTGCTCGTCCAGGCCGCACCGCACCTCACGCTCCTCCCGGCGCGCCGGTAACCTCCGCAGGTCAGAGAAACGAGCGATCAAAGCCCCGGTGCCTCCGCAGTGCGCAGTCGTCTCTGGGACATGATAAATATGTGGATAACTTGCCGGATAGTCTGGGGAGTCTACGTTTCCTACGGAGCTTCTCTAAGTTGCGGCCATTAGGATCGGCTGCAAGCCACGCCCCCCCCTCCTGTTACCCTTTAGACAGCATTGTGCAAGGCCTGTCTCAGGAGTTTGATGTTCACTCCATCCTCTCCAATCTTGGTTTCCAGCGCCATCTGGGAGGCCTGTATAGCTTGCAGGATTTCTGTGGTATCGGGAGACCCAGCTTTTAATGCAGAGATTTTGTCTTTGCTAGTAGATTTGGTGGCGGTGAGTGGAGGGGCTGTGAATTTGTCTATTCTTGCTTGTGCCTGGGCCAGAGTGGCCCGCCAAGCCCGATTGGTCAACTCCCCCGGCTTCTCCACTTATGTCACCGGTGGGTCCTTGGAGGTTGTATCAGCTATGCTCCCCCAAACCGGGCAATATCATAACCAGCGTACACACAAACTTTACAGCAGGCGAGGTGAGAGCCACCGACCCGCTTGCACTAGGACTCGTCCATGGCTCTGACAGTTGGGCTCCCCTTGCGGTCTCACCTGAGGTTCTACGGCATAGGGGCATGCCTCCCTCAGTCCAGCTCCCCTACTGGCTCGAGATGTTGGGTGGTATCATTCATTAAGTGCACAGGGTGTGAGTTCAGGGGTCCACAGAGGCTTAGTAATGGTCTGGAGTCAGTATGTTCTTGGGGGCAACCCCCCCAACAGTGTCAGCTCAGAGCCCCCCACGACCTTGCGGGGGTACACAGCATCACACGCTCACCTGAGGGCTTGAGTGATCCAAGGAAATTCAGGCAGGGCACTAGCACAGCAGGTTCCCCTTAAGGCCGGTGATATGTGCGCAGGCCTCACTCACTGCGGCGTGGCCATGATCTGCCACCAATGTGCTACCCCTGGCTTAAACCCAGATCCTTGTGACTGGGGGTGAATGTTTGCATTGTTTAGCATTCCGCCCATCATTTGTTCCTTTTGCATTTGTCGACCTACGTCGGAAGGGTATGCCCAGATGTGGGTTCCGTGCTTACTGCACCACTGGATTCAAGCTAGCCTGGCTTATGAGGGCTCATGCCCCGAAACCGGTCCCAGGATGCTTGTTTCTGTTCCAGGGAGGACCTAGCTTGGCAGTTCGGGCTGGACTCTTCCCATGAAGAACAGGGTCAAGACTGATTTGCGTATGGCTGGGTCCATACTGGAGTGGCATGCTAAGCAACAGAACGATGGATTAAACCCAGATCTTTGTGATTGGGGTGAATGTTTGCATTGTTCGCCACCCCGTCCATCATTTGTTCCTTTTTCTTTTGTCTACTTTGGCACTGCACTCTGTCTTTCCGGACCAGGGTGGGGGTGTGATGTGTGTTTACTCCTGGAGGGCCGCTTCCAAAAGGCCTGTCAAGCAGGCGGGCTTCCTGGAGGCCGCCATGTTGCTTGCGGCCACCAGATACAGGTCGGGTCCAGCTGGGTTGAGACTGTGGTTGCTCGGTACCAACTTGGGCCCTGTAGAGGTGCCCCAACACTCTTGTGTCTCCCCTCCATTCGGAGTCAGGAGTATGCCAGCAGCAAGGATTGTGCTGGAGTCTCAACCGCGGAGCCAGAAGCTCACAGAGGGAAGACCGCGGTGTTGGCCATACAGGCCCCACACCCCGGTCATTTCAGATTTATTATGGAACAAGGAATGCTGTACTGGGAGTATCAGATTTTGACTTGTATTGTGTGGTGGCAGTGGACAGCCAGATGAATGTCAGGGACCGTGTAGACTAAATATATAATATTGCACTCGGCACCATGGGGTGCTTGTGCTGCTGTTACAGCAGAGAGGGCTAGAGGGCAAACTCACAAGATTGATTAGTGTGGCCAAATGCAAATAGAATCAGTAACAGGCACCAACACTGTCTGTTTATTCCCTTGAGCTACCGATCCGGGAACTCCCGGGATTGCAAACTGCCTAGTGTAAATGTGTTGCAGACACCTCGAACAAGGTCGGAGTAAAACCCATGGGAGACTTATACAAGGGGGACATCATCAGACCATTTCCAGAACTAGTGTAAGAATCGACCATGGTAAAGGGTCAGTTCTTGACCTCTGGGAAAATGGTGGCCGAGATCTAGAAAACGATGAATAAAGGAAAAAGGGAACTCCCCCACATACCAGGTGATGCCTGACATGCGCACACTAAGGATAGGGAAGAAGGCAGTGGCACACCTCTATGTGGTGTTGCCAACCAGCCTGAAACAACCAGTGACACAACCTAAGGCAATATGGGCGATAGAGATAGGCAGAGAAATTACAAATGGATATTAGAACTGAGACACACCCAAAATATCCGGCAATGACCTCCTGAAATTAATACTGTGTAATTATCTCCACAGAATATAGTTCATTCCCAGAGAAAGAGCAAGAAGATATGCATGCTCCAAGGCCGCCTGCCATGGATGCAATCAGACAGAGGCAAGATTCTATCACATGACCTGGAAGTGGACTATAATAGCCCGAAATTGGGAAGCAGTACTTAGTTAACAACCAAAGTCGCTGGCAGAGAGGACCGCTTATGACCAGAGGTATGCCTGCTGAGTTTGATGTTGAGGGCCAGACAGAATAAGCTAGGAAGTAAATTCAGTGACCTCATTTTAACATTGGTGAAAGAAAATATTCTCATGACCTCGAAATCCACCACTGCACCAAGTACAGAGAAATGGAGGTAGCAAGTGACATACTGGGCTGAAATAACAGCCCTGCCCTCTTAGGGGCAGAGGGGGAACCACAAGAGAAGATTTACCCCTGGCCTGGGATGAACTGATGCAATCATTTCTCAACACCACGAATGAGGACCGACTGCCCTGAATGAGATTTCCTTGGGGCTGGGTGACTTCACTTCCCTTTAATCAGCCTCAACCCTCTCTTTCAGTTCGGACCACTTTCAAGCTTGTCAGGGGTGTGAATCTCAAATTTCCCAACTAAAAAAGCAGTTGGCTGCAGGGTGGAGGAGTGAGATGACGAAGGGTTGAATGGACTGTTTCCATGAGGAACAGGGTCATTAATAATTTGCATTAGGTAGGCATCTGCTCAGAGTGGCACAGTGGGCAAAAAAGGTGGGGTTGGAATGCTACACCAAGTAGTTGCCACTACTTAGCCTATTTGCAAGCATTGTTCCCATCACCTTGTGGGTGCTTGATTGTCAGTAGTATGCTTGGAAACGTAAGACTGGCACAGCTTTGCATGCCTACTACTGCCCCTGATCGTGAATTCCAAAAGTAGTAAATTTGTACCCATTCAAGGAGTACTTCAGTTGGTGCAGATTTACAAATTTTTTTGGTGAACCAGTCACTATATACACTTAAGTATTGTCTCTAAAGATGAACATGTTAAAAGCTCTTAGACAAATGAGATTCAAGAAGAAACGTCACAGACATAACAAAGCGTACTCATGGCTCCCAAACCCAGCTAGCAAGCCAAGAATGCATTTGGAGGTGTAACACCCCAAACACCACTTCTGTAGCAATGACCCTCTCTGTCCTATCTGAGTCTGGTAGTTCTCCCTAGGAACTCATGTCACTTACAACACTTACCCGGTGTGCGAAAGGAACACGGTCACACTGGAACCCCCTGTGTGACGGCTTTTATCCCCTATGCCAGGTTTGAGGAGGCGAGTGCGGGGCTTGGAGAGTCTCTAGAGGTGCTTCCCACGGCACCCCTATCTGATTTTTTTTGAGGGACGCCAATTTTGTTCGTGCTTATCACTGTGGTTGATCTTGGGCACCCTTTTTGTCACATGGTCACTGGTGTATATGGTGTGTTGCCCCCCCTCCCTGGTCCCTGCTTGGCTGGGCACTGAAAGTAAAAAGGGTTGGCCCTAACCTTCTGCTTTTGACGGCCATCGTGGAGTGGGCTCGCTGTCACTATCACTCACACCGGGTCTGGGCATTGAAAGAAAAAAGGGGTGGCTCCACTCTCTGCTTTGGTGTAGCCATCCTGGAGTGGAACCTTTGTCATTATCCCACTCTCCTGGGTAATGATCTCTCCTCCTAACACCTTCCACGTCCTATGGATATATCATTACGATCATCTGGAATTAAGTCCCGATCCTTCAGGATCCAACGCATTCATCATCAACTACCCACCTAACCTATCGAAAAATGCAGCCAAAAAACACTAGCATCACATTCTTAGGGCTAGGCCCGAAAACTTACTCTTGGACGTCTACTTTTGCACAAAGAAAGGCGGCCGAGTCAATTACCTTATTTTCTACACCAGGAAAAGAGCGCGCTGGCGAAAAGTCTTCTACTCGATACTACGAACATCAGGTACCAGAAAAACACCTCGGGTCTCAAACTTACTATAGCGCCTTCGTCCTTGCTCAATGCCAATGCCACCATCACACTCGATAACAATGGAATCATCCTTATCCAAGCCTCCAATGTCAATCTAATTAAGATAGCCATTATCTACCCTGGGCTCAAAAACGCGGTTTCAGCGAAACACAATGACACCCACTCTCACCCGTCCATCACTCAGGTCAACACTAGACCTTCCCCCATCACTCAGAGTAGGTCCTCACTCTCTTTAAATGACTCATCGCCTCTAGATGAGCACAGAACAAATTTGTCCCCTGTTGACTTTTCCCTACCCTCTAGACTCCCGACTCAGAATGTGAGAGACATACTGGGTTCACTAGTCGCTCAGCCAGCCAATCCGAGGTTATCTGTTCTTCACTCGGAGAGATCCCCATGTGATCGACTATCATTGTCTTCAACGACTGATCTCTTTTCCCTCATCCCTGTCCCCATGTCTCTCCCTATGGTGGCACCCACCATCAGCCATGATCGTTCGAACCCACTCTTTCCTGTCCGGACCGTATCTGACCGTCAGCTCAATGGTCTTATCGCCCTCGCTAATGCCCCTACCTTGTTATCTAAAGGTCAAGGATTGCTGCTAGTCCCACTGGATCAACTCCCTCCGCAGGAGCCACTCTCCATCACCTTAGACCCCAAGGGCTTACACCAAGGCCCTCTTTCTCCGCAAACCATTCCCTTAGCTAAGACACCATCCAGCCCCAGAAGATGTGAGAATTACTTGGCACCCATTGAACTCAATGACCCGCATGACTCTTACTCTACTAGGTCCCATTCCAACATGATCCCGCCGAACAAACCATACATTCCAACCCTTACAGAGAACCTTCTTACAATCCCAGAGTCATCAATAAAGCTAACCTCAAGAGAGCTGTCATTCAGTCTCCTTCACACACTCATCCGCCACGACTTAAATGTGTACTGCTCAATTGCAGGTCAGCCAATAAACACGCCTCAGACATCTTTGACCTCATCCAACACAAAGATTTAGACATTATGAGCCTCACTGAAACATCGCTAAATCCCACCTCCACCCCTTTCCTAGACCTACTAATCCCTCCTACTCACGACATAATTAGGCTAGACAGAGCCCGGAAGCTGGGGGGTGGCCTAGCATGTACTCATAGGCAAGACTCCTGATTTCGCACTTAGAATCCTCTTCGCCCTCCTCCTATGAATACCTTTGTCTCAGCGTCTCTAGTAATAACTTGCCGGTTTGCAAACTTCACACTTTTTTCACCCCCCGGGAGACAATCTCCCCTTCATCGAGCAATTAATGGAAGTCATCGCTGGCAATATCGATTCAGCTGTGTCCCAAATGTTCCTTGTGATTTCAACCTTCACTGGTCTAACTCCAATGACCAAGCGGTAACTTGCCTGAAAGCATTCTTGAATGATTATGAACTGATTCAGCACTGTGACCAACCAACTCACAACAAAGGTGAAACTGTAGACCTCATTATCTCGAAAGAGCAGACCATCACATTGGACACCATTGCCCCTTGTGACTGGTCCGATCACCACTACATCACGTTTTATATAAACAGGGAGGTGGCATTGAGGAAGGCTCATCCAACAAAATCAAAGGTCTGGAAAAGGGACCTCAGATCAATAAACTCAGTTGATCTAGTTGTTATTTACCAACGGCATAGACCAGGCAGGAGCATCTCCACTCAGGTAGGACAATATGAAAGCCACCTTGGACTGATCCTCCTTAAAAATAATGGGCCGACAAAGAAAATGAAGAGAGCATTGGGTGAGGAATATCTGGGCCTTTTGTGGATCACCTGTGAATATTTCTGGGGCCGCTAGTGGTATGGTAGGGGAAATTGCATGAATAACCTGAGTGGTCAACCAAGCCGCAGATGGGGCTGGAGTGAACGTTTGTGACTTATTTTCCTTAGAACCTTCTATAGCACCAGCAGAAATTGCTTCAAACTGCTGACGCAAAAATTTGGTCTCATGACTAGATTTTCTAATTGGTTCCCTCAAGGATTTATTCTCAACCATAGTTTCACTAAGTTGTTTCTGTATTCCATCCAAAACTGACGCTAAAGCCTTAAGATCAATTCCTTCAGCCATACTGCTCGGGCGGAAGTTTTGGGCTGGCACTTCAATCTGTCAAGTACCTGATCCAGAACTTGAGATTCCGCAGGAACAGATGAGTGATCCTCGATCCCCTACTCCGCTACTGCGATCTAAGTTCACAACTAGCAAAGAGGGGGAAAGGGGAATTGGGATGACAAAGAGAAACTGCCAAAGACTGCTTCTACTTCTGTTGGACTGGAGTCTTGCTTGACTTCTTTTGTCTCCTAAAAGATAAACGGTTATGTAACAATTATCCTTTACTACATTTCCCTTTCCAACCCAGAAACTAACTTAAATACCTGTCCTTCTCAATTGGCTTGCCTCTCTCTTGTGTTTCTACCGTGGGCTAGAATTCTATGTATTCTTATTAGACAGTCTTTCTTAATAGAATTCTGTGGAAAAGAAATCTTATTAAACTCTCTCCAACGAAATGTAGGAATAGTGTGTGATCTTTTCTACTCAGTAATGTTACCTGAACTTCCACTAGTATTCTTTAAATATTAACCCTCTTCTTTTCTGGAATGGTGCAGGAATAAAGATGCTGTACTTAGTAGAGTAGTTGGTAAGCATACTTATATATATATATATATATAACCACATCTACTGCTGGTTTCTCGCTGTTACTCCTTCCAGTTTTATTCTCTGCTCTGTACTTTCCTTTGTACACTCACAAAGGCTAGGACTGCCACAGCCTTCTATTCCGTCTTCTTCTTCAATTGCTTAGCAAATGTCTTTAAGTCAATGTTCTCCAAAATGTTCTGAAGCCACTCCACTAACTAAATTTGTGACTCTCCTGTAGTCTAAATGACGCTGCAAACTAAAGTATTTAGTCCTATTACAAAATATCTCTGACTGGGCTCAAGTTGTTCAGCTAATATTCATAGCCCCAAAATATACCAGAAGTTCCTTTCGCGTAAATTCCGCGAAGAGACTGACCTTACGTCACAGTGTACCTACTGTGACAACTTTGGCAATGAACTCGGTTTCACTCTCTGGAAGCACGCTGAATGGTACACCAAAGGTCACCCTCAGAAGCGGAGAAACCGGCCGCGAATTAAATACGCGACTGTTTCCTCAGAATTCACCGTTGAAGTGCGATGAGCTCAGCGCGAGAGCGCGCGAACTCAGCTGAAGAGGAATCTCCATAGAACCACTAGAGCAGCAACTTGTAACTTCTGAACTGGCGTTACCGGCGGCCATCTTGGAATTCCGCCAAATTGAATCAAAAAGATTACAAAATAATCTGGTCATCACTCGCAGAGATATTACTCTGCGAGGTTTAAATCGGTTCCTCCTGTATTCTACTTTACCCAACTGACTGGATCTAAAAGTACTACATGGCTTGTCTTGCTCGGACCTGACAGTTTGCCGAGTATCACACTACTTGAACAAGCAGGGAAGCTAGTATTGATTCCAGGTTATACGGTTTCCCATTTTGAAAGTCGGCCACCAGATGCATCATTCTCTCCCCTGTTTTACATCAAAGGTCACTGTTTATTTTTGGTGCAGGAGGAGAAAAACCAACACAGACATAGCAGACTCTACTCAGAGCCTCCAGACCCAAATACCAAGCCAAAAATCAATTTATTTGGATGGTGTTACACACCAAACACCCCCGCCCCCTCCCCGCTGCGGCTATGCCCCCGAAGATAGGTTTACTTGCCTCACTTGCCTTACTACCAATTCCCCCGGAGGTTATTTGTACAAGCACATCAAATTAGGTGGCTCGCCTAGAAATCAGTTACTGAGCAAAGCTACATTAGAACACTTTATCAAAGGGTAACATTCAGAATTGATGGATGGTCACAAACCCCTGTATATTCTTTGGCCTGATTCAAAAAGGTAAACTTAGACTTTTTATAGGAGAGGCCGATCTTTTTATGTGCGGAGGCTCTACAGTCGTAAAGATACTACTAATAAAATACCTTTGTATTGAGTCGTTAAGCATTCAAAGACCTACGTAAGGTCGATATCGAGCATATGGAGTCAAAGGTTCAGTCGTACAAGCTATAGTAAGTAAAAGAAAATATGAAGAAAAAAGGCCATGAGACCACCGCCCGTTCTCATAACAATTTAGACAACGCGATGTAGCAGGTCAATGGCAAACCTAGAAACTGTAGGAAAAAAACACTATGGTGCTTTCATGTTTTCTTTTTCTTATTATAGTTTGGATTACTAAATCTTTGACTCCATATGCTCAATGTCAACCTTACGTAGGTCTAGTGGTGGCTGGCAGGGAACAGGGGCGTGGGGGGGTGAAGGGGAAAAAATATTGAAAATTTCTGTTAATGTTTGCTAAGTTTATGTGCGTTTATATTTGTAAGCATTATCCGTAAGTTTCTAAACCAATATACCAGAGTCTGACTGTCAAAAATATAAGATGTTTTTCATGGTTCTTTTTAATTTTATTTTTTACATTTTGGAAGCCCTTCTTTTTTTGTGATTTGGTATCATGTATGTTATCTCTTTCATCTCTGTATGCATTATTAGTATGATATGTTTAACACTCCAGTAGTACGATCAAACTGTTAATTATAGTAGGTTTCTGTGTACCTTACACCTGTATTCTTTGCATATTGCAGCCCTGAGGAAGCCTGTGATATGAGGAAATGCTTTGTTTTGCGCTTGTTGCTTACACTGAGAGAGAACAAGATTTAAAAGACAAAAAATTCAAAGGGCATAATCCTATATGACAGTGGTAAAAGGAATTATTTAATTTATAGCTTGAGTAAAATAACATCCCTCAGTGCTGAGATTCAATGGTGTGAGGGTCAAAGGAGAATAAAAATAACCTTTTACAGTAATTGCTGTAATGCTCGATCATTGATACAGAATGTATCATCTTCTCAACATTTAAGGAGTTCAAAATATAACAATCATTGAAAGAAAGAGTTAACGCTATACCATGAGATACATCATTAAATAAAACTATAGCACAGAATTGTCAATGGCTCCAAATAGGTCACCAATGAAAAACATATATAAGGAAACACTGATTCGTGCATAATGCCGATGTCGCAATATTAGGTATCTCGCAATGCTTATGGAGTGGAGAAGAAAATGACCAAAGTATCAAACTAAATTAAAACAAAGAAAAAACCTAAGTTAACGATTTTCTGATCCGTCGATATCATCCAAATATCATTAAAGGTGATATCATCTACAATCCAAGAACTGACATAACACTTAAATTGAGTGGGTCTTGTCAGGATTCAGGGCATACACGGGTAGTGTAGAATACATGGGAAGTGGAGACAGTGGAAGACAGGTAATTGGAAACACTTGAGGACAGGAATATTAGACCGCTAACTCTGAATTCACTTACTTCCTGGTGTTAAAGTCATGTCCGGGTTATTAGTGGTAGAACCCCATTTAAGACCATTCAGGGCTCAGTGTCTTTCCTGCAACATTCCACTAGTTGAATTGACTCTCATTGTTTTTGGACCAGTTTGCACTCATTCCCATCCCTGACATGTGTCTTATTTTCTTTATATTCTCTGTTTGCTCAGACTTTCTCATTGGTTTGCCGTTTTGCCTTGTAACCCTTTCTCAGTGTGTTTGGCTTTTGTGGTTTTGCTGTACTGTCCAGTGAGTTTGCGACAACATCCTGAGGCTTATAGTTTGATTATTGGTCAGCCCAAGACTTAACACTGTAACCTCCGCTGCCGAAACCGGTAAGCTCTGTAACCTTATGTTTATTGATATCTCCCTTATGGCTGGTTATACACACTCACCTGTCCTCCTCTGTTTCACAGTCGGCACAGAGTTAAACTATTTCCTCGACACAGAGGTAGCGTTGTGCCTTCCTTCGACAAAGGCAATTTCATCTGGGAGAGACCTCCAGTTTAATATTTCTCTGCTTCCTGTCCCTAACTCTTCCCAGATTCCCATCACCGGTAGCACCTCAATCTATATTTGCCGGTGTACGTGTTCAAGGACAGTAGGCGTTTTCAGCGTGCCTACAATCAGTGCTTGATTTGAGCCAGTGGTTTCCGGTGCTCAACACCGGCACTAAATGGTCAACACCAGTACTTATGACAGTCTGCCACATGGTTGTTTATTAATTCAATATACATAAAAAATGACTAAAACCTTCCGCCCAAACCATCCTTACCTCTTGATGGGCCTGGAATAGTCTGAGTTGTCACACTTGTGGGAATGTGATAACAAGGAGTTGTGTTGGTATTGTCATTGGCAGCGCTGGCGGGGGCAGTGTGTGGTGCAAACTGCAGTGGCCTTCTGATTAGGGCCCTGGCACTTATGTTTTTACAAAGTAAGTACTGCCTACAATCCTCGGATCCCGAGAGTGCTTTTTTACTTGCGATACAGATTTTTGCATATATTTCAGGAAAGTCACATGAAGGCTTGGCTATTTTGGTAAAACAACAAGTAAAGTTAAAAGTAGATGGACTGAACACAAGCGATGTATTATAAACAAAACCAAAAATGTACAAATTGTGGCACAGTGTTTAAAAAATACAAGAGAAGGAAATCGGCTTTTAATGTTACTGAATAAATAAACATTTTGGATACACTATTTGTAAATTCTACACTTAATGCCTTAAAGGAAAAAAATATACTTGCAAATGTCTGTGATAATTTAATTTACTGATGTTGAGTTTTTACAATTTAATTCGCCTAAACATATTTCATATTAAGTTAGCTTTAGTTTCATATAACAAACTACAATGGAAAAGGATGAACACTATAAGACTCTATCTTGTAAATGCTTCTCTAAACAACCACCCGAAAAACGAGGGTCATTAAATAGTTTGCCTTGCACCGGCGACACCCAAAATATGTTATCTTTACTATCGAAGGCTTATGAGAGAACTAAAAATGAATCGTGCAAGACTTGTCCTCCTCACGAGAAACTCTACACAGGGTACATATGGCTATTCACTACAATATTCCAATTGTGAATCATTGTACCCCTCGTGTGGTAACACAGATATTGATAGACTTGGGAATTGTAAAAGAGGTCACAGCATAACTCCCAGTGTACCTGGGGGGGGAAAAGCCCATCTTAAGGTGCCGTACACTGTGTTATCCCCATTCCTACAAGGGGGTGGAACTGCGGGGTGGGGGGGGGGGGGGGGGGGGTCTTAAAATTCTATCCTGGAATATTGCCGGGGCTAAGTCAACATTTTCTAATAAGGACTGGTTAAATTTCATCTTGGGTTTTGATATAGTGTGCTGTCAGGAAATGTGGAAGTTGGAAAATCTTGCAGGTGATGGATTTACGTCTTTCTGCTTCGCAGTTGCCAGCAGGGAGAGTGAAAGGAGGGTTGGCAGGGTCTATTTCAGTGAAATTAGCTAGCGCAAAGGTTTTAGTCATTAAGAGTCCTCCATGGTATCACATTTTGCACTGCTTATTTTCTAGTTACTGTGATTTTTTACTGAATTTTTTTTATAATATCTTTGACAACGGACATACAGATGTTATGGACCGACTTGATGATTCTTCAACTAAGTTTGTGGAAGGTCTTGGCACGCAATTGCGTATTATATGGGTGGGAGATTTCAGCATCACCTTACGTAAATTCTCGGATCAAAGTGTATGTGTCCTGACAAATCCGATCCAGAAGAATTTTTGACATTTTAACCATTCCTCTTATGGGGATGTACTCAACAAGTTACTTGTAAAACATTTTGTAGTAATGGTGCAGGAAATTGATTATTCTACAACCCAAACAATACCCACAACAGATATAAAGGACATGGTACTTCTAGTGCAATTGATGTTATTCCAATATCTAGAGGTTAGATACCTGTGCTTGTTAAATTTAAGTAATTGCACATAGTTCAAGTGACCATAATCCCCATATGCCTCAGATTGGGGAATGAGCTATCCCTGTCCTCTTATATGTAGAGGATGCTGTCCTCATTGCAAGAAGGGCAAATGTCTTACAGATTTTGTTGGATGGGTTTGCCTCCTTTATGAACTTGCTAGACCTAAAGGTAAATAATGACTAAGTCTTACACCCTGGTATCAGGACCTGGAATAACTAAGGCCAAAATTCATGCAATAGGGTCCTCATTAATAAATAGGGTCAAACATTATAACTGTCTTGGTATACCTTTCGATGACGAGTTTAAGTGGTCATACCTACTTAACATCATGTTTAGTCAGTTCCAGAGAACTGTTGCTGTAGACTTTAGATTTGCATCAAGACTCCGACATAGACCTGTGAAAGAACTTATTCACGTTGATAAGGCAAAATGCTTTGCAGTGGCTTTATATGGAGCTGGTGTTTGGGGGTCATACTAACTCTCTTTTACTTCAGAGAACTTTTCTACTTAAGGTATTGGCAGTACCAAGGTCCACAGCAAATAGAATCTGTCATGCCAAAGTAGGAATGAACTACCTGGAGGATTTGATCAGGTTGGCCCCGATTTTACTATGGCACGAAATCTTCGTCAACCGGAGTCAGGATTGTCTAAAGCTGTTTTGATTGGTGGCCTGGACCTCGATAACGTACTCCGAATTCAGAAAAATACTTTCTCTGACATGGGTGTCCCCCAGTATTGTGATAACCTCTGGGTCCTAGGTATAATCTTTAAAGATACCATAAACAACATATATTTAACACATAAGGCTAGGATGTGTAATTTGAAGCTACAATCTTTGAAGACAGTAGTTGCTCATTCTGCCCTATGTGTTTCTGCATAGCTAGAACTGTATCTAACTTTTATTCAACATTTTCACTACAGATTTTATCGTACTTGCTTTAGACTCTGTACTGTGCACTTTTTCATTGATTTCCTGATAGAGGGCAGGTGGTTTGATTCGCTCCCTATATGCTATTGTCATCTACCTGAAAGCACGAGTCACTTTATGTTGTTTTGTACATTTTATAGTCAATCAATGAATCAATCAGCCGATTTGTAAAGCGCACTACTCACCCGTTAGGGTCTCAAGGTGCTGGGAGGAGGGGGGGCAACCGCTATTGCTCGAACAGCCAGGTCTTGAGTTGCTTCCTGAAGGAGAGGTGGTCCTGGTTCATCCGTAGGTGGATGGGGAGGGAGTTCCATGTCTTGGCTGCCAGGTAGGAGAAGGATCTTCTTCCGGCTGTGGCCTTGCGGACACGTGGGATGGTGGCGAAGGCGAGGCTGGCGGAGCAGAGTTGTCTGGTGGGTGTGTAGAATGTGAGGCGGCTGTTGAGGTATTTGGGTCCCATGTTGTGGAGAGCTTTGTGAGCGTGGGTGATGAGTCTGAACGTGATCCTCTTGCTGACGGGGAGCCAGTGCAGGTCTTTCAGATGGGCGGAGATGTGGCTGTGGATGTCCAGGATGAGTCGTGCAGAAGCGTTCTGTATGCGCTGGAGTCTCTTCTGGAGTTTGGCTGTGGTTCCCGCGTAGAGGGTGTTCCCGTAGTCCAGTCGGCTGGTGACGAGGGCCTGGGTGACCGTCTTCCTGGTTTCGATGGGGATCCACCGGAAGATCTTTCGGAGCATGCGCAGGGTGCTGAAACAGGATGATGAGACGGCGTTGACTTGCTTGGTCATCGTGAGGGAAGAGTCCAGGATGAAACCCAGGTTGCGTCCGTGGTCCGTTGGCTTGGGGGCGGAGCCCAGGGCAGGGGGACACCATGAGTCGTCCCAGGCAGAGTGGGATGGTCCCAGGATGAGGACTTCCGTCTTGTCAGAGTTCAGTTTCAGACGGCTGAGCTTCATCCATTCCGCTACGTCTTTCATTCCTTCCTGGAGGTTGGCTCTGGCGGTGGTGGGGTCATTGGTGAGGGAGAGGATCAGCTGGGTGTCGTCGGCGTAGGAGATGATGTTGAGGTTGTGTTGGCGTGCGATGGCTGCGAGGGGGCTCATGTAGATGTTGAAGAGGGTGGGGCTGAGTGAGGATCCTTGCGGGACGCCGCAGATGACTTCGGTGGCCGCGGAGCGGAATGGAGGGAGGCGGACTCTCTGGGTTCTTCCGGTGAGGAACGAGATGATCCACTCCAGGGCCGTTCCTTGGATTCCGGTGTTTCTGAGGTGATGTATCAGGGTGCGGTGGCATACGGTGTCGAAGGCTGCTGAGAGGTCCAGTAGGATGAGGGCGGCTGTTTCCCCGTTGTCAAGCAGGGCCCTGATGTCGTCGGTGGCTGTGATGAGGGCGGTCTCGGTGCTGTGGTTTGCTCGGAAGCCGGACTGCGAGGGGTCGAGGAATCCGTTAGTCTCGAGGAAGGCGGAGAGTTGTCTGTTGACGGTCTTCTCTATTACTTTGGCAGGAAAAGGGAGGAGCGAGATGGGGCGGAAGTTCTTGAGGTCGGTGGGGTCCGCATTGGGTTTCTTCAGGAGGGCACTGAGTTCGGCGTGTTTCCAGCTCTCCGGGAAGGTGGCGGATGCGAAGGAGCTGTTGATTATGTCCCGGAGTTGGGGTGCGATGATGGAGTCGGCTTTGTTGAAGATGTGGTGTGGACAGGGGTCGGTGGGGGAGCCGGAGTGGATGGTGTTCATCGTGCGGGTGGTGTCTTCGGTGTTGACCGGGGTCCAGGTGCAGAGGGTGGTGGTGGGGGGAGCTGGTGCAGTGGTTTGGTGCGCGGTTTGTTTGTTGAAGCTTTTGTGTATGTCGGTGATCTTGCGGTGAAAGAACCAGGCGAGTGAGTCGCAGAGGTCTTGCGAGGGTGTGATGTCGTTGCTGCAGGCACTGGGGTCAGCGAGCTCTTTGACGATTCTGAAGAGTTCCTTGCTGTGGTGGGTGTTGTTGTCCAGACGTTCTTTGAATGCTGTCCTTTTGGTGGTGCGGATCAGTTGGTGGTGATTGTGGGTGGCATTTTTGAGGGCTGTCATGTTTTCTGTTGTCTGGTTGCGGCGCCAGGCTTTCTCGAGGGAGCGGCAGGTTTTCTTGGAGCTTTTGAGGTCGTCGGTGAACCACAAGGTTTTCTTGCTGCTTGGTCTGCTGGAAGGGTTCTTCAGTGGTGCGAGGTCATCGGCGCAGTGGGTGAGCCACTGTGTGAGGTTACGTGCTGCTTCGTTGGGGTCCGTCGTGTTGGTGGGAGGGTTCTGGCTGAGGGAGGTGGTGAGCTGGTTGGTGGTGATCTTGCTCCAGCCTCTGCGGGGTGCCTGTTGCGGTTGCTGGTGGGCCGTGGTTCACCTGTAGCTGAAGTTGACGCAGCTGTGGTCTGTCCATTGTAGTTTTGTTGAGTGGTTGAAGGAGATGTGCTTGCTGGAGGAGAAGATGGGGTCAAGCGTGTGGCCGGCGTAGTGGGTGGGGGTGTTCACCAGTTGATTGAGTCCGAGGTCGGCGAGGTTGTCCAGCAGGGCGGCGGTGTTGCTGTCATTGTTGTTCTCCAGGTGGAAGTTGAGGTCTCCACGGAGGATGTAGTCTGGGGAGGATAGGGCTGACGAAGTCTGCGATGGCTTCGCTGAATTGTGTACGCGGTCCCGGGGGTCTGTAGATGAGGGTGCCTCTGAGGGTGGTTTTGGGGTCGGTGTGTATCTGGAAGTGGAGGTGCTCGGCGGTGATGAGGGTGTCGTCGGAGTTGGTCGTGACCCGGATGGTGTCTCTGTGAACGATGGCGATGCCTCCTCCGGTTTGGTTGACGCTGTCCCTCCGGGTGATCTTGTATCCCTCCGGGATGGCTACGTGCAAACGTATTTTGGTACCTCACCTGCGCGCTGCTAAAATTAGACAGCATCATGTTGGCTTGGTAAATCTGTAGAAATTACCTTCACCCGACATATGCTGTACTGTTTCAAATTTTACCAGACTGCACTTATCATAAGGAATCGTGCTTTTGTATTTTACTTTGATGGCCTTGAGCTGAATAAAGTATTTTTTTAATCGAATCCAACAAACAAAAATTCTACAAAATGTAGGAATTACTCAAAAACTAGTTACCACTGCCAAGTTGTAAGAAAGTGCCCTCTTTTTGCATGGTACCAGGGCACTGTGGCCAGGTAAGGCCTTTAAGGGCTGCAGCACTTAATGTGCCACCCTTAGAGGCCCTGTACCTTTACACGCATACACTGCCATTACAGGCTGTGTGTTTTGGTGCAGAACAAAGTGAAGAGTCGACATGGCACACATCTCTGTGTGCCATGCCTACAACGCACTGCCCTGGCATAGGTCAGCCACCCCTCCAGCTGGGTGCACTATACCAGTGGTGAGGGTACAGGTGCATGAGCCCTGTACCCCTACAGTGTCTAAACCAATTCTTAGACATTGTAAATACAGTAATGCCATTAGGAGTATATGGTACTGGGAGTTTGTCATTACAAACTCCACAGTACCGTAATAGCATGGCTGAAAACTGGGAAGTTTGGTATCAAACTTCTCAGCACATTAAACCCACACTGATGCCAGCGTGGGGTTTAATAAAAAAAATGCACTCAGAGAGCATCTTAGAGATGCCCCCTGAAAAACGACCTAACTCTAGTGTCCTGGCTGAGTGGCTGCTCCCCAGCTGCCACCACCAGACATGTTTCTGGACTCCTGGGTCGAGAGCCTGCTGTTCTTGGGGGTCTGAAACAATGCACGTCCTGGGATGAGGTGCCAAGCCTCCTCCCCCAGGATGGGCAGGGTCCATGAAGCGAACCCAGCCCTTTGCTGCTTCCAGAAACTGGCTCCCAACGGTTCTGACCCCCACTTTGGGCGTGAGAATCAGCAGGAAAACCAAATGAGGAAGGGAGTTGTGCCCAGCTTTGCCAACCCCATCCCTCAGGTGGGGGGGTGAGATGAAGCACAACTCTCAGTCCCTGCCATCTTGCAGATGGGGGGACCCAGCCAACCAGAGAGAGGCATATACCCCCATCCCACTGGAGGGTGGCATAATAGGGGGTGTACCCACCCCATGGAAGGGACCCATTGGTCCCAACCTTTACTTACCTGTAACGCCCCTAAATCTAGCATTAAGGGGCAACCCTGAACCTTGCCTCCTCAGACAAGAACCGACAGAAGGAGCAAAGAAGAAGGACTGTAGAAGCTGTGCTGAGAATAAGAAGAGGAGGACACCCATTGACTTGGTCCAAGCCCTACCGGCCTGTCCCCACCTTGAACCCCCTCCATCGAAACACGGTGTGTCCTGCAGCAAGCAGCCTCAAGAACCTGAAGGACCTGCCTTGCCTTCCAAACCCAAGACTTTGTCTCCTGTGAGCTCTGGATTTTCTCACCAACAGACTCTGGCCCCAGCCAAAACCGTGAGTCTGCACCACTCTGCACCCGATGCCCATGGCCCGAGTTCGAATGGCCCAACACCATGAGGAGGTCTCCACAGCGATCCTGACCTGAGATGTGGTGGTCTCTGACCTGCCTAGACTCTCCCAACGCCACCTGCAGCCTCTTTCTGGAGGACTCCCACGACACGACCGGAGCTGGTAAGAAAACCCGACGCCTAAAGACACCCCTGCACCCGACGTCCCACGGCCTTGGCTGGCCCAACTGACAGTGTCCCAGCATCCCCAGGCATCCCAAATTACCTCTCCAACCGGTGGTTACCTCAAGAAGATCTTCATCCCGGAACCTGCAGTCTTTGTTGCAACCAGAGAATACTAATTGAAAACAATAGGGCACCCGATGCCAAAACAGCGCCCTGCACCCAGCCGCCCCAGCGTCGCTGCAGGTGTACTTTGGGTGCTAACTCAGATTCACCTTTGCCCTGAGTCTAACACCATGAGCATTGCTCCCACAACCTTGTGGCCTGCTTGTGAGTCCCCTATCACTCATTGGATAACATCGGGCCTCAACACTCTGCACCCGGCTGCCCTAGTGCCAGGGAGGGTGCTTGAAGAGTATAACCTTGACCCTGGGAGAAAAACCTGGTTCTAACCCCAGAATACCAACTCCCACAAACACATACTTACCTGCAAACCATTAACTTCATTTTTCTCCATAGAAATACATTGACTGTTTTTGCTTGAAAATTGTGGAGTTGGTTTGTATTGAACATTGAAAAACTGTGATGGAGCAGGTAGAACAAAATGTTGTATACCTCCTCTATTTAGAATGAAAAGACTAACTATATAACCTACTGATTATAATTTTACTAACGGATTGTAGTGTGGAACTAAACCAACCATTTGCATACACCAATTACACATGGGAAATTGCTATTTGCATGGCAAATAACTCTAATAACTAAAATATGTATGCATATTAATAGTAGTACACATGGTTATAGGATATCGCATGATTTACGTTGCTTATGTGATGTTTGCATTCCTGTTTGGATCTAATCTAACTTGTAGTCTGAAAAGAGAGGAGAAGACTTTCTTAGATATGGTAGAAGAAAGGAGATTAAAAATGCAAAAGAAGGTACCTGAGGGAAAAGAAGAAAAGGCAGTTTGGGATGTTGAAAGAGAACAACATTTGAAAGGAAAAGCTAGTCCAACAATGGCTCTAGATTGGCCTCAGAAAGGGAAGTTGTGTATTAGAAGAAATCAGACTGCATATGATAACTACTTTGTAGGTACAAGTGATTGCCATGATACTTATAGAATCATGGGTGGATGGGGATTTAAGGGAGGAAATGATCCGGTTTTTCCTGGATTATATTTTTTCTGCGGGAACAAAGCTTATTATCGATTACCTGACCATTGGTATGGCATATGTTATCTAGGCCTGGTTATCCCAAAGATATTTCATGTGGGAAGAGGAAAAGATGGTGCACATGAGATAGGTAGACAACTAACATGTAGGAGAAGAGAAACTTGGTCAGAAATTGTAGGAGACATTTTTGGAGCGTTGATACCAGCAGTTGGAATATCTCTGAATGCACATAAAATTAGAAAATTATCAACAGTAGTGGATCGCTTATCAACAAGCACTGCTGGAGGATTTTTGTTGGTAAATACTGAAATGGTTGCCATGAGAGCTATGGTAATGCAAAATCGACTTGCCCTGTATATAATATTGGCAAAAGAGAGTGGAGTCTGTGGAATGCTGAAAGTTCAACATTGTTGTACATTCCAGACGAAAGTCAAGATTTAAAGACGTACATAAAGAATATAACTGATTTGCATAAGGAGATTGTTCCACTGGAGGTTGAAGGCATTTGGGAAAAGATTGGAAAAAGGTTTTCTACTATTAAAGACTTTTTACTAAAACTAGGTAGTACCTTCATTGGTAAAATATTACTTCCAGTAACATGTGTGATTACTCTAGTATTCATTCTGAGATTAGGATGTCTGTGTAGCAAAAGAAGGAAAATACGAAATAACATAAAAAGAGAAACTGTAAAGAAAAGAGAGAAAGTAAGAAGAGAAAGAGAATTTGAAGAGGTAGAATTAGAAGAGTGGAAAGAGAATATGTATAAAAAGACAAGAGAAGAAGAGACAGGAGAAACAGTCATGTGATCTAACAAAATATTAAGAGAACTGAATTCATTTCTATTTACAACATTTTACAAAAATTTTAAGGTAGTGTGGTGATGTTAAAAATCACCAAAGGGGGGATTGATGGAGCAGGTAGAACAACATTTTGTATACCTCCTATATTTTGCATGAAAAGTCTAACCATATAACCTACTGATTATAATTTTACTAACGGATTGTAGTGTGGAACTAAACCAACCATTTGCATACACCAATTACATGTGGGAAATTGCTATTTGCATGGCAAAATAACTCTCATAACTAAAATATGTACGCATATTAATAGTAGTTCATGTGGTTATATGATATCGCATGATTTACGTTGCTTATGTGATGTTTGCGTTCCTGTTTGGATCCTAAAAGTGAGTATTATCGCTTAAATTGTTGCTATATGCTAGGAAAATACTAATACATAAAGGGATTAGTGAGGGTTTAACATTAGAATCATAATTTCTTTGTATTAATAATTCTTTTGTGTTTGTTTCGCTTGAGTTGACATTTGGGCCTACCTAAAAATGGCGTTCGAAATCGCAGACTTGGATGGCTCCGTGAACTTCCTGACGACATCGGTTCACCATGTTCCTGGTCAAGGATAGGATCTTGGTGGACTGCCAAACTTCAGTCAGTAAAAACTAGTCAAATGAACAATTGGGACATGCAAGCAAACCTTAAACATTGTTGCATAAGGGCAACATCAGCTACGGAATGATTCAGCAAAATCCATGGGAACCTCATAGAATAAAAAGCGGACGTTTTTCAATCAGCCAATCACAACTTTCCGTCGCCTAAAAATGTTTCATGTTTGAAATTTATTATAAAAAAGAGTAGTAGAATAGGGAGGAGCACCTTCCATTCCCCATTTTTCTTGACGAGCGGATGCATTCGGCGGTTTTGATGACTGCACACCCTCTTTGACCCCATAGGCGATGACAGATGCTTGCACGATTTCTGCTCCTTTGGAGCTCTTTGGGACTGTAACGTGCTGAGCAAAGAACTTTCGGACTTTGAGCTTTGGCCTGCTTTATTTGGACAATTAACGGCTAAATTCGGTTATGCAGAGCCAAATGAATTAGAGAAAAATCCAGATAGCAAGAATAGGTAAATATAAATGTCCTGCGATTTGTATTACTTGACTTAATTTCTAAACTTTGATTAATCATAAATGTTGAAATTAATTACAAACAATATTTAGATAAACAAATATATACAGAAATTAGGAGTTTGTGGTTTTTCGATGAAGAGAATAAAAGATTCTGAGTCTTAAATGTGTTTTAGCTGGTTCTAAATCACCATCAACCAATCCAACTAATTGGTCCGTCGCAGGGGCGGCTGGTGACATTTTAAAGTGGTGGGGCGTAAAATGATTGGTATACTTCACCGTTGCGAGCGAGCGTAGCGAGCGAGCCCGAACCCCTATAAGAAGGGTTCGGGGGGTTTCTACCCCCGAGAAAATTTTGAAAAAAGAGAAGAGAAATGGTGCATTTTCAAGCAAATTTGAGAAAGCAGGAAGGTTAATAAAGCAATTGTGAAAGTGCAGTTATAACATTAATAAAGAGATGTAATATAACATAGGTAGCTGCTTATTCAGTATAACCACAGAGCTTCATAACAGACTTCGAGATACAATGCATTTCTGAGTACCTCACTCACAGATGTTTTTTATTTAACAAACAACTAAACTGGTCGCAAAGTAGCAGCATTCACCACCTCAAGATTAAGAGGCTGAATGGGGCTTTTTTATGTAAAGTATATTAATGCCAATGCAGCCTAGAAGCACTCTAGAAAAGCATTAGGTCAAATAACTGGAATAAATAAATACCTATAAAGGACTGTATTACAGTACAACGTTACTTAGCATAAAACATAACAATCCTAAAATCTGAAATTTGGCTAATTTCAGTTTTATATTCACACTTTTAGTTAACTTCAAATAATGGTCAGTCCCATTTCAACAATAATGGCCTCTTCTGTTTTTAGTTCATTGCCTTTTCACATTCTCCCCATGTCTGCATGACGTCTTTTCTTTATGCTGCTGAGTCCTGCATGGCAAAGCAGTGTGCTGCTTTGAATTTTTCCAACCTGAAGTCCTCTGCTTCCTGACTACATACCCTTTTCATTTTCCACCATCTAAACACATGACAGTAACCCGATTCAAGGCCCCATTCTTCCGCTTTTAGCACCAATGTAGATGCATGTCCGCAGTACTATACAAATCGTGCAGTACAATATATATCAGTCACCCTAGTCTTTCACTTTCACAAAACAATCACAAGCTTCTATAAATTAACAATTCTAAATACATCTCTGATTCTCCGCACCACCTAGAATCTCAACAGAATCTAATTTACCTTTCTCGAAACACCACGGTCACGATGGCACTGGCAGTCACGTCAGGAGTCCTCGACGACACGAGTCACACCACACGACGGGTCCGGGAGTCGGAGAGCTGACACACACACACTGTACACCGCCGCCACGAGGTGTGGTGTATGCAGACAGTGTGGCACCGCGTGCGTGATGACGCGACGGACTGCAGACTGCAGAGAGTGCGCTGCGCACCTCATGGCCAATCACTGTCACTGTGTTCAGACATAAGCCACAGTGATTGGCCATAGTTGCGCGGCACCCAATGCAGTTTCGTCGTAGGCTGCCTCAGGCTCTCAGCCAATCCAGAGACGCTGCATTAGCAGCGCCTGCCCTGGATTGGCTAAAGAGCACGGATAGGGCTCGCCCGGATACCGAGAGAAGGGGCTGCTGCATGAGGCAACCCTCGGCCTCTCGGCCCCCTCCTCTCAGTACATAGTACATCATAGACAGTGCGGCGAATGCGCATGCTCGTGCTTGTCGAGAGCCAAACTCGAGCATGCGCAAATACATTGCGAGCCGCTGTCTGTCAGTGTCAGTGCTCGCCCCCCGGCCCCACCCCCGTGATGTCCCGACTCCCGGCCGCTACAGTACATACACAGTGTAAAAGCTGAGCTGCCTTCCGCGTCGCGTGCGTTCGCGCGTTAAGTGGGGCTCCGCCCCTGCGCCCCAATGGACGCACCGCCACTGGTCCGTCGACCAAGTGGGTGGAGTGCCTTGATGTTTAGGATTAGGAATCTATAGGTGGTAAATGCTAATGTATATTTTGTAAAATAATTTTTCTTCCCTATAGGTAATAAGGTACCCCCCACCCCACATGTCCAGCGCAAAATCATTATCCCTCCTGTGTGCAGACTCGTGAGTAAGAAACGTGTGAGTGTTGGTGTTATGGGCCCCCACAATGACTGCATGTGTGAATGAGCTAGTGTGACGTCGGGTCTGCGACGTAGGGAGGATAGTTGTGTATATATATATTTTCCTCTTTTCCTCCGGTCTTGCGCTGGATCAGCTGCATATGAACTAAAAGTGAATTACTTACCTTTTGTCTAGGAGATGTCTCAGTGTGATATCTAGGCATATTTCACTGATTAGTAAAAGTAATCTAAAAAGTAACATACACAGTAATCTGTAAAGTAACTGAAAAGTAATTTCGAACTGTTGACTTACCAGTAATTCAACCAACTGCATTTGACCCTACATTCAAATCATTGCATAAGATTTATCAAAGTATTAATTCACTTACCTGCACAAGGCTTGGCTTGGTTCTAGGAATTAAAATAATTAAATAATATTTTTTATACAAACAAATTGGTCTGAGTTCAGTGTTTGAGTGTGTGACATCATTTGATGCCTCAGTGTGTACAACAAATGCCTAACACTACTGTAGTGAAAAAAAGATGGTCCAGTCCATGTTGGTTCTTCAAGTAGAGTTATATAGGATAAAATGGAATGAAACGTGTCCCGCAGCTTGTCGAAAAAATAATATCCCTTACGCTGCAGTTTAAAAGGATAGAAACGCCATGCAAACAAAAACAATAACTCCCACCTCATATCCAGGCTCAAGCTGTAGTGAGGAGTGCTGATAACGCTTGCAGCTAGTACATAGTGCTGCACCAGATATGCCAAACTGAGCAAATTTTACCCCGCTGCTTGCGTGAAGACAGTTACCAAGCTTGAAGCGCGTTGGACGTCCCCAGGAACATCCCAGGAAGGTGAGTGCTGCCACAAAACACAAGACTGCGGCACGCATCGTTGACGTTGTGCCGGATGGCTCTCGGCAAAATCGTGCTCCAAAACGTCTTGTAGCAGTGGAAGAAAAGACGTCAGAGAAGATCCATGAAGGCGTAGCATGACACAAAGGATGCAGGTAAGATCGCGTGCTCTCAGGACAGCTCGTGCCCAACATTTTAAAACCGCAGCGCAGCGGTTGATCTTAAAACGTAGAGTACATAATATCTCCATCAATAGCCCCATACGCTGCACCAACGACTGTAGAACAGACAGTGCAAAAAAAAAAACACATGGGCTCAGTGCTGGTCAAAGAAAGAAAGTAGGCGTCTCAAGATGCCCTTCCCATATGGAGTGAGAGAACTCCTCCATCACAACACCGTTGGTAGCACGAACTCCGGGGACTCCTCCCCCACGTTGCTCACCGAGCGGACACAGGATAGCCAAGTGCTCTGACACACCTCCACAGCCCTTGATAGTTGCTCCTCTTCTTGTCAGGCTCACAAACAGGAACAGTGGGTGTACTCCCACCCGACTTGAAGCTCGTCCCCTGAGAACTTGTAGCTTTACCCACACAGAGAGAGTGAACAGTTGCTCTTTGCGACAGGAACAGTTCTTGAATGTTGAAGCTCTCCAGACACACTTCACCAGACAGGTTGAGAGAACTCCCAGACGTGAAGACACTTTACCAAAAAGTAGGTAGAAAGCTAAACAGGTACTGGCATGCCCAGGTTGGGGCTAGACTGGTGAAGCTCAGGGCTGCCAATCTGCTTTCAAACTCATTGCGCTTAGTTTAAAGAGGGGGTTGTTCATGTTCTTCTTCAATTTCACGATAGCTTTAGATTTCATAGGATTAGTTACCATTTAAATGGCAGACGTAGATTATTCCTCTTTAGTTCCTTTAAAATGACTTTGCACAAGTAGTTCCTGAAGCTCCAAATTGTCGCCAAAATGTGTAGTGAAGAGAAGATGATCCAGTCCATGTAGGTTCTTCAAGTAGATTTATTTAGGATAAGATGTAAAGCAGAGTCCCACCAGGAGCAGCCTTCCTGCTGCTCAGCCCATCCACCAACTGACTCACACACTCACCAACATTCCACTCACCAACATTCTGTCACCACAGTGACACTGGCTGAGCAGCAGGTATAACAACTACCCTCTGATAAAGCCTTACTGCTCGTCCACACTACAACAAATAGAGAGTAAGGTGCTATCTACTTTTACCTCTGCCTACCTTTGGGGTTCCACTGGACTCTGTGCACACTATATCTCATTTTGGTGTAGTATATACAGAGCCAGCTTCATACACAAGTCCTTTGGGATAACTCTGGACAATGAACTGAGGATGCATGTAATATCAAATAAAAAACGAAATGTGCCCACCTCACCTACATTTATTCAGAGCAGCCAAACCTTTCATACTAAAGGAAGACTTTATTTTTTTAAAACATTTCTTTATTGGAATTTTACTCAATCTCGCAAAAGATGCATTCATCCTGGATTCATACAGAGAAAGATCAATCCAGAAATAGTATTTGGTACTTGGAACAATCCTGTGCAACATTACATCATGGTATGCTGTGTAACAGGCAAGTAAAGAGAAAAGGAAAAAGGAAAAAGGCCTTAGTGTTCATGGCGGAACCCTCTGGGGAAATTGGAGAGTCCGTAGGCAAGCAACCAAATAACAATGCCTAATCATATGCAGCAACACACATTTATCAGCTTTGTGGTCATAGCAAGTGTGGCGTTCCCAATGGAGGTGTGTGAGGAGTTGAGTGGGCGTGCGGGTCTCGTCCACAACTGTCATTCCACATAGGGCATCAATGAAAGGGGTGTCTAGGCCACTACTAACAAGCTATTGTGTCTGGGTGTGACCCTTAGTAGAGTCTTGCATCCGGGTAAAAGAAGACTTTAAACTGTGGTGGAAGTGGTCATTTCTCACCGAGAACATAGGGTCTCCCAGCAAGGCACCTCACCCACCTCCCTCAAATGCTACATTACATACAACACTCAGAATCAACTCTAATGCTAGGAGGGATGACCAACCGCCTCTGTGAAATGACTGCCATCTGCTTTTTGTGTTAGTGTATCAGTCTTCGTTGCTCTCAAGTCTTGAGTCCGAAAGTAGAAGGGGTGGGAGCTGGACAGAGAGATTGCTTCCAGCGTAGAGCAAAAACAAATTAGCACATGAGAACAGATCAAACCAGCATGCACTTGAGGGAAACAAACTGGGTTTGGCATGCTAGTAGCCGAGAACACACGCGGAGCGGGACAGTAGAAGGGACAGCGATGCTAATTCAGGTGAGTCTCATATGCTGGAGCACAGGCTGTCTCACCCACTGTTTATAAGTCCCACTCCTTGAAATACATTCTCTCATACTTCCCGTGATTGTCTCATATCCTGGTGCACAGTCACACTCAGTTGCTTTCAGCGCCTGCTCTCAGAGCACAGTCTCACAAATCTGGTGGAAGTCCTAGACACTGGTATACACTCATTCTCACTAGGTGTGAACTTCATGCATTAGAGCACAGTCTCACTAATTTGGTGTTGGTTCCACTTTGTGGAGCACAATTCTGTTCAATGGGTGTTTGTATGACGCCTTGGTCTCACTCATTTGATATGAATTCCATACCTCGGTGCATAGTCTCACTCATTTGGTGTAAATCCCGTACCTTAAAGTATAGTCTCCCACCCTTGGTGCATGTAACACGTCTTGCTGCATGGTCTCACAGTTATTCCACTGACCTGAACAGAGTTGTGCACCAGAGATTTTGATCCAACATCCCATGAAATCATATCCCTATGGATTCTTGGCCTTGAGCTCTCTGCTGGGGCCTTGTCTATGGACTGGGTAGCATGTGTTTACTAGTGGAGTGGGAAGCAGTAAATTGGCAGCCCATGCTCAGAATCTACAGATTGAGTTTTGCTTAGAGTGATCAATGCTAAAAGTTGGGGTTTCTGGTAAGCAAATATGCATCACCTGCTTTCTACCAGTGCCTTGCTTGAGGGTATAGAACACCTGATTACAGAGACTGAGACTGAGGGGGGGGAGAGAAAGTGTGGGAACCCATGAAAGAAAGAAAAGTTACAGTATGAAAACAGAAGGGAAGAATAAGAGGCAATAAAAGAAAACAGAGGGTGAATAATAAAAAGAAACAGGAAAACTGAGGGGCAGCGATATGACAATGGCTCACAGGCAGCAGGTTGGCCTTGAGGCTGCAGTGTGGCAGGATGTTAATCAGGCGCATCCAAAAAGAACAAGCCCTCATCACCAGTAGACTTGACTGTGGCAACACACTGTACATCAGCATCTCCAAACAACTCATGCAAAGACTCCAAACAATCTAGAACAACACAGCCAGACTCATCGAAGACATCCACAGAAGCACGCACATCACCTCCTACCTCATAAAACTACACTGGTTACCCATCCTGAACTGAAGCAAATTCAAACTTCTCAATCCACGCCTTCAGAGCCCTCCACAACACAGGACCAGCCTACCTCAATGACCAACTCCAACTCTATTAACCCTCCAGACAGCTGCACTCCACGTCTCTCTTCCTTGCATGAATCCCCCACATCTGCAGAAGCAAGACAAAGGGACAAACTTTCTCCTTCATTGCCTCCAAAAGCTAGAACTCTCTCTCTCTACACATCAGGACCGCCACTCCCCTTCTCAACTTCCATAAGAAGCTGAAGACCGGGCTGTTCAACTAGGAGCCCCGCCGGACTTCCGTGTCTGCTCCTGCACCTGGATACGCTCATAACAGACATACTCTTTATATTTTATTGATGTTTATCTGCACATTTGCCACATTCCTCACGCCTCCAGCCCTGCCCCATACTCACATCAATTTTCCATGCACGTCTTCCTGCAGCCCCTCTTACTTGTGGACAAGCCTCAGTATGTAACTACTGAATATATTCCTAACCACACCCACTCTCAAAATAAAGTAAGCATCCAAAAGGAGAGGTGGCTACTACCTGCCTTTGGTTAATTAGACCATCTGCAAGGCAAGGCTGTCATCTCTCTCCACAAATGAGGGGCCCGATTGCAAAAGTAATCTGAGACAAAATCCTAATTTTACCACTTTCGGTATTCACAAAAGGCATTTAGGAGTAGTAAAGTTAGGAATCCTAACTTAATACTCCTAAATGCCTTTTGTGAATACCAAAAGTCGTAAAGTTAGGATTTTGTCTCAGATTACTTTTGTGAATCTGGCCCGTGATGTTCTATTATTTAGAGAGGCACTTCACAGAGCCTGCCTCGTGGGATTAATTAATTTCCATAAATAGCTGTCTTTGAATAATGATTTTTGCTTGTGGAAATACTAGTCTTTTCCGTAGGAAACTGGAGCATATTCTTAATATAACCACTTAAATAGTGTTATCTCCAGCAGAGACGCACCCTACACATGCAATGTGACTATTTTGAACTGCAATCAGGCATTCCTTACTATGATAGCCAGGTGATGATCTGAAGTCCACCAGCCGCAGCCAGTCAGCAGAGATCAGGAGGGCAAGGATTTTGACTGTTTCAACTTGGGAAATCCTTTAAGAGAATGAGGGAGGAGAACGTGGCAGGACAAGACATTAATGGAGACATAACTGGCGGCCCAAAAAGAGGAGAAGTCTTAATCCTAGCAGCACTATGGAAACTGTAGCAAACCACCATTAAAACAAATGTTTCCTCCATGGAATCCACCATGAACTACCTTGACAAACAACTCACCAAAACAGAAAATGAGTTGCAGGAAGTTAAGACAGAAATCATGGACATGGATTCCTCAGTTGCAGATGTGAAAGAATCAACTCAGGTATGTGAGGAGTTTCAATCCAGTGCCACGTCAGCACTGCACCTCCTTGAATATCAACCTGTCTATTCGAAGGACATCCTTTGGGCTCCCAACATCCATATCTTAGGATTCCCCCTGGAATCAAAGGGTGATTCACTTTGTTATGATCCAATACAGGGGTTTTTAGATACCAAGGTGCTCTCCCAGATGTTATCACCTGGAGTGGAGGTACAGAAAGCCAATGGGCTTCCTATCAGGGGCAAGATGGAGACTACCAACTATGGGGAACTGTTGTGGCAGAGTTGGGCAATCCCCAGGATTGAGAATCAGCCCTGAGAGATGCTGATAACTATTGCAGGAGAAAGAATATAGATTTTTGTGGAGTGTAGACTGGCCACACGGAGACAGAGACAGAAACTGACAGGTACTAAAACAAATCCTATCATCCTAGGTTTGGATGTGTAGCTCTGTAGCTGAGATCTTCTTGGAGATAAGGAAAAGAGAATCTGGATAATTGTTGGACATAGTGAGTGATGTTTGGAATATGGGGTATGTGTGGAGGTTTGGGACTGGTCCCAGCATGATGTTTAAGACATAACATGAACCTTTTGGCTGAAGAATGGTTGGTGGACTGTGAGTTCGGAGTGGGGATGTCTATTTGTCATCCAATGATGCAAGTACAGTTGAGGTGGTGCTTTGCACTGGAGTACACATCAAAGAACACTCAAGCAATGAGTACCATACTTGCTGTTGAAAGCACCACTGCATGGCACATGACAGCTCTCTAGTCCTTCGGAGAGTTGGTATACATGGGCCATGGTGGGGGAGAGAGTATCCCCCTTTCTTCTCTTCTTGCTGATGGAGAATGAGAATTAAGTAGGCAAAATACCATCACTTAACAACCTTGGACCTCTTAAAATTGATTGGCTGTGCGCTGATTCCAACAAAGTCAGTGGCTGGAGTGGACTGAGCCTTTTCCTGATTCTCTAAATGTTGCCCTGTGTTTGAACCAAACCATACATGAGACAGACCCAGGGATGAAGGAGGCTCGCCAAAGCCCCTTTTGATATGGAATTATTTTATTTTATTGTTATATATTATGTATCTTTATTACAACAGCCTGGATCCAGCTTAAGAAGTCATGCCAGACCTAAAAAGGGAAGTAGCAGGCATGAGAAAATATTCTGGTGTATAAGGAGGAGTTAGGATGGAAACGACCCCTGCATGGTGACAGATGTTCAACTCTGCCCTAAATTAGCCAGTTGCATGGGAATCTGGATCACTGGTACTTATTTTTGGTCATGGGCAAACATTGTACATTAATTATTCGCCATGACCTAGGCCTGTCTCATGGTAATGCGGTCCTGTAACACCTGGAGAGGCACACCATGCCCTACCCTCATAGTGGTAGAAGGCAACTGCCCTGGCCAAGAGTTAAGTGGCATGCACACAGTGGTGGCAGCATAGCCAGTTTGTGTTTAATGAGAATCAGTAGTGTGAATAGGACTATTTACCTTTGTCACTGAATTGGTGCCTGTTGGACTTGGCCCTTCTGGCAGGTTCACCCCTGGACTTTTTGGCTTTTTATTGGTGACTTGGTATGGTGATTGTTTGGTCTCTGCGCACTTTTCCTGTGTCCCAGGGTAAAGTGCGTGCGTGCTCTGAGTGCATGTGGTGAGATAGGCCTGCCCTCCCATAGGAATGCATGGGGAATGTATGTGTCCCTAGTAGTTCCTGATGCGTGGGGTGTGCAGGCCCGAGTTTGGTATGTGCGGACTCGTGGGAGTGAATGCTGCGCGATGATGTGTGCGGCGTGCATGTACCTAGTGTGGAAGTGCCACTTCTAGAAGTGGGCACTTCTGTGTGCAGTGTGTCTGTCGCGTGATTGGCTGGTCGTGTCATGTGACGGGCTAGGGATTCCCCAGAGTCAGGATGAGTCACCCAGTGGTGAATGGGGAGATCAGCAGCTAGATGGGTGGGAGGAGTACACCTGGGTCCTGAATAGGACAGGGTTTTCCACACACAATGCTGGCCCCGCCCCCTGTGGTGCGACTGACGACCCTAGCCCTGTCAGTGAATAGAGTGAGGGGCTGAGCACATCAAGGGTGCTCCCCAACCACCTGCGACTGGTTTTCCCCCTCACCCTGAACCCAGAACAAAGGGTTTGCCTGTATAAAAATGGGGCTGTGTCCCCACAGAAACTGTTCTTTGCCAGGATCCTGCCTGAGGGGGGCTGCTGCTGCTGCTGGACCAGAGGACCGCCACCTGGACTACCTCCCTGCCTGGAGGCCCAGTGAGCTGGCTCTGGGTCCAGCCTTGCCCCCCACCCCTGCCCTGCTGCATGCAGGGGAAAACTCTGCTGGACTTTGCTACTGGCACCCTTAACGCGCTGGGAGCGCTTTATTTGGATCTCTAAGCGCCTGGAAGCGCTGAACTGGCCTTGAGCGCTGGGAGCGCCCTCCCTTGCTTTCCTTAGCGCTTGGAGCGCGCTATTTCGAAAAGCCGGTGCCCACCCGGCGTGTGCCCCGTTCTCTGCAAATCCTAAAGTCCCCTGGCAGGTGCCCACCCTGCCAGGGACATTGCCGCAATATCGAGTGCCCACCTCGATTTATGGGATTAGAATAGCGCCGGTGCACACCCGGCATTTGCCCCGTGAATCGCCCTCCGGCGCCCGACCAGGAAGTCAGGCGGGCCGGGGGCGGGCCTCCGGGACAACCGGAAAAGGAAGTAGGAGGGCGGGAGCCTACCCCGCCTCCTACCGAAGCATCGCGGCTGGTTTTGGGGGCCCCGGAGCAGGCAGGAGCCTACCCTGCGCCCGGTGCCCTTGCCCGGAGGAGAAGCGTCCTACCCAGGCGGGAGCCCACCCCGCACTGGGACGAGCTGCCGTCGTGTCCGGGGCCCGTAGGCTCCGCATTTGCTGAAGATCTCCGGCCCCGGGAAGAGAAGGGACGACGCTGCGGAGAGCCGGTGAGTGGGGGCGTTCCCGCCGGTCTCTCCTCGGTCCCCCACGAGCGGAGATTGAGCCAGAGCCCGGTTGAGGCTCTGACATCGGGGGCAGTGTCCGTGAGCCCCCGAGAGGCTCCAACGCGGGCAGAGCGTTGTTGGGAGCGCGAGGTCGCTCCAAAGCGGGGCCCATTGTTGTTTAGAGCCTGCGAGGCTCAGGGGGCATTTCTCCAACGTTGGGGGCATTTCTTTTGGGATTGAGTGACCCCAGGTGGCAGCGGGCCACTCCCACCTTGCCCCTCAAAGTTGTTTAGAGCCTGCGAGGCTCAGGGGGCCACAAGTGTGACATATTAGAGCCCAGGAGAGGCTCCAACCCCCCCCCCCCCGCCATATTTGTTTAACAAGGCACAGTGGTGCCACAGCATCTCTCCAGTTGCCCAGCACTTAGTGGGCAACTGCAACGTTTAGGTTGTGGCCTCGGTGTTCTGGCTTGCGCAGCCTGCGCCGGCGCGCCCTGACTTTTCTGGACGCAGGGCGTCCTTGCCCCTACTAGGCCAGTTGGCCCAGGGACTGCCACAGTAGTGGCTAATGTGAGTTTTGGCGCCATTGTACCTTTTCTGCACCTCTGAATGTGTTTATGCGTCATGTGCTGTGCTTTACACCTCTGAATGTTATGCATCATGTGTTTATGTGCTTAGACCCCTACAGGTATTGTGATACTTAGGTGGTTGTTTTCTCCTAGCACAGGTGGTGCTAGTGAGGTCCTGATTCCCTGCGCAATATTGTCCTAAGGTGGTTAGGGTTGCGTAGGTGGTACTTACCTGATACCAGTAGCTACTGGTTGGGTGCTACATGTTCTATTTTAGTGCTACAGTGATTGTAAGTGCTATGGTCTAAAGTATTATTCCTATGTTCTAAAAAGTGCTAATTCCTGACAGTGGTCCAGGTGGCCCTGTCCCCTGTATATATAATCCCTTGTAAATTCTGCCCGTGCCTGTTGGCACATTGTAGAGTGTGTGTTTTTATCTAATGTGTTGTGTATAATACAAAGGCTATTTTTATAGAATACCTTGTGTGGAGTTTCCTTTGTGGTGGGCCTTTGGTGTTGTTGCTGGGTGCGCGCGCAAACGCTTTACACATCGCCTCAGGGATAGGCCTGTCTGCTCGTGCCAAGCTACCAAGGGGGTGAGCAGGGGTTATCTTTGGCGTGTAACTTCCTTGCCCTGACTAGAGTGGTGGTTTCTGCCTGACTTTGGCGCAAGCCTTAGCCAACCAGAAATCCCATTTCTAACATTGGTGATCAGCGGTGGGATTTGGACTTGCGTTTGCGCTGTACCGCAGCAGCAACTGGCCGCACTACAAAACTCTGCATTTAGATAAATCACATGGTATAGGGATTATTGTTTTAAAATTGTTTTTAATTGTCATTTCTTTGGAAATGTGTTTTTGTGCACTGTGAGTTAGGTGTCCCTAGCTCGGGAGGGTAGATCATCCCCCTTAGTGCATTGTGTTTCTGGATTCACCAGAGGGTGGGATCCAGTGGTGGCAGCGTAATAGTGTCCTGTACATTTGTCCCCCGCCCTGCGCCCAGCGTTGGTACCTGTGTCACGTGGTGGTCAGGTTGAGGAATCAGGGGTGGTAGAAACTGCCTTACCAGTCCGAGGGGAGGGTTGTGTGTGTGGATGAATGGTGTGTGGCACTAGGCAAGTGAGTGTGAGTTCTCTGGGTTAGAGAGCTTGCTGAATCTTTTTGTGAATTGTGTGCTCCTGTGTGAAACTCAGACCCCTAGGTTCCCTGTATAATTGTTACCATAACGTCCGCCAGAATGGAGCCTGCTTGTGATCCCTATGAGCTAGCTTGGCGCCAGAGGCAGGAGTTAGAAAGGTACTGTACAGAGGAAGAGTCAGAAGAGGAGGTAGAGGATGACAATACCTGGACGCCAGTAGAGAGTGAGGACCCCATAGGTAGGGCGTCCCGTGCTGGGTCCAGCGTAGGAGGCAGCGCCTCATCCCTTTCCCTGTCCCCAGAGGAGTGGGAAGATAGGAGGAAAGAAAGGGAGCACCAGCTGGCGTTAGAGAAGCTCAGGTTAGAGCATGCTCAGGCTATGGCGCAGCTGGAGGCCAGGAAGCAACAGCGAGAGACTGAGTGGGTCTTGGCGCGGGAGAGGGTAGAGGAGGCTGAGAGGGCCTCCACCAGAGGCAAAGTAGCTCTGGAGGGTAGACTATCCCCTGCGCGCAGTTTTAATTTTCTGGGCTCCCCAGGGAGGGTTGAGTCCAGTGGTAGTAGCGATGTAGATTCCAGTGTAGGAAATCCCAGTCCCAGTTCCCCCAGTCTGGTACCTGTTCCCCAGGAGGAGGAGTTAAGGTTGAAATTCAGGGGCAGTAGGAAACTGTCTCACCAGACTTGGGAGGAGTTTGTGGATGGATGTGAGGATGCAATGTTTGATTGGATTTCCACAGCAAGTGATTTTGATATACTGTGTAATCTGGTTCTCAAAGAACACCTGCTCAGTTGTTGTGTGCCGGGGCTGCGCCAACACCTGTTGGGGTGTGGATTGTCTGAGCCATTTGACCTGGCGGAGGAAGCAGAGCGCTGGGAAAGGGCTAGAGGTTCTCTAGAGTCATTAGGGAGTGACTCCAAAAGTAGTGGGTCAGGTATCTTCCAGCCCAGCGTGGTGGAAGAGGCTCAGTGTAGCCCAGCTAGGTCCCAGGATAGCGAGGAGGGTGTAGGGGCTCACTGCCTGGCTCAGTGGAGCAGGAGTGAGAGGGTGACCGAGGGTCCCCGGACGTACGAAACCCTGCCTCAGGACTTGGATGGTTCCATGAGGGAACACCAAGTTGGGGACCTAGGCTGTCCTGTTAGCCCATTTGAGGGAGATCTCCTGGTGAGTAGAGGACCTGGAGCACCTGTAACCAGGGCTCCTGTGGTCCTAGAGTCTGGCAGTACCGCTCCGGTAGGGAGGGTACAGGAGTCCAGTGTGAGGAGTGATTGGGGGATGAGTTTCCCAGTGGAAGAGCCTGTGGGTCAGGGACTACCCAGTTGGGCTAGGATCCCGTGTAGTGACCAGGGTGGCACCACTGTTCTGGGGGATCTCCGCGCACTGTCAGGTGGACAGGGGACGGGAGATCAGCGCCAGACAGACAGTCGCTTGACGTATGTGTCCTTTGATAGCCTCAGGGGGATGGAGTGGAAATCCCCAGAAGTCCTGGAGTGCCAGGCAATTATTCCACCAAAGGTTCTAGGCCGGAGGTTGGAAGGCCAGGTTCGGGATCAGCCTGACCTGAAGGGTGGGACGTCTGTAACCAGCGTCCCGACCAGTTCTTCTTCCAGAGGTACCGCCCCAGTTGGTAGGGAGCAGGGCTCTGGAAGGGGGTGCAGAGGGTGGGAGAGCCCACCTCTGCCCCCGGTACAACCTGAGGGGTTAAACCCTGGCTTGGGATGGCGTTCTAGGTGTACCCCTCGCCAGAGGAGGAGGAACCCTAGGAGAAGAGGTAGGGGGAGGAGAGCTTTCCCTGAGACTCCTGGTCCGCCTGAGGGTGTAGACCCTAGGCTGGAGAACCAGTGGCAGTCTAGTCCTGTCTTTCAGGGAGGAAGAGTGGAGAATGGCCGCTATGTGCCAGGGGTTACTACCCCCCACTCTGTGGTTAGGCAAAGACCAGTGGCACCTGGGTGGCCTAGGGCCTGGTCTTGGCCGCGGACAGCTTGGGAGTACCAGTGGGGTAGCCCAGTTGGTCCAGACAGTGGTGTTAAAAAGAATTCCATGGGTTCACCGTGGCGTAGAACCGGAGGGTGTCCATGCAGTTGCGGGCCCGCGTCCGTGTTCTATCGCCCCAAGCAGGGAAGTCCATCACGGTGGTGATTGGTCTGCCCTGCGTTTTGGCTGGAAGGGGGTTGTGTTGGACTTGGCCCTTCTGGCAGGTTCACCCCTGGACTTTTTGGCTTTTTATTGGTGACTTGGTATGGTGATTGTTTGGTCTCTGCGCACTTTCCCTGTGTCCCAGGGTAAAGTGCGTGCGTGCTCTGAGTGCATGTGGTGAGATAGGCCTGCCCTCCCATAGGAATGCATGGGGAATGTATGTGTCCCTAGTAGTTCCTGATGCGTGGGGTGTGCAGGCCCGAGTTTGGTATGTGCGGACTCGTGGGAGTGAATGCTGCGCGATGATGTGTGCGGCGTGCATGTACCTAGTGTGGAAGTGCCACTTCTAGAAGTGGGCACTTCTGTGTGCAGTGTGTCTGTCGCGTGATTGGCTGGTCGTGTCATGTGACGGGCTAGGGATTCCCCAGAGTCAGGATGAGTCACCCAGTGGTGAATGGGGAGATCATCAGCTAGATGGGTGGGAGGAGTACACCTGGGTCCTGAATAGGACAGGGTTTTCCACACACAATGCTGGCCCCGCCCCCTGTGGTGCGACTGACGACCCTAGCCCTGTCAGTGAATAGAGTGAGGGGCTGAGCACATCAAGGGTGCTCCCCAACCAGCTGCGACTGGTTTTCCCCCTCACCCTGAACCCAGAACAAAGGGTTTGCCTGTATAAAAATGGGGCTGTGTCCCCACAGAAACTGTTCTTTGCCAGGATCCTGCCTGAGGGGGGCTGCTGCTGCTGCTGGACCAGAGGACCGCCACCTGGACTACCTCCCTGCCTGGAGGCCCAGTGAGCTGGCTCTGGGTCCAGCCTTGCCCCCCACCCCTGCCCTGCTGCATGCAGGGGAAAACTCTGCTGGACTTTGCTACTGGCACCCTTAACGCGCTGGGAGCGCTTTATTTGGATCTCTAAGTGCCTGGAAGCGCTGAACTGGCCTTGAGCGCTGGGAGCGCCCTCCCTTGCTTTCCTTAGCGCTTGGAGCGCGCTATTTCGAAAAGCCGGTGCCCACCCGGCGTGTGCCCCGTTCTCTGCAAATCCTAAAGTCCCCTGGCAGGTGCCCACCCTGCCAGGGACATTGCCGCAATATCGAGTGCCCACCTCGATTTATGGGATTAGAATAGCGCCGGTGCACACCCGGCATTTGCCCCGTGAATCGCCCTCCGGCGCCCGACCAGGAAGTCAGGCGGGCCGGGGGCGGGCCTCCGGGACAACCGGAAAAGGAAGTAGGAGGGCGGGAGCCTACCCCGCCTCCTACCGAAGCATCGCGGCTGGTTTTGGGGGCCCCGGAGCAGGCAGGAGCCTACCCTGCGCCCGGTGCCCTTGCCCGGAGGAGAAGCGTCCTACCCAGGCGGGAGCCCACCCCGCACTGGGACGAGCTGCCGTCGTGTCCGGGGCCCGTAGGCTCCGCATTTGCTGAAGATCTCCGGCCCCGGGAAGAGAAGGGACGACGCTGCGGAGAGCCGGTGAGTGGGGGCGTTCCCGCCGGTCTCTCCTCGGTCCCCCACGAGCGGAGATTGAGCCAGAGCCCGGTTGAGGCTCTGACATCGGGGGCAGTGTCCGTGAGCCCCCGAGAGGCTCCAACGCGGGCAGAGCGTTGTTGGGAGCGCGAGGTCGCTCCAAAGCGGGGCCCATTGTTGTTTAGAGCCTGCGAGGCTCAGGGGGCATTTCTCCAACGTTGGGGGCATTTCTTTTGGGATTGAGTGACCCCAGGTGGCAGCGGGCCACTCCCACCTTGCCCCTCAAAGTTGTTTAGAGCCTGCGAGGCTCAGGGGGCCACAAGTGTGACATATTAGAGCCCAGGAGAGGCTCCAACCCCCCCCCCCCGCCATATTTGTTTAACAAGGCACAGTGGTGCCACAGCATCTCTCCAGTTGCCCAGCACTTAGTGGGCAACTGCAACGTTTAGGTTGTGGCCTCGGTGTTCTGGCTTGCGCAGCCTGCGCCGGCGCGCCCTGACTTTTCTGGACGCAGGGCGTCCTTGCCCCTACTAGGCCAGTTGGCCCAGGGACTGCCACAGTAGTGGCTAATGTGAGTTTTGGCGCCATTGTACCTTTTCTGCACCTCTGAATGTGTTTATGCGTCATGTGCTGTGCTTTACACCTCTGAATGTTATGCATCATGTGTTTATGTGCTTAGACCCCTACAGGTATTGTGATACTTAGGTGGTTGTTTTCTCCTAGCACAGGTGGTGCTAGTGAGGTCCTGATTCCCTGCGCAATATTGTCCTAAGGTGGTTAGGGTTGCGTAGGTGGTACTTACCTGATACCAGTAGCTACTGGTTGGGTGCTACATGTTCTATTTTAGTGCTACAGTGATTGTAAGTGCTATGGTCTAAAGTATTATTCCTATGTTCTAAAAAGTGCTAATTCCTGACAGTGGTCCAGGTGGCCCTGTCCCCTGTATATATAATCCCTTGTAAATTCTGCCCGTGCCTGTTGGCACATTGTAGAGTGTGTGTTTTTATCTAATGTGTTGTGTATAATACAAAGGCTATTTTTATAGAATACCTTGTGTGGAGTTTCCTTTGTGGTGGGCCTTTGGTGTTGTTGCTGGGTGCGCGCGCAAACGCTTTACACATCGCCTCAGGGATAGGCCTGTCTGCTCGTGCCAAGCTACCAAGGGGGTGAGCAGGGGTTATCTTTGGCGTGTAACTTCCTTGCCCTGACTAGAGTGGTGGTTTCTGCCTGACTTTGGCGCAAGCCTTAGCCAACCAGAAATCCCATTTCTAACATTGGTGATCAGCGGTGGGATTTGGACTTGCGTTTGCGCTGTACCGCAGCAGCAACTGGCCGCACTACAAAACTCTGCATTTAGATAAATCACATGGTATAGGGATTATTGTTTTAAAATTGTTTTTAATTGTCATTTCTTTGGAAATGTGTTTTTGTGCACTGTGAGTTAGGTGTCCCTAGCTCGGGAGGGTAGATCATCCCCCTTAGTGCATTGTGTTTCTGGATTCACCAGAGGGTGGGATCCAGTGGTGGCAGCGTAATAGTGTCCTGTACATTTGTCCCCCGCCCTGCGCCCAGCGTTGGTACCTGTGTCACGTGGTGGTCAGGTTGAGGAATCAGGGGTGGTAGAAACTGCCTTACCAGTCCGAGGGGAGGGTTGTGTGTGTGGATGAATGGTGTGTGGCACTAGGCAAGTGAGTGTGAGTTCTCTGGGTTAGAGAGCTTGCTGAATCTTTTTGTGAATTGTGTGCTCCTGTGTGAAACTCAGACCCCTAGGTTCCCTGTATAATTGTTACCATAACGTCCGCCAGAATGGAGCCTGCTTGTGATCCCTATGAGCTAGCTTGGCGCCAGAGGCAGGAGTTAGAAAGGTACTGTACAGAGGAAGAGTCAGAAGAGGAGGTAGAGGATGACAATACCTGGACGCCAGTAGAGAGTGAGGACCCCATAGGTAGGGCGTCCCGTGCTGGGTCCAGCGTAGGAGGCAGCGCCTCATCCCTTTCCCTGTCCCCAGAGGAGTGGGAAGATAGGAGGAAAGAAAGGGAGCACCAGCTGGCGTTAGAGAAGCTCAGGTTAGAGCATGCTCAGGCTATGGCGCAGCTGGAGGCCAGGAAGCAACAGCGAGAGACTGAGTGGGTCTTGGCGCGGGAGAGGGTAGAGGAGGCTGAGAGGGCCTCCACCAGAGGCAAAGTAGCTCTGGAGGGTAGACTATCCCCTGCGCGCAGTTTTAATTTTCTGGGCTCCCCAGGGAGGGTTGAGTCCAGTGGTAGTAGCGATGTAGATTCCAGTGTAGGAAATCCCAGTCCCAGTTCCCCCAGTCTGGTACCTGTTCCCCAGGAGGAGGAGTTAAGGTTGAAATTCAGGGGCAGTAGGAAACTGTCTCACCAGACTTGGGAGGAGTTTGTGGATGGATGTGAGGATGCAATGTTTGATTGGATTTCCACAGCAAGTGATTTTGATATACTGTGTAATCTGGTTCTCAAAGAACACCTGCTCAGTTGTTGTGTGCCGGGGCTGCGCCAACACCTGTTGGGGTGTGGATTGTCTGAGCCATTTGACCTGGCGGAGGAAGCAGAGCGCTGGGAAAGGGCTAGAGGTTCTCTAGAGTCATTAGGGAGTGACTCCAAAAGTAGTGGGTCAGGTATCTTCCAGCCCAGCGTGGTGGAAGAGGCTCAGTGTAGCCCAGCTAGGTCCCAGGATAGCGAGGAGGGTGTAGGGGCTCACTGCCTGGCTCAGTGGAGCAGGAGTGAGAGGGTGACCGAGGGTCCCCGGACGTACGAAACCCTGCCTCAGGACTTGGATGGTTCCATGAGGGAACACCAAGTTGGGGACCTAGGCTGTCCTGTTAGCCCATTTGAGGGAGATCTCCTGGTGAGTAGAGGACCTGGAGCACCTGTAACCAGGGCTCCTGTGGTCCTAGAGTCTGGCAGTACCGCTCCGGTAGGGAGGGTACAGGAGTCCAGTGTGAGGAGTGATTGGGGGATGAGTTTCCCAGTGGAAGAGCCTGTGGGTCAGGGACTACCCAGTTGGGCTAGGATCCCGTGTAGTGACCAGGGTGGCACCACTGTTCTGGGGGATCTCCGCGCACTGTCAGGTGGACAGGGGACGGGAGATCAGCGCCAGACAGACAGTCGCTTGACGTATGTGTCCTTTGATAGCCTCAGGGGGATGGAGTGGAAATCCCCAGAAGTCCTGGAGTGCCAGGCAATTATTCCACCAAAGGTTCTAGGCCGGAGGTTGGAAGGCCAGGTTCGGGATCAGCCTGACCTGAAGGGTGGGACGTCTGTAACCAGCGTCCCGACCAGTTCTTCTTCCAGAGGTACCGCCCCAGTTGGTAGGGAGCAGGGCTCTGGAAGGGGGTGCAGAGGGTGGGAGAGCCCACCTCTGCCCCCGGTACAACCTGAGGGGTTAAACCCTGGCTTGGGATGGCGTTCTAGGTGTACCCCTCGCCAGAGGAGGAGGAACCCTAGGAGAAGAGGTAGGGGGAGGAGAGCTTTCCCTGAGACTCCTGGTCCGCCTGAGGGTGTAGACCCTAGGCTGGAGAACCAGTGGCAGTCTAGTCCTGTCTTTCAGGGAGGAAGAGTGGAGAATGGCCGCTATGTGCCAGGGGTTACTACCCCCCACTCTGTGGTTAGGCAAAGACCAGTGGCACCTGGGTGGCCTAGGGCCTGGTCTTGGCCGCGGACAGCTTGGGAGTACCAGTGGGGTAGCCCAGTTGGTCCAGACAGTGGTGTTAAAAAGAATTCCATGGGTTCACCGTGGCGTAGAACCGGAGGGTGTCCATGCAGTTGCGGGCCCGCGTCCGTGTTCTATCGCCCCAAGCAGGGAAGTCCATCACGGTGGTGATTGGTCTGCCCTGCGTTTTGGCTGGAAGGGGGTTGTGTTGGACTTGGCCCTTCTGGCAGGTTCACCCCTGGACTTTTTGGCTTTTTATTGGTGACTTGGTATGGTGATTGTTTGGTCTCTGCGCACTTTCCCTGTGTCCCAGGGTAAAGTGCGTGCGTGCTCTGAGTGCATGTGGTGAGATAGGCCTGCCCTCCCATAGGAATGCATGGGGAATGTATGTGTCCCTAGTAGTTCCTGATGCGTGGGGTGTGCAGGCCCGAGTTTGGTATGTGCGGACTCGTGGGAGTGAATGCTGCGCGATGATGTGTGCGGCGTGCATGTACCTAGTGTGGAAGTGCCACTTCTAGAAGTGGGCACTTCTGTGTGCAGTGTGTCTGTCGCGTGATTGGCTGGTCGTGTCATGTGACGGGCTAGGGATTCCCCAGAGTCAGGATGAGTCACCCAGTGGTGAATGGGGAGATCATCAGCTAGATGGGTGGGAGGAGTACACCTGGGTCCTGAATAGGACAGGGTTTTCCACACACAATGCTGGCCCCGCCCCCTGTGGTGCGACTGACGACCCTAGCCCTGTCAGTGAATAGAGTGAGGGGCTGAGCACATCAAGGGTGCTCCCCAACCAGCTGCGACTGGTTTTCCCCCTCACCCTGAACCCAGAACAAAGGGTTTGCCTGTATAAAAATGGGGCTGTGTCCCCACAGAAACTGTTCTTTGCCAGGATCCTGCCTGAGGGGGGCTGCTGCTGCTGCTGGACCAGAGGACCGCCACCTGGACTACCTCCCTGCCTGGAGGCCCAGTGAGCTGGCTCTGGGTCCAGCCTTGCCCCCCACCCCTGCCCTGCTGCATGCAGGGGAAAACTCTGCTGGACTTTGCTACTGGCACCCTTAACGCGCTGGGAGCGCTTTATTTGGATCTCTAAGTGCCTGGAAGCGCTGAACTGGCCTTGAGCGCTGGGAGCGCCCTCCCTTGCTTTCCTTAGCGCTTGGAGCGCGCTATTTCGAAAAGCCGGTGCCCACCCGGCGTGTGCCCCGTTCTCTGCAAATCCTAAAGTCCCCTGGCAGGTGCCCACCCTGCCAGGGACATTGCCGCAATATCGAGTGCCCACCTCGATTTATGGGATTAGAATAGCGCCGGTGCACACCCGGCATTTGCCCCGTGAATCGCCCTCCGGCGCCCGACCAGGAAGTCAGGCGGGCCGGGGGCGGGCCTCCGGGACAACCGGAAAAGGAAGTAGGAGGGCGGGAGCCTACCCCGCCTCCTACCGAAGCATCGCGGCTGGTTTTGGGGGCCCCGGAGCAGGCAGGAGCCTACCCTGCGCCCGGTGCCCTTGCCCGGAGGAGAAGCGTCCTACCCAGGCGGGAGCCCACCCCGCACTGGGACGAGCTGCCGTCGTGTCCGGGGCCCGTAGGCTCCGCATTTGCTGAAGATCTCCGGCCCCGGGAAGAGAAGGGACGACGCTGCGGAGAGCCGGTGAGTGGGGGCGTTCCCGCCGGTCTCTCCTCGGTCCCCCACGAGCGGAGATTGAGCCAGAGCCCGGTTGAGGCTCTGACATCGGGGGCAGTGTCCGTGAGCCCCCGAGAGGCTCCAACGCGGGCAGAGCGTTGTTGGGAGCGCGAGGTCGCTCCAAAGCGGGGCCCATTGTTGTTTAGAGCCTGCGAGGCTCAGGGGGCATTTCTCCAACGTTGGGGGCATTTCTTTTGGGATTGAGTGACCCCAGGTGGCAGCGGGCCACTCCCACCTTGCCCCTCAAAGTTGTTTAGAGCCTGCGAGGCTCAGGGGGCCACAAGTGTGACATATTAGAGCCCAGGAGAGGCTCCAACCCCCCCCGCCATATTTGTTTAACAAGGCACAGTGGTGCCACAGCATCTCTCCAGTTGCCCAGCACTTAGTGGGCAACTGCAACGTTTAGGTTGTGGCCTCGGTGTTCTGGCTTGCGCAGCCTGCGCCGGCGCGCCCTGACTTTTCTGGACGCAGGGCGTCCTTGCCCCTACTAGGCCAGTTGGCCCAGGGACTGCCACAGTAGTGGCTAATGTGAGTTTTGGCGCCATTGTACCTTTTCTGCACCTCTGAATGTGTTTATGCGTCATGTGCTGTGCTTTACACCTCTGAATGTTATGCATCATGTGTTTATGTGCTTAGACCCCTACAGGTATTGTGATACTTAGGTGGTTGTTTTCTCCTAGCACAGGTGGTGCTAGTGAGGTCCTGATTCCCTGCGCAATATTGTCCTAAGGTGGTTAGGGTTGCGTAGGTGGTACTTACCTGATACCAGTAGCTACTGGTTGGGTGCTACATGTTCTATTTTAGTGCTACAGTGATTGTAAGTGCTATGGTCTAAAGTATTATTCCTATGTTCTAAAAAGTGCTAATTCCTGACAGTGGTCCAGGTGGCCCTGTCCCCTGTATATATAATCCCTTGTAAATTCTGCCCGTGCCTGTTGGCACATTGTAGAGTGTGTGTTTTTATCTAATGTGTTGTGTATAATACAAAGGCTATTTTTATAGAATACCTTGTGTGGAGTTTCCTTTGTGGTGGGCCTTTGGTGTTGTTGCTGGGTGCGCGCGCAAACGCTTTACACATCGCCTCAGGGATAGGCCTGTCTGCTCGTGCCAAGCTACCAAGGGGGTGAGCAGGGGTTATCTTTGGCGTGTAACTTCCTTGCCCTGACTAGAGTGGTGGTTTCTGCCTGACTTTGGCGCAAGCCTTAGCCAACCAGAAATCCCATTTCTAACAGTGCCTAATGGACTAATCATGTAAAGTTCCACTGCTGTGTACTTAACACACACTTGGCCTATATGGCGGCAGTGTGTGTGGTGCCTGGCAGTTATAGTTGGGTGTGAATGCATGAGATGTATGTGTGCCTGTGTACATAACACCAAAGACTGTGGGTTTCAATTTGGAAGCCTATTGCCTAGAAAGGCTATTTGGAGGCGAGGACTCCAACCTCTATACAGGAGATGTGGATTTCTGACATGCCTGTGTGCTAGAGTGGGAACTCACAAACTTGAGACAGGGGAGCAGAGCATCCTCTGTGCACATCAAAGGTCTCTTTGATTCCAGGAAGAGTTACTGGTCAATGGAACACGGGCTCATTTTGCGAGATGGTGGGTCTGACAAAGTTGGCACTGTAGGACCAGGGGATTACGATAGCTGGGAAGACTTAAGCCTTTGAATCTTTGTTAGGGATATTTCAGTGGAGGCTGACAACCAGGTGTGATCCCTGGTTACTTCTAAGTCTGTGTTGTGGTTCAGTCAAAACTGGAGTCGCTCTAGCTGTGGCAGACTGTCCCTTTGACAAAGGACAGGACAGAAGAGAAGGCACTTCGAAGAAGTTGAAACACAAATTTCAAAGAACTAGACACTAAATCACATCTGTGTCCGGATACAGACTATAAAAGTAGGGGCATGACTCTCACAAGCTGTTCGTCACCATAGACAAGTTCACCCCAACTTCAGGCTGGTGCATAGAGGACTGGGGACCATGGTCTGTTAGTCTCACAAATGGATGAGGAACAATAACCCACGAAGCTATGAACATTTTTCTTTTGCCTGCCTGCTAAGACCAGTGTGTCCTGTGAGGGGGAGGAGAGAGCCTGGAGGGAGCGAGGCCCAGCGGGGTTCCTGGAATGTGGCTACCTGTGAGTAAAGTGTAAGGTGTCAAATCCAGTCAGGACCGTTGTTACGAGAGAGAGACATCCACCCTCTTGCTGAACCTGGTGACCCCGTCAGGGCCTGTGTGAAGTTTGGGGTCATCAACCTTGCCTATGATCCTTGTATGCCAGGAGGGGGCCACAATAACTGTTGGGGCCATCATCCATTGAACTGTGAATTTTGGGGCCCTCACCCGTGCCTGTGACTCCCATATGCCAGGAGGGATCAGATAGGACTGTTGAGGCCATCACCTGTTACACCGTGAAGGTTGGGGGCCATTACCCATGGCTGTGACCCGCGTATGCCAGGAGGGGGATTGCAGCAAGTACGTTAGGTCCACTGCCCATTTAACCAACATTATTGGGGCCGTCACCTATGCCTGTGACTTGTGGATGGTGGAGGGGTCCCTGTGACCATCAAAGGGCCTTGAGATAAAGATCACTGCTGCTGATCCATCACCTTCCCTGTAAGAACTACGAAGGAAAAGCCATCTGCTGGACATTGACGCCGTAGCTGACCTTGACCGCCTCAGTTTGCCACTCCTGCTGATTGCTGGAGGATATGGTGCATCTCGCTCATCTCCAGAGCACGGGAAGATGCTCTCCGGCTCCTGAACACTTCTTCAGTCCGCGGTTGTGCAAGACTGGAATAGGGCCAGTCGAACTTTTGAGACTTGCACAAACTCAACATATTGACGCCACAGCGAGCTGAACTTTTAGGGCTAAAGTAGGACTTTGTTGCTCATTACTAGTGCAGGTGGCACCTCTGGGGTCACCTCCAGTAAACTGCCAGGGACACGATTGTTAGTGTGGAGGCAGGAGAGGGTGGACGCTGCCTAGAACGCTCGACCTGAGAGACTGTAGTTTGTATTAATAATTACAAAGTCATATTGAATGTTGTGAATAAATAAAAAATAAATGCAATTAAGGACTATTACATCGTTCAAGGTGATTGTTTATGAAGACATTTTTGACTAACATCCTCTTAGAGAAGATTTTCATCTACTTGAAATTAAACAGTGTATTTATACAGAGCTTAGCTAACATTGTACAAGTTAGGCAAGGCCGGTGTTGAGGTAGCTGGTTGTCAGTGGCTTGAGATAGCTAGAGCGAGCATGCTGCCAGCCAAGAGAGTGAGAGAGAGCCAACAGATCAATTGGAAGAGAGTGGTGTGCCAGCGCTTCCTGACAGAGCTGGAGAGAGCAGCTCCTGTCAGTCTGGGATGGACAGCCCATGAACTGATGCCAGTTCTCTGCGGAGACCTCATCATTTAGACGTGGCTTCCAAATTGGTGGCCCATGCTAGGAGAGACTCTGGAACACTTGGGCTGTCACAAGGAGGACGCACCACCCACTCATTGGCATTCTAGAACCCTGTAGCTGACTGCAATCCACCAGTTCTCTAGTAATCCTTGGTTTCGTTGTAATCTTTTACCTGTGGGCTGTGTTTTTCATTTTGGAAGAAAGTGTTCTTACACAAGTAATAGATCATTGATGTTGGCCCCTCTTAAAACTCCTAAGACCCCTTGGGTCTCAAGGAGATGTTAAGGGAGGTCAATGAGAGCCCTTTGTAGTTATTCAGTCCTCCAGTCCTGTCTAGCTGGTTTCCCTTTTTCTGACAGCTTGTCTATACAGCCCACGCACCCTTGAGCATCCCGACAATGTATTGATGTACCACAGCATTCTAAAGCCTTTCATTGTTTCTCGGACCATTCTGATTTTCCATGTATGTACATGCTTTTGCTAAGGGTTGAGTCCAAACGGGATTACTGGGATCATCTGATTCGTACACCATGGCTGAACAAGTTGGGGGCAGACTAAGGAAGTGCTGCTGTCCCATCACTGAGAGAAAGTGTGGCACACTTACACCCTCTACATCCCCCGGCTCCTAGTCCAAGCAGCGAGCTGTTTTAACTCTTGAAATGTTTAATGCCTTTTGCACATGCTCTGTGCATTTTAATATGTCTCCTCCATACCTTTGTTGCTATATTTTAATTTTCCTGAAAAAGCACAACTGAGCAGCCAGATTTACTAAACCTTGAACTAGGGTTAAGCTGATTGAGTTTGAAATTGACTGCACTTTCTCTGCCTTAAAAACTGTGCAACATTTATACATCCAACTGAACAACCCATAGACCTTTCTCACCTTACGAAAAAGTAATTGACTTAAAACAAGTGCATTCAGTTTTTATTAGGTCTCGCCTGGCGTTAGCAGCGCACATGCGTTGCACTCGCCAATGCGAGGGCTTCTTGGAATCAATACAGATTCCGAAGCTTTCAGAGGCGGACTTGAAGCCCAACCCATCTTTTTCATTTGCCGGCGTCATCCTCCATGCTAAACGGTGGCTCACGATTGAAAAGGAGGCTTCTTAGTCCCTCCTTGTTACCACCCTGTCCACTTTTGGCCCCGCCCACTGGGATTGGATCTCTCACTTGCGGCGTTACACAGTCTCCTTCATTAGCTGGGACGCACTATATTTTTCACACAACGCCGACAGCTTGTCGCAGCGAACACTGTCTTCTGTTCACACCGACGACGGTGTCTTCTTAGAAACATTCACATTTTGGCTAGTTTTTTTTAGCTCGTCCTATGTAAATTATTCTATTGATTAGAAGGCGGAAACAGGGTTTTAATCTTGTGGAAACTGCGAAGAAAGAGATTTTAGCAGATTATGGACAGTGTGTCTTTTAGGGTCCAACTGTTTCCGCTCAGGGCAGTTACTGCGCACTCGGACTCCCATATCACAAGCCAAATAATCTAAACTCATGGAAACGAGTCAGGAAATATGATTAGTTGATGACAAGCTGCGGGGGGGAAACGGCCACTACAACGTGGCCGTTTCCACGTATAACAGTAACCACGCATGCATTACAACGCATGTGTGGTTACCACGAAAAGCCTTTACCACGCATGCCTTTACTACGAGATACGAAGTAAAGGCATGTGTGATAAAGGTAATATTAAAAATGGGGGGTTGGGGGGTCTCCCCCCACAAAAAAAAACCTGATTCCATCGATGTGGAGGCAATCGGCGTCATACCGTCGTTGGAGGAAACGGAAAGACACTTCCGCTTCCTCTTTACGACGTGCGACGCAGATCAGAAGAGCTTCCAGAGAAGAGAGGACGTAGTGAGGTAAGGGGGAATTTAGTTTAAGTAATTAATGAGGGGGACGTGTAGCGAAGGGGTAAATTTAAGGGTTTGTGGGTGGGGAAATTGCACAGGGAAACATTTTTAATGTTGAGGGGAGGGGAATGTATTAGAAGAAAAAGGGAAGGGGGGGGTCGCAAAAGGGTATTATTTAAAAAAAAAGAACATTTACCACGAAAATGCCTTTACCGATATGCGTGGTAAATGCATTTTTGTGGTAAATGTTATTCGTGGTAACGGCATTCGTGTTGTACCGCATGCGTAGTAAAGGCATGCGTTGCAACGGAAGGCGTTGTAATGACATACAACTGCTGTGGGGGGATCACGGCACCGCTCTTTAGTCTGAGACACAGACTCTGTGCCGTTCCATGGGTGCGGGAGCATCTCCTGCGTGAACATCCAGCCAGACCTTCTAGTTGCACAATTTTTGCCACATGTGGAGTTGTGGACACGGGGGAAGACGCGCCTTTAGTATATAGCAGATGAGTGACCCTTACAACATAACAGTCAATTTTTATATCAAGCCATTTTTTTCAGGGTGCCAAGACCCTCTTCGGCGCCCTGTGTCCATAGGATTCCCTGATCTCGGCATTGGAACAGCATGATGGAAAACTTTGCAGAGTAAAACTTTTCTTTCGAACTGAGAAGCAGTTTACGCTTGAGCGCGCGCACGAGCGTGACTGTAAAGCGCACCTGCAGAACTTGCCTGTAATGTCCGGCGCGCGCGAGGCGTTCTAGCCTTCCGCGCTGCCGGGGCGCGCTAGTGCTGACGCGTGACGTCAGACGCTAGCGAGTATAAATAAATAGGCGTGGCCTCGGCGCGGCAGTCGGGAGCCGCGTGTTAACTGCAAAGTACCGGCTCCTGTGATTATTTAGCGCTACTGCGCAAGCATGCAATCATGAGCGTTAGGAACGCTACACTGGCGACGAGGGGTGTACTGAGCCCTGCTTTGCTGCCTTTGTGCCCCACAGTGTGCACATCGGCCACCCCTGTGTCCTGAGCCTGGGTGTGGTGTCCCCTCCTCATGGTGACCTGGCTGTGACTGATGTGAGGTCAGGTGGGAGGCACTGAAAGAGCCCTGAAGGCCCATCCTGCCATCTGTGGAGACTCTGTGAGAGCCCTGGAGCTCCATCCTCCAGCCTGTGAGGGGTATGTCTCGCCTGGGTGGTGACACGCCTGCTGCCAAGAGGTGCCTGACGACGGCCACACCCTCCACCAGAGCAGTCCCGCGAATGACGTCTGGAGGTATGCGCGCCCGCTGGGTGGTGTAGAAGCACGAGGGAAGACCATGCGCAACGCCCATAGGGGGTGCACACCTATCGGCTTCGACGAAGAGGAGAGGTAGCCGGCTTCCACCGCGTGCTGCGCACGTGCCAAGATGGCGTCGATTCCCGCCATTGAGCCGTTTGCTGTTGACGGTGCCCCGTTGTCCCTCGACCCGCACTGGAGGGATTGGACGGACCGACTCCAAATTTACTTCGAAGGGGCAGGCATCTCGAGGGAAAGGCGCAGAGCACTGCTACTCCACCTAGGAGGCAAAGACATCCACCGCATCTACAAAACTCTTGTGGAAGCCACGCCGAAAAAGTACCACACGCTGCTAAACGCGCTCAACGCCCATTTCGAGCCCATGGCGAATAGAGACTATGAAAGGTTCATCTTTCGTCAAGCCAAACAGGAGGCGGACGAGTCTCTGGATGCGTTCCACGGCAGGCTGAAGGAGTTAGCCAGCACGTGTGGGTTCCGCGATGAGCAAGAGGAGATCCGAGGGCAGATCATACAGGGGTGCTACTCGTCCAAGCTCCGAGTCACGGTCCTCCAGGAAGAAGGAAAGCCCCTCGCGGACATCCTCACCCTCGGACGGTCGAAGGAGCTCTCGCAGGTGAGGGCCTCGCACATGGAAGCAGCCCTACATCGTCCCGTGAAGACGGAGCAAGTGCAAGTGGCGGAAGCGGTGAACGTAGTGCGGCCCAAGGGGAGACCAGCCAGAGGGAAAAGACAACCGGAGACGAAGAAGAAAGAATGCGGGTACTGTGGCGGCCAACCCCACCGCATGCAAGATTGCCCGGCCAGAGAGAAAAAGTGCAGCGCCTGCGGGTGGATGAATCACTTTGCGGCGGTGTGCCGGTCCACCAGAGTCAAGAAGGAGGCGGCTCATGCGGTGCAAGAAGAGGCAGACAGCGAAGACATGGACGATGACACCGAAGAGTACCCAGTCCATTATGTGTTTGCGATTCACCAGCCACAGAAGAAGAAGCGCAGACTTCCGAAATGCCGCATCTTAGTCCAACAACAGGAGGTAAAGGCGACAATTGACACCGGGGCATCCATTGAGTTGATGGCCGCCAATGTTTACCACCAAATGCGCACCAAGCCCCCGCTGCGAGAGGCGAAGATCCGGGTGTTTGCGTACGGGCAGAAGACACCCATCCCCCTCATCGGGTGCTTCAAGACAGAGCTACAACATGGTGAGAGGAGTATCAGCACCACCGTCTATGTCACGGAAGAGGGCAGTGGGATGCTGCTGAGCGGGCAATCGGCCGAAGAGCTGAGACTGATCTCGTTTGCCATGGCAGTCCTAGAGGAAGAACTGGATACCATCATGGAAGAGTTCGGAGAAGTTTTCAAAGGCATCAGGTGCCTGAAGGGAAAGGAAGTGTCCTTACACATCGACCCGTCGGTCCAACCAGTGGCGTTGAGGCACAGGCGAATCGCGTTCCACCTGAGGCAAAAGGTCGAGGAGGAGCTGGAGGCCCTGGAGAGACTAGGCATCATCGAAAAGGTCAGCGGGCCAACCCCGTGGGTATCCCCGATCGTCATCGCCAGGAAGCCGAAACAGCCAGGACAGGTCCGCATCTGTGTGGACATGCGCCTCCCTAACGCCGCGGTCAAGAGGGAGCGCCACCTGACGCCCACCATTGATGACATCCTGGGAGAGCAGAACGGGGCCAGGTGGTTTTCGAAGATGGACCTACGATCAGGCTAACACCAGCTACCACTTCATCCGGACTCGAGGTACATTACCACGTTCTCCTCACATGTGGGCCTCAGACGGTATCGGCGCCTCAACTTCGGCATCTCGAGTGCCGCCGAGGTATTCCAAAATACCATCAGAGAAGTCCTCAGTGGGCTCCCCGGCGTGCTTAATGTGAGCGACGACCTGCTAATCTATGCGTCAACCATCGAGGAACACCACCAGCGGTTGAGAGGGGTCCTCAAAAGGATTCAGGAGTCAGGCCTGACCCTGCACCGGGAGAAGTGTCAATTCCTGCAGAACAAGATCAGCTTTTTTGGATACACCTTCTTGAACCAAAGGGTGGCCCCAGACCCGGACAAGGTGAAGGATGTCCAAGACGCCCCATCCCCGACGAACATCTCGAAGGCCCGGAGTTTCCTGGGCATGGTCAACTTCTGCAGCCGCTTCATTCCGGATCTCTCCAACCTCACCAAACCCCTCAGAGAGCTGACCAAGTCGTCGACCACGTGGCAGTGGGGCCCGGAACAGGAGCAAGCGTTTCAAGCAACGAAGGCGGCCCTCTCTGCGGACACTACCCTTTCATACTTCGACCCGGTGGAGCCCACCAACGTGGCGGTCGACGCAAGCCCTTTTGGTTTGGAGCGGTATTGACCCAACTCCAGAGCAACGAAGAGTTGGCCCCCATCGCCTACGCCAGCATGTCCCTGACCGAGACGGAGCAGCGTTACTCGCAGATCGAGCGAGAAGCCATCACCATCCACTGGGCCTGCCGGCACTTTCATGTGTATGTGTACGGCCATCACTTCACGGTAACAACCGATCACAAGCCCCTCATATCTCTGTTCCAAGGGTCAGCCTCGAAGCCGCCACCCCGGATCGAAAAGTGGATACTCCAACTACAAGGGTACGACTACCGGGTGGAGTACAAGCCAGGGGCCACCAACCCGGCGGATTATCTGTCAAGGCACCCGCGGACAGCCACCACGGAAGAGAAAGAAGAGGCAGAGGATACCAAGGAGTACGTCCGGTATGTGACAGAGCGGTCACGACCCCTCCCGATGAGCCTGGCCACAATCATAGAAGCGTCAAGGGGTGATGAATGCTTGAGAGCAGCGTCGTAGGCCGTCAGGTCGGGAGATTGGAGGACATTCCAAGAGTCGCTAAACAGGAGGACTCCCCAAGCCAAGCTGGCACTGGAATCCATCTTGAGAGTTAAAAGTGAACTGTCCGTTGACGCCCAAGGATGTCTTCTGCGTGGCCCGAGACTGGTCATGCCGGCCAGCCTCGCTCAACAGGCGGTAGACCTCGCCCACAGGGGGCATCAAGGAATGGTGAAAACGAAGGGCAGGCTCCAAGCCAAAGTATGGTTCCCTGGCATGGATGCGATGGTGGAGCAGGCGGTGAGAACCTGCACGTGGTACCAAGCAGCAGGACAGCCGGAACGCCCTCACCCGGTGGCGACCGAAGAGAATCCCCTGAGACCGTGGGAGTGTGTGAGCGCCGACTTCGGACATCTCCCAGATGGGCGGTACGCGTTAGTCATCATTGATGATTTCACCAAATACCCAGAGGTCGAAATCGTGGGGAGCCAGACAGCCACTGAAGTAATAGCGAAGTTTGAGAAAACCATCGCCACCCATGGCATATTCGGGGTGGTCAAGACCGACAATGGACTGCCCTTCCAGGGGCAGGAGTTTGCAGAATATCTCAAAAGCTGGGGGATCCATCACCGCAAAGTAACACCACGGTGGGCCCAAGCCAATGGAGAGGTGGAGAGGTTTATGAGGACACTCAACAAAACCATTCGCATCGCCATGGCTGACGGATCTCCACTGGAGCGGGCGATATACAGTTTCCTGAGGGAATACTGGATGACCCCCCATGTCACAACAGAGGCAGCGCCAGGAACAGCCACCATGGGAAGAATCGTAAGTGACACGATCCCTCACCACCCTACTTGGGCTCCGGCACAAGCCACCAATGAAAAGACTCTAGCCAATCGGATGCGCTCGAATGACCATGCCAGCCGACGAAGGGGAGCTAAGGAGTCCACGATACAACAGCAGGATCGAGTGTATGTGAAGGACCGCTACCCAGGCAGCAAGTTCAGACTTCCTTTCGAACCACAGCCGTGGATCGTCACCCGCCAGACAGGCACGATGATGACCGCTCAAAGGGGAGCTGAAATGGTCACCCGAGATGTGTCCTTCTTCAAAAAAGTCCACCCAGGAACACCTTCACGTCCCGGGGCCGAACCAGAGGGGCCCGACCCTGACCAGCTGAGCGGAGATCAGGAGGGGGAGGACGGTCGGAGTGAAGATGGTGACTCCCAGTCCATCCCAGCCACCCCTGGGGGTAACCTGCCCGGCTGCTCCTCGTCCCGGGAGGAGCCTAACACCCCAAGGCGCAGAACCCCGAGGTGGCCCAAGCCAGAGGCGGCCAATCCCGCTACAGCCTGAGGAAGAACCCGGCACCGTCATCCCAGTTGGCGGACTATATGGTGTAACCCGAAAGGACTGGCAGACTGGTAACAGACTCATCGTTGGTTTTTGATTGTTGCATTTTGGTTTGATGTTTTATAAAGGGTGGAAGGAGTGTAATGTCCGGCGCGCGCGAGGCGTTCTAGCCTTCCGCGCTGCCGGCAGCTCGCCGACGTGTGACGTCAGATGCTAGCGAGTATAAATAAATAGACGTGGCCTCGGCGTGGCACTCGGGAGCTGCGTGTTAACTGCTAAGTACTGGCTCCTGTGATTATTTAGCGCTACTGCGCAAGCATGCAATCATGAGCGTTAGGAACGCTACATTGCCTACAAGACAGCACTGGTTCCTTTGCGAGTTTTCGCGCGCCCCAATGCACTTCAGATAGGCAAATTAATCCGTCTAAAACAACGTCATACCACTACACTTTTGCCCCCCGCGCCATGTGTAAAACTATGAGTCAATTTTAACGGCACACGCGAAAACGTGGTTGATTGTGGTTTCACAGACACCCCGCTTCAGCTACAGAACGAGATTATGTTAAATAAATCATTATTTGAAATTATTAGCTATCCAATTTACACCGAGACCGATCTTTAGATTAGAACGGTTTCAACAAAGTTGTGTTTTGATTGGCTGCCTCGAATAGATTGCAATATTTGTCTGGAATTGTTGGATACCTGTCGCGCAAACTGATACGGAATACGCTCTGGGAATATTTTCTGTTTATGGGGAAGGAGTCATCGACTGGGCAAACAGCAGGCTCCCCTGGCAACGTCTCGGTGACACGGCTCAGTGAGTTCAGAGTCGGATTACTGATGTGTCCTGCAGGCCACAAGACCAGTCCTGACGTCAAAACGTCCGAACTCGTGAGGTACCTTACAGTGGGTAATAATATGAACACCTATGATTTTCAATGCGCAGAGAAGGCCGCGATGCGGTTTTAGATACTTACGAAAAACAAATTCTTCCCATTTGCACGTGGCCGGCGTCACATACTGTTTCATCCGTAAATGCCTGGAACCAGGTCTGTCTCTTCTGCCCCTCCTACCCTCCCCCCACACACACACCAAAGTCTGCACCATGAACTTTACCATCTCTTTACCGCCCTCCCTCGCCCACGGTGGGCGAGATCTCGCGCCTCCAGGTTGTGAAATAACACACCTCAGGGTTATTAAAACACTGTACCCCACAGCTCCTGTTTAGGACTTTACAGGACGACGAACGCGCTCCGCTGTTTGCATTGTATGGCTGTTGCCATCTTGACCAATCTCTGCAATCCGCCCCCACCACTGGTCTCTGGCTACGCTACGGTCGGCCTACGTCACCTGCGGACCAGGAAGGACCTCCTGGGTTCCAGTCCCAGAACCCAGACCCGCTGTAAACTTCTAAGTGAGGCTTGCTGAGCCACCGAGAACAGTATGTGACGTGCGCAGGTCTCCCTGAACCCTACCTAAAAAGCCTCCGTCTTTACCGTACCTTGTCCTGACCTCTTGCCCCCTGCACGAGCCCAATATCGGGGAATATTTATTTACTATGTTCAGTCATTTTGGCATGCATGTTATCTCACTTTTACCGTAACCCATTTGAATCTTGTTTAAGTACATACACATCTCCTTAAATGCGTGCCTAAATCACAGGAACACTCGAGAGTCATTCTCTACCAATAATTTATTGAGGAAATAAAAACGTGAATCAACACAGTTATTGCAGCTGGAGTTTTCCATTTTGTAGTAGCATAAATGCTATCATTATTATTATTACAGAGCCACAAACGCTCAGTCTATTGCCCTTAAGAGGAGTGACTGCGGGGTACTCAGGCTTCAGTGAGTAGCGTAGGACACTAGGCCAGCCCTAGAAAACAACTGACGTGAACTAAAAGTGATGGTTGGGACACTTCAGGTCATCTCAGTCACTGTTAATTACCTGGGGTCGCATCGCAGTTTTTTTTGCTCAATGCCACCTCAGGTTAGATCCAGCCATATGTACATCAGTTTTGATTCTCCTCCAAAAGGAACAGTCCAGTCCAAACCGGAACACAAGCAACGCAAGATCGGATTCGCCCCAGTTTTGTGTTTGAGCCCTCTGAAAAGAGATGCTCCAGAGAACAGTCAGAGGAAACGAAATTCACAGGCATTAATCACCTGCATCACGGTTAGGAGCTCTTAGACCAGGACTTTTGTTGGGGGAAATGCTATGTGACAGAATATCAGAGTGGACAGATAGCTTGGTGTGGGGTAACGTTGCATATGAGCAGGGCCACTGGAATTATGCAATTGTGCGGAGATTTTTCTATACTTGTAGCTTTGCCGCATTCGCCACATAATCTACCATTTGCAGAATAATCTGCAGATTTTAACAAAACAAATTTGTTTCTAGCTTAAATGGATCAAAAGTTAGTAAAACACAGCAATACCTGTCAACGCACAGGGCAAGGTCCTTTGCACAGCTGGACTGATCACCTTTTTGAAGCTTATTGCTATTTTTGGGTGTTCAACTGATACTAATGAGATGCAACTAATGCCCAGACAGTGTTAAGAAGTTTGAACAAGACAAAATGATGAAGTAATACTATCATCAAATTTGCCACATAATGCTGCACAATTTGTCTTTTCTTGATGCATAATTTACTCAACCCTGCCACATAATCTGACCCTTCCCTGCTGCATAATTTCAGTGGACCTGCATCTGAGCATAGATACGGGGTGGAGAGATTATTGGGGTTTGGTATCTGCCTTATGCAACCCAAACACCTACTCAAGGAGAGCTGGTGTGCCCCATTAAGGGCTATGCACCCTGCAAGGACAACCTAAAACATCTCAACCTCATATGGCTTTGGCGCTATAATTGTAGTATCCCTTCCCCTTTATAACACAATCATAGGTAAAACATAACATATTGCACAGTATCAAAATAATTCTATTGGTGATGGTCTGTCCACAGGCAGCCCTACGAAAGACCATCTGGGCAAAATCACAACCGCGTACATGTGCGTATACAAGTAAAAGTGCTCAGGGAACTCAGTAACTGGTGAATATGCACTGCATAAAAACATATCACATGCCAGGTAGAAGACACCACAACATAACATCCACGTCCTAAACTTACACTTGAATAAATCATGCTAATGGGGGGCAGATATAATTATAATTGATATATACTGGGTAGAGGATGTAGCCCTATGGCTAGAGCTGCTGACTTTGGAGCTGGGGATCCGGGTTGGAGTCTCGGCGCCGGCTCAGCGTCCTGTGATTCTGAGTAAATCACTTAATCTCTCCGAGCCTAGCAAAACATGAATGTGTCCTGGTGTAAGGTAACTGGTGCTCATGTAAAGTGCTCCAATAGCTTCCAGCCGAGTTCACGCTATATAAATCTGCCCAAATAAAAAAAAAATATATATAGAATTAAATCATAAATCTCAATTACAAATGGACGCATGCAATCCCTATGTATACAGGGCAGTAGCGGCCTGTGGAGGGAGTGCTGCGGGGCGGTAGTAAACACCGGAATATGGATGAACGGAGGTAAGTAAACAATTAAATAAAGAAAACAAATTTCGCTGTGTGCGCTGATATACAATACTATTAGCAAAGCAAATGGCTTTAACTTAATCAAAGGCGAGACCTATTGCATTTTCAATGCTTGTTGGATTTTGTGTTTTTGGGCAGAGGAGCTGAGTGGTGGGACTGAGTCAGAGCACGTTATGATAAAGATATCATGTACATAGTACAACGTTCTGTATTGATGTGGTGAGTGACTCAATCCACAGGGCGGTTTTCACTTCTTCAGCGCTTTGCAGAAAATCATGAGCTATCAAGAACGCAGGCGGTGCAAGCCCTTGGCACCAAAACCTCTTTGTCATGTGACGAAGGCATGGTGCGTGTGGGGAAAGAGGACATAAAACAATCAGCTGAAAATCCAACAAACTTCACAACCCCCCCCTTTCTGTTCATTTCCAAGTTCATGCTATGCGCTCTTAGCAAATTTATTAACAGCTGACTTGCATTTCGTATGGGGGAAGTGTGTAGGCAAGAGGAAACAGGATGTTTATCCGGTCCGATAACAAACATTTTTTACTTAGCCGTCAAACCCCAGATAAGTACAGTTAAACTGAGAAACTTAATTTAGAGTTTAGCTGGACCAGCTCCAGTATTCTTTAGTCAGTAAACATCCCCTCTTCTTTCCTCTACTCAGTGGACATATATGTACCTCAAAAGAGTGTCCAGGGTACGCCAATATGGGGTGTATGTATGTGTCATGGACAGGTGTGGGGCAGTTTGAGGGTGGCGGAGAGCACAGCATGGGCACCTAAGGGAATAAAGGTCCATATACCGCTGTCAGCATCGGGATTCCCTCTGCTGGCTGGTATTAGAAGATGGACGCGACACTGGCAGGCACGTGCAGAGACACTACGAAGGCACTGGTCAGCAGATGGGACACAAGGAGGGGCCTGAGCAAGTAGAAGAATCAAGGCTGCAAGTCGCCTCCACAGCGATTTATTGTATATATTTAATTTATTTGCAAAAAAAGAATTAAACACTATCATTTCTATCAGAAATGTTGTAGATAACAACTACGAACTTACAAAGACGAGAGAGCGTGAAATTATTTTAAAAAGTATGGTGAATAAAACAGAATGTTCATGGAAAACATTCCAGTTACTGGGTTTGGTTGGAGGGAACAACATCAAATGCTGGCATACTAGGACAAAGAGCAAAATATATTATCCATCAAGGGGCATGCTTATTGGTCTACTTAGTACACATATACATTAAAACAGTGTGTTATCCTGTTTGCATCTCTTGTAGAAGAAAAATTGTTTTGGTATTTTGAATTCTGATATTGAGAGCAAGTCCCAAGTTACCGGTGCTAGTGGGTTCCAGGTTGAGTGGATCTAGAAGGTAAAATGCTCTAAAGTTGGAGAGGGCACAATGTGATGTAGGTGGATAACATGGCAGAATAGACATTGCATAGTGGTTCATAATGTGATAGTAAGTGAAAGGGTTCTGGTGAGAAAGCTAGGAGTCAAACTCTGTACAGACTTGTAAACAAGTACCAACTGTTTTTGTAGTTCTCAGTGCATGTACGTGTGTGTCTGAGAAGACAGAATGGTGTACAGGATGAAAGGTTTATGACCTTGTCTAGTGAAGTGTAAGCAGAAATTGGGAAGCCCAACCAGGAGACTGTTACAATAGTCTATCCTGCTAAAAACTAGAACGTTGATCAGGTTTGGCAGTGTTGAACAGGACCAGTGATCAATTTTTTTATGTAGAGTAGTTGTTGGCATACCACTGTGGTCGACTTTGTAATAATGCCTCGTGTTTCACAGAAGGGCTGAATCAGAGTGTAGAAAAGGCCATACTAACACAATCTAAAAAAGCTAATCGATCTGGTGCTGGCTCTTGCCTTTGTTAATGCTTTTTTAATAATGTTTTGTAAGTCTTTTTTACAACTAGGTAGACACAGTTGAAAAGATAGATAAATAGGGAGGCTTGCAAAACAGATAGAGAGGTTCACAAAAACAGACAGACATAGGTGGATAGATAGAGATAGATAGATAGTTAGATAGATAGATAGGTGGATGGATGGATGGATAGATGGGTAGATGGATAGATGGATAGATAGATAGATAGATAGATGGCACAGCACAGATTTAATTAGTAGTATAATAGTTCAATATCTGTAGAAGCCAGGACATACAAGAGCCCTGAAAGCAAACTAGACTAAATTGATTTATAAGTGTAGTGATAGTCCTCAATTAAAATCCATACATGATGAGGATTGAGATTTATAAAGTACACGTATACTCCGAGGAGTGTCCCGGCGCCAATTGTACAGCTATTTGCAGCAATATTGAATGTCATATCAGGCTTGTTGGAAGAGTAATGTTTTTAATTCCTTCGTGAAGATGGCCATCTCTGATGTGGTACAAAGTTTCAGGGGAAGCTTATTCCAGGCCACAGGCCTAAGGTAAGAAAAGTATCTGACTTTAGTCCTGGCCCAGCAGATTTTTGGAATTCTGGCCAGATAACCGAAGGCTGATCGTAAAGTCCTGGGGCACATAGGCACAAATCCTCCTACTCAAGTACACTGCTCCTTTGTCATGTAAGGCTTTATGAACCAGGACCGGGGTTTTAAAAATAATCCTCTTTTTTATTGAAATCAAGACCTGCAGTGAAAACATTTTAGTGTGACAGTTCCATTCCATCATATTACTTTTTGTCACATAAAAGGAAGAACATAGATTAGCAATTTTCCTTATATACATCCAATGACATGTTAATAAATGGACAGTCGGAAACTGGGTCTATAGTGGGTGGGGTACAGATGCCTCCTTTGTATGTATTCCATTTACCACATACCGCTCCCACTTTTGAGGGCAACCTCTATGAACATTTGTAGCTTTCTCCTCTGCCATGGCAATATCCATATCTTTGCACCAGTCTCCTAGGACTGGCGTAGTGCACGCTCCCCAAAGCCTGGCGATATTCCGCTTTGCCATGGTCATACCCAGGGTTGCCCAAGCTTGTGCTGCGTGATTCAGGTCTGTGGGTTCCCAGATGTTTAAGAGACAGCGCTTAGGTTCAAGAATCCTCTTTTTAGTCGGAAGCCAGGGAAGTGCTTTAACCCCTTAACTGCTGGGCCTCCCCCCACCCCGAGTGCTGAGTCCTTTTTTGGCTATTTGGGTTAGTTCGCACTTAGGCCCCTGTAACTTTTTGTCCACAAAAGATATCCATGTCAAATTTGCGTCCTTTTCTTCAAACATTGTGAGGATTCTAACGGTACCCAAAATTTGTGAATTCCCCTGGAAGGAACCCAGAAATTAGCCAATATACAGCAATATTTTGTGTTTTTGGTGGAAAATTGGAAAAAAGTGCTGAAGAAAATGGTATCAATAAAGCGTTTGCGGTGATAAAATCAACATTTTCCCAGCTTTCAGGAACAGACAGACTTTTGTTATAAAACCAAAATTTTCTACACAGTTTTGTCATTTTAGTGGGACATAGCCTATTTTTTCTATTTTTTGTGCTTTCAACCTCCTTTCAGTTAGTGCTAGAAATTGATGTAAAACCAATAATGGATCCCAGAAAGCTATACACTTCTAAAAGGTAGACACAATTCTGAATTCAGCAAGGGGTCATTTGTGTAGATCCTGCAAGATTTTCCTGTAGAAAGTAACAGTTCAAAATAAAACATGCTATTTGTGTCTGCATTTTCACCTGTAACTTCTTCTAAATATGACAGATTTTTACAATCAATATACAGTTATGTCCACTGGAGGCTTATGGTTGCAGGGGTATATAGGACTTGTAGATTCACCAAGAATCCGAAGTGCCCAGAGCCAATAACTGAGCTGCGCCTTGCTATGGTTTTTCATTGTGTACCGGGTATACAGCAATTCACTTGGTAAAATATAAATAGTAATATAAATAGTGAAAAATAGGTATCAAGGAAAACAATATATTTCCGAAATGGGACCAACATATGGAGTTTTGAAGCAGTGGTTATTTGCACAACTTCGGATATGTGGGTACCTATTCCGGCATGTGAATTAGAGGGCATTTTTGAAAGTTAATTCTTTTTTACACACTGTCTTACATTTGGAAGGGATAAATGCATAGAAAGTCAATTGACAAAAACACTTGTTCTACTATTCTGTTTTTCCCTAAGTCTCCCCGTAAAAATGGAACCTCACTTGTGTGGGTAGGCATAGTTCCTGCTACAAGACATGGCCCAAAACGCAACATGGGCATATCATTTATTTCCAGTGAAAACTCACCCTTTTTTTGCAGTGTGCCTAGCTGTGGTTTTTGTACCCTAGCTCAGCTGGCACCTAGGGAAACCTAGCAAACCTGTAAATGTTTGTTTGAAAACTAGACACCCAGGGGAATCCAGGATGGGGTGACTTGGGTGGCTTTCACCAGGTTCTGTTACCCAGAATCCTTTGCAAACCTCAAACTTAGTAAAATAAATGACACATTTCCTTCACATTTCTGTGATGCAAAATTCTGGAATCTGCGTGGATCCACAAAATTCCACCCACCCCACATTCCCCAAAGTTTCTTGATAAAAATGGTACCTCACTTGTGTAGACCTTGTGCCCGCGACTGGAAACGGCCCAATCGCAACGTGGAGACACCACATTTTTACAGTAAAAACTGCTGTTTTTTGCAAAGTGCCTAGCTGTAGATTGTGAATCTAGCTCTGACGGCACCTAGGGAAACCTAGCAAACCTATACATTTTTGAAAACTAGACACCCAGGGGAATCCAGGAGGGGGTGATTTGTCTGGCTCTCACAAGGTTCAGTTACCCAGAATCCTTTGCAAACCTCAAACTTTGTCAAAAAAACTAATTTTCCTCACATTTCTGTGACGGAAAGTTCTGGAATCTGCCTGGATCCACAAAATTCCACCCACCCCGCATTCCCCAAAGCCTTCCGATAAAAATGGTAACTCACTTGTGAGGGTGGGCCCAGTGCCTGCGACAGGAAACGGCTCAAAACGTAACATGGACACACCACATTTTTATAGTGAAAACTGACCCTTTTTTTGCAAAGTACCTAGCTGTGGATTTTGAACCCTAAGTCTGCCGGCACACAGGGAAACCTAGCAAACCTATACATTTCTGAAAACTAGACAGCCTGGGGAGTCCAGGGAGGTATGGCTTGCATGGACCCCCAAACATTTTCCTACCCAAAATCCCCTACAAACCTCAAATTTAGTTGAAAATATCACTTTTTTCTCAAATTTCTGGGTGGGAAAGCTGTGGGATCACCGGGCTGACACAAATTTCCTACCACCCAGCGTTCTCCCAGGTCTCCCGATAAAAATGGTACCTCACTTGTGTGGGTGGGTGGCCCAAGTACCCACGACTGGCAAGGGCCCACACGTATTGTGGAGACTTCAAAATTACCTATCATAAAACAACCTGGTTTTGCAGAGGGCACCTGGGTTTTTTGTCCCAGGGCCCGCGGCCATCTAGGGAAACCTACCAAACCCCCACATTTCTGAAAACTAGACACCCGGGGGAGTCCAGAGAGATATGGCTTGCGTGGATTCGCCAAAGTTTCCCTGCCTATGCTCCCTGTCGATGCGGATGGGGAAGTCCTCCTCCTCGCCCAGAACCTCCCGAAACAGGTCCCGTAAATATCCCGCTGCGTCTGCCCCTTCTTCTTTGGACGGCACTCCTCGAACCCGGACGTTGTTCCTCCGAGATCTGTTTTCGAGATCCTCGGCGTGTGCCTGGAGGTCAATCTGCTGGTCCCGGAGGTGCAACCCCTCTTGCTGCAGTGATTCGAACTCTTCGTCTCACCTCTGGCCAGCTTCTTCCACCGTGGCCACTCGTTCTCCCAGGCCATCCATCTCCCTGCGTATCTCTCGCACCTCCCCGGCCACTTCGGTTTTCAGGGTTTGGAAGTCCTCCCTGAGGGAGCTAAAAAGGGACTCCATAAAGGACCTAGTGACTGGTGGCTCTCCATCAGCAGCCCCCCCCGGGCCCCCGGAGGAACCAGGCGACGGCATCCCTCTTTCGGCTCTGTGTTGCGTTCTGCCGAGGAGTTCGGGGAGTGTGCGCTCCCCCTTCCTTCCACCTCTGCTGCCCGCCATGCCGATGAGGAGGTAAGGCCCCGCGTCCGGACTACCCCGCTCCCCACCTGCGGTAGCCCCAGGTCCTCGGCGTCACTGTGAGGCACCCCCGGTCCAATCCACACCAGTCCCCTCTGCGGCTACTGCGTCCGGCTCCAGTGACCGGGAGTGCCGGGCCCCCCAGCTCCTCCGGGCAACGGCGAACTGGGCCCCCGTCCTCTCCGTCGCCTAGGGCTCTGTGCTCTGCCTTTGTCTTGCTGGTGGGAGCGTGGTGCCCCCCGCGGGGGTCCTCCCCGTTTCCTATGTCCCTGCGGCTACCGGCTCAGGCCTCTCAGCAGGTGCAGGTCTCCGACCCCGTCTATCCCCAGTGCATTGGGCTGCGTATCCGTGCCCATTCCCTGCGTCGTGCCACAGCCAGATCCCGTGGATAGGCAGCTGGGGGGGAGGGAGGCCTCCTTCCCCTGTTCCGCTCCCGGTAGTCCCCGAGGGGTAGCCCCCCGCCGCTCCGCTGCGTCTGTGCAGGCCAGGAGTTACTGCCTGACCCCCCCCCCTCAGGGAACCTCTCCTCACCTCCTCCGGTTCTCCAGAGCTATCTCGCCGTCTCCTGATATGGCCGGATCCACAGTCGCAGCTCGTGCCGTCTCCCGGGGCCCACAATCCCTTGGCGAGAGATCCTAGGCCGGGCCCGGGCCGCCGACTCGCCCGCCGGTCGCCCCCTCCGATCCTGGCATACACCTTCTCCTCCGGCTGCAACGCCGGTCGGCGGCACTCCGCCTCCAGCCGCTCTCCGCCGCGACCGCTCCATTCGTGACCCCCTTCGGCTGCTCCCTCCTCACCGCTGTACGTAGGGCGCCATGCGCTGGTCGTGCGCCACGTGTGTCCAGGGCAGTCTCGTCTGTGCGCGGTGGGACACCTGCGCCGCGGGGCTCGGCAACCCTCCCGGCTGCCCTCCGTTGTCCGCTCACCCCTCCAGGACGTTCCTGGTGCGCCCGGTCACCTCCGGGCCCTCAGCTGCGCCGCGGTAGGCCTCTCCGGCTTCTCCGGGCACTTGCGTGAAGATCCGCCCCAGAGCGCTGACGCCAAGCTCGGCCCCCGCTCCTCCTCTCAGCCTCTGGGCCGCGTTCGTCGGCCGTTGTACTTCACCGGCGCCTCCTCGGGTCTCCGGGGTGCCTCACAACCCTGGTCAGCTTCTCGCCGTGCACTGTCGCCTGTACCCCCGCAGATCAGGGGGAGATTCTGCTACTGATCTGGGTTTAGGGGCTGGGAGGCCCAGGAGCTCGCGGGGAAGACGTCCGTTCACCTCGCCATCTTGGCCACGCCCCCCAATGGCAGAGTTTAGAAGTATTTGCAGAACTTAATTGTAGTTAAGTCCACCAATCAATATATAGGTAGACAGTGAATATCATTTCTATCTTATAAACTAGTGAAGTTTAATACAGTGCTGAATAACACCATATTTTTTGCAGTCCTCCCTCAACATTGGACCCGAACAATTCATTCCTAAATTCGACTGATGTAACATAAAAGTTGATGTGAAGAGGTAAAGAGGAATGATCGTTCTAGACCATGAAAAATCGCCCCAGAGATTAGATTAAAAGAAAGTTGATAATGTGAACACCCCAGTAAGTGATCAGCAAAATGCATACATATATAATAGATGCAGCAATCTTGGTGTGTGCATACCAGCAATGACTGAGATAGGCTCTGGTGGCTGTCTACATTTGCACTGTGTATTACAGCACAAGCTGTGGAGATTAATCCTAGAGCTGTGTGTGTGTGGGTAGGTATCCTTCCTATAGTGTGCATCTCCCTGACAGACACCTCACGATGGCCTTTTCCCACTGCCATGTGGCCCTCAGTGGTTTCTGACATTTTCTAGTGAATGAATGTTTCTCACAACTAGTATCCTGTTCCTTGAGTACTTTTTGCACTGCTCACTGGGTCCCAGGTGTTGCAGTTTGTTTGTCTCCCCTCACAACACTGGTGGGAATGAGCAGCTGAAGGGATATGGGTTTGAGAGTCAAATACTGTAATGCCTTTACAACTAATGACAGAGTTTGTCACTGTTCTTTCAGAGATTTGGCTTCAAAAGATTAGAAGGCTCAGTAGCAGCAAAATGTTGAACAGAACAAAAGAAAATATAACACAAATACAAATAATAATAAAATAATACAAAGAGGTTTATTGTACTTTGACATGGTTCAATTTGACCAGTGGCACAGTGGTATCCTTTGTGTGAGGGTGATTGTAAGCTATGGACTCTCCTTGGAGACCATTGGCCTCAGTACTCCGGACTCTGCTTTGTTTACAGTCCCGTTCCAACCCTGCCAACATAAAGGTGCCAGACAGAGTGCTAAAATATATAAGCTGTGTTCTGTCTCACCTTTGTTCTAGTTTCTCAACGGCCTTAGATCTACGGCAGGAAATACTTAACGGGTTTGACCTAAGACAGCTTGAAATTTGTTGCAAATATCAACAGGCATTGGCAAATCCAATAGGCCTCATCTTGTGGGTTTGCCAGTATAGATGTATTGGCTCTGCCAGTGCTTTTTGCTGATGCTGTTCAGCATCAGTATAAATATAAAACAGCAGTTATTTCTGGTGCTTAACACTATATCAATGGTGCCCAAACCTTTTAGAGCCATGACCCACTTTTTAGAAAGATAAACGTTTGCGACCTACCTGCCTTTAATGGCCATGAACGGTGATTTTTGAATGTAACTAAAGCATCATGTGGTAGCCCACTGTCATTTACGGATGGCAAGCTTGAAGGAGGGGGTAATACAGAAAGGTTGGTAATGTGAAAGGGCAATCAGCACATTTGGGAGAGAGCAAGAAAATACATGCACTCCTATTGAGTGCTGAAAGAAAAAGGACGAAGTAGTTCCTACTGTGGCAGGATAAAAAACGTCCAGCCAAAAAGATAGTGAAGAAGCTGCTCTCCAGGGCTGCAGCAAACACAAGAAAAAACGTTGAATAAAATACGAGCAACGAGACTGACAAGACAGGTGACCAATGGTAAGCAGTGGGCTGGCCCAAAGCTCCAATGCAACTATTGGTATGGATCACAGTATGTCTGACAACAGACCACTAAAAGCTGTATATAGATGCAACCCCAAAGTGAACTGTGATTCACACCCACTGGAAAACAAGTTACTTTTTAGGGTCAAAAGGTTGGCTGCATACAAAAATACATTTTCCAGGTCACTGGGGTACTGTGGATCCTGTGGTTGATGACAGTGACAAGGGGCACTAGTCAGGAGGAGACTGGTAACTACTCAAACTGATCTCTAAAGGCAAAGTCCAAACAGGGCATCTTCCATGGCGTCAGGCCTAAATACCTTTTTCTCCTGAACAGCTGATGACAGTTGGCATTTTCAATTGGCAAGGGCACCTTTTCGACCAGTGGCATCCTTTGATTCCTCTGGTTTCCATCATACTTTTTATTTTACAGTCTTGGACTCCTTGCTCGCAGGACCTATCATAATATGTATTTCTGTAATGCCAATTGACCCAGAGGCATCTAATAGCTGCAAGGGTACTGTCTGTGACTAGTTTTAACAGATACGTTTTTAACATCTTTGGGAAAAGATATAAATTGGGGCAGGGTGGGTTATTATCGGCAAATCATTCCACAGGTCAGCTGTTCTATCCAGGTAAATTCTGTTTCCCAGCCCTAGAGTTATTTATGCATTTTTGCTTTAAAGACAAGATCTATCCTGACCACAACTGGTAGATTTTACTTGGTCCGAATGAAGTTGAGGTACCCAACTTACCATTCACAGTGAAGATGACAGACAAGTTGTGTCCCATTGGGCACCCCACTCACTGCTGCTCCTCACTACCCTGGTCACCTCTTCTCAACGGCAGTGTGACTCCTCCTCCTCTTTACCACAAAATGTCATTCTCTACTAATAATGAAAGTGGAAGTTAAATTCTAGGAGGACCCGAGCATGTCCCCACATATAAAACTAGAAAGAGCATGGATCTCCGGGATCTAAGAAAAACTATTGGGCCTGCCTGGAACGGTGAAGGCAGAAGCCTAACACTGGGCGGGCTGAATTGTTCTTGCGCTGTCAGGGCAGGAACCTACCATGTGCTTTGTGTCTTGCCCTCACAATGTGCAGGATTTAGGTCTGGCTAGGGCCTGAGCCATGAGCCGACTAAAGTTGTCCTGCTATGGAAGCACTAGAAGGCATCGGGCCCAAACCCCTGCTTAAACCTCTGGGCTCTTTCCGGCACAGCAGGAGCAGGTGAAACCTGGGCTTTGAAAGATTGTGCAGTTTCTGTTCAAATTGCAAAGCTTGGTTCCTCTTCTCTTGGTCATGAAGTGCATTTGTCCACCAGCAGGCAGTATCCCAGCCATTAAGAAGGCACATGACTTCTGATCATGTCACCAGCTCCCATCCTTACTCACTTGGCATCATTTAACTCCTTCAACACCATCTCTGCCTTGCACGTCCTTCTATGTATTGTTGGACTTTTTATGATTACTCCTTTTTTGGAGTACACGCACTCAGCATCCTGATGCATCACTGGCTAATCTGGGGCTGTGACTCTTTCTATCTTTTAGTCATAACTATCAGTACTATTTGTTGTTTATGTCTCACACCTTCTGCTTCATCATACTTCTAGGTGCTGCGTCACAGGACAAGAGCACCTTTCTGGCCAATCACACACAAAACCTACATGCCAACATTTTAGAAGAGGAAAGTGGGAGATTTAAAATAAATAATTGGGAGAATGTAATTCTCCCATTGACTCCTATGGAAGGAGAGGTATTTTCAGGCGGGAGTCAGATAAAATAAAGAAATTGTTTTGCTTTAAAAATCGGGAGTCTCCTCTCCCTCCTGAATCGAGTCTGTCGACATGTAACACTTTCCACGTAGTATCGCCAAAAAATACATCCCTGCATCAACCACAAACTGCCCCACGTTTCAGCAGGGTTCCTGCCTGACTATCGGTTTTGGCGCCCCAAGCAGAAGTTCGAGGCGCTATGTAAGTGCTACAATTCAGTGCATCTTCTACACACCATAGACATTGACAACTTTATAGGCTGCTGACTGCTATTTCCAGATGAGATTACAGCAAACAGAGCCCCAGACAGGGGGGAGAGCCAAGCCAGGAAACAGGAAGTGGAGATAATGCATCAGTCCAACATCAGGCCGTTTTTTAGGCCGGTTTTTTTCTCTATCGTTTACTTCACGAGTGTAGCTAAATGGAGAGTTGTGACCCGTTATGCTCGAGCCCACACTCTTTAAATATACACATTTCCTCTTTTTATAAACTCTTATCGCCCCCACTAGCAAAACCTGTAGCTGCTTCCGGTCGACGTGAATGTTTTTACTTTCGTAAGTTTGGCTGCAATTCTGCCTAAATAGACAGCATAAAATGAAAATGTGTTATAAAAAATATAAATGGAAAGCCTGCCTTTTCATTTTAGTGTTGTGTCTGATATAAAATGGAAAAAGATACCGTGCACTGTCTCCAGAACCCAGACTATGACAGTGGAGTACATACTTGCAATGTTAGAATCAAATGTCCCGTGCGGTGCTCTCCATGCCACGGGAATCAAGCTATCCTGGCTGAAGAGGGGTGAAACCCCGAAACGGGTCCTAGGATGCTTGTTTCCAGTCCAGGGAGGACCTGGCCTGGCAGTTTGGGCTGGACTGTTCCCATGGGGCACAGGGTCAAGATTGATTTGCATATGGCTGGGTTCAAACTGGAATGGCATGGTGAGCAAAATAACGATGGATTTAGGCCCAGATCTCTGTACTGGGGTGAATGTATGACATTGTTCTGCATTCTGTCCATCAATAGTTCTTTTTGCATTTGTCACCCCGAGTGGGACGGACGGGTATGCTCAGACGTGAGTCCTGTGCTCTCCATGCCACTGGAATCAAGCTATCCTGGAACACAGCGTCTATGTTGGTCAAATCTACACATATGTGCGAACGGACCAGGCACAAAGACAAGCCAGAGGCAGCAGTACAATTTACAGGATTGCACATAATTGACACAAGCAGTATATCGGTCAGTGCTCTACCCCGGGTCTTTCGGACAACAGAATCCCATCCTACTCTTCTTCCCCCACCTCCAAACCATAATATTTAATCCACGGGGCCCAAATTTTCGGGAACTTTTTAGGATAGCCCCGGGCTTTATATGTCACTCGTTCCGCAACCATGTGTAAGTCCAGGCCTGCCCGCCATTCGTTGATAGTAGGTATTTGTGGAACCCCCCAGTATTTAGCTATATTCCGCTTGGCCACCACCAGCCCCAGGTTGGCTAAAACAAGTTTGCGCCTCGGGATGTCTACCTCTGTTGGAATTGCCAAAAGGAGAAACCTTGGCTCCAATTCTATTTGGACTTCCAATATTCGATTGAGCTCCCCCACAATCAATCCCCAATAAGCCTGTATCTCAATGCACCCCCATAGGGTATGTGTAAACGGTATTTATTTTTTTGACATTTCCGTCTGTATTTATACATATTTATTTTTTGCTACTTTTATCTGTATTTATCCATAAATATTTGTGTTTTGTGAAACACTGAAGTTGAAATTAGTATATTTGCACATTTATGTTAACTGATATATGTGCACCCCTTTACCTATCAATCCACACAGCTATGTGCCTGACAGTCATGGCAGACAGTATTTAGAATCACTCAAAAAAGCAACCCGATTACTGTTTTTCTCCATATTTAAACATAAATACAGACCAGAAAACAAATGTTTTTCTGTCTGTATTTATCTGTAAAAATCAGTAAAAAAGGAAAACAGGGAGCCTTAATCATTATATGTGAGGAAGATTATTTTCTGTGCAGGTCACAGAAGGTCAAACATTGAGAATAAAATTAAACAAATACTGTAATACTGATGACATAAACCTTACACTTGTAAGAACTACCTGTGATGGAGCCCAAGCCCTTCATTTTAACTAATGAGACTATAGACTCAAGCAGTCCTGAGGTAGGGCTAATAATGGTAGGAACATAAACCAGCCTCCCCCACTTAAGCCAACCCCTAAAACCACATTAGCACAAATAACAATAGTTGCATTTTTAGTCAACAAAAGGGGAGCGCTATAGCCTACATAGTCTTGAGGTCAGGCTTGTCAGCCACCGGGTGTGAAGACCACCGGTAGAAGTACATGATTGATCAAACGCTGGTCACCAAAGATGCATTTTGTTTTCAGTCTTAAGGTTTCCTGTTACAAACCATTGTGATCTAGTATCAACTGGATTCATCGAAGAGAACAAAAGTAATGAGTCCAAGTAAACTAGTAACAAAAAGCTCAGTGCTGAAAATATGGCGTCACTATTAGTTGACAACATAGAGTTGTCAACATTAAATAAAAAACTACAGCCATGAGTTATTTAATATCATATCTGACTCAATCCTATACAATCATTGGGGCTTCTTCTCAAATGGAAAAGTCTGTGCAGAATTCTCCGCACACTGAAATATCCGCCCACATTCAGCTGGAGATCTCCAGGAGGATGACATTCACCAATCCCCTGCATAGATCTCAGCCTAGGAATCTCCACCTCCTCAAATAAGGGGTAGGGTCTTCTGCAACTGAATTTATGACCATGAAGTTATTTCAAGTAACGTTGTGAAGTTACTTCAAGTAACTTTATGTCTGTTTTAGAGTTCTCTGTCCCTAGTGTGCAGATCTCTGTCTCCGGGCTGGAGAAATCCAAATGAAAGGGAATATTAGAACAATACACGTGACAAAAAACTCTTATAACTCACAGACAGTAAGAATGAATAAAAATAATACTAACACCCTAATGTTCCTCCTCGTCCTAGAACTACCTCTTTCACAGGAAAAAGCACATCAGTTCTAGAATATAAGATGCATCCTACTCCACTTAAGAGGAAGCTGAACCTCACTGAGATAAACTTTGGAGTTACCTTTTTTTTGATCAGCACAAGGAACTATGGGGCATATCAACAAGCGGCAGCGATAATTATCGCTGGTCGCCCTTAGCGTGAGGAATTTTATCGCCGGCTATCGCAGATAATCATCGCCATGCTAGTGTTGTATTACCAACGCATAGCGCAATGGCGATAATTATTCCTGTGATAGCGATGTTTTCCATGGAACATCGCTGGTTTTCCAGCAATGTTCCTGGGAAAACGGTGATATCCTTGTTGATAGGGCTGGGTGGTCTCAGCCCTATAATCCACCACCCTTTGGCTAACATTGTTTAGTCAAAGAAAAAGCAGGCGTGAGGAAAGTAGCAATAACCAAGCTTAGCGCTACTTTTCTTATCGCTATCCTTGTTAGCGTGCCCATTGATAATTGGAGAAATGTCGGTTAGCGACATTTCTCCAGTTATTTTGGGACGGAACGCCCACTTTGCATCTCATTAGAGATGCAAAGGTGGGCGTTACGGGAAAGGGCGCTAAGGCAAGGATTCACGCGATAGCGTGACCTTGCTGATACAGCGATAAAATTATCGCCGCTTTTCGTCCGAAAACGGACGCAAAAGCGGCGATAATTTTTTATCGCCGCCTTGTTGATATGCCCCTATATGATCTGCCTCCAAACAACCGCAATGGAGTACAGATGTTGCAGTGAGGTACAGATGTTGATGGACTGAGAAAATCCTGATTGTTAAATAGCATTCCTCTAGCAGCGTCAGGTTTCTTGAATGTGTTTGAGGTTTGATTGAAAGATGTGAATTAAATTACTTGTACACAATACATATTTTTTCAATAAATAAAAAGTATTGGCAATTAAAATAAGTTAAATCAAAATTTTATGACTTAGTATAACATTTTTATTGTAAAAACAATGGTATTAAACTTCTATTTATAAAACATTTAAAATTGAAAAATATATTACCAAAAGAGTTTTTTAATGTAACGTTTGTTTACAAAAATTATCAGTTATAATTTAATTTCGGAATAAATTGATTTTTAATATTCTTTATGTCGTATTAGTGTTAGTATAATTCCCCCCCCTCTACTTATTTCTATCACTGTGTTTTGCAGGACTAATGGTTGGCCATGTGTAGGGCTTGACTTACCCCAAGGCTTGGCAGGTGTATATTTGAGTCCATTTTATTAACCGTACTCCAGTAATTGGCATTTATGAAACTTTAATGAATTGCATTTGTCTTACTCATTTGTTGATGTGTTTTTGTAGTTTCACGTGCCTCCTTAAGCTCCTGTAAATTTCCCAAATGCTCCGTGCGCAGAGATCTCGTGACTCCTGGTGGATATCTCTGCATAGAAGAGGTTGGAGAGGTGGAGGCAGAGCTCTCCTGTCAGAGGTTTGTGAGTAGCATTTATAAGGAGGTAAATTAGTGCTAGTGGAAAATAACTGAATTTTGGAAATAGTTCCCTTCATAATTAGCATTATAAAGATAGACTATTAGGGTCATTCCACTGAATCCTTTCTGGCCATGATTTGTTTCATGTAACATTATTGCATCATATTACATGTGTAAGACATCTTTATATCCTTAAAGATACATGAACTCGACTTAAAACATTGAAGGTTATTGTCCTTAGTCCTCCTATTTCTTGGTTGCTTTTGCAGGCTCATACTTATCTTGCAGGTGATCTTGATGCATGTAGATTTCATTGGGAATGCAAAGGGTAATAAACTCATGAAAACAATGGAAGAGTTTTTTCTCACATGCAAGCAAGGCATACGCAGCGTGAGTGAATGTATGTTTAATGCACATTGAAATGAAATCTGTCCATCTCACTAAAAACTAGAAAATAAACAAACATTGTAAGGTGCAAAATGTAAGGTGCAGGGTATGTATATATGCATGTATATGGCATTTCTACAGCGAGAATTTAGTCAACAGACAGCAGAATGATTTATAAGTTTTATATAGTGCTAGCTAGACCCGTAGGTATCAGAGCGCTTTACATACACAAAAGAAAATAGCATGGCGTAGCATGACATAAGGATGGATAAAGAGAGAAGCATAACATTTTAAGACAACATAAATTAAAGGGGTGAGTGAAAGCTTAGGCAGTTGAAACAATCAAATAACCACCTATCCTTGATGGTCTACTTATGAGGAGAGTCAGCTAAGCTATTGAAGCCTAGATCACTTTGCTGTATATGATACGATGTATATGATTAAAGAAAAGCATAAAGTCAACCAGTAAGAAGAGAGGAAGCCGAGTTGTGGATGGTTAATTCATTGTGATGCATTGTTCTTTAAAGGGTGAGTCTTCAACTTTTTCCTAACTTGGAGCAGCGTTGGGGCGGTCCTGTTGGATATGGGGATTGGTCTTTAGGATTCCGGGTGCATAGATGGAAAAGACCTGTCGTCTGGATATTTCGTTTTTACACTTCTTAATCTGCAATCTGATTGTGTCCTGGCTGCGGGTGTGCTGAGAAACTCCAGAGATGATAAGCTTGCTTGAAAGCTAAGCTGGGTTGCTTATCGTGATAGCTTTGTGAATGATGCAGCTGGTTTTCAAGATGGTGTAGGCAGGCAAGGGGAATCAATGAAGTTCCATCGGGATGGGGGCGATGTTATCATATGTCTTCAGGACCTGGATGAGACTTGGTGCAGCCTGTAGGATACCCTTAAAGGGTGCCAGTGTGAAGTCTGGGAGGCCATGAAGCAGGACATTACCACCATCCTGATGCAAGAGTACGAGGGATTGAATACTAGTTCTGAAGTCCCTTTCTGGAAGAAATGGTTTGACTTTTTTTAGGAGAGAGAGATGATACCTGGCCATCTTTGTGTTTTTTGGCAGTGTGTTCCTTGAGGGTGAGGTTGGTGTCAAGGGTGAATCCAGGTGATTTAACATGTGGTGAAAGTTGTGATTCAAAGCTGTCAAGGTTCATGCTGATGACGTCAGATATTACATCACTGATTAAATATGTGTCTTTCTGAAAAATAAATATTTGTAATATATGTATAGCTAAAGATTAATGGAAGAAGACATGGGTAAATAGGTGTCTAAATACAGTGATGTAATATCTGACGTCATCAGCAGAGGATTGCGGTCGCGTGAGTTATAGTTGCCTGCACTAACTATAACGGGGGAATTTCATTGTTTTTTTACGAGGGAAATGTCTAGCTAACTATAACATGTGTGAAACCTATGGCTTTTTAAGTGAATTTGCAAGGTTTTTTAAATGCTAATTCCTAACTATAACGTGTGTGAAACCTATGGTTTTTTAATTGAATTTGTACGGTTTTTTAAATGCTAAGTTATGTATTTATTAATATATTTTTTTTCAGGTTCTTCACCGTGCGCGCACCGTGCGCGCACGTGCTCTTCGCGCAACGTGCGCACGCTGTGGGCCCTCGGTGCGCTTCGCGCACCGAGCGCCCACGATGCGTTGTGCGTGCCATGAGCGCACAGTGCGCGCACCCCACGCTTTTTCGCTTGTCCTTCAGTGACCCCCTGACAAAGGCTAGGGTGTCAGGAACTGTCCACCCTGCCCCCTTTTCACATTCTCCACCTTTGTTTTTCACTGCCTCAGACTGCGAGAGACAAAATGGCGGCCGACACTTCCTGATTTCGACCGACTGGAATGTTTACTGTCATGTAACCACCAATCAAAATTACGCTCGCGCACGGCAGCGTGCGCGTACGGTATGCTTACCGTACGCGCACGGAGCCCGCCTATAGATATATATGTACTTTTAACTGAAATTTTCTCAGGAACTACTGAACAGATTGACTCCAGATATTCAAAAGGCACATCCCTGACCTGAGGACTTTCTCTTTGCCAAATTTCAAATAATTCTGTTCAGCCGTTCGGGCTGTACCTTGGACTAAAGGTCCCTATGGAAAAATGCATGGGGAAAACGCGTTTTGGGACCCCCCTTTTTTCTCGGCCCCCGCTTGACTAATCACCCCGAGACTTTCAGGGTAAGAGCGGAGCGGAGCGCCCCATCTATTTTGAAAAATTCGCGAGGATTCGTCAACCGGCGCCAAAGTTATTCAAAATAGAATTTTCAGATTTCCTATGGAAACACGGTCCTAACTATAACTATCTACTGGCGACCGCCAGTAGATAATATATATATATATATATATATATATATATATAAAACAATATGCAAATGTATATATATACAGTTGCATATTGTTTCATTTGACATCTCCGAAAGCCTTTCTGTTAGAGAGTGTTGCACAAATAAAATCCCACTCTTTATTCTGAAAACGGTCTTTGGATGTGCCTGATTTTATGAGTGAAACCCCTTTTCAGATGTTTTCTTGCTTCGCAGTGTGTGTGCCTCCGTGTGGGAGTGCTCTATTGCTTTTATTTGGAAGTGCGTAGCAGGACACATACACATATCAGAGCACTATTGCATAATTAAGTGGTACATTTATGCTCACAACATTGTATAAGATGCACACCATGTGTGTTGCAATATCATGAATAACAAACTCGAAGAAGGAAGCAACAAAATAGAGGTTCAACAATCCCAACTTCCTGTGATGCCACATGTTGTGAAGTCATGTGCTGTGATGGCAAGCGTCATAATGTCACTTGCATACTGCCTAACTTGGTCAGTCTCCCCACTTCTTTTAATAGGACTTGAGCCCTGGGACTACGGACTGGGAACAAAGGGGCATGGTGACCGTTGGGAACTGATTTCTGAATGGCCAACTGCGTGATTTTCAGGACTCGGTGACTGAGTTTGATAGTCCCCCTCATCAGTTCCTTTTTAAGGCGAGGTGGCAGCGGCTCTTAGACCGCCGTGGGGTGTAGAGGGATTTTAACCCCCTGGAAACAATTGCCTAAAGACAATCTGCACCACGACAAGACAGACCCGGGCAGTCACACTCCTCTGGTTCCTTGCTGCTCCCCAAAGCAAGCATGATCTATTGAGGACATCCTGGTCCATGGACTTAGGTGAAAATTGTCGGACAGGGACTGGGCATGTATCATCTGCTATACTCCTTGTACCTCTTGCAATGTCCGCTTCAAATTAATCCAGTATTACTACCTACAGAGGATATACCTGACTCCCAAACAACTCAATAGCATATTCCTGGGGACCGAAGCGACCTGCCCCAGGTGTCGGCTGGATGATAGGGACTTCTACTACAATATGGTGTGGGACTGCATTCCTTACCCCATACTGCGAGTCTGTGACGAGTTTGAATAATGCAGCTACACTCGATAGGCCGACGGCTGTTTGTCTATTGGGGTTGTTCCCCAAACCCCACACTAGAACTATTTGCTCTAAGTTTGCAGACCTAGCTTTTGTCTTGGCGCGCGGGAACATCGCTATGTTTTGGAATCCCTCTAAGGGTCCCTCTCTGCTGGGAATGAGACAGAAACTAACCCGGTGGATGGAGTGAGAGAGCGCCATTATGGCCCAAGAAGTACAAAGCGGGCGGCGTAATCCGGACCATGTCAAAGCTTGGAACCAGATAGTACGAGACATCCCACAAATAAACTGAGAAGGTCGCCTACCACCCATTCCGGATGGGAGTTCGGGGGGCAATGACTGACCTATTATCACTTGCTTATAGGCGTGTGTGCATGTATGTGTGCACAACAGAGTATGATGGAGTGTATTGTCCTTGTGGGAATCTGTGTGTTGCGTGTTGAGGATGAATAAGGTGTGTGAGCTTGTCTTATTGTTCTAGGTCATTGTTGTTTTGGTTTGATGTTTGTCCTTTGTGGAAGCAAACTAGGACGCTTTAGTGAAATTGCGTGTCTGCCCACTGGAACCTAATGCCCATGGATCTCCGTCTCAACTCAGATCATGTCAGGTTTGGAAAGAACTTAAGAACTTAAGAACTTAAGCTCCGCAAATTAGGATGCGACCGCCACCATGGCGGTCGCATTCCGCAATTTAACATTGGGTGACAGCAGTACCCGCCGCAATGTTAAAATCGCATGCACAGCATTTCCCTGCACCAGATGGCAGGCAACACACGGTGCCTGCCACTTGGTGCAGTGAAATGTAGGGGACCTCCCAAGTGCACCCCACCTCCCCCAGACACAAGGGGGGCCCGCAACGGGCCCCCAAGAGCAATCCCCACCAGGCTTTTCATGGCGGCGTTGCCGCCATGGATAGGCCTGTCTGACCCGACATCCTAATATGGGGGGCGGTGCCTGCTAGGCACCACCACCATATTAGAGCCCCTGCTCTGCCCGGCAGGCAATCGTGACAATTGCCTGCAGGCGGAAAAGTGTCGGACGGACTTTCCGTCCGCAGCGATACCCACCGCCATCGTAATATGGCGGTGGGCAATTCTGCATACGATGGCATAACGATCGCCACCGCCGGCCCGGCGGTGGCGATCGTTATGCCATCGTAATGAGCCCCCTGGTTCTTCCCAGAGTTAGACTAGTGCACTAGCTCCTAGGCCCTGCAGTAGTATAGCGCCATGATATCCCTTTGTGGATGGGTGTTTGCGCTCTGTAAGTACAGTAAAATAAAAATAAAAAAATGTTTTTTTTTTAAAACATGTTCGGTTTGTCCTGTGTGTATGGAAATGGGATGGCGTTGTGACTTTATGTGTCTGTGATGCATGGGCTGATTGTGCAAGCAGTAGAGTGTTATATGCGGAGCTAAGAGAATATGAGGAATGATGGGTCTGGGTGCTGGGCAAAGCCCGGCAGTTGATCCCAGTTGGAGGAAGGAGGTATCAGGCTGTGACTGTAACCTAAGGGCCTAACATGAAATAAAGAACTTACCTCCTGCCCGACTGACTCCAGACTCTTGACTAAAGAGCCAGCCCACCAATTACAACACAAATACTGTTCAGCTGAACCGGGCTTAGGAGGGTGAAACCGCCCGGTAATAGCACCAGGAAGAGCGATGAGGAGGAGCAGCAGAGAATAGAGTGGACGCTATATAGCTGGCCATGCATCAGCTCTCCCGCTCCGCGTAGCGTGAAGACGGACCTAGTGCAGGGGAGGAGGAAAAGTAGCCTAGAGTTGACGAGCGCCTCAGCAAGCTTGGCTGCCATGCAGACTTTTCTCTTATAAACAAGTCTTCAAGGGAGAATAAGTGCTCAACTTCTTCCCACAAGACCTTCCACCTCCAAGAGGTGACTCCATTATGGATAGTGCTGGGTGATGTCTTTGGCACAGGGTGACTCATTGATATTGGAGATACTGGCTATATTTGAGAGAGAGATTTGGGAGTTGTTGATTCAAGGGATGTTATCAGTGAATACAACAGCTGCTGTATATGCCCCTTCGTCCTATCAAACTCTACTCTTGCGTCTGAATGCCCAACGGTGCGTTTAATTAGATTTTTACTGTAACACCACAAGATGTTAGTCAAACAATCTTTTAAATAATTATACACAATAATGACTCTACCTGGCTTAAGACACACATCTTAAACAACACTAAGCGCCAGATTAACCAAGGTAAACTTACACTTTTGTATACGTTTACTATTTATTTGTTATTCACAAACTCTGAGATTACGTTTCCGACTGCGGAGAACAACGCACATAAAAAGATAAGTATGTCCCATCTTTTTATCTACAGAGTACTCCGCCAGACTGTGGACTCTCCGCAGTTGTAAATTAACCATTAACTTAGAGTTTGTGAATAGCAAAAAAATAGTAAACTTACACAAAAGTGTACATTTACCGTTGTGAATAAGGCCCTACATGATAATGCTGTAACAGTCCACTTTCGATCTTAGAAACCAGATACCCCTGTAACTACTCTTTGACTGCGTCTTTGGTCCCTCTGCAGCTCTCCACTGCCCTGCTTTTCGGAAAAGGGTCGTGCTTACTACTTTTATGCATACTTAAATAACAGCCCGTGTCAGTTCGTTCACTCTTTCAAACTTGTCTTCTCTCAAACACTTTTTCATATAATATTTTCCAATCACATAGTGAAAATTATTAGTTACAATATTCAAAACAAATCGTGATATTTGCATTTTTTCATATTTGCATGGTGTCACATGGCAAAAAGTATTTATTTTTTCTTTTAATATTTAGGTATCTTAAGGAGAAAACAATTCAGTTACAGCACTGGTTAATTTTGAGTGTTATCCAGCTCACATCGTATAGCTTTATAAAGTTCAAACAATAATGTTTTTCATAGAAAAGCATTTTGCAGGAGTTTCTGACAATGTATTTAGTGGCACTTTTATCGAATCTTTAATATCATTGGTTGGCTAGAATGGTTTTAATGTGACAGTCTATTTAATCTGTTTATCTATCAATTTGAAATTACCTTAAGGTGTTCATGTAATTGTTCTTTGGGTTGGTAGGTAGCACAACTGCCCAAGCTACCTTTTTTTCTTTTACTTTAGCAGATAATTCCTCTTTTGATGTTGAGGATTCTAGTGCTCCTTAATACAAGACCAGGGCCGATCTGGGACAGAAAATAGGCCCGGGAGCCAAATTAAAAGTGGCAACCATTAGTGAGTCAGATAGCTAAAAAAGTGGAGCACAAATACAAATCAGAGCTGGTTTGAACTTCTAAGGACTAACTATATATATTTGTTTCACAAGGTATGGGCAACTGCATGATATACTGCCTGCTGCAGGCTGTTTGTGGCAATATCAGAGAACACCAATCCATAAAACAGGGCCACAAACAACCACAGAAGCATTGGCAATGCCAATAGGTCTGGCTTATGAGACAGCTATTGGCTTTGACAATGTCTTTTGGCCATGTTGTACAGCAGCATGGCTAAAAGTTAGTGGCGTAGTGTAGAGCAGAGTGGAGTAGGGGAGAGTGTTGTAGATGAGAGTGGAGTACAGTGGTGTAGAGTGGAGTGGTATAGTGTGGCGTCGAGTAGCGTAGAGTCGGGTGGAGTGGTGTAGAGTGGCATAGGGTGGGGAAGCGTAGAGTTGAGCGGCCTAGGGTAGGGTAGAGTGGCATAGAGTGGAGTGGTGTAGAGTGATGTACAGTGGAATGTCATAGAGTGAGGTGGCATACATTAAAGTGGTGTACAGTAGAGTGGCATTGAGTAGAGTACAGAGGCATACAGTAGAGTGGTATAGACTGGAGTGGCATAGAGTTGTGTAGAGTGGAGTGGGATAGAGTGACGTAGAATTGAATGAAGTGAAGCAGAGTAGAGTGTAGTACAGTGAGTGGCATAGAGTGAGTGGCATAAAGTGGCTTAGAGTAGTGTGGCATTGAGTAGAGTGGTGTAGAGTGAAGTGGCGTTGAGTGCTGTAGAGTAGAATTGTGTGAAGTGGAGTGGAGAGGGTGGCATAAAGTGGAGGGACATGTAGTGGCATAGATAGTGGCATAGAGTGGAGTAGGATAGACTGGAGTGGAGTGGAGTGGCATGGAGTGGAGTGGTATAGATTGGTTACGAGTAGAGTGACATAGGGCGACCACTCAACTGCTCCTCATTAGTCCATGAAAGTTCTTCCATTAATAGAGGCAAGTTCATTTGCTGTAAATTGAGGTTTGATTTGATTTTTGGTTTTGTAAAGCGCTCAAATGCCCTGAGGCTTCTTGTTGCTGCGGCTGTCTTTAGGAGGAGGGGCTGCTAAACCTTGTTACAGACAAGCCAGGTTTTAAGTGATTTTCTGACAGACAAGAAATCCGGACTGTTCTTAAGAGTCATGGGGAGAGAATGCCACAGTTTTGCCGTTCCGAGAATGAAACATCTACCTCCCCATGAGGATTGTTTACTCCTAGGCGCCACAAAAGACTCGGTTACGGATGATCTAAGTTTCACTGTCGGAGTATACCAGGTAAATCTGTCCTGTAAATAATCTGGGCCTACATTATGTAATGCCTTAAAAGCTAAACATAATGCTTCAAATTCAATTTTCTTTTCCACTGGAAGACAGTGCAGCTTGACCAGACCTTGAGATACAGAGTGATATTTAGGAATTCCCAAGAGAAGCCGGGTTGATGCATTTTGTATTATCTTAAGGTTACAAAGGAGTCTTTTTTTAATATTCAGAAAAAGGGCATTGCCATAATCCAATATGGATAAGGCCAATATGGTCACAACCATCTTCTGAAGATCTAATGGAATAAAAGGACAAATCTCCCTAATTATTCTCATAATGAAGAAAACATGAATGATTTATTGTCAAAGACAAAGCCAATTCCAGATTATTCTCTCAGGCTGGATAATGGGCCAATTTCCTGCGGCCACCAACTTTGTGACCAAAAAGAGATGTAATTACCTAACTGAAGGACCTCCATTTTCCCGGAGTCAAGCTTCAAACAGTTAATCTCCATCCAGCTATCAATCTGACCCATACAGGTATTAAATCTTAATGCTGTCTCATCTGGGTTACTGGAAATTGATAACACTATTTGAGTATCATCAGGGTATGAAACAGCAGAAAAGCCGAAAGATTCGATAAGCCTTACCAGTGGGGTGACGTACAGATTGAAGAGTCAGGCTCAATGAGGAGCCCTGCGGCACCCCACATGACAGGCAAAACTGGTTGGAAGTAAATTCCTCCATGGCAACATGTTGTACCCTCTCAGAAAGGAAAGCATTCAGCAAGTAAAAAGCAAGGTCTCTTATTCCAAGCTCAGAGAGGTGAGAAATCAAAATGTCATGGTTGACTGTATCGAAGGCCGCAGAGAGATCTAATAATATCAGTGAGGCTTTGCCATCTCCATCTAGGATGGACCTTAGCTCTTCCGATGCAACAATCAGAGCAGTCTCTGTGCAATGTGCACTTCTGATGCCGAATTGTGTTGAGTCCAGATGATTGTTAGCATCTATGAAGGACATAAGTTCGGTATTCAGAGTCTTCTCTAAGATTTTGGAAGGGAAAGGTAGCCGAGAAATGGGCCTGTTGCTACTGGGCTCCTGTGGATTGAGACTTGGATTTTTTTAATAAGGGAAGGATGGAAGCATTCTTCCATGCTAGAGGGAAAAAATCCCTATTTAATTATCTTGTTAAAAATCACAGTAAGGTGGATCCTTACAATAACAAGGCGTACAATTATTGGTGGAGAAGGAACTAAGGGGGAGGCTGATTTAGTACACTTAACCAAGCTTAAATCTTGCTCAACGATGAGTGAAGAAAAAGTGTTAGAGACTGAAAAAAAGTAGCAAGTGTATTGCAGAAGAATTGACTGCAGTTGTTATTAGTAGACAGACATCTTTCCTAGACTTTGTACTGTATGAAATAACACTTTAGCAGAGTTCTTGGATTGTAAAATCTTTATCAGAGAAATAGGTCATTTTTTCCTTCAAGATTAATTTATAGTCTGCAATGAATTGCCTATAAATCTCTCTATTCTGAGGGTCACAGTTAGCTCTCCACCTCTGTTCTATCCTTCTGCAAAACTGTTTCTGAGCTCTAAGCTTTTCAGAGATCCAAGGTTCTGAAGGGGTTCCTCTCCGATTCGTAAAGGTTTTTTCAGGAGGAAGCACATTATTTGCTGCTCCAGTCCAGGAAGAATAGTTCTGAAGATCTACATTAAGATCCATGGTATGGCTGGGCTTTGTGTCAGACAGCAACGATATGTCAATTTTGTTCCAACACAACATCTGCTGCCCGGAGGGTTAGCACCACATCTAGCTGGTGGGTAAAGGATGCGAACCTTAAGCATGATGGCTTTCTGATCCGACCACAATAATGATAAGGAATCAGTTACCTGAATAAAAGGATTACTAGTGAAAATGTTGTCCAGCAATGTAAGTCGGAATGTTAACTATCTGATGTAGTCCTAAGGTAACCATTGTGTCAATCATAGAAACAGTGTCTTTATCCTCAGTCTTCTCAAGGTGGAACGTTAAGTCACCAAACACAGATAAGTCTGAGAAATTAATACTAGATTCAAGCCTGGGGCTTCAGTTAGAGACAGAGGAGGTTCTGATGCCTGGAGGGCAGTATACCAGTAGGCCTCTAAAAGTGTAGTTTTTGGTAAGCTAAAAATAAATCGCCAAAAACAATTGCCAACCCACCCCTTTCGTTAACATATCTAAGGATCGCATATCCTACCGGAGTTGCCTGAACCAAGTCAGGACCAGATTTTGGGTCTGCCCATGCTTCGACGACGAAGGTAATATCTGACTTGTGTGCCCCTAAAAATTCTGCAAAATACAATTTATGTATCAACTCAGCAAGGTACACATAAAGGACTTGTGTGAGACAGCTTGAAGGGCTGGATCGGGGCTCACAGCATATCTGTCTTGAATCGTGTCATTCGTAAGAGTCATATGACAACAGGTACAGTAAACTGCATCTAGACTGGGATGTGGTTCAAGAATAGTACATAGAGTATTTCACCTACTGAATTGAGTGCCATGAGTTCCTCCCTGGAATACCTCAAAATAGAGGATATTTCTGACAAGATACGGGCACTGTTCCGGTGCTCAGAGAGATCCAGGCGCGGACGGGCGCAGACAGGCTTGCCTTTGCCTGCAAATATTTTACCCATCTGTAATATATGGGCGTTCCCCCCCTCCCCCACAGCACTAATCTGCTAACCAACCAGAAATGGGTAAGAAAGGAGCTCAATATCCCTCCGCTTGAACGGCACAAAAATGCTGCACCAAGAAATGAGGTCAAAGCAATTTAAAATCAGCCAGTAACAATGGTGATGGTGCAATAAGCTATTTAAAAAATGTGTCAAACATTGCTAGGCACACGAACAGAGCAACTTACCAGCAGACTAGCCACTGTACGTCTGCTTACCCATTTGTAATATATGGACCTTACCCCCTGCAGCACTTGCCTGCTAACCAACCAGAAGTGGGTAAGAAAGGAGCTCTACTTCCCTCCACCCAAAAGGCACAAAAACGCTGCAGCAGACTGGCGAAAGAGCTAAGAAGTGAGGTATAAGCAATTTAAAATCAACCAGTAACAATAGTGACTGCGCAATTACCTATTTTTTAAATGCGTGAAACAATGCTCGGCACACGGACAAAGCAGCCTACCAGCAGACTAGCCGTACAGTTGGGTAGTCGCCCTATCTGTCTCAGATCACTCCCAGCAAATTGTGTACATTTTTAAATTACTGTTAGAGTGATAACCTGTGCTGCCATTTTGAACCTCTAAGATAACTATATGTGATTTGAGATCAATTAAATAGTGTTCTGATTGTAAATAAGCATGCCTTACAGCACTTTTGTGGGAATACGTAATTAATGTATTATTCTCTTGCTTTAATTATTATTGTCAGTGCATAGGGTAGAGTGGAGTAGAGTGGCATAAAGTGAAGCGAGTGGAGTGCTGTGGAGTGGCGTTGATTGACGTACAGTAGAGTGGTGAAGAGTGAGGTGGGATAAAGTAGAGTGGCACAGAGTGGAGGGAAGTGGCATAGAGTGGAGTAGAGTGAAGTAGAGTGCCAATGAGTTGACTGGAGTAGCATAGAGTAGAGTGGCGCAGAGTGGATTAGAGTACAGTGAAGTAGAGTAGAGTGGCATAGAGTGGGATGGAGTGGAGTGAAGTGGCGTGGAGGAGAGAGGCATGGGGTAGAATGGCATACAGTGGAGTGGTGTAGAGTATAGTGGTGTTGAGTGGCATGAAGTGGAGTGGAGTGGCATAGAGTAGAGTAGCGCAGTGTACAATGGAGTGGTGTAGAGTACAGTGGAGTAGGTTGGAGTGGTATAGAGTAGAGTGGAGTGGCCAACAGTAGAGTGGCATAGAGTGGAGTGGCACAGAATAGAGTGGAGTGGCGTAGAATGGAGTGGAGCAGAGTAGAGTGGAGTGGCATAGAGTGGAATGCGTGGAGTGGCATGGAGTAGAGTGGACTGGCATAGAGTGGAGTAGTGTAGAGTAGACTGGAGCGGCATACAGTAGAGTGGAGTTGCATTCGGTAGGGTTGAGTGGCATAGAGTGGGGTTTACTGAAGTAAAGTGGCATGGAGTTGAGAGTCTAGTGTGGCGTCAAGTAGACTGGTGATGACTGGAGTAGAATAGAGTGGAGTGGCATAGAGTTGTGTAGAGTGGAGTGGCATAGAGTGGCATTGTGTGGAGTTGAGTGGTGTGGAGTAAAGTGGTGTGGAGAAGAATGGCATAGAGTAGAGTGCCATAGAGTGTCAGGAAGTGGAGTGGCATAGAGTAGAGTGATGTAGATTGAAGTGGAGTGGTGTAGAGTAGAGTGGAATAGAGTGGAGTGGTGCAGAATAGCATAGAGTGGCATCGTATGGAATGAAGAGGTGTAGAGTAAAGGGTAGTGGCGCAGGTGGAGTAGTGTAGAGTGGCATAGAGTAGAGTGGCTAGAGTAGAGTGGAGAAGAGTAGAGAGGAGTAGCATAGAGTGGAGTGGCATAGAGTGGAGTGGCGTGGAATGGTGCATTATGGAGTGGAGTAGCTTAGGGTGTAGAATGGCAGAGAGTAAAGCAGAGTGGCATTAAGCAGAGAGATGTGGAGTGGCATAGGGTGGAATAGAATGGTGTGGCATATAGTAGAGTGGTGTAGCGTGACATAGAGTGGAGTGGTGCAGAGTGGAGCAAGGTAGAGTACAGTGAAGTGGCATAGAGTAATGTAGCATAGAGGAGACTGCAGTAGAGTGGAATAAAGTGGCGTCGCATAGATTAGAGTGGATGGTGTAGAGTAGAGTTGAGTGGCACCCAGTAGAGTGGAATGGCATTGAGTAGAGTAGAGTGGCATAGCGTGAGGTGGAGTGGAGCAAGGTGGTGTGGACTAGAGTGGCATAGTGTGGTTTGAAGTTGATTGACATAGAGTGGGGTGGTGTGGAGTGGTGTCAAGTGAAGTGGCCTAGAGTAGAATGGAGTAGCATAGAGTAGAGTGGCGTAGAGTGAGGTGGAGTTAAGTAAAGTGGTGTGTTGCCGAACTTCACATAGTGGAGTGGCATAGAGTGGAATAAAGTGGAGGGGCAAAAAGTGGTTAGAGTGGCAGAGTGGGGTGGACTGGAGTAATGTTTCATGGAATACAGTAGTGTACTGTGGCATGAAGTGGACTGGCAAAAGTGGAGTGGTATAGAGTAGAGTGGCGTGCAGTAGAGTGGGGTAGAGTGCTGTAGCATGGCATTGTGTGGGGTGGAGTCACATACAGTAGAGTGTAGTGGCATTGAGTGGAGTGGCGTATAGTAGAGTGTAGTGGCATAGAGTAGGATGGCGTGAAGTAAAGTGGTGTGGAGGAGAGTGGGTTTAGAGTGTCATGAAGTAGAGAGGTGGCGACTTGAGTGGCATGGAGTGCCATAGAGTCGCATTGTGTATAATGGCATACAGTGGAATGGAGTAGCATGGAGTAGCATATGGTAGAGTGGGATGGCAAGAGTAGAGTGGCATAGAGTGTAGTGGAGTGGTGTAGGGTGGAGTGGCTTAGAGCAGAGTTTCGTAGAGTAGAGTGGGTGTGATGGAGTGGAATACAGTGTTATAGAGTAAAGTGGAGTGGCATAGAGTGGCACATATTGGAGTGTTGTAGAGTGAAGTGGAGTGTCGCAGAGTATAGTAGGGTGGCATATAGTAGAGTGGAGTGATGTAGAGTGGAGTGTCATGCAGTGGAGTAGGGTTGTGTACAATAAAGTGGTGTAGAGTGGAGTGGCATTGAGTTGACTGGCATTGAGTGGAGTGGCGTAGAGTAAAGTGGCATAGAATATCGTGGCATGGCATTGAGTGTGATGGAGTGGAGTAGAGTAGAGTGGAGTAGAGTGGCATAAAGTTGAGTGGCGTAGAGAGGCATAGAATGGTGTAGGGTAGAGTGGAGTGGCTTAGAGTGGAATGGCATGGAGTAGAGTGGCGTAGAGTAGGGTGGCATAGAGTGGCGTGACAGAGTAGAATGACAGAGTAAAGTGGCATAGTGTAGTGTGAGGTGGTGTGGCATAGAGTAGAATGTACTGTTGTAGCGTAGCGTGGACTGATTGGAGTAGAGTAGAGTGGAGTGACATAGATTGGAGTGGCGTAGAGTAGACTGGAGCAGAATGGAGTGGCGTAGACAGCCTTATAGTGTTTGGACACAACACTGTCCAATTAGGTATTATTTGAAACCATATTCAGTATTTTTCACAATACCCTATCATAATTATTAAATTAATCCACTTATATGAACAAAAGTTATTTAAATCATTTATAATCAGAGGTAACAAATGTATTAAAATCAGTAGAATAAGTGCTCAGTGTGATGTACACACACGGTGCTGAAAATGTTCATGCAAAATGGCGCAAAAGACAAAAAGGTGATCATAATAAAAACTATGGAATGGAGGAAAGGCCCAATTGCAGGGTGCAGATTCCAGAATGAAGGATTTACTGTCCCAATATTTCTTCGAACTCTTTATACAAACCTTTCTTTGGATAAGTGTATTAATTTGGTCATATTGTACATTATACTTTTTCTTCTTCCTGATCCTTCTGGCAGCATATAAAATGTTAATGAGGTATTGTGAAAAATACTAAATATTGTTTCAAATGATACCTAATTGGACAGTGTTGTATTCAAATATTTCCGGAATGGGGTCTATGGGGTTACTGATAACAGAGTGCCATAGAGAGATATTGTGTGGAGTGGAGTGGGATGGTGTAGAGTAGAGCGACGTACAGTAGTAAGTAAGTGGGGTGGAGTAGAGTGGTATAGAGTGAAGTAGATGGCACAGAGTAGAGTGGCGTAGAGGGGCGTGGTGTAGAGCGGTGTGGATTAGAGTGGGGTGGAGTGAAGGAAAGTGGTGTGCAATAGAGTGATGTGGAGTTGAGTGGGAGTGGCATACAGTGGCAAAGAGTAGAGTTCCGTGGCTTAGATTAGAGTGGCTTAGAGTGCTGTAGAGTGACATTGTGTGGCGTGGAGTGGACCAGAGTAGATTGGAGTGGCGCAGAGTAGAACAGAGTAGAGTAGAGTGGCATAGAATAGAGTGTCATAGGGTAGAGGGGAGTTGAGTAGAGTGGAGGGGCGTAGTGTAGAGTGGAGTGGTGTACAGTACTGTGGAGTGGCGGAGAGTGGAGTGACATTGAGTGGAGTGGTGTAGAGTAGAGTGGAGATAAGTGGAGTGGTATAGAGTGGCGTAGAGTGGAGTGACATATAGTGGAGTAGTGTAGAGTGGTGTAGAGTAGTACAGTTGAAGGTGTAAATAACTAAAGCGTTAATTGAGACGTCAGATAGGGTTATGGCAACATAAATATGAAGCCAATCAAAACAGTATTTAGGCCTGACACTCTCTGGCCTGCCTCTTAATATCCTTCTTAATGTGTCTTAAGGAGAAATTAGTACACTCTTTAGGGTCAGGCCAACTTTAACTCTTTGAATAGCAAAGTTATTTAAAAGAACGTTGAGTGTATTATTCCAAAGAATACCTATAGAATAATGAAATATAAGTTGAATTCAATCCAAGGTACACAGTTACGGAATACAGCACATAGCAGAATCATTCAGCATATGAAATTGACATATTGTGCCATTTTTCATAAAAATGCTTTTATTGTTGATTATTTACCAAGGTCATCATGAGATGCATCATATAGAGTTTTCAGCATTTGTTATTGAAATTCTTTTTGTGGTGTATCCAAGACCGTGTCTTATCTATTTGTTTCCCAAGTATTTTAGTAGCGATTCCTTTACAGCCTCATGGTAATTCAAATATATTTATTTCTGAAGTAAACTTACAGCCTTCCACTTATCTGGATGTCAGCCAACACGTTTTTCACTCCCATGTGGTTTTCAAGCCTGTGGTATTACAGAGAATAGTTATAACATAAAATGTCTATTTATTGTGAAGTTGTATTTAATGACCCACTAAGTGTGAAAACACTGGAATCCAGCTATGCACACAGCATGCGTGCCTTTAGATAGAATTTATCTTAAGTGAATGTGAGACTATCGTGTAAGTGTGATATCTAGTTTTATATTCAAAGGTGCCATGTGTGCTCACATTAAACACTATATATTATTAACAGCTCCAATTTATTGTGCTCTGGAACGCTAAAGGTTATAATGGACATTGGGTGTTATTCTGGAGTTCAATGATTTCTGTATTTATTGCTGTTTTACTCCTTTAGCATCTCATATTCCACTTGAGTGAAATATTCAAGTATAGTTTAAATTAGTACCCTAAAAATACTTATTCAATTATCAAATTTACAGTTAAAAGTTACCTCATATGTTCATATAATTCAGTCCTTCAGATGAAACCATTTATGGAAAATCTATCCTCTAACAGTTGAGACACAAAGGATGTACTTCAGAAGTTGGATTATATAGACTGGCTACCAGACTACATATTGGCCACTGTAGACGTTGCCACTGTATATACATAGAACAAACATCAAGCTGGATTAGAAGCAATCAAAAAGCATTGGCCACAAAATCAGTCCATTTTCCTGGAGAGGAATCTGATGATTATTGATATGCTTGAGTTCTGCCTGACCAACAGCTTTTTTATATTCAATGACAATATATATCTACAACAACAAGGGACTGCGATGGGCACTCGTCTTGCTCCCCCATATGCCTGCCTCCTTATGATTGAAGTTGAGAAATATCGGCTTTGGAATGAGAAATTCGAGGATCTCAGTTACAATGTCATTTTTTGATGATTCTGCACCATGTGCTGTATTTCGTAAAGTTGAATTCAATTAAACTTGAATTTCATTTTTTTAAAATATGAATTCTTGGGAAAAATACACTCTTCTTTTTTTTTTTAAATAAATGAGAATTAATTTGTCTTCTTTCTGATTTCAAAATCGCTTGTCAAACGCTGCCTTTGGGTTGTAGGCGAATGGCTGTGTCAATTATGCTATGCTTATCCTATGCTGCCGGCCGTTGGTTGCAGGCGAAAAGCTGTGTATCATGCTCTACATGCTTCAACTTCAATAAAACAAAATGTTCAATAAATAAATGAGAAGCTGTATGCCTGTGTTCAGAGTTGGAATACACATTGCACATCCAAATAATACGAAACGCTTGTGAAATAAAAATAATGTGCGAGATCCATCCTCCAGGGAGGATCCAACACAAGAAAGCAAGGGAAGCAAACGGGTACTGCGCATCGAAAGATTGCAAATGAGAGTGACAATGAAAATAGCTAATGGTTTATTCTGTGGGCGGGTTGTAAGCCCACTGAATTGTAAACAATAAGTTTTGCAGCACACCACACTGGCCTGTCAGAGATATCCTTCTAGCACTCCCTGATTGCTCTTTAGGCCAGTCCCATCCTGTACAAGAACGCTGGAAAGAGAGACGCTGAAAGTTCAAGAAAACGCTGAGTCAAACAGAGGATGAAGACATTGTGAATAGCAGGTACTCAGTCCACCAGACAAGATATTAATTCCAGAGAGGGAGTTAAAAAATTTGTTATAAATGTCGTTCTTTAACTTGGTTATTGCCGAGCAGCAGCTCAGTTGTAAACATTGTCTTTTCTTAAAGGTGCATGCTCTGTAACATTAGACTGCAAGTACCTTTGTCCATATAGTCCTCCTCTCAAAGACTGCTGCACTTGCAGCATTGCTGACATGGAAAGGAAAATTTCAGCATAACCCTAACGCACAGGGAGAAAACTCCACACACATGGGGACATTCGTTTTTGTGTGGTGAAAATAAACTTCTGTGTCAGGGCAGGGCAGCTTCCTTCTTAGCACAGAGATCCTCTCAAAGCAAACAAGAAAATCTTCAAATAAGGCATTCTGTTCACGGCCATGGTGGCAGAGCCAATGAGGCATACTGCCCTCGGCCAAGGTGGCTGAGCCAATGAGGCATACTGCCCTCGGCCAAGGTGGCAGAGATCTTGGCCTCCCCCCTCTGGCAGACCAGTGGACCATCCACTAGGGTCTAAAAGACTCCTAAGCTATACCCAAGGAGTTCAGAAATGTGAAGATTGGACGTATACCTCGATTACCTGACTTAGAGAATGAGGCTAAGGCAACAAAGATTCAAATTTTGGGAGTGGCAACTCATCCAACAGCGAGTGAGGAGAAACACTTTATTTTGCAATAGGTGCAGGAAGCTATCTGTGAATATTGCAGGAGTGTCTTGAATCCCAAAGAGAGGTGCCTGTGGCAGAGACAAATAAGTAGGAATGTAATTGTGAACCTGTGTTACTCCAGAAAGCCGAAGCTGGTGATCAAGGCTATCTCGGGCCTGGACACTTCTCTACCCAGCTAGACTGCGAGTGAGAGCAGAGGGGAATACATTTATGTATTCTAATCTAGCAGTGGCATCTGATTACTTGGAGTTCATGAACAATAGTGGGCAAGTTTGTGAAGTCGAACTCACCTAATGTTATACTTTAGACCTGGCTTATAACGGTGATCCTGTGGTCCTGTCTGAGTCTGTAATCAATATCAGGCTAACTAGAGAAACCCATTGGACCAATACTATCTGAAGTGAAGTGAACGTAGCGTTTCTGTCTGTTGTAACCTCTTCGCACCCATATTCTTTGCAAGGTTACAGCACATCATGCAAAGCACCGGGTACTGCTGCTACAGCAGGGAGTTCATGTGACACTTAGAAGTACAAAGACAAAAGTTAAGGACTGCATTGTTCTTCAATCCAGACCACACCATAAAACTCCCTAACAAGCAGCTCCTCAAAGCCAGGATACAACTTTACATACAAGTCATGTTTTTATTTATATCCTGGGCATATAATGCCTTGTGGGTAGATAAAAATGGGATCATACAATTGACAAAAGCCCCAGAACGGTGTATCTTGGTGTTTAGTAGCTGCCATAACACAATACCACCAGAGGTCCCTGGCAATCCGAAAAGGTCAGTTCAATGTGGGGCGAGGAAAAAGGTTAAAGAAGGGTGATAGAGATGTGGGTGTAAAAAAGCAGACTCTGGGCAAGATGATGAAAATAAGGGTACACTTTCACCCCATCCACAGTCTGCACACCGATGCAACAGACAGCAAAACCCATAACAATCCATCCTAATTTGGAACTGGAGTGCATCACTAAGAGAACACAGTTGGCCTGGAATACAGAAAGTTTGGGTGAAAGTGGGTCCACTATATGGTCTGGGGCAAGGAGTCTTCATTAGTTTCTTCTTTGAAGTGTGGGACACCAGGTCCGACCAGTGTGACCACACTTTGCAATGGTCCAGCATGGTACCAGCTAGAGCTTGAAACTAAGCAGAGGGGAACCCAACATGACTTTAAAGCTGGTGAGTACAAGTCCACGGATAAGAAATGACAGTAAAACTCTGAAGCACGCTGAATAAAATGAGAGTTGGCATTATAACAAAATTGAGAAATCATGAAAAAATGTCACATACTCTATGCTAGCCACCTCACATACAGTGGAATGAGGTTAGTACAGAGGCTTCGGGTAATGCTTGGGAAATTCTTATATGAGCCGCTTCCTTTAGCTATTGGTGGAATTTGGCTCATTTGCATGTTATGGTACGTGAGTAGCCTGAAGGTGTGGGATGAGAAGCACATGACACCACCATGCTCCTTCTTCAGAGTTGTCCTTCAAGCTTTGTTGCCTTATACCTGCAGTTCCTGTCATGTAGGGCTAATTCACGTACCTCTGTTACGTTCACTACTTATGCCATGCAGTCTGAGACTCAAGACTGGAAGCTTGGGCAGAGTGGAGTACATATGAGAAAACATTGCTAGCCATGGGGCTATGATTATCCCCCAGATCAGGATGCTGTTTTCTCTAATCCAAAGAAATGAAAAAATAGCCTTATCATCCCTATTTTATCACCCAGATCTTCAGACCTAGGATTAATAAAGGTGCAACAGTACTGTAAAAGGCACATTTCCTCTGATTGGTGTCCATGAGATTTGAGTATTTATAATATAACAGGAACAAAATATAGAGAATGATGGACCTCAATATCTTGAGGTGGCATTCTGAACACTCCTTCCTTAACCCTCTTCCAGCGCAGATGTTCTTCCTGCTGCTGAAGGTCGGGATTATAAAAACATGAGCTTGGTCCTGTCCCTATAATGGGCAAGAATCGCTTTATACCCTGTAGAAACCCACACTTGTTTCTCCATGCTCCAAGAAGCACTGGAATTACATCAGTGTCCTGCCATAAGCAAAGCCTTGCAGCTCGCACTGGGAAGTGGAAGCTGGCTGGCTGGCTACTGTCTCAGCTGCCTCCTCTGAACTGCCAATGTCTCACTCCCTCCAATTTCTTTGGACTTAAAGGAAACATGATTAATTATGAATACGCCACAGACAAAATCCGACAGGTCATGCACAGAGGAGACACTGCAGCTCCCATTCCACTCGACCTATCTGCCACCTTCTACACCGTCTTCCACCCCAAACTTATTCAAAGCATCTATGAAAGTGGCATATCCGCTCTCTGCTGGATCTACTCCTTCCTCATCGGACACATCCAGTTGCTCAGCCTGGCCCCCTACACCTCGGCTGCTACCAACCTCATCTGCGGAGTACCCCAAGGATCATCTCTCAGCATCTTACATAGCAGTGCTCATCAACATCATCCTATGCTGACGACACCCAGCTCTTCCTTTCTCTCTCCAATCAAACATCCAACAACCGGACCAACTTCACCTCATGCATGTCCAAAGTCAGCAGCTGGATGAATACCAACTGTATGAACCTCAACACAGACAAAGCAGAAGTGGTACTTTTTGGCAAGAAGACTTCCCTGTGGAACTCTACATTGTGGCCAGCAGATCTCGGACCAACACCCTGCATGGCCAATCAAGCCAAGAACTTGGAGGTAGTGGTGAACAACTAACTCTCGATGCCGGCCAAGTCAACACAGTTGCCTCTTCCTGTTTTTTTTATTCTAAAGTGCCTCAAAAAATCTTCAAAGGTTCCCAATCAACATATGCAGAACTGTCAGCCAGGCCCTTATCGCCAGCAAACTGGGCTATGACAACAAACTCTATGTTGGCATCACTGCCAAACTGACCAGAAGACATCAGGTCATATAAAATGCAGCAGTCAGACTCACCATCAGGCTCCCACCCCCTACACACATCACCTCACACATCAAACAGCTCCACTGGCTCCCGGTCTACAAATGTGAGCTCTTCAAGCACCTCAACCACATGTAAAAACCCTTGCACAGTCTAGGTCCCTCTTACCTCAACAGCTGCATCAGTTTCCACACCCGACAAAAAAAATCTATGATCAACAAGCTTCCTGCTTGCTCACATCCCCTGCATACGCAGAGCCGGTGGCCTCACCTTCTCAGGCCTGGAACAACCTCCCTCTGCACATTAGAGCTGCATCCTCAGGCCTTGAATTTTGTAAGAAACTGAAGACATGGCTCTTTACATAGACTTAAGATTCGGCCAGCTCAGTCCCCTCCTTATGTAGCATCTGAATATGATCCTGGGTGCGATGTGCACTACAAATAGTCTTGTCATAACATAACAATTGCAGTACTTATGAGGAAAGTCATTTGAGAGAGTTAAATCAAACAGTTATTTGATTTTCTCGTGCTACTTTTGCTTCTTCGCTACCCACGAGGTTAAAACCAGAGGGTTTCACTTGCCCAACCATGAGAAAAGCCAAGTTCATGTCCTTTGCTCGGATTGATCTACGACCCTTACTTAGTAATAGGAGCCTGGTTAGGGCTCAGTGATAAAAGTGGAGTTTACATGTTCATAAAGCCTTAGGTTGAGCACAACTTGCATCAGCATGCAAGCTGGGTCCCCCAGGTCTGAACACAATATAATAGAGGTGGCCTCCAGAACTAGTCATAACACTCCAAATTATGCTTTCCAAATAGGATACTCTACTCCAGATGAGGCCTCCAGGGCACATAAAACTACAGATGTGTCCTGAAGAAGTGGACAAAAAAAGGCAAATGCGACCACCAGAACCAAATAAAATATGCCAGAAAATGCTTACAGAAATATTTACTAGACTCTGACGGGAGAAACTGAAGAGCCCTCTATGCCTGGTAAGACAATCACCAGACCCAAATAAAATACGCCAGATAAGTGGAGGTATAAACAGAAAAGCCCGTTCCTGGAAACAACATACTCGATGTAATTGGCAGTGAGGACCCTTGACCTCCTGGTAGGTCGCTCCCCCCTCCGCTGCAGCTCCGCCTGCACCCCCGCTGCCGCTGCTCACTGACCGCTGCTGCTGCCACCGCTGGTGAAATCGAGGCCCTCCTCCACCCGCAGGCCTCCACCTGCGCCTCATCTCTGGTGGCCAGTGGTGGCCCTTAGGTTTGTTGTTCACTGTTCGTTTTGCTCTGTTTCCTTTTGCTGCCGTTGCTCTGTTCCTGAATCTGTCCGTGCCCCCTGCCCCCGCTCGCCGCTCTGCTGTGTGCCCCCTGTATTTTATACCATGATCGCCGCTTTGCTCTGTGCCCCCTGCCCCCGCTCGCCGCTCCGCTTGTGCCCACTGTAGTTTACTTTCTGTATCCCACTCGCCGCTCCGCTTTGTGCCCCTTGTACTTTGCTTTCTGTTTCACGCTCGCCGCTCTGCTTCTGCCCCTGTATTTCTGTATTGTGTAACCTGATCACCGCTCTGCTTGTGCCCCCGTATTTCTATATTGTGTAATCGGATCGCCGCCTGCTCTGTGCCCCTTGCTTTTGTTCTCCTTTCGCTCCTCGGTGCCCCGCGCCGGTCTCCCGTCCTCCGTCCCCGATGCTGCCTCCCCTGCGGCCCCGCTCCCTCTGCGCCCATTCGCCACACCCGTCCCTCGCCTCCCGCCTCCCAGCTGCTCCTCCCTCCCCATCTCCCCATATATGGCGGCCGCTGCGTGGTGAGGAGAGCGACCCTTGACCTCCTGGTAGGTCGCTCCCCCGTCCGCTGCAGCTCCGCCTGCACCCCCGCTGCCGCTGCTCACTGACCGCTGCTGCTGCCACCGCTGGTGAAATCGAGGCCCTCCTCCACCCGCAGGCCTCCACCTGCGCCTCATCCCTGGTGGCCAGTGGTGGCCCTTAGGTTCGTTGTTCACTGTTCGTTTTGCTCTGTTTCCTTTTGCTGCCGTTGCTCTGTTCCTGAATCTGCCCGTGCCCCCTGCCCCCGCTCGCCGCTCTGCTGTGCGCCCCCTGTATTTTATACCCTGATCGCCACTTTGCTCTGTGGCCCCTGCCCCCCGCTCGGCGCTCCGCTAGTGCCCCCTGTAGTTTGCTTTCTGTATCCCGCTCGCCGCTTCGCTTTGTGCCCCTTGTACTTTGCTTTCTGTATCCCGCTCGCCGCTCTGCTTCTGCCCCTGTATTTCTGTATTGTGTAACCTGATCACCGCTCTGCTTGTGCCCCCGTATTTCTTTATTGTGTAATCGGATCGCCGCCTGCTCCAGAAAGCCACACTGCCTACAAAGAGCCATCCGCAACCACCTCCACCTCATCAGGACCGACCACGGACGCAACCTGGGAGTCATCCTCGACTCGAAACTCTCATGACCAAACAAGTCAACGCAGTCTCCTCCACCTGTTTCAACACCCTCCGCATGCTCCGCAAGATCTTCAGATGGATCCCGACAAACACTTCTTCCCCTTTCCAACACTTTATCTTCCCATTTCGGATTATTTTTACTGTTTCCGTACTCACTTCTGTGTCACCATTTTGTACGCACCTTTAGATGTGTACATAGGTATTTATTGAGTGCACACTATTTATGTGTTTTCATTGTAAATTACAGCCCTGAAGAAGTTCATTTCTTGAGCGAAACGCGTTGGCTGGCTTATCTTTGTCTTTGAAAATAAACGGGACTTTTCACCTACGAAGGCCTATTTGATTCTTTGACTGTCATTGACGTTGCAATAAGCGGTGCACCACTCCACCAACCTTTTCAAACACGAGGAAAACAGTCACCCAGGCCCTGGTCAGCAGCAGGCTCGACTACGGAAACGCCCTCTACGCCGGATCCTCGTCCAAGCTCATCAGCAGACTACAGAGAATCCAGAATGCCTCTGCACGCCTGATCCTCGACGTCCTGCGCCGCGACCACATCACCCCCCACCTGAAAACCTGCACTGGCTCCCCGTCGACAAAAGAATCTCCTTCAAGCTCCTGATCCACGCACACAAGGCACTCCACAAAACCGGCCCAGCCTATCTCAACAGCCGACTCTCCTTCTACGTACCCAACAGAAAACTCCGCTCCGCTGACCACGCCCTGGCCACGGTCCCACGCATCCGGAGAACTACTTCCGGAGGCAGATCCTTCTCCCACCGTGCCGCCAAGACCTGCAACACCCTCCCCCTCCACCTACGCCAAACCGTGCTGACCTTCAGGAGACAACTCAAGACCTGGCTCTTCGAACAGTAACAGCCTCCCCCCAGCGCCTTGAAACCTGCCCGGGTATGTAGAGCGCTTTACAAGTTACTTGATTGATTGATTGAGGTGAACACTTACCAGTGGGCTGTGCTGAGATCTGCAGGTCACAAGTTTCAACGTGGCTCAACCTTCTGTAATTGGTAAATTCAGTACCATTACATTGGATAAGAGTAACATCTGTTGTTTACAGCACTTAAAATGTGTGGAATAAAGTGCTAAAACTCATTATTAAGATCTGGCTTTATATAACACAAGATACTGCGCGTCTGCCCTGTAGTATGCATTGCTGCATGAAAAACAAGTTAGTGCTTCATGCCACACCTCTGCAATATTAGGTGTATTGATACCTAGAGTAATGGTCCACAGTTTATCAACCCTGGAAGCTTGGAATATAGTTTAGACGGGAATTGTGACCTGCATATTAGAGACAATGTCGGTGCCGCATTATATTCAATGAGCTATCTTGCTGGCAGTAATGGCCTCCAGTAGGGGCCACAACACTCCAGATCAGATCTGTACAACCAGACAGAATATTGCCCATGCGGTCTTTAGAAATGGCTACAAGTAGATGTCAGGTCCAAAAATAGGCACAATGCTCTAGAGAAGGCCACTACAATTGGACACAACAGTCCAGTGATTGATTCCACAGCGGAAAACAAAAGGGCTAAAAGAGATACCAGACTGCACAGTAAATGCAACATATGTCCCCAGAAGCTGAAACAATACACCATAGGTGTGGCACCGCGGCCAGGCCGACTGACTCTGGGGATCATGGTTCGATCCCCGGCGGCAGATTAGCCCAGCACCATGTGACTCTGGGCAATAGCTTGCCTAATTTTCCCGACGGCCCCCAGCGCCTAGAGACCCTTACGGGTGATTGTTCACGCTTTACAAATGTGGATTATTATTATTATAGGTGGCTTCAAGAACTGGACACCATACTGGAGATGTGGCCCTAAGAACTGCAAACAATCCCCAAAACGTGGCCTCCAGCAACTGATGCAAAGCTCAATATGTGTCCACCAGTGGCGGACATAATAGCCTAGATGTGTCTTCTAAATGTCATATCAATACTTCCTGTGAAACAGTGAGAACTGGGCAGGATCTAGGTCGACCTGATGCGCATAACAACATCCTAACCTCTAGACTGGAGTCCTCCATGGATAATGGGGCCAACTCAGGAGTGAGTTATGTCAAACCTCTCCCAGCAGGTGGAACTCGTCATTTCCTCTCAAAAAGAACTAGGAGGGACTGTGGTGTGCCCCTGGGACCCTCCATATCTCCACTCTTATTTACCTACAACATGACTCCTTGAGAGGACATTATCAGCAGCCACAGCATTACTCTGTGTATGCCGACGGTACCCATGCCCTTTCTGAATGCTCTAAATAAAAGATGTTACTATTACCCCAAGTTATGGTTCATTTGGGGATTTGTGTTTCTTGAGTAATTCGCCCCGCTAGTGTAAATTCATGAAATCCATTGCTCCCATGTGACTGTGAAAGTCAGGACCAGGCTGTTTCACTCCAGAAAAATATGAAAAATACTCCCAACAGCAAATGGGCAGGAAGAGATGTTGCATCCCAACAAAAGAAATGAGAAGTAATGTCCCATTACTTAACAATAATCTTCATTACCCCGATTAAGGTCCTCCTCGTCCCCGTTATGTCCCTTCCCTCCGCCCCTCTTCTGTTGTGTCTGATCTTGTTACTAGCAGGCATGGAGGCGGGTGGGAGGGGCCTTTATTCTATGAAAATAAAATAAATACCAGTGGTTTAGAGTGCCTGTCGGGAGGCGGGACCGCCTCATATTGTATTGACTGGGAAGTGGAGGACCTATGTAGGGTTAATGAATATACAGGTGTGTGTCCCCAACACCAACCTACTCTGCTCCACAGACCTGGACGGTTCAATGCCAAGCTCAGCAGACACTACTACTGCTCGGTCTGTACAGGGCATTGGAGGAAAAATATATTTTGATTGCCTTGACACGTGTATTGTGTGATCAAACAAGTTTAAGAGAAATTGTTTAAGGGGCCTTTTTTTTAAAGCTTTCAATGAAGAGCAAACAGCCTTTCAACTCAATGAATAAAAGCGCATTTTACTTATAAGGTGTTAAAGAAAATGACTTTGAAGTTTATATTTTTCCCAGGGCTGATTATGTGCTATGTGATGATATTCATATGCTGTGTTTTGTTTGTTTGTTTTTTTACAAAATCGCATACTGTAGCATATTTCATGTGCTCCCTTCTTGGGAAAGTTTTAAGCGGACACAGTAATTCATCCCTCAGCAGTGTGTCTGACAGCTGCTGTCAAAAAACTGAAATGTCTATTGATTGCTTTTCCTGCCAACAGCGCAAGTGTCACCTTATCTGGCTTCAAAGCTTCTGTTAAGGCGAGAAATTGATGAGGGATTTGAGTTATAAATCCTCGAACTCGTCGTCCATCAAATGGAAGCGAGAACTGCGGAGCTAACTAGGTTGCAGCCATCTCATGCACCACTGAAAGTCCCTCAGAGATGACACACATAATCTCTTAAAAGTCATTATTTGAACAACACAGCTGATAGCCTAGTGCAGTGGTTCTTAAGCTTTTGACTTCTGTGGACCCCCCACTTAATTATTACTGTTAGATGGTGACCACCAATGAATCATTATTGGAATCTGGGGACTTTTTGATGGTTTGAACTGCAAAATAATACACAAAAATATGGAAACTAGCAGCCATCCAACAAATATACAAAAAATGAAATATTTTATTTTATCTAATTCAGAAACAAATAAAAAAAATCAAACTTTTGAGTTTATTAATAAGGAGCTTTTCTAAATTCAATTGAGGCCACTCATCATCCATACGATATTCTATTTGATGCCCTTCCGCTGCTCCCACAAATCAATATGAGGATAAGAGCTATGGGGTCGATTAGGATGGCGGTGGGAAAACCATTCCGACCGTCGCGGACGCGGAAATGAACCGTCCGCATGTACTGCAGCCAAACCGGCGGTCCGATTATGATTAACCGCCTGAAAAATCCAACCGTGGTGGAACAATGCCACAAAAGACCGCCGGTAGTGTGCGGAGCAGGTGAAAAACTGCCGCACACCCAGCGGATTGACCGCACGTGAAATTAGGATACCATTGAGGTGACAATGAAGCGATCCACTGTTTCAGACCACCGCGATCTCAACCAGTGATGAATGGGAGAGCCGGCGGAAGGGCAGTTGTATACCCACCGCAGAGGCCGCTCCGGATAAATTATAGCGGTCGACAAAAAAACACACACAAGTGTACCCATCAAACTGGCTCAGCCCCAAAAAACACCTAACACACCCCAATGACACATCCCCATAGCAACCAAAAAAATACAAATCCCAGATCAACCCACACAACACACCTGACAGGAACACTCCATTTTTTTTTTTTATAAACAATTTTTATTGAGCAAAAGGAAAAGGACATGGTACATTGCTTGGATACTTCGGTATACGGGTCCACTGTGAAAATATGGCATATCTATTAGGTCGCAATCTGCACCCGGGCACTTAATCATTCCTGATAAGAGTCCCTTCCCTTTCGTTGACATTCAATGAAGCAAGCATGGCCCTCTCATCAGGGCAGGAGTGTATCTTCAAATCCGGAGACCTCCAGCAGAAGGCGTCGATCTCACTTTAGCTCAAAGGTAGGGGATACACAAAAGTCACCTCTGTATTTGTTCCACCTCCCCCACTGATGGTCCCATTTTTTGGGGCACCCTCTGTGCTTAAAAACATCTTTTTCGGCAATCATTGACCTGTCCATGTCTATAGCCCAGTCCCTCCGATATGGGGCCGTCGCTACTCCCCATTTCTGCGCAATATTCCGTTTCACGAGTGACCACCCAGTTGAAGCCCAAGCCTGTTCTGCCTGTGAAAGATCCGTGGCGTCCCACATGTTGAGTAGACAGCGCCGGGGGGTATCCTTCATAGATTTACCATATGCCCTCTCATCTGCTTCATGATGTTCCCCCAATATGTTTGCATGTTAGGACATTCCCACAATATATGTAAGAAGGTACCTGGCAAATTACAGTGCTGGAGGCACAGAGGGTCAGGTCGTCATTCCCATTTTAAACAGTGTGCGTGCGTCAAAATAAACGCATGTAGGATTTTCAGTTGTACCAGACGCAGGCGCAACGGAATGGCCACCTCCCTAGGGGACGCCAGGGCATCACGCCAGTCCTCATCCTCGATCTCCCCCAGATCCACCCCCCAGCGCTGGCGTAATCGGGTCAGGTTGGTTGTTTAGAAGCTTCTTGTATGTGAGGGATATGGCCTTTGACGGCATGGGGTCAAGTAACAGTCTATCCTCCAGCGGGGTGGATGCAGCCAGAGGGCCCTCTCTAGGTAGGGCGGCAGCAATCGCGTGGCTAATCTGTAGGTATCTATAAGCCTCTGTACGAGCTAAGTGGTATTTAGCCTACATATCTTCAAATGATGCTAGCTTACCTTTCACCCACATGTCGCCCACCGACGAGATTGCTAACATGTCCCACTTATCAAATCCAGGGCGCTGACTAAGTTGGCACAACATGTCGGGCTCCCAGAGTGGGGTGGCCTTAGTGAGTGTGTTATTCCAACCCGATTTCTTCTTGATCCCATGCCAGGTCTCTACTGTACACACCATGGGCCCTGTAAGTTGAAGTTTGCGTGGGTTTGTGTAGAGGACCCGATTCTAACCGCCCTTACCCAAGAGCCAATGGTCAGTACGAAAGTTCGGGAAATCATGCACGCCGTGCGCCCACTTATTGATGGAGATCAATTGAGAGGCTTGATAGTATAGCTTAATATCAGGCAATTCAATGCCCCATCACACCATCCCATCGTCAGCTTATTGAGGGCGATCCGTGGGGCACGTCCCTCCCAGAGCAGTTCCCGCACAGTGGCCTCCAACTCAGTGAAGTAAACATCGGGGATCGTGTTGGGGGAGTTCTGTAACACGTAAAGAAAGCGCGGTAGCGCCAGCATTTTAAAAGGGTAGCCCATCCCAGGAGAGTATGGGCAAGAGAATGCCAGAGCTTAACGTCAGAGCGGAGGCGGGTCAATGGAGGGAGCAGGTTAGACTCATGGAACAATACCGGGTTTGGGGTGACAAAAATGCCGAGGTATTTAAAACCCTGTGAAGCCACTGGTATGTTGTAGCCCCTTGGGTTACGCGGTGGGTCACCCCAAAGGACGTACAACTGCGACTTGGACCAGTTAACCGTGTATCCAGAATGGGCTCCAAATACCCGGAAAATATTTAAAGCTTGATTGAGAGATCGCGTGGGTGAGGCTAGGTAAAGTAAGATGTCATCCGTGCATAGAGAAATACGGTCTTCATGGTCGTCAGTCCATTTCAGCCCTCTAATCATCGGATCTCCCCTGATCCAAACCGCCAATGGTTCGAGAACAAGCGCGAAAAAAAGGGGTGACTGGGGGCATCCTTGCCTGGTACCCCGTTGCAGTGGAAACGCTTGTGACACATGGTTATTGACCACCACCTGCGCAGTTGGCTGAGAATAAAGGAGTCTAACCCATTTGATGAATTTGGGGCCGATCTCCATCCGGGCCAAAACCGCGAATAAGAACTCCCATTCAATGGAGTCAAAAGCCATTGTGCGTCAAGTGACAGCAAAATGGTATCTTCCTTTATGGTGTCAATTTGTCCCAAAACCCCATTCAAACAGCACAGATTTAAGGCAGTGTTGCAGCCTGGCATGAACCCAGACTGGTCAGGGTGTACCAATCCGGTCAGATACGGAAGAAGCCTGTTGGCCAATACCTTGGCCAGAATTTTAGCCTCTGCCGCGAGGAGGGAAATCAGATGATAAGATTTGCAGTCCGTTGCGGGTTTGCCTGGTTTGTGTATTACCAGGAATACTCCATTTTGACACACCCACACAACTGAGTATAAAACTAGCCCCTTCCCTGACCGGAATCCTTTACAACACTCCACCACTGAAGGAAACAACCCTACAGCACAAAGGAGAGGCAAACCACCACACATCTCACCAGCACAACAATACACACACACACCACTTACATCACCAACACCACTCACACACCTGCACCTTTAACTCATTTGCACACCACACACCATGGCACAGAAGAAAAAGCCGAAATTCACTGACAATGAGTTGTCAGTCATGGTGGATGATGTAATCAGAGTAGAACCACAATTGTTTGGAAACCTGACCCCACAGACACCATTAGCCACCAGAACACAAATGTGGGCAAGGATGGTCAGCAAGGTCAATGCAGTAGGGACTGTTCCATGTACCAAGAAGGAGATTGTGAAGCGGTGGTCTGACCTCAAGAGCAAGGTGAAAGAGAAGAACAACAAGAACCTCAAGCGGGATCAGAAGACTGGGAGCGGCCCTCCCATTCCACTAAGAACATTCACCGCATGGGAGGAGAAGGTGCTTGGCAGACTGCATTCAGAGAGTCTCACAGGAATAGCTGGGGAGTAGAGGCTGGTAAGTAACAACACATGTCTACCATCACATTGCTATGTACTGTCTTGCACAACTACAAAACAACACCTCCTAGGCCCAAATGCATTCATGTGCACCACACACTCCCCAACACATGCCTCACATATGTAACATTCACTCCTTCTGAATCACCCCAAAGGTAGCTAGCAACATTCCCAGGGTTGCATGTGTACACACAGCCAACACCACAACTCCCACCAGGCCCCCTTGTCCCACAGCTGAGCAAGATGGAGCACTCCCCCCACCCAGAAGCATGTGGCAGCCATTGTCTCTCACCAACCAAACTTACAGGTAGGTAGCCATCTCAACAGGGAGGGGTGGTTGTGGGTGGCAAGGCAGCACTACAACTCCCACCAGGCCCCCTTTTCCACAGCTTAGCAGGATGGAGCACTCCCCCACACCCAGAAACATGTGTCAGCAATTTCCCTCAACTGTGCCTCAGAACAGGCAGGTAGACAGTGCATGCACCCTGCCATTCCTATCAAAAAGCATGGAGTCATATTACCACACCAGCCCTCACATCCCACCCAACTTGGCATAGATCCAAGAGCCACTTCCAATGTGCAGACAGCTAAGCGTATGTAACTGTCACAGAAATTAAAGTTTGACTCACCAAATCACATGTTGAAGAAATCCAGGGCACAATCGTGCACAGCACTGAATGCTATCTGTAAGTGCTATGGGGGCAGAGCATCAAGGCCCATATGAAAATAAAACAAGCATGGTCAGTTTTAAAAATAAAGCAAAGAACATGATATGACAGAGGGATACATGAGATAACAATGGCTAGTACATGCTCAGAATGAATGCCTTCCATGCAGAGTAAACAACAAAGACGCTTCACATAAAGTTCTGCCGCTATTCGTTAGATGACGACATGTCCTCGTAATCACACAATCTGTACATGGAGCATGGTATCTATTGACATGTCATACCATGGACAAGTAATGTATGTACCCCCACATCATGTCATGATGCTCAGTACCGTGCAGTCATCAAAGTGATCTCAATGTAAACTGTGTGGTGTATAACATGTAACATCCAAACATCTAACACCAAGCTTGTGGGGTGCACTTCAATGACCATTTAATCTCTGCTCTATAGGAGAATTAACTGCTGCAGATGACAACACCAACCTGTCTCCACCCCCCCCCCCCGGGAACATGGACTCTCAGATGTAGACTCCCTAAATTCCTTGGTTGCGGACCCAGAAGCCGGCCCAACAGGCCTGCCAGGGCGCACTAGGTCCCAGGCCCCCACTGTCCCCACCACCACCACCACCTCAGCAACAACAACGGCACTGACCCTGATGTAACGACCTGTGCGGCCTCCACCACCACCAGTGCTCCCTGCAACACTGTCCCTGCCTCAGAGGATACCAACACTACCCCACAATCTGAGGAGGGAGAGTACGTGGGTGCATCAAGTGGTGGCGCCACAGGGTCCGGGACAGCAGGGCAGGTGGGAGGGCAACTGGGCGACAAAATCAACAGGACACTGAGACCAAAGCCCTGGCCAACATCGCCAGAGTCCTTGGGGCATACGAACAAGCCCAGGGACACACGGGCCAGGCTCTGGAAGAATCACGTGAGCTCTGCCTGTTGCTGAGGTCCATAGACACACGTATTGGCCAAATGGTGGACCTCTTGGGCCAGCTTGTGGGTGTTCTGAGGGACAGGCCTGCGGCCCAAAGGACAGCTCCATCTCCCTCCAGTTGCCCGCAGAATGACAGTCCCACCACCTTACCTGCGGCCACACAGAGGGGTGAGCTGGAACAGGAGGAGGCCTAGGACACCTCTGAGCCCGCAGCAGAGGCCCCCCCACCATACGCTCAAGGGGCCATCCGAGGAAAAACAAGAGAGGATCACGTGGCAAAGCACCAGCCAAACGCCAGTCAAAGAGCCAGCCATGATGGCACTTCTCTTCATCTTTCCATTGACTTTGTTGACTATCCTTACCCACACTGCCATGTTGATGGCAGGTGTCTGTTGGACTGTGTCACCACATCAATATGCTGACTACTCTATTGTCTCGTCTACCATCACTGACAACTCATTGATTCACTTTGCACCTTTTTGTAAATAATCACTTCCCTGTCACATATACTTATTGTAAATAAACACTCTTTACACACCTATGTTTTCGTGTCAGCTCCATTTTTATCACAGGATGCACAATGTTGACTCTTATTACAATGTACCAGGAGCACTGATTGACTTGAGGCATTGAGAGGCTGAAGGGACCTAGGAAAACACAAGAGAACAACATTCACTTGTCAGGTGATGCCATCACACACATTACACAACTCTTGATATCAGTGCACTCAAACCTCCACACATTACAATGAGCAACAATATCGACATACACATCATGTAGCTGTGCATTACTACCCTGTCCCAGAAACACTAGCCCTCAACACAGAGCCAACAACAGGCAGCAGTCACAAAGCTCCCCTAGGCCATTTTCGACAGCAACAAAAACAGCAGACAATGGCACTGTTGTACAATGTCACTCACCTTCAAGGGAAGTAGCGGTTGATGAGCTGTTGACGCAGGTCGACACCTTCCTCCTTTCTACTATCCTCGTCACTGGACATGTGTGGGTTTGCAGGCGGGGGCCTCGGCTGCTCATCATCATGCGGGAGAAGGGGAATCTCTTTGCGCAAGGCCAGGTTGTGGAGAATGCAGCATACTACTACTATCTGACACACCTTTTGGGGAGAGTACATGAGTGCACCTCCGGTCTTGGTCAGGAGACCAAAAGTACGCTCCACCACACAACGTGTCCTCCCATGGGCATCATTGAAGCGGACTTCACCCGGGATCCTGGGATTCCGCAGTGGGCTCAGCAACCAAGGCCGGTTGGGATATGCAGAGTCACCTAGGTGTGAGAAACACAGACCAATTTTGTGATAAAACTGGGGCAGAGGACATCATGTTACACATACAGCATGCTACTTGACTCTGCATACTCACCCACAATTCACGCACGCTCTGGATGCAGATTTGCCATCAGCTGTGGTATGATGCTGTTATGCAGGATGTAGGAGTCATGGGCTGATCCTGGATATTTGACACATACATGTGAGATTATCATATCCGCCTGGCATACCACTTGCACATTGATGGAATGGAAATGCTTCCTATTCCTGTAGATGTGCTCACGTGCCTGTGGTGGAACCAGGACAACATGTGTGAAGCCAGTGGCACCAACAACATTAGGGATGTGGCCATGGTCATAAACATCACCCTTCACAGTCGCCAATTCATGTCTCTTGGGGAAATGGATGTATCTGTCCTTGTAGGTCATCATAGCGGACCGGACATCACGTAGCACCATGTTGAACATTGATTGAGACATCCCACCTGCGCTGGCCACCGTGTACAGGAACGAACCAGTTGCAAAGAAATGCAGGCCGTCATCACCTTAAACGTTGGTGTCAAAGCAGTCGGATAGGTTCTGTGATGCCTCAGATGGGGCTCCAACAGAGCACATAGGTCTTGAAGGGTAGGTCGATCCAAACGGAACTTACGTATGATGTCCGCAAGCACTGTGAATCAACGATGCACATTTGGTTGCCTTCTAGGTGAGATGAAAGGGGCACATGTCAATTCAATTCCACTCTGAGATGGGTACTACATCTTACATTTTGACTGACACAGTGCCAACAATGACTGGCATGAAACTACAGCTTTCAGCACAAGTAACATGTAGGGACACCTTGATCTAAAGTAGTCGTACACTTGTCCAGTATTCACACAGTGAGTACCCCCAAAACAGATTCAGACTATGTGAATGCCAAAAGGTACATTTCAACATCTTGTGTCACCAGCCCTGAGAGTAGTTAACACAGCACATGTCTGAAACAGCAACAATGTTGGCTTCTATGTAGCTGCTGTACCTGCCACACCTTCTTGCTTAAATTGGACAGGGCACACATTAACAACACAATGAGCACAGTGTGTGCACAAAGATCAAGTATGTACAGGAGCTCAGCAATGTACACAGTGAAATAGGCATATTATGTAGTCAGACCTTCATTACTGTGTGTTGCTTAGCCATCTCACACTTTGACATGTGTACATATTTGAGAGTCCATCACAGCACAGATCTGTGTTCATTCACAACAATATCATAAGTGACATGTGAGGGAGTACATGCCAATGTTTGCAATCCTGTGCACTGACATGGCATGTGTAGTCAGCAGTGGGCTAAATGTTACACTGGCATTGGTTTGCACTATCTGGTGACATGATTCATAGTACGTGTCTACGGTTCAATGTTGAGAACTGGCCATTTTCATTGCTACAGCATGATGTGTCCATAGGTGCCATAAGCGTGCACCGCCACACCAATCACAGCCAACGGCACCAATGTGAAGCAGCCAAATTACGGGAACTATCACCTGGCACCTGAGGTGTGTCACCGCCAGTGCCCATGCCCTTACAGATAATTGGAACCGCAATCGCGGTAGTGATATACACATTGGAAAATGGTGGTTGGTGTGCTCCGCCACCACAATCACAGCCATGGGCACCAATGTCAAGCATCCAAATCGCGTGAATGACCGCCTGGCCCCTGCGGTGTGTCACCGCCAATGTCCATGCCCTTACAGCCAATGGGAACCGCAATTGCGGTAGGCAAATGCACTTTTAAAAATCGCGGTAGGCGTGCTCCGCTACCGTGGGGCCGGCATTGGATGCATTTGAAAAAAGCTGATCTGGAACAACAATTGCAGCAGCTGAGTACCACTGAAACAACCCCAGGGGGCTATATATGTGTGGGAGAGAGCCACACATTTCCACTGCCTCCAGACACTGCTGACTGACACTCTTCTAGGCCTGGGCAGTAAGATGTCATGGTAAGTGTTTCAGAGTGGAAGTGAGAGTGCACACATGAAGTTGATCTGCTGCAGTATGCGCCTGTGAGTGTGGGTTTGTGTGATACACTGCCTAGCATGCTGAATTCTGGAAAATGGGGTTTGTAGCCTGATTTACACATTTTCCCGGACTGCATTTTATGATGGGAGGGACATGCAGTGTTTTTGCAGCCATACAGTGACACTGCAAGATTGTAAAGTGGAAGTCAGACCAGACGTTGCCTGTGCTAATGGATGTTTGAGTCCATGAGGTGCTCATTTGTGACATTACAAAGACTTTCCGTCCAGAGGGTACTTATGGAAGTGTGTTTGACTTTGTATTGCCATCATGGATCTGTGAGCAGTATGCACACAAGTGAAATGCCTGAGGGTGACACTCTTAGTGGAAATTCCCATATGACACAGCAGATTGTTGTACTTCGGAAACATCCCCCTTCCATAATTTTCATTATGTGTACTGACTCGCATGTGTAGGAACTGTTTGTCCTCTCACATTGTACATGCATGTGACTGTTCTGATGGCCCACGTTAACCCCTTCCATGCGCGGGGAATTCCCGCGCTGTGTGGGCGTTTCTATTAGTGGGCGGGGATTCGGAAGGCCGGGAGCCGTTGTGCGCACACGCCCACCATGACACGTGACGGCTCCCGGCCGTCATGCGCATGGAAGAGGTTAAACCTCAGTGTGAGCCCCCAGTTACTGCCCAATTTGACAGGGAGCCATTACTGAATGGACAGAGTGTGTCATTTGTGTTGTCTGCCACCCTATTCCTCAATGAGCTATCTTAGGCCTGTGGATTGCACGAGACAGACCTTGTGAGAAGGGTGTGAGAATGTTAGATCATATCCCTAAATGTGACCTCCATGACACAGTGAGCCTTTCACAGCCCAAGGACATTGAGGGGTGTGCATTGTTGGACACAGTGATTCAGCCCTGAAACATCATTTACAATGTGATGTATGTCTTCCTCCCTCCCAAACTGCATTGCAGATGTGGGCCTTCTTCACATTGCTTTCTGTGCTGGCATTCTGCGTGTGCATGAGATGACCGGTACTGTGTCCATGCTCATACCTGTATGCATTTGGGTACGATTGTCTTGTGCTAATGCACTACGTGTCATGCTGTATGGTTCCTGCGAAACATGTCTGAATAGCTGCGCTAAGTTTGTGCATGCTCCTGTACTGAGACACAGTGGTACATAAACCATTGTTAATGATATTTCCTTCTCTTGTCTCCCATGCCTGCAGCTTAAAGTCCACCAACGTAAGGCCTTCTGGAGGGCCATCACACGCAAGGTGCGAGCTCTGGGTGTCTCCAACCGACGGCACGCACATTGTCACAAGAGGTGGGATGACATCTGCCGACTGAGAAAAAACGTGGCAGAGATGATGCTGGGCCGTTCATCCCTCGGATTGGCAGGTTGGCACGCAAGAGCATGACACTACTAATGGCCCACATCTTGGCAGTGACACATCCAGAGCTGGATGGACGTTTGAGGGCCCATCAGCAGCAAGTTGGGGGTGAGTATTCTGCGAAGTGTGAATTTGGGTGTGGGTAACTGCATGTACCCAAACCTGAGCCAGTACGTAGCTCTGTGATGTTTCTAGTGTGATGCTATGGCTTGTAAGTGGCCTCTATGTTGAGTACAGCTGTGGCCTTATGGCATCTGCTGCATTAGGGGAGTCATGGACATCAGTGGGCAGTGAACGGCAGTGTGCCTCATCTTAGTGTGCTTTCGTCGATGTGTGCAGTGCCTGACCTCGAAATTGTGAGAACTACACATATGACACCAATGTGCAACTGTAGTTGTGCTTCAAAGCACAACATGGTGGATAGCAGGAGTTTATGGCCAATTCGAAAGGACATTTGGGAGTCTGTTTCTGTGTTGTCCCCTCAAAGTGACTCCATATGTGACTGTGACAACATGCTGAGATGTATATCTTTTTCACCTACGGGCACGTAGGTATGCTTATAGGAATCTGTATGTCAGGTTATATGGAGACACGGGCAAGCTCTTTGGCAGTGTGAACATCCCATGGGTCTTTCATGCCAAGTATGCATGTTACCATGCATCTTTTGATTTTTTCATTAAGGTTGCACATGCAGACTGCATAGGGGTGTGTGGAAAATGGGGTATCATCATCTTGTTTTGTACTTTGTTTGAATATCATGTCTGTGAGTATGGCACTAAACTGAACCGCCCTCTCTGTCTCCTGCAACATCTACCGAGGGCACAGAATGACCGGGGACGGACACCAGTGGTGAAGCTTTGGGCACGACTGCTACACATGATCTCACTGACACGGATGTGATCGGCGCCTCGGAGGGGGACAGGAGTGCCCTGGAAGAATCATGCCCAGAAACACCAACCTCAACGTCATCTGATACTTGCGGTGACTCCTCGATGTTGGCGGGCACAGGGAGTGGGAAATCTGCCTCTTCTTCCAGCACACATTGTCTAGTGCCCACCCTCCCGGCAACTTCCACTAGTGCTGCCCGTGCCCGCAGCAGTAAGAAGGGTAGAGTGTCCTTCCCCCATGCACCGCTGCCCCTGTCTCCCCTGCTGCCCTCAGTGTTGAGGTGTTTGACCTTTTGCGCTAGCTGTGTGTGGGTCAGACTACTCTCCTGAATGTCTTCCAGGATCATGACAAGAAGTTGGCACAAGTAGTTGCCTTCATGGAGGGCATTCATTCTGACTTGGGTGCGCTACACAGAGCTGTCCAGTCTTTGTCCTCCACAGTGACAGCAGCCATTTAGCTGTCACAGGCTCAGAGACCAGCTCCAGTCCCTTCGGCAACCACCCTGTGGTGGAGAGTGAGGCTGTTGTGCCCGCCCCACTTCCCACTCCTACCAAGACAATTATTACCTATCGAATCTCCAAGAAGTGGAAAGGCAGCCCTCCACATTCTCCCTCACACACTGTGTCTCATGGCAGCATGTCTCCATCTCCCCGTGCCACCATGCCACCCGGTCCAAGCAGCCTTTCGGCTCCCAAAGCTACTGCTGCCTCTACCTCAGCTGGTCCTCCCTCTCCCAGGTCCAGACCTCCAACGGTCCCCGACAATCAGCCACCTCCCAGCTCTACAGACAGCCAAGTCTGAGGCAAAGTCCCCCTCCCAAAGCCATCTCTCCCACAGTCGTGCCAGGACTGCCCATCTGTATCCCCAGAGCTGGGTTGCTTCCCAGGGCAGTGTACGGTGTCACCCATTCCCTGTGCAGGTTCTCATGTTCACATGTCCCTCCTTTGCAATATGGACTGGCCACTGGCCTTGCTGTTTGTAACTTTTAATGCCCATTCCCTGTGCTGTGCATGTTCTCATGTTCACATGTCCCTCATTTGCACTATGGATTGGCCACTGGCCTTGCTGTTTGTAACTTTGGACGCCCATTCCATGTGCAGGTTCCCATGTTCACATGTCCCTCCTTTGCACTATGGGCTGGCCACTGGCCTTGCTGTTTGTAACTTTGGAGGCCCATTCCCTGTGCAGGTTCTCATGCTCACATGTCCCTTCCTTGCACTATGGACTGGCCACTGGCCTTGCTGTTTGTAACTTTGGATGTCCATTCCCTGTGCAGGTTCTCATGCTCATATGTCTCTCCTTTGCACTATGGACTGGCCACCGGCCTTGCTGTTTGTAACTTTGGATGCCCATTCCCTGTGCAGGTTCTCATGTTCATATGTCCCTCCTTTGCACTATGGACTGGCCACTAGCCTTGCTGTTTGTAACTTTGGATGCCCATTCCCTGTGCAGGTTCTCATGCACACATGTCCCTCCTTTGCACTATGGACTGGCCAATGGCCTTGCTGTTGTCTACTTCTCATGCCTATCTTGGTGATATGTAATAAAGACAGTTACTCCTGTTGTCTGCTTTGTCAGTGTCCTTGCTAAATAAAAGTGTTTTCTGTATGGGTATGGTTGCATGTGACAAATGCTCTGTATGCCACTTTAACATTGCCAGTTGCTTCTTTTACTTTTTCATGGTTTGCCAGTGATGAGGGGCACTTTAGTTCTTCTTCATTCTGAGGCTTGAGGATGCAGTGATGGGTGTTTGTGATGATCTACTATTGTCATACTCATCACATGGTCATGGTTTCTAAATTGTACAAATGTCATGTTATGATGCTATACCACAACAAAGGTGAACTATATCCACAGGATTACTTGCGGGCTGGCCAGGGTCCATCATATCTGTGTGATCTTGCTTGTTGTGTGAACAGCAGTGTTGATGTATGGTCATCTTGTGATGGCCTGTCTTCCTAGTCACATGGGTACATTTGGATGTGTGCACTTGTGTGGTCATAAAGTGTGAAGGGGTGACTTAGTCAGTAGTGTCGATGTGTGTGTGCCCCTGCAATGCCAACTGCACATATGTATGGCCCAGAAGCTGAGTGCCTGTTTGTTTCATTTGTCTGCCATGTGCTTCATATTGTGGGCACATGTAGGAGTTGTAGTTGGGGCACTGTGCAGTGTGTGGGTGTGGCCTTGCACTCCTGGGGGACACCTACTTGTTGTTGCTGCCAGTCGTGAGTATGCAAAGTGTGTGACTGCCAAGTCTGTGTTGTGTTTTGTTGATCAGATATGTGTCTTGTTACTGTTTGTGCAAACTGTGCAGACCTGCTCAGCCACACTGACATAATTTGTGAGTTTTCTCACGCATTGCTGTCACTTGACCCATTGTTGGCTCCAGTATGGTATGTGATATGTGGAGTCATGGCATCCCCTATATGTGCCTCTGATGCCTACACATTGTGAGTAACTCCTCTAAGTGTTTGTGTACTGTACACTGCTCACCTGTACACTACTGAAGTACACACCACTTCAATCTCATGTCTTCCACCCCATGGCTTGCGAGTGTGTGAGCGTCCCCCCCACTTCATAGTGTGACACTATCCTCAGTGAGGCTGATCTGTGTACAGGACCAATGTGCTACTCAGGACAGTTTCCCAATTAGTTATGTGTTATTTCCTTGTACTGGTTTGCTGTCATGGTTGCTCATGTGCAGTGCAGATGTTTGGGCAGCAGAGTCCTCAGGTCATGTTGTTTGCACCTTGATGTCCCTGAGTTGTGCATCTGTGGGTGATGGGTAAGCTGTATGTGTGTTTGCAGAGGTACTGCTACCCTTCCTGAGTGTGATGTTCTCTGTGTGCTGTGCTGATTTGAGTTGTGGGGGTACATGGTGTGGCACTCAGATGTGTGTGCTACTGATTGGGTTGGTGTGCACACACTGTTTGGTGTGCATGCAGTGTTGTTAGTGTATGTTGTTTTGTACTTGCTTGTTGTGCATCCCCCTGAGGTGCAGATGAGTTTGCATTGTGATGGATTGGTCTGTGCATCTGTTGTGTTTTTGTTGTGGATGAATGCAGTGTTTGGCCTGCGTTGGCTCTTTCTACTGACAGATGCTACGTGTGTGGGATGTTCTATTTGCATGACGTTGTGTGTGAGTGGTTATTGCTGTGTGATACATTCAGATGTGTGTTGCAGGTGTGGTATGCATTACTTGTGTGTCTGTCACATGCAGCAAGGTGTATTCTTGTTGCTGGGCTTGTTCTGAGTGCACATTGGTGGTTTGTCCTCCTGTGTTTGACCTGTCACTTTTCAGCATTGTGCATGTGCATGCTTGTGGTACAATATGGCACCTTGTCCACTTGATGGGTGGTGTGGTGTCTCTGTCTGTGTTAAATGATTGTCCCTTTGATCACAGTTAGTGTTTATCATTGATTTTTGTGTACTCCTGTTCTGTCTAGGGTCTCATTGCCTTTCCACTGTTTGGCTGCCCGTGTATGGGCTTGTTGTACTTCTGTGTATGTTGTTTGTGAGCTTTGTGTTTGGCCATTGTTTCTGTGTCTGCATTGGTTCAGGCATCCCTGAGTGTGAGTGTGGTGTTTGTGGATGCACCCCAGGGAGTGGGATTGGTTGTCATTGAACTCAGAGGACACCATTTTGACCATTATGTGTGTTTCTCACAGGTGTTGAGTGCTGCAGGTGTGAGGTGGGTAGAGGATGGGTATGTGTGAAGGTCCTACTTGTGTTTGACAGTCAAGGAGTGTGTCAATGGGCCATGTGCGTTGTGCTGATGACATACACATATCAAGTAAGTTGAGACAGATGTGTGGCTGTTCACTTTATGACTTCAGACACTTCCAATCATTCCTGTACCTATGCATGGCTGGACTTGATGACTCCCTGAGTTGTTGCACAGGGGTCACTTTGGTTTACTTTCACTCACTGTGACACCCATGTCTGATTTGATGGCCTAAGGGTGGTGTGATATGTTCCTTCTCTTGCATGTGATGTACAGATGCTCTGTGGCTTGCTCCATGGTTTTCCAGCACTGTCCACTTCAATTTTGGCTAGCCCATTCATTGTCCTCCATTGCTGCTGAGCTATGGTATGAGTATGTGTCTGGGTGTCAGTGCTGGGTGTTTGTGTGTGACTTGACAGGCAGTGTGAGTGAACAGTTCAGTGGATGTTCATAGACAGTATGAGTCTTCATTGTGTGATTACACTCAGTTTGCTTCACATGAGTGGGAGGTAGGTGTGAGGAGGAGGGTTGTCCAGCCCCTGAGCTTCTGTGCAGGGTGTTCCTCTTCACCCCCACCTTCCAAGACAGGTTCCCTTGTCCTTTGGTGTGTGAGGTGCAGGGTCTGGCAACATCTGGCAGATGAATTGTGCAGGGGGGGCACAGGAGGAGCACACATCATGTTCCCAAATGGGTGTGGCAAGCGTAGTGTGTGCAGGGTGGAGGTGGAGCCCTGTAACTCTTTACGGACTGCCCATGCCTGGCGCCTGCCCTGCCTACTACATTGTGCGCTGGATTTCCCACGTGTTGACCGCTGCGGTGACGTGACTGGGACATTGCAGTGATTTTGCAGTTGATTTGTGACCCGTATGCGGAGGTGTGGATTTCTGACAGATAGGAGATGTGTGGGTATACTAGGGCATATGTTCCTGTCCTCACCAGAGTGTCTGATGTGGACAGGAACCGTATATCAGCACAGGAGTTTTGTGTTGTGGTTGTGTGTGGAGTTGTGTAATTGCGTACCTGCGGTGTTGTCCGCAACGGTCCATTATTTCCTGGTAGTGGATCAGGTACAGCACCGGAATGGCTTGAAGAGCTGGATCCATTGCGGTCTGGACCGGGTTGAGGGGACCGGTAGTCTGGTTTCGAGCTCCGCTGTCGTGCTTCCGCGGTCTCCGGGTGGGTGGTTTCTCCGCTGCGGTGTGATGGGCTGTTTGGGGCATTGTGATTTGTACGGCAGATGGGACGTCATTCCGGGTCTCAATTGGCTCCCTCCGCCGCGGTGGCGTGCGCACATTTCTGGTGGTTCACGTCACTCCGCGGCGGATGGAAAATGGGCTATGTTTGCCCATTGTACTATGGCGGGTGCGAAGACCGTTGCTGGAGTGCAGAAAAGGTCATTTTGTGTCAGCACCACAGTTGTGCCTCTGCCTGCCATTCTAATGAGCCCCTTAGTATTAAGCCACCAGTTCCAAATTTTAACAGAATGTTTTGAAAGTTTCAGTTGTGCATTTTACTTCTTTATTTATATACACTTAATTGATCTGTTAATATTATTTAATTATCTAAGCAGTTGCGGAGCCCGTGAGTAGGCTTCAAGGACCCCAAGTGGTCCTGTGGCCACAGGTTAAGAGCCACTGGCCTAGTGGTATGTCTGCTCACACTCTTACTTGGTGGTCCTGAGTTCAATTCAGGAGAGGTGTCTGTAGTACCTAAATTGAAAATTAATAAGTGCCGGTGCTCAACGTTTTTCTGAGAAGCCCGCAGCCAGCGCCAACTAATGTCGGGATTGCTGAATATCAAGGCTGCTTGATTCCACCTCATTGACTCTTTCTTTCATTGCCATACACTCACCACCACTTTATTTCACTCTTACAGGTTCTTTTGCATCCCTGCTCTCTCCTTTTGTAATTGATTTCCTTTTTCCCTTCCTTCTCCATTCCTACTCTTGTGTTTTTCTCTTGTTTGCTCCGGATTTGAGTCTGAAGAGGAAAATGAAGTGCCTGTAACCAGAAATGAGTGCTTTTGGGCCCCACCTGTAACCACCCGCCCGAATGAAGCACTCGGTGCTACCAATGTTGAATTATTTTTCTTTTAATGTTACACCACTAGTTCATCATTTTAATTTTACAAATAGAAAATATAGAAGTAGCAGCAACGCAGGTGCAAGTTTCAATGTTGTCTCTGTGGCTCTGTGCATGGTACTTGGAGTCGGTTTGATGTATTAATTGGTGCTTGAAACTAAACACGTGGAATTATATTTGGGAAGGTACAATTCCACATTAAGGTGAGAAAAGAAAACCAGCTTCCTGAAGCAGTCTTTGTCTGCAGATTGCATATTAACAATGCTCACATTTAAAAGGAGTTGTTTTGGTGCTAGGCAGGATGGCTCAAAGACATGAATGATGCTCGTGGACGATTGATTTGCTGGTCGTAAGCTCGAGCCCCAGCAAGGGCAGCTGTACTTCCTTCAATACGGTGCGAAATGAAGGTGAAGAACAATAATTAAAGAAAAGTTAAAAAATAGAAGTTATATGAACGTGAGCAGTGAAAGGGTATAACTCATACATACTATCGACCGGAGCACTGTTGGACAGAAATGCTCCTGGTCAGAACAAACCCAACTTACCCAAGAATAAGTAGGAAAGTAAAAGCAAAAGAAAAAAGTAGTTACCTGAAAGTGACCAGTTAAAAGATACAACTCATTCAATCAGAACACTGTGCCTGCCCCAGAATACATATAACTACCCATAATGTAGCCCATAGATACTAAATAATATTAATGTATGAAGCAAAAAAAAGGAATTGCATAGGAAACCATAGGTCAAGGAGGAGTCATTACAGAGTGTAACACAACCTTAGTTCTATAAAATAAGTTTTAAATAAACAAACAATGGAAGTAAGAACTTTGTTCTGGGAGCTTATACGAAGGACACACGAAGCACATGCTTCTCATTCTGTTTTCCGACTTAACAAAGAGGACACATACATTGACCCTGAGCGAGTCCATCCCATCTTCCCTCTACACTCTTGAGCAGTGGCCTGGCACTACACCTCTAAGATATCAGGAAACAACTCCCAGGTTTATGTGTAAGTAACATTAGTAAAATACCAATTTATAAATTGCAGTTTTCTGCAATTATTTCAAGGTAATATTTTATTACAATAATTTCTATTCGATAGAAGGCAGCTGCAGTAGAGATTTTATTTTATAGCTGATTTCATTTCTGAACCTTATAACTGCTGAGTTTTTCAAATGTAATTAAGATAATGCATACATAAACTTTTATAAACTGTGTGCCTTTCCTTGAATTCGCTAAATGCACTACCATAGTTAAATCACGTAAAGTGCTGACTGACTGACTCATTAAGAATTATTCAGAAGCACTATCCGACCAGAGCTCCTGGTGCCTTGTATTTTACACTCACCATTACTCCTTTCAGGCAGAGTGTCTGCACTGGGAATGATGTATTTACAGAGAACAACGTTTTCAAGATGTTGCCTTCCATTGCATCAAAAAAGTGCATTTTCCATCTGCTAAAGAATCAACAGCAAAGATGTAGGAGGTGCCTTTCACCCATAGAATCCCCCCTCCCCCATTTAATAGGGATGGCTTACACAAGTAATTGCTTCATATGGGGAGAGTGGCTTGTATTATCAGAAATGGTCAACTCTAGGTACCCTACTTGGCTAATTCATAAAAGCATTTATGAGTAACATAGTCAGTACTGCATGAGTACTCTTTTACATACTCTTGTTTGTCAGTGCAGAGGGGACACAGTGCTTTCTATTTTAATAACTGTATAGGAACATTCCCTGAAAATTCACAAAGGCATGTAAGAGTGTGTACAGAAATGCCTATGTGAACAGCCCCGTACTGTTTTACTCTCTCCACAGCATTCTTACTTCCCATGAATAGAATGCCTCTTTTGGAAAAGCCTCTATGTTTTTCAATGTTAGTTCTAGCATAAATTAGAATCTACACTTCTATTAATGTAAAATGAATAATAATCTCGTCAGCATTCATTCAAATGTGCAACTTGGAGTTTCCAAAATGAGGGGGTATGTCCTTGCACCCTCAAAAATAAAGTAGAAATGATTGCGTGATAGGGAGGACAGCAATGATGTAAACAAGCACCCTTGCTTTTACCCCTTGTAAATTGGGGTTCGTGCTTTCAGACCGCTCAGGCTCCTATTAACATCATAGACCAAGTGCCAGTGTGTAGAGCTACAAGACGCTTTTATAAGCCCGATGGGATATGTAAAGTGGCGAGCTTATGTGACATGACTGCTCTACCTCCGCGGTCAAAGGATGTGGAGAAATCAATAATCGCAGCGTAAACAGGTTCTGCAATTTTGAATATTTATCCAGTATCATTGGCTACGCTGTACGCTCTCCACTGTAGAAGGTCTGGCTTTAAATTCTTATTATTCAGCTGCCATAAAATGCACAGCTTTAACTCATAACAAAAGCTGCTCAAGCAATTGTTTACAGATAAGGCTTCCCCTCTACATCTTGTAAAAGCAATTTTCTGAAAGCTCTTGGGGAAGTTAAGTGCCTATATTTCATGCACAGGCAATAAAATAATCCCTTCCCCGGAGTCTAGTATGATCCTGGGAATGCACCACGCCTTGAAAAGTGAGGTCAAGAAAATTCCCCATCTCACTATTCTCTTTTTCCTAGGTGTGATAAGGAGTCTACCAACCTCCTCTGTGCCCGAACTTTTCACAGTCTTAATAGAGGATGCTCCAGAATCTAAAAAAAGGTAGGATGGCATGTATCCTTATTCAGATTAAAGTAACATAAGCATCAAACTCTTCTATTGAAGTCCAAATCCTAGAGTTTAGTTTAGTAATATAGTTAATGTGCTATCAACCTATGTTCCAATACTTTCGCAATAATATTGTTGAACCCAGGAATGAGACTTCCCGGAAGCTTCAGCGGCGTGCCTGTTTGGCCTCTCGTGCTCGCTTTATTCTCTGACTCGGTGCACAGTAAGAAGATTGCTCCCACTCTGCTCAATCAGCATTGGTGTTACCCCGGCAGAGCAAATCGATGACATTAAGAATCGGGTGGTGAAGTGTGGGAGCAGCGAGGGAGAAGGATGTCAAACATAAGGTTCTTCTTACAGCTGCCATTTCGAGAAGAAGTAGGCATGGATACAAATAACCTTAAATCCATTTCTATCCAAGATGGTTGCTTCACAACGTCATCAAACAGATCTTATAAAGTACGGTTAATCACCCGTGAGGGTATCCAGGCACTGAGAACCCTGCTGCTAGGGAGGGTTCAGATGAACAGGTAGGTCTTGAGTCCTTTCCTGAATTCCGGCAGAGAGGATGAGGTCCGGAGGTGAACTTCGCAGCGACGTAGGAGAGTGAGCATCCTCAACTGTTGCTACTGCAGATGTGGGGGGGGTGTGAGTGAGGGAGAGGAAGGCAGAGTGCGGGTGTCTGAGGGTAGGTGGAACTTCTGGCAGTGGTTGATGTATGCTGGTTCTTGGTTGTGTAGGACTTTCCAGGTGTGGATCAGCATCTTGAATTGAAATCTCTTCTGAATGGGAAGCCAGTGCAGGTTCTTGGGGTAAGGGAGTGATGTGAGTCCGTTTTGGGAGGTCGAGGATGAGTCTGTCCGCTGAATTCTGTGCACCTGCAGTCTCTTTAGGAGGTGTGAGGTAATTCCTACCTAGTGTGCGTTGCCGTAGTCCAGCCAAGTGGTGACTAGGGCTTGAGTGACAGTTCACCTGGTGTTGACAGGGAGCCACTTGAAGATCTTACCGAGCATCCGAAGAGTGAGGAAGCAGGCAGAGAAGACTGCATTGATCTGGCTTTTTATGGTGAGCTTGCTGTCCAGGTTGATGCCAAGGTTGCGGGCATGGTCTGTCGGAGTGGGTGAGGGTCCTAGTTTGGAAGGCCAACGGGAGTCGTTCAACGGGTAGGTGTTGTTCCCCGAAGTTTAGCACTTCTGTTTTGTCTGTGTTGAGTTTTAGGAAGTTGTCTTTCATCCAGTCGGCGACACTCGTAATGCACCTGTGGAAGTTAGTCAACATGGTGGACAGCGAGAGGATGCTCTGGGTGTCGTCAGCATAGGATATGATGTTTAGCCCATGTCTTCTAACGATGTAGTCCAAGGGGATCATGTAGGTGTTGAGCAGTGTAGGGCTGAGGGACGAGCCTTGAGGGATGTCGCAGATGATGATCTTGGGTTCCGAGGCAAAAGTTGGTAGGAGATTCTCTGGGAACTTTCGGCAAGGAAGGTGGCGATCCATTTGAGGGCATCTCCTTGGATTCCAAATTGGTAAAGCCTCTTGATAAGGGTGTGGTGGAATACTGTATTGAATGCTGCTGAGAGTTCGGGGAGAATGAGGGTGGCCGTTTCTCGCTGGTCAAGGAGGGTTCTGCTTTTGTCGGTCGAAACAATCAGGGCATTTTTGGTGCCGTCTTTGGTGTAGAAAACGGATTGAGAGGGGTCCAGAAGATTGTTGTTCTCTAGGTGTTCTGTGAGTTGGAGGTAGGTGGCATTTTCGAGGACTTTGGTGGGAAAGGGGAGCAGAGAGATAGTATGGTAGTTCTTGAGTTCCCTTGAGTCGGCGGATGGTTTCTTGAGAAGAGGTTTGACTTCTGCATGTTTCCATTCTTCGGGGAAGAGGACTGTGGGGATGGATGCGTTGACGATGGTGGTGAGCTTGTAGCGGATAATTTTGACCCCGAGGTTGAAGATTTGGTGAGGACAGGGGTCCATGGGTGCTCCTGAGTGGGCAGAGTCCATGATGGCTGTGGTGTCTTGTGTGATGAGCTGATTCCAAATGGTGAGCAGGTGGTCGGGTTTTTCATCTGTGGGAGTGAGGAGGCTGAGGACGTTGGCGTGGTGGGTTGGGGTTCTAAGTTTTGTTGATGGTGGAGGTCTTGTTATGGAAGAAGCCCACCAGGGTGCCACAGAGTTCCTGGGAAAGGGTGATTATGTTTTCTGGTGGCTGACGATGTTAAAGACATCTTTGCTGTGGTTCAAACTGGCTTAGATGCGGTAGGCAAGGGCGCTCCATTTAATTTCTTTCAGGAGTTGGTGGTATTGGTTGAGGGATGTCTGGAATGTTGCTTGGTCTGTGGGCTTCTTGCTGTTGCGCCATTTCCTTTCACGTCGCTTGCAGTTGTGTTTCTTGGTTCTCAGGTCTGTGGTGTACCAACTGGCCTGTTTGGAGGCTCTCTTGTGTTTGGTGGGCTTCAGAGGGCTTCTCCAATGTTTATATTCAGAGTTTTCCAATCCAAGATAAATTCCAACCTTTTTTCCTGTGATGTTGTTTGTTGCATGGGCCATATGTAAGAAGGCTTGAGTCAGAGAAGGATACAGCGCAACACATCTATATTTCGTCATGTTCATTGCCCTCCTTGATACTTATTGTCCTAGAACTTTGGTTACTTTTTCGGCAGCAGTATCCCTTATTAAATTTCCTGGTCAGGAAGACTATAAACTAGGCTCTTCTTTACTCTGACTCAGGGTAGTGTTGTTGACTTTCTTATAAACTTCAGCGTCAGTCATTTTCGATCAAGAACTACCAATATTGCAGTGTTTTTCCTGTTAAAGAAAAAGAAGTGTCAGGGCCCTTGTCAGGAGACCACTGCAACTTGCACCAGCCATTGCTCTCACTAGCTCTGCCAGTGAGAGTACTATCACTACAAGCCATCACACTCATACAAGTGTGACAATTCAGACTTTAAATATACCTTAACATGACTAATACATGCCAATCTAGCTATTGTTATAGCTTTGGGTGGCAGGTATAAGTGACTTTTTTTTTAATGTGTCTTTAATTAAAAAATAACAGCTATTGTACTCATCAAAAACTAAGACAAACAGTGCCAGCAAGTGGAAGTCTGTCATAAGAGTGAGTGTTGACAATAAAGTGCAGGTGCCGAGTACCTGTAACCACTGGCTCAAATTAAGCACTACAATATTGCCAAGTTGATTTTTACTGCCCTTTGTGGCTCTTTCCTCCTAATTGAAACCCTATTATGAAGGCAATCTTAAACCTTTCATGTATATATTAAATGCAGGGAAGACCAAAGGCTACTTGGAGGGGTTGCTCTTTCCTCGGGCAATGAAAAAGGAACTAGAAAGACTGTCATAACATCCAGTCCTTGATAAATAAGCTAGTAGACCTGATGATTATTCTCCTTTACAGTTTCATGGATTAAGCGCCAAGCCTAGTACTTCCGTGCCTTTTTAAATACTCCTTGTGCCTTGTAAGCCTTTTCCTTAATATGTTACACATTACGAGCTTGAAAATAGCCTCAGCATCACTTCCTGATGCATTAATGGAGACTGGAGACCATTTTACGCTCCCTTTGACTTTAGTGCCAACTTCATCTTCCTGTACATTAATTGGCTGTTTAGAGGTCGCCACTAACCTTCAAGTAGCAACATTGAAGAACTCCACTGGCTCACAGATTGTCCTCAGCGCCTACATAAACCCAACCAGGTTTATTATGAGCTGAAAGCCAGGTGTTCCGTCTCTTCCTGAAGTCTAACACATTGTCAGACCTCATCTCAAGTGGCCAAGCGTCCCATACACCATGACTTGGTAGGAAGGATTCTTTGAAATTGAAACATTGACTGGCAAGTATGATTAATTGCAACCACAAGACGAATATCACCTCTATCACAATTCCAATTAATGCTGTGTAGAGTGATATGATTTGTGTTGAAAATTATGTTATGGTCACAAGGTTTCCATGGTCTAATGATAGTTTAGGTGATAGATGTTGTAGGATATAATTATGTAATGAATCAAGATTTTCCTTAACACTCATTTTCTAGTAACAATGGTAGAAAAGGGACCTTCTACTCTTCCATTAGTTACGGCGTAAGCATTTTCCCTTGGGTTATTTATCAGTTGCAAGCATTTAGGGAATTATCCAAACCTATACAAGAAATAAACATTGCTATTTCTTGTTCTTCATCTGATATAAATTGCATTATTTGATACAAAATATTTGCATTAAAATCACAAATCACCAATATTTGTATTGTCTTGCTTATCTTTGTATAAATTGCAACATTTCTTTAAGAGGGTAGTTATAGGTACTTCCAGTAGGAATATATAAATTAAACTCTATAGTACAGTCATTAATACCTCGTGAGCTAACTGAGGACCATAACTTTATTCCCAACAGATTAACAGATTGACAACCAGAGAGACTAATTATTCCTGAAAACTCAAGCTTTGTCAATACTCACACTCTTGGGGAAGATGAATTATAGTTTCTGTTTGGCTTCTGAAGAACTTGTACTTGACATTTATAAATAGTAGTCCACTTTGAGAGCCAGCCCTCTTTTTTCACAGGGTACCGGAAGTAGAATTTAACCCCAGTCGAAACAGGTCAGATAAATGTTCAAAGTGTGTTTTCATTTATAACACAACTTCAGGATACTTTGATATAATACACTTGTCCATCCAAAACAAACCTCTGGAGAGCTATAGCTCTTCCCATAGAAATCCATGTAGCCAAGGTCCTGGCTTCAGCACATTGTAGCAAGAACCACGAGAAACATTCGCCCTGATTATCCAAGATGGCTGCCATCTTTCTAGGGCACGAAGAGTTCATGGCCTGTTGGAAATTGTAGTTTATTGCCAGCATGCTGCTGGATGTCGTGTCCTCTTTGTGCGCAGCTTCTGTCCAAACAGCACACGCACTGTGTGATGACCACCACCATTTCCTCACTGAAAGAAACCAAGCGTCCTTGGACTTACAGTATCGCCCCTAGTGCATGTGTCACACTGAGCAGTAAGCGGTATCTCGAGCCTCGCTTCTAGACAAGCTGGTATCCCTAATATCCCAGCTTTGCTCTAATATTGACTCGGCTCAGCATACAAATCCACAAAATATAACATTGTGTATATTTGATTGGCTGCTACCCGCTGATTGACGTATTCCTTTGCATTTCCAGGTGTAGTTAAACGCCGTGCCTCAAATCTGGTGAAACCTCTCTAGATTCATTAAAACATTCCTAGTGCCCTGTGAAGACAATTAAACTGGTTGAAAGCCAACAGCTTGAGATTCAGCTCAACATTCAAATCCGCACTCAGAACAGATGGATTTACCAAAATACATGGCAACAGCATACATTGGAAACAGCGTATGACAATACAGCATCACTAAGCTCCCGAAATGTAAATTCTTTTCTTCAGCGCCTACATTTTTGCAAAACACTTCTTTCCAGACAGCCGTATTTTTTCATGAAGTACAAAAGGGGGTGGTGATGGACGGAGCATCAGGACCAATCAAACACTCACACCCAGTCAACAGATCTGGGTTTGATCCATCACCGTTCTTTAGCCCACTCTGCCACCCCAGTTCAGACATGGCCATATGCAAATCAGTCTGACCCTGTGCCACATGGGAACAGTCCAGCCCGAACTGCCAAGCCATGCCTTCCCTGGACCGGAAACAAGCTTCCTAGGACCGGTTTCTGGCATTACAGCCATCTTCAGCCAGGCTTGCTTGAATCCAGTGGCAAAGTGAGCAAGGGACTCACGTCTGAGCATACCCTGCCAACTTATGGCGAACCAAGCAGTACAAAAGGGGGTGGTGATGGACGGAGCATCAGGACCAATCAAACACTCACACCCAGTCAACAGATCTGGGTTTGATCCATCACCGTTCTTTAGCCCACTCTGCCACCCCAGTTCAGACATGGCCATATGCAAATCAGTCTGACCCTGTGCCACATGGGAACAGTCCAGCCCGAACTGCCAAGCCATGCCTTCCCTGGACCGGAAACAAGCTTCCTAGGACCGGTTTCTGGCATTACAGCCATCTTCAGCCAGGCTTGCTTGAATCCAGTGGCAAAGTGAGCAAGGGACTCACGTCTGAGCATACCCTGCCAACTTATGGCGAACCAAGCAGTACAAAAGGGGGTGGTGATGGACGGAGCATCAGGACCAATCAAACACTCACACCCAGTCAACAGATCTGGGTTTGATCCATCACCGTTCTTTAGCCCACTCTGCCACCCCAGTTCAGACATGGCCATATGCAAATCAGTCTGACCCTGTGCCACATGGGAACAGTCCAGCCCGAACTGCCAAGCCATGCCTTCCCTGGACCGGAAACAAGCTTCCTAGGACCGGTTTCTGGCATTACAGCCATCTTCAGCCAGGCTTGCTTGAATCCAGTGGCAAAGTGAGCAAGGGACTCACGTCTGAGCATACCCTGCCAACTTATGGCGAACCAAGCAGTACAAAAGGGGGTGGTGATGGACGGAGCATCAGGACCAATCAAACACTCACACCCAGTCAACAGATCTGGGTTTGATCCATCACCGTTCTTTAGCCCACTCTGCCACCCCAGTTCAGACATGGCCATATGCAAATCAGTCTGACCCTGTGCCACATGGGAACAGTCCAGCCCGAACTGCCAAGCCATGCCTTCCCTGGACCGGAAACAAGCTTCCTAGGACCGGTTTCTGGCATTACAGCCATCTTCAGCCAGGCTTGCTTGAATCCAGTGGCAAAGTGAGCAAGGGACTCACGTCTGAGCATACCCTGCCAACTTATGGCGAACCAAGCAGTACAAAAGGGGGTGGTGATGGACGGAGCATCAGGACCAATCAAACACTCACACCCAGTCAACAGATCTGGGTTTGATCCATCACCGTTCTTTAGCCCACTCTGCCACCCCAGTTCAGACATGGCCATATGCAAATCAGTCTGACCCTGTGCCACATGGGAACAGTCCAGCCCGAACTGCCAAGCCATGCCTTCCCTGGACCGGAAACAAGCTTCCTAGGACCGGTTTCTGGCATTACAGCCATCTTCAGCCAGGCTTGCTTGAATCCAGTGGCAAAGTGAGCAAGGGACTCACGTCTGAGCATACCCTGCCAACTTATGGCGAACCAAGCAGTACAAAAGGGGGTGGTGATGGACGGAGCATCAGGACCAATCAAACACTCACACCCAGTCAACAGATCTGGGTTTGATCCATCACCGTTCTTTAGCCCACTCTGCCACCCCAGTTCAGACATGGCCATATGCAAATCAGTCTGACCCTGTGCCACATGGGAACAGTCCAGCCCGAACTGCCAAGCCATGCCTTCCCTGGACCGGAAACAAGCTTCCTAGGACCGGTTTCTGGCATTACAGCCATCTTCAGCCAGGCTTGCTTGAATCCAGTGGCAAAGTGAGCAAGGGACTCACGTCTGAGCATACCCTGCCAACTTATGGCGAACCAAGCAGTACAAAAGGGGGTGGTGATGGACGGAGCATCAGGACCAATCAAACACTCACACCCAGTCAACAGATCTGGGTTTGATCCATCACCGTTCTTTAGCCCACTCTGCCACCCCAGTTCAGACATGGCCATATGCAAATCAGTCTGACCCTGTGCCACATGGGAACAGTCCAGCCCGAACTGCCAAGCCATGCCTTCCCTGGACCGGAAACAAGCTTCCTAGGACCGGTTTCTGGCATTACAGCCAGGCTTGCTTGAATCCAGTGGCAAAGTGAGCAAGGGACTCACGTCTGAGCATACCCTGCCAACTTATGGCGAACCAAGCAGTACAAAAGGGGGTGGTGATGGACGGAGCATCAGGACCAATCAAACACTCACACCCAGTCAACAGATCTGGGTTTGATCCATCACCGTTCTTTAGCCCACTCTGCCACCCCAGTTCAGACATGGCCATATGCAAATCAGTCTGACCCTGTGCCACATGGGAACAGTCCAGCCCGAACTGCCAAGCCATGCCTTCCCTGGACCGGAAACAAGCTTCCTAGGACCGGTTTCTGGCATTACAGCCATCTTCAGCCAGGCTTGCTTGAATCCAGTGGCAAAGTGAGCAAGGGACTCACGTCTGAGCATACCCTGCCAACTTATGGCGAACCAAGCAGTACAAAAGGGGGTGGTGATGGACGGAGCATCAGGACCAATCAAACACTCACACCCAGTCAACAGATCTGGGTTTGATCCATCACCGTTCTTTAGCCCACTCTGCCACCCCAGTTCAGACATGGCCATATGCAAATCAGTCTGACCCTGTGCCACATGGGAACAGTCCAGCCCGAACTGCCAAGCCATGCCTTCCCTGGACCGGAAACAAGCTTCCTAGGACCGGTTTCTGGCATTACAGCCATCTTCAGCCAGGCTTGCTTGAATCCAGTGGCAAAGTGAGCAAGGGACTCATGTCTGAGCATACCCTGCCAACTTATGGCGAACCAAGCAGTACAAAAGGGGGTGGTGATGGACGGAGCATCAGGACCAATCAAACACTCACACCCAGTCAACAGATCTGGGTTTGATCCATCACCGTTCTTTAGCCCACTCTGCCACCCCAGTTCAGACATGGCCATATGCAAATCAGTCTGACCCTGTGCCACATGGGAACAGTCCAGCCCGAACTGCCAAGCCATGCCTTCCCTGGACCGGAAACAAGCTTCCTAGGACCGGTTTCTGGCATTACAGCCATCTTCAGCCAGGCTTGCTTGTATCCAGTGGCAAAGTGAGCAAGGGACTCACGTCTGAGCATACCCTGCCAACTTATGGCGAACCAAGCAGTACAAAAGGGGGTGGTGATGGACGGAGCATCAGGACCAATCAAACACTCACACCCAGTCAACAGATCTGGGTTTGATCCATCACCGTTCTTTAGCCCACTCTGCCACCCCAGTTCAGACATGGCCATATGCAAATCAGTCTGACCCTGTGCCACATGGGAACAGTCCAGCCCGAACTGCCAAGCCATGCCTTCCCTGGACCGGAAACAAGCTTCCTAGGACCGGTTTCTGGCATTACAGCCATCTTCAGCCAGGCTTGCTTGAATCCAGTGGCAAAGTGAGCAAGGGACTCACGTCTGAGCATACCCTGCCAACTTATGGCGAACCAAGCAGTACAAAAGGGGGTGGTGATGGACGGAGCATCAGGACCAATCAAACACTCACACCCAGTCAACAGATCTGGGTTTGATCCATCACCGTTCTTTAGCCCACTCTGCCACCCCAGTTCAGACATGGCCATATGCAAATCAGTCTGACCCTGTGCCACATGGGAACAGTCCAGCCCGAACTGCCAAGCCATGCCTTCCCTGGACCGGAAACAAGCTTCCTAGGACCGGTTTCTGGCATTACAGCCATCTTCAGCCAGGCTTGCTTGAATCCAGTGGCAAAGTGAGCAAGGGACTCACGTCTGAGCATACCCTGCCAACTTATGGCGAACCAAGCAGTACAAAAGGGGGTGGTGATGGACGGAGCATCAGGACCAATCAAACACTCACACCCAGTCAACAGATCTGGGTTTGATCCATCACCGTTCTTTAGCCCACTCTGCCACCCCAGTTCAGACATGGCCATATGCAAATCAGTCTGACCCTGTGCCACATGGGAACAGTCCAGCCCGAACTGCCAAGCCATGCCTTCCCTGGACCGGAAACAAGCTTCCTAGGACCGGTTTCTGGCATTACAGCCATCTTCAGCCAGGCTTGCTTGAATCCAGTGGCAAAGTGAGCAAGGGACTCACGTCTGAGCATACCCTGCCAACTTATGGCGAACCAAGCAGTACAAAAGGGGGTGGTGATGGACGGAGCATCAGGACCAATCAAACACTCACACCCAGTCAACAGATCTGGGTTTGATCCATCACCGTTCTTTAGCCCACTCTGCCACCCCAGTTCAGACATGGCCATATGCAAATCAGTCTGACCCTGTGCCACATGGGAACAGTCCAACCCGAACTGCCAAGCCATGCCTTCCCTGGACCGGAAACAAGCTTCCTAGGCATGTCTTGGCAGTTCGGGCTGGACTGTTCCCATGAGGCACAGGGTCAGAACGGTGATGGATTAAACCCAGATCTCTTGACTGGGTGTGAGTGTTTGATTGGTTCTGATGCTCCGTCCATCACCACCCCCTTTTGTACCGCTTTGTTCGCCATAAGTTGGCAGGGTATGCTCAGACGTTGAGTCCCTTGCTCACTTTGCCACTGGATTCAAGCAAGCCTGGCTGAAGACGGCTGAAATGCCAGAAACCGGTCCTAGGATGCTTGTTTCCGTTCCAGGGAAGGCATGTCTTGGCAGTTCGGGCTGGACTGTTCCCATGAGGCACAGGGTCAGACTGATTTGCATATGGCCATGTCTGAACTGGGGTGGCAGAGTGGGCTAAAGAACGGTGATGGATTAAACCCAGATCTCTTGACTGGGTGTGAGTGTTTGATTGGTTCTGATGCTCCGTCCATCACCACCCCCTTTTGTACCGCTTTGTTCGCCATAAGTTGGCAGGGTATGCTCAGACGTTGAGTCCCTTGCTCACTTTGCCACTGGATTCAAGCAAGCCTGGCTGAAGACGGCTGAAATGCCAGAAACCGGTCCTAGGATGCTTGTTTCCGTTCCAGGGAAGGCATGTCTTGGCAGTTCGGGCTGGACTGTTCCCATGAGGCACAGGGTCAGACTGATTTGCATATGGCCATGTCTGAACTGGGGTGGCAGAGTGGGCTAAAGAACGGTGATGGATTAAACCCAGATCTCTTGACTGGGTGTGAGTGTTTGATTGGTTCTGATGCTCCGTCCATCACCACCCCCTTTTGTACCGCTTTGTTCGCCATAAGTTGGCAGGGTATGCTCAGACGTTGAGTCCCTTGCTCACTTTGCCACTGGATTCAAGCAAGCCTGGCTGAAGACGGCTGAAATGCCAGAAACCGGTCCTAGGATGCTTGTTTCCGTTCCAGGGAAGGCATGTCTTGGCAGTTCGGGCTGGACTGTTCCCATGAGGCACAGGGTCAGACTGATTTGCATATGGCCATGTCTGAACTGGGGTGGCAGAGTGGGCTAAAGAACGGTGATGGATTAAACCCAGATCTCTTGACTGGGTGTGAGTGTTTGATTGGTTCTGATGCTCCGTCCATCACCACCCCCTTTTGTACCGCTTTGTTCGCCATAAGTTGGCAGGGTATGCTCAGACGTTGAGTCCCTTGCTCACTTTGCCACTGGATTCAAGCAAGCCTGGCTGAAGACGGCTGAAATGCCAGAAACCGGTCCTAGGATGCTTGTTTCCGTTCCAGGGAAGGCATGTCTTGGCAGTTCGGGCTGGACTGTTCCCATGAGGCACAGGGTCAGACTGATTTGCATATGGCCATGTCTGAACTGGGGTGGCAGAGTGGGCTAAAGAACGGTGATGGATTAAACCCAGATCTCTTGACTGGGTGTGAGTGTTTGATTGGTTCTGATGCTCCGTCCATCACCACCCCCTTTTGTACCGCTTTGTTCGCCATAAGTTGGCAGGGTATGCTCAGACGTTGAGTCCCTTGCTCACTTTGCCACTGGATTCAAGCAAGCCTGGCTGAAGACGGCTGAAATGCCAGAAACCGGTCCTAGGATGCTTGTTTCCGTTCCAGGGAAGGCATGTCTTGGCAGTTCGGGCTGGACTGTTCCCATGAGGCACAGGGTCAGACTGATTTGCATATGGCCATGTCTGAACTGGGGTGGCAGAGTGGGCTAAAGAACGGTGATGGATTAAACCCAGATCTCTTGACTGGGTGTGAGTGTTTGATTGGTTCTGATGCTCCGTCCATCACCACCCCCTTTTGTACCGTATTTTTTCATGAATCCTTATTTCTGTTTTGTACGTGAAAAATAGGGTAAATTGGTGGGGTAGATAGACATCACTGCATTTAACATTAAGGCACTAGAAGCATCTCCCTGTGAAGCACACCTAGCAACCGAGTAATTCTGCTCAAACAAAGTCCTCGCTGAATAAATAATAACCTGTGAAATATTGTTGGCATTTTTTTAAACAGCATCTACTCATCTCAGCTGGATCTTCACACCTACTTTGGAGAGAGGGTAGCAATTATTTCTCATACAATTCATGCCTTTTTCCATATTTGAGTTGTCATTAATATGAGAGGTAATCTTCACCTCAGGCTAGACAGCCTTCAGACATTTAGAAATTGGGGGATTATTTGATTAGAAAAGTATATACGATTTAGCCCATGACAGCTTTTCCCATAAGTCTGAGAACTTCAAGTAAAGCATACAACATTTCTGATGTCTGGACATTGTCATTTAGTAAGTTTACAAATTAATTATCTTTAAAAATAGGAGAGTGAGAGGGAACGGTGATGGGGGACCTTGCAAAATGTTTAAGTATGACTGCTAACCAGTGTGCTTTTCCCATCCAGCATAATCCCTAAATCTTGCTTGTTAGTCTTTCCAAGAGGGTTCCTTGTATCTGAGGGAGTATAGACATTTACTGTAACACTAGATGAAAGAGATATCACCTTTAACAGCATGAAACAGGATTCACAACTAGTCCTTGAATGCACACATTTAAATGAGACGTAGGAGGGATTTAAAACCTGAACAATTAGGACCGAATCCTCCACTAACCTCTCAAAAGCTCTTCTAAAAATCTTAGGCTGTTTGCTAGAAGACTATTATTCCCAGCTGCACCTGACTCAGGGGATTTATCAAGGTTAAAACTTCAGCTGGTTGCCATTACATTTTGGGAAAAGCTATGAATTAGAAGGCATTGAGTTTGTGCATCTATTTCTGAACATCTAATTTAGTGTCAGAAACCCTGTTTTGGTTTACCAAAATGGCCCTAGAGCTTAATTTCCATATGGTCCTCATCACCCAAATGCCATAAGTAAGTCCCAAAAGAGAGTCCCTGAAAGAATCTTGACCTTGTTTCTGAAGAACACAGGGTCACTCCTCACGGTATAGTGCATGGAATTTTGAGCCGGCAGACGGTACACGCCGGCATCATACCACAACAGGTCATTCTAATATCAGTTTCCTCCTCGGCAAGAAATCAACCTAATTCCTGCTCTTCCCAACCCCCTGCCCCATTTCTAGGTCCCTGGGCTGATCTAAGACGGCTAACATGGCTTCCTGGATGACTGGATGAGCAGACCAGAATGAAGGAAAAAGAATCGTTCAACTTATAGCACCTCTCAGGAATAAAGTAATATTAACTTTCAAGCAGAAGGAAAGGATAATTGAATTACGAATAGAATAAGCTACTAAAAGTTATTACTAAACTAGCTAAGGTTCCTGGGAACCATTCACTCCTCCTTTTGGAGATGCGCCCTGTACACTTCGCACACAGATGCGTTGCTGACGCTTTGCATTTCTAAACTGCCTGCCTCCAACAAGGGAAATACTCCCTTTAAATTTGAACATCATAAAATACATAGCTGATAATACAATGCAGCTGCAGCAGTCGGGTAAAGCACAAAGCGGAGAAGCTAGAACTCACTAGGGTAGTGGTTCTGATGCTTTTGACTTCTGTGGACACCCACTTAATCATTACAGAAACCCAGGGTCACCAACTCAGGTGCCGATTACGATCCTGTAAAAACCGGGTACGAACCGTCGGACGGAGCATATTCTCCGTCCGACGCGTACCCGGTCGTCAAAATATACAAACATGGAATTACGATTCGTACGGAAACTCCATTTCCGTACGAATCGTACAAAACCCCGACCGACGAAAATAAATATACAAATGTGATCCGGGAAAGCGCCGACGTGACGTCGGGACGCACGCAGCCTGCCATTCACGAACCAGGAATTACGATTCGCACCGACGTCATCCCGCACGGTGAATATTTTCCGGCTGCCAAAAACTGCCGGGAAATCAGGACGACGCGAACAAGGAGTACCTGTACGCGACGGACAGACATGGACCCGAACCTACGTGTCATTCCGGCCCTCATAGCAGTCGACCTCCTCTACAGGTTCGGACGCAGACGCCGCAGAAGGTCAGAACAACAAAGGGAGGGGGGAAAGGGGGGGGGGCAGGACCAGGGGCAGGCCACAAAACACCCACCAAAGTAACACAGCACACATGCCCTGGACATACCTGAGCCCCAGGCCCTGGTCACCACGAGGGGGTGGGGGCGTGTCCAGCAAAGCCAGCGTCCGCCACAACGGAAGTGCCTGACGACGCGAACCGGCAACACAACAATACAGGTACGTCCCGTACCCACGCCTTAAGAGGGTGGGTACGAGTCGTACCACGCCCACATCTACGTCATCCCAACAATGGCGGGACAGCTGTACCCACGTGGCAAAGGCCTGGGTACGGCCCGCACAAGCACCACATAGCGTGGGGACGCATATGTATGGACCGTACCCCCACCCGCGTACGTATGGAGCGTACCCCCAACCCCAACAGTGTAAGTATGACCCGTACCCTCACACGCGTACGTATGGAGCGTACCCCCCACCCCAACAGTGTAAGTACGACCCATACCCTCACACGCGTACGTATGGAGCGTACCCCCCACCCCAACAGTGTAAGTACGACCCGTACCCTCACATGCATACGTATGGAGCGTACCCCCCACCCCAACAGTGTAAGTACGACCCGTACCCTCACACGCGTACGTATGGAGCATACCCCCAACCCCAACAGTGTAAGTATGACCCGTACCCTCACACGCGTACGTATGGAGTGTACCCCCCACCCCAACAGTGTAAGTACGACCCGTACCCTCACACGTATATGTATGGAGCGTACCCCCCACCCCAACAGTGTAAGTACGACCCGTACCCTCACACGCGTACGTATGGAGCGTACCCCACACCCCAACAGTGTAAGTACGACCCGAACCCTCACCCACGTACGTATGGAGCGTACCTCCCACCCCAACAGTGTAAGTATGACCCGTACCCTAACACGCGTACGTATGGAGCATACCCTCCACCCCAACAGTGTAAGTACGACCCGTACCCTCACACGCGTACGTATGGAGCGTACCCCCCACCCCAACAGTGTAAGTACGACCCGTACCCTCACACACGTACGTATTGAGCGTACCCCCAATCCCAACAGTGTAAGTACGACCCGTACCCTCACCCGCTATGCATGGAGCGTACCCCCACCCCAACCGTGTATGTACGACACGTACCCCCCCCTCGTATGCATGGAGCTAACCCACACCCGTGTATGTTCTAAGCGTACATATCGTGAAATAGGAGGGGTGTGTGCAGAGTCCTCCCAGCAGTGCCCAGACACAGGAGGGGTGTGTGCAGAGTCCTCCCAGCAGTGCCCAGACACAGGAGGGGTGGGTGCCTAACACTCCCAGCAGTGCCCAGAGACAGGAGGGGTGTGTGCAGAGTCCTCCCAGCAGTGCCCAGACACAGGAGGGGTGGGTGCAGAGTCCTCCCAGCAGTGCCCAGAGACAGGAGGGGTGGGTGCAGAGTCCTCCCAGCAGTGCCCAGACACAGGAGGGGTGTGTGCAGAGTCCTCCCAGCAGTTCCCAGACACAGGAGGGGTGGGTGCAGAGTCCTCCCAGCAGTGCCCAGACACAGGAGGGGTGGGTGCCTAACACTCCCAGCAGTGCCCAGAGACAGGAGGGGTGGGTGCAGAGTCCTCCCAGCAGTGCCCAGACACAGGAGGGGTGTGTGCAGAGTCCTCCCAGCAGTGCCCAGACACAGGAGGGGTGGGTGCCTAACACTCCCAGCAGTGCCCAGAGACAGGAGGGGTGTGTGCAGAGTCCTCCCAGCAGTGCCCAGACACAGGAGGGGTGGGTGCAGAGTCCTCCCAGCAGTGCCCACACAGGAGGGGTGGGTGCAGAGTCCTCCCAGCAGTGCCCAGACACAGGAGGGGTGGGTGCAGAGTCTTCCCAGCAGTGCCCAGACACAGGAGGGGTGTGTGCAGAGTCCTCCCAGCAGTGCCCAGACACAGGAGGGGTGTGTGCAGAGTCCTCCCAGCAGTGCCCAGACACAGGAGGGGTGTGTGCAGAGTCCTCCCAGCAGTGCCCAGACACAGGAGGGGTGTGTGCAGAGTCCTCCCAGCAGTGCCCAGACACAGGAGGGGTGTGTGCAGAGTCCTCCCAGCAGTGCCCAGACACAGGAGGGGTGGGTGCCTATCACTCCCAGCAGTGCCCAGACACAGGAGGGGTGGGTGCCTAACACTCACAGCAGTGCCCCTGCAAAGAAAAGGGTGGAGTACCCACAGATCCAATGCCCACAAATGTCAGTCAGGTGCACAAAGATCCTGCAGTACATGTACCACATGTGTGCGAGGCTGGGAGTATACACATGCATAGCGCCTAAAAGAAAACATGTCCACATGAAGTCATGGCAACAGTCTACATACACAAGTACAGTGACCACCAAGGATGCCACGAATGATGCAGGTGGAGACATCGCTCAGTATGCATGTGCAAAGTTGAAGGAGTCCCTCACACCCCCAGCTGATGTAGACACAGCTCAGCACCACATAGTGGAAACACCCTGCAGGGAAGATGTCAGGGTACACAGAGGAAGGAACACACCTTGGGACAATTTCACCATGCAGTAACTGCTTACATGAACAAAGACACTTAGCTAACACCTTGTGATGGCACTCAGATACCAGGGTCCCCCCTATGACCAGCACAGTACTACATTTCCCACACACCCAACACATGATCACCACCCAAAATCATGTAGCAGCCCCACCAACAGCAATACCAGAATAGCAGTAGTGATCTAAGGAAAACAAATTGGCTTTATTCAGCATTACCAAAAAATGTTTGTGTGGATAAAGTTCAATATTTACAAAGCCCATAGGGCAGTCCATGAGTCACAGCTGGATGGGGGACACAGTGGGACGCGTGTCCCCTAGCTTGCCTGCACAGTCAGACTCCTTCGTCTTCCACAGCGGGGAGGGCATCATGTGGGGGGGAAGGACCAGGCACCGCAGGGACATGAGGGCGAAGGGTAGGCGTCGTGGGTGCAGGGATGGAGGACTCCACCACAGGGGGTGGGGCAGGGCCAAAGGCGGAGGCCAGGATCTCGCTGCACACCTTAGCAAGGTCCTCCAGCGTCTCCCCTGCACCCGAAGGAACCACAGGCCCCAAGGAGGGGGGGGGGGCGGAGGGATGGGTCGCAGCGCCACTGGGGGAGGGTGTGGACAGGGGGGGGACTCAACCACCCTGACCGGGGACTCCCTTGACCGCTTGCGGGGTGGTGTCACAGTGGGGCTCAGGGACAGAGCGGCCATGAAGGAGTCCTTGCCGGATATGTGGCCAGGAGAGCTGAGGGGAGGGGATTTGGAGGGAGTGGATTGGGTGGAATGCGGACTCCCACTCTGGCTGCATGACTTGCGTTTGCCCCCCGACCCAGTGGGTGTGCCTACTTCACCCTGTGTGTGCGTGCCAGGAGGTGTGCGTATGACCTTCCCTGCTGGTGTGGTGCATGTGTCTGTTGTGGTGGGTGCATGCTGACGTCTGGGTGTACGTGGGACAGGCATGGAAGTGGGAAGTGTGGATGGGGCAGGGGTAGGGGGTGGGACGTAGCGCTGCAGGAGACCCACTGCTGCAGTCAGTGTTGAGGCTATGGACCTCAGCAACTGGCGTTGGTCAGCCTGCGATGAAAAAATGCCCTCCAAGTATGCCTCCATGTTGTGCAGCACTTGGCTGTGGCCATGGAGGACATTAAGGATCGCAGCCTGACCAACCTGCAACTGCCGCTGGATGTCCACAGACTCAGCATTGGCGGCAGCAGTGGAGACAGGGGCAGGGGGTGCGGTGCCTGGCAGGAAGGAGACATGTGGTGACCGGGCACGCTGGGAAGGGACACGAGCAAGTGGGAGGCGGCTGATGGCAATGGAGGGGGCGGGGTGCGATGTTGTGCCGCTGTCAGCTGCTGGTGCAGCCTCCGCCCACTCGGAGAGATCATCCTCGGACCCGTCAGCTTCATATTCAGTTGTGCCAGTGGACAGGTCCTCGGCCTCACTCTCCTCCGCCTCTGTACCACTCAATGTGCCAGGCACGATGTCAACGCTGGCACTGGTGCTCGGTCCCTCCGCTCCGTCTGTGCTCATGTCTCCCTCCGTGTCCCCCGACGATGCTGTGGGCAAGGTGAAGAGACAGCAATTAATCACACACCTGTATACATATGTCACATGAGTCCAATCTACATAGGTTACAGTGCATAGCCTGAAAAGAAAGATCAGTAACACCTACAAAACAAGGTACAGATGTAGGGCATGCAACACACAGTTGGTTGACCCACCATGCCAATGAAAATCCATGGAGAGCATGACACAATAGCAAATGACATGAAATGGAGTTTGACATAGGAGCCAGGCCCTGGGGACAATCCAGCGCTGCATCTGCACCACACAGCGTTGCCGAAATAGGGATGAGGAGGGACCATATCCATGAACTTGAGGCACATGCTGCATAGGTAATACTGAAAACATGCCCACCATGACTGGCTCACTGCACCTTGAGTGTATGTCCAGACAAACATCACACACTGGCCAGACCTAGCAAGGAGAATTCTGGTTTTGACATGTAGGTTTTGGCCCGCACCAACCACCCCCTACATGAGACAATTTGTTGAGACACAGGTGGCACTTACATCTCTTAGTCTGGGTGAAATACACAGGGGCTGCATAAATGCAAGATTGGACGCCAAATACCCAAGGTGCGCCTGTCCAAATAATCATGTACAAATGGCCACCATCAGATGATTGTAACAAGACACACAGGCACTGGCCACCATGAGTATTAACAAGGAAAATCAGGTCAGGCTGTACAGTGGACACTTGTACTACATTTTACGTCATTATACATGGCGCCAGGGGACAATGGCACAGAGCACAACCTATGCTGTAGACACTGAGAGTGTCCGCGTTTTGTGATGACACACATGACACCTAGGAAAATATGCCCCAGGGGACAGTAGTGGCCACACAACTCCATGGTCCTGAATGGGAATGACTGCAACACACGCCACCATCCCTGCACCATGCGTATCGCACACTCATGCACATCATGTCATAGGCCACAACATAGGACATGCGCGCTGTAAGGCATTACACTTGAGAGACTAACTCCCATGTCTGGACTCAGCATCAGTGCCAACTGACATGGAACCCACATCTACTGAACTGGACAGGGCACAGGCAAGGTACCAAAACCTGTTACACACCACCCCCACACATGATGCTACAGGCATTGTTCACGTGGATAAAGTGCCAGCCTAGATAACCTTGTGAAGGAGTGACTACACACAGACCAGGGAACACATTGCAAGGAGGGGAAGGGAGGCAGGAGAGCACCGCTATACTGTGGGTAACTGGATCTGCACAGCACCTTTAAACCCTGGCAGTGTATCCATGCAACTGTGCACTTACAAATGCTGGTGACACACAACAAACACACATGTACCTACCCCCTTCCTGCTGCTGCTTCTCCTGTAAGCGCCTGTCCAAGTCTGGAAAGACCACCGCCAGCACACGCTTGTGGATGTGGGTCAGACGGCGGCGCCCGCGGTACTTATGGGTCTCAGGTGAGTCCCCCAGCAGGACCCGTGCGATCCTCCGCGTCCAGCACCGGATATCCTGCCAGCGTTTCCTCACCTGGGGCAGGCGCCGCTTGCGACCACACACACATGTCCTGGGTACGAACACATCATGTGGACACTCTCAGCACAGGTACACAGAACTAACACACATCTGTGGGTGCAGTCACCTGTCACACTGGGCTGACCACATAATCACATGAGGACTGTAGAGGCTACATTCCCAGGAGGACAAGACAGGCAGATTGTGGCATGCACCATGCAGTGATTGTCTCAGTAAACACAATGCAAGTGAGGACGGTAGACATGCACCACTGCATGCTCTGGCTGGGAGACATCAGGCATTCCCCCCCCGGCACCCCCCCTACAGTACATAGCATGTGTGACACACCTGGACACAATGGCAGAAGTCACAGTCACAGTCACAAAAAAGGGACACAGTCTGTGCTAGTAGACTCTGCACTCACCTGATACCCTGGTCGGCCATACAGCAGGGGGTACTGTGGGAGGATCACATCCAGCAAAGCCATGTTCTCCTCCAGGGTGAAAGGCTGTGACCTCTCCACAGACCTTGACATGGTTCCAAGGAATCAGTAGCAGCAGCTGGGTCGTCGAATACAAAGATGTGCAGGCAAGTGCTCCCTCATGGGACCTGGCTGCCTTATATCTGCCTTGCTGGCCTGTTTCATGCACAGGAGTACAGAGTGATTGGTCACTCACATTTGCATCCTATGTTTCCTCCAATCCCTTCAAACCTAGCACAGTCAGTGGGTTCTTATTGTGTTTTCTTCAGCATGATGTCACCTCCAGAACCACATTGCAACAAAGTAGATTCATTCAAACTGACTACTGCTGTGCACCTGTTTAAATAAATTCAAAATTTAAACTGGGTCTCCATGACAACCAGCATGCATGTAGGCCTTAATACTTGTCCCTCATGTGTCCCCTATGTAATTTGGAGCTCCACACACAGGTACGGTGCGTCCCGGGGCCCTAGGGCACCCCAAATGCATGTCAACGGCCCGTACAGGCGTGTGTACGGTCCGTACCACTATGGGTGTGCTCGCGTATGCGTACTCATAGTGATAGTGAGCGTACGCACGCGTGTACGCTCACTTTCACTATGGGTGTTCTCGCGTATGCGTACTCATGGTGGTACGGACCGTACACGCGTGCGTACGCTCACCTTCACTATGGGTGTTCTCGCGTATGTGTACTCATAGTGAAAGTGAGCGTACGCACGCGTGTACGGTCCGTACCACTATGAGTACGCATATGCGAGCACACCCATAGTGATACGGACCGTACACACGCCTTTACGCTCACTTTCACCATGGGTGTACTCGCGTATGCGTACCCATAGTGAAAGTGAGCGTATGCACGCGTGTACGGTCCGTACCACTATGAGTACGCATACGCAAGGACACCCATTGTGAAAGTGAGCGTACGCACGCGTGTACGGTCCGTACCACTATGAGTACGCATACGCGAGGACACCCATTGTGAAGGTGAGTGTACGCACGCGTGTACGGTCCGTACCACTATGAGTACGCATACGCGAGGACACCCATAGTGAAGGTGAGCGTACAGGCGTGTGTACGGTCCGTACCACTATGAGTACGCATACGCGAGGACACCCATAGTGAAGGTGAGCGTACGCACGCATGTATGGTCCGTATCACTATGGGTGTGCTCGCGTATGCGTACCCATAGTGGTACGGACCGTACACGCGTGCGTACGCTCACTATCACTATGGGTACACATACGGCAGCACTCCCATAGTGATAGGGAACGGACACAGGCCCTCTTAGCGAAAGTATGGTGCCTTTCACACATCACAGTGGTGACAGGCAGCACACAGGAAGGAATAGGGCTGACATACTTGTCCATGGATGGACATCAAGGCATTGTCTGGCCAGTACTACATCTGTGGGGCACAGGTGTGAAAGGCTGTGATGTGGCACATTACTCCTGAGTGGAGAAGGCACCAGATGTATAATGAGATGTGTAGAGATGTTATGTGTGACGGTGCAATGTGTGCCAGGCATGCCCTTAACTCCTTTGACATGTGTGCATGTCGTACTGCACACTTGGGATGAGCGTCCCTGGCATGGCACGGTCCACAACACACGCAAGTGTCCCCTGATGCCCGGTACAGGGGTTACCACACTAGACATGTCACTACCCACGGTGCACGATGTGTCTATGTCATGTATGTGTGGTGTGTTCCCATTAGCTTGATGTTGGAGCTCCCTCAAAAGCATCAGCTGTTGCAGCAACTAACATGTGTCTGTGTGTAGATGGACATGGCACACAGTTACGCACACCAGGCCACATGGGGTATCGGATGTGAGGTGCGTATGTATGCATGGGACACGGAGTAGCGTAACAAGGACATGTCTGCATCCTCTCTATGAATGTGTGGTGAGTCATCACATGTACACCTTCATGGCAAGGTGTGTGGGCTGTCCTAGTGTAATGTCATGTGACCTGTGGCTCTAGTGTTCCGCTACCAGTCTCTGCAATCGACATACTACTTCTGCTGATGTGTGGATGTATGTCACTCCTGTGTTGCGTCTGGCTGTTCACTTACACTGGGACACAGCTAATCCCATGCCATGGCATGTGGAGGTTCACAATCTCCGTGTGTAGCTGGGTCTTGGTAGGAGTGTCACCTGCCAGCCATACTTGTCCAGGGCATGTGGCACATACCTGACTCCGTATGTCGCATATGTGTATTGACAGATTGACATGTGCTCAGTACATATAAATTGTTGTTGTAGTGCACTCACTCTTCCTTGTCACTTCCAAATTACTGCAGAGCGCCGCCTTTTCCCCGACCAATTCCGGACTTGGCTGACATGCGGGAGAATGACTGTATCCGGTGCTACCGCTTCCCCCAACCGTTGATTTTGGAGTTGACGGCGAGACTGGCACCACACCTGCAACCGCTGCATAGGTATCCTACGGCACTGACACCCAAGCTGAAGGTAATGGCAGCCCTACATTTTCTTGCCACGGGTACCTTTCAAAATACCATAGCTCATGTTGGTGGCATGTCCCAGAGCATGTTCTGCCGTGTGCTGCATGATTTCTTAGAGGCCATGTTGCTTCACCTGGATGAGTTCATCCATTTCCCAAACCCTGAAATGTTGACTGGGGTCAAGCGTGGATTCTATGCCCTGGGAGGGATGCCCCATGTCATTGGGTCCATAGATGGGACACATGTGGCTTTGGTACCACCACAGGCACAGGAGGTAGCGTACAGGAATCGCAAGCACTACCACTCCATCAATGCCCTTGTGGTGTGTCTGTCCAACATGGTGATTTCACATGTCTGTGCTCGTTTTCCAGGATCAGCACACGATGCCAACATCATGAGGCGTAGCAGGGTGCCTGAAATGATGACGCAGCTGCGCAACGAACGAGCATGTGTTGTTAGTGGGTACACTCTGTCTGTCCTGTATTTTGCGTAGACTTCCAGCACGACCGCTTCTCCTGTCCTACTTATGTCCATGTGCTTTCCATGTAGGGGACGCTGGCTATCCCAACATGCCATGGCTGAACACACCTCTCCGCAACCCCATCACGCCGGCCCAGCTCCGCTACAACACCGCCCAAGGCCGGACAAGGCGAGTGATAGAGAGGACATTTGGCCTCCTGAAGAGCAGATTCCGATGCCTCCACAAGACCGGCGGTGCCCTCCCATATGCCCCGGCAAAGGTCTGCAAAATCTTCATGGTCTGCTGCATGCTGCACAACCTGGCAGTTGAGAAAGCTGTGACACTCATCCTGGATCAAGATGATCAGGACCATCCACCCGTGGAGGACGAAGGGCTTGGCAATGGGGCTAGTGATGTGGAGGATGTGGAGCCGCAAGAGGACATCCGGACTCGGCTCATACGCGACTTCTTTGCTTAGTGGTGAGTACCAGTGTCTGTGTGTGCACGCATTGGTCCCCGTGTGGCATGTGTTGCGATGTGTGTGTCCATCTGCATGTATGCCATGTGAGTCAGAGCTGTGTGTGGATGTGTCACTGGAGTGATGGTGCCAGTGATGTGTATTTCCCCAGTCATAATTGTGACCTAGCATGTTGTCATCCTTACATGTGTCGAGTAAATGCACATGCAAGTGGCTGTGTTTTTTGTGGCTGACTTCTTGTGTGTCTCTCTTCCCCAGGTACTTGTGCATGCCGTCTGCTGCTTGCATTGTTGTGGCACTGCTATTCCTCATGGACACGTCATCGTGTGCTGACTCAGCGTTACACGCACGGACAAGTTTGGAAGTCTCCTTAGGGTAAGGGATGCATCAGGGGTGTATTGGGTGTGGCAGTTGTTTACGATGTATGCACACTGCCCCTGTCGATGTTTGGTTCCTCTGCAGACATGTGGCATCACCATGGTACACATGACATGCAGCTGGGTACACCTGAATAGATGGTCAGACTTGTTGACAGTCATCAGTGATGGGATTGTGGAATGTGATGATGGCATCAATGTGTGTTACACTGCCCTCGGACACATACGGTTTGCATTGGCTTGACATGGTGTGGGACTTCCACATCAGCGGATCAATGGTGTATGGCAGGCTCTCCGTGAGCAGCAGGGGGTGTTTAGCTGTTAGCCGACACTTGTGTGCCAGGTCCATGGCTATCACGCATTTGTGCTGCAGAAGGGGGGTGCCAGTGTTGGACCCACATGTTACTCCACATGACCTGTTCATGTGTACTCCGAGTTGCCTCTGCAATCCCAAATGCATGACTAATAAAGGTGTCCCTATGCCTCCAAGGTGCCTCTTCTCAGTCAATGCTGGTGTGTTGCCATGGGGCATACGGCATGTCTGGCATGGTTTTCCGTGATAGTAGCTATGTGTCTATGTGTAGAGTAGCAAGATGCAAGCTGTTTGTGTGGGATTAGACTGTGTATTGTGCATGATGTCCATGACTGTGTGGGTATTGTGACATGTGCCATCCCCATGCATCCAACGTTGGCCAGGCCACCATTCTCTGCATCCACCTGACTCAAGCTTGCAGGATATGGTTCTGCCACCTGTCCACACATACCTGGGTGACCCCCAGGACACTCCACATGATCCCTGACCTCTGCGCATGGCTGTCGCTGTACTCAATATGTCTGTCGGCACGGTTATGCAGCCCCCCCCTCAGCTGGTTCGGCCCATCACGGGTGTGTATGATGCTCCATGTCTGTCTTGCCTGATACAATGTGACCCATGTGTGTCCGGTGCCAGACTCAGGCCCCAGGGTGTGGATGGTTGAAGTCAAATGAGAACTCAGGCATGGTTAGACTTTACAAGACACATGTAAGGTAATAATGCAACCAGTAGGCATCTTCTCTTCATGGTGTGACTTTTTATTTTGGTTGGGGGGGGGGGTTTAACATGAGGGGCTTTCCGGGTGTGTGGAATCCAAAGTTCACTAGGGGAGTTGGTGTCCTTGCCATTTGAAATCCTCAGAGTCCATGCCACAGTCTTTGTCAACATTGGTCAGACAGTGACCAGCAAGTCCATGTGGCAGAGAATGTCTTTTGATGCTGTGCTGCTGTTGCTCCAGTGGGCCAGGTGCCAGGCCAGGTGTCCTGGGAGATGGTGCTGTTGCGCCGACCCTCACGGTCTTTTCCGTGGACGACCCGCCCTCCTGCGGGGACCCTCAGAATCAGGCCGTGACGATGTTTGGGATGCTCTATCCGATGTTTCCTCCTCCTCCTCCTGATCCCTCCCTGTGGGTGGTGATGTTCTACGCCTGCTGGCACAGGTAGGGTTGCCCATGTTGTCGGCCATCCGACGGAGTGTACTGTGAATTCCCGTGAACACCGTCACGAGCTCAGCCTGTCTGTCCTCCATCGCCGTTGGTGTTGCAGTAGACAGGCATGTTGCTCCGCATGTTGCTGGGCCTGCTGGGTCTTGATCTCCTCGAGGATGGATACAACCTGGGCCATGCCCATGGTGTCCTGCCGGTATGTGTCCAGGATGTTTCGGACATGGGAATATACCGGTTCCCCAGCCAACTGGTCAGGCTCGCGCCTCCGCCGTCCTCCACTCCCACCACCCCTGCCCACTTGCACCTGGCCTGCCCTTGTGGGCACATCGGGTCTCCAGGACCCCTGAGGGGTGGCATTGGCGTTGTCGCCTGCCTCCTCCTGGGTGCCTGGGACACCGTGTCCCTCCTGGCCAGCCTGGCTGCATTGTGGTGGTGGGGCAGGGATCCTGGGTGTCTCCTGGGATGTGGCAGGTGGTTGGCCCAGTTGTACCTGACGCAGGTGCTGCAGGTCGTTGGACACCAGAGGGGCCAGGTTGGGTTCGTCCACAGAGTGGTGAGAGTCGTCGCTGTCGGTGGCTCCGTCATCCCGCCGAGCCGGGTCCTGTGAGTATTCCCCCCCAGTGTTGGGGGGTGATCCACGACGTTGACCTGTGTGTGAGAGAGACAATGTTAATTTTGTTCCATGCAACATCCATGTTTCATTTGTTTCAAAGTTGGCACATTTCCTCTGGGAATTTGGATATGTTTTGCATTCCACTCACAGTGCACTTGTGCATGGGTATGTCCCTTGGGCACAGCTTTTGCGACTTTACCTATGTGTGGCACAGTCTTACTTGCTGCGTCAAGTGTGACTGCAGTCAGCAGTGGAGTGGGCAGGTGTGGCGAGCCATGCATTGGCGCCTTCCGTGTAGCACTGTACATGGGCACATGGAGTTGTTCCACACACTTATATGATGCAGGTAGCTGTCGTTGTGCTCGTGCACAGGTTGTGACATGGCCCTGTGTTTTGCCATGGTGAAGAGGGGGGGTTCTGGCACTGGCCATCCTTGTCTACATGCACGCAGTCCACCTGCTGACGAACAGACATTCCCACACACCACAAGGCTGATTTGCTCTCCCTGTGTGTCCCTTTCTCGCTCCCTCTCTGTCCCCCTCTCCCTCCCTCTGTGTGTCAGCCTCCTCCCTCTGTCCGTCTCCCTGTGTCTCCCTCCCTCTCTGTCCCCCACTCCCTCCCTCTGTGTGTCAGCCTCCTCCCTCTGTCCGTCTCCCTGTGTCTCCCTCCCTCTCTGTCCCCCTCTCCCTCCCTCTGTGTGTCACCCTCTGTCACCTCAGCCCAGCTTCCTGGGCACACACTGTTAGCAGATCTTTGAATGGCCCTTGGATTGTTGATGTGAGTTTGTTTCTGATCTCCAGGCACCCATTGGGTGTAGTGTCTGTGTCTGCACTGCTGCTGTGGTGGTGTGTGCTGCCACTCTTTCACAGTGTTGGCTGCTCATTAGCTGCTGTCATCTGCAAGAACGTGCCGTCACCCCCATGTGTTGATGCAAGGCGTCCGCCATTTGCTGGCAAGTCATTCCTGTGTTGGGACACACTGTTTGTCTGGCTGTGACCTAGGCCATATGGGCAGGGGGCATTGTTGTCTGCTTCTGAGTTGCACTATGTGATTTTTTGGGCCCACCCTCCCGCCATCCGGCTTACCGTGTCATGTGTTGGTGTTTTCTGTGGCCTGTGACTTGACATTGTCCAGCTGGGTGCATGGGGCATGGTGGCGCCAGTGGCATGTGCGTGTTCATGGAGTGTGGTTGAGTCATGCGATAGCTTGGGGTGGTTGCGTGCCTGTTTGTGAGTTTGGTTGTGGATGACGTTCCCCCCATGTGAGGTGAGTTGTTTGTGTACTCACCTGGCTCTCGGAGTCCATCTACCACCGGCAGTATGGCCATCACCCTCTCCTCCCAGGGATGGTATTCTACGCGTCTGCGGGGCGGCCCTCCTCCAGTGACGTTGGCCTGGTTGTGTTCATCGGTCATTTTGGCTCGGACCCTCCTCCGCAGATCATACCACCTGGCTTGGCATTCATTGTTGGTCCTTCTGGTGTCCGCAACAGCATTCACAGCATCGACGATCGTCTGCCACATGGCTGTTTTTGCTGAAATGCTGGTCTGTCTGACCAATGTTCCAAAGAGCTGTGGCTCGACTTTGAGGATTTCATCGATAAGGACCTCCAACTCTCGGCTAGTGAACTTTGGGTTCTTGTTAGTGGGCATGGTGAGGGGTGTGGGTGTGGATGGTGGTGGGGGTGTGGATGGTTGTGGGTGTGTGGGTGTGGTTGTGCAGGTGTGTGTGTGAATGTGATGAGGGGGCGTTTGTGAAGGTGGGTGTGTGAAGGTGTGCAAGTGTAAGGTGTAGTAAAGGTTCAAGTATGGTGCTGTAGGTTGTCTGTGGGGTCTGGCAGCAGTGAGTCTGTTGCAAAGGCTCATGGTTTGTGTGTGTGGGCCCTTTTTATTGGTCCATTGGTGGGTGTGGCTGTGTTTGAACTTTGGGGGTGTGTGTTATAAGGAGTGGTTGTGTTTTGGGCCTCTGTTTTGGTTTTTGGTAGTTGCAGGTCAGTGAATGTGTTGTTTTAGTGGTTGTTGGACATGTTTTGTGGCTTTGTGCCATTCGAATGGTGTATTCTTGTGTTGTTTTGGTTTGTCCTGGTTGTGTACTTGCGTTTTTAGCGTGTGTACGGTGTGTACATGGGCCATTTTGTTGTACAGTGCTGTCCTTGTGTGTGGCTTGGTACGACTCGTACATGCGCGATGTTGTGTGAAGGTGGTGATGTTGGGGCCTGGGGTGCGCTCCGTACTTAGAATGTTGGGGTGGGGGTACGCTCCATGCATACACGGGTGGGGGTACGACTCTAACGTACACGGGTGTACATACACGGGGGGTACGACATGAACGTACACTGGTGTACATACACGGGGGTACGACACGTACACGGGTGTACATACACGGGGGGTACGACACGTAGACGGGTGTACATACACGGGGGTACGACACGTACACGGGTGTACATACACGGGTGGGGGTACGACTCGAACGTACACGGGTGTACATACATGGGGGGTATGACACGTACACGGGTGTACATACACGGGTGGGGGTACGACTCGAACGTACACGGGTGTACATACACGGGGGGTATGACACGTACACAGGTGTACATACATGGGGGGGTACGACACGAACGTACACGGGTGTACATACACGGGGGGTACGACACGTACACGGGTGTACATACACGGGTGGGGGTACGACTCGAACGTACTCGGGTGTACATACACGGGGGTACGACACGTACACGGGTGTACATACATGGGGGTACGACTCGAACGTACACGGGTGTACATACACGGGGGTACGACACGTACACGGGTGTACATACACTGGTGGGGGTACGACTCGAACGTACACGGGTGTACATACATGAGGGGGTACGACACGTACACGGATACACGGGGGGGTACGACTCGAACGTACACGGGTGTACATACACGGGGGTACGACACGTACACGGGTGTACATACACGGGGGGTACGACACATACACAGGTGTACATACACGGGGGTACGACACGTACACAGGTGTACATACACGGGTGGGGGTACGACTCGAACGTACATGGGTGTACATACACGGGGGTACGACACGTACACGGGTGTACATACACGGGTGGGAGTACGACTCGAACGTACACGGGTGTACATACACGGGGGGGTACGACACGTACACGGGTGTACATACACGGGGGGTACGACTCGAACGTACACAGGTGTACATACACGGGGGGTACGACACGTATACGGGTGTACATACACGGGGGTACTACACGTACACGGGTGTACATACACGGGGGTACGACATGTACACGGGTGTACATACACGGGTGGGGGTACGACTCGAATGTACACGGGTGTACATACACGGGGGTACGACACGTACACGGGTGTACATACACGGGTGGGGGTACGACTCGAACGTACACGGGTGTACATACACGGGGGTACGACACGTACACGGGTGTACATACACGGGGGGGTACGACTCGAACGTACACGGGTGTACATACACGGGGGGGTACGACACGAATGTACACGGGTGTACATACACAGGGGTACGACTCGTACACGGGTGTACATACACGGGGGTACAACACGTACACGGGTGTACATACACGGGTTGGGATGTACATACACGGGGGGTACGACTCGAACGTACGGGGGCTGGGGGGGTGTTCGGCGCGTATGCGGGCACATGTCTCCATGTTTGCTATGGGTGTTCGGTGCGGACGGTGTTTTTTCTATACGGTTGTAACATCGGACGCACGGGATGAATCGTGATTCCGCGGTCGGACTTCACTTTTCACATTTGTACGGTAAATCGTCCGGGGACGTGTCGGACACATTTTCCGTCCCGAGGACGTGTGGGGAATACTTCCCAATGCGATTCGTATGGACTTTTTCCCATGCGAATCGTAATTGGCAGTTTGTACATCACTTGTACGATTCGTACGGTAAAAAAAACGGATACGAGTCGTACGGGGAGTTTTTTTACCGGATCGTAATCGGCACCCAAGTGTTTAATTTGAGCCGGGGGTTTCCTGTGCGCGGCACTGGCACTAGTGTGCCACAAGGCGGCACTGTTTGTCTTATTTAGAGACAAGTATAACAACAGTTGTTTGTTAATTCATTACAAATGATTAATGCCTGCCTCCCAAGCCATTCTTATAGCTTAGAGGGCCTAGAATAATCTTAATTGTCACTCCTGGAGGATTGTGAAACTTAGTAGTTGTGTTGGTACTGTCAGTGGCAGAGCTGGGAGGGGCAATGGGTGGTGCAAGTTGGAGTGGCCCCTGAGAAAGGCCCCAACACTTATTTTTTCACAAATTAAGCACTGCCCAACTGAATCATTATCAGAATCCAGGTACCCCCCACTGAGTCATTACGGGTAGCAGGGGCCAAAGCATTTTCGATGATTTGAACGACTAAACAATACACCAAAAATACATTATTTAATTCCCAAACATATATAAAATACTTCAACATTTTAATAGGAAGTTTAGAGCTTTTCTAAATTCAATTGAGGCCGCACATCCCCCATACTATATTCTGGTTCATGCACTGGACTACTCTCATGAAACAATCTGAGAATACTAATATAATTTTTAGCCACTAATTTCAAATTCCTCCACATTTAGAGAACGATTTAAAATTTTCAATTGTACAATTGAACATTTTTGCTTCTTTATTTATTTACACTTTATTAATCTGCTAATATTAATTTATTTTCTAAGCAGTAGCGGACCCTATAAGTAGGATTTGTGGACCCCCATGGGTTTATGGGCCACAGGTTAAGAAACACTGCCTTAGGGTTCAGGACTCTTGTGCGTCTGCTACTTTGTGTTGAGAGCAAGGTTCAGCACTGTGGACTTACCCCTGCTAGTTACCACCAGTAAATTGACCTCCCCAATACATAATATGTGCCTGTGATTGCCAGTGGTCAGCCTCAGCATTCATTTTTGTGGACTGAGACTTAATTTTCATCATCAGATTTTGACCTAGAGAGACAAAATCAGAAAAGGGAGAAAGAGGAGGAAGATAACGATGGACAAAATATAAAAGAAGAATGCAAGAAGGAACAAGAACCAGTGATAATGAGACAGAGACAGGAAATATATAAGATGGTAGAAGAAAGAGACCAGATTTAGAATCATGAATAGGCATCCCTGCTATTCAAAAATCCTGGCATTCAGAAGCAGCTGCATTGGGATCCGAAGAAAAAGTTATTATACTTTTACTCATATTTTTTAAACAAGTTAAACACTGCAACTCCCATGATGAAAACAAGCAGCACTGGATGCCGTAGAGTGTTCAGGCGCATTGCTCTAGTTGTGTCTGTCTTACAACCAACTTACTTACTTACTTACTCCAGGAATTTGTCACTTTAGCACCAAAATATGCATCACAATTTCTGGCGCCTCCGTGAATCCTAGCGCCATGGAGCGCTGTATTGTAAATACAGCACATCCATGGCATTTGCAGCAGGCGCAACAAATCTGACGCATCAATGCTGATGTGTCAGTTCTTGTAAATATGCCCCAACATCTTTACATGGTCACATTCTTAAGTTGCCGTACTTCCCTAAACACAATGACATTTGATACACATCCATTAGCATGCACACATAGGATAACGTTTCTCGAACTCAGTTTGCTTACAATACCAATTCGTAGGCACTCTATCAGAACACCTTGAACATTCTGTACAAAGGCTGAGTTCAGTGTGCAGGATGTTGGTATTTGTTTTTGGGCACTTGGTGACAGAGCTATCACAATAGAGTAGACAATAGCGATCTGACCTGGGTTTTGGCATGATAACATGGAGGATACATAGGACATCTAGCCTTTGTTTATTCAGAGGAACATTTCGCTGGCACTGAGAGGTTGGTCCATGCTGGAATTTCAGCTCGGCTGATTTCTGTCACCTCATCCGAGGGATGCTTTCCGACTCTACACCAAGACAGACGGCTTGCTGACACTAACCCACAGGTAATGGGGAGACAGACCACCTGACAGGGATTTGGCAGATCCACTCCCCTTAGACACGATAGATTAGAAGGTGCTAGGTAGGAGTATAAAATTACAGAACTTATATGTAAGCATATAGGGGCCTATGCATCAACAATGCCATTTGCGATTCCTTATTAGCGAAAAATAAGGAATCGCTAATAAGGAATAGCAAAAGGCTATGCATGTAGGAATCGCTATTCAAATAGCGATTCCTTAATATTCCTTATTACCGAATCGGTAATACCGAATCGGTAATAAGGAATACCTACCCATTCATTCCTATGGGCTTGGAGGCCCATAGGAATGAATGTAAAGCCAGTCTGTATTAGCGATTCGGTATTACCGAATCGCTAATAGCGGGAGCACTTTCAAGGGTGCCAGGGTGTCAAAAGGACACCCTGTTGCACCCCTGAAAATGATATGTGCACATATGTTGCACACACACATGCTCTAAGGGCATGTGTGTGCGCAACATGAAACTTTGAAAAATGCACAAAAGTGCATTTTTCAAAGTTTTTGCAAATTACCATGCAGTTCATCTTCATGGTAATTTGCTCCCCCTATTAGCGAAATCGCTAATTTTTTAACTGTGATGCATTGCATTTAAGGAATCTCACTTTGGGATTCCTTAAATGCAATCGCTATTTAAGGAATCGGTATTTAAGGAATCCCTATTTAAAGAATCGCTATTTAAGGATTCCTTAAATAGCGATTTCTGCTTTTGGGTTGATGCATTGGGATTGGGTATTTTTTACTTAATACCGGGAGCTATTACCGAATCGGTATTTTACCGGCTGGATTTTGGGTTGATGCATGAGGCTGATAGTCTTCTGTAATCAACAAAATGGTCTTCACCATTCTAGTATTGTTAATCACATTATTTTGTTTCCTTCTATCAATCTTTGCAGCACATGTATTTTACTCAAGAAGCACAATTCTTCAATAAATATTGAAACACTTTACCGTGTATTTCTTGATTAGCTCTTTGGGTATGCATAAGTAACTAAGCAAAAGGGTTCTAAATCTGTTACCACAATTTCCTTGGGGAGTCAGGGTTGTCATGTTCTGAGGTTGCACATCCATTTGTTACCCTCTAAGGTTAGGGGTACAGATCATGCACTGTGAGCTAGCAGGACTTGGCCAACATATTTGTAGGGTGCGCAAGGAAACAGTCTTGAATAGTTCTGATGGTTATGTTGTCCAAAAATGCAGTTTTACTTCAGAAAGTATAAGCCATACCCAACAACACAAATGACACAAAACACTTTATTTTGCTAAACATCTATATTATCTACTGGCGGTCGCCAGTAGATAGTTATAGTTAGGACCGAGTTTCCATAGGAAATCTGAAAATTCTATTTTGAATAACTTTGGCGCCGGTTGACGAATCCTCGCGAAATTTTCAAAACTAATGGGGCGCTCCGCTCAGCTCCTACCCTGAAAATCTCGGGGTGATTCGTCAAGCGAGGGCTGAGAAAAAAGGGGGGTCCCAAAACGCGTTTTCCCCATGCATTTTCCCATAGGACCTTTAGTCGAAGGTACAGCCCGAACGGCTGAACAGAATTACTTGAAATTTGGCAAAGAGGTAGTCCTCAGGTCAGGCATGTGCCTTTTGCATATATGATGTCAATCTGTTCAGTAGTTCCTGAGAAAATTGCAGTTAAAAGTACATAAATATCTATAAGCGTGCACCGTGCACGCACCGTGCGCACACCCTAACGCGCGCGAGCGTAATTCTGATTGGTGTTACATGTCAGTCAACATTCGAATCGGTCGAAATCAGGAAATGTCGGCCGCCATTTTGTGTGTTTTGTGTGTGACAGTGAAAAAGAAAGGTGTAGAACATGAAAAGGGGGCAGGGTAGAGAGTTCCTGACCCCCTAGGACCCTGAAGGACCCCAAAGGGTGAAAAAAACATTTGATTTTTTTCTCAAAAAATCACGGGGTGCGCGCACGGTGAAAAAAAAAAAACATTTTAAACGAGCCATTCCATATTACAGGATACAGTCAATCTATAACTATATACATAGGTAGTTTATTGTAAAATAAATATATAAAAAATATAATAATACATACATAACTTAGCATTTAAAAAACCTTACAAATTCACTTAAAAAACCATAGGTTTCACACACGTTATAGTTAGAAATTAGCATTTAAAAAACCTTGCAAATTCACTTAAAAAACCATTGGTTTCACACGTTATAGTTAGCTGGACATTTCACTCGTAAAAAACCATTGAAATTCCCCCGTTATAGTTAGTTCAGATAACTATAAATCGCGCGACTGAAACTTTATCACAAGGATGATGTCATCAGTGATGTCATGAGTGATGCCACTGACCATGTCATGAGTGATGTAATATGTGACGTCATGAGCAATGGATTTCGGGCGCGCGAGTTATAGTTATCTGCGCATAAATTACACAATAAACAGAAAGACAATGTTCACAAAAATAGTAATTCGTTTTTAGGCTGTCCAAATTTTCAGTTCCAAATTGAGCCGAGACAATGATCTGTGTAATTTATGCGCATATGTGTATAACAACCTTTAGGTGTTGGATGTGAGTACTGCATTCTATGGACTCACAAATAATATGCAGTGTAATTCCTATACCTTAAATCTGCCAGAACCATATTATGTGTAGGCTCACTTTACCCTGGTTCTGAGGATCACAGGGTCACTCCTTATTGTATAGTTCATGGCGTTTTGAGAAGGCAAATGGTACACAGGGGCATCATACAGCAACAGGTAAATATATTATCCATTTGCTCCTCAGCAGCAAGAGATCACACTCATTCCAGCTCCTCTCAGCCCCTGCTGTCCCATTTCCAGGTATTTGGGCTGGCTTAAAATGGCTAACATGGCTTCCTGGAGAAATGGATGAGCAGACCAGAATGAATGAAAAAGAATCAGTCAAAGTATAACACCTCTCAGCTTCTGGTAGCCTCAAACATGTCTTATGTGCACGTACTTCTGGTTGTTGTCAAGACCGTGAACCAGTCAGTTTCACTATTACTATTTATATTCTCATGCCAGTTTTGCCTCAGTCAGTCATGTGATAAGGAGACACTTCCTCCTTCTGTTGACTCGTTCAATGATGCGTTAAAACCTCAGCCCAGTCAGTGTCACAGAAATGTTTGTTCCAGCCACAGAAACTTCCCCCACTGGGAGGGCAAGACTAGCTCTTCACTCTCTGATATAGTTGATAAATTATCACTTTTCTGCTATGATCTTTCACATTTTTCCTTCAGTTCAATGCTTGAGATAATTTCAGGTTGGACCAATATGTAAAATCTAGATTACCTCTGTCTTTTATCTGGGAAAAGCACTAAGAGACCTGCTTCAGGCATAATATACTCTCCATAAACACAGCTTTTACATACTTGTATGTGAACATTTGAAATGATAGCTTCTCAAGATGAATCCATACCGATAAAACACAAACTGCATCGAATGATGTACCAATGAATGAGAGGCAAAGGCAAGTCATCTCCCCTAAAAACACCTTCATCCCCTGCAAGGAGCTGCACCACAGGGCAGAAGCCCAGCTATGCGTGAATTGCCTCAGTTGGGTGTTCCTGGGTTCTCAGTGTTTTTTGCATCTCTTTCTTTTATGTCTGAGTTCCAGCTTTAGTTCTGGATCATGTTGCCTCTTGGGTTTCTCAATGGTCCATTGACTCTCTGGCTTGGGTGGTGATGCCCATCTGATTTATTCTTCCAGGGGTCTCCTACATCCTTTTTGGCTCTGCCTGTTCTTTATTCTGCTGGAAGAGGCACCGGTGCTACTGGTGGTTCCTCATCGGTTTTCACGATCTAATTCCTGCTTATGGTGAGGTTTTTGTGGGTTGCTGTTCTACAAAAACGTTTATGTATAAATATGCTTATGTCAAAATAGGTGCTACTGAAATATCAACTTTAGAACAATTACATAATCTTTACAAAATAACTTTAGACTTAACAAAAATATCTACAACAAAGTTAGTGTTGCAAAAATTATTAAAATAATCAACTATATATTTTAATAGTATTTAAAATCATTAAAACGTATAATTACATACAAAAATAACTTTCTGCAAACATTAAAAACCCATATTTGTTATTTTTTTAGGAAATTCAAAATATATTTCATATTTACCAAAAGAATGACAAACATTTAATATTTTAAAGAAGTATATTTATCATACCATATAAATAGCATTTGATAATTTTAAGAATATTGTAAATGTTATTATGATGTATAATAAACTCTAACTTAAAAGTGAACTTAAAAGTAAATTATGTTAATTTAAAAACCCCCATCACAAATGTAGAAAGATTTAATAATTAATGTACCTGTGCCCCTATTTTGCATGGTTACTCCAGATTTCTCATCATTTTGTACACCCTATTTTTGCTGGAATTAGGGTCTGGGCAGTGTTACACATCAATTAAGTGCCACAGTGTGCTCTGGCCCTAAAGTGGTATTGGAAAAATGTGTCTCACTCAGTTGACCTATTTAACCTCTGTGTAAGTCCATTGTAGATGGTGCCTAAAATGCACCTATGGCATGGAAGTTTAAATGTCATATGTGGGGTACAGTGTGCATTTACACCACCCACCTGAAAGGGCCAAATATATATCTGCCAGGAGCCTCACTGTCCTCTGGCTGGGCTGCAGTTTAAAGGCACCACAATAAAATATGTCAAGGAAAAGTGGCTTCACCATGTAGGAAACATAGGGCCCGATTCACAGAACTAACTTAAGATAAAATCCTAAACTTACTACCATTTTTGTATTCACAGAAGGCACTTACTCATTTTGGTATTCACAGAAGACACTCACTCACTTCGGTATTCACAGAAGTTAGGAGTCCTAACTTTAGGACTCCTAAATGCCTTCTGTGAATACCGAAAGTCTTAAAATTAGGATTTCTCTCAGTTTAGGAGTCTTAAAGTTAGGACTCCTAACTTTACTACTAAACTGAGAAAAATACTAATTTTAAGGCTTTCGGTATTCACAGAAGCCATTTAGGAGTCCTAAAGTTAGGAGTCCTAACTTTACTACTACTACTAAATTGAGAAAAATCCTAATTTTAAGACTTTCGGTATTCACAGAAGGCATTTAGGAGTCCTAAAGTTAGGAGTCCTAACTATACTACTACTAAACTGAGAAAAATCCTACTTTTAAAACTTTCGGTATTCACAGAAGGCATCTAGGAGTCCTATAGTTAGGACTCCTAACTTCTGTGAATACCGAAATGAGTAAGTGTCTTCTATGAATACCAAAATGAGTAAGTGCCTTCTGTGAATACCAAAATGGGAGTAAGTTTAGGCTTTTGTCTTAAGTTAGTTCTGTGAATCGGGCCCCATATTTTTGTATGAATATGTCCTCCCTAAAGTGTAGCTTGTAAGCCCATCAGACAGAGTGCCTGATATATAACAAGCATTTGCAATGCAATGGGTCTCGCATTTACGTGAGTTTGAGCTATTGACATTGCAAATAACTATGCCTTTTATTTTTCTTTTCGTTTTAAAAACATAAATAAAAGGCATTGTCATTTACAATGCCAATAGCTTATACTCGTTTAACTGCGAGACCTATTGCATTGCAAATGCTTGTTTAATTATGTTTTTTGTTTGCAGTGGAGTGATTATTTAAAAGAAAAAAAGTGTTCCAAAGCCATACGTACTCCTTTGAGTTGTCGGACAAATTGTTTGCTTTGCATTTAAGATGGGGTACTGGAGGTAAAACTTCATGTACCAGAATGCAACAGGGGAACTAGAACCTACACCCTTAACCTAAAAGAACGTGGTTTCTGTTTCCTTTTGTGTGCAGGCACAGCAGGTAACTGTGCACTAACATACATGCAGTGTGCATACAGAGAAATCATAGTTTACAGACATAGCACACATGGAGAGGGCAAACAGAATACAGAGATCACCCTGTTCCCCTACTCTGGGCATAGATGTATCATGCCAACGGATAACGCAGAGTACAAGACATAATGATTATGGCATGCACCCAGAGCAGTCGGCGCATAAACACACACACCGGAGACTGCTTGTACAGCAGTCACAAAAGGCGCGCATACACACAGTACATATAAGGTATGACTAACAGATGGCGGAGTGAATACACACAAAAACATACGCAGAATGTATTCCATTAGAGTAAACCCGGCCAGTAATCACAGCAGCTGCATGAGATCTATCAATGACCAGCGGAGGCGCTTACTTGTTTTAGCCATGCAAATTACTGTCTCCGTGGTGGCATGGAGCTGGGCAAATCACGCAAAGAACAGAAATGTGCAGTCGCCGTTGTTTAAGCTGAAGCGTGGAGTGAAGCAGGGCCACCAGCCATACCAGCTTTGCCATGGCGAGTGAGCGTGGAGAGGGCCGAAAAGCCTGTGCCAGCGAGCGACCGCCGGAAAGTTTCATGATTAGTGCATGGGTGGGGGTCAGTGTAGGGGAGCGGGATGGGGTCAGATGGGGAGAGATGGGGGCTGTGAAATTGGAGAGGCATCGGGATGAGTGAGTGAAAGACTGAGATAGAGTTTGGATAGCCAGCAGAAGAAAGGAAAGTCGCGGCAGTCATTGTTGAAGCCAAAGTTTGAAAAAAACATATGATAAAGATCGGTGTGCCACGCTGTTTACTTTGTTAAGGCAGGCTAATGACTGTCTCTGTGGTGGCATGGAGGTGAGCGAGCTGCACAGAAGAAAACAACAAGCAGGAAGTGGGATAAGGGAGGGGGTAGGGGAGAGAGGCACGCAGGCTGGCAGCCTGAGTGATCACTTTCGCGGCCGTTTTGATGTTCTCAGTGGCCGCACGGCTCACTGAGGACATCAAAGCGGCCGCGAAAGTGATCAGGCAGTGCTTTTCAGGCTGCCAAATGGTGCGCGCGCCGGGCGCACATGCACTGTATTTGGAGGCCTGAAAAGCACTAGTTTGCACTTCCAGATCCCCCTTTTACAAAAGCTCTCGCGAGAGCAGCGCTAAAGCGCTGGCTCAGGCGAGACCTAAAAACTACATTTCCCAATAGCTGGTCTTACACATGATCCCATTCGACGATGGCTTCTACGCTCTCTTCTTCCAGAGCTTCTCGATATTCTTAGCTTTTTCCTTCAGCTGCATCCTCGGGCCAAGCAGCCCGTGTGCTTTCACAAAGAGGCTACATTAGAACATTTCTACCCTATTTTACAGTATTTAGAGTACTTTTAACTTTTGCCAAAATATTTCAAAAATGGGGTTAGTACTATAAACATGCCTGACTCTTGTAGAATTTTAGGTGTAAGTTACATGCCCAACTCCCCCCCCGTCTTAGAAGGATGGGGTCAGTATAATTATATGACGTTCCCTACTTCTATCTTCACAATACTCTGCTGGCTTCGGGGCTCATTTGAAGGCTACGTCTGAAGAAAACAGCATTGTGACTAGCACCTGCGCAGTGTGACGTCGTTGCCACGCCCCCCGATTCTGCGCAGTGCCTTCCTGTGCACGGCAGACATGGCGGCTCGGTGCTCCTCCGTTGGCTCTCGGTCACTGTGTCCCGGGGCCTGTGGAGCCGTGCCCTGCAGCGCCTTGGGGAAACGGGGCAGGGCCCACGAGCAGTCCTTGCTCTCACAGCCCAAGGAGGAGTTACACCCGAGAGACTAGGAGGTAAGGTGTCATGGACTTGGACTATGTGCATGACACGAAGGCGAAGTGTATGTGCCGGTATTGACCTTTGGGACACCTAGGGATATATTTTGACGGGTTTTAGTGGAGGTGACTGTGGGCTTAGACGATATACCCAAGTGATGGAGTCTGACGCACTTTGGTGATCTGGTAACCGAGTCTTCTCGTGGTGTTACTTTGAAAACGAGGATTTCTGTTCTGCTGGTAACCGAGTCTTCTCGTGGTGTTACTTTGAAAACGAGGATTTCTGTACTGCACGTGTGATAACACAGGGAGGTGCATTCACAAAAATGTGACCCAGAACAAGAATATCTCCATGAACTGATCTACATCGTAAAGCATGAGACCGGGAAGTAATGTTTATTGTTTTAATAAAGGATTGCAATAAAAAGTATAAAACATCACACATAATATAAGTATCGGAAAATGTCAAAAGAAAGTTCTAAATTGATCGTATCCTAAAATCATGACATACAAGAGACCGGTCTCTATGCGGGTAGACTCATGGCGTACAATTGAGAATACGAGCATAATCTTTAAATCGCATAGTAATAATTAGTGCATCTGATCTAAAACTTCTTTCCAACAAGATGTAATTTCTTAAATTCAATTTCAACACCGGAGGTAAATTAACATCTGCTGATCATGGCACCAGTCCTAAAACAAAGGCGAGACCTATTGGCTTTGCCAATACTTGTTGTACAGGGGGGGCGGCGGCGGTGGCGAGGTGTGTGCGCGCGCGTTAGGCAGCCGCGGATGTGGTGAGGGGGGTCGGCAGCGGCGGGGTGTGTGCGCGCTTGTGTCTGTGTGTGCGTCTCCGCAAGCGCGTCTCAGAAGCGCGTCCACAGACCCCGATCGCTGCGCGTGCCCCGGTCTGTCTCCCTTGAGAGGCATCACGGCAACAATAGTTCTCGTTGGCGGCAGCGCTTTGCGCTGCAACGCCAGCGAGACCTAAAAAAGTGGATCACCGTATATTTATAAAGTGTGCTTGAAGGCCTATAAGCTTTTTTACTGTCTAGGTTCAGCTGCGTTTTTCATAGGGTGTGTCTCATTAAAATATGTAATTCTATATATTGGGAAAAGGCTAACAATGTTATTCAGTTATTCCCATCTTAAATTTCAAAATATGATTAAATGATTAAATCAGATTTTTGATAACTTGAGCGGAAAAGTAACCTTAGAAAAATGTATTTACACTACTTTAGCTAGAACAGGCTTTCAACAAGTTCTGTTACTCATCACCCCTGCACAGCTGGAATTTACATCCTTGACTAGGAGAGTTAACGACCTGGGCACAGAAAAGAATGACCTTACGCTAAACCCAGGAAGGACAGGGTAGTGTTAACTGATCACCCCTTAGCAGGGATTAGCTATCTGGGAATGGACAGCAGCAGCTGACAAAAAAAGATAGCCTTTGCACTAACTCTTTGGAGTTGGAGATGCTAGGGAGGGCTTCTCTTACTCGGTCACAGGAACCTCCTAGAAAACTAGCCTCCAGTCAAAGTGTGGGAAAACCAGGTTGGACACTAACAGATGGATAGAGAGCTCATATAAGTAGCTGAAGAACAGAAGACAGACCTGTCTGGTGACCGAAGAGTTACACCATACTGAAACATGCTCTCGTGGGAAATCTTTTAGTAAAGCAAAGATGAAGTGCAGCAGAAGGAGATTTAAGGACTGTGAGAAAATAATTAGGATTGGGTTGCAGAATTGCTGCAATGACTAGCTGGTGCACAGGATAAACATGGCACTTCAGTTACCACCTCCTCAAAACATCGAAAGAAGATTCATGACTCTTGCTGAAATAAGAGGGCTCTCTCAGGACTCAGGAACTCCTGAATCTGGTTGCCACCTAGACAAGGGAACTGGAGGATTAACCTCCTTATGCTTGCTTCGAAGACACAAAAAAGGACTTAAAGAGGGTCCAGCTTATCTCCAAAGACTGGACACTGCAGGAGCCCTGACTGGAGAGAGACCTGGTGCCTAGAAGCCTGCCTAAGAAGCTAATGGCCGCAGCAGTGATCAGAACTTTCCCAGCAGTTAAACAAATTGTGATTAATGATATTTTCTGCCTCAAGGGCATGGTGCTGAGGCTTTCTCAGGAAGGTTGCACCCTAGGAGGGCAAGAGCTTTTTGCAGCACTGAACACAGGCTAGATGAAACCTCACACTAAAGGTTTCTGCTATCATGGACAGCATCAAGCCTTGTCCTGTTAGAGGATATAGACATCATAAAAAGTGAGTACGTCTGACAGTAAAACCTTGGACTTCTGTGAAGCAGCAATTCTTTTAGTCCAGTGAAGTTACCTCGATGGCCATGAAATTCTGGTTTGTACCAATCTGAGCTTTAAGTCTCCAAACCAATGGCTTCAGGGGTGAAATTCAATAATCACAAAATAAAAAAAAATATCAAAAATATACTTTTCTAAATACAACTAACATTGGGGAACATGCATATAAAGGGAGGAGGCAGATTTAGTATTCAAACGTCAGTCTCTGGAAGATTGGGAAAACTGCATATAATTGGCATTCAGATGGTACATATATTCGCACAGGAGTAGGATTGCTATTCTAACTCCAGTGCAACTATGTTATATTATGTTATGTTATGTTACAGAAATTTATAAAGCGCACGTATACAAAGTGTATATGTTGGGGGTAGGTGCAGAATTGCTATTCCAACTCCAGTCCTGCAAATATTGTGGAAAGGAAGTATAAAAGGAGAAGGTTCAGATATATGTCCTATTAACACTGTGGAACATGTATATCCTTGGAGGGATCAGTTTTAATATTCTAGCTCCAGTCCAAAAAGTGCATATAATTGGGGGTGGGTGGTATGCTAATCTAAATTCAGTCCTTTGAACATTGGGGAAAGAAAGTGCGTACATTTGGTATGAGGTAGGGGTGAAACTACTATTCTCTCTTGACTGTCACTAACATTGAGAAAAGTGCATATCTTTAGGGGGGTGAAATAAACTTTTCTAACCACAGTCCAATTACCATTCAGGAAATTGCAATTATTTAGGAACAGTGGGTCTGGTTTATTATTATGACTCTAACTCTAGCCCCACTAACGTTGTGAAATGCACATATAATTGAGGAGGGGTCAGATTTACAATTCTAACTCCAGTTCTACAAACACATATATTGAGGATTAGATTTGCTACTCTAACTGCAGTCCTACGCACATTGTGGAGAGTGCATACATAAGAGGGAGGGGGTCATATTTACTGTTCTACCCCTATTCTCTGGGACACTTGGTGAATGTGCTCATAATTGGGGGAAGGACGTCAAATGTATTATTCTTATTTAAGTACAACTAACATTGAAAACATTGATTATAATTGGGGAGAGGGTGCCAGATGTAATGTTCTACCCCCAGACCCAGGAACATTGGGAAAAGTGCTTATATTTGGGAGGGGTCAATTTTACTATTCTAACTCCAGTCCCATTAACACTTGGCAAGTAGCATATATTTTAGGCGTGTGTGTTCAGATTTAATGTTCTAACTCCAGTTTCACGAAAATTGAGAAAAGTGCATAAAACTGGTGGATGGGTCAGATTTACTATTCTAAATGCAATCCTACTAACAGTGGGGGAGGTGCACATATTTGGGGGCTCACAAACACTATTTCAACTCCAGTACAACTAACATTGGAGAAAGTGCATAGAATGGGGAAGGGGACAGATTTAATATTTACTATTCTAACTCCAATCTTACAAATATTGGCTAAAGTGCATATGTATGGGAGGCAGGTTTATTACTCTAATTCCAGTCCCAGGATCTTTGGAGAAAGTGCATATATATATATGAGGGTGGAGTTTCATTTATTACTCTAACTACAATACAATTAGCAATGAGGAAAGTGGGTAGAATTTAGGGGAGGCAGATTTAATATTCAAACTCCAGCTCACTGATATTGGAGAAAGTAAATATATTTGGGGAGAACAGAGCAGAATTACTCTTCTAACTCCAGTATGAACACTGAGGAAACAGAATATAATTGGTGAGGGGAAGATTTACTTTTGTAACTCCAGTGCTACACACAATGGTGAAAGTGTGCTTATCCTGGGAACTGGAATGGGTCAGAATTACTATTCCATCTCCAGTCCAACGAAAAGTGGGGAAAGTACATATCACCGGGAGGTCAAAATTAATATTCTAACACCAAACACATTTTTTTCACATTGAAGTAAATTTTATCAAAAAGTATTAAAAAAGTGAAAACAAATCCTATAATTCTAATTTTTAAAAATTATATAAGCTTCAAACTACAATAAAGAAATGTAGGAATATGTTTTAAATACTTTTCTTAACATTTTTAATAAGAACAATTAAAGTGCATGTACAATATTTAATATTTGTAAACTAAGAAATGAAAGCAAATAAAATGAAAGTATTACGAACCCCGGTAATTATTTTTAAATATGTTTTACTGCATATATGCATATTTATTTAAACCTAACCCGAGATGATTCTATTATTAAAGAAAATAATAATAATCTCAATGAACGCCATAGCTAAAATGAAATTAATGTATCTTGAAATAACACCATCAATCAATCAATCAATCAATCAACAAATTTGTAAAGCGCGCTACTCACCCGCAGGGTTCTCAAGGCGCTGAGGGGGGGGGGGGGAGGGGTCGCTACTGCTCGAACAACCAGGTCTTGAGTTGTTTCCTGAAGGAGAGATGGTCCGGGGTCAGCCGTAGGTGAGTGGGGAGGGACTTCCATGTCTTGGCTGCCAGGTAGGAGAAGGATCTTCCTCCGATGGTGGACTTCTGGAAGCGTGGGACGGAGGCGAGGGTGAGGCTGGCGGATCGGAGCTGGCGGGTGGGTGTGTAGTATGTGAGGCGGTTGTTGAGGTACTTCGGGCCCGTGTCGTGGAGAGCCTTGTGTGCATGGGTGAGGAGTCTGAACGTGATCCTCTTGTTGACGGGGAGCCAGTGCAGGTCTTTCAGGTGGTCAGAGATGTGGCGAGGGATGTCCAGGATGAGTCTTGCTGAGGCGTTCTGAATGCGCTGGAGTCTTTTCTGGAGTTTGGCTGTGGTTCCAGCGTAGAGGGTGTTTCCGTAGTCCAGACGGCTAGTGACGAGGGCCTGGGTGACCGTCTTCCTGGTTTCGGTGGGGATCCATCGGAAGATTTTTCGGAGCATGCGCAGGGTGTTGAAGCAGGATGATGAGACAGCGGTCACTTGCTTGGTCATCGTGAGGGAGGAGTCCAGGATGAAGCCTAGGTTGCGGGCGTGGTCTGTTGGTTTGGGTGCGAATCCCAGGGCAGGGGGCCACCAGGAGTCGTCCCAGGCGGAGGGAGATGGTCCGAGGATGAGGACTTCCGTCTTGTCTGAGTTCAGTTTCAGACGGCTGGTCTTCATCCATTCTGCGACGTCTTTCATTCCTTCCTGGAGGTTGGCTTTGGCGGTGGTGGGGTCGTAGGTGAGGGAAAGGATCAGCTGGGTGTCGTCGGCATAGGAGATGATGTTGAAGTTGTGTTGGCGAGCAATGTCTGCGAGAGGGCTCATGTAGACGTTGAAGAGGGTGGGGCTGAGGGAGGATCCCTGCGGAACGCCGCAGATGACTTCGGTGGCTGCGGAGCGGAACGGGGGGAGGCGGACTCTCTGGGTTCTTCCGGCGAGGAACGAGATGATCCACTCCAGTGCCGCTCCTTGGATACCGGTGGTGTTGAGGCGCTGTATCAGGGTGCGGTGACTTATGGTGTCGAAGGCTGCTGAGAGGTCCAGGAGGATGAGGGCAGCAGTTTCCCCGTTGTCGAGCAGGGACCTGATGTCGTCAGTGGCTGCGATGAGGGCGGTCTCGGTGCTGTGGTTTGCTCGGAAACCGGACTGCGAGGGGTCGAGGGATCCGTTGGTCTCGTGGAAGGCGGAGAGTTGTCTGTTGACGGTCTTCTCAATGACTTTGGCTGGAAAGGGGAGGAGCGAGATGGGTCGAAAGTTCTTGAGGTCCGTGGGGTCCGCGGTGGGTTTCTACAGGAGGGCGTTCAGCTCGGCGTGTTTCCAGCTCTCCGGGAAGGTGGCAGATGCGAAGGAGCTGTTGATGATGTTCCGGAGCTGGGGAGCGATGATGGAGTCGGCTTTGTTGAAGATGTGGTGTGGGCAGGGGTTGGTTGGGGAGCCGGAGTGAATGGTGTTCATCAGGCGGGTGGTGTCTTCGGTGCTAACAGGGGTCCAGGTGCAGAGGATGGTGGTGGGGGGCGTTGGTTCGGTGGTCGGGTGCGTGGTCTGTGCGCTGAAGCTGTTGTGTATGTCGGCGATCTTGCGGTGGAAGAACGAGGCGAGAGAGTCGCAGAGGTCTTGAGAGGGTGTGATGTCGTTGTTGCCGGCGCTGGGGTTGGAGAGCTCTTTAACGATGCTGAAGAGTTCCTTGCTGTTGTGGGCGTTGTTGTCCAGTCGTTCTTTGAATGCTGTCTTCTTGGTGATGCGGATCAGCTGATGGTGTTTGCAGGTGGCTTTCTTGAGGGCTGTCATGTTTTCAGTTGTCTGGTCGTGGCGCCAGGTTTTCTCAAGGTTGCAGCAGATTTTCTTGGAGTTTTTGAGGTCGTTGGTAAACCACGGGGCTTTCTTGCTGCCGGGTCTGCTGAGGGGGTTCTTCAGTGGTGCGAGATCGTCGGCGCAGTTGGTGAGCCACCGCGTGAGGTTGCGGGCTGCTTCGTTGGGGTCCGCCGTGTTGGTGGGAGGGTTCTGGCTGAGGGAGGTGGTGAGCTGGTCGGTGGTGATCTTGCTCCAGCTTCTGCGGGGAACCTGTTGCGGGTGGTGGTGGGTCGTGGTTTTCCTGAAGTTGAAGTGGACGCAGCTGTGGTCTGTCCAGTGTAGTCCGGAGGAGTGGCTGAAGGAGATGTGCTTGCTGGAGGAGAAGACAGGGTCAAGCGTGTGGCCGGCGTAGTGGGTGGGAGTGGTCACCAGTTGCTTGAGTCCGAGGTTGGCGAGGTTGTCCAGCAGGGCGGCGGTGTTGCGGTCCTTGTTGTTCTCCAGGTGGAAGTTGAGATCCCCTAGGAGGATGTAGTCTGTGGAGGTGAGGGCATGTGGACTGATGAAGTCTGCGATGGCTTCGCTGAATTGTGTGCGTGGTCCCGGGGGTCTGTAGATGAGAGTGCCTCTGAGAGTGGTCTTGGGGTCGGTGTGTATCTGGAAGTAAAGGTGCTCGGCGGCGGTGAGGGTGTCGTTGGAGTTGGTTGTGATGCGGATGGTGTTCCTGTGGACGATGGCGATGCCTCCCCCGGTTTGATTGACGCGGTCCCTCCGGGTGGTCTTGTAGCCAACCGGGATGGCTATGGCGATGTCGGGGGCTGAGGAGGCGTTCATCCAGGTTTCCGTGAGAAAGGCGACGTCCGGCGCTGTTGTGTCGAGGAGGTCCCAGAGTTCGACGGCGTGCCTGTGGACGGAGCGGGTGTTGAGCAGGATGCACTTGAGATGGTTGTTGTTGGCGCTAGGTCTGGTGGGCGTGTTGCAAGTCCGGAGGCAGGTGAATTTGCAAGTTTGGCAGGAGAAGGGTCCGTGGGAGCGTAACGGGGTGGCTTGGTAGCAGGCGGGGTTTCGGCCGGCGTTGAGAGCGTGGAGGGTGGCAGCGGCGTAAGTTCGGCAGGTGCGCTGGCATCGTCGAGGTCCAGGGGTAAAGGCGCTGGGTGCGGTCCAGGCGCGGACGGGCGTAGGGACGCTGCGCGTACGCGCGGGCTCCATATGAGGCGAAGTGGGAGGGAGGAGCAGCTGGGAGGCGGGAGCGGGGTGGCCAATGGGGATACAGAAATGAAAAGGGGGCGGAGCCGCGAGGTAGCTGCGGCGGGAAGCGGGTAGCGGGAGGGCACACCAGGGGTACAGTACTAATGAGGGCACAATCTCTATTAACAGAAAGGAAAATAAGGAAACAATGCAAATATTTAGTACAGCACGAGACACAGTAATTGGGGGCTACAGCGGGGAGAGATCGGAAGAGCAGCAGCGAGGGGCACCGAGGCCAGGAGCGAGCCTGTGGCACCTGGGCAGGGACACGCTACAGCTGGAGGGCCGTGCGGTGTGGGGTGTGTCCTGGGGTCAGGTCACACTCGCCTGCGCCGCGCTGGCTCCATATGAGGCCAAGTGGGAGGGAGGAGCAGCTGGGAGGTGGGAGCGGGGCGGCCAATGGGGATACAGAAATGAAAAGGGGGCGGGGCCGCGAGGGAGCTGCGGCGGGAAGTGGGTAGCGGGAGGGCACACCAGGGGTACAGTATTAATGAGGGCACAATCTCTATTAACAGAAAGGAAAATAAGGAAACAATGCAAATATTTAGTACAGCACGAGACACAGTAATTGGGGGCTACAGCGGGGAGAGATCGGAAGAGCAGCAGCGAGGGGCACCGAGGCCAGGAGCGAGCCTGTGGCACCTGGGCAGGGACACGCTACAGCTGGAGGGCCGTGCGGCGTGGGGGGTGTCCTGGGGTCAGGTCACACTCGCCTGCGACGCGCGGGCTCCATATGAGGCCAAGTGGGAGGGAGGAGCAGCTGGGAGATGGGAGCGGATCGGCCAATGGGGATACAGAAAGGAAAAGGGGGCGGGGCCGCGAGGGAGCTGCGGCGGGAAGCGGGTAGCGGGAGGGCAAACCAGGGGTACAGTACTAATGAGGGCACAATCTCTATTAACAGAAAGGAAAATAAGGAAACAATGCAAATATTTAGTACAGCACGAGACACAGTAATTGGGGGCTACAGCGGGGAGAGATCGGAAGAGCAGCAGCGAGGGGCACCGAGGCCAGGAGCGAGCCTGTGGCGCCTGGGCAGGGACACGCTACAGCTGGAGGGCCGTGCGGCATGGGGGTGTCCTGGGGTCAGGTCACACTCGCCTGCGCCGCGCGGGCTCCATATGAGGCCAAGTGGGAGAGAGGAGCAGCTGGGAGGCAGGAGCGGGGCGGCCAATGGGGATACAGAAATGAAAAGGGGGCAGGGCCGCGAGGGAGCTGCGGCGGGAAGCGGGTAGCGGGAGGGCACACCAGGGGTACAGTACTAATGAGGGCACAATCTCTATTAACAGAAAGGAAAATAAGGAAACAATGCAAATATTTAGTACAGCACGAGACACAGTAATTGGGGGCTACAGCGGGGAGAGATCGGAAGAGCAGCAGCGAGGGGCACCGAGGCCAGGAGCGAGCCTGTGGCACCTGGGCAGGGACACGCTACAGCTGGAGGGCCGTGCTGTGTGGGGGGTGTCCTGGGGTCAGGTCACACTCGCCTGCACCGCGCGGGCTCCATATGAGGCCAAGTGGGAGGGAGGAGCAGCTGGGAGGCGGGAGCGGGGCGGCCAATGGGGATACATAAATGAAAAGGGGGTGGGGCCGCGAGGGAGCTGCGGCGGGAAGCGGGTAGCGGGAGGGCACACCAGGGGTACAGTACTAATGAGGGCACAATCTCTATTAACAGAAAAGAAAATAAGGAAACAATGCAAATATTTAGTACAACACGAGACACAGTAATTGGGGGCTACAGCGGGGAGAGATCGTAAGAGCTGCAGCGAGGGGCACCGAGGCAAGGAGCGAGCCTGTGGCGCCTGGGCAGGGACACGCTACAGCTGGAGGGCCGTGCGGCGTGGGGGGTGTCCTGGGGTCAGGTCACTATCCACTCCACGCCCTAATAAATCCAACAACCTGTAAAAAGAAAATCACAGAAACGTATACCTTCATAAAAAAGTAAACATAGAAACAAAAGAATGGTTAAAATAATTATCATAACAATAAAATATTTGGGCTGAGAGGGAGGGGAAGACTTTTTTCAGTTTGCTCTAATTTTACGGCCCAAAAAAACAAACAAAAAAACCTGCAAGCTTTAAGCTTGATGGGAACCTCTTTCTTTAGCTGATGGGACTATCTAGCGAAACTGCAATAATAAACAGATCGCCTGCTTCATATCGGGGCGCTTGAAATTCTCTGGGTAGGGGGGCTCAGATTGCAGTATGTGATGTGTGCGATTCTTAGTGGGTTGGTTGGAGCTGAGAAAGAGGAAAATAATATTTCAAACACCTTATTGTTAACAGGCATATGAATGAGTATTTTATATTGCTGGAGATTTAAACATTCACACATGCCCACATTCGACTACATGGGTATGTGGGGTGACTGATGAGGCTGGGAATGGCTTTTTGCATTTCCCCCATGGTGACTATGGCAAACGATTAAATTCTATGATATCTAAGTTTGATTTACATTTATTAGAGAGTGCCCGAGATAATAAGGGGGATCTTATCCCAACCTTTATAGGGAGGAATTCAACGTCCGTTAGCGACCATATCTTAATATCTGCCAATGCATGTAAGTGGTGCACCTCACCACGGGTAGTCTCCCCGGGTCTCAGTGAACACAACTTTATAATCTTGTCTGTCTTCTTCTGGGACAAGCATAGTGTGACATCTTCTAGTTGTACTACTGATATTGTACCAATAAGACCTAATGGGACTTGTATTAAGTGGAACGGAGTGGACCAGGCTCAATTTATGTCCGATATTTGTACTAAAGGTTTTATTTACATCATGTGTTGTCTAGAAGATGTGGCTACCCCCTATCAGATATTTGATAATTTTATTGTCATTATTCACATAATAGATGCCCTCCTGACCCTCTCTAATAAACCAGGCTTTTTTAAACGCAAAGGCTGGTTCAACCATGCATGTACAAACCGCCACTAGGGAGCTGAAGCTGGCCCTCAGTAAACGACCCAGGGACAGTTTATTGATTAAATCCCTTAGATCTAAACACAGAGAGGGACTTCTAGCAATGGAAAAAGAAGTACAAGAAGTGGCCTGGTCAAAACTGTCCCAAGCAACAAATATAGGTGATTGGAAAATATTTTGAGACACTGTTAATTTGTCTTTTTTAAAAAACAATTCCTTCCCCGAATTGTTGTCTCATATTACTAGTGAGGCTTGGGTCACCCATTTTACTGTTATTTTTAATCCGTCAATGGTAGGAGTAGCGTCCACTGCAAGCAAGTAGCAGCTGCTACAGCCCCCTTTACCCTTGGATATTACAATACAGGAAGTGGTATGGGCCCTGAAGGAAAGTAAAGGGGGTAAAGCCCAGGGCCCAGATGGGGTTCCAGTAGATGTATTTAAGAACAATTTTGTTTTATGGGCGCCAATTTTCAACAAGAATTCCGCCTACATGGGATGCGTCTATTATAGTCCCCATCCACAAGAAGGGCAACAAATCAGATCCCAAAAATTATACGCTGATTTAATTGCTAAATTCATCTGTAAAAGTGATGAGTAAAGTCCTGCTTAAAAGACTAGAAGAATGGGCTTGGGACTGTTCAATACTTTCACTGGCCCAGTTTGGTTTTAGGAAAGGCCTGGGGACCATCGAGCAATGTGTGAATCTCGATCTGCTTATAGGCAATTACACCAGTGCTAAAGGTGGAAGATAATTTCTCTGTTTCGCTGACTTGAGCAGCGCTTTTGATCTAGTAGATCATTACATTCTTTGGACAACTTTGCTCGATATGGGAGAACCCAGGCCAATTATCTGTTTCCTGGCTAGACTGTACAAGAACTTGGAGAGCAAAGTACGTTACGGACCCCGTGGGGACTGCACCAATAATTTTGAGGTAAAACGCGGCATTCGGCAAGGCTGTGTTTTAGCCCCTCTTTTATTTTATTTATTTATTAATGGCGTGGACCAGATCTTACAAACAGTCTTTGCCGATGTCCGCCAAGTGGCCGGGCGCCCCACCCTGGTACTATTATATGCAGATGACACTGTCCTGCTGGCCAGGACCCCTGTCGGTTTGCAACATTTAATGGATGCCTTTGGGGACTTTATTGACACTTAGAAATTGGTTATTAATAAAAGTAAAACCTATGCAATGGTATGCGGGCCCAGGGTTAAAAACGTAGAATATTTTTTATGGACAAGTCACCAGTGACTTCTGTCGATTCATTCTGCTACCTGGGCATCACTTTCTCTGGTAACGGTTCATGGACTCGTGAAATTACCAATGTCATGAGCAAAATGGACAGAAGTACCCACAGTATTTTCAGATTCTCCGCCAAGCTGGGTTCTAGGCCAGTCAGGGAGATGTCTGCAATTTATAGGGCAAGGGTTTTATCCACCGCAACATATGGGGCTGGTGTGTGGGGCCACTATGGTTGCAAAGCATTGCAGACTAAGGAAAATGGCTTTCTCAAACGTCTTCTTAGTCTGCCCATTTCGGCTTCATCTGAGATTACTCATAGAGAAGTAGGGCTCCAGTGCCTCACAGATATAGTGGCATCACGTCCCTTATTGCTAGGGCACTCTATATGGTCCAAAGAAGAAACTAGTTTTACGAAAGCAATTATACAAGATTGTTTCACCTTGGATAATGCCATGACGGTCCCCTGGCTAAGATATATTAATTCTGTGTATAGTCTGGACCAACCCCTTACAAGTTTTATCACTTAGTAAGTTGTCTATTAGAGAAATTTTTATGAATGATAAGAGGGAAATCCGGCTTGCTAGTGAAAGTAGGAAATCAACTGTCATGTTTTATTTAACACTTACCTTAACAGCTGGCTGTCAGGATTATCTAATTTATATCCCCAGTCTTATGCACCGTTTTGTCATAGTCAGATTTAGATTGGGAATTGTCCATCATTTAGTCGCCTTTCCCACAATGAAAACCTGTCCTTCGGACGGGTTCCCTTGCCCATGCGATGGACGGAGTAAACAGAGCACTGTGCACTGTATGTTGTTCTGTGACTTTTATTCTGGTTTTAGAGGTTATTACTTAAAACCACTTCTGCTTGCATATGGCAATTTATCGCATCTTGCGGCAGTGAAATATTTGTCTGAACTTATTGATGCCAGGGTCTGTCTCAATGTGGTGCTTTTTATTATTAATGCACTTAATGTACGTAAAAGTATAATTGTTCCAATATAGCGCCGAGCCCTGGATGATTTGACGAAACTGTATTGCTTTTTTAAATTGACATTTTATGTGTTCTTATGATGTGATTAACTTTGACCCCATGTTGTTTAACAAGTGCTATTCGTCACCGTGGATGAAATATTATGGCTTACAGTTGGAGGGAGAAACAGAGAATTAGGGTTCATTATCTGGGAGGCGGAGGGAAAAACTCAGCATGAGGTAACTTATGACCCATTTGGCATTGTGCAGGAATGTGCGCGGTTGATGTCATGATCTATGTACAATTGGATCTCTCGTGTCCCTCAATGTATAGCCCTGTAGGGGATATGTATGATGAACACTGGCCGACTGAAATTGCTCTACAACTAATCATGTCAAGTACTCATAATATGTTCTATATGTTCTTTCATTGTCAAAATACAATAAAAAAAATATTTTTTTTAAAAACAAACAAGTGCTATTCGTCATGTTTTTATCTGATAGTAATCATTTGTAACGTAATTAGTTTTTATGCATACATTTGTGGTTGTTTTATACACACCGAATACAGTTAATTGAATTGAATTGAATGAGAGTGAGGCAGAATGAAAAGTTTAGAATAATAGGGCAAAATCTTGCGTTTTCCAGCTCCATGTGTGAGCGATGAAAAAGTCACTGGTTTTTTGACGCATTTCAGAAGGGAACTTCCACAACTGAGAACAGATCTGCTTTCTGAGAGTTCAGTTATGTGTCAGGTCTGGGTCACAAGTGTATTGGCCTTCTCAGCCACGTGACTGCCTGCCAGCCTTCCTTCAGCTTCCCAACCAACTGACCCACCTGTCTCCCCTCTTCAGCGAATGCAGGTGCACTGGGGTTTTCGATGCAACTTCATACCACAGCCATAGAGTTCTCTAGAAACGGTAACGCAACGCCTGCAATGCAATGCCCGAGTGTCAATTGTAGATCGAAGAGGGGTTAGTGCAGTCACACCAGTCTGCCCACACTCAGCATGCTACCAAAGGAAACACAGGTTCACACCCTTGCCGAAAGAGGAACCACAGACATCCCCGGCAGCTGCTTGAATCTATTAACTCCTCCTTGCTTCTGTAAAATGTTAAGAAAAAACCTTTCTTGCGCTAAGGCAGATGTTTGGTCCCACAAAGTTTAAAAATGTGAACTTTATGATATAAGACGTGTGGGTTTGATTGAATGGGAGACAGCAGCACGGATCTAGCTCAGGATGCATCATGCGGTCGCTTTCGTGGGCCAGACAAGAAGGGCCCCCTTAAGTATTACCTATTTGATACACATGTACACAACGTTTTTCGCCACTGTCCAAACCTGGTGGCTTAGTGGACTCAAGCATCCATGTTTTTGACCCCAAGGTAACAGGTCTGAAGGCCAACAAGTACCCCCAGCCTTTCTTCGTTCCGAGGTTACAATGAGCACTCCTGAATTGGGTAATAATAGCCATCTTTTATCTGTCAAGAGCGCCAGGAGATGTGTGTATGATGTAAAGTGCTCTGGCACCCTACTCTGGTGTGAAAGGCGCTATGGAACAAATGAACTACATGTGAGAGAGAGGCACTGCTGGAGATAGTGAGGGAGTCACTGAAGAGCCTCATCAAAGATTGTCATATCCTGGTGTACAGTAAAGTCATCATTTACTATGCTTTAGAAGCTAATAAAATTAATATATAATGACAAATGTGTTGTAGAATGCACCATGTTTTCCAAAATTTTCTTGGGGGTATGAAAACAAAGGCTGTAAGCTGTCAGATTGTTTGTAACACACAACTTTTAAATATCTGCAAATGAACGGTGCACAAATGGACCACTTGTTTGTAATTCAGAAGTTTTATTAGGATCAAAACAATCAAGACACTTTACTTGGTGATGTTCAAATTCTACATATTTGCCGAAACCAAATTTCCAAACATTAGAATTTGTGCGCTATATAGTTATATCAGTAAAACTGCATGTTGGCATTTTTCTTCCATTCAATAGAAAATGTTCTGTATGTGAAAGACAGTGCCTCCTACTGCCCTACAATTATGCCTTAACAGTATATATAGTTACTAGTCTGTGGCACACTTCTGTGCATCAATGAGAATCTGCAGTTTACAGCTCACAGATATGAAACAGCCCAAGCAGTATACTATTTCCATTATACAGGTAAAATAAGGAGGGCTGATATACAGAAAGCCACTAGCCAGGACATTATATAGTACTGTCAACTCCTATCTAACCAATCTGACCCACAAGAATATCATAACGCTCAGCAGTGGGTAGCCAGTTATAGCTCATGCAGGCTGGTTAATAACATCGGGCCGATTCACAGAACTAATTTGAGATAAAATCCTAAACTTACTACTTTTGGTATTCACAGAAGGCATTTAGTAGTAATAAAGTTAGGACTCCTAACTTTACTGCTATAAACTGAGATAAAATCCTAAACTTACTACTTTTGGTATTCACAGAAGGCATTTAGTAGTAGTAAAGTTAGGACTCCTAGGGGGCAATGCAGCTTGCACCACCCATTGCCCTTGCAAGTGAGGCCAATGATAGTACCAACACAACTACTGACCATCACACTCCTATAAGTGCGACACTTCAGACTATTCCAGAACTCCAAGGCTATAAGAATGTCGTCTGCAATAGGTATTAGTCATTTTTAATGTACACTGAATTAATAAACAATTGTTGTTGTCCTAATTTCTAGATTAGACAAACAGTGTCACCAAGTGGCGGAATGTTGTAAGTGCTGGTGTTGATAAGAAACTGCCGGTGCCAAGCACCGAAAACACCCGACTCAGATTAAGCATTGCCCAACACCCTTTATGTTTCTGAATGACAGGCTCAAGAAGGAAGTCATGCTGGGTCTATCACCAAGTCTTTAAACATTAAAATAGGCAAGACCGTAACCGTGCGGCACTAAATTTCAAGAGCCGTTTAAATATATTATGTATGAAATATAATTGAGGGCAGAAAGTGGTAAATTTTCAGGCCAATAGAACTAGCCATTCCTAATTTTTGACCCAGACAGGCCCCCATACCAGTCAATATAAAAAACAAGCAGCGGCGGAATGCACTGATCGGAGGTAGTGGGGCGGGGCGGGAGGGGAGAGGGGGGAGGACAGGAGAGGTAGAGGTAGGAGGGGGGAGGACACAAGGGAAAGCGGGAATAAAAAAAAATTAAAAAAAACCCTCGCTCAGCCTTACCGGAAGCACACCCAGGCGACCAGTCAGCCAATCACAACCCTGCCTTAGCAGTTTTGTGATTGGTCTGAGGGCCGTGTTTTGGCGCTCAGACGCTAACTGGGGGCCTGGGCATGTTCTCCATGTAGGCTGTAATGCAGCATGCATGGAGAACATGCAAAGTGCGCAATACTGTTTTGTGTGGCAGTCACTGCGCACTTTAGGAGGGTGCTACGACTCTTCTCCTGCCACCGCCCCCTAACGCAAAGCAGGCAGAAGTAGGAAAAAATAAAATGATAATAACACGAGTTATAGTCATTTCATTCTCCCTTTGTGTCACTGCAAAAAGGCAGTGGGGCGAGGCTCCTCCGCCTTAGCGGAGGAGCCGCCACTGAAAACAAGCCAAGTGATCTGAAGAAAATCCCAGCACTGTTCCATTGATTATATGCCACATCTTCTCAGTCTTACTTAGGAGAACGTATACTTTTGCATATGGTTTTAAAAACAAACCTTTTGAACTTCATACCCTTTACTACCTAAAAGAATCTACAGATTGTATTTGAATGAAAGGGGTTTGAGCATCACACCCATAATGCTAACTTCCGGGATCACTGGCATAAAGCTCACTGGGATAAAGTTTCCAATAAGCAGCATGAACAATCTGAATAACAAGAAAATACATATTCGCTACACAGCATGGATTCATCTGCAGGCGGCAATTACCACTTAATGTACTGGTTGCTTTAGGGCACTCGTTGCTATGGAAACTAAGAACAGTCAAACTAGTCTGGATTCTTTCAGTGTTTGTACTGTTTGAATATATAATGAAGATCTTTGTGCCGCTCTTCCAGTTTTCCAGGTCTTTCTGAACCTTCAAATATAACCCCGCTTCTTTCACCTGGACTGGACTCACCTGTACAGTAGGTACATCGTTCTGCCCACCTGAAGGGCTGGCCCCAATATATGTAAGGCTAATCCTGGACTGTGCGCTTTTATTCTGTTGCCCTTGTTTAATGCAACCATTTGACAGCATCAGTTTTCTCAGTAGAGCTAATATTTTATGAAATGTTTAAAGGAAACATGTATTTAACTTCGTTTTTTGAAATGTATTATGGCACAAACTGGCCTACCAGTAGGCAAGATGGTACAACATACAGCAACATCAGAACAAGAATTAATCAATGCTATCACAGTTACAAACATGCACTACACTCTATGATCTTGAAACTACAAAAATACAGGAAAAAAAATAACCTGGAAAGCACACACGGTGAGCTTAAGGCTATTTCTAGTAAACCATGACCATGTACAACATTTCTTATTTTTTATATAAATGCATCGAGAAACCACTGAAGGTCAATAAAAACCACCCGGCTAGGCCAAGAGAGTACCTTAGATGCAAGGTGACTAGAACACATTTAGTGCACAGCATAGCTGTGTCCTCGATTGAACAGTTATTGATGGGACATAATAGCAAAACTACATGGGCAACGAGGACTACAAGACCCAGAATTCAAAGGAAAAAACCTGGACTGGAGCAGCACATCATGCACGGACCTGTAAAACTTGTTAGCTGTGGTGGGTGACTAGAGCAGTGCCCATAAGGCCATGCAGCAGTGTTTGTTGGGTGTATTCGCCAAAAGGAAAACGAGACTGTAAAATATGCATCATTATGAGTAATCCTAGTGAAGCTGCAGGTAGCAGTTCAATGGCTCAGACTGCAACCTCCCCAGCTAGGTTTGTGGGCAAAGGACATGTCACACTGCGCAGTAACTAAAGTACATGAAGAACAGTAGATGGGTTGGCCGACTGACTTACGGGCCGGGCAGAATGGAGGACAGTGCTGCAGGAGAGGCTGGATCCTCAGGCTAAAAGGGCACACTGAACACAATGGGGCAGATTAAAAAGGCCCTTGCGCCACCGGCGCGTCACTTTTTGTGACGTGCCGGTAGTGCATTATACTGCCCCATATTTACAAGGACAAGAAAAGCCATTCTGCGTGACTTTTCCTATCCTTGTAAAAATGGTCCCTTTGCACGCAGCACTTTGCGTGAAAGGGGCGTTCCATGGGTGTTGCTGTGGGTGTTCCCACGCAACAACAATGGAACCTGACACATTAACAGATTTATGAGAAATTATAAACCTGGAAATGCGTCTGAATGCTACGTCTCCCCAGGGGAGGCATAGGGAGGCACACCGAGGAGAAATGTATTAATTTCTCCTGAATGTTTCCTCTTTCGATGCGTGCTGAATTCTGCAGCACACATAGTAAGAGGAAATCACGTCTGGTGATTGTTTATGTGCAGGAAGATTCCCTTCCTGAACATAAACAATCATTAAAACAATGACGTTTTGCAAGTTTTATTTGTGCTACTGCAGAACACATAGAAGTTGTAAAATGCCATTTAAGTGCAGGAAGGGAACCCTTCCTGCACATAAACAATCATCCGCGTGACACAGGCATCCTTGCACCATGGTGCACAGGTGTCTGCGTCGGCAAATGGCAGCAGTTTGTGCGCCAGTGCAGGGGGCAGCTTAGAGATGCGACATATTGTTGTAAATATGTTGCATCCCTGTGTTTTGAAAGTAACTCTGTGCAGCAAAACCAAATGGCTTGCGGCACGCACTGAGTCACTTTCCTTGTAAACCTGCCCCAATGTATTGCACATGGCTAGGGCTAACTCTAAACAGAGATAGCTGGAGGAGACAGACCGTGTTAAGAGCGAAAGCAAGGATAATGATAGAAGGAGAGGCAATCTTTTACGAGGAGTAACCCTGGTTTTGAAGTGAAGAATGTGTAAGGGTCCACAACCGGAAGTAAGATAGTGGACATTGGTACATTGGTACAGTGAACAGACAGAAGGGAACAAGAATTAAATGCATGGTGGAAACCAATTAAGGCCCTTATTTAGAGTTTAGGAGATGAGATGCTCCATCACAAGTGTGGCGGGTATCCCGTCCGGTGTATTACATGTGCATTATAAATAAATAAGCATAAACATATACATTTTTGTGTTTTTATTTCATAGTGCCATCTTCTAAAAAGACCTCTAGTCTATTTAAAAGATATAACTTTGCTTGAATATCAATTGGCTTACCATATCTTTCTGCGTTTGAGTTCCAGTCCCTCCACTACCCTTTAGAGTAAGTCCTCGCTGCTAGCCCTCGCTACCCCTGAAGATTCAAGTAGATCTTGTGATCTAGTTGGAATAAAATCGTATTTTGGGACACGAGTAGTAAAAACAATACCCCTACAGATACTGACAGTAATCAGTTACCCAATGACCAAGAGATAAGCCCCCTAATCGCTTTCACCTTTATACTCTTATTACAAATATTGGGGGTGCCTAGAAAAAGGCTCAATGCAGGTGGCGAGTTCTATGAGTGACAAACCACAAACAGTAGGGCAGTTCACCGGAGTGAGCAGGCACCATCCCCACATCTCTAAACGTGGTCCATAGGTAGGTTTAGGCTGTCACACATGATGACATTATTTGTTCCTCTTGAAAGCTATGGATCTATAGAACTATGGTATGTACAACCTCTTTAGATAAGCAGTTTACAACTGAACAACAAGTGCCACATTCACAAAAGGAGCTGGAAGTGCAGACTACATGCCAGTGATAAATTATGAAGGTTATAGGCCTTGAAGCTAGTGGACTATGCAGCAGTGCCCATAATGTAAGAACGGACAAGTCCATCAGGTTGCTGTGGTATGACAGGCCTACTCTGGTATTACTGTGTTTGTCTCTGAAGCAGCTCCCGACATGGACGAGCGGGCCACTTCAGGAGAAAGAAACCAGTCAAACTTGTGTACATTTTTTTAGTCCGGCATTAGCTAAGACTTTTTGATTTTTATAAAATTATGTGTGCAGTGTAATTACTTACACAGACTATTGACCAGCCCTCATCATTCAAGGGTCTGTTTTGTGTCATTCACATGTTTCTTCCAGCCATTACAGTGTTGCAGCATGGGGCAATGGGTCAGCCCACTTGCGCCATTGGCTAACCTCACTGTGAGTGACAGCATCCTGATCGTTCACAAACCTCACAAACCCTCTGATCCACACACAAAGTATTCCCTTACATGCCAGGGAATATTATGGAATATTGTGATTTTTGAGACCACAAAAATAATAATGCTCTTATCTAATGTTTTTTAGGTGTCCATCATTCTCCCCAGCTACAAAGTTTTACAAAATCCATTAAAAAAACAAAATAAAAAAATAAACACTGACAAAGTCAAAAGCCCTCATTGTGATGGCAGAGGCACTGCTTTTGTCAACCCAGTCATGACTCATATGACCACTTGCCCACCAAATTTTAAAGTGGCTATTTGTTCTAAACATAGATGAGAATAGGACATCCGCATCTAGTGAGTGTGTAATGGAAGTTCAATAATGCAAATTAAAGTAGTAGTAGATTCTAATTTCTCAGATGCAGTTGGATCAGAAGAGTTGTGGCGGGTCAAATGTTCCAAAAGCGAAAGCAAGAATTTACAGCATTCTGATATAAATCGTGATGATCAAAAGGGTATTACCCGTTGAGATATCTAGGTTCAAGAGTCTTGATTTTCATCATTAGTGCCGATGGGCTTTAAATCAGTCTATTGTCAGGAAAGGTCTGGCCATATTGGCACTGCAGCAGCAGAAGAGTTTGAGGATTGAATTTAGAGGCACATTTTGTTAATCTATTTTTTACCACTTTGGTGCTGGAGAGGAGATTCCTTCAATTCTACCATTTTTGAAGAATCCAATGTGTTGCTTTTGTGGTTTGTTCATCAAATGAAACTAAAGGGAGTTGATACTTTTTCTACCTTGGACAACATAAACCCCTCCGCGAATCAGGTAATTTCATAGTGCGAATACAGGATTTCTGTATGCATGGAGGATACCATGTATGCATTGCTCAAATCGTGAACAATAATCCTCCTAGCTAAAGGCAATGCAAACAGGTCGCTGAGTATAACGCCTTGGCCTTCTGGATAGCCAAGTCACACAAACCGGTCGCAATCTTTCATGGAAATGTTAATCTTTACCTATATATATCGCCTCATCCCAGGCTTGAGCATGGTAAATAACAGGATCCTATGAACTAAGTGACAGGATCCTCTGAGGTCATTTGAGGGTGTCTAAACTCCCCTCCTGAGCTGAGAGATTGTGGCATGATCAAATAGCTCTGTGCAAGGATTGAGGCCCCTACAAATACCTAATGTTCACAAGGTGAGAACATTCTGTACGCAATGTAGAAGGATGGAATGAGTAAAGTCTGAATGGAAGAAATTGATACAGCAATTAGTTAATTCCTGCCTCATACATTGAACTACACTCTGGGTCTCCAGTTTCACATTGTGATTTTGCATAATCTCCAGTGGCTCGGCCAGTGGGGGCTAATAGTAAGCCTATCACAAAAGCAGTCGATTTTTATAAGGACACTGGAATAGAATCATATGTTATGCAAATATATTTCCCTATGTTCTATTTTCAAAAATGGTCAGTGACCCATATTAAACAGGCCAATTACCCATTTTCACAAATGATAAAAAGGGTGAAGGCACATAGTAGTGATGGGATTTTATTTCCTCCTGCAGAAGGATACAGTAACATTTTACGGAAGCTCGTTACTCCTACACCATAGGGCCTCTCAAATATCAACCAATGAGCATCCTGCTAGATAGTACCGGGACCATAGAACTGTTCCTTAAAGCAGTTGTCGCCATCAGTCCTGGAAGGCTGCTCCGATGCATGTGAATGCACAGTTTTTGGAATGCCTCCTTCCTTACGATGCCTGTGCGCCCATGCTGTTTTTTTCTCTAAAAGGGATCCCATTAATGCTATTGATTTTGCTGATAACAAAAGGGGGAGGAAGGATATTGGGAATAGGGTTGTCTTGCAGAACAGGAATGAAAACAATCCCATAAAGGGAACTGTATCCCACTTTTTAAATTCTGGGGTTTGATGTTTCAAACTGTGAGCAGATTCTGCAACAGGAGAAAAATAGATAAGTGAAGAAAAATGAAACGAAAGTAAGTAAGGAAGATAGATTTCTTGAAATCCCTTTGCAGGATCGCAAGGAGCCCTGTGAGAAAACGTTGAGTTCATAGCGTTAACTACGTCATGCGATAAAGTTTGGGTAAAAACACTAAAAACGTCTATGATACCCAAGTGTCTGGAGAATGCAAGTGAAGCCATCATGAATGTAATGGAAAATGCTTAAAAAAGATTTGTCCCCACAAAAGAACAACAAGAAGAGATGTAAGCGGCTGTCCAGTTAGCTTTTATAGCCTTTAAAACATTCTGGACTGTGTCAACACTGCCATTTGTGAGAAGAAGTGGTTGGAGGAATGAAGTTCCCTGGTGCATAGCACATACAACTGAAGGATGTGCCTGACATAAAGATAATGTAAGACTGAGGGTGGAGGAGAAGACACACCTATTGGACAAAGGTTGATTGAATCCACAAGCCCCTCTTATGATGACGTCAGTCAACGTATGGCTCGGAAGAGCATATGGCCTGCAGGTCAGGGACGTTCCTCTCAATAATGCCGACCAGGAAGATGGGTCAAGTGAGACCTTATGTATGAATGGCTTAAGCTGGTAGTAGAAGAGCACGAGGTTCTGAGTCTCTCTGTAGCACTTATGACTGTGTAAGAGCCCCGTCAAGTGATGTTTCATGAATAAGTTGGAAGTGGACAAGGAGTTTGGCTTCTTCCTGTAGTTGCCATAATGGATTCGCTCCCTGCTGGCGGTCTAGGCCTGATTTCAAGGGTTAACTGAGAAGGACATAAGAATTGTCCATGGGGCAGTTAAGGGGCTTGATGCTTAAGATCCCTGGGGCATATTTACAAGGGCTTTATCTCCGCTTTTTTGGCTTAAAAAGCCCAAAAAGCGGAGATAAAAATATCGCCCTATTTACAAGAGGGTACTAACATGCATAATCGCATGTTAGCACCCTTTTTCTCAACGCCTCCCTTTGCATCTCTAATGAGATGCAAAGTAGGCGTCACTGGGCATTCCCCGGATCGACTACCTTGCAAATATCGCTGATATTCTCATCGCGACATTTACAAGGCAGCCCACAGGATTTTAGCACACGTTAGATTTTGGCTAAAACAGACTTACCTATGCTTTACATAGGGGGTGGATTATGCTGATACGACCACAGGATAGTATCAGCAAGGTTATCCTGCAAAACGGAGATAACGTCGCTATCTCTGGAATTTTTATCGCCCTGGAGAAACGCGTTGTTAATAATGCGCTACCAGGGCGATACATTCCAGAGATAGCCAGCGATAAAAGAGTTCTCGCTAAGCACAGCCAGCGATAATTATCGCTGGCCGTTGATAATATGCCCCCCAGATTGGAATGACTGTGGGGAACAACCACTCCAAGGCCGAATCCAAAAATAGAAGCTTGGCAGCCAGCTCTACATCACCATGGTAAACAGACTGTTACAGATGCGAATGATTTTGGGGGAATATTCAGGATCTGGGATTAAGTGGGAAACATCTAAACCCTATCCATTGATTACTTGGTCCCTAGGTCTGGGATTCCGCTGCCCAGTTGCTATAAATCGAAAGGGCTTTAAATATATTTACATTTCTACCACTGTTAATAAAAAACAGAGGGGCATATTAACAAGGGCTTTATCTCCACTTTTTTGGCTTTAAAAGCCAAAGAAGCGGAGATAAAAATATGGCCCTATCAACAACAGGGTGCTAACATGCAAAATCACATGTTAGCACCCTTTTTAGGTCTCGGCTAGCGAAGGCTGCGCTTGCGCAGTCTCGCTCGCGAGATTTAACGTTTTTAAGTACGGGGCTTGAACCCGCCCCTCTTCTCCATTGGCTGGCTTCCTAAACGGAGGCCAGCCATTAGAGGAGAGGGGCGTCTGTCCGTTTAAGCCCCGTCTTTTTCGGATTCAAGAGCGTGTTTTTTACTTTCTTTCTCTCCTCTGGAATGTAAACATTCCAGCCAATGGCAAGAGGAGAGAAAGAAAAACACGCCCCCAAATCTGAAAATGCCGCTGCGTTTCTCCGAGGCATTTCTGCTTGACCTTGGAGAAAGGCGGCGGTGTTCATGGCTCTCGCCAGGTAAGGCAACAGACACTGAGTTGGGTCAGTAGCGCGAGGCTCGGGTAATCTCAGGCTGCAGAAAGCCACACCTGGGAGAGACCGTCTGAACGTCAGTGGTCACCTCAGGCCGCAGAGAGGAGCAGGAGACACTCAGGGCAGCCAGGGACGGAGGTGAGGAGGGGGAGCGGAGACTGCTCGGCGCCCCTGGGGGCGGACCAACATTCGGTGGGCAAATAGAGGTAGGATTTGATAAATTTCTAAAACCATCAATCGGCTTAAGATCGTCATGTCGTAACCTTGAGCCCCCTGATGACATCACGGGAAACCACATGGTAACTGGGCCCAGGCTTTAAGCCTACATAATATCACGATAAATAACATGGAATAAACGCGCGACCTTTCATCGTCATGGCCCCGTTTAGCCTCGTCCACTCCTCTCTTTACCAATAAACATTAATACTCTGCGGTATTGTCAGTCAGCAGGGCTTTAAGTGGGCCGGGTCCTGCCGGTGCTCTGCATCTGCAGCTCTAAAAAGCAAGTCCTGAGACGGGTCCCTGCCGGGGTCTCCATTTTTTTACTTGAATCTGAACTTGGCAGGAATCGACTGCTTTTGATTTAGCTTTTTTTTGCAGTTCTATATTACACGAACTGGACCCAAAGGTATTGGGGCGCTTTATATGCGCACCAACACACACAGATGTTCAAATTGTGTTCGGTGGGCACGAGGAAATTAAGAAATTTGCCCAGAATCACAGGATGTGGAGTCGACGCCCAGACGGCAACCTGCTCCAAAGTCGGCGGCTCTAGCCATTACGCCACAACTCCCACAAGAACAAAAGTGTTTTTTATATTCCGTACAACAAAGGTATAGTTGTTGCTCATTTATCTTATGCAAATAACCATTGACAAAGCCAATAGTCCTGGCTTGTTCAAATGTGTGTCTGAATGAATGGACAGAAGCAACAAAATACCAGTGGGGCGACACACTATGGTAAACACAGATTTTTAGTTTGAGTCGGCATCGGCAGAAGCATGCTTTTCAAACATGCCGTGGGGGCAGCTTAAAGGGGTCATCCTGTGTTGAGAAAAGGCAGTTCCTTTTACCCTCTTTGCATCGCTAAGTGTCACCCATCGGCGTCCAGAATATGGCTTTGCTTGATGACGTCTGGTCCCAACCAGACACCTACTGTGACGTCATTCACCGGGTGACCCCTATAAAGGAGGCCGATGGAAATTCTTTCTGCTCATGGAGCTGGCTTTCCTGTGCCCACGGGGTCTTCCCACAGCGCCCCTTAATGGAGGGCACCTCAGTGAAATAAGGATGTTCAAGTTGCGAGTGAGAAGCAACGAGAGTGCAGGTCTCGGAGATGCAGGGCGGTGCCTGGAAGGGATGTGTAAGCGCTGTGACGGACCAAGAAAAACAACTGTGCCGGGTCTATTTGTGTCGGGATCAGCCTGGATAATGGAGATTAGACACCTCGAGCTGCAGGAGATCCAATTAGCGAGTATGGAGCCAAGCGGAGTCATTCATTGAAGGTGTGAAGGGGCATGGCCCATCGAACTGAGAAGGGGGAGGGGGCTCGTTTATTTGTGTGTGGGTTGCTATATGTGAGTGGCTCTGTGTGGGTGGCTCTGTGTGTGGGTGGCTTTGTGTGTGTGGCTCTGTGTGTGGGTGCAAATGCAATAGGTCTCGCATTTGAGAGTGATTAAGCTATTGACATTGTAAATAACAATGCCGTTTCTTTAAATGTTTTAACAACAAAAACATAAACAAAAATAATGTCATTAGCAATGCCAATAGCTCTAACTTTAACAATGCCGAGACCATTGCATTGTAAATGCTTGTTCACTACGCTTCCCGTTGCATCTCTAATGAGATGCAAAGTGGGCGTTCCAGAGCAAAATAATAGGAGAAATGTCGCTAAGCGACATTTCTCCTATTATCAAGCTTCACGCTAACCCTGTTAGAGACAAAAAAGCAGCTCTAACCACGGTTAACGCTGCTTTTTTACGTCTGCTAGTTTTCAGACTTAGCCATGTAAACCAATGGGAGGTGGATTACATGGCTAAGTCCAACATGGGCTATCAACAAGGATATCCCTATCCTTGTAGTTTTATCGCTGCATTACCAGCGATAACTTCCCAAAATGCCGCTATCGCTGGATTTTTCATCACCTAGACGGTTAGCGTTGTTAATAACGCGATAACCAGGCGATATTATCCAGTGATAGCGGGCGTTCCTTCTTAATATGCCCCAATGTTTTGACTTCAACTTATAAACAGGTTCTGAGACAAAGTCAACTACTGGAGAAAAATGTCACTTTATCTCTTAGATCTACAAAATGATGTATCTTCCAATACACACCCTCCTGGGTACACCAGCTGTTAGGACAGGCATATTGGAAAGCGATCTTAGACGATTTGACAGATTTCAATGGTGGGATCTCCTAGGTAGCAACACGTTTGGTGACCTTTGGGACAGAACTGGAATGGTACCTTTTAAATACCATAAAATTAGATATAGTCTCTTCCCTAGGTCGACATTCTGGATGGATTTCCTTGCAACACAAAGTCCAAAAACGTTTGTGAAGTGCCGAAAACACCTCATTCTCTAAGCGAATGGGCAGTGAGGGTGGGGGGAGGCTGGAAACAGGTAAAGCGGTCCAAGTGCCTGTGGGGTTTTGCAAATCTCGGGGGTGTAGGCCATTGCAACGCCTGAATAACTAAGACCCAGGCAATTAATTGTACTGGAGGTTGCCGAGTGAACCACAAGAGTTCACTCCACATTTATTTATACCATGGGCCAAGCCCGGACCCTCCGGTTGTGCATCTATAACAATGTATAGTAGAGGTTGGGTGACAATCTACATCCCTCCCAACTTTTACTAACATGAAACAATAACAGGTCGGGCGTGGCTTGCAGGCCAATATGGCGGACGCAACTAGCTAGTGGTCCGCTAGCAATCCCTTCGTTATCCTGACTATTGCCTGACATCTGCGCCATCTAGGATTGGTATATGTAGAAATAAACTGATCATAAGCGACGGTCACTGCCGAGGCCCCAGGGAGATTGCAGAGTTGCCTACTACCTGCGACACAGTTGTGGAAAGCTTTGCGGCCTAAGCAATCAGCCGCTAACTAGGAGAAGAACGCGGCAGCCGATAAGCATGGGCAGACGCGGTGAGAGGTAGCACCTATTGCCTCAATGGGATAGCAAGCAAGCTAAGGCAGCGCTGCCGTCGATGGTCTCCTACCTGTGGCTGGCGGCGCCTTGGATAGAGGTGCCGATTCAGTGACCATTGAGCAGCAGTGCCCCACTCCTGGAAAGTCCTAATGAAGGCGGTCCCGATCGTCTGACACATCGCCCTTTGCAGGCTGCAGCGCATGGAGGTGGTGTGCGTGCGAACCTGCAGACCAGAGAAACCTCACAGGGAAGTGGCAGGTGATCCATGACCAGTGGTGCCGGTCTACGCTACAGCGACGCCCAGAGAGGGGCGCCCGCCATGGCACACGTGGAGATCAGAGCCCGCGCGGAGGACGCTGGTCTCTGTTGCTTAGGTGTGACACTGCGGAGGTACGTGCCTGCCTGCTGTGGAAGTTGCGCTGTAGTAGGTGGATGCCCGGAGACCCGAGATGTGCCGCGTCCCCCGCTGGTAGCCCTGATCGCAGGAGGCCCGACTGGTTAGCGACAGCACCCGTGGAACACGGGGAGGCTGGGGAGCATCCGCGCACATCGTGCGTATGGCATTACCAATGGCACAGGGTGTATTTTGAAAACACACGAGATCGGGCTAGCAAGTAAGGGTTGCCACCAGTAACGGGGGAAACAGAGGCCTTGGAGAACTTTGATTGATCCTGATGGTGGGGGAAGGCTCCCCCCTCCTCAGGACGCTGTGGGGGATGCGGGCGCTTGTTTGCCAACTGTGATATCCTGGAGACCATATGGAGCCTGGAAGCTAGAGGGAGAACAAATTCGCAGGCAGCAAGACTCTGGGCCATAAGAGTGTGATACCTACCAGGCACATTGTGAAAGTCGGCATGAATCTATATCTGGGAAGGGGCAAGGTGCCATTTGCCGGTCTCTGTACACTCATCCCAACAACTGGGAAAGTCCCTGCAGTGACACCCGGGGGGGGGGGGCAGGTGATCCGTACTCTGTGGTAGCGCGGTTGTAGTTGCCTTCAGGAGACAATGTAATCGGTACAGCCGAGAGACCAGGAGAAGGACTGAGCCGTACGCCCCTGGCCGCAGAACTTGATGAGCGGTACCCGGCTATGTGAGGCACCGTGCCCCCAAACACTATAGAGACAGACACAGAGTTGAGGAGAGACACGCAAGATCATTCACAAGAAATAGCGTGGCGCTGGGCAGAGCAGCCAGGTGTGAAAGATGCTTACCACCAGCACACTGAGGTCCTCAAAATACACTGCAGTCACAAACCAAATCAACTGGGGACGCCCCAATAGACCCCCGCCTGCACATGGTGTAACCCGGCAGACAACTGACACCGTCCCCGCACTGAGGACGACCAACGACACTCCGGAGGACGTACTGCACCTTACAGTCAGAAGCGCAGGGGAAAACCTGTGTGGACGCCCGGCGGACACTGGTGGTGTCACTCTGAGACCTAAGAACGCCTACTGGAGGAAGCCAGGTGCTTGTTGCAAGCGCAAGATCGTACCACAAGCTTCTAACGCATTTGAAGCTGATGCCCAGCATCTGGGAGACGACGAGTTCACACTAGGACTGCAGGGCAAGTCTGGATACCCACTGTGGCACCTGGGATGATTGTCCCTGGATACCTTCCCATACGTGGGGCGACCAATATTGACCTAGAGTCTGTGTCATGACACCAAGACCAAGAGAGCTACTGCATAGATACTGCCCGGTGCAGGTGAATGCCTACGGCGCAACTGCCAGCAATGGGCCATCTGCGCACGATCACGCAACAGGGAGCCATGTGTACCAGCAACCCGGAGACACCGCACAGAGGAGGAGAAATGATCGGTGACTCTCTAAACACGTCGCTTGCAGCCAAGCTGGACTCAGTGCTGGCAGCAGTAGAAAATATCGGGAACATGCTGGATCAGACAAAGGCATCCCTCGAATCCAAGATCAACAAGGTCACATCAGACTTCACCTTGCTGCACGCCGACCATCATAAACTAACTGAAAAGTTTCGCCAGCAAGATCAGTTACTAACGGAGCTCAAACCCATCACCTAGAGCCACACCGTGGCGCTACAAGACATCCTAGATTGCATGCACGCACTGGAGGACAGGGTCGAGGATGCGGAAGGGCGCTCCTGCCGCAACAATGTCCGCGTCATTGGACTCCCGGAGGGGGAAGAAGGTCGAAATCCCGAACAATATGTTGAACGTTGGCTTTAGGACATAGTACCCCCGGGAACATTGTCAGCGCAATTTGTAGTTGAACGGGTTTATCGTGTGCCAGCTCATTGACCATCACCGGGAGCCCGGCCACGCCCGTTCCTGTTCAAACTACTAAACTATCGGGATACGGATGCAGTCCTGCGTGAAACATGGAAAATCACGGATCTTAAAGTTGGCGGCAGCACAATTATGGTGTTTCTGGATTACAAGTGCAGAGACGCAGGAGTACATACACGGCTGCGAAACTAAAGCTCCGCGAGCTAGAAATCACCTACCCCCTCCTGTTTCCCGCTAAGCTGAGAGCAGTGGCGAAAGGTGTGTTCCACTTCTTCGAGTCGCCTGGGGAGGAATAGGACTGGCTGGAGGACTCTGCACAATGGAGCGGGCATAGGCCTTCGGATGCAGAATCCACCAGAACTGCTGGTGGGCGGACAAGTTGGCGTGGGAAGTCAGAACGCACAAAATCAACAGCAATGGCACCAAGCCCTGAACAGAGCAGAAAGGAGCGACAGGGTGCCCTCGAGGCATTGCGGCGCTCGCCACCATGATGTACTGGGAGCACCAAAAGGTGCGCTCCTCTGAGTCAGCGATATTCAGCGGTTCTTCGACCCCCAGACCTGATGACCTGGACGGCGCAAACATGCCAACAGTAACTCCACAAACTGCTGATGACCTCATTTGAAGGACTACCGATGTCACGCACTAAACTGGGGTCTTCCACGCAAGTAGAGATTTATTTGAATTGCTTCCAGTGCTGATGTTTACCTGTTGTTGCTAAACGCCCTATAGGCATTTCAGATGCAGGCGAGCACACCTCACCTGTGACACCCGCGCATAGGTGCAATGCACAACCACCACGGTATAACTCCCAGTGCACTGACTAGATGGGCAGGTGGTCGCATTAGGCACAGGCATAACAATACCTACCAACTCACTGGGGGGGGACACTATCAGAGTGGGAAACATGTCACCGGCCCTGAGATACTGGGGTGACACCAACACGCGCCTCGGCGGGCTGGTAGCTTCCAATAAGCTCTACCCCCGCAGGCTCAAGTTACATGCCGAACCCATCGCACACACACTGAGACATTGCTAAATGCTCAGGTGCGAGGCGAGTTGCGGGCGACTCCGCTCACACAAGATAATGCATGGGTAGGCAACACACCCCCTTCACGTGTAAGTTCTTGACCGTGACCCACGTACGGAGACAACATGCGCCAGGCGCACCGGCCTGGATGGCGGGTGGCAAAAAGAGAAAATGAAGGGAACACGTGCAAAATAGTCAAACACACATCACACACCCCCTACCAGACACTACACTGGACTAGTTTCTGTCACTGTTGGACAAATGTTTGGACGGACATCTACGAAGAGTTTGCCCCTCAAAGTTGCGAATATTACTGTTTAAACTGAAGTTTTGGTTACGTAAGACTACCCCGAGGCCCTCCGCCTATGCCGCATGCCCGAATATATGCCGGCCGCTTAGCTCCCCTCCCAAAAGGCATACACATCAGCCATGACGCGAACCAACATACTCACATGGATTATAAACGGCATGCACACACCCATGCGTAGATACTCGATCTTTGCCTACCTACAGCGCCATTCGGTTGGCATAGCCCTGCTGCAGGAGAAGCACATGACACACATGGAGCTGGAAAAGCTGCGCAGGCGATGAAGAGGTCAGGTCTTTGGTACTACACACTCGGCACACGCACGGGGCACGCTGATTTTGGTACGGGCAGGGGTCCCATTTGTGCAGGAGGAAGACCTTACTGATGCTGATGTCCAATACACATTTGTCAGAGGTTGACCTAATGGTCAGCCAATGTTATTGGGTTCCATATATGCCCCCAACGTGGACCAAACATCTTTCCTGGTGCGCCTCTCAGAGAAGCTAGCTCCATGGACTGGACTCCCATGGTTGATAGGAGGGGATTTTAATTCAGTACTCAATGTGGACCTAGATAGTTCGTTTCCGTCTCTTCACAAAACTCTCGCCTTCGTCCAATGCTCAGACTCTCAAGGATTGGCTTGTGCACTGGACAGTGGTGGACTTCTGGTGCGCCCTTAATCCGGTTTCGCGAGTCTATTCATACTTCTCCGCAGTTCATGGGCTGCATGTGCGCCTTGACAGGCTTGTGGGCTCACCCTTATTACTCCCGTTAATTAAGAAAGCAGACTATCTAGGCCGGACCCACTCGGATCATAACCCGCTGTGGATGCAGCTCGGGTGGGAGGCAGACCGTCCCCCAATACCGACATGGCGCCTTCAGACCAGTGCGTTGGAAGACCCAGAGTTCCGCTTGTCACTAGGGACGGCCACTCTCACATATTTTGAGCTCAACGAGGGCACGGCGAGTAACATAGCAATAGAGTGGGAAGCATTTAAAATAACGATCAGGGGGCACTGTATGGGAGCCACATGGAATATCCGCAAGCACCTATCCACCTCCCTTAAGTAAAATAGAATCCCAAATGCTGCATTGGGAACAAGAAGGTGAGGGACACGGCAGAGACCCGTGATGTCTAGAACAGTTGCGAGCTGAGCATACTGACGTGTGAGAGCGCCAGAAATGCCACAACTATGCAGCGCACACAGCCCGCACACACACCTCAGCAGATTGGGCAGGTTGGCTCCTTGCCTGGCTGATTAAGCAGGAGTACGCCCGTGCTCCCATCGGGGCCATACGCACAGATACAGGACAAATGCTGTATACTCAACATGAAATACACAGAGCGATTGTGCAACATTACACGCAGCTCTATCAAACTCGCGGGCGCTGTGACGTGCAGAGTTTGGAGGAGTTTCTCAATTCCATACAATTACCCACTCCAACAGATGAGCATCGGGGGGCACTGAATGAGTAGCTCTCATTGGAAGAGATACGAGAGGTCATTGGATCCCTAACCTCCGGGAAAACGCCCGGACACGATGGCCTGCCGCCAGAATTTTATAAAGCATATGGAGACCTGCTTGCGCCGCACCTCCTGGCCCTGTACATTACTGCCTTAGAAGATCGAAGGCTACCTCCCTCAATGTGAGAGGCGTATCTGGTATCCCTGCTAAAGCCGGACAAAGATCCTGCGGAACTTAGTTCCTATAGGCCCCTCGCCCTGCTAAACATGGACTACAAAATTCTGGCAAAAATACTGGCGGATACTGGGGGAAAATGGCGGCGGTCGGTTAGCGGCGGTCGGAGGCTCTCTCTCTGCTAAGGCTCTAGAGTAGCAAAAAACAATTGATGAGCTTTCTTGTGTGAAAGGAGACTAAAAAGAATATTTTTACTGACCCAAGTGATGTTTTTGAATCTGGGTTTCGACTTTCTCTGGGTCAGCGATGGAGGAAGGTAGAAGGTGGCAGATACCGGTCGGCTGTTCTGAACGGCTACGGTCGGCACTCTGAGGCAACCTGTGGCAGATTCAGGAGGGCGTGGAGCGGGTCTGATTAGGCGTTTTTTTTTCGGAAGGCTCTCCTGTTCTGCGGTGTGAAGCCGAAGGTTTCCTGGCTCAGCTGCGGTGCTTTGAGACTGTTTTCAGCAGCACACATAAGGATTCCCTAAGCGGGTTTGGTTTCGGAGAATCAGTGGGGTGGTCGGGCGGTAGCGAGCGGCGCTTTGAAGGTGTTCCTCACTTAGCTGAGGCGCTCGGAGACTGTTTTCAGTGGCGCACGTAAGGCTTCTCAGAGAATCAGTGATGAGGGAAGGCGTTCTGAAGCACTTTGAAGCGGTTTTTGAGTAGGCTCAGGCAACCTTAGGAGGGTGTTCAGCGGCACTGTTTTTAGTTTTAGACATCCCGTGGCAGCTTTAGGTAGTTTCAGATAGACTCTGGAGGACGCGGAGCGGGACAGCCTTGGCGGTGCGAGAGGCAACCTAGGTGGCCGGTGTGGTCCTGGGGGTCCCTGGCTCAGTGCCGGCCCCTCGATCAGGGGTATAGAGGTGGCGGTCGGGGGGGAGGTGGCACCGCGGGGAAGCCGCTGGTTAGAGGCGGATGAGCAGATCTCGTGCAGAAGACGCGTGGCTGCCGGAATTGAATTTCGGAGCGACGGGAGTCGAACGCCAGCCTCTACCTTTTTGCGCTGGAAGCCCCAGACAGGGGAATTAACCCCTGATGATCCAAACAACATCACTACAGAGAGACAATCAACTGAGGGAAAGGGAAGAGATTTGCCTGATCTGAAGGAAGCAGTATTCGATGTATGACCTTCACAGATGACCCCGGTAAGGAGGAAGGGGCGAGATTGGGGGCCTAAACTGAAGGCTGAACGAGGGGGGCTAGGGGAGGAGAGACAAGAGGAGGGTCTAAGTACAGGCCCTAACAGACTAAATAGGTATACCCTTAGAAGTAGGGATATTTGGGGGCAAGATCAATCCCTCCAAGAGACGAATAGTAGAGATTTGGTGCCTGTAATACAAGCTAAGCCCTCAAAAACTAACCAAAGCATAGGCTCGGCTCTGAACACAAAGGCTCCCCAGGAAAGACCTCTCTCGGCATAAGACGAAAAAACAACCCAAAACCAACACAGGTAGTTCCCGCATCACACCCTCACTAAGATCATATTTTAAAATCCAGGGTACTCAGCCTACTCTGCCTACTCTGCCTACTTACTAATGGAGCCTATAGGTCTTGAAAATAGATTTGAACTTCTAGCCCAACTACCTGACGAAGGTGCTAGTGCCAGTATCTCCTCACTACCTCCGTCTAAAAAAGATAACATGGCGATTCAGCCTAACGGTATAGAGACTCTGGATAAAGGTAGTGGTATTGAACTACCAAACTCCCCTCGAAGTAATAACCCAGTGGCAGAGGAGCTGGAACGAAAAGGGTGCCTAATAACAACAGGCTCCACAGGAGCTCACTCCGCCACAGAAGGGCTGCTAACGACTCTCCTCACAGAATTAAGAGACAAATTTGCTGACTCTGAGAGTAACCAACTGAAAATACAATCAGTCTGTGAGACTCTAGAGGCTAAATTGAACGATATATCCGAAAAGTAGGGGTCGTGGAGTCAGCCGTGGAGGAACTTACAAAGCAAGTTGATGAAAATGCACGGGAAATCCAAACGATAAAAATGGGTGATAAAATCTTGTTCGAAAAACTGGAAAGCTTGGAAAACAACCCAAGGAGGAATAACATCAGGATCCTGAATATACCAGAAGATGCGGAGGACGGAGATATTAGAACCTTCATAATTACTCTCCTTGCAGAATTACACCCTGATATTGAGAAACAACTTCTCGAAGATGATGTACAAAGGGTACACCGGGACCCATTCTCAAAAAGACCGGGCAAGAAAAATCCAAGAAGGATTCTAGTGAATTTTAAAACATATGTACTTAAGGAAAAAATCCAGGCAGCAGGGTTAAAAGTAGTTATGTATAAGAAAGCAGGCTGGTCGTTCCGCATCAGGTCAGACATCTCCCACATTACTCAGGACAAACAATGGGAGTTGGGGAAATCGATGCAGGTACTAGGAAATTTGGGTGCTACAGCTAATTTACGTTTCCCCGCCTCACTCAAAGTGATGTGGAATAATAAAATGTTTAATTTCAAGGATCCGGAAGATGCAAATGCCTTAATAAAGCAGATAAAGAGCTCATTCAAATGCAAATTATTGATCTATGCCTGACCAGAGAGTGAACCTAAAAACCAGAGGTACCCAATCTTTACCTCTAGTAGTAGTAAGGGAGGGTTTCCCAAGGGAGGGGGGGGGTCACACATAAAATGGTAAACTTAAACATTTACACACTGGGTGGGGGAGCAAGTGGGAAAAAAGCACAAAAAAAATGTCCTCATTAATTCATTTAAGGCAAAGGGTAGCACGTAGGTTCTGGTGTCTTCTCTTAAAAGATAAAGGATGGTAGGGAATCTAATGAGCCTTGGGCCGGTCTCTATTAACAATGGGAAAGTAAATAAAATGAGTATCATGTCTTGGAATGTTAATGGGTTAAGGGTTCCCTCTAGAAGGAAAAGAATATTAGAGTACTTAAGATTGTCCGAGTGTAATGTCTTTTTGGTTCAAGAATCACACTTACTTAAAGAGGAGTTGGAAGTGGTTTTAAAACATCAAAAATAGATTGAACACTGTATTTGTACAACACAATCCTGTACCGTTAAAGGGGTCGCCATTTTAATTAAAAGGAAGGTCTGCCCATGCTATGCTAGGGGAATGCATGGTGGACCCTCTGGGAAGGTGGTCAATTGCTAGAGTTAAGATAAATGGCATTTGTATAATTCTCGCAAGCTATTACGGTCCAAACCTAGACGATCCAGCCACTTTGTCCACTTTACTCTTCCACCTATCTAAAACAAATGATCGTATTATATTAGGGGGCGACTTTAATCTGGTTCTCGACCCAAATCAAGACTCTACTTCAACTAGAGTAGGAGCTTATACCCAGAAAATGAGAGGTGCCCTGAGACAATTAATGTCTGATATTAGACTTGTGGACATTTGGAGAGAGAAGGCCCATAACTCTAAGATATATGGTGGAAAGTTCACTTTTTATAACAAAAAGTGTGGACATCGCTCCAGAATTGACTTCTTTTTAGTCAACATTACTACAAGTAGGAATATCATTTCAGTTAGTCATGTCCCGGAACATATGTCTGACCACTCGGCAGTTATTTTAGAACAGGTAATGGAAGTGAGCTCTCCCCCCCGGAGATGGACCATTAATCGAGTACTATTACTAGAAAATGAAGTAATAGATGAATTGAAGGTTGAAACAAAGGAATTTTTTGAATTTAATCTCAATTCAGCCTCACCTCAAGTAATTTGGGATACATACAAGGCCTATCTGAGAGGCTCTTTAACAGCCATATTGTTCTCCCAGTCTAAGAAGGTGCAGGGGGAGACCAAAATACTAGAAGCTGACATATATAAGCATGAGGAACATCTAGAATAAGATCAAGAGAACCCCAGTATTCTTAGAGAATTAAATATTGCGAAACATAAACTCGCTGATTTTCTAGAAATTTTCATTTAAAAAAGTGGGATGCCAGAAGACTAGCTCACCATGATTATGGCGAGGGATGCAGCAAGCTCTTGGCGTGGAAAACTAAAGTAGATCAAACAAGAAACTGGATTAGGGAACTCCGCTGTTTGAGTACTGGTAACATCATTTCGGACGATTCCGAAATCGAGGAGGCCTTCGTTCAATTTTTCCAGAATCTATACACTGATGAAATTCCACTTGATGAAGAAAGTATGGACAATTTCCTGTCAGATCTAGCTCTCCCCAAACTCCATCAAGACGAAAAAGATCAACTAAATCACCCTATTTCAAGGGAGGAAAGCCGCCGGCCCGGATTCTATCCCCAACGAATTATATATTAGTCTAAAAGAAGAACTTGTTCCTTTTCTCCTTCAATTATTTAACTCATGCTATATTGAAGGTCATAGCCCTCCTGGTGTCGTGGGAGGAGGCTACGATAACAATCCTATTAAAACCAGATAAAAATCCTAGCCACTGTGAGTCTTATAGACCCATTTCACTCTTGAATTGTGATCACAAGATTTACCCCCAGATTATGACTAAACGACTAGATAAAGTAATAGGCCACCTAATACACCCAGATCAGAAAGGGTTCATGAAAGGGAGGCAACTCAGTGAATTAACACACGACCTAATTGCGGCGATAGATATGGCACAGACCTATAAAATTCCTTTGGCAGCAATGACTTTAGATGCTGCCAAAGCTTTCGATTGGGTCAACTGGTCATTTTTGTTTAAAGTAATTCAACATCTTGACTTGGGTGAATACCTTTTGACAGCAATCAAAGCTATTTATAAAAACCACACCGCTAAAATCCTAATCAATGGGAAACTAACTTGGTCAATACAAATAGGAAGGGGTACTAGACAGGGGTGTCCCCTGTCCCCCTTACTGTTTAACATTTATATACACCGAGAGCCTGCCAGAATATTATCTCCTTCAGTTGTAATGGATGGGAGAAAAAAATTGGGTTATATGCAGATGACCTTATAATCTTTACTAGCAACCTAGAAAGTTCACTCCTTGAGATATGGTCTAAATTAGAGAGCTTCGGAAGTGTTTCTGGGTACAGTATTAACCAACAAAAAAACGAATTAATGAAATGGAATACCAACTTTAGGAGCACATACACAAAGAAGGAGATTAGATACCTTGGCATCCAAATAGTTCAAAACATCGACAAAATAGCTATGGTTAACTTCGAAAAAGTCACAAAAAAAGTTAGAAGACAGTTGCAATCATGGGGGGAGCTCTCACTTTCATTTTTAGGCAAATCAAACTTATTGAAAATGTCAATTCTGCCAAAGTACACGTTTTTATTCAATACTATCCCTTCAGATTTCCCAAAAATATGGTTAAAAAAGGTGCAGGGGCTTTTTTCAACCTTTATCTGGGGAAACAAAAATCCTAGAATTGCTTTAAAGAAACTTAGAAAGAAAAAAGCTTATGGAGGAATAGCAACCCCTGATTTATTTCTATATTTCTGTAATTTCCATTTAAAAACTTTTTGACAATTATTATTGGAAAGCTAATTCTTCTCTCCACTCTATAAGGCCCTCACAACTGAGTTCTCTCAACAAGCGGGGCACATTCTTCTAAAATTTAGTCACCCAAAATATTTTAAGAAGGTTAAATTAAAGATGGTGTTTTCAGCTATGGAGCTTTGGTCTCAGGTTAGACGCATTCTAAGGATACCGTATTACAATGAGGCAGCACCTGTCTGGGATTCCCAGGAACGCCGTTGTGTCTGGAAGATGCTCTTGCAACCCCCCTACGTGCTTGCGGCATGAACCACTTGGGGGCAATTGATCGTCGAAGCGGAACTCATTTCCTGGCTCCATTTTTCGGCGGTTTGTTAGAACTCAGTCTCAAAGTTTAAATATTATTAGCTGAGCAGCTGGGCAAGATCTGTAGGTAAAGAGTTAAAAGGGAATTCGGGACTGGCTTCGAAAATCTGTTCTTACAAACCCAAGTCTAAAGAGGTGTCAGAGTGGTACTGGTTATTAGCCCAAAATGGAGAAGATATGCATGCCTCATTCAATGAGATATGGAAGAAGGACCTGCCGGATGAAGACCTCGAAAAAATTGGGCAAGTGTCTATGTCTTTTTTATGGTCCTATGTAAATGCTGCACCTTTAAAAAAAAAAACACCTCTTCACAGTACACAAAGCCTACTGGACACCCCTGAAATTATCGAAAATGGGAAGTCAAGAGATTAAGAAGTGTCCAAAATGTGGAAAAGACAAGGCAAACGAGGTGCACATGTTCTGGAGTTGCCGGGTAATATCTTCTTATTGGCAGAACATAGGTAAGACCATTTCAAATGTTATGGGGTTTGAAATAAAACTAACAACGATGGCTATAATTTTCGGGACACTCCAGAGAGATTTAAATGGTGGTTTTTAACAAAAAAACATAGAATACTGTTCTTAACTCTGATTCTTCTGGCACGAAGAGAGTTATGTTTTAAATGGATTTAAGCCTGCCCTCCTACAGAAGATGAGGGGATACTTTCCATTCAGAGAGTATCACATTTAGACCAATCTGGTACAAAGTTAAAAAAAACGAAATTCTGGGAATTTTGGGATAAGTGGGTGGAGAGGAGTCCACCTGGGCAGAATTAAATACTTTGGTCTGGAATTTATTAAAGCCTGCTGATATTTAGATTAATTCTTTTCCATACATATATATCCCAGGCATGTTGCAGGACATGTTTATAGTTCACTTTTTGTGTTTTTCGGTCTAATGATTAAAAAATATGCTATAAATAGACCCCAATGGTTGGGGCTGTCATTGGAACACCTCCATTAAAAGACTCAAGATTGGGGTCAGACCCACTATAACGGAGCCGAAGGGGTGGTTTTCCGGAGATCCATGGCATCCATCTCTCCTTTGTGGAGCAACCGGAAACCCCCCTAAACATAATGGCTACCTATGTTTGGGTGGAAGACTACCATCATTGAATTTAAAGCATATTGAAGATAAATGAGGACATTATAAAAAACACAAAAACAAAATACTGACGGAATGACTGGCGACAGTAGTCCCCACGCTGGTCCATGCCAAGCAAAATGGTTTTGTACCGTCCCGGAGCACTTCCCTAAACCTGCTGTGCTTTTTTAGAGTGGCGACGGACGCTGTTCACAGACTGGCTGAGAGCGGGCTGCCTCATTCTAGACCTGGAAAAAGCCTTTGATTCCCTAGAGTGGGGCTACCTAGCAGCGGCATTGCAGAAATATGACCTACGCCCAGGGTTCTTACAGCTAGTCAATCTACTTTACATTGACCCCATAGTCAGGGTGCGGATGAGGCCTTATCTGTCAGATGCTATTCCAGAGCGAAGGGTTACTAGGCAGGGGTGCCCCTAATCCCCTCTCCTTTTTCCACTTGCAATAGCGCCGTTAGCAGAAGCACTATGCGCCACACTGGGAGAATATAGATATAGAGAGGGTCCCTAACCAGCTGGCACACCTGTTTCAGAACTTCGCCGCCATCTCAGTGCTCCGGGTCAATGTCGGTAAGTCCTGCCTATATGCATTCAAAGAAGGGTGTCGCGACCCTGGCCTTACCATTAATGGGAGAGCGGTGCAGTGGAGAGAGGGCGCCTTTCGTTACCCAGGCATCCGGGTCTATCGTCAGCCACTAGATCTATTTGATGGGAACCTGGGAAGAGCGCTGACAGCTGTTCGATCGCAAATGCAATTCTGGAGCACACTCCCGCTCACCCTAACAGGAAGAGTGGCACTGGTCAAAATGGTAGTCCTCCCATGGCTTCTGTATTACTTCGAGAACCTACCTCTGTATATTCCAGCCTCTTTCTTTGCTACACTGGAGAAACAGGTTAGGGACTTCATATGGGGCAAGGCGCGAGACAGAATGCAGTTACACAAGCTGTACTTACCAACGGACCAAGGGGGGTTAGCTGCAACCTGTTTTGAACACTACTATTTAGCTGCTCAATTGTAGTGGATAGCCCGGTGGCTGGCTGATAGACACCACGCAGATAAAGCCACTACACAACCTCCATGTACACTGAGTCAAATCATTGGGCTCTTTCATCCAAGCGCGAAGACACCCAGGCCACTGCTGCTAGCCGTGGCATACAAATGTTTTCGTAGAAGTATATACATCACACGGGCTGTGACTCCCTATGAGCCGGCCATACCATTGGTGGGGTCCCCTAGTGGTCATGCTGTGCTGACAGCGCAGGCAATTGAGGGATGGCAGAAGAGAGGCTTCCAAACCCTTGGGGACCTCTACCGAGATGGAACACTCATACGTTACACGTCCCTGGTAGAGGAGGAGGGGTTTCCAGCTGGGCAGTTTCTCATGCATCGCTCACTGGTAGCCACACTAGCAACCAAATGGGGAGACATGGCCACGGAACCACAGACACACCTTGTGATGCAATACCTACATGTCATGGGGCATGGTTGGCACCTTATACGTTGGTTTGCTGCATCATTCATAGTTCATGAAGCCATAAGTCTGGACCCCCAACACAAGAAATGGGAATTAGACCTGCGACACCCATTCACTGACAAGGAATGGGCGCAGAAACTAGAAAGCCCAACACGCATACTCTGAAACATGCGGTTCAGACAAATTCAACTGTATATAATACACAGGGCCTAACTTACGCCTGCTAATATTAACCATTACTTTAATAGAGCAGACGCAGCGTGCCCTAGATGTGCCGAGGTGGGAGCCGACATAATGCACATGTTATGGAGTTGCCCCAGGATCATTACGGATTGGAGCGCAGTAGCCAGCCTGTTGCACGCCTGCACAGGCCAGTATATTTATTACATATGTTCTGGAGAACGCTGGCCACCAAAGTGACATCCAGGTTCCTAGACTTGGGGATAATTGTGGCCAAGAGATTGCTCACAAAAAGATGGAGAGCAGCGGAATCACCACATGCGCAGGCATGGCGACACTCAATGCTTGCTTGGGCTCAAGCGGAGGGCCTCGCCATCAGGCGTGAGGAAACACGGGGTCTGAGGCAGGTTTCCATAGCCACGCACTAGAACGTGCGCTTATCCGAGCTACAACAACACTCAATTGAGGACATGGGGGCCTCCCAATCTGAGTAGCGCGCAAGTAACCGACACACACAGACGTCCTATGCGCGTATGTTCCATCTTTCAATAATAGCAAATAAATATCCAACATGATTTGCACAGGCTAATACGACACAACAAGGAGGAAGGGGTTAACGTGCTAACAGGGCAGAAATATATGAGTGAATATATATAGAGGTGGAGGGGGGACTACGGGAGGGTCAATGTTTTTTCATTAAGGTTTAATTTTGCCTTGTAATACTTGTTAAATTCAAAAGAACTCTGCCATAAGTTCAAACTGGCTGTACTCATGCCTACTAGCACCGAGCTGTGTATATTACATGATGCAAACAGCAACTAATGGTTACGCAAACAAATGTTTTTAACTTTGTAGCCGATGTTATGGCAACTTGGACACCTGTCACAGAGACTAAGTTGACAATTTCAGCGCCAGTATTCCACTGATGTTTTGTTGAATTGTTGACATGATCTTTTCTGTATCTGTAACCAATGAAAAATCGCGCATTAATGTAACAACGGATAAAAGTGCACAAACTCTCTACCTGGGTTCTGGCTGGCCCGTCGTCCATGACCACTTGGCTGTGGCATGTACCTGTCTGGGCTCTGTAAGGTCACCACCACTGGCTCAGGTCTGGCTGTGGAAGTGTCCATGTGGGGTTGAGGGTGTTTGTCTCAGGTGCATAGGCTCCATTAGCTGCATGTTGGCTGTTTTCCTGTCCGTTCACCATGGATCTGACTCGCTTGAACCTGAATATATTTCTTGATACCGCTGTCTGGTCACGTCAAGCCATTGCCATTGTCCCCTGGATGATGGTGATTTCCCACAGCTCCTTTTCAAAGGAAGTGTGGAGGATGATGGTGATTTCCCACAGCTCCTTTTCAAAGGAAGTGTGGAGTTTCCATCTCGGGTGTCGATCCTTCAGTATCATCTTGTCACCAACGGTGAGGTCTGAAACAACAGCCCTTCGATCTTTGCTGGCTTTGTCATTTGTGGCTTGCCATTTCTCTTGTGTGGCTTGGATGTCCATTACTGCTGGGTTCCAACTAGGCCCTTCTGGGATGATATCTGGAATGCATCTCCTCATTAACAGGTCACTTGGGTCACACCCTGTTGTACTGTGTGGCGTTTGCCGATAGGCTCTCAGAAAACGGTGCAGGCACACTCTGCATCTTCTCCATACTCTACCCCGATCCTGAGTGCCCTGTTCAGGGTGCGCATGAAGTGCTCTACTTCACCATTAGCCTGAGGCCTCTGTGGGGTTATCTTCCAATGTCGTATATTCAAATTTTATAGGTAGTATTGGAACTCTTGTCCCTGAAAGGGTGGTCCATTGTCTGTTTGTGTTGCCTCATGAATCTCTAGTATTGCGAATATTTTTTCTTGCACTGGCTTGACATTCCCGAATGTGTGGATTGCACTATTTACACTATGGGCTATTTGGTGTGACTGTCTATCATTACATCAGTGAGCCTGCCATCAGGGCACTGCCAAAGCCCATGCTAACACACATGACCATGGTGTTGTGCAGGCTTCTTCAGTGATCACTGGTTCAGTTAGCAGGCCCCACTTGTGATGGCTCAGGAGTGACAGTCTCAGACCCTCTCATCTACCCACTTGCCCATGCCCGGGAACCATACTTTATCTCTGAGGTGGGCCTTTGTTTTCCTAAAATCTTGGTGTACCTTATTTGCCAGTTCAACCACTCTAGCCCGCAGGCTAATAAATGTTTGATTTATTCTGCATTCCATCCATCATTTGTTAGTTTTGTTAGTTTTTTGGTTGGTCACCCTATGTGGGAAGGGTATGCCGAGAAGTAGGTCCCGTGCTCACTATACCACTGGATTCAAGCTAGCCTGGCTGATGAGGCATGATACCCCGAAACCTGTCCCAGGATGCTTGTTTTCTGGTCCTGGGAGGACCTGGAAGCTCGGGCTGGACTGTTCCAATGGGGAGCAAGGTCAAGACTGATTTGCATATGGCTGGGTCCAAACTAGGGTGACGAGGTGAGCAAACAAAATGATGGATTTAACCCAGATCAGTGACTGGGGGTAAATGTTTGATTTGCTCTGCATTCCGTCCATCATTTGTGTGTTTTTTGCATAGGCTCCTTGGCATCATAAGTTGCGCCCTCGTAACAAGAGTCCTGTGTCACTTGTGCTGAATTTATCATGCACTCTCCACAGCTAGCTCATTGCTGCTTGCTCGTCAGTGGTGAGGTCATTTGTGCCATGCAGGAAATTGTGCCAATGCCATTTGCGCTATGCATGTTTGGATTTGGATATGCTGGCGTTGTTTTCAGTGGCCTCTTGGATCTCTTTCACAGACTGGGCCTTTGGGTAAGCTACATGGATCATCATCCTTATGAATTCCTCTGTATCTTCATTATCTTCTGAGGAGCTGTTGCTAGGGGCTGTTGCCGGGTGCCTGTACAGATATCAGCCGGATTGTTGACCCCAGGTCTGTATACAACCTTGAAAGAGTATTGTTTGAGTTGTACAGCCCATCAGTTGATGCACGGCGGTCCGTTTCTGACAGTGCTGGTGAAGAGGGGAACCAAAAGCTTATAGTTGGTTACCACTTGGAATTTCTGCTTATAGAGGTATAAGTGGAGATACCGTCGAGCCCATCGAATTGCCAATGCTTCTTGCTTTGTTTGGGCGTAATGTGTCTTAGTGTCCGTGAGAGCCCTGCTTGCATATGCAATGGGAATCCATGGCCCTTCCAGTTTTTCTTGTTATAGGATAGTACCTAGGCCTATGGGGCTCATGTCCACAATCAGCTCTGTTCTGGATAGGGGGTCAAAATATGCCATTGTCGCTTCATCCAGGAGCACCTCCTTCACCCTCATGAAGGCTTATTCAGTTCTGCTCTCCCATTCCCAGGAGTGGTTGTGCTTAGTCATTGCATGGAGGGGTTCCGGCAGGTTGGCAATGTTTGGGTTGAACCGCCCTCAGTAGTTGGCCATCCCCAAGAAGCTTCCCACTACTGATGTGTTTCTTGCGACAGCCGCCATTCTGATTAAACTTTCTTTGGGTCAACTTGCAGTCCGTTACCGGAGCATTGGTAACCAAAGACCTGGACAGAGTTGGTGTAGAAGGAGCATATATAGGTAGAGGTTCAGTCCACAGTCTGCCAATCTCCAAAGCATGGCCCTCAGCCTCACATGGTGATCTTCCAAGGTGCCAGACTAGATCAAAATTTCATAATTCACATTGAGCACACCGATTAGTCTTGACATCCTAGAAGAGGAGGGCCAACGAGCTCTGGTGATGTCCGCCACTATTTCATCGATTGTGGGGGTGATATGTCTTTTGCAGTGTATTGCTTTATTTAGTAGCCGCATGTTGATGCAAACTCTTATGGCTCCTGGTTGCTTGGGAGCAATCATCAGGGGATATATCCATGGGGTGGGTCCTGTTACCTTCTCGATTACCCCTAACTGTTCAAACTGGTCTAGTCCCTTTTCCACTAGTGAATGTAGATGAAACACACTCTCCTATCCCGGGGTCCAATAAGTCTGATTGTTTGGTCAATATATTTTTTTTATTGAAGTTGTGCGCATGGTACAGCGTACAGACATATCAAAATACCATATAAACTAAATCATTAATATATAAAATAAAACATTGAAACGTGCATGTCAGTAGTCAGATGATACTATAAGTGCATTGTAACGGTCCTGCCCTGTTGGCGTATTTTAAGCATTCCAGGTGATGTAGTAACCCAACATTACAGATTACAGTCAAAGTCACACAGTGGCAATATGGGACTGGAGCAACAGATACTCTCTTAGCGGAGCCCATATATCCGTAGGTCTGGATGTTACCGGCAGTTCCTCAGCATATAGTTCCAACTGCTCACGGCAATATACCAGGTCTTTAATCCATTTGTCTATTTTTGGAGCAAATGTACTTTCCCAAGTGAACATAACCCGCCTTTGGGCCAGCAGGAGGGCCACTCTAACAAACCCACCCATAGTAGCTTTCAAGTGGGGAACATAACCAAGGAGGCATTCCAGAGGTGTGCACTGCAGAGCCTGACCCGTCATAGCATGTATACGTGTAACAACAATCTCCCAATATTTAAACACAGAGTCACACTGCCATGCAAGGTGAATGAAATCCGCACCGGATTAACCACAGCGCTTACATCGATCAGAGTCTCTGAGGTCCATTCTATAGAGTTTAACAGGGGTGTGATACATTTGGTGCACAAATTTAAAATGAATAACACGCAGGTTGCCATTCGGCGTAAGACGACCTGTCAGCATGCAAATCTGTTCCCACTCTTTTGGAGTGATTGGGGGGCTCACTATTGTGTTCCAACGACCTAGACTGTTATCCTGCCCTCGTACCGTTTCATCCTGCACCGCCTTATACAATCTTCTAATCAGTTTTTTCTGGGTCGGGGCCACTATCAATAGTTGGAGTGATTGGAGTATAGCGGTTTCAGCAGGGAAGCCAGGGTAGTGATCTCTGATTGCACGCTTCAAACGATAGCAGGAGTATTGAAAGAGTGGAGTGGGGTTTCGAATGTAGGCCAGGTCATCACCTTCAATGTAGCTACCCCCCGGATTAAGGTCGCTCATGTGTGTGAAGCCAGCCTCCCTGAAAGCTTTTACGGCCCTTGTTCCTGAGTTACAGATAAAGCCGCACTACCAGCCAGGGGCAGAGCAGGAGCGTATAAAGGGAGTTTGTGCGCACATTTGCCAATCGCTTGCCAGGCTGCAATAGTGGTGTCGATTGTGTTAATCTCAGCCCTGGGCATCTGCCTGTGTGTATGTGTGAGGACACTCTCCAGTGGTACGGAATGGGCATCTCCGTCCACTACCGCAATGTGCAGAATATAATCATGCGTTCTAAACCAGTAAAAAGCGTATTGGGCCTGTGCACAGACATAATAGACAGAGAAATCGGGAGCAGCGAACCCCCCCTTATCATAAGCAAGCATTACGGTACGCCAGCTAATTCTAGCTGTTTGTCCCCCCACACTAATCTCAAAAGCTGGGTTTGCACTGTTGTAAAAAAATGTTTGGTGAGTTTGATCGGGATATTACAAAACAGGTATAAAAACCGTGGAAGTATGATCATTTTAATTACTGCGACATGGTCTGCAAGGGACAGCGGAAGACGGGACCACTTGTCCACTTGTTGTACCAAGGTGTTGTAGGCTGGGCCGTAATTCTCTTTGATCACGGTGTCCTGATCTCGGTGTACCCAATCACCAAGGTACTTAACTGGGTCAGCGGTCCATACCAATGGGTATTCTATCTGTGGCGGGGATGTGACCTGCATTAAAGGAATAATAACTGATTTCTCCCAGTTAATCTGGAGTCCAGAGAGGAGGCCAAATCTAATATATTCTCGGATAAGTGGAGACAAATGAAGTTGGGGATCACGGACAAACAGGACCATATCGTCCGCGTATATGGAAATTCCGACCGGTCGGTGATTGAAATTGAGAGCAGTTACTCTATGACATTGACGGATTTTACAAGCTAACGGTTCTAAAATGAGGGCAAAAAGAAGGGGGGATAGGGGACAACCCTGTCTTGTACCGCGTTCTATGTTAAAAGGTTCTGAGGTGAGTCCACCCACGCGCACCCTCGCTGAAGTGTCTGTATATAAGACCTGTATCCAGCGCATCAAGATAAGAGGAAATCCCATCCTGTGTAATATGCGCATCATATACTTCCATTCTATGGAGTCAAACGCTTTGGCCGCGTCCAGCATGACCGCAGCAGCAGATAACTCAGGATTAAGAACATGGAACATAGCGAAAATGGTGCGCAGATTATGGGAGGTGGAGCGCTCTGGAATAAACCCGGACTGGTCCGGGAGAACAAGAAGAGGTATCAGAGGTTGGATTTTTGTAGCCAGAATCTTCACAAGTATTTTTGCATCTAAATTTATCAGTGATAGTGGGCGATATGGTTCACAACATGTGGGTGATTTATCTTTTTAGAGAAGGGTGATGATTAGGGCTTGTCTTAGGGAAGGAAGAAGGGTCCCGGACTCATGGGCCTCTGCATACATTTCCAAGACATGGGATACAAGGAGATCTACATAGGCTTTGTAGAATTCTGCCGTTAGGCCATCAGGCCCGGGGGCTTTATTATTGGGAAGGGAGAGAATGGCCTCTCTGACATCAGTCTCGTCTATGGGCTGGCTCAGATATTCTCTGTGGGCATCTGATAACCATGCACATGCCGTGTCAGATGGGTATTCATCCATCACCTCAACGCCCATCCCACCCCTCATGGTATACATAATCGAGTAGAATTGTCGAAAATGACCCACTACTGCGTGTGGGGTAAAATGTGCAGTCCCGTGAGGGTCAATTATTTGGTCAATCACGTGATGGTCAGCTCTGAAGTGCAACTTAGAGGCCAGACTCCTACCTGGTCGTCCCCCTTCACTATAAGCCCGGGCCATGTGACGTCTTGTTATATACCGTGCCTCAGTGTCAGCCAGAGTATTGTATTCTGCCACTAATTCATGTATGCGAGCCAACGTATCTGAGGATGGTGAGTGTTGATACTGTCTCTCCAATTCCCCCACGGTCTGCTTCGTTTTTGACAATTGGCCCCTAATGTCTTTGAGGATCCCCGCAGTGGTACCAATACACACTCCTTGTGTCGTCACTTTGAATGCCTCCCTCAATATGGCCTGACTGTCAACTGATCCCATATTGAAGTCAAAATATTGTACAATAGCTGTTCTGATGGCTTTGTTATATATTGGATCTAGCAATGCCTCAGCCCGAAATCGCCAGGTGAAAGTGCGGTGGGGGATTGTAGGGATGCAGATGCTGAGAGAAACAGGGTTATGTATGATCAGATAATGTGCGCGGGAGAGTGTGGACATGTGTGACCCACCCATTAGCCTCTCCGTTCAGCAGCCAATAGTCAAGCCAAGACCAGCTATTGAATGCAGGGGTGATGTGTGTGCCCTCCAGAACCTCCGCATTTTGCAAGCACCAAACGTCAATCAAACCCATTTCTGCAATGGCATCCCTGATACACTGGGCTCCCCTGACAGAGCGCGCACCTGCTGGATTGGATTTATCCACTTGTGGGTTCAGATGGGTGTTTAGGTCACCTCCCCATATGACTGCGGAGTCAGGCCATGCTCGCAAAACATTAAGTATTTGGAGAAAGGGTGTCGGGTCATGTATCACGGGACCATACATGTTAACTATCGTTATTAAGGACAATCCGAACTTACTCTGTACCATGGCCTAACGACCCTCCGTATCTGTGCAAGTAAGTATGGGCAGAAATAATACTCCCTTTTTAATTAGGATGAGCACCCCTCTGGAGTAGGTGGAATATGAAGAGGCCAATCAAAACGTTGCCCACCTATGCGCCACCCTAGCTTCCGTTTGCTTACTCAGGTGTGATTCCTGTAAGAGAGCGATTTGCACCGTGTCTATCTAGATATGTTAACACTTGGTGGACTTTCTTGGGGGTGTTAAGCCCACGGATATTCCACGATATGCATAAGTTTCACCCAATGTCAATACCACATACGTTGAACACACCCTGAATGTTGGATTGTGTACGGTTCGCACGAACAGTGACAGGGACCTCATTTGCAACATGCATTCTGAACACAGTACCTACAACTGTAATGAAAGAGAACCCGTTTCCTCCCCCACCCACTTTAGCAACCCCAATTTGCCAAAGACAAATCCCAACATTGTGAACAGTCCCAACAAAAACAAAGTAGCACCACACATCGGTTGGGGTATACCCACTGGGGGATGTAGCGGCAGAGTCTGCTTCCAGATGAGGTCGGGAGGGGGGCCCCGAAGGGATGTGATAGTCTCCTACCCACGAGCCACCCAGCCGAGCCCATCAATATGCACTTGACGGAGGACATTGTGTGCAAACTATCATGTCTACAATATTTAGCATGTGATGTGTAGTAAATCAAGGGTAGAGAACCCATCCAGCCTCATATACCACAGGGGTTGCATCCCACCTGTACCCAGTGGGCAAACATAAAAACATGAATCTGTTACGAAATGTCAACTCTGGATGCTATACCCCCAAACATGCAACATAAGAGTACAATATCCTGCAAAGGCCCTTGTGGGCACATGAAAACAAGCATACAGTTCTGCCCTGCGATCCAACATGATACGCTAATATAGGGTCATCAGCAGTTGGATATGACAATGCAATCGTAGGATTCCTTTCCACTCAGTCATCAATATACGACGTAGGGGCTGAAGAGCTGCGCCTGCGTTGCAGAGACTTGGCGTGTTCCATAGCCTACTTCGGGTTCGTGAAGATCTTGGCGTTGTCATCTTTACCTATGCGAAGTCGCGCCGGGTAAAGCATAGCATATTGAACGTGTTCTTTCATGACCAGCTTCTTGACCCCCTGGAACTCCTTTCGTGCCGCCTGCACAGCAGCCGTAAAGTCTGGATAAAACGATAAGACATTGCCTTGATAGTTGATTGTACCTTTTTGGCGAGTGATACGCAGCACAGTGTCTCTGTCTCTGAAATTCAATAATCTGGTGATGATCGGCCTGGGGGGAGCACCACCTGCTGAGCTGCCAAGAATAGAGCGGACGGCGTCTGGCTACTTTGTGCATTATGATGACTTCTAATCGGATCCAAGTGAACCTGAGCTGCCGACACCGCCTTTCCCTTTTAAGCTTCGTGTTTATGCTTTCTATCTTTGGCTGAAAAAGACTTACTTCGTTGTTCTCTGGATACATCTATGGATTACAATTGGCTCACTTTTCCTGGTACTTTGGATTGGTATAGTAACTGTCTACTACTGAATGGACGCTTTCTCCCAGAACGCTCTGCCGTACAACTAGTGAACTTGGTTCTTAAACAACATGCATAATCACACCGTGAGCGAAGAGACTTGTCCCTGGTAAACACTACAGCGGTTCCAGTTCCTGAAGGAATTGTATGGGACAGGGAATCGTATGATGTATATGGGCCTACTGAACTTTTGAAAATTCCTTATTTTTTCAAAATTTCTTTAAATTACATTATCACCTCTAGTACTTTCTCTGATGGTTGGGACATTGAAACTGTGTATAACTTGCTTTCAGATTTAGAGTAATCAGCTACATTTTCAAATGATGAATTGTATGATGGTACGAGTAATTTTGGAGACACGTTCTGTTACTAGCATTGTGGTCACCATTTTTGCATAAAGCTAGTATCCCATGCTCTGTTTACAATTACACACAATGGGAACACTGCCCAACACCGCCAAAAGGTAGTTCAAAGATCTTTGCACAAAGGTTTGCTTATTGATATACTCTGTTTCCTTTATTTCCCAACTGCCTATACAGGGTTTCGACATTTGGAAAGACACGATAGACACAAAATCCATCTGGGATACAGAAGATTGTCAGGTTCAGGGGACGGAGGCCTTATTTAGAGCATGCTTCGTACTAAACCAAATGATTTCCTGAACAAAACAGTGCAACAAACTTCATGTCTAGGTATAGAGAAAGCAAAAGATTTGAACAAACACGTATTCCCATATTCTCATGTTTCGATAATTGGCAGCACTTTACACACTTTAGTAAGGATACAATAGACACCATGATACGTAATGTTTCTAACTATTCATCAGACCCCAATTGGAAGGGTTGGTTGGGTTAACGGGTGTCAATCTAGATTCCTGGTTAACACAGAATAGTTTTAGGATCAATAGGCCTGATCAAAAACATATGAACAAACAGAACACTCAGTGGTGACGTCAGATAGTGTTGGAAAGTTTTGCTTAGATTGGCTAAAAAACTCGACACTCTCCCAGGTGAAACAACACTTGTCCCTTCTTTCTGATGACATGGATTTCAGGGATTTTTTACTAGGTCCCCGGAACCCACGTCAAAAGCGCTTTTTGTACGGAATATACAATGAGCTGTGGAAGATTTCTCAGCAGGAAGCTGCCGAGAGATTGCGTGAGATTGATAGAGTTAATTTAGAAAAGGCTTTGACTGTGGTTGATAATGATATGACCACTTTATCATCCAGAATGTATTCACTGGGCAAAATAGTGTCTTCCGCAATTGACATAATACAGCAAGACATGTCTATATTACAACATGGACAGTCGTAATTATGGTCAATAGTAATACTGAGCTGAATGTTACAGACATTACGTTCTGGCCACGCATCATGGTGTTACATCAACAGTACAAACCTGTTTTCAGCATACGATCTAACAGAAAGACAGATGACAATGGCACGTAGAAATGCAAAATATACAATGTTGCACATTGAAAAATTAGACCAATTACCTTTCACTGTGGCTGATACACCATCCACCAACTGGATAATCCATGGTTACATCACCCCACCGGTCACGACTTTCAAATTCCAATATTGTCTCCTATACCATTAGGTAGGCAAATATGAAACGCTGGTGGAAGGATATGTGCACAAGTATTGGGAATTACCGTTCAGGTGTAGATGCAGAAATGGGGATACAGAAGTTTTTCTTTGTGGCTCTGACTGTGAAAACGCCTTTAGCGGCTCCTTGTTTTGCAAGGACATTTTTCTCCATGGGGCATGCAATGCTTTATTGGTGAACTTGTCTTGTTATCTGAAGGGTTCTCCAACTGCCGTGATTCATCCTGTATTCAGACTGCTCTGGAATGGGAGCTGTTTGATGCTGAATGATCAAGGTTGCTGCGGAATGGAACTGGGTATTGCTTTTCTACTGATGGTTAATTCCATAGTTACTTGTTGTACACAAGTACTGTTTCCACCTGCCCACACATTTAGGGAGGCAGCGCTATGGCCTTCGATAACTGTTCCTTCATAAAATTTGACTCCCTGAGCAAACCCAAGCCATGCATTTACAGAAGGATGTAGCCTTAACTTCAGGCAAAGAGACGCTTGATCTCCAGGTTGCAAGGTCCTAGTCTGAGATACAGACACTACTCCACACTAACTTCCCGCTGCATTTTGGGGAGCAGGTCTATCGAATCTCTAACATGTGTGATACGAAGGGAATAGTGCACTTTTTTAAATGTATTGAGTTTGGTTAGCAGCTTTCAGACGATATTCGGATTTATACCATCTTTCATACACTCCGTGTTAGGAAGTGTTATTGGAGGGCTCCCGCTTGTCCTGCTACTTGTGGCAGGAATACTGATTTTATTTTATCTGTTCCACAATGGACGTCCCAGTTCAACTCGGAATGGAGACATCGCTGCTGGTGCTGCGTTGCCGTGATACATGATACACTGCTTTGGCACACCTCGGCTGCAGGAACTAAATGAGCACTGGTTCTTGTCGTTCAGGCTGGTCTGGCTTGACTGCATTCAACCTGTCATCTGCTGCCTGCTCTGCAGCCAAGAATGCATCCTGGATATATGTCTCAGATCAGAATTGGTTGCGCCACCGGACAATGAAGTACTGATGGACCCCTTAAAGGCCCATGCATATTGCTGTTCCCAGCGTCTTCCATTGATGATAAATGCATTCCTAGAGTCACCCTGGGATGCTTCAGCTCCTGGTGATGTGAACAATGGCTCTGAGGACAACTTGCGGGATACCACACCTCCCTAAGCGGCTGCTGTGGGATCTGGCTGGAATCACCTTTGCTCCTTAAACATGATACGAGGTGCGCCTCTGGGATGTAGGCAAAAGCAATGGTGCATCTAGCACTCAGAAACAATTAACAATTAACCTTTTTCCATGTGGGAATAATTTGGTCTCTTTTTAAACAAAATGTACCAAAACAGAGTTTTCTTTCTCTAGGCACATTGGCTTTCTAAGTACTTGGGATCTCAAATAATATAATGGCTATTAAAAATGTTTCTACATATTTTATTGGGAAGTCCATTTTTAGATGTTTTTAAAGAGTAGTTTTTAACATTTTGAGAATGTCTGCTGGCTTTTTAGATCGTTTTTTAGATATCAACCCTTAGTATGTGGAGTGGGTGTTATATTCCTGGGTTAGGTCCATGTAGTGATGCAGCTTATTTCTTGAATTGTCATCACAAATAACATTTCTAAACTGTGACCTTTTGCATACATTTGCACGCACTACAATGTTGGATTAATTTCTCTGAAACTAAACTTGGTTATATCTAGCTTCACATAACATTATCACAACGCCCTGAACATCATTTACAAGTTCTTGTCCTTACTACGTACAAATGTCATCACTATCTTCATCCATGGAGCGACAGGGCTATCTGCATATCAACAACATCACTAATCTATGAGTGCATTGCAAGGCTGCTTTGTATTATAAAGGATGAGCATCCCGTTAGATTAGTAAGAGGAGGTACTTCCGCTGACACAGAGGGTCCTTGCATGCTGACAAATCACCACGCAGCAGTCTGACATCTTGTGAGGGCGGTCCATTTCATGACCAAGACGGAGGTCCTTCACTGTGTCCCATCAGGTAATGGGGTTGGATCGTCCCTTTGGGGGATTCTTGGCTCTACACCAACACACACTCCTAGGTACATTTAGAGTAGGGTTCGCATAATAGGAGTACGGTAGATTACTGCCTTGTTTATATGCCTGCATATATATAATTGTTCAGCACTATGGTAGAACTATATCTACTCTTCACGCTTTTTGTGCTTGTAATCATGTTTATCTACTTCTCTCTACTAATCATTGCAACTCACGTATTTTATGCAAGAATACCATTGTTTCAATAAATATTATTTAAAACGTCCCACTGTGTATTTTCTGTATATTTCTCTGGGAATAAGTGAGCACGAGTGACTGAGAAAACGGTTCTGTACTGTTTGCATGATTCCTGAGGAATCAGGGTTGTCATGTTCTGGGGTTGCCAGAAACCATTTGCTCCCTGGTAGGTTAGGGGGGCTTACAGTGGAACTGTGAGCTAGCTGGTCTATCGGCCAACATATCCAGCGGGTGTGTCTGGAGCCAGTCTTGATACCAAGCCTTTAGTTTATGTTGTCCGAACAATGCACAGGTCTACGGATTGGTGGGAACTCCACTATACCCCTGTCTGCTGGCAGTCTTCCGGCAGGATGCCACCTCGCTACGCCATGGCACGGCTTTCAGTGCACCGCAGAGGTCAAGATCAGGTGGATTGAGTCGTCAGTGGGGTGAGTGCTTCTGGCACACATGGGGACGACTGGCCTCATCGCCAATATGGGGTTCGGTAGACCTGGGGGTGTAGGATGCTGCAATGTGCGAATAACTAAGACACAGGCAATTATAGTGGAAGTCGCTGAGTGAATGACGAGCGTTCACTCCGCATTTATTTATACCTTCAGGCCACACTCGCCCTTCTGATTATTCACATGCAACAATGTATAGTAGAGGCTGGGTGGTACTCTACAATGCCTAGTCTGCACAGAGCAGGTTTTTAAAACAACTTCGAGAAACACTTACCTGGCCCACTGCAGGATTTATGCAAGAGTCAGGACATTGGGGGTCCTCTGGTTGTGACCTCGGGTGGGATGACTGGGGAGGTCCAATTCTGCCCTTCGAACTGTTGTACTGAGTAACCATCCGCTACAGAATGAATCAGAGGAGGTGCACACAGCTCCACATCCTGGGGGTATATTCACAAGAACGTGTGATAACAACCGCAAGAGTAGCTTAACTCTCAACATCGCAGCCCATCGCGGGAAAATAACCCTGTGTCAACGTGGAATTCACAACAAGGCGGTACCATGCGATAGTCTGCAGAAATCGCGGACAATGTCTGCGATACAACCACCTCGATGGAGATAAGACACAAACCACAACACCAAAAAACCTGCGATGGGCCAAAGCGCGATGAGGAAATCAGTGATAAGCAGCACCAGGCCTGCAACACACACTTGGCCGGCGGGAAAAATCATCATAAAAGTAGAAAAAACACCCAAACACAAACTGACCAACACCCAAGCACCATGGAGGCAGCCGGAGCAGGCGCAGAGGACAAGCACAACCCCACAAGCACCCCGGACGACCAGCCTGAGACATCAGAGACAGGGAAGGGCAAGGACAACAAGAAGAGGAAGACAAAGTTCAGTCCGCAGGTGAACAGGATCATAGTCACGGAGGTGATGGAACACCATCAACAACTGTTCGTCACCTCCACCAAAACTGGAATATGGCGGGACATCGTGGACAAGGTGAATGCCGTCGGAGAGCGCAAGAGGACAATGGACGAGGTCAAGAGGCGATGAAATGACATCAAGCGGAAGTCCAAGGAGAAACTCACAGCCAGTCAGAAGGCAGCAATGCAGACTGGAGGTGGGTGCCCAGCGCCACAGCTCGAGCAAAATGACATGGAGGAGCTGGTGTTGACAGTCATCAGTGTGGATACTGTGGCCTGAGTCGGGGGACCGGACACTGCTCGACCTGACGCAACACATCTGCAACAGTGTGAGTGACCACCAGGTACTGTGGGGACGGGTGGAGATGGCCATGATGGCACACATGCACAATCAAGCAGAGCACAGTGCACACCCTCGATGACTCTGGGTCATCGCCCAGATTTATAGACTGTGTCAATGTACAGTGCCATGCTGTCTGAATGTCAACATGTACCATGCGGCTACATACATGTGGACACATTGCAATACACTATCTCCCCTTCACATTTCAGGGCCAGCGTCAACACCGCCTGCAGAGCAGTCCCAGCCACTCTTCACTGATGACGAGGAGGACAACCCCAGCATCGACACCCAAGCCCTCCTAAACATCATTGACAACATCCGCGACTTACTTCCAGGATCAGGGCTGACCAGCTGCATCAAGGAGACACCACCCACCACACAAACCACCCAGCAGGAGTCACCCACGGGCCCGCCAGTCTCCCAAGACCCCAAGAACAACACATGGCCTTCCAACGCCATGTGCTTGAGGCCCAGAGTGAGGCTGAGCAGGTATGGGAGGGGTTCGACATCATGGCTACCAAACTGGACGCCATCCATGGGTGTCTAGACTCGCTCCATGGCCTCCAACAAGCCCTGACTGACATCGCTGGAGTCCTGACGTGGAGAGAAGAACACCTGTCCGCTCAGAGGGGCTCCAGCGATAGCTGCCGTGAGCTGGCACACATGCGGAGGTTCATGGAGGACATGGTGCGGATGGAGGCAGAAAGGATGGCAGCCACCGCTGTACATCAGCGAAATGTAGCTGGGATCTACTATGCCTTGCAGACCGTCATCATAGCATTGCTGCCACAAAGCGTGGTGCTGATGACCCAACACCATCCACATCTCCACCCCCTGGTGTGTCAGTGCCCCACAGTGTGGCAGGTGTATCCAATCCGGCACCTGATGTGTTACTGCCACACAGTGCGGCCGACAACCCTCCTCCGGCTCCTGTTGTGTCAGTGGCACACACTGCCCCAGCCGGTACTGCAACACCCACAGGTGGTGCAGAGCACACATCCGGGGACGAGGATGTGGATGGGTTTGTGATTGGGAGGCACTAGCTTTCATTTCCGCCACTTAGGCTGTTCCTGCTAGGTGCCGCACATGGCCCCATGACCTTCCACTGACCCCCGATACGCTCGGATGCACTCACCTTGGACAGCGACATGGACTGCCATATCCTGTTTGATGACCAATGACATGGCTACCAGACTGCGGACTGTACCCTACCTCTTCTGCAGTACTTGTCATCCCCGGATGGACTCTGGCTGGCCCTCCACGGGCCCATATTGTGTAGTGTGCTCGGCATTGCCCTGTACCGCTCCAGCTGCTGGACTGCACTGGTTGTGCATTAAACATCTAGTGACGCACTGCTGTGTTATGTCGTTCATCATCCATGTATGAATGTGTGGGTAAATGTAGGGACAATGATGAACCTTGCGTCAATGATGCTCATCCTGTGGGATGCCAGTCAGAGGGTGCTACATTGCATATTGTGTACCGGGTCCCATGAACACTGCAACAGGGACACACGCATCAGTCACGTCCATGTTCGGACATGGACTGAACCACGCCCAGATCTCACAAGTCATTGTTGCAAGCCCTGCGCTGGTCCGGCTTACGGCAGGCCAGACCCCTCCTCTTATGCTCCGAGGAGGGGCCTTCATTGCTACTCGCTGGTGGTGTGCAGGTCACTGGTCTAGTTGTCAGCATGTCACAACCACTCCCTGAGGACAGGTTTGCACGCACACCACACCCATCCTGCACAGGCATCACAGGCCATGTGACTCCGCCAACATAATGGGCCGACGGCATCACATTCCCCTCTGCCTGTGGTGACTGGATGACGGATGCTCCACGGTTCTCAATCAGAAAGGGCCCATGAGTTGCTGTGCACAGGGTTAGTGGCACCCGAGGCCTTGCGGCCGTCACGGGCCTGCCACCACGTGGTGCTGACTGGGGTTGCACAGGGTTAGTGGCACCCAAGGCCTTGCGGCTGTCACGGTTCTGCCGCCACATGGCGTTGACTGGGGTTGCACAGGGTTAGTGGCACCCGAGGCCTTGCGGCCGACACGGGCCTGCTGCCACACCCCACCACGGGACGGTGACTTTGGGTGCACTAAGTTAGGGGCACCTTGAGCTCCTGAGCGGGTGTGCAGCCTGCGATGATGCCCCTTCCCGGCGGCCCGGACAGCTCAGGTTTTGTGTGCCCTGCTGGATCGCAGGGTAGGCCGGAGCCAGCGGGCAGCGCGGGCCTACCGCCACGTGGCGTTGCTTCCGTGATCACAGAGTTGGTGGCACCTATTGGGCTGAGCGGGTGTGCAGCCTGCGATGAGGCCGGGTGCACTGGTATGTCCTCTGCCATGGAGTAATTAAGACCCAGCACCAACCGTGAGACCTGGTGGCCTGCGGAGCGGGCAGAATGGTGTGGAGTGTGCCATGTCCGCGTGCCCTGGGCTTGTGGCTTGCAGCGGCACGTGGTGGGACCTCCTGTCTGCATGCCGGTGGCAGAAGGTGAGCAATGCGGCCTGGGTGTGCATGGTCGGGCATGCTCTGATGGGCGGCGAGAGGGGCTGGGGTGCCTCTGTCTGGGTGTGCATGGGCGGGCAGGTGATGTTGTCTTGTACAATTGTGTGTATTGTGTGTACTGTGCCAAACATGTATCTGGACTCTGTTTCAGATGACGGGTCTGTCTCAGATGTGTGACCTAATGGACTGCACTACATGCCGGCAAGTGGTTGGGGACACACCGGTGGCAGCAGGTGAGCAATGTGACCTGGGTGCGCAGGGGCGGCGCTCTCGCTCTCTCTCTCTCCCCCTCACTTCTTTGGGTGTAGCTGATGTGGCATGTCTTTGGTCGGGGGGAGTGCCAGGGAGGGAAGGTCCTGGGTGTGGTTGCAATGGTTGTTTCCCTTTCGGCCCTCCGGGCTGCATGTTCAGTTGCCTGGGTGCATCTGTTGTTCTTCAGGTGTGGCTCTGGGCTGGTCTCCCTTTTGTGGTCCAAGCTGTGGTCCGACTTAGCACCAGGTCTGAGCAGGTGGTATTTTCCTGCTGCTAACGCGCCTTATCGCCTGTTTCGTGTTCTTATCACAGTTCTGTCTGTTCTTTGTGAATGTTGTGGAGTGATGTTGTCGTGGCTTTGGGCACGGGAACGCCTACTCTGCATCTGATTAGCGATGCTTGCGGGGATCTTCTGTCGCGATGGTTTTTGCGGCTGCTATTGCGGGTAAACTGGTGCTGTGGGCTGTAACACCAGCTTGTGAATGGGGCGATCGATTTATCGCAACTTTGGCTGCGATAAAGTGCTGTGAACTCGGTGATAGCTCCTTGTGTATACCCCCCCTGGTGTTTTAAACCTCATTCTCCAAGGGCGCTCTCAATCTCTGGCTGATGTATGGCTACCGCTATATGTTTGACTTAGAAACGATTAACATGAAGCATTCTCAAGAAAGCAAATGAAATATGGACATTTAGCGTGCCCATTGCGATTACCTACGTGCCCAATAACTATTTGCGCCATTCCTGGTCTGTAAATTCATAGCAGTGGAACAGAGACTGCACTGTCATTTGACATCACTATTTTTATCATTTTTCACGCTGATTAAATACTTTACACTGATGCTGGTCCTCTCTCACAGCTGTCATGTTAATGGAAATCTACACGTGGTTGTTGCGGCTGGAAACATCACCCTTCTCTTTGTCAGTGTCACCGGTGGCTGCAAACATTTGAAGAAGCGAAGGTTTAGCGGTCGATCTATTAGCAGGCGTCTTTCGCACGTTCAGCGTTTTAAATTGTCTTCCTCCATGTTGTAACCCGAGATACGCTTCCTTTCACAGAGCAAACTTTCTAGATGTGTTTTCAAAGCGTTTCACGGTGTTCACACACCTGACACTGACCGCTACAGGCCAGGTACTACTACATTAACAATGAAAAAAGATGTCTAGATTTCACCCCAACCCACAGCCATAGGGTGCTGCTTTTCGACTGACTGACTCGGCACCGGCCCTGTCTGCTGATCAGACGCACAGCCACAGACCTAACTTGTTTCTGGCACTACCATATTTTCTGAACCTTTTCCAATGCCTGTCCCTTCCCAAGCCTTATTGGGGTCTTGGAGGCACAGCGATGCCTTGCGTTTTATTCTTCCTAAGTATCATTACCTTTTGGAGTCTCACCTGTGCCTACTGCCTGCCCAGAGTCCCACCTGTGCCTACTGCCTGCCCAGAGTCCCACCTGTGCCTACTGCCTGCCCAGAGTCCCACCTGTGCCTACTGCCTGCCCAGAGTCCCACCTGTGCCTACTGCCTGCACAGTGTCCCACCTGCGCCTACTGCCTGCCCGGAGTCCCACCTGTGCCTACTGCCTGCACAGTGTCCCACCTGTACCTACTACCTGCCCGGAGTCCCACCTGTGCCTACTACCTGCCCGGAGTCCCACCTGTGCCTGCTGCCTGCACAGTGCCCACCTGTGCCTACTGCCTGCCCGTAGTCCCACCTGTACCTACTACCTGCCCGGAGTCCCACCTGTGCCTGCTGCCTGCACAGTGTCCCTCCTCCACTCACGAGCTGCACAATGTCCCTCCTTCAGTCACTCCCTGCAAGTGGCCTTCCTCCATTCACTTCCTGCCAGAGTTCCTCCCCTGCCCACTGACTGCACAGTGTTATTAGATGGGATGGTCTAATAAATTATGTTAAAAAATCTGTGCTCAGGCCGAATTCGAAGTCTGAAAATGGTGTTAAATAAAGGAAAAAAATCTGTCAATCAGGAAGCTGGATTTTAAAGGGATCCCTTGGCACCCTGTGAGCACACAAGCCAAAGCACGCATGCGCAGAACAAACACGTCTATGTTTTCATACAATGGGCTCCAAAGCAAACCATGTGATGAAAGAGCTATACATGTCTAGAAACTGAAATCGTGCACTAGCACACACACAACCTTCAAACTGATACAAAAATGTCGACTCCTCAGAGCTGAGGAAGTTATTGAAGAATTCCCATCTAGGGTGCCAGGCATGAGCGCGAGTATTACATGTCAAAGATGGGCACAACCTGGCAGCGTTGGCTTAGCACTGAGCAAGAACATGCTGCCTCTCATACACTAAGTCATTATTTCTAAATTCCACAGTTTAAGGAAAGCGAACCAAGACTACAAAACCCAGAATGCATTAGGCGGATGCACAAAAGTCCAGGATTGGAAACAGTGTCAGCTATGACAGCTGATGAATTGGCCGCCCTGCCTAGGAGACCATATTACTTCCACTCAGTCTTAGAGGCTTAGAGGCCTAGAGGCTTCACGCGTTTTGTCTCATGAGGTCACCAATGTGTATGAAGCAATACAAGTACCACACCATAATCAAACTGCAGCATTTTAGCTACAACCACATTGCATTACAAGGCTGGTAATTTTACTTTCAACCTCGCAAACAAGAGCCGAAATCCATATGCTGCATGTTTCTGTCGGTTACAAATCCAGCGCCGGTAGGAGGTGTCTCGGTTAACATGGGGTCACCGGCAGCTACCCCTACAACTGTTCTGATCAGAAGATTGAATGGGAAAAGTTCAGAAGCAAAATAGTTTTTTAATGAAACAGCAACAAATGGATGAAACAAACCACTTCCGGAGAGGTGATCGAAATGAATTAGTCAAAAATAGTCTGGGACAGACACAGGGCAGTGGTAGCACCAACTATTGCACGGTGAATCGACCATGTAAGATCCATGGACCTAATTTAGGGTTCTTCGGATCAGGCTTGCCCCTTGTGACCCCTAGAACTGCCTTGGAGCCCCTTAGCAACAGAGGTGGCAAAATCAGTGGAAAAAACACAGGGGTGGCTGGCATTTCCAGCGTCAGACTCCAGTCTCTTTTTCTGCTCTCTTTTCAATACATTAATAGTGAACCAATAATCTGTCATTCATTAGTAATGTAGAAATGAAATGAAAAGTGGAGCAGCAGGGTCTGGTAAGAGTGAGCAAGAGTGCAAATGAATGAGTCAGGGTTAGAGTGAGTGCAAGTATTGTGATGTCATCAGGGTTAAAGTCATGTGACACCATTAAGGTCAAAGGGCATTTAATGTCATTTATGCTACCCATGGTAAGAGCATGTACAGGTTTGAAACCTCTGTCCTGTAAAGACCCTTGTGGCAATGTGATTTAGAATACATCTACTTTAAGAGAAAACAAAATGTATGCATTGAACGGCCTCATTATAGGCAGTGGTAGGCCAGTCCACTAACATTTTGAACCAGGTGGCCTTCCTCTGGCTGGAGACAGAGGGAATTAGTCTGATGCTGATACTGGTATTAGAGATTATAAACTAAGGAGCTCATTACAATGGCTATCAGAAGAGTGTCCGACCACCATCGAAGCAGGATTGAGATCGCCCGACAAGGAGTCAACAGTCCCATCTGCCATATTTTGATCAGACCGCCGTGTAGGCGGTCGGAACTTCCTTTTTCTACTGTGGCTTGTGCTGTGGCCAAGAAAAGGAATTTTTCAAACATCCACATTGCATAGATGTTTGGGGGGCATCCCATGTGCCCCCCTGGCCACTTAAAAGTTGCCCATGGGGGGATGTGGGCCCTGCTCGGGGCCGCCAAAGTCCCTTTACGGTTGCCTTTCTGTGGCAGTGGGACTGCTATGAAAAAGCAGTCAGAAAGGGACATCGTGATCCTGACGGCAGTGCCTGAGCAGGCACCACCTCAATTCAGGATCACGATTCTGACTGCTGCCCTGTTGGGATCAGTAGATCCTGTCTGAGGCAGCGGTCCATCCCCCCGGCAGTCAAGAGTCTGACCGCCTGCATTGTAATGTGGCGGTGGGCCTGAAGAGCTATCTGTCAGTGGGATCGCCACCAATGGCCTGTTAGTGGCGGTCCCACCAGCATCGTAATGTGCCCCTATGTTAGGAGGAGAGCTGACATTGCGGCCTTTACTAAAACACACCTATGTTTTAAAGGGTAGGATTGGAATGTTCAAGAGGCACTACAATACAGCGCACGCTGGTATTATTGGGTCCAAACTTACAATCATGAACGTGAACCTATAGGTCCCAGCAAAAATTATTTTGGCTAAAAAGGAAGTACTGGCTGAAAATGTGATGTAATCATTTGCCAGCTCTGGAGCACTCTACATCATGGGCATGTTGTCAGTGAACTTTAAATACTTCCACATATTTTCTCAATCTGAAAACTGCTACTTTCTGGATTCTTTGTCTTGATAGTGATTTTTTTACAAATATCAATGCTTTCTCAATCTATGGCAGGTTAGACCCTTAGTACTGCCAAGTAGTTCCATAACAGGTGTGTCATTTTCAGCCAGACTTTGTAGCAATACCGTAAAAATATTATCCTAAATGTATCTGCGCCTCAAGGGAGATCCCAGGGCAAGAATCAATTACTTTGGCCGGAAATCCCCGTGAGATAATGGGATAACAAGATACATTTCCCCGTTTTCCTTTTAAAGTACCCGGGATGGAGTAAAATTGCGGCCCCTGAAATTGCCGGGTTCTTTGCACAGGTGTTCACAGATTCCAGAGATGTTTATGCGGATGTTTAGCACCTGCTCCGAGGTAAACATCCGCGATATCGGATATGTGTTATTTGTGCCACTCAAATACCTCATTGCACCAGATATTTCACAATAGCTTCTACAGTCCCATAGTTGACATTTTCTTTATGTTTAAAACCACTGTTCTCTTTTGACGTTTTTGTCGGTGACAAGGCCCGTGAAATGTTTCTCCAAATCTCAGAGGTGCCCTGAGTGACTCAGGTCCAAACTCCCCATCAGCGCAGACAGCGTCCGGCATCCCAAGAACACCGCCGCACATACATGTCTGCCGTGTGTATGTCCACTCAGTTGGTGTGGGTCCAAGGTAACACTTTTAGCTTTTATTTTTCTTGTTGCTTCTGGTTACCTGAGTGCAACACCCCAAGGGGCCCAGGGCTTCCTCTGTAACACGTGCTTGGTAAGTGCTAATCAAAATCATGAAATGAGATAAAACCTGCTCTGATAAAGTGTGGGAGACTGATGCATAATGCAAAGAGAATATGCATTACTTTTTATCAGCCCTGCAAACACACAGTCTGGGGGTTGAGGCTTTTCACACTGAGGTCTCTACAAAACATGTTGCTCATGTTGCATGCTGGGTTTGTAAGGGTGGTGTGAGAATGAGTCATCATAAAATGACTGTCCAGCATTCACCACCAGCGACAAACACTTAGTGGCGGCTGGTGACCTTTAAAAGTGGTTAAGCGTAATCCTTGGTTCGAATTCCAATGAGCTTCTTGAAAGGTTCTCTCAAGCTTTCTTGCACTAAGGGCCTCATCTACAAAGATTTGGCATAGGGCAGCACCGTAAGTCATTTTGCTGCGCTGCCCTGCGCCAAATCGAAAAGGCAGGAATGCACCATATCTATAAGATATGGTGCATTCCTGTCCTTTCAGCTAGCGCTGATGCACAATTTGGTGCATACGGTCAAAACATGCACCCTTGTTCTGCGTTTTTGGCAGGATTTTTTGTGTGCAGGAAGGTGCTTCTTCTATGGAGGCGTTGTACTAGTTCTATGTGTGCTGTACAATGCAACACACATAGAAAGAGGAAAAAACTTGGAGAAATGAAAACACTTCTCCTTGTAACGCCTGCTCTGGAGAGGTGTAAGGTTTTGCCGCTGCCCCAGGTTTATGCGATTTTGTAATTCGGTGTCAGCGCCAAAATCCATGGGTGTTGCATGGGAACACCCACCGCAATGTCTGTGGAACACCTCCTTGACACAAAGTAATGCATGCAGCGCTTTGCACAACATTGTCTTACTCCATATCTATGAGGCTATGCAAAAGCCACACAGGGTGGCTTCGTGTCACCTCATTGATATGATTGAGAGGCCTGCACCACCAGAGCGTCTAAAAAAGTGACGATCTGTTGGTGCAGGCCTCTTGTAAATAACTGCCTCAGTTTACTGCCTCACTTTGACTCACTCAGTTTCATTCTTTCTCAGGAAGACACGCTCTCACTCATTTCACTCTGACCCACTCTGTCTCACTCAGTCCCTCTCATTCTCACTCATTCTGAATTACTCAGTCTTACTGTGACTCACACAAAGTAACGGTCAGTGACTTTTTCCTCCCTCACTCACATTCATTCTCACACACACTTGTCCTTACTGTCACTCATTCTCACTCACTCTGACATACTCCTTCACTGACTCTCTTTCACTTTAACTCACACACATAGTCACACAGACATGCTCACAGTGCTGGAATAGCGCAGGCACCTTGATGCCCCTGTGTCAGCAATCAAATACTGTCACTAGCTGCCTCAGTTTGTTGCTGGACCATAAGCCGGTCTGCATTTGATTTTTATTGTACCAAGAGTGAATAATTACAATAAAAATGGATCACAAAACTAGGAGTCTGTAGTGTAGCTGTGGAGCCTATAAAGGAGGGCCACCACTGGTCCAGGGACACCCATCCATCCACTCAATCATCCATCCTTTCACTTATCCACCCCCGTTCATCCATCCTTTCAATCACTGAACTATCCATTTGACTATCCATCCTTTCACTCCATCCATCATCCTCCCTTTGGCTCATCCATCTATCCACCCTTTCCCAAACCCATACATCTTTACATCCATCCATCCATCCATCCTTCATCCCATCCATCCATCTGCTCATACATCCCCCATTTACCCTCTCACTCAGCCATCCATCCTATCACTCACTCCTACATTTATCTATCGATTCATCCATCCATCAATTCACCCTTTCATTCATCCATCATTTCATCCAGACATCCATCTACCCTGCCTTTGACTCATCCATCCTTTGTTTTATTCATCCATCTTTACATACATCTTTTCACTCACCCATCCTTTTGCCCATTCATCCATATTTTCACTCCATCCATTATCCTTGCATCCATCCTTTTACACTTCCACTCATCCATCCACCCATTTACTTATTGTTCCATCCATGCATCCATCCATCCATCCTTTCTCTCATCATCCACCAATCCATCCCTTCACTCCTCTATCCATTCACCCTTTTACCTATTCATCCATCCACTCTCCCATTCACTCATACACCCTCTCTCCGTTTCACTCTTCCATTCTCACATCCATCCTTTCACTCATTCATCCATTCATCTATCCATCCACTATTAATTCCATCCATCCTTTTTTTTACTTACTCACCCTCCCAAATTCATTATGAGCTTGTGTCTGCCAAGCTGCAGACAGAAGAGGCCCATCAAGAACCCAACTTGGGCAGTAGCTGCTAAAGCAAGGAGGGTGTGAGGTGTGGGTGGGGGTTGACGATGCCCCTGATGCAGAGGCTCAACTGCACACTTACCTCTTAGTCCACTAGTGAAATTGTTTTCCACAGCTGGTTCCTTCCTCCTCTTGGGCCTCTACGGTCGAGATAAGGACCACTCTGTGCGCTTAGCTCCATAATGTTTTTCTCAAAGTGAAACCAAATGCAGTACTAAACATGTGTTACTGCCGAAGAGCAGCCCCCTGCGCCCCGCCTACAGCCTGCCCCTCTGTGATAATCAACAAATTGCTGCCACCCACTCAGGACCGGCTTCAGCGCTGGTGGTGCCCTGTGCGGCAATGTTTGTTGGTTTCCCCCAATCCAACCTCTGCCACGGATTTCCTCACTACCACCCTTTAACAGTGCCCCCCAAGTCTCAATACCCACCCTCTCACAGATGCATTTAATTATTTTCATAGCACTACTCATATCAGTGTAAGGTGTCAGAGCACTTCACATCACACACATTACACTGAGACAATCACTGAGTAAATCACTGTATAGGAAATGTTGTGTAGGACAGAGGACAACAAGGTGTAGGAGTGACATTTCATCCATACTTGTACACAGTATAGTTTAATAGTGCTTGGTCTGGAGAAGCACAAACTCAGAATTTAAAACATAACACCATGGTTGGTGGTTCTCTTTAATAATCAGAATTGATTTTTATCCAAATGAACCCTTTTTCCAACATTAGATATTTAAAGACTTGGGGGGAAAAAATCATAACTCACTAATCTATACCTTGTAGTGCGCATGCAGTTCTTTGATGATGGTTATTAGCTCACTGTTCTATATTTGGAATTTAACTGCAAGTAACAAAAGTATCTCTCAGACAAAAGCAGTAACCCACTGACCTATTTACATTAAAGGCACTTTGTGATCTGCATAGCACACGTTCTTTGCAGCAGGCATATTAACCCACTGCGCTACCTTACCATGAGTCAAAACGTCCACTAGACAAAACTCTGACATCTCACTAGGAAGAACATTAATCACCGGAGTTATCTTGACATTTTTATTGTTGCCTGAAAATTGCTGGAGGCTAGAAACATGGCAGCAGGTGCTTTTCAAACCATAATATACTTTCAAACACAACACCCCCACCCGAAGTCAGCGCCTGGTACAATCCCTAAAGCCGTCCCTGCACCCACTCCCTCCTTGTCCTCATCGGCCTGCCCCACCCCCAGCCACTGAAGTGCACGGAGTTTTGTAACTCCTCCCAGGGTCACTTTTCATGTTCCCCAAAAGCAACCGGATCCATGGCTTTCTAATACAGCACTCCCTCTCATGTGATGTCACTGCTGTAGCTTGTGCCTGCTGGTCGAAGTAAACCTCGCCTGTCTTGTGCTTGCGCAGTAGGACAACGGCAACGTTCATATGAGTTCAACCATGAGATCCAGCACACCGCCTCAGAACAGTAATTTCTTTTCAGCTGCTCTATGTTTATTTTCCCTATTCTTGCCTCTTCCCTGAGGAAGGCAGAACAACATCCCTTTTGCCCATGAACACCAGTCACATTCAAGCGGTCAACCGTCTGGTGATAAGTGCATTTAAGACTTAGGTAAAGGCAGCATGAGCTGCTGAGGCCCACTAGCAAGACTACTGCACCACCACATCTCCCTTCACTCTTGCCGAAGCCCTTCCCACCCCTCAATCATTCAACACATACCAACATAGAGCAAATATGCAATTAACTGGTTACTGAAGCGTCCATGCACACTTCCTGCCGTCAGCTATTTACTACACATATACGTGGGCAGTCAGTGGGTATCTACACCTGTTTTCCTACCCCACACACCCAAAACAGTCTCAAACTCCGAAGTGCAGATTGGCAGGGACAGAACTGGCAGTCAGTAGACATTTATTCTTCATGCAGTGTACAGTTGTAGCCAGTAGATGGCAATCATCACAAATGTCTTGTTTGTCAATCAGAACCTAATGGTGAAGATTTTGAGTGAAAACAAGCATAAATAGTGGAATAATAATTATTATTATTATTGGTTCCTGCAGCAAGATGAGGACACAAGTTACCCAACAGTGTGTGTTGCCGAAATCCCTGGACCATTCTTTATTCAGCTAATAACCACCCAGGTCCAGGAAAACAAGGTAGTCTCCTTGGCTAGAGCTAATAATGGTGGTGGAGGAGTGAGAGGCCAGATTACCCCTTAAGTGGCAAAGATTCCCCCATTACAATGGGAAGAAGTGTAGTGTTTATTGCATTAGTATTATTGTATTTATTAGGGTTGATATTGTGGGCTACTTAGTATATCATAGTACTTACCTGGGTAGGTCACATAGAACCTAGCTATGTCACTTAGCTATATCATTTGGAATCGGGACAGGGATTCTGATGCTGGAGACGGTGGTGAGCTTCATCGCGCGTGCTATTGTATTCATACCAGGATTACTACTATAAAACTTGTAATATAACTATAAGGCAAAGTGTCGCCTTCACAAGAAATGGTAATTCAGCTCAGGCGGTAAAAACCTGTTGTACCTTTTTGCACCATTAGAACATTGGAATGTTGAATGCTTTATTGAAAACAATGTAGTGCTCCGGGCTTTTAATGGCTGGTAGATGCCTGGAGCATCATCATTGCAATCTTTGTTCACAGTTGTTGCTGTGAACAAAGGCCTCACGGAGCTCAAGGGGATTTCAACCCCCTGGGCCTCTGACAGACTTTTGTTTTACAAATGAGAACGTTCTGTCCTCTAGAGGCGGAATGTTCTAATAGCCTTAGAGCCCTCAGTAGAGGGCTCTAACAGCCATTAAATGCCTGCTCCCTTGTTAAAGGCCCTCACCTTCAGTTTCGTTCTTTAATGCTGGAGCGGGCCTTTAATGGTCGGTAGGGCCCGCTATATCTACCTCTAAGGCTATAATGGAACCATTTGAAGTTCTACACTCTATGTTCAAGACCCCTGTGGAAGGTGTGTGGGAAGCTGGCTGGCCTGTAGTTCATCACTGTTGGGGTGTGACTATAAATCATCACTATGGCTTCTGAAGTACTTCACTAAGATTCGGTGACAATTAGAGGCTAGCAGCTCAGCTGGACACAACTCATATAGTAATGAGTAGAAGCCTTCAGCAGGGGCTAGAAACCAATGAAAAATTGAAGCAACATCACAGTAAGATGAAACCTGTACTGAAGGTAATAAAGGACTGTTGGAACTGGCCCTTGCTGGCAGGGATAGGAGATTACACTCATTGTCTAACCTGCACTCACCCTTGGGTAGCTTGGCACTGAGCACTCAGGCTTATCACAGAGGCAATGTGTAAAGCATTGGCACAGCACCCTCACACAATAAATACACTAAGTATCATAAAAGATACTTCACACTGGGTTTCTGTAAATAAAGTTTGAATTCAACACACACATTACTTAACACATCATAAACATAATGTATTTCTAGGCATAAATCACATTTGGAAATATTACTAGAAGTACTAGGCCCAACCATGTTAAAATGACATCAGTAGTATGCACACTTGGGAAAGTTCCTACTTTACCTCCCAGCACCCTTATGCGATGCGAAACGTTGTCAGAACTAGGTCCACTCTGGCAATTATTACAATTCAATACCACACAGTTAAAGGATGCATCCCAGATCACAACAATATCAGAAATGTGTACACACAGATAATTACAACAGTTATAAACAGCACCAAGGGCCAAGGCCGCACAAGTAAAAAACAATGTCAAATATAGTATTTTTTTGTCAAGGAATCAACGTGTAAAGCAACACCGCCATGCGATGTAATTAATAACAGGAGGACCTCATGCAGTGACTCCCACATACTCACTCAGCACTGCTACACAGTGCAAAGGGTAGCGGGCAGGTCCGTGTAGAGCTCACTCGTACACACACACACACACAGAGCACTGTAAGGCATTATCAACTTATGTTATGTTAAAAGTGCTTGTATAGCGCATGGCTGCCGCAACGGGACGTCCCAGCGCTTGCGAACGGTAGACCTTGGAAGGCGGTTGCTAGCCAGATGGAAGACAGTTCTAAAAACCCACGGAACAGGAGCGCAGCATGCAGGAACCTCATGTGCCTGATGGTTGAAAACAGCCAGGTTTTGATCTGTTTTCTAAATGCCCAATGATCTTGTGTGCTGCGCGCCGTAATTGGAATAGAGTTCCATAGGGCTGGGGCCAGGGACCTAAATGAGTGCACCCCCGCTCTGCTCCTAGGAGTGCAGGCCAGATACAGATCTGCGGAGCGCAGAGCTCGCTTTGGGACATATTGTGTGCAGAGCCCCTGCAGTATCTGGGGGCCCTGGCCATGTAGGATCTTGTGGGTGGCACACAGCGTTTTGAACTGAATTCTCTGTTCGATCGGCAGCCAGTGTAGGTGGTACAGGAGATGGGAGGTATGACAGTGCTTAGATAGGGCGAAAAGAGTGTGGGCAGCCGCATTCTGTGCCCTTTGAAGTCTCTTCGTAACAGTTTTATTTACGCCCAGTAGCAGTCCGTTACAATAGTCAAGACGTCACAGGACCACCGATTGAATGATCACTTGTCGGGTGGGAGCATCAAAAAACCCCAGAATCGGTTTCAGACCGCGTAGGTGGCCAAAAACATGTACCTGCCACTTTTTTGGCGTGCAGCTCGAAGGAGAGGGAGTTGTCCATCAACACCCCTAGTTTCTTGACTGCACTTTTCGGCTGGGGTGGAGTGCCCAGTGCAGCGGGCCACCGCTGGTAGTCCCATTTATGGGGGTCCCGGTCAACCAAAAGCACCTCCGTTTTAGAAGAATTAAGTTGGAGATAATTTTCCGCCATCCAGTCTGAGATGGCCAAGACATCATCACGGAATTTCAGTTGGTCTTGGGTTGGGTTATTGGTGAAAGTGAATAGCAGTTGCGTGTCGTCCGTGTATGATATCATATTAATCTTCCGGGCTTTGGCCAGGAGGGCTAGAGGGCAGACGTACACGTTAAACAATGTGGGGTTCAGAGCAGAGCCTTGGGGGACACCACTGCTGTGGGGCTAAGTACTGGACAGGTAGGGAGGAGCGTCGATCTGAAAGGAGCAATCGGATAGAAAAGACGAGAACCAGGCCCAGGCCATGCTGCTGACGCCAATCTCCCTGAGTTGTTGGAGCAGAATCTCATGGGAGACCGCGTCCAAGGCCGCACTCAGATCGAGTAAATCCAGTACCGAGGTGTTGCCCTCATCAAGCGATGCCCTCAGCTGCTCTGTAACTGCCAACAAGGCGGATTCCGTACTGTGCTTAGGCCGGAACCCGTTTTGTGACCTGTCCAGAATCTCATTGACTTCCAAATACTTGGTCAGGAAAATTCTTTTTATTGGCATTTTTAAGATGTAAACGTACATACAACATGTGCCGTATAAGTAAATGTGGTTCATAAGTAGCAGAGTAGACCTTCATCACAATAGGGAGTACATCAATGTCTTGTGCAGTGAGGATGTGGTCTGTGTTGTAGCAGAGCATTGCTAGTAAAAGAAACTGGGGGGAAACTGAACTGGGGTGTGCCATGGGGTTTATAGTGTTTGGGGGGGCGTACGCGATGGGTCCATTAGTGCCTACTCGATAGTGCAGCTGCTGCTCGCCTAGGGGGAGGCGGGTGTGTGGATTAGTGTGGGGGGCCGTTGGATGTGAGAAAAGGACGAAGACGGACCCGGCTGGTCCGGTGGTAGTACAGGGGGTCGTGGTGGAGAATCCGTTGTCTCGGGAGCCTGCATAGCAGAAGGCTGTACCGTGTTGGGGGTCTGGATGGCAGTGACTGTGTCTTCCGGGGTCTTGGATTGTCTGAATTGGTACAATAGAAGCTCCCACTCTAGAGAAATTGGGACTTTGCGGATACCTTTGGCTTCTTCCGCACGGATTGCCTCCTCCTCTGCAGCCGCCCATTTAAGAACCGCCCCCACCCATGCCGCCAGTGGGGGGCCTGATGTGGCGCGCCAGTGCATGGCTATACAGCGTTTGGCCAACAAGTGGGCCAGGGATACGAAGCGCATTGATATTTTGTATCGTTTTCTCCGTCCCAGTATGCCCAATGCGCAGCCCTCCCAGGTGGTCAGGTGGGTCAACCCGGTAAGCTCCCTGAGTGTCGAGTGGATAGATGACCAATAGGTCTGAAAGCCCGGACACGTCCAGAACATGTGGTGAAAGTCTGCGTCCCCCGCTGGACAACGAGGGCAGAGGAAGGTCGTGTCGGGGTAAAAGCGTTGAAGTCGTGCTGGCGTTAGGTAGGCCCTGTGCAGGAAGTGAAACTGTATGTTCTTGAACCGGGCGTTCCTGGACACTTTTTTTGGGAATTCTATCGCTCTCTCCCATTCACTATCGTGGAAAGGTCCCCCTGCTTCCTCCACCCAGAGGGTCCGCAGGGGTCCCAATAGCGGGGGTGTCAGTTCCCTGATTGACTTATATAACCATGTGGTGTGGTGGCGCCCCGGTCCCATTCGTAATATTGTGTGGAGAACCGGGTGTGTGGGGGGTTCCCCCAAAGTGAGGTCGGAGTATGGCTGGTAGTGGCTGAGAAGTTGGCGATGGCGCAAGAATTGGCCTGGAGGTAGGTCATACTCGACCATGAGTTGCCGGTACGACCGAAGCTGCCCTTCGTCGAACAGTGCTTCTGCCTCGGTGATAGCCCTCGCCGTCCATTCCCGTAGCATGGCGGAGGTAAAGAACCCTCCATGTCTGGGCCAACCGACCAGCGGCAGCAAATGTGTATGGAGGGCGATCGGGCGCCATGCGGTGTATACGCTGTACGCACTTCCGGGCTATGTCAACCTGCAGGGGGTATGTCCGCGTGGGGCGAGACCCCGGCAGGAGTAGGCGGTGTAACTCCGGTATGGGTATACGACCCGTGGCGGTAGATGTTTCAAGTGTGCATCTGTCTGCCGTCCAACAGGAAAGCCACTGGAGCTGCGATGCCAGGAAGTAGGCGTCGAATGATGGTGCACTCAGCCCCCCCTGCGTTGTGGGTAATTTCAGTTTGGCTAGCGCGATCCTGTGCCGTCCCTTACCCCATATAAGAGATCTGAGGAGCATATCTAAGTCCGTGAAGAAGGAGCGGGGTGGGATTACTGGGAGGTTGGTGAAATGGTATAAAAGCCGCGGGACCAGGATCATCTTTGCTAGGGCAACCCGGCCTATCGGGTCCAATGGGAGGCTCCGCCAGAACCCGATGGAGGATCGTATCCCTGCGAGTGCCCTGCGGTGGTTACCCTCGTAGATGTCAGCTGGGGAATGGTATAACCTAATCCCGAGGTATCGGGGACCATCCGCCGCCCAGTGTAGTTTTCGGCCACCGAGCCGTACGTCCTGAGGAGAGACGCCTGAATGTAGGGGGTACACCATCGATTTGTCCCAATTCACTTTCAAGCCCGAGGCCTCCGTGAACTCCGCTAGGGCGGCCTCCAATATAGTGAGATCCGCGGTCACGTCTCGTATGTATATGAGGAGATCGTCGGCGTACAGGGACACGCAGTGTGTGACGTCTGCTAGTTGAATGCCCCAGTCGTGCCCGTCCCTCCGGAGTCGGATAGCCAAGGGTTCCACCGCGAGCACGAATAATAAGGGCGAGAGTGGGCATCCTTGTCGTGTGCCCCTATGTATTGCAAATTCCGGGGAGATGTAGCGACCGAGACGAACCCGAGATGTAAGGTTAGTATATAACAGGCGCGTGTAGGCGATAAGCGTGGGACCCAGTCCCGTCCGTCCAAGGATGGCAAAAAGGAACTGCCATGTGAGGGTATCAAACGCCTTCTCAAGGTCCAAAATTAGACACGCCGCCCGAGGGAATCGACCGCCTAACTGATCCTGGATGTGAAAGAGGCGCCGGATATTGTGTGAAGTATTCCTCCCCGGGACAAATCCACATTGGTCCGGATGTATCAACGAGCGTATAATTTGTGAGTATCTATCCGCTAAGATTTTCCCCAGGATTTTGCAGTCGGCTGTTAGTAGTGTAATGGGGCGATAAGAGGCGAGGAATTGGGGATCCCGGTCGGGTTTCGGAAACGTCACTATCACCGATGCTCTCATGGAGCCGGGTAGTTCACCAATCCTGAGTGCCGAGTCCAGCACCGCGAGGAAGCGGGGAGTCAACAGAGATGCGAAGGTGGAGTAGTATTCGAGCGGAAACCCATCCGGGCCTGGGGCCTTGCCACGGGCCAGGGCCCGTACAGCGCTAGTGATCTCCGTGGCTTGTATCTTCGCGTCTAGACCCGTCTTGTCCTCAGTGGAAATCTGGGGGAGGGGCAAAGGGTCCAGGAAGTGGTCGATGGCCCCTGGGTCGAGAGATGAGGGGGCAGTGTAGACCGCTGAGTAGTGTTGGTAAAATGCCTGAAGGATCTCGTCTTGGGATTGCACCAGGGAGCCCTGGGGATTTATAATTGCAGTAATGGGCCGGACCTCAGTGTCTTGTTTGGCAAGCCATGCCAGGAGTGTACCCATTTTATCACGGTCCTGGTGCATGCGGGTAGCGTAAGTCCGGAAGTTGTGAAGTCTTAGATCGATGCACGCTGCTTGGTATGCCGATTTGGCTTGGGCGACTTGAGTCGCAGTCGCTACCGATTGGTCTGCGGCTTTGGTAGCCGTGGCCAGTTGCTGTTCTGCCACCTTTAGGGCTTGTTCTAACGTGTGTCTCATTCCGACCCGCTGTTTGATACATTCCCCACGGGCTACCACCTTAAAGCCGTCCCACTCGACCAGGGCCGACGATGCAGTCCCCGTGTTATGGGTAAAGTAGTCTGAAATGCTTTGTTGGTGTTCGTGTTTGAAGACCTGGTCTGTGAGGCATTCCCGTGAGAGTCACCATGTGGGGACAGAGGGGTGCGGGGGTCTCCATTGGAGGCCTAGAAGGTGTGCATCGTGATCGGAAACGATCCTGCCAAGATAGTCCGAGTGGCATACGTGCGGGAGAAGCGTTGCGGAGCATAGAAAGCGATCGAGCCGAACTCGTAGGTTGTGTGGGATGGAGTGGAAAGAGTAAATGCGGGCCTGAGGGTGGTGAAGTCTCCATGCGTCCGTGAGCGACCAGTGCGCTACCCATGTTTTAAAGCGTTCAATTTGTCTGTGGGTGGGGGAGTGCGGGAGTGGGGGGTGTGAGCGGTCCAGTCTCGGGTCCAGGACACAGTTATAGTCCCCGCCTAAGATCCAGGGAACATGGGTGAATTGGGCAAGGGAGTCTGTAAGTCGGTCCCAGAATTTATCCTGATCTACGTTCGGGGCATATATACTTCCCAGAAGGACCCCCCTGCCATCCAAGAGTCCCTCCAACAAGGCAAACCTGCCTTCGGTGTCCACCACCCGTCTGAGTTCCCGGAATGGGATCCCTGGGCGAATCCATATCAGTGCCCCTCGGGCGAACGAGGAATAGGTCGTGGCACAGATAAGTCCGCGCCATTTTACTCGCAGTTTGCCCACTTCAGTCGAGTTAAGGTGGGTTTCCTGTAGACAGAGAATGGATGCCTTCTGTTGCTTCGCGTAAGCGTATATCGCGTAGCGCTTGCGTGGGGTGGCAAACCGCGGGTGTTGAGCGTGAGTATGTTTATGTCTGTGGTGTTCGTCAGCTGCGCCATGGGTATTTGTGTCTGTGTGCGAGCCAGGTGAGGTGCCCGCCAGGTGAATTATTTTGCAGTCTCCCAGGGAAGCGCCGCGCCTGTGGGGAGTAGGCAGGTAGGAAGCCCGTCCGAACGGAGAGTCTGTCATATGGAGCCCCATGGCAGGCTGGAACAAGTGTAAACTGGGGAATTGATAACATGTGGGGGTGCGGGAAACTGTCCCAATACAGAGGACTCATCGTTTAGGAAACAGTGCGTCCAAACTTCCTCCCGTAACACAAGGGGGGATAACTGCTCTATATGAAGGGGGTTGACGGTATGCATGCGCGAAGCCACACGTTGAGTGGGCATGTAGAAGGAGCAATGCGCGTCGCGTGCAGGGTGTCAGTCTCTGTGTTTGAGATCATGAGCATCAGGCAGACATACATGCAAGGATACAGTGCGGCAGTCCATATGCCTGAGTTGCCTCAGGGTAAGGTAGGAGAGGTCAGTCCGTCCGGCAGCCCATCTGCAGTTTGCGGGGTGGCATGGGGGAGCACCGCCAGGTCCATCCCCGATGCGGTGCCATCACTGTCATTTTCGCCTTCTGACGAGAACAGGTGCGGGGGTCGATCAATGAGCTCCAAGGGCGGTGTAGTGTGCAGATCAATTGCTGCTTGCAGAGCTCCGCGTCTTTCGCGCATAATCTGCTCGAGGTCGGGTGAGTCGTGAGAGCTGCTTGTAGCCCTGGATTCGATGTGGTGAAGCTTCTTGGGGCGTTTCCGGGTGCGGAAGGTCTTGACAGGCGAGCCCCTTTGGGGATGAGCGTTGGGTGCCCGTGAACAGTGTTGATCTGCCCAGTCCTGTGCCGCTTCCACGGATGTGAAAAAGAGGGAGGACCCGTTATGAATGATCTTGAGACGGGCGGGGAACAGTAAGGCGAATTGAATCTTATTGTCTCGCAGTCTCCGCTTTACGTCCAGGAAGGAGGATCTCTGCTGTTGTACTGCACGGGCATAGTCCGGAAAGATCATTATTTGGTGGTTTTCTACCCGTAGTGGCGCCGCCAATCTCGCCGCCCGGAGCACCGCATCTCGATCGTGGAGGAATTTTGCCAGAAGTGGGTGGGGAGCCGCGCCGGGCGGGGGCCACTGGGCCGGCACTCGGTGAGCCCGCTCGATGGAAATGAACGCTGTCCGGTCCGAGGACGGGGTAAAGGATTTCAGCCATGTGTCCATGTATTCTATGGGAGTACCTCCCTCGATGCCCTCTGGAAGCCCCAGTACTCTGATATTACAGCGTCTCGAGCGACCTTCCAAGTCGGTGGCGCGCTCCTCCACCGCGGTCAGACGGGTGAGGACCCCCTGGAGTGTCGCCTGATGTTCTTTTAGTATTGGCTGTATTTCCGCCATCGTCCGTTCCTCCGTGTGCACCCGGTCAGCAGGTTTCCGGTGGTCATCGCGGAGAAGGTTGACATCCGTCGCTAGGGTACCAAGCCGTTCCTCCATGGACAGATGGGACAGTTCAATGGCGGCCAGGACCTTGTCCAGCTTGTCCGAGATTGAGAGGTCAGTGGAGGACGCCGTGCTGGGAGACCAGGTCGAGGTTTTTGGCATGTTCTCCGGGGCTGTCTCCGGGACCACCTGGTGAGGCGCGGGTCTTGATTTCCCCATCCTGTCTCCTCCTGGGGCGGTAAAGGCCGGTGTCGCTGGTCAGGCCGCGGGAGCTTGCCGCGGCGTCAGGGGTCCGTGGAAGGAGGAGGGGTACGGTGATGAAGGACCACAAAAGAGCGGAGTCGGAGGCCGGCAGCTCAAGCTGATATCCTGGGGCTCCCTCCGCTGATAGGGTGCCGGGGCCCCGATGGCAGATCGCTGTAACACCCTGCCCAGCGCCCCCAATCGCCTACCACCCGTGCGGGTAGCTTGCCTGTGTCCAATGGTGGGGGTGGGAGATCACATTCGGCGGCCGGGGCACCCCGCCGGGCGCCGGGCCCGTCGCCGCTCTGTGCCGGTGTGGCTCGTTGCGTCGATCCCCCCCGACCTCTCGGGCCCTCCGGGGCCTCAGGGGGTGTTCAGGTGGTCCGCGTTGAGGGGATGGCGGACGGGTCGTCCGGGAGCACTCTACTCCCCCCCGGGGTGCCGCCAGGGGGGTCGCCGCCGCGACAGTCACTGAGGCGAAGGCGAAGCCCTCAGCAGTGGTGCAGGAGAGATGCCAGGGTCCCCAATTGCCAACCACCCGTGTGGGTAGCTTGCCTGTGTCCAATGGTGGGGGTGGGAGATCACATTCGGCGGCCGGGGCCAGGAGTGGGGGGTCATGCAGTCTCATGACCCGCTTCCGATCATTGGTCTCAAAAGTGTTCCTCTGCCCAGTCAATCACCAACCAGGCTCAATCCGGGCAATACTACCTGGCAACACAAAGGCATTAGAGCCTGGTAGGAAAGGGCAGTTGATGTGCCGCACTGAGGGAACGAAACAAACAATCGATGAATGGGGGGATGAAGCAGGGGAGCCTCTCGGAAGAAGAAGGTACTCCATCAGATGCACGTCAATCAAAGTAGCACTCAGGCAATCCGGACACCATGGAACACAAATCAGCTCTTCTGCACCTCTCTGGAAAGAAGGCACAACGTCTGGTGCAAATTGATACGAGTTTCACCTAGACAGTTCTTGTCACACACAATGAAGAGTCGCAAACTCAGTACCTCTCTGGAAATGAGGCACAACATCTGGTGCGCGTTTATCCGAGTTGCACCAGACTGTTCTGGTCACACACAACAAAGAGTTGCTAATTCTGTACCTCACTGGAAATGAGGCATGCATTGATACGGGTCGCACCAGACAATACCTGTCACACACAACAAAGGATTTCAATTTCCATACCTCTGGAAATGAGGTACCTGAGGTACCATGTCTGGTGCATGCTGATACGGGTCACACCAGACACTACCAGTCACACATAACGAAGAGATGCAAATTCCTCCCTGGAAATCATGCACAACGCCTGGTGAGTGTTGATAAGGGCAGCACCAGACAAATCTGGTCACACACCTAGGTGCAAGTTTAGCAGTGCCGCACAGGTAAGAATGAGGCATTAAACAGGTGGTCAGCCTAGGCTAGGCACTATTCAGGAAGGGTGCACGGTCCCTTCCAGTGGCAGTAATCCTCCATGTGCACAACAGATTCCTCTGGCAGTGTGCACCAGGCAGTTCCAGGATGTTTGGTCCCATGTCCCCACAAGTATATCTCTGCCCTGCTTAAGTAAGGCACCAGTAGTTATACTGTAGTGTGGCTTTGAATTAGGGAGTAGTTCAGAGGGCTGCCTTTGAACCGCACGTCTCCCCTAAATGTCAGTCCTGTCTGTCATGAGGCTGTGGCATGCAGATCTTAATCTTTAGTGGGACCATGATGTGGCTCCCAGAGACCAAGTGTCAAAACCATAGCTGCCAAGGCTTCAGATTGCTTATGTGTGACACTTTCATAGTTTCAGTGTAATTATGAGTGACATTCAAGGACTATGATTGACACTTTGTTGCAAGCAAAACCAAGCAATGAAGTCCATGGAAACAGTTAAATATTAGAAATTACACCCATTTGAGCAACGAAAAACTCTAAGATCTTGAAACTGCTGCAAAAAAGCTGAAATGGAAGGGCACTGACACATTGCCCTTATAAGCTCATCGTACTTAATACAAATGCGTAACCATTATATTTAACAATAAACACTTATTTACTCTCTTTGTACATATGCAAAGTCACACGCATATAAATACAAAAAAAATACTAGATGTAAGAGATTGTCACATTATAAAGTAAGCAATATACTATTAAAGTTCATATGTACATACAGTAAAGACCAAGTACAACACCTTCACAACTGGACAAAACTATCAATGTGAAACAGCACAATGACAGACATCACTGACTCCCTCTTTCAGAGCCATTACTGCAGGTGGTGCTCGATGCAACAATCCCCAGGACCTCCTTTTTCACAGATTCCATTACTACCACCCTCCATTAGTGCCCCTCATCTCTTCATAGCCCATTTCGCACACGCATTTTATTTATTTTATAGTGCTGCTATATCAGTGGAGAGTGTCAGAGTACTTTACATCAAACACACATTATACCGAGACAATGACTCATTTGTTAGTAATTCATTCTAGTAAAAGGTATATTTAATAATGAGGATTGCAAGGTGTAGGAATAACTATCACATGTCATACTAGTAGGCAGTATATTTTAAGTGTCCGGTCTGGAGAAGGACAAACTCAAGGATTTAAAACGCACCACAGTTGGCTTTACTAATAAGATTGCATTTCCACTAAAACCAACCCCTTTTAGCAAAAATTGGAATAATGAAAGACTGGGAGAAGGGGGACAACGTTATAAATAGGCACAGCCTCGGCCCTTTCAATGTATTTCAGGAAAGCTCCCCTGTGTGCTGCTGCAGCCATCAACATTTTAAAAGTGGTGACTGAGAAGCTTTATAAAGGGCTATACTCCAGCCCCTGGGGGTTCGCGTGCTCACCCAACAGACACAAACAAGGAAAGAGATCCTTGTTCAGTGTGTCGGGGTCTTTTGGAAAGTATGTGAAGGTCTCATCACCTTGCATGGCCGAGGTAGAGTCGCAGATGCTTTTTGACACTTTTGCAGTTCAGTTGCAAGGGCTCACATCTCTGACGTGCAACAGGAAGTGTCTATATGCTGATCTGCTTCTTTTCTCTTGTAAACAAGGCCGGGGAGAAGCTTTTCAAATATCACTTCCGGCCCAGACAGCGAGTAGCTCAGGGTAGTAGAGATCCCAGGTCAAGCTGACCTTTGAGAGACCTGATTGGCGAATAAGAGCTAGATGTATAAATTTACGTGAGTCGCTGCTCATCCCTCACCACCGATGGCAAATACACGTGTCCCTTGGAGGTGACACCGGCACTAGCGGCAATTCGTAAGGTCTGCCTCCTGGCCGCAACGACTCCCGCCGCAAACGCCGGCCCTAGCATCATGACGTTTAGCAGTAGCAAGTGCACGGGGATTCTGACCGGTGTGCTGTGGGCTGCAGAACCACTCCAGCGGCTCCCGCAGTCTGTATTTATCTCAGCCGCCGGTGGGGTCTCGTCACTGGTCTCGTCACTGGATCGACTAAATGAAAATTAACGCCTGCAGCAAAACAACGCAGTACGAACAGTGCTGCCGGTGCCAATGCCAAACTGACAAATCCTTAATCCTTAATCATGAACTGCAGCCGTGCGCTCGTCCGGTCCCACCTACTAAATACTCTGGTGTCTGGTAAAATCTGTTACATTGCAGCTTAGATCTGCTGGATTCTGAGCCAGCTAGGAGCCCAAAGCCTGACGGGAGCAGTGCTCATGACGCGCTGCCACTCCAGTTTTACTTTCCTTGTATGATGCAGGATTGGGAACCAACCTTTATAACGCAGTCATTACATCGCAACATCCTTTACAATGCATGTAACTACAACGCATCCATTACATTCCATGTCACTACAATGCATGTCATTACAACGCATGTCACTAAAACGCAGGCATTACATTGCATGTCATTACAACGCATACCGTTACAACGCATAGTACCCCTACACTATCCAACACTTAGCCTACTGTTGCACCCACTGGAGTCAGAATAGTAATTTTTATCCCTACACTATCCAACACGTACCCTACCGTTGCACCCACTGGAGTTAGAATAGTAATTGTTACCCCTTTTTACCCCTACACTATCCAACACTTACCCTACTGTTGCACCCACTGGAGTTCGAATAGTAATTTTTACCCCTACACTATCCAACACTTACCTTAAAGGCAATGTAATGGTATGCGATGTAAAATGATGCGTTGTAAAGGATGTTGCAATGTAAAAAATGCGTTGTAAAGGCATGCGTTTTAAATGTATGCGTTGTAACGTCATACATTCTGCAGGATTACTAGCACCTCGTCTCCCTGAAAGCTGAGGAGGTGCTATTATGCGTGACTTTCCATTTCAGTGCGGTGATGTGGACCACCATACTGAAAAGTGTTAGTATAATGCCTGATGCGTGGCACTTGGCAGGGCTGCATAACCTCTCCCTCCAATCTATCTAGCCAGGCCCTCAAATGGCAGAGGTCTCTCGTTCCAGTTGCATGCCCAATGTTTATGGCTGGTGCTGGGGAATGCACAGCTGTGCTCCCCCAGCCTCCAGTGTGGATTGGAGTAAACTAAAAGGCACAGAAAGAGGTTTAGAGCAGAGAAATGCCCACTTTCTAGAAGTGGCATTTCTAAACTATTAACGACGAATCCACCATTACAACAAGAGAGGCTTTGTCATTGTGAATCCAATGATAGGAAACATTATGAGGCTGCTCCACTGTAAGCCACTATTGCAGCCTGAAGTAATTTCAACCATTCCTCTATGTTACTATTGAAGAGCAAACCTCATCAGTAGTGAAAACACACATGGGTATTCTTCACCACCTGGGCAGGGAACACATGTGTACCTGCCCTGCCTTTCACCTGCCACTTGCTTCAGCCCTCAAGCCTTACCCTAGGAGTGCTCTAGTGGTAGTGAAAGGTCCCCTCAAGAATGGCCAGCGGTTTAGAAAGGCCAACCTGCAAATAAGTGCACATTCGCACACACAGGCCTGCATAGGCAGGCTTGAGACATGTTTAAAACATCATAGGTGCAAGTGCGCACACGCAATAGTTCTTGTACTAGAGTAAACACAAAACGAGTTGTCACTTCCTAGAAAAGGGGATTCCAAATCTAGCAATAATATCTCTATTCAGCCTTCTCACAGCTGTAATCGCATCATAATGGTAGCAGGACTAGGTTTTAATCCAGGTGGAAAAAATAGAGAAAACATGCAGAATAGAACCGATACATACATATACAAGTTACACTTAATTATTTCGATAAGGTCCATCTGGATGTGGATAGAGATCCATAAGATTCATGATGATCTTGAAGTCACTTAGCAAGAGCATGTATTTCTCCTGGAGAAATAAAATCAGGCGATCAACCCTCAAAGCACATCCATGGGAGGAGGACTAAATCTCACTCAGGGGGTGTAACATAGGCCCCCGCAGTGCAAGAGGGCCCTCAACCCACCGGGGGCCCCCCAACCCAAGGCCAATGAATATCTGTGAGATATGGAATATTCAGAAGGGTCTCTTGACAGATTCTGCAGCGGGCCCCCTTAATTTTGCATTACTCTGCCATTCCCACTACTTCTTCTAGTATCAGTACCACCCCGGATACAGAAGGGAACAATATATTCAGAAGTAAGACAGGATCGGAGCCTTATGCGTCCTCAGTTTTAGCGTAGCAGAAAAATGCACTGGGATCCCCATCGTTCCCAAGCATTAATGGCTAAATGTAAATTGGAATTTTTGGCAAAGACTAAGGTAACTTTCATGGTAGCTTACTTAAGCAAGGGCGCTTCAGCCTGAGTGACTGTCTTAATTTTGAATGAAAGCCCTCTGCTGTCGAGCTTTAGAAAATTTGTGCAGCACCTTACGGCTATTTTCGGTAAAGGATAAGGGAAGGGCACTAAACATACTTCTTTACTCTTCCTTCACAAAGCAATGAGTACTTGGTATCCTATGCCACCCATTTCTTTATCAAGGTCTTCGTGAGAACTTACAGGAGTATATTTCTTTAGTGGTAACTAGACACACAACCAAGACTGCACTTATTGAGCCAACATTACAAATTGTTGCCTAACAAACTCAGATAAGGGAAAAATAACTTTGGATTCTAGCAACAATATATGAAATTGTGTTGTATTTATATAGTGCTTACTATCCCTGATGATGCATTGAAGTGCTTTACCGTGAGTAGCACGCTACTCCGGAAGCCAGGGTTAGTGGTTAATCCAGTGGTTAAATGTTGGTTATGGTGATTAGTCATATGCTTTCAAGAAAAAGACATTGCATGCATTTCCTCCAGTTACTTTGTGAAAAATTATATTAATATCAGTTAGGTGGTATCAGGTGAGATAGATAGGGTGGCAGAGATGAGGTATTGCTAAGTTGCAGGGATAGGGTTTTAAAGCAGAAAAGGTTGTGATCCATGAAAGGAGGTGTCAGCCTTTTGCTGAATTACAAAAAGAGAGACCAAGGCAGACAGACATGTGACTGAGATGACGTAGAATGCTTGCAGAGGATGGGAGGTAAGAAGAGGGTTACTAAAAAGAAAGAAAGAAGCGGAATCAAGCCGAAAGGATTCAAGCAAAAGTCAAGTTCTGTTTTTTATGTCCCTGTCTCAGGTGAAGCACTTAAAAAAGACATAACTTCCACTGACAAAGCCATGCAATTTGGAAACATTTGTAGAACGCTATCTTTGGAAGAAAAGAATCGAAGAAGAAATGGAGACATTTACATTTATTGTGGGAAGCAAGGGAATTTTGTTAAAGAATATTCCAATCTGATGGGAAACTCCAGGACGTGACTGGGAAGGGCAAAACTGACTCTAGTCCTTGCCATATTCCAGAGTTTGCCTGATCAGCAAAAAAAGTTTCAGAGAGCAGTTTCAACTCCCGGTGGAGATTCAGACCAACCAATGCCCACTTTCCACCTTGGCAGTCATAGACTGTGGTTCTTCGGGGTGCTTAAAGGACCAGCAATTCTATGAAAGTCATTGTCTACTGAAACAGGACAAGGTGAATCTGGACCCTATTGTGAGAATAGTTTGGAAGCCATTGCTCTGGGGGGAAGTCTGCTGGGAAATTCATACCTAGGATGGTTTGAACAATGGACATTTTGCAACCATTCTATTGAACCTCATTGAAACTCCAGCCTTTGACACTGCAGGGTACATCTTGGCTTAAAAAACATAACCCTTCTATTCACTGCAACCAGCTAGCCAGCGGTCAACTCGAAAACACTGAGTCAGGATCGGTGTCAGAATGCAACAAGCACTGTTGGAAAACCGGTCAATGCCAGTGATTCCGGATACTTTCCCTGTGCCTGGTCAGAACGTATTCTACTTGTATCCTTGTTTTCCTTTTTCCTTGTAGTTCCTTTTAGTTTAGTTTAGTTCAATTGGAGTTCAATTAGAGTTACTTTGTCTCTCTCTTCTGATAACTAGTCAGCTTCTCCATAGGTATTGCCGACTGCGCAGACAAGGAGAGCGAGGGGCAGATAATTGGGGTGGGGTGAGCAGTCTCCGTTTGCACCACGAGCCCCCCTTCCACTCTCCTCGAGCAGTGCTCCTGCGCTCCTGCGCTGCACCTTTCTCCAGCACTGTACCAGCACTGCAGCACTGCACCGAGCTGTCGGCTCGCCCACTTGCCACAGATATCCTTTCTCCTGCTTCCCTACAGCTGGTCATGTGTCAGCAGCAGGAGCCCAGCTGAAACCTGTCTCCGCAAGCCGCTGGAAGGTGGAGCCGCCAAAAAGTTGTCCCGAGCGGGGAGAGCGGGGAGAGTGAAGCAGGCCCTTCTATTGAATGGCAAGAAACAATCATCCATTATTCACCCCAAAATTGTCATAAGAGCTGCTTTCCACTGTGGGGGATTAGATTGTACACTTCCATTAACCTGTTTCATGGCACAAAAGGAGAAGGAACAACTTCAAATATCAGAGGCATGTAAGGAATTCCAAGAAGAGTTTAATAAAAGAGGAGCAGATCAACAGTCCGCCTATCGTCCTTATGATTTTCCTTTTGAATTGTTTCCAGGAGCAAAGATTCCTCGTGGGCTGATATATCTGCTAATGGTATAAGAAGATCCTTCAAGAATACTTAACAGAAGAAGGGGTTCATTCGTCATTCCACTTCACCTGCTGGAGCCCCTAATTTCTTCATCCCCAAACCTGGGGTTGAATTCAGACTGTGCATAGGCTACAGAAAACCTAATGCCATCACAATCAGAAATAAGTACAGCCTACCTTTGATCTATATCATATTAGATCAGAGCAACTTACCCAAGATCTTTTCTAGGATTGGCCAACAATTTAGTGAGGATACAACCAGGAAATGAATGGAAGATAGAATTGAATACAAGATACAGGCACTATGAGTATTTGAGCGTTGCAATGCACCTACAGCTTTTCAGCATTTTGTAAATAACATTTGTTTATGTCTACTAGACACATGCATCATTATACATCTTGATGATATTTTGGTCTTTTCACACATTTCAGAAAAACATTCTATCCATGTCAAGAAAGTGCTAAGTAGATTGAGGGAGCAGTTACTCTTTGCAAAGCTGGAAAAGTGTTTATTTGAAATTCCTGAAGAATAAAGTTCTCTGGCTCCAAATCTCACAAAAAAATAATACATGTAGATTTAGAAAAGGCTATGGTGGTACATAAATGGCCACCACCTCAAACAGTCAAAGAAGTTCAGGGTTCTAGACTATGGGTCTCACATGTAGTCTAGAGGATTTGCTGTGGACTTTGGAGAAGAAATAGGTGGCTGGTATCACTAGGTGTTCATTTTTGAGAAATCGTAATTTCTCGGATTCAATCAGCTCTCTTAATTTCCACTCATCCAATAACAAAGTATTACAACACTGTCTTGTTATATATATCCCTAACAAATTTCTTATAGCAATATGGCAACTTAGTTGTCCCCATGCTTCCTCCACATACATCTACGTAATAAGGATGACTATGAATAAGTTCCAGTGGCAGCTGGTACAGGACGTGGTGGCAGGGTGGGGGAGTCGGAAAAAAAAATAAAGAAACTGGTTTGGCGCTCAGACGGGGACTGTGAGCCTGTGAATGATCTTCACCTAGGCTGTGCATTACAGCCCGGAGGAGAACATGCACGCTTAGAAAGTTCCCCAACCACTCCTCCCCCGCTCTGTGAGCAGCCTAGCCCTGGCCGGCAAAACTTCCTCAGAAGCAAAAATTTAATGAAAATAACTTTGAGCTAGTAGCATTTTATTTTTCCATTTTAACACTGCTGAAAAGCAGTGGGGTGACTCTCCTCCGCCTTAGTGGAGGAGCCGCCCCTGCTGTTTCCACACTTATCGGATAGCTTCTTGATTATTTGTTGATGGCCACTGTCTGTGTGGCCAATCTCTAGTATTTGGTTGATTTGTTCACCCTGTAGTGCTCTCTTTTTCTCAATTTATTTGGGTCTCTGATAACAGCATTCTGAAATATACCAACCGAGTCACCGTGTTAATGTTAATGTTAATGAGACTTATTGAGCGCACAAATACCCGGGGGTGTCTTGCGCACAAATACCCGGGGGTGTCTTGGCACTATTGACTGCAGTGTTCCTTCCCAGGAAATCAGTTCTGGAAAAGCCAAGTTTTTAACTTTTTCCTAAAAATGGTGAGCGAGGCTGCTCCTCTGAACGAGGCTGGTAGCGTGTTCCACAGTTTTGCAGTGCCATTCGAGAGACTTCGGCCGCCCAAACCCGTGGTGCGTATTCTAGGTACTTTCATCAGTCTTGTGTCTGAGGACCGCAATTGTCTGGCCGGTTGGTACCAGACAAATCACTTTTTTAAGCGATAAAGGTCCTGTGTTATCCAAAGCCTTAAATGCTAGGCAGAGAGCTTTAAACTCAATTAGTTTAGCTACTGTAAGCCAGTGGAGTTGGCGAATTTCCTTAGAGATTGATTCATATTTGGGGAACAAAGATTAAGCGCACACTGGTCCTTCAGTACATAAAACATCAAAAGCCTGACATAGTCTTCCTACAAGAAACCCCCCTAAGGAGACAGACATGTAAACCCCTAGATAGGTGGGGGTGCCTCATTGCCCATGCAGGCTACTCACCTGGGTAATCGGGTACGGGCATCCTGCTTAGGTCGGCCACAACATATACCCAAGGTCGAACCTGGGGAGACCCCTTGCGCAGATTTGTGCTACAAATGGGAAGGTGGGAAGGGCAAACCCTGCATCTGGGCTCAGTTTATGCCCCACCAGTGTTGCAGGGAGATACTCTGACAGCTCTGGGGGCGTCCCTATTAGACCTGCCAGATGGTTTCCGGATCATAGGGGGTGATATGAATGACTTCATGTCTGTGAAGTTAGACAGATGGCCCGAAAGAGGGGAGACCAGAAAGGGGACCCCCACAAGCACCTTCACGGAGGCCATGGGGTGGGCTGACATATGGAGATCTCAAAATCAGATGGAACGTCAATATACGCACCGTGGCACAGCAGCCTGTCTAGCATAGACAACTCATTTACTCTCGGAGATGGGATAGGCCATTTCCGCGACACCCAGCATTTGGCATGTGGTGTCTCGGACCACTCTCCGGTGACCACCTGGCTTGCAGGGGAGGCTTCAGACAATGTCCTACTGCCCAGAATACCATCATGGCATTTGAAAGACAGGAAACTAACGGTCCAGATCCTAGACAGCACTGAAACCTATTTCAGCAAAATAAAGGGTCGGTAGACTCGGACAATACCCTACGGGAAGCCTATAAGGTGGTGATAAGGGGTCGGGTCCAAGCGCTAATAGGGATAAAGAAAAAGGAGGAAAAGAAATGTTACCAAACCCTGGAGCAACAGATAGTGTACTGGAGACTGATATACAAAAGTGGGGGGGCACAGAGGGCCAAATTAACCAGTAGACTATGCCACAGGCAACAAGAGATTAAAGACATAGCCGAGAATGCAGCAAGAGCACATGCCTTGACGGTGTAAAGGCAACTCTACGACGTGGGGGACAGTGCCACCAAAGCCATAGCCTGGCTGGACAAGAGAGAAAGGGGTAGAAATTGGATGACGGAGATCCATAACCTTGCAGAGGGGATACAGACCAGGTAGTAAGGGGGGAAATAGCAGAGATGTTTGCGGCCTACTATGAGGATACATACATTTTAAAATCCTGCAGATCCTGGTCAAACTGTGCAGAGCTCCTGGAGACGATGGCACTTGCCACGCTCTCAGGAGAGGACAGGGAATCCCTGGAGGGCGATCTGATTGCAGAGAAAGTGGAAGGGGCTCTCAGGGGGTTACAGGCGGGGAAGGCACCGGGGCCGAACGGTCTACCCCTGGAACTGTTCAAGGGTGTGGCTCACAGAATTGTTCCTCACCTCCTCAACATGTTCTTGGCCAGCTGGAACTCGGGGGCTCTCCCACCAGACCTGAGGGTGGCTACAGTGGTAGTAATCCCAAGGAACGGCAGGTTGGCGACAGACTGCGGCTCATACTGCCCAATATAGTTGCTCAACATGGAGCCCAAGGTGCTGGCTAAGGTCCTTGCAAATGGGATAAAAGGGGTCATAGTGTCATGAATCCACCCTGATCAATCCAGCTTCATGCCAAAACGTAGTACCCGTCTGAACTTAAGACGTCTATATGGAGTGATGCACTTGACGGTGAGGTTCGGCGTAGAGAATGCTGCCGTTTTCTCCCTGGATGCCAGGAAGGCTTTTGACAGTGTTGAATGGAATTATATCCATGTAGTTTCCCAGACTGGGGTACGGCCTGAGTTCTGCTCCTGGGTTTGCCTATTTTACACTGAGCCACTGGCCAGTGTACATGTAAACGGTTTTCACTCCCGGGTTTTTAGCCTAGGCAGGGGCACACAACAGGGTTGTCACCTGTCGCCCATGATTTTTGCCCTGGCGACCTCGACCACATGGATGCGTGGGGACTCTTTGATCAGGGGAATGGCCGGAGGGGGAGAATGGGAGGAAAAATTATCCCTAAACTCAGACAACATCCTGTTATACGTGACCAGGCCCAGATTGTCGATACCGAGAATCCTACACATTGTTCACCTTTTTAGTAGCTACTCGGGCTACCAAATCAACTGGGACAAGTCCCGGATTTTCCCACTTCCTAGGGGAAACCTAGATCTTCCCATCCGGTGTCCACTCCGGGTAGAGGAGGGTAGAGGAGGAAAGTTTCAAATGTCTGGGGATTCAAATACATAAAAGTGAGGGAGACTTTCTACAGTACAATTTGCAGCCCCCAATAGAGCGCTTCCAATTGGATGCGGCCCATTGGCGTACACTCTCCCATTTCACTAATGGGAAGAGCCACTCTTTTTAAAATAATGACCCTCCCGCGTATGCTGTATGTGCTCCATAACACTCCATACACGGTCCAGTACTTTGAGGGCATTACTGTGGGACGGGGGAGCAGTGCATATATCCTTGGTAAAACTACAGCAGGGAGTATATGAGAGAGGTTTAGCCATAACGGACATCCGTGCTTACTACTGGGCGGCCCAATTAACAGTGTTCAATGACTGGGTGTTTGGGGAAGAGATAACCCGGCCTACAGGATGGACCACTGGGCCATGGGCTTGGGGGGATATCCACCCCTTCTCTACGGAAAGGCAAAGAAAGGAATGGTTCTGCCTCAGACTCAAGCAGTACAACAAGCATGGAAAGTAGCCAATCACCACCTGGGTTGAGGGGCCAAGCTCACAGCAGAGACGCCGCTATGGGACAGTGACATTCTGGGATAGGTGAGAAAGATACGTAGGCACACTCGCTGGCCTTTGATAGGCATAGACAAGTTGGGAGGCATCTGGAGAGGGGATCACTACTAACATTCAGGAAGTTACAGACAGAATTTATCTGAACCATGGGGAGCAATTCCGATACCTGCAGTTAAAGCATGCGCTCTATTGCCACCTCCCCGAAGGCGAGCAGGTGCGGCACTACTCCCTGTTGGAGGATTGGCTGTTATTAGATCCTATTCCCGACAAAGCAATCTCACTAACATATGAATAATTCACCTGATCCCCACATCCAATTGGGAAAGGCTTGGACAGAAAATTTGGGCCCACAAGACGACGGGGAATGGGGGAAGGCTATTCAAAGCCACAGGGAGATAGCTATCAGGATACAGTTTCGCCTGGTGCAGCTTCATGTGTTACACAGATCATACCTCTCAAGATCAAGAATACATAGGATGAGTCAGCTGTCTGCATCAGGGGCTGCAGTGAGACAGGCACGTTTTACCACATGATTTGGGAGTGCACCGGGATAGGACACTTCTGCAGCAAAGTGCTAGAGGCAGTGCAGGAAGTAACAGGCCTAACTATTTCACTAGAAGCTAAATGGTTCCTACTGGGCAACACAGGAGAAGGAAAGTGGCCCAAGCATGTGGGCAAATGGCTATCCTTAGCAGCAGGGGTGGCGAAGCGCAACTTAGTTGGGCTATGGGGGCAGCGAGATCTCTGATGATTAAAGAGTGGAAAGTTGATATGGACTGGTGCCAGTTGGCAGAGCGAGAAGTATACAGAGCCTGAGGCTGCCCAAATAAATTCGAGAAGATTTGGGGCCCCTGGGATTCTATACAGGAGGTTTGATGAGGGAGAGGGAGAAGGTAGAGAGGGAGGGGGGAAGACCCAACGTGGTACCCCGGTTGCTGAATTCTCTTCCGAACTGACATTAGGCACCTAACTGAGAGGGTGGGATGGGGGTGTTAAGGAGAACCCAGAGTAAATGCCTCCCGCGAGTGGTCATCATTGTCTTCAACTAATATTATACTATGTTTTAGTGACCTTAAACAACTGTTCAATTGAAAGAAGAAAAAAAAGAAGACAGTTGTTTATAGCCCTTTAAGACTTGTATGTCAACATGTTTCTTGCCTCTTAAATGGCCTATGTGGGACAGTGCTCTCTACAACCTCCCACATTACATGATCATTGAAGGTACTCAAATGTGTGTAAGTAAAAGAATAGTTGATAATGAGCACAATTTTTTTCATACATTTCCAGTTTTAAGAGTTACAGTTCATATAGAATAGGGTGGGTGCACGTCAAGGAGTTAAGGGGAACACATCATAGAATGATTCTAAGTTAGCGTGTCTCTTTTGGGCTTAATTCATACATTTAGGTTCTGCATATACTAACTGTTTAAAACTAGGAAGCCTACCAAGGGCTTCATGCCAAGATTTCTAATACTCCACAAGTAGTAATTCTTCTTCCACGTGTGTCTAAATACATTGCATGTTGTGCAAGAGGGTAGTGATCGTGCTGGCCAAATGACATCGGCTTCTTACCTTAACTTTGGTGTTATATTTTATCAAGCAAGAGATACAGGATCTGCTCAAGTCAACAGACTACAGTAACTGGGGAAATAAACACTCCTCCTTTGGTAGTTTCTAGTTTCCTTGTAGTTTAATCTCTTGCTTGCTTCAACTCCAAGAATCCTTGTCCTGCCTTGTTTGTTCTCCAGTTTTTTTCTTGATTCCGTGCTCTAGATCGCCCTTTTGTCTTGCTAGTTCTATGTTTCCAGTTTCCCCTGCCTATCCGTGCTTGTTTATGTAGAGCAGATATCTCTGTCCTGCTTGCTCGGCACACCTCTTGGGCCCCCAGTGTCTGGTAAGTGTATTATTTTCTTCCCACCTGTGATTAGTGTATTCCTTTTGTGCAAGGGTTGGGTCCTGGCTTCCAGGAGGCAATTCCTGCCACATCCTTTAGACTACATCTATAACACAAGACAAAGGGCTTGATGTATCAAGCCTTTTTGCTTTCGCAAATGGGCAGATTTGCAGAATCTGCCCGTTTGCGAGCGCAAAAATTGCTTTTCTGATGTAGCAAAGCTAATTTTGCGATTTGGTAATCTGTTACCGAATCGCAAAAGGGGTGTGTTTAGGGCGTCCCTTCCTAATAACGAATCGCATCGGTATGTATGAATGTTTTGTGAGCCCAAATGGTGTCCCGAAACATTTGCATTTTACCACCTACTTCAAGTAGGTGTTATGTTATGTTATCGGATTCGTGTAAAGCACATGCCTGCCCCAGCGACAGGGTGTCCCAGCGCTGAATCCGCAAGAAAAAAGACTGAAAGGCGAGACAGAGGAAGCAATCAAGGGAAGAGTCAAGTCTTGACTGCCTTCCTGAACACCTTATGGTCTTGTAAGTTCCTGATAGTGCTTGGGAGAGCATTCCAAAGAGATGCAGCCATAATACGGAATGAGCGACCGCCCGCCCGGGCTCTTCTGACATGGGGGGTGCATACCAGAAGTTGGTGCGATGAGCTCAGGGCACGTTCTGGTATATAGGGGATGAGAAGATTGGTTCAAATGGAAGGGGCTTGGGCATGGAAAATTCTGTGGGCGATGCACAGGGATTTGCATTAGATTATTTTTTTCCACAGGGAGTCAGTGAAGATTATGTATGTATTTGGACGTGGAGCAAGACCGCGGGAGGGCAAAGATGGTTCTGGCAGCGGCCTTTTGCACCCTCTGTAATCTATTGATGCCTGCCTTATTGGCACCTAGAGACAGAGAGCTGGAATAGTTCAGTCTAGAAAGAATAGGAAACTGGACGATGACTTGGCTTGTTTGAAAGTCAAGAACCCGAGCAGCGGCTTCAGACCACGTAAGAGACAGAAGCAGTTGCCCGCCACTAATTTTGTCTGTGCCTGAAAGGTAAGTGCGCTGTCCAACCACACACCCAGGTTTTTTACATTATCCTTAGGAGTGAAAGAGACTCCAAGTGCCGTAGGCCACCATTGCTCGTTCCAAAGATGTGTATCCCTGCCTACAAGGAGGATCTCAGATTTACTTGCATTCAGCTGCAAACAATTGGTTGTCATCATTCTGCAATGGTCATCATGTCATTTTGAAACATGGTGATGTGTTGGTCAGAGGTATTGGATAGCGAGATGACAAGCTGAGTGTCATCAGCATATGAGACCATTCAAAGGCCTCTGCTTTTAGCAACTTGCAACAGGGGTTGAACATAAATATTAAATAATGTAGGGCTCAAAGCTGAGCACTGGGGAACCCCATGGTAGACAGGCTGCTTCTGGGATCTGTAAGGAGGAGAGATTACTTGAAAGGATCTGTCTGATGTAAAAGACACGAACCGTTGATGGCGGAATCTCCTAGTCCAATCTCTTGTAGTCGCTGCAGCAGGATTTTATGAGATACAGTGTCAAAAGCGGCACTAAGATCAAGGAGAATCAGTGCAGAGGTATTCCCCTCATCCAAAGTTCTCCGCAGTTGTTCAGTCACAGCCAGCAGAGCAGATTCAGTGCTGTGGCCCGGTCTGAAACCGTTCTGCGCCGGGTCTAGGATGTTATTGACCTCTATTAATTTAGTAAGGATAGAGTTGATACAGGATGCTGTGACTTTGTCAGCAAAAGGGAGTAAAGAAATCGGGCGAAAGCTTTCAGGTTTGGAGGCCTCTAAAGTAGGCTTCTTTAGCAGAGAGATGACCTCGTCATGTTTCCATGAAGTAGGAACAGTTGCAGAAGTAAGAGACAAGTTTATTAATTCGCAGAGCATGGGTAGGAGTAAGGGTAGGAATTGTAAAAGCTGATCAGGCTTAAAAGGATTATCTGGAGATCCTGATTTAATTTTATGGCACAAAGTCCATAAAAACTGAGAGAAAAACCTCCTACTACAATTATAGCACCTTAGCGTGTGCTTCACATAAAGGCACTGACAACACGTGAGTCTCTTGATCCACCCCCTCACACATTGGTCCTGACGAAAGCCAGTTTAACAAATAAGGCCTTGCTGAAACTAGTTGACCACACTGGATGCGGGAGACCATAAGTCTCTCGAACCAGGTCCAAAAGCCTTGTTTTTAACCCTGCCCAGGGCCCACTAATAAAGTAATCTTTTGGGACCTCTAGGACAGTATTTTAAAACCCCACTCAAAACACACACACTGCACACTCACTTGACACAACCTGCTCCGCTGTAACCAGGCGTCGAAGCACACTCGGTGCCTCGGGTGGGGCCCGATGATGAAGCATGCCACCAACTAGGTTGGTGGGTGAGGGCCTTCATAAAAAAACAATCGTTTTTTCCCAAACAGGTACATATAACACGTACATAATCCAAGTAGCTAGCTCTTTTTGATTACTACATATGCCTCGGGGAAGCAAACTAGCTACTCTAGTTCCTCACTCTCCTCGTTATTTTTAAGCATTAACAGCAGCGCACAGCTGTGAGAGACGCATACCAAATGGCGGAAAACCAAGGTCTAACTTTCTCTGAAAATGAGATTAGCGAGTTGCTTGCTGATCCTCCTTTCTCGTTGGACATTAACATCTCCCAAACTATAGCCCAAACCACCGACTGGGATGCCCTCACCGAGAAAAAACGTAACAGAATTCGCACCATTCTACATGGTGTCATCCTAACAGAATACCTACGTACCAACACAGCCCCTAGGGGCTTACTAGTCACCAATGCCCCTAGAATCTTCCTGGATGATGCCACTTTCAGGAAAGACTGGGCTCAAATAGCGTGGCACTGCACAAGAGACTGGCTGGTGCTCATCATTAAAACCACCAAACGCCTCTCAGATGCAATGATTATTGACATCCAGGCCACTGAGACACACTTCAGAACCACCATCACCTCATACAAGAAGAAACTGGAGGAGTCCAATAAGGAACTCACAGAATACAAAGAATACCTGACACAGGCGTAAATTAACAAATTCCAGAAGGACCTGCAGAAATTCAGCTATACCAAGAGCTACCCATACTCTGATGACAACTACACGGCCCCACAAAGACAGGACAGATCATCAGACACATCCGGGGATAACTCCTCCATATCAAGTGACTCGAGCACGGGCTCATCCAGACAACAAAGAAATCGAGGACGGGCACCAAGATGGCAACAACCATGGGGAACACAATACCAACCAAACCCTAACTTTGGACCGCCGACATTTGCCCACCCCCACCAAAATCCCTATTTTGGCTGGCCTCCAATATACCATCAAGCCCCACAAACTTTCTTTGGACAACACCAGAGACGCCTTTTTTAGGCCAGGGCAGATGATCCAGGGGCGCAGACGGAACCAACAACAGGTACACTGGTCAGACGAAGATGGCCCAGTGAGTGCAAACACGAGACAAAAAACGAAGGAAGCACAACCAGGACCGAGCGGGAGCCGCTAACTGCTTCACATCAACCCCCATCTCTTGTCTTCAACCTATCCTTTTCTCCATTAACCATGATGGAAGAGAAGGTATTGAACAAAGGACTTTCCTTCGTCCCTACCAAACGAGTGGACAAATTCCACCTCCAGATGGAACAAGCTGATTTTTTCAGAAAACTAAAGCTCAAAGCTTTCTTTGACAAACAGCATCCTTCTGACAACAGGGAGGGTACCAACGTAACTGGCCTCAGACCTAAATCTACTTTCATACCCCCACCTTCCAGCATTCCGGTTAAAAGAACAACCTTTGAGCAAGCAGTCTATAATGAAGTAGAGAAAACCAAACAGCTTGAGACCTTTAACAACCTCTCCAAACAAGAAAGAGAAGCCTTACGGAACCTCCAGGACAACCCCAACATCTCAATCAAACCCGCTGACAAGGGTGGAGGAATAGTGATCCAGAACAAACAGGATTACAATGCAGAATGCCACAGACTCCTTGATGACACACGCAACTATAAACGCCTCACGCAAGACCCCACTGAAGCCCTACAGACAGCAATAACTAATTTGGTTGTAAAAGCTGAGAACCACAACCACATCTCCAAACAGGAGGCAGCCTATCTTTGCAAGAAAAACCCAAAAGTCCCCTACTTCTACACGGTCCCAAAAATTCATAAGGAAGCAAGACCAGGACGCCCCATCGTGTCCGGCATCAATTCACTCCTGGAGCCACTCTCCAGGTTCTGTGACTTCTTCCTCAACCCCTTGGTATTGGTACAAGAAGCCTCAACCTATATCAAAGACACCAAACATGTGCTATCCCTAATTGGGGACAAGAGCTTTGACCCCTCTACCCAACTACTAGTGGGATTAGACATTGAGAGCTTATACACGAGCCTCCCCCAAGATGCCACACTGAAGGTGCTTGATGAGATGCTAACCAGATCTCCCTGGGAACACTCTACCCCAAGAGAATTCATCCTCGAATGTGCCAAACTGGCCCTAAAAGAAAACTACTTTGAATTTGAGGGCACTTAATATTTACAAACTAACGGTACCTCAATGGGCAGTGTTTTCGCACCGAGCGTAGCGGGGCTCTACGTATACCACTTTGAACTTACACACATCCTCTCAGCCACCAACCCCTACAAAGACACCATATGTTTCTGGCGTCCCATCCCTTATCTTGTGTATGTCTTCTCTTCTACCCTGGTGAATACCCGTACCTGCTCCTCTGCATTGGTACTCTACCTTCTTAGCCATACATTCCTTGACCTCAGAGCCCCATAAAAGCCTTAATGTTTGTGGTAATATTTGTTTACAGATTGGGTATGCACTGAGAATGTATCATAAACTGATGGGTAGAATGTGAAACTATTAAGGATGTACCATGAAATAAAAATCAATAAAATCTCCTTTCATTGTTTTTAATGATATAATCAAGTTTTTTTTTACACATATTACAGTCTTCCTTTTCTCTCTTTTGATCAATATTGATTTCCTCTGTTTCATTTACAGTACATATATTTTATACAAAGTGCAGCCCCCTGGTGAAGGACCCGGGGGTCTGAAATGCATTATAATGAGATTTATGTGATCTTTCTCTCCCTTTTGGAAGAAAGGTAGGGATGCTACATGAAAAATGGGGTCTCACGGTGATGGAGCAGGTAAAACAAGATTTGTTTACCTCCTCTAATTTGCATGAAATTAATTACGTAATCATTCTAAAATTAATTTACATAACATGTTTGAAGTGGAAGTGGTACTAATCAATATTGGCACCTTGATAAACATAAATACACGTGGGACTAAGTTGCTAATTGCATGGCAAAATTAAATAATTAACTATGGTACGCAAACTAACCTTAGATTGTGTTGAAATAGTAAAATTACATGGTTTATATTGCTTCGTGATTGTATTGTGGCTTAAAGTTATCATATGGTAAGTATTATCGCTTTACATGTTGCTGCAGCTAGGAAGATACCAATATATATTGGGATTAGTGTGGGTTTGAACATTAGAACCTTAATTTCTACATATTAATTGCTGTTATGTCTATTTTCGCTTTGTTAACATTCGGGCCTACTAGGCCGCAGTACTCAAGATGGCGTTCTCTGAAGTAGATCCCACCATGTGCGCGCGATGATTTCTGCGCATGCCCAGATGGCTCTGGAAATCACGAGGTGAAATGAACTCCTGACATCGTGTTCCCTGCCAAGGTCGATGTGTTGGGGACTTGACCGCAAGCCAGTAGATGAATGTATGAGAACCAAGGAAGAGACAAAGAATGAACCTGTCAATAGGACCCTTTTGCCTTGAAAAGATACATTTTTCTGGTCCCCACATGAGAATCGGAAGAACCATTAGAAATTGTGAACTCTTGTGCCAAGTCACTATGCAGAACCAGTTTGCACTGGCAAAAGTGCAATGAACTATAGATAACCCCGAACTGTCCAATCAGAACATTTGGTCTGCCCCTAAAGTTGCCATATTTTGAATGAAGTAAGGCAAGGAAAGGTATAATAACCCCTCATCAGTTATTACGGAAGCGTTGTTGGCATATCGTTTTGCAGATGCTGTAGTGGCCATTGGGGTTGCTGTTTGGTTTGATCTTAGAAGGAGGGTTCTTGTTGGGTGGTTGTTCCTTTTTATTTTTCGACCTTTCTATTTTTCATTAATTTCTATGCTGCCAGTCTGGGTGTTGAATTGATTCATGCTGCGGATTGATGTATGGACATTGCTGAATTTCTGAACTTTATATATTCAGAGTTATTGCGCTATATCCTGTATTCTACCTGATGGTTTAATCCCTTGGTGAGGGTCAGACAGCTTGTCTGAGGGAGCCTTTACCTGAGAACGCGGATAATTCCTTATTCGATCTGAAGCTATTAGTCGCCTGTTGATTGGTAAATGATTTATTGCGTTTTTCCTAAATTTATGTTAATGAAATTTCTAAATGCTTAATTACTGTTTAATAAATGTAAAATTCAAATTATGAGCTGTAGTAAATAAATGTAAGATTAAAAGGGATTGATTAATGATTTAGATAAACAAAATTGAAATAACAAGAAACGAGTTTTTGGTTCTTAAATTAATCACTGAAGATATCAAATGTTTTCCTAGACTTTAATTGTGTTTTAGCTGGTTCTAATTCACCATCAACCAGTCCAACTAGTTGGTCCATTGACCAAACAGTGGAGTGCCCTCATGATAGAGTCAGGATTCTGAAAGTTGTATATGGAATGTGTATATAAAGTAGTAAGAAAATTAATCCTGATAGAAAATAAGGTAACCACATGTGCAGCAGCCCCTTCTCCTGTGTGCAGATTCAAGTGAATTTTGTATGGATGTGAAGTGTGTTGGTGTTATGGGCCCCACCAATGAATGCATGAATGAACCTTTGGGAATAAGAATCTGTGACATAAGGAGAATATGTAAATATTATCCTTCGCGCTGGATCAGTACTATAACAGGACCTATGCTCAGCCACATGTTTACTACCATCTTAGCAGGGAGCAGCATTAGCCATATAGATTACTACATGCTGAATTAGATGGGAACCTTGACACTCTGAGATGCTGTTGGAGGCAGAACTGGGGCCTAGAGGTAGCTGACGCAGTAGACACCAACATTTTGGAAAGTCCTACACAAGTGTACAAAACTCCCAGGCTTGCATAGAGCATTTTTGACCCCCGAATAATTGGGTGTAATCAATGACTCATGTGCCCCAGGTGCGGGGAAGGACTTTCTGACTTCTATCACATAAGTTGGTTGCGCCTGCACATTGTGAGCTTTTGGACTTCAGTGACAGATACACTTGAACCAGCAACTAGTCGGAAAGCACTTTTGGATCCAAAACATTGGCTTTTAGTCCTGTATTCTTGACCACAGAGTGTAAAGCGATTACCAATTTTCTTAGACAAAACCCTGAACTTTGGCAAAAGGTGCCCAGCTACAACTTGTAACTCCCTCAAAGGCCCACAGATTCAGACGTGGTTGAACATAGTTACGCAATGGTCCGAGATTGAACTGCCAACTTTGGGACTGGATAGTTGCAGGGGACTAGGTAACTATGAGCATACCCAGCAATGGGAGGGTCTCTTAGCCAAATTTAGGGATCAGACAATTCCTGAGCAATACGATGAAGTCTCGGCATCCTGTAGTCAAATGTGCTGCACTGTGACATCATTATTGCTCATCTTCATTTGTGATTTAGTTTTTTTTCCCACTATTGCATTATATCCTCCTGCTAACCACATGTGGATGACCTGCTCTCCCTATACAGCCAACCACTCGAATTTTCTGCTGAAATTTGTTTATTGTAAGTGCATCCCAAAAACTGTTTTTAAAAAACAATGATACCCTTTTTTCTGCTGTGTCTTTCATGGTGTTAATGTATTTGTTTTTTCACTGTTTAGGGAAGATACCTAATTAAAACATATATATGCTGTGAATTGTGTTTATACAAATGGCCTTCTCCTGTGGTAACAGAAACTAGCATTGGAAATGCAATAGGTCTCGCAATTGCTTAAGTTAGAGCTATTGGGGCTGTAAATGACAGTGTATTTTACCCATATGCTTGGAGTGGAGGGGATGTAGGTGGAGTCGATGTATGTGGTGTGTAGTTGAATTACATGGGTTGGATTGGAATTGTTAGTTGTGGAATTGTGTGGCATGGGGAGGATTTGTTTAGTGGAATTATGTGGCATGGTGTGCTGTGGAAATGCGTGGATAGTAATTATGTGGTATTGAGTGTACTTGAATTATGAGTTGAGTTGAGTTTAAATTACTTCTAAAGCGCACGTACACCTAACGGTTTCATGGCGCTGTGGTTCACTGAAACCTCAGTTTAGCAGGTGGGCCAAGAGACAGGGGGAAAATCATTGGGAGAAGGCCTGTGAAAAAAGAAAAGTTTTTAATGCTTTACGAAACAAAGGATAATGGGTGAGGGACCTGAGGTGAGACGGAAGAGAGTTCCAGAAGGTGGGGGCAATAGTTGAAAATTTGGAGCCTCCCCATTTTTTTCGGCGAAAACGGGGGACAATCAGCAGATTTTGGGAAGATGATCTCAGTTCCCTTGCGGGGGTATAGATTCTGATCTCAGAAGAGATAAAAGCAGGGGCGGATCCTGACTGGGCCTGAAAGGAAATACAACCCATTTTGAACAAAGAGCGTTCACGGATAGGGAGCCAGTGGAGGGATTTGAGAAGGGGAGTGACGTGGTGTGACTTGGACAAATTGTACACTAGCCGAGCGGCCTGATTCTGCACCAGCTGAAGCCGTCGAACATTGTAAGCAGGCATACCGCAGTATAATGCGTTGCCGTAGTCTAGTCTAGAAACGACCATAGCCAACACAATAAGTTTGAGGGCAGTAAAGGAGAAAAAGCGGGATACCTTGCAGATAGTGCGGAGAGAGAGGAAGGAGGAGGACACCACAGAGCTCACCTGGGAGTGCAAAGTAAGTTGGTCGTTGATCTTGAAGCCGAGCGCTTTGACAGAAGAAGAGGGGGAAGGGGGGGAACCCAAGGAGGGGGGCCAGAAGAGAGACGACCAGGGATTGGCACAACCACCTGTCAAAACCAGTTCGGTCTTATCCAGGTTTAGTTTCAGGTGGTTGTGACTCATCCAGTCCCGGATGAAGATCATTGTGGTTTGAAAATTAGATATGGAGTCAGTGGATGAAGACAGAGTAAAGATGAGCTGGAGGTCATCCGCATAGTTAAATACGGAGACCTCCATTTGTTGAAGGGCAAAAATGAGAGGGGCAATGTAGAGATTAAACAGTAAAGGGGAAAGGGAGGAACCCTGGGGAACCCCACACGGCATTATGCGAAATGGGATTGTGTGTTATGGAGTGTAATTATTTTATGTGTAATGGTATTCTGTGTTGTGGAGTGGTTTGTAGTGAAGTGGAATTATGCGGTGTGCTGTTGAATTTTGTGGCATGATGTGGAATTTGATGTATGTGGTGTGTTGTGTAATTGTGTTATTGAGCTGAATTATCTGGTTTGGTCGTGAATTATGTGGTGTGGATTCCAAATCTGTAAAGTTGAATTTTGGATGCTAAAAAAAAAGACAAGTTATGTGAGCTTCGGGCATCTGTGTACAGCAAAAAGTGAAAAGGGAGTATCTTTATTTTCCTTTGTACCCCTCTGTGTTGTGGCCAGCTGGGGATTATTGTGGGTCGATATTATGTGCAAAAAGAAATACAATGAAATATTCCTTAATTGTATGTTATCACTACATGATCTGAACTCTGCTTGAACATGCACAACCCACTTGCTCCTGGAATTCTGCGTATCCTCATGGGTAAAGGACCATTTAATGAGGTCAGGGTACCTCGTGCACATAATGTAGAAGGTACCGTGCCGCTGTCCTTTTTCTTCGATGGCGATCTGAGTTTTGACCACAGACAGCAGCATATTTGAAGAGTGTGGCTCCAGGGGAGCAAGTTGCACAAGAAGAGGTTGGGCGAAGACCTACACCTCAGGATCTAAATGTGCAACAACTCTTGAAGTATGGGCCTTAGCAAGGAGAGAGTGGGTGAAGACCTATACCTCAGGATCCAAATGTGCAACGACTCTTGAAGTGTGGGCCTTGGCAAGGAGAGAGTGTGCGAAGACCTATACCTCAGCATCCATATGTGCAACGACTCTTGAAGTGTGGGCCTTGGCAAGGAGAGAGTGGGCGAAGACCTATACCTCAGGATCCAAATGTGCAACGACTCTTGAAGTGTGGGCCTTAGCAAGGAGAGAGTGGGCGAAGACCTATACCTCAGGATTCAAATGTGCAACAACTCTTGAAGTGTGGGCCTTAGCAAGGAGATAGTGGGCAAAGACCTATACCTCAGGATCCAAATGTGCAACAACTCTTGATGTGTGGGCCTTAGCAAGGAGAGAGTGGGTGAAGACCTATACCTCAGGATCCAAATGTGCAACAACTCTTGATGTGTGGGCCTTAGCAAGGAGAGAGTGATCGTAGACCTATACCTCAGGATCCAAATGTGCAACGACTCTTGAAGTGTGGGCCTTAGCGAATAAGAGTGTGGGCGACGACCTATACCTCAGGATTCAAATGTGCAACAACTCTTGAAGTGTGGGCCTTAGCAAGGAGATAGTGGGCGAAGACCTATACCTCAGGATCCAAATGTGCAACAACTCTTGATGTGTGGGCCTTAGCAAGGAGAGAGTGATCGTAGACCTATACCTCAGGATCCAAATGTGCAACGACTCTTGAAGTGTGGGCCTTAGCGAATAAGAGTGTGGGCGACGACCTATACCTCAGGATCCAAATGAGCAACGACTCTTGAAGTGGAGGTCTTAGTGAAGAGAGAGTGGGTGAAGACCTACACCTCAGGATCCAAATGTGCAACGACTCTTGAAGTGTAGGCCTTAGCAAAGAGAGAGTGGGCGAGACCTACATCTCAGGATCCAAATGTGCAGCGACTCTTTACGTGTGGGCCTTAGCAAGGAGAGAATAGGCAAAGACCTACACCTCAGGATCTAAATGTGCAACAACTCTTGAAGTGTGGGCATTAGCAAGGAGAGAGTGGGCGAAGACCTACACTTCAGGATCCAAATGTGCAACGACTCTTGAAGTGTGAGCCTTAGCAAGGAGAGAGTGGGCGAAGACCTATACCTCATTATCCAAATGTGCAACAACTCTTGACGTGTGGGCCTTAGCGAAGAGAGAGTGGGCAAAGACCTATACCTCAGGATCCAAATGTGCAACGACTCTTGAAGTGGGCCTTAGCAAGGAGAGAGTGGGCGAAGACCTATACCTCATTATCCAAATGTGCAACAACTCTTGACGTGTGGGCCTTAGCGAAGAGAGAGTGGGCAAAGACCTATACCTCAGGATCCGAATGTGCAACGACTCTTGAGGTGTGGGCCTTAGCAAGCAGAGCGTGGGCGAATACCTACACCTCAGGATCCAAATGTGAAACAACTCTTGAAGGGTGGGTCTCTTTGTATCCAGTACTCTGAAACCCAGACTTCCATGGAAGTGCTCATCAGCAGGGTTGCAGCAGTGCAAAGAACATAGGTAGAGGAATGCCTAAAATATACTCAAGTTTGGAGTAGGTGGGCAACTTTCTATTCTTTCTACGGTCTAGCTCCTGGTTCCTGAAAGCACCCATGTCCTTCGACAGTGCCCTGGGCAGTGTTGGGGGACACTGGGTTCCCTTGAGCACTGGTGACCTCTAGGCAGGATGGTAGTCTGTGTGTACACCTTGTCCAGTGATACTCCTCTTTGTTTTGTGTGTGGATCCCTTCAGGCGTATGTGCAGGTAAAACACCGGGACACACGCGGAACAAGAAGGCGACAGGTCACAGCGTGTGCTCTGTGGCCCTAGGAAAAATTATATTGATTTTCATTTTGTTGTCTCTGCCTTTGATGAGCCCTGCATGAAGTACCTTCATGTGTTTAGAATTAGCACTTGAAAAGAATTACAGGGAGCAAAGTGCAGTGCAATGGAGATTTATTTCAGATATGCCCGTTTGTCGTGCTGACAGTGGCGCTGCCAGGGCCAGCAGGCATGCCCTGTGAGGAAAAGGTGTAACCAGTCCTTCCACATCTCTGCATTGTTGGCAGTCTGGCAACAAACCCAGACAAAAACGACACTAGGTGAATATTCTGTACTGAAAGTGGTGCGCAGAAGACGCTGCCGGAGGTGGGGTCCCTTACAAACACCACACAAAGTGTGTGCGAGGATGCACTGCAGGCGGAGATGGCACAGGGCACCCTGTCTGCTGCCCTGCCTGTACGTCCATCTTACCTTGCAGGAGCCCCGGGCAGGCTGTGCTTCACACAAACATGTGAATTGGTTTTAATATGTTTATTTACATTATACAAACACAAACATCTCCTTGTGTTTGATTTATTTACAGTATACAACTACACAAAGCAGCACTGTGTGTAAGCGCCCGAGGGCATTTCCAAAAGTATAGTGCTTAAAAAATGTTAAAGCATGCAGGAAGGGTGATCGCTTTTTCAAAACTGACAAACAAGGACGTGGCAGAGGGTGAGGAGAAAGGGGCAGCACACGAAGAAACGGTGGGTGGGAGGGGAAAGCAGTAACAGAGAAAAAGAAACATTGGCTAAGCCAATCTCAGCCTTGGCAAGCCTGAAATTTATTTTTTGTAATTTGCATTTGGGAAACATACACTATAAACATTAAAATTGTAAAATTAATAAAAAAGTAACAATGCCACCATGCACATACCTATTTTTTTTAAATGACCTTGTGCAAAACTAAGCAGTAAAATGTAATGAAAGCAGAGATTGGCTAGCAGCCCTGGCAATGCATTGAGGTGGTCTGAAAAGATAAAATGTAATCACTCACAGTGTAATGAGTCAATAGATGAAGTGGCCTGACCCAGTGCCACATGCTATATACTGCGGTGGTCAGAAAAAAATATGTGAATGACGCAGACTAGTGACTGATTAGGGCTGACTAAAATTCTCTACATGTATAAATTTATATATATATATATATATATATTCACTGAAAAAACCAAAGGTTTCAGGGGTGTTACAGTTAGTAATTGGCATTTAAAAAACCTTAGAAATTCACTGAAAAAACCATACGTTTCAGGGGTGTTATAGTTAGCTGGACATTTCCCTCGTACAAAACCCTAGAAATTCCCCTGTTATAGTTAGTTCAGCTAACTATAACTCGCGCCCCCGCAATGCACTGCTGATGACGTCACATATTACATCACTCATGACATGGTCAGTGACATCACTGATGACATCACTGATGACATCTCAAATGACATTACTGATGACATCACTGATGACGTCATCCAGTGACTGTGTTTTTCTGAAAAGTTTAAATATGTTTTATATATTTATAGTGAAAGGCCTGTGGAAGAATGAGTGGGTGTACAAGTATGTGAATGGATGATTTTCTAGGTGCGTAACTGATTCTATAAGTGAGTCATTAAATGTATCTTACTGCAGACTAGTGACTAAACTGTGTGAAGGTCTGTATGTGTCTGTCTGTTGGTGTATAAGTGGCTGCATGGTTTTGTGAATAGCTATATGAGTGTCTTTATGGGTTATTGATTGGTTGTCTGAGTATCTGTATGGGTGCCTGAGTGTTTGTGTGGGTAGGGTGTGTGTGACTGGGTGATTCTATGGGTGCATGGTTTTAAGAGTACATCTGTGATGAACTGTATGTTTGAGTGAGTGTATGTATGGGTGTGTTAGGGATTGAATGTATATCTCAGTTGTACATGTGTCAGTAACTACATATGTGAAAGGCAGTATATATACGTGTAAGAGTATTTAAGTGGGTATATGCGAGCGTGTGTGATTGTGAGAGTGGCTGTATGGATGAGTGTGTGCTTGTATCAATGATTGTATAAGAGCGTAGGAATGTGGTACTATTTTTATGAGTAAGTGAACTTGAGTGTGTATAACTGCATAGGTGAGTAAATGGAAGTGTGATTAATTATTTGCATGACTGACTAGGTGTGAGAGTACCTCTATGGATGATTGGTGGTGTGTGAGTGTCTATGTAGGTGTAGAAATGCATATGATAGTCTTGTACGGAGTGACTGTAAGTATGAGTGACTGTACAGGTGAGTGAGTGGAGGTGTATGTAGACCTAAGAGTTAATGAGTGGGTATGTAGTTATTGGTATTGGAGTATCTATGGTTTTCAGAACTTGACGTCTGAAATTTTGAGTTGGTGTATCAACGGTTAAATTAGGGTGTGATAAGATGCAGTAATTTATCACATGGATGATGTCATCAGTGATGTCATCAGTGATGTCATTTGAGATGTCATCAGTGATGTTATCAGTGATGTCACTGACCATGTCATGAGTGATGTAATATGTGACGTCATCAGCAGTGCATTGCGGGGGCGCGAGTTATAGTTATAGTAACAGAGGAATTTCTAGGGTTTTGTACGAGGGAAATGTCCAGCTAACTGTAACACCCCTGAAACCTATGGTTTTTTCAGTGAATTTCTAAGGTTTTTTAAATGCCAATTCCTAACTATAACACCCCTGAAACCTTTGGTTTTTTCAGTGAATTTCAAAGGTTTTTTAAATGCCAATTCCTAACTATAACGTGCATGAAACCTATGGTTTTTTGAGTGAATTTCAAAGGTTTTTTAAATGATAATTCCTATCTATAACTTATCTCTCAAGTTATCATGTTTAATGATTTTTATTGGATTTGTATATTTTTCAAATTCAGTGTGTCAATTTCATTAATTACGTTTTTAAAAAAATACTTTTTTATCACCATTTTTTAAACTTATTTTTTCAATTAATTATTTTAAAAATTAAAAAATATTATTTGAACGCAATGGGCTTTCCAAACATATTTTTTTAACTATATGTTCAAAACTTTATTTTATATATATTTTTTCACTGTTTTTGGATCCGCGCACCCTACGTGCACCGTTCTCGATCCCTACGCGATAGCATCCGCGCATGGTATGCGTTGGGTAGGTGTTTAGTGCGCAATTGCAATGCGACCGGTACGCGACTCCCAGCCTATACGCGACACATTCGATGTACGTAACGCGACGTTTACGCGCTTCCGCGATGCGTCATCTGCGTCTATGACGCGGTAGGTACGCGGATCCCGCGAAATATTTAACATTTAAAAAAACATATGTATTTCATGTGAACATTAATTGAAGACAAACTCTAAACTAGTCTTAAAACTAGTATATTTTTACATCTAATCCGATAATTTTTTTAAATTCAATTTCGCGGATGCGCGATGGGTGCATGCTGCGTTAGCGCAGGGTGCGCGGATCCCATGTGACCTGCAAAAAAAGAGATTTGATTGGTTCATTACACTTCCTCTTCTAACTATTGAAAGACCCCACCCATTTCAATCATTCTTCTTTGACCTTCTTTAGAGCACCATCTCTTTGGAGAGAAGATTTTTTAGACTAAGTTTACACTTAGCTCTAACTTTTTTCAACCAAAAATGGCTTCAGGGCAGCAGGCATCACCTGCATCACCTCATACTTCTGAGGATGAATTTTTGGTGTTGGTGGAGGTACCACCCAAAGAATGTTTTTCTTCAGTGGTGTGGACATTTTTTACTTTTCCAGAGGGGCAGAATAAGACCAATGCCACCTTGGTCACGTGCAAGATTTGCAAAAGAGTCCTGTCGCGAGGGGATCCTAACAAGAAATACTTGTGCGGCACGGCAAGTATGATGAAGCACATGAGGACCCTTCATCCAAACAATCTTGCACGAGAAGAGTGCCGATGGATGAGAAACACTCCTGCTCCTGCGCCATCCACCTCATCGCAGCCGAGCACATCAAGAGTGCATCCATCAGCCCAAACCTTGGACATCCGTCCTCAATTTCAATTTTTTTTTTATTGTTCCCTGAAGTTCATTGTTTTGTTTCTCCTGTTTTGTTTTGGGGTTTTTTTGCAGAAAAACCCAAAAAATTTAAAAATTGTTCAGAAAACTCAAAAAAAATATAAAAGAAGAAAGAAGAAAAAAAAGTTCTTGTAAGAACTAACTTTCCTGGTTTACAAAAAGAGCAAAATTTCTTTGTTAGTGTGTGAAAGTTTAGATGAATGTATGTGTAGTACGTAATTGACTGAATGAATGCATTAGTAGCGTATGGTGAATGTATAAGTGCAGAACTATGAGGAAGTGCTGCAGCATCACACCGTAACCTCTTTAACTGCAGTGTGCTGTAGTACTTCCGAAGCACAGGGATGCAACATATGTACATAAATATGGTGCAAATCTATGCTTCTCTCTGCATGGCTGCTTAAACTGCAGCCATGTGGTGACACAGGCACCCTTGCACCATAGTGCAAGGATATCTGTGTCATGTGCTGTTTGTTTTTGTGCAGGAAGACACACCTTCCTGCACAAAAACAATCAGAAAATGCATTTTTCTCCTTCAATGAATGCTGAACATTTTAGCATGCATTGAAGATATAGAAATGTGGAGAAATTAAGACAATTCTCTTTCTTGTGCTTTCCTACACCAATTTTAGAATGGTGCACCATTCACACACATATCGAGATTCATGATTTCTGATAAATCTAGACATATGTCTTGTTCTATGAGTATTCAGTGCAATCATGCACAACAACACTTATAGAACACCCTTTCAACGCAAAGTGGTGTGTATGATGAGGTTGTATTTACATGGAGTATAAAAAATGCACAGAGTGCCTTTTCCTCTCTTTGTAAATATGAAAGTGTCTTGCGCAATAGCTATGTTACAAAAAGTGACATATTTCCGGTTTCAAAATTCCTTGCGAATGATAGAAGGTAAGCACAGAGTATTGTCTCCAAAGATGTTCAAAGAAGAATGATTGAAATGATTGCGGCCCTTCAATAGGCACAATGGGAAATATTTTGAACCCCTCAAATCTCTTTTTTTGCAGGTCACATGATATCTGATTATGGTCAGATTTGAAAACTACATACGTATAAACAGAGTGTTTTTAGAAACATGTTTCAACTTTGTAGCTTCTTGTAGACCTCGTCATTCTGCATATTGAGACTTACTTAAACTTACCTTCACAATAATAGGAATAAAAAATGGTATACATTTTTTTCATATATTCATTGCAATCTAAATTCATATAAATTGCTTGTTTTAAAAATGTGGATCTGTGAAAGAAAAGAAAAAAAAGATTATAACATGTAATAATACATTTTTTATAACACAGCATAATTTCCACAAAGTAATATGTTTGCCTTTTTCGCTGTTCTCAGAATATATTGAATTTCACTAAAAATAGTGATTTCAATCGTACTCATCACTTAACAGCGGGAAAAAAAAAAAACAATCAGAAAGATTGTTAAAAAAAAACAACATACTATTCTCAGTAAAATACCAGAAAATACAAATCACACATATATGAAATGCTTACAGATTACAACATTTTATAACTTGAAATTGTAAAAACTGTAAATGTTGCCGCATTAAAATATTCACCGAATAAATGACCACCAAAAAGTCCATAATTCAAAAATATACCTTTCCTTGAGGCCAAATGGTATTTTTACACTTCTTCTTTCTGTAAATTGCCCAATGGTAGTCCTATTAAATTATAACAATAAATTCCTCAGAGAGTGAATTATCTTCCTAAAACTTTGGCTTTAAAAATATTAAGTAGGAATTTGGTAATTCACTAGGCAAACGTTGTTTGAAAACCAACTGGACATCATTACAAAGGTGCCGATTAGGATCCTGGAAAATATTTTCCCGTACGACTCGTATCCGGTCTTTTTACCGTACGAATCGTACAAGTGCCGTACAAACTGCAAAGTACGATTCGCATGGGAAAAAGTCCATACGAATCGCATTGGGAATAATTCCCCACACGTCCTCGGGTCGGAAAATGTGTCCGACACGTCCCCGGATGATTTACCATACAAATGTGAAAAGTGAAGTCCGACCGCGCAAGTACGATCCATCCCGTGCGTCCGATGTTACAACCGTATGGAAAAAACACTGTCCGCACCGAACTCCCATAGCAACCATGGAGACATGTGCCCGCATACGCGCCGAACACCCCCCCCAGCCCCCGTATGTACGCGACCAACCACCCCCCCAGCCCTCGTATGTACGCGCCGAACCCCCACCCGTGCATGTACACCCCTGTACGTACGGACCGTACACCCACCCGTGTATATACACCCGTGTATGTATGGAGCGTACCCCCACCCCAACAGTGTATGTACGGACCGTACACTCACCCGCGGATGCATGGAGCGTACCCCCACCCCAACAGTGTATGTACGGACCGTACCCTCACCCGCGTATGTATAGAGCGTACCCCCACCCCAACAGTGAATGTACGGCCCGTACCCCCACCCGCGTATGTATGGAGTGTACCCCCACCCCAACAGTGTATGTACGGACCGTACCCTCACCCGCGTATGTATGGAGCATACCCCCACCCCAACAGTGAATGTACGGTCCGTACCCCCACACGCATATGCATGGAGCGTACCCCCACCCAACAGTGTATGTATGGACCGTACCCTCACCCGCGTATGTATGGAGAGTACCCCCACCCCAACAGTGAATGTACGGCCCGTACCCCCACCGGCGTATGTATGGAGCGCACCCCCACCCCAACCGTGTATGTACGGACCGTACCCTCACCCACGTATGTACACCAGTGTATGTACGAACCATACCCCCACCCGCGTATGTATGGAGCGTACCCCCACCCCAACAGTGTATGTACAGACCGTACCCTCACCCACGTATGTATGGAGAGTACCCCCACCCCAACAGTGTATGTACGGACCGTACCCTCACCCGCGTATGTATGGAGCGTACCCCCACCCCAACAGTGTATGTACGGACCGTACCCTCACCCGCGTATGTATGGAGCGTACCCCCACCCCAACAGTGTATGTACGGACCGTACCCCCACCCGTGTATGTACGGAGCGAACACACACCCCACCAGTCTTAGTACGGAGCGCACCCCAGGCCCCAACACCAGCACCCTCACCCAACATCGCGCATGTACGAGTCGTACCAAGCCAGAGACAAGGACAGCACTGTACAACAAAATGGCTGATGTACGCACCGTACAGACGCTAAAAACACACGTACACAACCAGGACAAAACAAAACAACACAAGAAGACTCCATTCGAATCACACAAAGCCACAAAACATGTCCAACAAGCACAAATACAACCTATTCACTTACCTGCAACTGCCAAACTCCCAAACAGAGGGCCAAAACACAACCACTCCTTATAACACACCCACCCAAAGTTCAAACACAGCCACACCCACCAATGGACCAATAAAAAGGCCCAACACACACAAACCATGATCCTTTGCAACAGACCCACTGCTGCCAGACCACAAAGAGAAACAACTGCACCATACTACAACCTCCACTACACCTTACACCTGCACACCTTCACACAACCACCTTCACAAACACCCCCTCATCACATTCATACACACACCTGCACAACCACACCCACACACCCACAACCATCCACACCCACACCCCCCACAACCATCCACACCCACACCCCCACAACCATCCACACCCACACCCCTCACCATGCCCACTAACAAGAATCCAAAGTTCACTAGCCAAGAGTTGGAGGTCCTTGTCGACGAAATCCTCAGAGTCGAGCCACACCTCTTTGGAACATTGGTCAGACAGACCAGCATTTCCGAAAAAACAGCCATGTGGCAGACGATTGTCGATGCTGTGAATGCTGTTGCGTCCACCAGAAGGACCAGGCATGAATGCCAAGCCAGGTGGTACGATCTGCGGAGGACGGTCCGCCGCAAAATGACCGACGACCACAACCAGGCCAACATCACTGGAGGAGGGCCGGCCCGCAGACGCGTACAATACCATCCCTGGGAGGAGAAGGTGATGGCCATACTGCCGGTGGTGGCAGTGGAGGGAGTAGAAGGACTCCGAGAGCCTGGTGAGTACACAAACAACTCACCTCACATGGGGGGAACGTCATCCACAACCAAACTCACAATCATGCACGCAACCACCCCAAAGCTATCGCATGACTCAACCACACTCCATAAACACACACATGCCACTAGCGCCACCATGCCCCATGCACCCAGCTAGACAATGCCAAGTCACAGGCCACAGAAAACACCAACACAAGACACGGTAACCCGGATGGCGGGAGTGTGGGCCTCACAAATCACATAGTGCAACTCTGAAGCAGACAACAATGCCCTCTGCCCATATGGCCTAGGTCACAGCCAGACAAACAGTGTGTCCCCACACAGGAAAGACTTGCCTGCAAATGGCGGACGCCTTGCATGAAGACATGGGGGTGAAGGCACTGTTTGCACATGACAGCAGCCAATGAACAGCCAACACTGTGAAAGAGTGGCAGCACACACCACCACAGCAGCAGCGCAGACACAGACACTACACCCAATGGGTGCCTGGAGATCAGAAACAAACTCACATGAACAAGCCAAGGGCCATTCAAAGATCTGCAAAAAGTGTGTGCCTAGAAAGCTGGGCTGAGGTGACAGAGGGTGACACACAGAGGGAGGGAGAGGGGGACAGAGAGGGAGTGAGAAAGGGATACACAGGGAGACAAATTTAGCCTTGGGTGGTGTGGGTATGTCTGCTCGTCAGCAGGAGGACTGCGTGCATGTAGACAAGGGTGGCCAGTGCCTGAATCCCCCTCTCTTCTCCATGGCAGAACACTGGGCCATGTCTCAACCTGTGCACGAGCACAACAACAGCTACCTGCATCATATAAGTGTGTGGAACAACTCCATGTGCCCACGTACAGTGCAACACGGAAAGCGCCAATGCATGGCTCACCACACCTGCTCACTCCACTGCTGACTGCAGTCACAATTGACGCAGCAAGTAAGACTGTGTCACACATAGGTAAAGTCTCAAAAGCTGTGACCAAGGGACATACCCATGCACAAGTGCACTGTGAGTGGAATGCAAGACATATCCAAATACCCAGAGGAAATGTGCCAACTTTGAAACGAATGAAACATGGATGTTGCATGGAACAAAAATAACATTGTCTCTCTCACACACAGGTCAATGTCGTGGATCACCCCCCTACACTGGGGGGGAAGATTCACAGGACCTGGCTCTGCGGGATGACGATCCCACCGGCAGCGACGACTCTCACCACTCTGTGGAGGACCCCGACCAACCTGGCCCCTCTGGTGTCCAACCACCTGCAGCACCTGCGTCAGGTACAACTGGGCCAACCACCACCCCCACTCCTGCCACATCCCAGGAGACACCCAGGATCCCTGCCCCACCACCACAACGCAGCCAGGCTGACCAGGAGGAACACGGTGTACCGGGCACCCAGGAGGAGGCAGGCGACAATGCAAATGCCACCCCTCAGGGGTCCCGGAGACCCGATGTGCCCACAAGGACAGGCCAGGTGCAAGTGGGCAGGGGTGGTGGGAGTGGAGGACGGCAGAGGCGCGAGCCTGACCAGTTGGCTGCGGAACCGGTATATTCCCATGTAAGAAACTTCCTGGACACATACCGGCAGGACACCACGGGCATGAGCCAGGTTGTGTCCACCCTCAACGAGATGAAGGGGACCCTCGAGGAGATCAAGACCCAGCAGACCCAGCAACATGCGGAGCAACATGTCTGTCAACAGCGACACCAAGGACGGATGGAGGACAGACAGGCTGAGCTCGTGACGGTGCTCACGGGAATTAACCGTTCACTCCGTCGGATAGCCGACAACATGGGCAACCCTCCCTGTGCGACCAGGCGAAGAACATCACCACCCACAGGGAGGGATCAGGAGGAGGATACATCTGACGAAGCATCCCAAACATCGTCACGGCCTGCTTCTGAGGGTTCCCGCAGGAGGGCGGGTCGTCCACGGAAAAGACCGTGAGGGTCGGCGCAACAGCACCATCTCCCAGGACACCTGGCCTGGCACCTGGCCCATTGGCCCAACAGCAGCACATCAGCAAATGACATTCTCTGCCACATGGACTTGCTGGTCACTGTCTGACCAATGTTGACAAAGACTGTGGCATGGACTCTGATGATTTCCAATGGCAAGGATACCAACTCCCGCAGTGAACTTTGGATTCCACACACCCAGAAAGCCCCTCTTGTCATACCCCCCCCCCAACACGTACCCCAACACAAATAAAAACTTACACGATCAAGAGATGATGCCTACATTTTGCATTATTACCTTACATGTGTCTTGTAAAGTCTAACCATGCCTGAGTTCTCATATGACTTCAACCATCCATACCCTGGGGCCTGAGTCTGGCACAGGACACACATGGGTCACAATGTATTAGGCAAGACAGACATGGAGCACCATACACACCTGTGATGGGCCCAACCAGCTGAGGGGGTGGCCGCACAACCGTGCCGACAGACATATTGAGTACAGCAACAGTCATGCGCAGAGGTCAGGGATCATGTGGAGTGTCCTGGGGGGCACCCAGGTATGTGTAGACAGGTGGCAGAACCATGTCCTGCAAGCTTGAGTCAGGTGGATGCAGAGAATGGTGGCCTGGCCAACGTTGGATGCATGCGGATGGCACATGTCATAATACCCACACAGTCATGGACATCATGCACAATACAGAGTCTAATCCCAGACAAACAGCTTGCATCTTGCTACTCTACACATAGACACATAGCCACTATCACTGAAAACCATGCCAGACATGCCGTATGCACCGTGGCAACACACCAGCACTGACTGAGAAGAGGCACCTTGGAGGCATAGGGACACCTTTATTAGTCATGTATTCCGGAATGCAGAGGCAACTCGGAGTACACATACACAGGTCATGTGGAGTAACATGTGGGTCCAACACTGGCACCCCCCTTCTGCACCACAAATGCTTGATATCCATGGAACTGGCACACAAGTGTCGGGTAACAGCTAAACACCCCCTGCTGCTCACGGAGAGGCTGCCATACAACATTGATCCTCTGATGTGGAAGTCCCACACCATGTCAAGCCAATGCAAACCGTATGTGTCCGAGGGCAGTGTTACACACATTGATGCCATCATCACAATCCACTATCCCATTACAGATGACTGTCAACAAGTCTGACCATCTATTCAGGTGTATCCAGCTACATGTCATGTGTCCCATGGTGATGCGACATGTCTGCAGAGGAACCAAACATCGACAGGGGCAGTGTGCACACATCGTAAACAACTGCCACACCCAATACACCCCTGATGCATCCCTTACCCAAGGAGACTTCCAAACTTGTCCGTGCGTGTAACGCTGAGTCAGCACACGATGACGTGTCCATGAGGAATAGCAGTGCCACAACAATGCAACCAGCAGACGGCATGCGCAAGTACCTGGGGATGAGAGACACACAAGAAGTCAGCCACAAAAAGCACATCCACTTGCATGTGCATGTACTCGACACATGTAAGGATGACAACATGCTAGGTCATAATTATGACTGTGGAAATACACTCATCACTGGCACCATCACTCGAGTGACACATCCACACACACCTCTGACTCACGTGGTATACAGGCAGATGGACACACACATTGCAACACATGCCACACATGCCACACAAGGACCAATGCGTGCACACTCAGACACTGGTACTCACCACTAAGCAAAGAAGTCGCGTATGAGCCGACTCCGGATTTCCTCTTGCGGAACCACATCCTCCACATCACTAGCCCCATTGCCAAGCCCTTCGTCCTCCACGGGTGGATGGTCCTGATCATCTTGATCCAGGATGAGTGGCACAGCTTTCTCAACTGCCATGTTGTGCAGCATGCAGCAGACCATGAAGATTTTGCAGACCTTCGCCGGGGCATATGGGAGGGCGCCGCCGGTCTTGTGTAGGCACCTGTATCGGCTCTTCAGGAGGCCAAATGTCCTCTCTATCACTCGTCTTGTCCGGCCATGGGTGGTGTTGTAGCGGAGCTGGGCCGGCGTGCTGGGGTTGCGGAGAGGTGTGATCAGCCATGGCATGTTGGGATAGCCAGCGTCCCCTACATGGAAACCACATGGACATAAGTAGGACAGGAGAAGCAGTCGGGCTGGAAGTCTACGCAAAATACAGGACAGACAGAGTGTACCCACCAACAACACATGCTCGTTCGTTGCACAGCTGCGTCATCATTTCAGGCACCCTGCTACGCCTCATGATGTAGGCATCGTGTGCTGATCCTGGAAAACGAGCACAGACATGTGAAATCACCATGTTGGACAGACACACCACAAGGGCATTGATGGAGTGGTAGTGTTTGCCTGTGCCTGTGGTGGTACCAAAGCCACATGTGTCCCATCTATGGACCCAATGACATGGGGCATCCCTCCCAGGGCATAGAATCCACGCTTGACACCTGTCAACTGTTCAGGAGTTGGGAAATGGATGAACTCATCCAGGTGAAGCAACATGGCCTCTAAAAAATCATGCAGCACATGGCTGAACATGCTCTGGCACATGCCACCAACATGAGCTATGGTATATTGAAAGGTACCCGTGGCAAGAAAATGTAGGGCTGCCATTACCTTCAGCTTGGGTGTCAGTGCCGTAGGATACCTGTGCAGCGGTTGCAGGTGTGGTGCCAGACTTGCCATCAACTCCTCAATCAATGGCTGGGGGAAGCGGTAGCAGTGTATACAGTCATTCTCCCGCATGTCAGCCAAGTCCGGAATTGGTCGGGGAAGAGGCGGCGCTCTGCAGTAATTTGGAAGTGACAAGGAAGAGTGAGTGCAATACAACAACAATTTATATGTACTGAGCACATGTTAATCTGTCAATACACATATGCTACATACGGAGTCAGGTATGTGCTACATGCCCTGGACACATATGGCTGCCAGGTGACACTCCTACCAAGACCCAGCTACACACGGAGATTGTGAACCTCCACATCCCATGGCATGGGACTAGCTGTGTCCCAGTGTAAGTGAACAGCCAGACGCAATACAGGAGTGACATACATCAACATATCAGCAGAAGTAGGATGTTGATTGCAGAGACAGGTAGCGGAACACTAGAGCCACAGGTCACATGACATTACACTAGGACAGCCCTCACACCTTTCCATGAAGGTGTACATGTCATGACTGACCACACATACATTGAGAGGATGCAGACAGGTCCTTGTTACGCTACTCCGTGTCCCATGCATACATACACACCTTACATCCGATACCACATGTGGCCTGGTGTGCGTAACAGTGTGCCATGGCCATCTACACACAGACACATGTTGGTTGCAGCAACTGCAGATGCATTTGAGGGAACACCAACATCAAGCTAATGGGAACACACCACACATACATGACATAGTCACATCGTGCAACGTGGGTAGTCACATGTCAGGTGTAGTAACCCCTGTAGCGGGCATCAGGGGACACTTGCGTGTGTTGTTGACTGTGCCATGCCAGTGACGCTCATCTCAAGTGTTCTGTACGACATGCACACATGTCAAAGGAGTGAAGGGCATGTCTGGCACATAGTGCACCATCACACATAACATCTGTACACATCCCATCATACATCTATTGCCTTCACAACTCAGGAGTAATGTGCCACATCACAGCCTTTCACACCTGTGCCCCACACATGTATTACTGCCCAGACAATGCCTTGATGTCCATCCATGGACAAGTATGTCAGCTCTATTCCTTTCTGTGTGCTGCCTGTCACCACTGTTATGTGTGAAAGGCACCGTACATTCGCTCTGAGGGCGTGTGTACGTTCCCTATCACTATGGGAGTGCTGCCGTAGGCCTACCCATAGTGATAGTGAGCGTACAGGCGTGTGTACGGTCCGTATCACTATGGGTATGCATACGCAAGCACACCCATAATGATAGTGAGCTTACAGGCGTGTGTACGGTCCGTATCACTATGGGTACGCTTACGCGAGCACACCCATAGTGATAGTGAGCGTACAGGCGTGTGTACGGTCCGTATCACTATGGGTTTGCTCGCGTATGCGTACCCATAGTGATACGGACCGTACACACGCCTGTACGCTCACTATCACTATGGGTGTGCTCGCGTATGCATACCCATAGTGATACGGACCGTACACACGCCTGTACGGCCCGTTGCTATGCATTTGGGGTGCCCTAGGGCCCCGGAACGCACCGTACCTGTGTGTGAATCTACAAATTACATAGGGGACACATGAGGGACAAGTATAAAGCCCTACATGCATGCTGGTTGTCATGGAGACCAAGTTTAAAGTTTGAATTTTTTTCATCAGGTGCCCAGCAAAAGTCGGTTTGAAAGAATCTACTTTGTTGCAAAGTGGTTGTGGAGTTGACATCATGCTCAAGAAAAAAAAATGCAAAGCCACTGACTGTGCTAGGTTTAAAGGGATTGGAGGAAACATAGGATGCAAATGTGAGTGACCAATCACTCTGTACTCCTGTGCATGAAACAGGCCAGCAAGGCAGATATAAGGCAGCCAGGTCCCATGAGAGAGCACTTGCCTGCACATCTTTTGATTCTACAACACTGCTGCTGCTCGTGATTCCCTGGCACCATGTCAAGGTCTGTGGAGAGGGCCCAGCCTTTCACCCTGGAGGAGAATCCGGCATTGCTGGATGTGATACTCCCACAGTACCCCATGCAGTATGGGCGACCAGGGCTTCAGGTGAGTGCAGAGTCCACTAGCACAGACTGTGTCCCTTTTTTTGTGACTGGGACTTCTGGCATTGTGTCCAGGTGTGACACACATGCATTGTACTGTAGAGTGGGTCCCAGGGGGGGAATGCCTGATGTCTCCCAGCAAAAGCATGCTGTGGTGCATGTCTGCCGTCCTCACTTGCATTGTGTTTACTTTGACAATCACTGCATGGTGCATGCCACATTCTGCCTGTCTAATCCTCCTGGGAATGTTGCTTCTACAGTCCTCATGTGATTCTGTGGTCACCCCAGTGTGACAGGTGACTGTACCCACAGATGTGTGTTTGTTCAGTGTACCTGTGCTGAGAGTGTCCACATGATGTGGGCGTACCCTGGACATCGGTGTGTGTGTAAGTCCCCTGTCATGTGGGTGGGTGCATATGTGGAGTGTAGCACCCCAGCTGCATGAGGGATGGATATACCCTGCCCATCTGATGCGAGCAGGGAGCAGTGCTGTGTGTCTGACGTGCAGAGCCAGCCCCACACCTGTGAGCCCCCCCAGTCTAGTGGCACATGTGCAGAGTGAGGCTTGTAGCTGCATTTGGCAATGGCAGGTGTATGTCCTGTGCCTGTGTGTGTCTGTGTACTCTGCTGAGGTAGCGTCAGTGGCCTGTGGCATGTGACTGCTTTGAGGTGCTGCATATAATCCTGGTGTACCTTATGATGCACAGTGTGAGTCTGGATTATTTATTGTGTCGTACCCCTCATGCCACCTGTGTACTTTCTATGGCACGTGGTGCATTTGCCCTTACACAGAGAAAAAAGTCCCTATGACAAAGGTGCAATGCTTTGGCTGCATACTATGCCTTGTTGAAACCAGATAAATCGTTCTAATGTGTGTCTCTGTGACATGTGGCAGGTGTATTGATGTAGTCTCACTTTTTCAACCCCACAGGTAGGCGCCTCTGCCAAGGAGCAGATCTGGAGGGACGCCGTCAGTGCCGTGAGGAGGATGGAGGGTCGCAAGCGGCGCCTGGCCCAGGTGAGAAAACGCTGGCAGGATATCCGGTGCTGGATGCGGAGGATCGCACGGGTCCTGCTGGGGGACTCACCTGTGGGCCCTAAGAACCATGGGCGTCGCCGTCTGACCCACATCCACAAGCGTGTGCTAGCGGTGGTCTTTCCAGACATGGACAGGCGCTTACGGGAGAAGCAGCAGCAGGAAGGGGGTAGGTACATGTGTGTTTGTTGTGTGTCACCAGCATTTGTAAGTGCGCAGTTGCATGGATACACTGCCAGTGTTTAAATGTGCGGTGCAGGTCCTGTCACCCACAGTATAGCGGTGCTGTCCTTCCTCCCTTCCCATCCTTGCCATGTGTTCCCTGGTCTGTGTGTAGTCACTCTTTCACAAGGTCATCTGGGCTGGCAGTTTATCCACGTGACCACTGCTTGCAGCATCATGTGTGGGGGTGGTGTGTAACAGGTTTTGGGACCTTGCCTGTGCCTTGTCCAGTTCAGTACTTGTGGGGTCCATGTCAATTGGCACTGATGCTGAGGCCAGACATAGGAGTATGTCTCTGAAGTGTAATGCCTTACAGCAAGCATGTCCTATGTTGTGGCCATGTTGTGGCCTGTGACATGATGTGCATGAGTGTGCGATAAGCAGAGTGCAGGGATGGTGGCCTGTGTTGCAGTCATTACCATTCAGGACCATGTAATATTGTGGCCACTACTGTCCCCTGGGGCATATTTTGCTAGGTATCATGTGTGTCATCACAATATGTGGACACTCTCAGTGTCTACAGCATAGGATGTGCTCTGTGCCATTGTCCCCTGGCACCATGTATATTTACGTAACGTGTTCTACAAGTGTCCACTGTACAGCCTGACCTAATTTTCCTCGTTCATACTCACGGTGGCCAGTGCCTGTGTGTCTTGTTACAATTATCTGATGATGGCCATTTGTAAATGAGATCGTTGTACAGGCGCACATGGGGTATTTTGGGTCCAATATGGGTTTCTGGCAGCCCATGTGTATTTCTCCCAGACTAACAGATGCAAGTGCTTCCTGTGTCTCATCAAATTGTCGCATGTAGGGGGTGGTTGGTGCGGGCAAGGCCTACATGTCGACACCTGAAATCTCATTGCTCGGTCTGGCCAGTGTGTGATGTTTGTCTGGACATACACTCAAGGTGCAGTGTCCCATTCATGTTGGGCATGTTTTTAAGTATTACCTTTGCAGCATGTGCCTCAAGTTCATGGAGATGGTCCCTGCACATCCCTATTTACGGCAAAGCTGTGTGGTGCAGATGCAGTGCTGGATTGGCCCCAGAGCCTGGCTCCTCTGTCCAAATCCATATCATGTCATTTGCAAATGTGTCATGCTCTCCATAGTTTCTCAGTGGCATGGTGGGTGAACCAACTGTGTGTTGCAGGGCCTATATATGTACCTTGTATTGTAGATGTTACTCATCTTTCATTTCAGGCTATGCACTGTAACCTATGTAGATTTGACTCATGTGACATATGTATACAGGTGTCTGATTAATTCCTGTTTCTTCACCTTGCCCACAGCATCGTCGGGGACACGGATGGAGACACCGGCACGGACCGTGCGGAGGGACCGGGCACCAGTGCCAGCAGTGACATCTTAGCTGGCACATCGAGTGGAACTGAGGCCGAGGGGAGTGAGCCGGAGGACCTGTCCACTGCCACCACAGAATATGAAGCTGACGGGTCCGAGGCTGAGCTCTCCGAGGGGGCGGAGGCTGCTCCAACAGCTGACAGCAGCACAACATCTCTCCCCGCCCCCTCCATTGCCATCACCAGCCTCCCACTTGCACGTGTCCCTTCCTGGCGTGCTAGGTCACCACGTGTCTCCTTACTGCCAGGCACCGCACCTCCTGCCCCTGTCTCCACTGCTGCCGCCAATGCCGAGTCTGTGGACATCCTGTGGCAGTTGCAGGTTGGTCAGGCTGCGATGCTTAATGTCCTCCATGGCCACAACCGAGTGCTCAACAACATGGAGGCATACTTGGAGGGCATTTCAGCATCGCAGGCTGACCAACGCAACTTGCTGCGGTCTATTGACTCGACACTGACTGCAGCAGTGGATCTCCTGCAGCACTTCGTCCCACCCCCTACCCATGCCCCATCCACACTTCCCACTCCCATGCCTGTCCCACGTACACCCAGACGTCAGCATGCACACACCCCACCAGACACAGGCACCACACCAGCAAGGAAGGCAAGGCGCACACCTCCTGGCACGCACACACAGGGTGAAGTAGGCACACCCACTGGGTCGGGGGGGAAACGGAAGACACGCAGCCAGAGTGGGAGTCCACATTCCTCACAACCACCACCCTCCAAATCCACTCCCCTCAGCTCTCCTGGCCAAGAGTCGGACACAGGGTCAGCCCTGCCCAGTCTGTCCATCAGCCCCAGTGTGGCACCACCCCGCAAGCGGTGGAGGCAGGACACCGGCAGGGGAGCTGAGTCCCCCCCCGTCCACACCCCCCCCAGTAGCGCTGCGACCCATCCCTCCAACCCCCCCCTCCTTGGAGCCTGTGGTTCCTTCGGGTGCAGGGGAGATGCTGGGCGACCTGGCAGTAGTGTGCAGCACCGTGCTCGAATCCACCTTTGGAGCTGCCCCACCCCCTGTGTTGGAGTCGTCCGTCCCTGCACCCACAACACCTCCCCTTGCCCCTCCTGTCCCTGCAGTGCCTGGTCCTTCCCCCCAACATGATGCCCCCCCCCCCTGTGGAAGACAAAGGAGTCTGACTGTGCAGGCAAGCTAGGGGACACACGTACCACTGTGTCCCCCATCCGGATTAGAGTCATGGACTGCCCTATGGGCTTTGTATATATTGACATTTATGATGATTATTACTTGCATCCTGCTGAATAAAGCAATTTGTTTTTTCCTTGGAACACTACTGTTCATCTGGTATTGCTGTTGGTGGACCAGCTCCATGATTTTGGGTGGGGATAATGTGTTGGGTGTGTGGGAAATGTAGTCTTGTGCTGGTCCTAGGGTGGACCCTGGTATCTGTGTGCCATCACAAGCTGTTGGCTACATTACTTTGTTCATGTAAGCAGTTACTGCATGGTGACATCGTCCCAAGGTGTGTTCCTTCCTCTGTGTAACCTGACATCTTCCCTGCAGGGTGTTTCCACTATGTGGTGCTGAGCTGTGTCTACATCAGCTGGGTGTGTGACAGACTCCTTCAACTTTGCACATGCATGCTGAGCGATGTCTCCACCTGCATCATTCGTGGCATCCTTGGTGGTCACTGTACTTGTGTATGTAGACTGTTGACATGACTTCATGTGGACATGTTCTCTTTTAGGCGCTATGCATGTGTGTATTCCCAGCCTCGCACACATGTGGTACATGTACTGCAGGGTCTTTGTGCACCTGACTGACATTTGTGGGCATTGTATCTGTGGCTACTCCACCCTTTGCGTTCCATGGGCACTGCTGGGAGGACTCTGCACCCACCCCTCCTGCATCTGGGAACTGCTGGGAGGACTCTGCACCCACCCCTCCTGTGTCTGGGCACTGCTGGGAGTGATAGGCACCCACCCCTCCTGCGTCTGGGCACTGCTGGGAGGAATCTGTACCTACCCCTCCTGTGTCTGGGCACTGCTGGGAGTGATAGGCACCCACCCCTCCTGTGTCTGGGCACTGCTGGGAGGACTCTGCACCCACCCCTCCTGTGTGTGGGCACTGCTGGGAGGACTCTGCACCCACCCCTCCTGTGTGTGGGCATTGCTGGGAGGACTCTGCACCCACCCCTCCTGCGTCTGGCCACTGCTGGGAGGACTCTGCACCCACCCCTCCTGCGTCTGGGCACTGCTGGGAGGACTCTGCACCCACCCCTCCTGTGTCTGGGCACTGCTGGGAGTGATAGGCACCCACCCCTCCTGCGTCTGGGCACTGCTGGGAGTGATAGGCCCCACCCCTCCTGTGTCTGGGCACTGCTGGGATGGACTCTGCACCCACCCCTCCTGTGTCTGGGCATGTACGCTCCATACATACACTGTTGGGGTGGGGGTACGCTCCATACATACGCGGGTGTGGGTACGGTCTGTACATACACTGGTGTACATACACGGGTGGGGGTACGGTCCGTACATGCACTGTTGGGGTGGGGGTACGCTCCATACATACGCGGGTGTGGGTACGGTCCGTACATACACTGGTGTACATACACGGGTGGGGGTACGGTCCGTACATACACTGTTGGCGTGGGGGTACGCTCCATACATACGTGTGTGTGGGTACGTTCCGTACATACACTGTTGGGGTAGGGGTACACTCCATACATACGCGGGTGTGGGTACGGTCCGTACATACACTGGTGTACATACACGGGTGGGGGTACGGTCCGTACATACACTGTTGGGGTGGGGGTACGCTCCATACCTACGCGGGTGTGGGTACGTTCCGTACATACACTGTTGGGGTGGGGGTACGCTCCATACATACGCGGGTGTGGGTACGGTCCGTACATACACTGGTGTACATACAGGGGTGGGGGTACGGTCCGTACATACACTGTTGGGGTGGGGGTACGCTCCATACATACGCGGGTGGGGGTACAGTCCATACATACACTGTTGGGGTGGGGGTACGCTCCATACATACGTGGGTGGGGGTACGGTCCGTACATACATTGTTGGGGTGGGGGTACGCTCCATACATACGCGGGTGGGGGTACGGTCCATACATACACTGTTGGGGTGGGGGTACGCTCCATACATACGCGGGTGGGATACGGTCCATACATACGCAGGTGGGGGTACACTCCATACATACGCGGGTGGGGGTACGGTCCGTACCTACCCGTGCCCACGCTGTGGAATGCTTGTGCTGCCCGTACCCAGGCCTTTGGCACATGGGTACGGGCCGTACCGCCATTGTTGGGGTGACGTGGGTGTGGGCGTGGTACGACTCGTACCCACGCTCTTAAGGCGTGGGTACGGTACGTACCTGTATTGTTGTGTTGCCGGTTCGCGTCGTCGCCCACTTCTGTTGTGGCGGACGCTGGCGTTGCTGGACACGCCCCCACCCCCTCGAAGTGACCAGGGCCTGGAGGTCAGGTATGTCCATGGCATGTGTGCTGTGTGACTTGGGTGGGGGTTTTGTGTCCTGCCCCTGCCCCCCCCCCCTTTGCCCCTGGGTGTTGTTCTGACCTTCTGCGGCGTCTGCGTCGGCACCTGTAGAGGAGGTCGACTGCTATGAGGGCCGGGATGACACGTAGGTTCGGGTCCATGTCTGTCCGTTGCGTACAGGTGCTCCTTGTGCGCGCCGTCCTGTTTCCCGGCAGTTTTTGGCTGCCGGAAAATATTCTCCGTGCGGGATGACGTCGGTGCGAATCGTACTTCCTGGTTCGTGGAAAGCAGGCTGCATGCGTCCCGACGTCACCTCAACGCTTTTCCGGATGTCATTTGTATGTTTATTTTCCTTGGTTGGTGTTTTGTACGATTCGTACGGAAATAGTGTTTCCGTGCGAATCGTACTTCCATGTTTGTAAAGTTTTACAACCGGGTACGAGTCGGACGGAGAAAACCCTCCGACCGACGGTTCGTACCCGGTTTTTCCATGATCGGAATCGGCACCAAAGTGTCCACCCTTTGTCACATTTTAGATAGGCAGTGTAATGTCCAGATGTGGTGGAAGGACCATCCTGGAAAATGATTGCAATTGCTACAAAAGTCCTTCCTGATATTGATAGTTGTGCTGCTACAAATTGTTTTATTAAAGTATCCAATTTTCTTCCGTCAGCTGTATAACGTTGCATCATTAAAATTATGTATTTTCCATATTTTGTTAAGGATAATGTGGATAACATTTCTAATTTGCATTGGCTACACTCCATGTTTTGAATTGCACCTTTCACTAATTTATTGAAAGACAGTGATTTACAGGCTGGTAATGTTAAATACAGAAATCTCTCAGTGTCTACATTCGTGTTACATGTATACATGCAATTTTCACAATAATGTTCCCATTTGTAAGAAAGGCCAAAAATATTTTCTATTTCTACACCTTCATTTTCAAAAATGGTAAGCATATACATTAAAAGTTCCTGAGCATCTTGTTGGACATTTTGTGTAAATTGTGTAGAACCAGAACACACATCCAAAAGACTACGAACATCTGAAACAGATTGTATTTTACTTCTATCTGTTGTCAATTTTTCATAAACAGAATGCAACAGAGAACAAAATCTTTTTTGCCGATTCTCCATAATTTGTTCTTGCAAACCTTCAAGATAAAAAACAACATTGACCAATACATTAGCATAGCAGTTGACACCAGAACTATTTTCAAACTGATAACCAACAATCTCTCCAACCGTGTCCAATTTCTTTTTACCTGCAATCACAACATTATCTTGTTCTTTTCTTTTCTTGACACCTTCAGAACAGATATTCTCTAACCTTCTTTTTCGACCAACCACACGCTTTTCAAATACAGGATATTGACCTAAATTTGGAGCATACACCCTTCTTAACCTATTATACTCTTTTACACAGTTTGCATCTGCAGTAACCTTTGTCTCATCAAAATCAATCAAAAACAAACCAGATAATGTTCTGACTCGCGACAAAGCAACATATGCCATACCCTCTGTAAATACGGTAGATCCAATGTTCACCAATGCACTGTCTACACTTAATCCTTGAGATTTATGAATAGTCACTGCATATGCCAGAGAAAATGGAAATTGTTTCCTACGGACATATAAATCTTGAACAAGCAAAAAACGAACTGAACAACGACCAATTTCTCTAACTTCTTCAATCTGATCACATTTTTTTTTTTTAAATTCAATTCCTTCTTTTTTCTGATAATTCCCAAAATCCACCACTTTGCCCATTGCACCATTAACTAAACCTTTCTCTACATCCAAATTACGCCTTAAAATTACCCGACAGTTTACACACGTATATAGTGTCTTTTCTAAACCATCAGTTTTAGATATTTTTTTTTCTAAACAATCCAGTTTTGATCTCAACTTACCCGTCAAAATAATAATGATTCCTTCATGCAGTATTTTATCAATGGCTTTCATTTTTACAATTTCTTCATTTTCCAGTTTTAATAATTCTTCGTTGAATATTGAACACTCATGCAGTGTTGGCATTAAGCAAATCACTGACTTATTTTTAGCAATTTCCACATACACTTTTGCAGGAACTGCATTTTCATTTGGAAAGACATTGCAAAGTAATCGACTCTCCAAAGCTTCTTTCCCTTTTTTTGAAAGAATTCCAATTCTTATAACTTGAAGAATACTTCCATATTCAGCATCATTTGCCTGTCGCATATTTGTTGTCAGTTCTTTGTATTCAAAATTACTCCAAATTTTCACATTACCAACACTGCCAAGAGACTTTCTGGTATCTTCATGAGCAAGTGTTTTAAATACGGGTTGTCCTTTTACCGGAGTCAGTTGCAGTAGATCTCCAAAAACTATGACGTGTTTTCCTCCAAATAACACGTCATACTCTGTTTTAAGAATTTGCTGCATTCTTAAATGCACAAAGGCAAGCATCAAGTTTGAAACCATGCTCACCTCATCAATAATGAGAAGTTTGATTTTCTTCAGGACTCTTGAAACTTCACAACAAGCTTCTCCAGATAGCTTGTGGTATTCCAATTTGTTCTCATGCTCTACTGGTAGTATTAGTAAACGATGTAAAGTAATTCCTTTAATGTTATGTGCTGCCAACCCAGTTGGAGCAGTAACAACACAAGACAAATTCAGACAAACACTCAGTTGTTTTTTGCAGATAACTTGTAAATGCTTTGATTAAGAAATGTTTCCTGTTCCAGCTTGACCACTCACATACATTCGGATAGGTTGAAATGATGTACATGAGCACCCTCTCTTTTCATGAAGTAATCCATGGTCAATCTGCTCTTTTACTTGCTGATATATTTGTTTCTGTTCAACATTTAGTTGCTCTTCCAAGTTTCCTAACTGTGTTGCATCTTCTTGTGCTTGATACATTGCTGTTTCCACCTCATTCATTGCAATCGCTGCTTCATTTTCAACAATTGGTTGTCCTAGTGGATCTTTGACTGTCTTGAGAACTGTCTCTAGCAATCTCAGCTGCAATTATAGCTTCTTGATCAATTTCATCATTCAACATTTTGACATAATTTGCGAAAGCACTACATTGTATGCTATCTTTAGAAGCATTAAATGAATCTTCATAGCTGGGAAAATCTCCAAGTAATTCCAGTTCTGAACGCCATGGTTTGAACATTTGCAAAAGGGCTAAATAGTAAAATTCCCTTTTGTCAGCAGTGTCGCAACTCAGTTTTCTGTGATTAATTAAATTTCCTTTCCTTTGTTTCGCCAGACATCCTTCGGAACCAATCACTGCATATTTTCCATCGTTGATGTTCTCTGTAGTATTCAGTTTAAAAGTGTAGTTTTGCAGCACTTCATAGAGACACATGTTCTCAAGATGATGACTTCTATTTGTATAGTATGTGTACAACATATTGGTTTTCAAAATATCTGTACTTTCAGGATCATTTTCTGCTAAATATTCAATTTCTTGAACAGATCTCAGTACCTTACGCATTCCTGCAAGACGTAGACTCACCCAAATGATTCTTCTACTTTTGGAATATAGACTTACAGATGATAACCTATCTGAACATTCATATGCTCCAATTTCACGATGCGATAACATCTTCAAACTGAAACTGTATAATTTCTTACTTAGAGTCTTCTCGTGAGAAATCTCTTCCCACATTTCTTTCAATTCAGTCTTTTCTGATTTAGTAATGTAAAACGTTACATATCGAGCAACAGCAATGGAATTGTCCGCAACATACTGAATATCCATGTTAGCGTTCCACATGGATAAAATAACTGGATTGTAGTCATTTATATATTTTGATTCTTCGCTTCTTCTTAAGTTGTAGGTGTTTTTCGGAGACTTTCTTGTGATGGTATGTCATACAGCTGACATAAAACGGTTCACTCTTCCTTTGGATAATACAGGCCGTGGAAATCCAAAACGACATTAGAACTTATCCTTTGACTTGTACTTTCGTCGACAGTATTTTCCACACCTGTGGCTTTGAAATCGTAAGACTTGTTGTTTTAAGATTTTGTCTTCTCTGCTATTGGGAAGAGCACATGTAGCATAATCTTTAATGAAATGCAAAACAGTTTCATCTGAATCTGTTCCAAATTTGGGGGCGTCCTTGACCCATAACAACATATGTATGTGAGGAGCACCTCTTGCTTGATACTCCTTTCTCCAAAAGAAATCCACAACTTCTCCAAGAGGAGAATTCTTTTTATTGCAGATGAAAGACATCATAGCTTCAAATCTATGATTGAAATATCTGCATACATTGACAGGATCCAAAGAGCACAATTCTCCAGGTGTCTTGTATTCAATATTTTTTATATTGGAATTTGCCTCTCGAAGAAATTCAAGTAAATCATCCCAAGCATACTCAGCACAGCTTAGTGTAACGAACCATGTAGGAGTTCCCAAGTTCCGTAGCATACATTTCAGTTCTCCATGTCGATGGTACTAATATTCATTAGTCCCACGCTGACATGCCATCAGATTAATCAACTGAGATTCTAAATGATCATCTCTCTGATGCACTTTATCCAGAAAATCCTTTTCAGTTACATTTTGAAGATGTATTCCAGTTTTTAAAATGTGATTTACTGCATATGAAAGTCCAGATAAGTCACTTTCAAACAGAAGATGAAACATATAAGGGATACATTGATGAAATCTTGGATCTTCTGCATATAATCTTGTTGTCCGATATTCAGATGCAGGAATCTGCACAGGACGTTCATCATATCGTCCACATTTTCCTGTTGGAAACAACTGCGGGAAACAACAAGCTTCCAAGCTCTCTTCCCATACACTCATGGGACTTCCTGTTGCTTTTTTCATTTGAAACAACTCAATCGTATTCCCCATCACCTCTTTGGAATGAAGTGGATGTACACTGTAATGTTCATAGATCTCTTCACATCTGGACATGTCCTCTTTTTCAATTTGTTCTCTTAATGTTTCAGTATCTTCTGCTAAATCTATTTCTTCTTCTCCAACAAACACATTTCTATAGTACTCATTATTTTTTAACAGATACAATGATGCCTTTTGCACTTTTCTAACATCCACTAACTCTTGCCAGATTTTCTTATTCTTAGTAGGAACACCATTAACTAGAAGGACTAGTGGCTCATTTTCTGCATTATCTACACCAATAGTTTCAATATTGTTTCCTTAAATCTAATGGTAAATACACAACTCTTCCTTTCAATCCTCTTTGCAACTCTGATGGAGGTAATTTACTTGTTTTGGGCTCCATACGAACAATAGCCTGAAACGGGTGAACACATTGTATGAGAATATACTCATACGTATTTAAATCTATCAGCTCTGGAGGAATAGCAACCAACTCTAGATTATTATGAACAGCTCTAGCAGGCATTTTATTCTCATCTAATTTGTTATAACAATATTTGCAAATAAGCTGCTCACATCCCAAATCAAAACAATCCTCTACCAACAAATAAGTTGCAAATTCCATCCACTTATCATTATCTTCTATTTCACTTTTAAAATACAGATTGACACCCCTAGTCAGATTTTTATAGTGACTTCGCCGACAACAAATACAAGAAACATTTGGTCTTTCACCTGAAATTATACGGGTTCTATATTGTCTTCAACATTTTGTTCTACTAATGTGTCAGTTTCTTCACTGTCTTGCTGAGGTCCAAAGTAACAAAACTCAATATCCTCACAGACCTGCTTCACATCTGATACCGACTCACACAAAAGAGCACTGTTCAACTCAGTTAACTTTAGTGCTGGACTTTTTGCATAATACAACCTTCTCACTAACTTCCGCATTTGAGTATGATGTACTGCCAGCATTCTGAAATGGTGAAAAACACTTTGACAAACTTTCCTAGAAAGACAAGCCAGAGAATGACCTTGCAAACCAGTATTTTTTCTCACTCTGCAAGGGTCTAGTCCTTGCAACAGCTTAATCTTTTGTTTTACACTTTTTTTAGTATAGGCTCGTAAAAAACTACATCAGTTTTCAATAGATTCCTGTCGTACACTGCAAACACTACTGCAATCCCAAGTGTACACAGGGTTTTTAGCACGTCTCCCTAAAACTTCATCAGCTATCACTTCTTCTGCATTTCTTTCAACCATTTTCTCTTTCTCCATTGGACAACCGTCACTAACCTCATAACCTCTACCACTGGTGTCAACTGCATACAATAATTTTTCGCTCAGTGAATAACTCTCTTCATTAAAAAAAGGCTCTGAACTAGAACTGTGTTTCCATTCTCCCAAAAAAACATCACAATTTTTTTTTTATTAATAACTCTTTTCCTCCTACTTTTGGCCTTCATTACATATATTGGTTTATCTAGTGATCGAATTCTGTTTAACACTAAAATAAACAGTTTCCTTTTTACTTCAAAAGCCTTTTCCACAATGCTTTCAATATGCTTCTTCTTTTTATAAAATAAAGCTCTCTTTTTATATTTCTTCACATCTTTCAGCAAATTATGCACTACTCTCTCGTAAAATATTTTTTGGTGTAATTCCTTATACTGATTTTGCCTTCTTTTACCATACTTTGGGCCATATGTAGGTAGCCTAATACCGGTCGGTAACGGCCGATTTTCGGTAAAAATCCCGATACCGACCGGTATTCAGGCTTTTGGTATGTAGGGGGGACATTTCAGGATTCGGTAATTTACCGAATCGGTAAAATTACCGATTCGGTAATTTTACCGATTCGGTAAATACCGAATCCTGAAATGAGATATAGGGGGAGTGTGTGGGTGTTGTGTGGATTCGTTATTTACCACCAACTAAAAGTTGGTGGTAAATGACGAATGGCTTAGAAAAAGCATTTTTTGGCACTTAGAAGTGTGCAATGTGGCAGACATACATGCCCTTAGGGCATGTATGTGTGCCACATGTGCACACATGCAGGAATCAGGGGTGCAACAGGGTGTCACTGTGACACCCTGCCACCCTTGATTGTGCTCCCCCCATTACCGAATCGGTATTTACCGATTCGGTAATGGTAACTGGCTTCCCATTGATTCCTATGGGCCTCCTGGCCCACAGGAATCAATGGGAAGCCAGTTACCATTACCGAATCGGTAAATACCGATTCTAAATTACCGACCAATTCCGATTCGGTAATTTTTACCGACTGATTTCCTACATAGCATTTACCACTTCATAAATACCGAATCGGTAAAATTCGGTATTTATGAAGTGGTAAATGTTGGGCTACCTACATAAGGCCCTGTATCTCCTTTGACTGAACATTTGCTTTTTTACTTTTCCTCTTATTTTGAATTTTTTACTTAGTTGAAAAATTCTCAGAAGTTCCAGCATTATCTACATTCTGTTTGCTCCTACAAACATTTTTAATAAATTGCTTCGTGATCTTACCAGAAGATTTTTTCCTTTTAGCCACATTATCTTGTTCATTCAATACTTGTGGTTGATGGTTCTTCAAATAATCCTCCTGTCTCTGTTCTTTTCTTTTTCTTTTTTTTTCTGGCATAATTTCTCTATTTTAACGTTGAAAAACAGTATCTGTAAAAAAGAATCACAAATAAATGTATATTATTAACTTTCAAATTTACACTATTCCATTACTGTACAAACACATTTTATATAAAAACTGACTAAGAAACTATAGCCCTGAACCACAAGTGTGGCGATGGTTAAAACACTACATGCATAGTGCATACTACTTTGAAGCAGTTCATGCCCTAAAGCCTACCTCACTAAAAGACTACATGCTAACTGACTGAATGATTACAGTACTATAAGGAGACACACTGGGTGAGTAACAGGGTGTTTGCTAGAAGTGTATGAATACTAACTGGGGAATTGAAGGTGTGAAAGACAACTGTGTAGCTGATTAGAGGACTGAATGCATACTGGATAGGCATTTAAAGCAGTTCATGTGCTAAGGCCTGGCTCACTGCATGAGTACTTGGGTACTGACTGAATGATTAGACTACAGCAAGGAGAGTGACTGGGTGAATTTATAAGTGGTAGGCTTTTGGCGCAGGGAATGGATTAGTACTTGGTACTGAATGGGTCACTAGAAGAGTGCAAAGGGAGTGACAGGATGCTTGCTGAACTGTATGGATACTGACTAGTAAATTGAAAGTGTGAAAGACAAGTGTCTAGGTGGTTAGAAGACTGCATGCATAGTGGATAGGGGTTTGAAGAAGTCCATGTGCTAAGGCCTGGCTCAGTGCATGAATACTTAGGCAGTGACTGAATCATTAGAGTACTGGAAAGAGAGTGTCTTGGTGAATTTATAAGTGTTTGGGTTTTGGCACTGTGAATGGATTAGTACATGGTGCTGAATGAGTCACTAGAGGACTGCAAAGGGAGTGAAAGGGTGTTTCCTAAAAGTGTGTAGATACTGACTAGGAAATTGAAGGTGTAAAAGACAAGTGTATAGTATGTTAGAACACTACATGCATACTGCATAGACATTTGAAGCAGTCTATTTGGTAATGAATGGTTCACAACATAAGTACTTGGAAACTGACTAAATCATCAGACTACTGCTAGGACAGTGCCTGGGTAAAACTTTTAAATTTTCAGCTCTGCCACAGTGAAGAGAATAGTACATGGTACTGCACCTTAGTGTCAAATCCTGACTCATTTTATCAATGCATAAGCAAAGACTAGCTTCTAATGCTACTAAAACTTGACAACATGACCGGTTCTAAAAGAGATATCGGTCAGAAAATACACAATGTTACCCAATCCTTCTCTCACAGTGGTTCCCAAATGCACACAGACTCACTGTGTGATTCTAGACAACAACCACTATCCCTAGGAGTTTACCAAAACTGATTCACTACTATGGAAGTGTTAACGAAACTGCACATAATGTACATATTTCAAGACTGCACTTTTGTGTCAAAGCCTGACCCATTTAATCAAAGCATAAGCAAAGACTGCCTTCTAATGCTACTAAAACTTGACAACATGACCGGTTTTAAAAGACTTATCTGTCAGAAAATACACAATGTTACCCAATCCTTCTCTCACAGTGATTCCCAAATGCACACACACTCACAGTGTGATTCTAGACAAGCACCACTATCCCTAGGAGTTTACCAAAACTAATTCACTACAGTGGAAGTGGTAAGGGAACTGCACACAATCTACATATTTCAGGACTGCACTTTTGTGTCAAAGCCTGACTCATTTAATCAAAGCATAAGCAAAGACTGCCTTCTAATGCTACTAAAACTTGACAACATGACAGGTTTTAAAACAGTTATCTGCCACCAAATACACGATCTTACCAAATGCTTCTCTCACAGTGGTTCCCAAATGCACACAGACTCACTGTGTGATTCTAGACAACAACCACTATCCCTAGAAGTTTACCAAAACTCATTTACTACTGTGGAAGTGGTACGGGAACTGCACACAATCTACATATTTCAGGACTGCACTTTTGTGTCAAAGCCTGGCTCACTTAATAAAAGCATAAGCAAAGACTGCCTTCTAATGCTACTAAAACTTGACATCATGACAGGTTTTAAAACAGTTATCTGCCACCAAATACACAATGTTACCAAATGCTTCTCTCACAGTGGTTCCCAAATGCACACAGACTCACTGTGTGATTCTAGACAACAACCACTATCCCTAGAAGTTTACCAAAACTCATTCACTACAGTGGAAGTGGTAAGGGAACTGCACACAATCTACATATTTCAGGACTGCACTTTTGTGTCAAAGACTGACTCATTTAATCAAAGCATAAGCAAAAACTGGCTTCTAATGCTACTAAAACTTGACAACATGACAGGTTTTAAAACAGTTATCTGCCACCAAATACACAATGTTACCAAATGCTTCTCTCACAGTGGTTCCCAAATGCACACAGACTCACTCTGTGATTCTAGACAACAACCACTATCCCTAGGAGTTTACCAAAACTGATTCACTACTATGGAAGTATTAACGAAACTGCACACAATGTACATATTTCAAGACTGCACTTTTGTGTCAAAGCCTGACTCATTTAATCAAAGCATAACCCATAACTGTCTTCTAATGCTACTAAAACTTGACAACATGACATGTTTTAAAACAGTTATCTGTCAGCAAATACACAATGTTACCAAACACTTCTCTCACAGTGGTTCCCAAATGCACACAGACTCACAGTGTGATTCTAGACAAGCACCACTATCCCTAGGAGTTTACCAAAACTCATTCACTACAATGGAAGTGGTAAGGGAACTGCACACAATCTACATATTTCACGACTACACTTTAGTATCAATACCTGACTCATTTAATCAATGCATAAGCAAAGACTGGCTTCTAATGCTACTAAAACTTGACAACATGACAGGTTTTCAAATAGTTATCTGTCAGCAAATACACGATGTTACCAAACACTTCTCTCACAGTGATTCCCAAATGCACACAGACTCACAGTGTGATTCTAGACAAACAACACTATCCCTAGGAGTTTACCAAAACTCATTCACTACTATGGAAGTGATAAGTGAACTGCACACAGTGTACATATTTCAAGACTGCACTTTTGTGTCAAAGCCTGACTCATTTAATCAACGCATAAGCAAAGACTGCCTTCTAATGCTACTAAAACTTGACAACATGACACGTTTTAAACGAGTTATCTGTCAGAAAATACACAATGTTACCAAATGCTTCTCTCACAGTGGTTTCAAAATGCACACAGACTCACAGTGTGATTCTAGACAAGCACCACAATCCCTAGGAGTTTACCAAAACTCATTCACTACAGTAGAAGTGGTAAGGGAACTGAACACAATCTACATATTTCACGACTGCACTTTTGTGTTAAAGCCTCACTCATTTAATCAACACATAAGCAAAGTTTGGCTTCCAATGCTACTAAAACTTGACAACATGACAGGTTTTAAAAGAGTTATCTGTCAGCAAATACACGATGTTACCAAATGCTTCTCTCACGGTGGTTCCCAAATGCACACTGACTCACTGTGTGATTCTAGACAAACAACCCTATCCCTTGCACTATACCAAAACACATTTCTTCATCTACAAGGAGTACTACATTTTAGTGCAGAAACATAACTAATTTCACAAATTCATAAACAATGACTGGTTTCTAATTCTACCAAAATATAAAAACTGCATGGTTATCTGTCTACAAACACATAAAAAAAAAATACTCATCACAGAATGGTTTCTACATGCACACACACTGTCAATAAGATTGTAGAGAAAAAAAGTACTCCCTACACTTTAGCAGAAGAAATACAATAGTCTGATTAAAATAAAAATAGTCTACATACATCCCCTCACAATTAAATAACTCACCTTTTAAGATGTTTTGTAGATTAAGAAGTATATCAGTCACACACCAGATATCAGTCACACACCAGATTTTCTTATACAGAATCTCTGCACTGTGCACCTGTCAGCAGAACCAAAGAATGGCAAAGTTTCCCTCTCATTTTCCACACATATACATGTAAACATCAAATCACATTCCTTCCCACATAAATTCAAAAGCAAACACACATTTATATTGGTTAAAATTTCAACCCTTTCCAAATCACATAAACTTCAACCCTTCCCCCAATCTGCCTTCTGCCCGTTACCATAGAAACAGGTCATGTAACACTGTACTGAGCACACAGGTCACAAGTTCAGCACACACAATGTTGCTAATCAAGACAGCAAGTGTGCTTGACTTCTCAACATATAAGCTTATCATATATAATGTTCCTTACAATCAGTATTTGTTAACCAATAAGAATCATGCGTTTAAAAAACAGAAATATACACCCTACCTTTCAGTGTAGAAGGTTGTCAAACAACCAATCATTTCTTTTCTTTTTTCAAAACTGCATCTTAGCCACCATTTTGGAAACATCTTACTTTCCAAACTGCCATTTCATTTACAGAGACCATCTGACTGCATCCAGACCTCCTTACAAGATGCTTAGAGTGTGGATTGTGGGACACAGCTACATTTTCTGGAGCCAAATGTATGCAGAAAACAAAGGCATTCACAAAGACCTAGGTTTGCCAAATGTAGACATTAAATGGATTGGACAGAGACAGTTAAAGTGGCACCAATTGATGCCATTGGTGAAATCCTTCATGCAAATCCAACACCCTGACCTCATAATAGTGCACTGTGGTGGCAATAACCTAGGCACTTTGACTGGGGTAGGTCTGGAAATGCTTATGAAGGACACCTTTGCAGAACTGATTTCACTTTTCCCTAAAACTGCCTTTGTGTATTCTAACATATGCCAAAGGCAGAAATGGAACTGGACCGATCATTTTTGTCCACAGATTGAGAAAGCTAGAAAACATGTGAATAAATCTGTTTCTGCTTTTCTCTGAGACTACAGAATGGGGTCCATTTACAATAACAATCTGCGCTTTCATATGCAAGAGATGTATAGGAGAGATGGAGTACACTTTACTGATGAAGGAAACAGAGTCTTACTCAACAACTTTAGACTCTGTATAGGTACTTACTTATAAGTACCAAAAACTCTGAATGAACGGCTCTTTTTAGAGCTACTCAAGAACAAAACATTTAACCTTAATCTTTATCTCCCAACAATTTCATTTTTTTTTTCCTTGGATCCGCGAACCCACCGCGAGAGAATCCGTGCATCCAACGCGATAGGATGCGCACACCGTGCGTGCATATCGCCGGTTTTTTTTTTAAAGGGGGGCCCAGGGGGTCCTTCTGGGACCCCCTAAGCACCTCTAGAGGGTCAGAGTATTTCCACTCTGCCCCCTTTATATGTTTTACACACTTATTTCCCTTGCTTCTTCAGCCTCGCTTCTACCGAGGCAAAAAATGGCCGCCACAGTTCCTGGTTTCGAATGTAGACAGACACTCGACAGCCAATTAGCATTCAGCACGCGATCGGGAGGGTGCGCGCTCGGTTCGGGGAGGGTGCGCTTACGGTGCGGGATCCTCCCCGGCCATAGATATTTATGTACTTTTAACTCTAATTTTCTCAGGAACTACTGAACGGATTCACACCATTTATGTAAAAGGCACAAGTCTGAACTGAGGACTACCTCTTTGCCAAATTTGGTGTCATTCCATTTAGTGGTTCGGGCTGTAGCTGCGCCAACAGATCCTATGGGAAATTGCATGGGGAAAACACATTTTGGGACCCCCCTTTTTTCTCGGCCCCCGCTTGACGAATCACCACGAAACTTTCAGGGTAGGAAATATATGTATGTTTTTTGCACTAGCACATTAGCACTTTTTTCCCTTTTTTTTGCACATTATTACATTCCATTTCAGTGATTGAAAAGACTGATATGTATGAGCATTTGTAAGTGAATACAATTTAAGGAAAAAAGATACTAGTTGTTTTCCTGACATTGATGGTTCTAATTAGCACAAGCCTTTTTTAAGAAGAAACCTTTCTTGTTTTAATTGTTTTTTGCTATGTTAGAATCTAAAGAATCAAAATAACATAATGTGGGGAGGTTAATGTCATGAAATTTGGAGCACTATGCCATGATTTTTGACAACCTGCATATATATATTTTTTCAAACATGATGTATTATGGTTAAGCTAGTATACTTTATGATTGTATTGGTCTGTTTTCACAGTCAATGCTTGTGTCTACAACTGATTGGAATATTTTTATCATGTGACTCTATAGTTGTAACTATATATACATTGCCATTGGTCCAGCGCGTCATGTGATCAAGACTGCCGTTGGGCAGTCGAAACGCGTCAGGCTGGGCACTTGCTATTGAATTATTTTGCACTGGCACTTTTTAAACTGCACAATAAAAGAAAAAGATTTTTTCACCACGTTGGAGGTCCGTACCTGTTTTGTTGATCTTTAAACTTCGATCGTTACAGGACTGTGGTTTCCCCATATATATATATATATATATATATACACATATATACACATATATATGCATATAATGGCGGCATCTGAATAAACACGCAAATTGGCACAAAATTCTGTGGTCCGTGTCCCTGTGTGGCTGTGAAAGGCTGAGACGCTGTGGAATCGTTGACATATATATATATATACATTACCTACTGGCGGTCGCCAGTAGGTAGTTATAGTTAGGACCACGTTTCCATAGGAAAACCTCAACATTCTATTTTGAATAACTTTGGCGCCGGTCGACGAATCCTCGCGAATTTCTCAAAATAGGTGGGGCGCTACGCTCCGCTCCTACCCTGAAAGTCTCGGGGGGATCCGTCAAGCGGGGGCTGAGATAAAAGGGGGGTCCCAAAACGCGTTTTTCCCATGCATTTTTCCATAGGACCTTTAGAACGAGCTACAGCCCGAACGGCTGAACAGAATTACTCGAAATTTGGCAGAGAGGTAGTCCCTAGGTCAAGGAAGTGCCTTTTGTAGGTTTGGTGTAAATCTGTTCAGTAGATTCTGAGAAAATAGCCTTTAAATCAATATATATATCTGAGCCCGCTTACGGTACGCTTACCGTACGCTTACGGTAAGCGTACGGTGGCGTGCGCGAGCGCGATTCTGATTGGCTCTTAGATCTTAGTAAACATTCGAATCGGCCGAAACCAGGAAGCGGCGGCCGCCATTTTGTGTATTTCACTCTGAAAAAAAAGAGTGAAAACAAGGAAAGGGGGCAATGAGGAGAGTTACAGACCCCCTAACATTTGTAAGGGGGTCAAAGAAGGACAGAAAAGTATAAAAAAAACATTTATTGATTTTAAAAAAAATCACGGGGTACGCGTACGGTAAGCTTACGGTAAGCGTACGGTAAAAAAAATAAAAATAAATAAATGAAAAGCAGATTTAAGAGTTTAGAAATTAGGGAGCTCTAAAAAGAGCTGTTGTGTTTATGAAGTCATTTTTTTAGTGGTACCTACAAGTAAGTACCAATGCAGAGTCTAAGGTTCAAGAGGAAGACTCTGTTCCCTTCATCATTGAAGTGCACACCATCTCCTCTATAAATGTCTTGCATGTCATAACGCAAGTTGTTGTGGTAAATGGCACCCATACCATAGTCACGGAGGAAAGCAGAAACAGATTTGTTGACGTGCTTTCTTGCTTTGTCAATCTGTGGACAGAAATGATTGGACCAGTTCAATTTTTGCCTTTGGCATATGTTGGAAAACACAAAGGCAGTTTTAGGGAAAAGTGTAAACAGTTGTGCAAAGGTCTCCTTCATAAGCATTTCCAGACCTACCCCAGTCAAAGTGCCTAGGTCATTGCCACCACAGTGCACTATTATGAGGTCAGGGTGTTGGATTTGCATGAAGGATTTCACCAATGGCATCAATTGGTGCCACTTTAACCCTCTCTGACCAATCCATTTAATGTCTACATTTGGCAAAGCAAGGTCTCTCACCATACCTGTTTTCTCTGCAAACTTTTCACTCCAGAAGACATAGCTGTGCCCTACAATCCACACTGTGAACATCTTCAAAGGAGAACTGGATGCACTCAGGAGGTGTCTTTCAGTAGAATGGCAATATGAAAAGAAAGACAGTTTGGAAATGGAGGCATACATATTTTTTTCAAAACAAAAAGAACTGATTGGCTGTTTCATACCATTCTAGAATAAAAACTAGGCTGTATGTGTAAATTAATAGAAGCATGTTTTGTATTGGTAAAAAAAAATGTGTAACCAAAGAACAGTACTATGGATTTGCTGTTATGTTTGAAAAGTCAAGCACTCTTGCTCTGTGGAATTGAAACATTGTTTGGCGAACTTCTGACCTAACTCAACACAGCAGTGTTCCATGAGCTGTTGCTATGGTAGCAGGCAGAAGTCAAGTTGGGGGAAGGGTACTAGGCAGAAGTCAAGTTGGGGGAAGGGTACTTTTGGAAAAGGGTTGGTTTTCAACCAATAGAAATGTGTGATTACATTTGAAAAAAAGGGGGAAGCACTGAGATTTGAAACTTACAAGTATATGTGTGGAAAAATAGAGGGAAAGTTTGCCATTATCTGGTTCTGCTGAGAGGAGAGAGGTGAACACAACAGAGATCCTGGCTCTGATAATCTGCTGTTTGAGTGTCACATTTCTTTCACAACTAACTAATTTTAAAGGTGAGTTTACAGTTTGAGAGGGGATGTATGTGGTAACTTAAGAAATGAATAATAGAAATGGAAATTGTTTTTGTTGTAGTTACACATGGTGGTTTCATAATGTGTCAGTCTGTAAAAGTGATTTTCACTTGCCCCGAAAAAAAAAGAGCAGTAAGTGTGCTTTCAAATTGGCAAAGAAATTTCGTTTTGGGACTAATGTGAAAACATGACTCTGTGTGCAGAGAGGAATTATAGGCAGAGATTTATTGCGTATTGCTCTGGTGATTTCACAGTTGCATTAGATGGAAAGGGGGAGCGAATTTTTGGGGGAAGAAGCAGAGTCTTAGCACACACCCATGTGCTTGCCATGTATAGTCATGCACAGTATTTACAAGCGAGTGGGGTTTTCAGGTTTCAGTCTGTAATGCAAATACATTCAGCATCACTAAGGCTGGTTGCCCTTGCTGGAGTGTAGGCAGTCACCGAGAATACACATGGTGGTGGTCTGAAAAAACAGTTTGGACATGTGCATTTAAATAAATCAAAAAAAGTGGTTTCATAATGTGTCAGTCTGTAAAAGTGATTTTCACTTGCCCCGAAAAAAAAAAGAGCAGTAAGTGTACTTTCAAATTGGCAAAGAAATTTCGTTTTGGGACTAATGTGAAATCATGACTCTGTGTGCAGAGAGGAATTATAGGCAGAGATTTATTGCGTATTGCTCTGGTGATTTCACAGTTACATTAGATGGAAAGGGGGAGCGAATTTTTGGGGGAAGAAGCAGAGTCTTAGCACACACCCATGTGCTTGCCATGTATAGTCATGCACAGTATTTACAAGCGAGTGGGGTTTTCAGGTTTCAGTCTGTAATGCAAATACATTCAGCATCACTAAGGCTGGTTGCCCTTGCTGGAGTGTAGGCAGTCACCGAGAATACACATGGTGGTGGTCTGAAAAAACAGTTTGGACATGTGCATTTAAATAAATCAAAAAAAGTGGTTTCATAATGTGTCAGTCTGTAAAAGTGATTTTCACTTGTAAAAAGTGATTTTCACTTGCCCCGAAAAAAAAAGAGCAGTAAGTGTGCTTTCAAATTGGCAAAGAAATTTAGTTTTGGGACTAATGTGAAAACATGACTCTGTGTGCAGAGAGGAATTATAGGCAGAGATTTATTGCGTATTGCTCTGGTGATTTCACAGTTGCATTAGATGGAAAGGGGGAGCGAATTTTTGGGGGAAGAAGCAGACTCTTAGCACACACCCAGCTCCTTTCCATGTATAATCATGCACAGTATTTAGAAGCGAGTGGGGTTTTCAGGTTTCAGTCTGTAATGCAAATACATTCAGCATCACTAAGGCTAGTTGCCCTTGCTGTAGTGTAGCAGTCTGGACATGGGCTTTTTAAAAAATCTGAAAAGTGGTTTCATAATGTGACAGTTTGTAAAAGTGATTTTCACTTGCCCAAAAAAAAGAGCAGTTAGTGTGCATTCAAATTGGCATAGAAATTTCGTTTTGTGACTATTGTGAAAAGAAATGTAGTAATATATTTAAATACAATAAAGGAATTGTTACAGAGAATCGGTGAGATCTGTACAAATAAAACTTTAGAATTTTATTGGATTACCATTGGAAATTTAATCAAAAAAGAATTTTAAAATTACTATTTGGTCTAAAGGAAATGAAATCAGATGTATTTTGGAGTTATTTGAGATATAATATTGTGATTATACTTCTGAAACAAACATATCAGACGGTATTTTAAAGAAATAAGTATTGGTATTAGATGATATTTTTTTAGAATATTATGCATTTCTATAATGTTAAGTTTAAGTAAAAAAAGAATCAGGGCTTTTTTAATACAATCTTTGTGATTGTTATTTTTTTTTGCCCGCTGTAAAATGATGAATGCAATTGCTTTCACAATTTATAGTGAAATGCAATATATTCTGAAAACAGCAAAAATAAGGCAAAAATATTTTATGGAAAAAAATGTAAATATGTGTACTGTATTATAAAATGTTTTAAAAATATTAATACTTTTTTCTTTTTTTTCAGATAGATATAGAAAATTTTCGAAAACTACAAACATTTTTAAAACTATTTTTTAAAAAAACAAATGAATAAATATTTTTTCAGTGAGTATGGTAAGTCAATAATAATAATTGTAGTCTCTCAAGGACAATGTAATGTGATAAATGATTTTTCGTGTTTTTAAAAAAAAAAAAAAAAAAAGTACGCGCACCGTACGCGTACGGTAAAAAAAAATAAAAAAAAGTTTTTAAAAACATATGTAAAAAAAAGATGAAAGATAAGGTTGGCTCTTAAAAGAACCGTTGTGTTCATGCAGGGACAGAGGAAAGGAAGCATGGGAAAATTATTCAAAGCGACAAATGTGCTGATCTATTTTGTTGTTCACTAGGGAAACACTGGTCTCCCTATAGCAAATTAGATCTTGACAAAATGTGCATCGAATATCAACCTTCCGAAATCGAGGGTTGATTTCCAGAGGGCCAGCAAAAGGAGATTCTCCCCCCACAGATGAAGGGCTCACCTGACCTGCAGAAGAAGGAGTCAGCCCTGCAGATGATGGTTCAGGCTGAGCTGCTGTGGATGTACTGGCTTGTCTTTCTGAAGAGTTACCTCCAAAAAGATGACCATGTGTCCTTCTGTGTACATCCTGGAGGTGTCTCTTCATGGTGTGATTCCCAAAGGAATACTTCCTGTTAGGATTACCTCTAGAAAGTACACGCTTACACAGCTTACAAGTCACTAAGGGTGCATTTACCTTTTGCTGGCCTTCAGGAAAAGTAAAATAATCCCATACATAAGAGGGCTTTTGTTTCCTCGATCTCTGCCTCAAGACAGTGCTGCTAGTGCCAGCCTCACTCTCAGAAGAGCTCTGCTGTTCTGCCATCGTATCCCAAAGACAAACCAGCTCCTTCTCCCAAGGGATCACAAGCAGAAATGAGGGGAATGGGTGTGGTGTAGGAGAGTTCTAGAACTGAAAGTAGTTTCAACCAATCAAAAGTTGTGTTTCATGATCACATGACCTACCGTACGCTTACGGTACGCTTACGGTACGCTTACGGCAAAAGTGCGCATGCGCGTAAAAAAGACACGCGCTTGCGCGCATGCGCATAACAGTCACTCCCGGCACTTCCGCGTAACGTGCGCGTGTAGCGTACACGCGTACGCGTCCCACGCGGAGTACGCGCGGCTACGCAAATTGCGTAACTATACGCAAGCAGCGTAGGAAAATTACGGACATTGCGTAAATCGTACGCTTACCGTGAGCTTACGGTACGCGTACTAAAAATTTTTAGAAAAAAAGTACTGCAAATAAATTTTACATGTTTATTTTAAAAAATATATAAAAAAAAACATATTAAAGAATTTTAAAAATTTAATCATAGTCTTTATAAAAGGTAAGAAAATTAAAATAAAAATATGTTAGAAAAAATAGAAGAAAAAAAAAAATTAGCATTTAAAAAACCTTGCAAATTCACTGAAAAAACCATGGGTTTCACACACGTTATAGTTAGGAATTAGCATTTAAAAAACCTTGCAAATTCACTGAAAAAACCATGGGTTTCACACACGTTATAGTTAGGAATTAGCATTTAAAAAACCTTAGAAATTCAGTGAAAAAACCATAGGTTTCACACACGTTATAGTTAGGAATTAGCATTTAAAAAACCTTAGAAATTCAGTGAAAAAACCATAGGTTTCACACACGTTATAGTTAGGAATTAGCATTTAAAAAACCTTAGAAATTCAGTGAAAAAACCATAGGTTTCACACATGTTATAGTTAGCTGGACATTTTACTCGTAAAAAACCAATGAAATTCCCCCGTTATAGTTAGTTCAGCTAACTATAACTCGCGCGCCCGCAATGAACTGCTGATGACGTCACATATTACATCACTCATGACATGGTCAGTGACATCACTCATGACATCACTGATGACATCTCAAATGACATCACTGATGACCTCACTGATGACATCATCCTTGTGATAGAGTGGCAGACCTCCTCTTCCCCTAATAAAACCTTTGATACACACATTCAAAAATAGAGACTAAAATTTACAAAACAATGGACATACCAATAACAGTTACAACAACCTCTTCAGTAATTCTAAGATCCACATACACATCCACTCATTCACCAACAGTCCAATACAGTCACTCATACATGTACTCACTTATCATATGTACTCATACACCTATACATCCTGTTACACAATGCCACTCATCCATAGAGCTACTCACACACATAGTCACTCATGCTAATAAAGAATCAAACATACATTTACTTGCATATACAGTTATACACACACCACCACACTTACTTCTACGGAAACTTACACATACTTTGGTGCCGATCACGATCCGGTAAAAAATTCCCCCGTGCGACTCGTATCCGGTCTTTTTACCGTACGAATCGTACAAGTGCCGTACGAACTGGCAATCACGATTCGCATGGTAAAAAGTCCATACGACCCGCACCTGGAATCATTCCCCACACGTCCTCGGGTCGGAAAATGTGTCCGACACGTCCTCGGACGATTTACCTTACAAACGTAAAAATCCAAGTCCGACCGAGGAATCACGATCCATCCCGTGCGTCCGAGCCTACAACCGTATGGAAAAAACACCGTCCGCACCGAACACCAATAGCAACCATGGAGACATGTGCCCGCATACGCGCCCAACACTCCCCCCAGCCCCCGTACGTCCGACACGTACCCCCCGTATATGTATACCCCCACCCGTCTAGGTACACCCCAGTACGTTCCAGTCGAACCCCCACCCCAGTACGTGTCGTACCACCGTCAATGTAAACCCCCCCACCCCTGTACGTGTCGTACCACCGTCAATGTACACCCCCCCACCCCTGTACGTGTCGTACCACCGTCCATGTACACCCCAGTACGTTCCAGTCGTACCCCCACCCAGTACGTGTCGTACCACCATCAATGTACACCCACCCACCCCTGTACGTGTCGTACCACCGTCCATGTACACCCCAGTACGTTTGAGTCGTACCCCCACCCCAGTACGTGTCGTACCACCGTCAATGTACACCCCCCCACCCCTGTACGTGTCGTACCACCGTCAATGTACACCCCCCCACCCCTGTACGTGTCGTACCACCGTCTATGTACACCCCAGTACGTTCCAGTCGTACCCCCACCCCAGTACGTGTCGTACCACCGTCAATGTACACCCCCCCACCCCTGTACGTGTCGTACCACCGTCTATGTACACCCCAGTACGTTCCAGTCGTACCCCCACCCCAGTACGTGTCGTACCACCGTGAACCTACACCCCAGTACGTTCGAGCCCCACCCCCACCCCAGTACGTGTCATACCCCCGTGTACCTACACCCCAGTACGTGTCGTACCGACGTCAATGTACACCCCCCCACCCCTGTACGTGTCGTACCACCGTCCATGTACACCCCAGTACGTTCCAGTCGTACCCCCACCCAGTACGTGTCGTACCACCGTCAATGTACACTCACCCACCCCTGTACGTGTCGTACCACCGTCCATGTACACCCCAGTACGTTTGAGTCGTACCCCCACCCCAGTACGTGTCGTACCACCGTCAATGTACACCCCCCCACCCCTGTACGTGTCGTACCACCGTCCATGTACACCCCAGTACGTTCCAGTCGTACCCCCACCCAGTACGTGTCGTACCACCATCAATGTACACCCACCCACCCCTGTACGTGTCGTACCACCGTCAATGTACACCCCCCCACCCCTGTACGTGTCGTACCACCGTCTATGTACACCCCAGTACGTTCCAGTCGTACCCCCACCCCAGTACGTGTCGTACCACCGTCAATGTACACCCCCCCACCCCTGTACGTGTCGTACCACCGTCAATGTACACCCCCCACCCCTGTACGTGTCGTACCACCGTCTATGTACACCCCCCCACCCCTGTACGTGTCGTACCACCGTCTATGTACACCCCAGTACGTTCCAGTCGTACCCCCACCCCAGTACGTGTCGTACCACCGTCAATGTACACCCCCCCACCCCTGTACGTGTCGTACCACCGTCAATGTACACCCCCCACCCCTGTACGTGTCGTACCACCGTCTATGTACACCCCCCCACCCCTGTACGTGTCGTACCACCGTCTATGTACACCCCAGTACGTTCCAGTCGTACCCCAACCCCAGTACGTTCCTGGCGCACCCCCAACACAACCTCCTAAGTACGGAGCGCACCCCATGCCCCAACATCACAACCGCATGTACGAGTCGTACAAAGCCACACACAAGGACCAAATCGTACAACCAAATGGCCCATGTACACACCGTACACACGCTCAAAACGCACGTACACAACAAGGACAAAACAAAACAACTCAACAATACACCATTCGAAAGGCACACAGCCACTAAACATGGCCAACAACCACTAAAATAACACAATCACTGACCTGCAACTGTCAAAAACAAACAGAGGCCCAATACACCACCACTCCTTATAACACACCCACCCAAAATTCAAACACTGCCACACCCACCCATGGACCAATAAAAAGGGCCCACACACACAAACCATGAGCCTTTGCAACAGACCCACTGCTGCCAGACACCACAGAACCAGACTACAAGCGACACCACATCTTACACTTGCACACCTTCACACGACCACCCTCACAAACACCCTCTCATCACATTCACACACACACACAACCATCCACACCCCCCCCCAACATCCACACCCCCCCCACACCCACACCATCCCCACCCACACCCCTCACCATGCCCACTACCAAGAATCCAAAGTTCAGTCACCGAGAGTTGGAGGTCCTTGTTGATCAAATCCTCAGAGTCGAGCCACAGATCTTTGGAACATTGGTCAGAAGCACCAGCCAGGCAGCCAAAACAGCCATGTGGCAGACCATCGTCGATGCTGTGAATGCTGTTGCGGACACCAGGAGGACCAAGCAGGATTGCCAGAACAGGTGGTACGATCTGCGGAGGAGGGTCAGAGCCAAGAGACAGGAGGAACACGACCAGGCCAACGCCACCGGAGGAGGGCCCTCCCGCAGACCCGTACAGTACCATCCCTGGGAGGAGAGGGTGATGGCCATACTGCCGGTGGAGGCAGTTGAAGGAGTAGAAGGACTCCGAGACCCGGGTGAGTACACAAACAACGCACCTCACATGGGGGGAACTGCAACCACAACCAAAATTAATAACAGGCACGCAAACACCACAAGCCATCGCATTACTCAACCACACTCCATGAGCAGGCACATGCCACTGCTGCCACCATGCCCCATGCACCCAGCTGGACAATGTCAAGTCACAGGCCACAGAAGACAACAACACATGACACGGTAACCCGGATGGCGGGAGTGTGGGCACCAAGAATCACATAGTGCGACTCCAAAGCAGACAACAATGCCCTCTGCCCATATGGCCTAGGTCACAGCCAGACAAACACTGTGTCCCAACACAGGAATGACTTGCCAGCAAATGGCGGATGCCTTGCATCAACACATGGGGGTGAAGGCACTGTTTTGCACATGCCAGCAGCTAATGAACAGCCAACAGTGTGAAAGAGTGGCAGCACACACCACCACAGCAGCAGCGCACAGACACACAGCAGACAAAATGGGTGCCTGGAGATCAGAAACAAACTCACATCAACAGGCCAAGGGCCACTCAAAGATCTGCTAACAGTGTGTGCCCAGGAAGCTGGGCCAAGGTGACAGAGGGTGACACACGGAGGGAGGGAGAGGGGGACACAGAGGGAGGGAGAGGGGGACAGAGAGGGAGGGAGAGGGGGACAGAGAGGGAGGGAGAGGGGGACAGAGAGGGAGGGAGACACAGGAAGATGGACAGAGGGAGGAGGCTGACACACAGAGGGAGGGAGAGGGGGACACAGAGGGAGGGAGAGGGGGACACAGAGGGAGGGAGAGGGGGACATAGAGGGAGGGAGAGGGGGACAGAGAGGGAGGGAGAGGGGGACAGAGAGGGAGGGAGAGGGGGACAGAGAGGGAGGGAGAGGGGGACAGAGAGGGAGGGAGACACAGGAAGATGGACAGAGGGAGGAGGCTGACACACAGAGGGAGGGAGAGGGGGACAGAGAGGGAGGGAGAGGGGGACAGAGAGGGAGGGAGAGGGGGACAGAGAGGGAGGGAGAGGGGGACAGAGAAGGAGGGAGACACAGGGAGAGCAAATCAGTCCTTTGGTGTGTGGGAATGTCTGCTCGTCAGCAGGTGGACTGCGTGCATGTAGACAAGGGTGGCCAGTGCCAGAACCCCCCCTCTTCATCATGGCAAAACGCAGGGCCATGTTACAACCTGTACACGAGCACAAGGACAGCCACCTGCATCATATGAGTGTGTGGATCCACTCCATGTGCACATGTACAGTGCTACAAGGAAGGCGCAAACGCATAGCTCGGCACACATGCACACTCCACTGCTGACTGCAGTCACACTTGACGCAGCAAGTAAGACTGTGCCACACATAGTTAAAGGGGCCAAATTGGTGCCCAAGGGACACACACATGCACAAGTGCACTGTGAGTGGAATGCAAGACAGATCCTAATTCCAAGAGGAAATGTGCCAACTTTGTAACGGATGCAACATGGATGTTGCATGGATCAAAAGTAACATTGTCTCTCTCACACACAGGTCAACGTCGTGCTGCACCCCCCAACACTGGGGGGGAACACTCACAGGACCCGGATCTGCAGGAGACCGATCCCACCGGCAGCGACCACTCTCACCACTCTGCGGACGACCCCGACCGACCTGGCCCCTCTGGTGTCCAACCACCTGCAGCACCTGCGTCAGGTACAACCGTGCCAACCACCACCCCCACTCCTGCCACATCCCAGGAGACACCCAGGATCCCTGCCCCAACACCACAATGCAGCCAGGCTCGCCAGGAGGGACACGGTGTCCCGGGCACCCAGGAGGAGGCAGGCGACAACGCCAATGCCACCCCTCAGGGGTCCCGGAGACCCCATGTGCCCACAAGTGCAGGCCAGACGCAAGTGGGCAGGGGTGGTGGGAGTGGAGAGCGGCGGAGGCGCGAGCCTGACCAGTTGGCTGGGGATCCGGTATTTTCCCATGTCCGTAACATCCTGGACTCATACCGGCAGGACACCACGGGCATGGCCCAGGTTGTGTCCGTCCTCGAGGGGATCAAGGTCCAGCAGGCCCAGCAACATGCGGAGCTAATAGCCTGTCTACAGCTACACCAACGGAGGATGGAGGACAGACAGGCTGAGCAAGTGACGGCGTCCCAGGGGATTCACGCTGAACTCCGTCGGATGGCCGACACCATGGCCGACCCTCCCTGTGCCAGAAGGCGGAGAACATCACCACCCACAGGGAGGGATCATGAGGAGGAGGAGGAAACATCCGACGGAGCATCCCAGACGTCGTCACGGCCTGCTGCTGAGGTTCCCCGCAGGAAGCCGGGTCGTCCACGGAAAGGACCGTGAGGGTGGCTGCCACATCACCATCTCCCAGGACACCTGGCCTGGCACCTGGCCCACTGGAGCAACAGCATCACAGCATCAAGAGACATTCTCTGCCACATGGCCCTGCTGGTCACTGGCTGACCAATGTTGACAAAGACTGTGGCATGGACTCTGAGGATTTCCAATGGCAAGGACACCAACTCCCCTACTGAACTTTGGATTCCCTAATCCCGGAAAGGCCCTCACTTGGCCCCCCCCCCCCAATAATAAATCACACTATTAAGAGTAGATGCCTGCTGGTAGCATTATTACCTAACATGTGTCTTGTACAGTCTAAACATGCCTGAGTCATCTGTTCACTTCAACCATCCACACCCTGGGGCCTGAGTCTGGCACAGGACACATGGGTCACAGTTTTCTAGGCAAGACAGACATGGAGCACCATACACACCCGTGATGGTCAGAACCAGCTGAGGGGGTGGCCGAACAACCGTGCTGACAGACACATTGAGTACAGCAACAGTCATGCGCAGAGGTCAGGGATCCTGGCCCGTGTCCTGGGGGGCACCCAGGTACGTGTAGACAGGTGGCAGAACCATGTCCTGCAAGCTTGAGTCCGGTGGATGCAGAGAATGGGGTCATGGACAACGTTGGATGCATGGGGATGGCACATGTCACAATACCCACACAGTCATGGACATCATGCCCATTACACAGTCTCAGCACACACACACAGCTTGCATCTTGCCACTCGACACATTGACACATAGCCACAATCAGGGAATACCATGCCAGACATGCAGGATGCACCGTGCCAACACACCAGCATTGACTGAGAAGAGGCAGCTTGGAGGCATAGGGACACCTTTAATAGTCATGTGTTTGGGATTGCAGAGGCAACTTGAAGTACACATGAACACATCATGTGGAGTAACATGTGGCTCCAACACTGGCACCCCCCTTCTGCAGCACAAATGCGTGATAGCCATGGAACTGGCACACAAGTGTCGGATAATAGCTAAATACCCACAGCTGCTCACGGAGAGCCTGCCATACACCATACATCCGCTGATGTGGAAGTCCCACGCCATGTCAAGACAATGTTAACCGTATGTGTCCGAGGGCAGTGTCACACACATTGATGCCTTCATCACAATCCACCATCCCATCACTGATGACTGACAACCAGGCAGGCCATCTATTCAGGTGTACCCAGCTGCATGTCGTGTCCCATGGGGATGCCACATGTCTGCAGAGGACCCAAACCCCGACCGGGGCAGTGTGCACACATCGTGAACAACTGCCACACCCAATACACCCCAGATGCATCCCTTACCCCATGGAGACTTCCAAACGTGTCCGTGCCTGTAACGCTGAGTCAGCCCACGATGCCATGTCCATGAGGAATAGCAGTGCCACAACAATGCAACCAGCAAACGGCATGCGCAGGTACCTGGGGAAGAGAGACACACAAGAAGTCAGCCACAAGAAGCACAGCCACTTGCATGTGCATGTACTCGACACATGTATGTATGACAACATGCTAGGTCACAATTATGTCTGGGGAAATACTACCATCACTGCCACCATCACTCCAGTGACACACCCACACACACCTCTGCCCCACGTGCCATACATGCAGGTGGAGACACACATCACAACGCATGCCACACGGGGACCAATGCGTGCACACTCAGACCCTGGTACTCACCACTAAGCAAAGAAGTCGCGTATGAGCCGAGTCCGGATGTCCTCTTGCGGCTCCACATCCTCCACATCACTAGCCCCATTGCCAAGCCCTTCGTCCTCCACGGGTGGATGGTCCTCGTCATCTTGATCCAGGATGAGGGGCACAGCTCTTTCAACTGCCATGTTGTGCAGCATGCAGCAGACCATGAAGATCTTGCAGACCTTCGCCGGGGCATATGGGAGTGCGCCGCCGGTCTTGTGGAGGCACCGGAATCGGCTCTTCAGCATGCCAAACGTCCTCTCTATCACTCGCCTTGTCCAGCCATGGGCGGTGTTGTAGCGGAGCTGGGCCGGCGTGATGGGGTTGCGGAGAGGTGTCAGCAGCCAAGGCATGTTGGGATAGCCAGCGTCCCCTAAATGGAAAGCACATGGATATCGTTAGAACAGGCGAAGCGGTAGTGCTGCTCGGCCAAACAGAATACAGGACAGACAGACTGTACCCACCAACAACACATGCACGTTCGTTGCGCAGCTGCATCATCATATCAGGCATCCCGCTACGCCTCATGATGTAGGCATCGTGTGCTGATCCTGGAAAACGAGCACAGACATGTGAAATCACCATGTTGGACAGACACACCACAAGGGCATTGATGGAGTGGTAGTGCTTCCGATTGCGGTACGCCACCTCCCGTGCGTGTGGTGGTACCAAACCTACATGTGTCCCATCTATGGACCCAATGACATGGGGCATCCCTCCCAGGGCATAGAAACCACGTTTGACCTCAGTCATCTGTTCAGGGGTTGGGAACTTGATGAAGTCATCCAGGTGAATCAACATGGCCTCCAAGAAATCATGCAGCACACCGCTGAACATGCTCTGGGACATGCCACCAACATGAGCAATGGTATATTGGAAGGTACCCGTGGCAAGGAAATGTAGGGCAGCCATTACCTTCAGCTGGGGTGTCAGTGCCGTAGGATACCTGTGCTGCGGTTGCAGGTGTGGTGCCAGTCTCGCCGTCAGCTCCAGAATCAACGGTTGGGTGAAGCGGTAGAGCCGGATCCTGTCATTCTCCTGCATGGTGGCCAAGTCTGGAATTATTCGGGCAACAGGAGGCGCTCTGCAGTAATTTGGAAGTGACAAGGAAGAGTGAGTGCACTACGAGAACAACTCATGTCTACTGAGCACATGTAAATCTGCCAATACACACATGCCACATAGGGAGTCAGGCATGTGCTACATGCCCAGGACACGTATGGATGCAAGGTGACACTCCTTCCAAGACCCAGCTACACACGGTGATTGAGAACCTCCCCATGCCACGCCATGGGAATAGCTGTGTCCCAGTGCAAGTGAACAGCCCGACGCAAGACAGAAGTGACATACACCCACACATCAGCAGAAGTAGGATGCCGATTGTAGAGACTGGTAGCGGAACACCGGAGCCACAGGTCACATGAGATTACACTAGGCCTGCCCACACACCTTGCCATGAAGGTGCACATGTCATGACTCACCACACATTCCTTGTGAGGATGCTGACATGGCCTTGTCACGCTACTCCGTGTCCCATGCATACATGTGCACCTCACATCAGATACCACATGTGGCATGGTGTGCGGAACAGTGTGCAATGACAATCTACACACAGACACATGTTGGTTGCTGCAACGGCTGCAGCTTTTGAGGGTGCTACAACATCAACCTGATGTAAATCCCGGACACATAAATGACATAGTCACATTGTGCACTGTGGGTAGTGACAAGTCAGGTGTCATGACCCCTGTACCGGGCATCATGGGGCACTTCCGTGTGTTGGTGTCCGTGCCATGCCAGTGACGCTCACCCCAAGTGCGCAGTACGACATGCACACATGTCAACGGAGTCAAGGGCATGCCTGGCACACATTGCACCCTCACACAGTACACCTGTACACATCTCATCATACATCTGGTGCCTCCTCCACTCAGGAGGCATGTTCCACATCACAGCCTGTCACACCTGTGCCCCACACATGTAGTAATGCACAGACGATGCCTTGATGTCCATTCCTGGACAAGTATGTCCATCCATGGACAAGTATGTCCGCCCTATTCCTACCTGTGTGTCGACTATCACCACAGTGATGTGTACAAACCGGCGTACTGCTGCTAAGAGGGCCTGTGTATGTTCCCCAATCACTGTGGGAGTGCTGCCGTATGTGTACCCATCGTGATGGCGAGCGTACAGGCATTTGTACGGTCCGTACCACAACGAGTACGCATACGCGTGCAGACCCATAGTGATAGTGAGCGTACATGCGAGTGTACGGCCCTCTCACTATGGGTCTGCACGCGTATGCGTACACGTAGTGGTACGGACCGTACACTCGCATCTACGCTCACTATCACTATGGTTCTGCACGCGTATGCGTACACGTAGTGGTACGGACCGTACCCTCGCATCTACGCTCACTATCACTATGGTTCTGCACGCGTATGCGTACACGTAGTGGTACGGACCGTACAAATGCCTGTACGCTCACTATCACTATGGTTCTGCACGCGTATGCGTACACGTAGTGGTACGGACCGTACACTCGCATCTACGCTCACTATCACTATGGTTCTGCACGCGTATGCGTACACGTAGTGGTACGGACCGTACACTCGCATCTACGCTCACTATCACTATGGTTCTGCACGCGTATGCGTACACGTAGTGGTACGGACCGTACCCTCGCATCTACGCTCACTATCACTATGGTTCTGCACGCGTATGCGTACACGTAGTGGTACGGACCGTACACTCGCATCTACGCTCACTATCACTATGGTTCTGCACGCGTATGCGTACACGTAGTGGTACGGACCGTACACTCGCATGTACGCTCACTATCACTACGGGTACACAGACCCATAGTGATAGTGAGCGTACAGGCATTTGTACGGTCCGTACCACAACGAGTACGCATACGCGTGCAGAACCATAGTGATTTTGAACGTAGGCATGCATGTACGGGCCGTTGCCATGCATTTGGGGTGCCCTAGGGCCCGGAAACGCACCGTACCTGTGTGTGATTCTCCTAATTACATAGGGGACAAGTATTAAGGCCTACATGCATGCTGGTTGTCATGGCGACCAGGTTCAAATTTCGATTTTGTTCTGGAAGGTGCACAGCAGAAGTCAGTTGGAATTCTTCTACTTTGTTGCAATGTGTTTGTGGGGCTGACATCATGCAGGAGAATGAAACCGATAGAGAACCCACAGACTGCTAGGTTTGAAGGGATTGGTGGAAACATAGGATGCAAATGTGAGTGACCAATCACTCTGTACTCCTGTGCATGAGACTGGGCAGAAGGCCACATATAAGGCAGCCAGGTCCCATGAGGGATTACTTGCCTGCACATCTTTGCATTTGTCGACCAAGCTGCTGCTACTGATTCCCTGGAACCATGTCAAGGGCTGTGGAGAGGACACAGCCATTCACCCTGGAGGAGAACATGGCTCTGCTGGATGTGATCCTCCCACAGTACCCCATGCTGTATGGGCGACCAGGGTATCAGGTGAGTGCATAGGCCACTGCCACAGACTGTCCCTATGTTGTGACTGTGTCTTCAGGCATTGTGACCCGGTGTGACACACATGCCATGTACTGTCGGGGGGGTACCAGGGGGGGGGTGCCTGATGTCTCCCAGCAGTGCCCTGAGACAGGAGGGGTGTGTGCAGAGTCCTCCCAGCAGTGCCCTGAGACAGGAGGTGTGTGTGCAGAGTCCTCCCAGCAGTGCCCTGAGACAGGAGGTGTGGGTGTGATGCACAGTGTGAGCCTTGATCATTGATTGTGACATTGCCATCATTCCACCTGAGTACCCACTATGGCACGTACTGCCTTTTCCCTCACCAGAGGATGATGTCCCTATGACAGAGGTGCAATGCGTTGGCTGCATTACATGCCATGTAGTAACCAGCTATTATGTTCACATATGTCTCTCTGTGACATGTGGCTGGTGTATTGATGTGGTGTCACTTGTAATTCCTCACAGGTAGGCGCCTCTGCCAAGGAGCAGATCTGGCTGACCGCCGTCAGTGCCGTGAGGCGTGTGGATGGTCGGAGGCGGAGCCTGTCCCAGGTGAGGAAACGCTGGCAGGATATCCGGTGCTGGACGCGGAGGATTGCACGGCTCCTGCTGGGGGACTCACCTGAGAGCCACAAGAACCGCGGCCGCCGCCGTCTGACCCACCTCCACAGGCGTGTGCTGCCGGTGGTCTTTCCAGACCTGGAGAGGCGCTTACAGGCGATGCAGCAGGCGGAAGGGGGTAGGTACATGTGCGTTTGTTGTGTGTCACCGGCATTTGTAAGGGCACAGTGGCATTAATTCACTGGCAGGGTTTGAAGGTGCTGTGCCCATCCAGTTTGCCCAAGTGTAGCGCAGCGCCCCTGCCACCCTTCCCCTCCTTGCAATGTGTTCCCTGGTCTGTGTGTAGTCACTCCTTCACAAGGTAATGTAGGCTGGCGCTTTGTCCACGAGAACAATGACTGTAGCATCATGGGTGGTGGTGGTGGGTAACAGGTTGTGGGACCTTGCCTGTGAACTGTCAAGTTCACTGCATGTGGGTTCCATGTCAGTTGGCACTGATGCTGGCTCCAGACATGGGAGTTGGTCTCTCATGTGTCATGCCTTACAGCGCGCATGTCCTATGTAGTGGCCTGTGACATGATGTGCATGAGTGTGCGCTACGCATAGTGCAGGGATGGTGACGTGTGTAGCAGTCATTCCCATTCAGTAGCATGTAGTTGCGTGCCCAATACTGTCCCCTGGGGCACCTTATCCTCAGTGTTGTTTGTGTCATCATCAACGTGGACACTCTCACTGTCTACAGCGTAGGTTGTGCTCTGTGCCATTGTCCCCTGTCACCATGTATATAGACGTGCTATTATGTACAGGTGTCCACTGTGCAGCCTGACCTGATTGTCCCTCTTCATACTCACAGTTGCCAGTGCCTGTGTGTCTTGTTATACTCATCTGAGGATGGGCACTGGTACCTCATTATTTGTACAGGCGCACCTTTGCTGTTTTGCGTCCAATCTTGCCTTTTGCCTGCCACTGTGTTTATCACCCAGACTATGAGATGTTGGTGCCACCTGTGTCTCAGCAATTAGCATCGTGTGGGGGTTGCTTGGGGCGGGCAATGCCTATGTGTCAAATCCTGATTCCTAATTGCTGGTTCTGGACAGTGTGTGATGTTACTGGACACACACGCAAGGTGCAGTGACCGAGTTATGTTGGGCATGTTTGCAGCATTACCTATGCAGCATGTGTCTCAAGTTCATGGATATTGTCCCTGGTCATAGGTATTTTCACAAACGCTGTGTGGTGCAGAGGCAGTGCAGGATTGTCCCCAGGGCCTGGGTGCTATGTCAGACTCCGTTTCCTGTCATCAGCTATTGTCTCATGCTCTCCATGGTATTTCAGTGGCATGGTGGCTCAACCAACTGTGTTTCATGCCCTACATCGGTACCTTGTTTTGCAGATGTTAGGGATCTGCCTCTTCAGGCTATGCAATGTTGACTATGTAGATTGGACTCATGTGACAGATGTGTACAGGTGTCTGATTAATTTCTGTCTCTCCACCCTGCCCACAGCATCGTCGGGGGACACAGAGGGAGACATGGACACGGACCAGGCGGAGGGACCGAGCACCAGTGGCAGCCGTGACATCGGGGCTGGCACATCGAGTGGGACAGAGGCGGAGGATAGTGTGGCCGAGGACCTGTCGACTGGCACATCAGACTACGAAGCTGACAGGTCCGAGGAGGATGTCTCAGGGTTGGCGGAGGCTGCACCAGCAGCTGACAGTGGAACAACACCTGCCACCGCCCCCTCAGTTCCCACCAACCGCCTCCCACTTGCTCGTGTCCCTTCCCAGCGTGCCCGGTCACCGCATGTCTCCTTCCTGCCAGGCACCGCACCCCCTGCCCCTGTCTCCACTGCTGCCGCCAATGCTGAGTCTATGGACATCCAGCGGCAAATGCAGGTTGGTCAGGCTGCGATCCTGAATGTCCTCCATTCCCACGGGAAAACCCTCACCAACATCGAGGCATTCTTGGAGGGCATTCATTCTTTGCAGGCTGACCAACGCAACTTTCTGAGGTCCCTAGACTCCACACTGACTGCAGCAGTGGGTCTCCTGCAGCGCGACCTCCCCCCACCTACCCCTGCCCCATCCACACTTCCCACTTCCATGCCTGTCCCACGTACACCCAGACGTCGGCATGCACCCACCACAACAGACACAGGCACCACACCAGCAGGGAAGGTCCACCGCACTCCTCCTGACACGCACACACAGGGTGAGATAGGCACACCCACTGGGTCGGGGGGCAAACGTGTGACACGCAGCCAGAGTGGGAGTCCGCATTCCACACAATCCACTCCCTCCAAATCCCCTCCCCTCAGCTCTCCTGGCCACATCTCCCCCAAGGACTCCTTCATGGCCGCTCTGTCCCTGAGCCCCACAGTTACGCCACCACGCAAGCGGTCAAGGAAGTCCTCGGTCAGGGTGGTTGAGTCTCCCCCCCTGTCTCCACCCTCCCCCGGTGGCGCTGCAACCCATCCCTCTGAACCCCCCCCCTCCTTGGGGCCTGAGGTCACTTCGGGTGCAGGGGACTCCCTGGAGGACCTTGCTAAGGTGTGTAGTGCCATCCTGGCCTCCGCCTTTGGCCATGACACACCCCCTGTGGTTGAGTCCTCCATCCCTGCACCCACAACGCCGCCCCTTTGCCCTGATGTCCCTGTGGTGCCTGTTGCTTCCCCCCCCCTGATGCCCTCACCAGTATGGAAGACGATGGCATTTGACTGTGCAGGCAAGGTAGGGGACACACATCCCACTGTGTCCCCCATGCAGCTGGGAATAATTGACTGCCCTATGGCCTTTGTTGACTTTGAACTGCCGTTGATCCACGGACATTGTGCTCATGCTGATTAAAGCTTATTTTTTTTTTCATTATCACACTCCTGCTATGGTGGTATTGGTGTTGGTGGGGCTGCTACATTGTTTTGGGTGGTGTTTAAGGCTTTGGGTGTGTGGGATTTGTAGTAGTGTTCTGCTCTTTGGGGCCACCCTAGGATCTGTGTGCCATCACAAGGTGTTGGCTAACTTCCTTAGGTCATGTCAGCAGTTACTGCATGGTTCAATTGTCCCAGGGTGTATTCCTTACTCTGTGTACCCAGTTTCTTTCCTGCAGGGTGTTCCCAATGTTTAGCGCAGAGCTGTGTGTACATGAGCTGTGTGTGTGACGGAGCCCTTCTACTTTGGCCATGCATGCATGGCCATGTCTCCACCTGCAACAATCGTGGCATCCTTGGTGATCACTGTACTTGTGTGTGGAGTCAGTTGACATGAGTTCATGGGGACATGTTCCCTTGTAGGCAGTATGGATGTGGGTAATTGTGGCATCACACACATGTGTTACACCCCTCCTGGGTGTGGACACTGCTGGGAGGACTCTGCACCCACCCCTCCTGGGTCTGGACACTGCTGGGAGGACTCTGCACACACCCCTCCTGGGTCTGGACACTGCTGGGAGGACTCTGCACACACCCCTCCTGTCTCTGGGCACTGCTGGGAGGACTCACCACCCACCCCTCCTGGGTCTGGACACTGCTGGGAGGACTCTGCACCCACCCCTCCTGTCTCTGGGCACTGCTGGGAGGTCTCTGCACCCACCCCTCCTGTGTCAGGGCACTGCTGGGAGGACTCACCACCCACCCCTCCTGGGTCTGGACACTGCTGGGAGGACTCTGCACACACCCCTCCTGTCTCTGGGCACTGCTGGGAGGACTCACCACCCACCCCTCCTGGGTCTGGACACTGCTGGGAGGACTCTGCACCCACCCCTCCTGTCTCTGGGCACTGCTGGGAGGACTCACCACCCACCCCTCCTGTCTCAGGGCACTGCTGGGAGGTCTCTGCACCCACCCCTCCTGGGTCTGGACACTGCTGGGAGGACTCTGCACACACCCCTCCTGTCTCTGGGCACTGCTGGGAGGACTCTGCACCCACCCCTCCTGGGTCTGGACACTGCTGGGAGGACTCTGCACCCACCCCTCCTGTGTCAGGGCACTGCTGGGAGGACTCCACACCCACCCCTCCTGTCTCAGGGCACTGCTGGGAGGTCTCTGCACCCACCCCTCCTGTCTCAGGGCACTGCTGGGAGGACTCCACACCCACCCCTCCTGTGTCTGGGCACTGCTGGGAGGACTCTGCACACACCCCTCCTGTCTCTGGGCACTGCTGGGAGTGATGGGCACCCACCCCTCCTGTCTCAGGGCACTGCTGGGAGGTCTCTGCACCCACCCCTCCTGGGTCTGGACACTGCTGGGAGGACTCTGCACACACCCCTCCTGTCTCTGGGCACTGCTGGGAGGACTCTGCACCCACCCCTCCTGGGTCTGGACACTGCTGGGAGGACTCTGCACCCACCCCTCCTGTGTCAGGGCACTGCTGGGAGGACTCCACACCCACCCCTCCTGTCTCAGGGCACTGCTGGGAGGTCTCTGCACCCACCCCTCCTGTCTCAGGGCACTGCTGGGAGGACTCACCACCCACCCCTCCTGTGTCTGGGCACTGCTGGGAGGACTCTGCACACACCCCTCCTGTCTCTGGGCACTGCTGGGAGTGATGGGCACCCACCCCTCCTGTCTCAGGGCACTGCTGGGAGGACTCTGCACCCACCCCTCCTGTGTCAGGGCACTGCTGGGAGGACTCTGCACACACCCCTCCTGTCTCTGGGCACTGCTGGGAGTGATGGGCACCCACCCCTCCTGTCTCAGGGCACTGCTGGGAGGACTCCACACCCACCACTCCTGTCTCAGGGCACTGCTGGGTGGACTCTGCACACACACCTCCGATTACTGGATATGTGCGCTTGGCACATACACGGTGGGGTTACGCACACTGCATTAGAGGTGAGGGTACGTGTCTACTGACACTGGTGTGGTGGGGGTACGCTCCGTACGTCCGCGGGTGTGGGTACGGGTCGTACTTACACTGTTGGGCAGGGGGGTACGCTCCTTGCATTCGTGGGTGGGGGTTCGAGTCGTACTTACACTGTTGGCATGGGGGGTACGCTCCATGCATACGCGGGTGGGGGTACGGGTCGTACTTACACTGTTGGGCAGGGGGGTACGCTCCTTGCATTCGCGGGTGGGGGTACGGGTCGTACTTACACTGTTGGGCTGGGGGTACGCTCCGTACGTCCGCGGGTGGGGGTACGGGTCGTACTTACACTGTTGGGCTGGGGGTACGCTCCGTGCGTCCGCGGGTGGGGGTACGGGTCGTACTTACACTGTTGGGCTGGGGGTACGCTCCGTACGTCCGCGGGTGGGGGTACGGGTCGTACTTACACTGTTGGGCTGGGGGTACGCTCCGTACGTCCGCGGGTGGGGGTACGGGTCGTACTTACACTGTTGGGCTGGGGGTACGCTCCGTACGTCCGCGGGTGGGGGTACGGGTCGTACTTACACTGTTGGGCTGGGGGTACGCTCCGTACGTCCGCGGGTGTGGGTACGGGTCGTACTTACACTGTTGGGCAGGGGGGTACGCTCCTTGCATTCGCGGGTGGGGGTACGGGTCGTACTTACACTGTTGGGCTGGGGGTACGCTCCGTACGTCCGCGGGTGGGGGTACGGGTCGTACTTACACTGTTGGGCAGGGGGGTACGCTCCTTGCATTCGCGGGTGGGGGTACGGGTCGTACTTACACTGTTGGGCTGGGGGTACGCTCCGTACGTCCGCGGGTGGGGGTACGGGTCGTACTTACACTGTTGGGCTGGGGGTACGCTCCGTACGTCCGCGGGTGGGGGTACGGGTCGTACTTACACTGTTGGGCTGGGGGTACGCTCCGTACGTCCGCGGGTGTGGGTACGGGTCGTACTTACACTGTTGGGCAGGGGGGTACGCTCCTTGCATTCGCGGGTGGGGGTACGGGTCGTACTTACACTGTTGGGCTGGGGGTACGCTCCGTACGTCCGCGGGTGGGGGTACGGGTCGTACTTGCACTGTTGGGCTGGGGGGTACGCTCCTTGCATACGGGGTGGGGGTAGGGTCCGTACATATCCGTCCCCACGCTATGTGATGTTTGTGCGGCCCGTACCCAGGCCTTTGCCACGTGGGTGCGATCCGTCCCGCCATTGTTGGGGTGACGTGTGTGGGCGTGGTCCGACTCGTACCCACGCTCTTCAGGCGTGGGTACGGGACGTACCTGTCTGGTTGTGTTGCCGGTTCGCGTGGTGACGGACTTCCGTTGTGGCGGTCGCTGGATTATCAGGACACGCCCCCACCCCCTCGTGGTGACCAGGGCATGGGTGTCAGGTATGTCCAGGCCATGTGTAGTGTGTCACTCATGTGGTTGTTTTGTGGCCTGCCCTGGTCGTGCCACCCCCACCCCACCCCACTTTCCCCCCTCCCTTAGTTATTCTGACCTTCTGCGGCGTCTGCGTCGTAACCTGTAGAGGAGGTGTACTGCTATGAGGGCAGGGATGACTCGTAGGTTCGGGTCCATGTCTGTCCGTCGCGTACTGGTACTCCTTGCTCGCGTCGTCCTGTCGCGTACGGGTCCTCCTTGATCGCGTCGTCCTGTCGCGTACGGGTCCTCCTTGGTGGCGTCGTCCTGTGTGTCCGTCACGTACTGGTCCTCCTTGTTCGCGTCGCCGTCTGTCCGTCGCGTACTGGTGGTCCTTGTTCGCGTCGTCCTGATTTCCCGGCAGTTTTTGGCTGCCGCAAAATATTCACCGTGCGGGGTGACGTCGGTGCGAATCGTGATTCCTGGGTCGTGAATGGCTGGCTGCGTGCGTCCCGACGTCAGGTCGGCGCTTTCCCGGATCGCATTGGTAGGTGTTTTTTGTTCGGTCGGTCTTTTTTACGATTCGTACGGTAATGGTGTACCCGTGCGAATCGTAATTCCATGTTTGTATATTTTGACGACCGGGTACGCGTCGGACGGAGAATATGCTCCGTCCGACGGTTCGTACCCGGTTTTTGCCGGATCGTGATCGGCACCTTTGTCTTTTAAACAATCACTTATAGAAATACATACTTATTCATACAGGAACTCTTTCAATCTCTCACTCTCACATATACTCACATATATAAACCAATAGTCACATATACTAGTTTTAAACATATGTAGTTACTCATAAAGACACTATTGAGACAGTCATTCACTCACTAACACACCCATACACACACTCATCCACCCATGCAGTCCTGCACACATGCTCTGTTCAACACATACAAACAGTGAGTCACTCATTCATGCACCTATGCACTACGTCATACCCCCCACCGAACCATGCAGACACTCAGACTGATACTCAAAAAACCAACTAATAACCTATATAGACACCCATGTAGCTACTCACCAACCCATGCAGCCACTTATACACAAAGTGAAAAAATGATACAGATATTTATATATTTAAACATTACTCACTAAGCCATGTATTCACTATGATACACTTAATCAGTCAGTTACATAATCAATTTTTCAAAAAGAAATCATCCATTTAGACAGTAATATACCCATTTATTCTTCCATCAACCTTGAGATATACATATATAAAACATATTTAATTTTCAGAAAAACACACATTCACTGGATGATGTCATCAGTGAGGTCATCAGTGATGTCATTTGAGATGTCATCAGTGATGTCATGAGTGATGTCACTGACCATGTCATGAGTGATGTAATATGTGACGTCATCAGCAGTTCATTGCGGGCGCGCGAGTTATAGTTAGCTGAACTAACTATAACGGGGGAATTTCATTGGTTTTTTACGAGTAAAATGTCCAGCTAACTATAACATGTGTGAAACCTATGGTTTTTTCACTGAATTTCTAAGGATTTTTAAATGCTAATTCCTAACTATAACGTGTGTGAAACCTATGGTTTTTTCACTGAATATATATATATACACATATATATATACATAGGAATAATATAATTTTAATTCACATATTTTCTTTGTGTGTTGTTCAAAGTTTTGTTTTTCTCTTATTCTTGAGTATCCCCAAGAATAGATGAAAGCTTTGTTATCTAAATTGTAATATGAGGAACATATTCGTGTTACAACAGTAAAATTACAAAATGATCTATTTCTGGAAATGATTTACATACGTTATATGTTATTACATTTTGATTCTAATTATATTTTTCTTTTATCTAACAGATTGATAAATAGCCACTGGTTTATGATTAAGAGCACATGAGATTCAGCAAGTTCAAGTGAACAGCCGTCTCTACAATATTGCTTCTATTATCAAGTATTAGCGTCACGAATTGCTTATTTAATTGTAGACAATATATCATGTGGATTAGTACATTAGATAAAAAATGACCAGATAACATATTGAATTAATTAATTTTTGGGTATTATACCAATCTATATTCCATCTATTGAATTTCATTAGTGTTAAAAAATAGACAAAAGCAAATGGGTACTATACCATGATCTTATTTTGAAATGTATGATGGATTAATTTAATGAATCATTTCCTATACTTATATTAAGAGTTGGTAAACTGATTATAATAATACAAATATAAAGCAACGATTAATGCTGTTAAAAAACAACTGTAAAAAACGTTATTAACAAACCTAAATTGAACAAACACATATGATAATGTTTAAATGTTTCTTTTATGTCAATTGTGCACGCTGCGTCGTGCCTGCACACTGTGTCTTTAAATATTTGTGAAACTCACCTTAGGTCATGTGACCAAGATCTCGACTGAGATCGAAACGCGTCGTTTGTCTGCCAAAATAAACCCGCACGATTAAGGAATAAAGAACTGGTTTGGCTCGTCTTTTCTGCCCGATTTGCAGGATTCCCTTTTGCACATATATATACACATATATATACACATATTTAAAACACTTCAGGTTGCCCTGCAAAGAAACGCCATCACAACTGGAAATCTTTCCTTCTTTAATGTGGGAAGTAGGTACAGTGCATTCACCCTCCAAACAGAAGCGCCATATGCGTTTCGGGTTCTATACCCTTAATCATTGGCTGTATGCTAAAAGTTCGAACTGCTTTATGGACTGTTCACTTTAACCCCGCCTATTGTAGGATTTCATTGCAGGTAAGCTTTCTGGGTCATGTAGTCCTAGAATTCCCATAGTGAGCGCCATTCAGTACTTCTTCTACAAATGCTTTCCCCAAGTGGGTTCCGTGGAGGGAAAAACATGCTGATACCTCACTTGTCCAGTTGCCCACAAAATCGGCTTTCCAATTCCTCATGGCACCCATGACTCAAGGTGCTGCCGGCCCGCTGGATAAGCGACGGGGCGTTTCCGCGGCGAGGCGCGCCGCTAATTCAATTCAAAACACTTCAGGTTGCCCTGCAAAGAAACGCCCTCACAACTGGAAATCTTTCCTTCTTTAATGTGGGAAGTAGGTAATCAATCAATCAATCATAGGCATTTGTATAGCGCACTGCTCACCCGGAGGGTCTCAAGGCGCTGGGGGGGGGGGGGGGAACGCTGCTGCTCGAACAGCCAGATCTTGAGTTGCTTCCTGAAGGCGAGATGGTCTTGCGTTGTCCGGAGGTGGATGGGGAGGGAGTTCTATGTCTTGGCTGCCAGGAAGGAGAAGGATCTTCCTCCGGCGGTGGCTCTGCGGAAGCGGGGGACGGTGGCGAGAGCGAGGCTGGCGGAGCGGAGCTGGTGGGTGGGCTTGTGGAAGGTCAGGCGGCTGTTGAGGAACTTGGGGCCCAGGTCGTGGAGGGCCTTGTGTGCGTGGGTGAGGAGTCGGAACGTGATTCTTTTGTTGACGGGGAGCCAGTGCAGGTCTCTCAGGTGTCCGGAGATGTGGCTGTGTCAGGGGATGTCCAGGATGAGTCGTGCTGAGGCGTTCTGGATCCGTTGGAGTTTCTTCTGGAGTTTGGCGGCGGTGCCGGCGTAGAGGGCGTTCCCGTAGTCCAGCCGACTGGTGACGAGGGCCTGGGTGACCGTCTTCCTGGTCTCGGTGGGGATCCACCGGAAGATCTTTCGAAGCATGCGCAGGGTGTTGAAGCATGAAGACGAGACGGCGTTGACTTGTCTGATCATCGAGAGGGAGGAGTCCAGGATGAAGCCTAGGTTGCGTGCGTGGTCCGTTGGCTTGGGGGTGTCTCCCAGGGCGGGGGGCCACCAGGAGTCGTCCCAGGCGGAGGGTGATGATCCCAGGATGAGGACCTCCGTCTTGTCTGAGTTCAGTTTCAGGCGGCTGTTCTTCATCCATTCGGCGACGTCTTTCATCCCTTCGTGTAGGCTGGCTCTGGCGGCGTCCGGGTCGCTGGTGAGGGAGAGGATCAACTGGGTGTCGTCGGCGTAGGTGATGATCTTGAGGTTGTGTTGACGTGCGATGGTTGCGAGGGGGCTCATGTAGACGTTGAAGAGGGTGGGGCTGAGCGATGACCCTTGTGGAACGCCGCAGATGACTTCGGTGGCCGCTGACCGGAACGGGGGGAGGCGGACTCTCTGGGTTCTTCCGGCGAGGAATGAGGTGATCCACTCCAGGGCCTTCTCCTGGATGCCGGTGTTGTTCAGGCGCTGTACCAGGGTGCGGTGGCAGACAGTGTCGAACGCTGCGGAGAGGTCCAGGAGAATGAGGGCCGCAGTTTCCCCGTTGTCCATTAGGGATCTGATGTCGTCTGTGGCTGCGATGAGGGCGGTCTCCGTGCTGTGGTTGGCTCGGAAGCCGGATTGCGAGTGGTCGAGGGATCCGTTGGTCTCGAGGAAGGCGGCTAGCTGTCTGTTGACGGTCTTCTCGATGACTTTGGCAGGAAACGGGAGGAGCGAGATGGGGCGGTAGTTCTTGAGGTCGGAGGGGTCTGCAGTTGGTTTCTTCAGCAGGGCACTGATCTCGGCGTGTTTCCAGCACTCCGGGAAGGTGGCGGTGTTGAAGGAGGCGTTGATGATGTCGCGGAGGTGGGGTGCGATGATGTAGTCGGCCGTGTTGAAGGTGTGGTGTGGGCAGGGGTCCGTAGGGGATCCGGAGTGGATGGTGTTCATTGTGCGTGTTGTGTGTCTTCGGTGCTGACTGGGGTCCAGGTGCGGAGGGTGGCGGTGGGGGGCATCGGTTCGGTGGTGGGGTTCATGGTTGGTGGGCCGAAGCTGTTGTGAATGTTGGCGATCTTGTCGTGGAAGAAGGCTGCGAGGGAGTCACAGAGGTATTGCGAGGGAGTGATGTTATTGTTTCCGGCGTCGGGGTTGGAGAGCTCTTTGACGATGCTGAAGAGTTCCTTGCTGTTGTGGGTGTTGTTGTCCAGTCGTTCCTTGAAGGCTGTCTTCTTTGTGGCGCGGATCAGTTGGTGGTGTTTGCGGGTGGCGTGTTTGAGGGCCGTCATGTTGTCTGTGGTCTGGTTGGTGCGCCAGGTGTTCTCCAGGGAGCAGCAGTTCTTCTTGGAGGTGAGGAGCTCGTCGGTGAACCAGGAGGCTTTCTTGCTGCCGCGTCTGCTGGGGGGGTTCTTCTTCAGTGGTGCGAGGGCGTCTGCGCAGTTGGTGATCCACTGTGTGAGGTTGTTGGCGGCTTCGTTGGGGTCCGTTGAGCTGGTGGGGGGGTTCTGGCTGAGGAAGGTGGTGAGCTGGTCGCCGGTGATCTTGTTCCAGCTCCTGCGGGGGGCTTGTTGAGGGTGGTGGTGGGTCGTCGTTTTACTGAAGCTGAAGTGGACGCAGCTGTGGTCAGTCCACTGGAGATTGGTGGAGTGGCAGAAGGTGATGTATTTGCTGGATGAGAAGACTGGGTCAAGCGTGTGGCCGGCATAGTGGGTGGGGGTGGTTACCAGTTGCTTGAGTCCGAGGTTGGCCAGGTTGTCCAGCAGAGCAGTCGTGTTGCGGTCCTTGTTGTCCTCCAGGTGGAAGTTGAGGTCCCCCAGGAGGATGTAGTCGGTGGAATTGATGGCGTGCGGGCTGACGAAGTCTGTGATGTCTTCGCTGAACTGTGTGCGTGGTCCCGGTGGTCTGTAGACGAGGGTGCCTCTGAGCGTGGTCTTGGGGTCGTGTGTATCTGGAAGTGGAGGTATTCGGCGAAGGTGAAGGTGTCATCGGAGTTGGTCGTGATGCGGATGGTGTTCTTGTGGAGGATGGCGATGCCTCCTCCTGTCTGGTTGACGCGGTCCTTCCTGGTGATTTTGTAGCCTTCCGGGACGGCGATGGCGACGTCGGGCGCTGAGGAGGCGTTCATCCAGGTTTCCGTCAGGAAGGCGATGTCTGGTGCTGTCGAGTCGAGGAGGTTCCAGAGTTCGACGGCATGCCTGTGAACGGAGCGGGTGTTGAGCAGGATGCACATCAGCTGTTTGTTGCTGGGGCTCGGTTTAGCAGGTGCGGTGTTGGGTCGGAGGCCGGTGAAGCGGCAGGTCAGGCAGGTGAAGGGTCCGTGGGTGCGTCTCGGGGTGGCTCGGTAGCAGGCGGTGTTTCGGCTGGCGTTGAGTGCGTGGAGGGTTTTGGCGTCGTAGAACTTTCAGCATACAGCCAATGATTAAGGGTATAGAACCCGAAACGCGTATGGCGCTTCTGTTTGGAGGGTGAATGCACTGTACCTATTTCCCACATTAAAGAAGGAAAGATTTCCAGTTGTGATGGCGTTTCTTTGCAGGGCAGCCTGAAGTGTTTTGAATTGAATTTGTGGCGCGCCTCGCCGCGGAAACGCCCCGTCGCTTATCCAGCGGGCCGGCAGCACCTTGAGTCATGGGTGCCATGAGGAATTGGAAAGCCGATCTTGTGGGCAACTGGACAAGTGAGGTATCAGCATGTTTTCCCTCCACGGAACCCACTTGGGGAAAGCATTTGTAGAAGAAGTTCTGAATGGCGCTCACTATGGGAATTCTAGGACTACATGACCCAGAAAGCTTACCTGCAATGAAATCCTACAATAGGCGGGGTTAAAGTGAACAGTCCATAAAGCAGTTCGAACTTTCAGCATACAGCCAATGATTAAGGGTATAGAACCCGAAACACGTATGGCGCTTCCGTTTGGAGGGTGAATGCACTGTACCTACTTCCCACATTAAAGAAGGAAAGATTTCCAGTTGTGATGGCGTTTCTTTGCAGGGCAGCCTGAAGTGTTTTGAATTGAATTTGCGGCGCGCCTCGCCGCGGAAACGCCCCGTCGCTTATCCAGCGGGCCGGCAGCACCTTGAGTCATGGGTGCCATGAGGAATTGGAAAGCCGATTTTGTGGGCAACTGGACAAGTGAGGTATCAGCATGTTTTTCCCTCCACGGAACCCACTTGGGGAAAGCATTTGTAGAAGAAGTTCTGAATGGCGCTCACTATGAGAATTCTAGGACTACATGACCCAGAAAGCTTACCTGCAATGAAATCCTACAATAGGCGGGGTTAAAGTGAACAGTCCATAAAGCAGTTCGAACTTTCAGCATACAGCCAATGATTAAGGGTATAGAACCCGAAACGCGTACGGCGCTTCTGTTTGGAGGGTGAATGCACTGTACCTACTTCCCACATTAAAGAAGGAAAGATTTCCAGTTGTGATGGCGTTTCTTTGCAGGGCAACCTGAAGTGTTTTGAATATATACACATATATATACACACACACATATATATATATATATTCACTGAAAAAACCATGGGTTTCACACACGTTATAGTTAGGAATTAGCATTTAAAAAACCTTAGAAATTCACTGAAAAAACCATAGGTTTCACACACGTTATAGTTAGGAATTAGCATTTAAAAAACCTTAGAAATTCAGTGAAAAAACCATAGGTTTCACACATGTTATAGTTAGCTGGACATTTTACTCGTAAAAAACCAATGAAATTGCCCCGTTATAGTTAGTTCAGCTAACTATAACTCGCGCGCCCGCAATGCACTGCTGATGACGTCACATATTACATCACTCATGACATGGTCAGTGACATCACTCATGACATCACTGATGACATCTCAAATGACATCACTGATGACATCACTGATGACATCATCCTTGTGATAGAGTGGCAGACCTCCTCTCACCTTAATATAAGCTTTGATACACACATTCAAAAATAGAGACTAAAAATTTCAAAACAATGGACATACCAATACCAGTTACAACAACCTCTTCAGTAATTCTAAGATCCACATACACATCCACTCATTCACCAACAGTCCTATACAGTCACTCATACATGTACTCACTCATCATATGTACTCATACATCTATACATCCTGTTACACAATGCCACTCATCCATAGAGTTACTCACACACATAGTCACTCATGCTAATAAAGAATAAAACATACATTTACTTGCATATACAGTAATACACACACCACCATACTTACTTCTACGGAAACTTACACATACTTAGTCTTTTAAACAATCACTTATAGAAACACTGTCATGACTCTCTTTGCCACTTAAAAGTATTCATGTGTGTGTTAGACTTTTAAGCCTGATTTGCTTGTCCGGCTTTATGTTTTGTTTATTGTGCAAAAAGATAGTAGCGCTTGAGTCCTTTATAGCGCTTGTTCGTGCCCTTTTTATTTATGCTAAATGTCATGGTGCAAAGGTTTCCTTTATTTTCACAATTCAAAATGACGTGTTAACATTGTTCATGATGCCTGATGTTTTGTTTCTGACGAAATAATGATTTTGTTTGTTGCTCAATATTTTGTTTATTAAGATTCAACAATTGCAAGCTAAGCGCACTATTTATTTGGGCATTTGTATGTACTCTTTTGACCTGAGCCTTTTGCCGTAGAGACGCACGATGCTATAAATAGCAGCCCCACCCTTACGTACTTGCGGGTAATTGAGAGTTTCCTTGCTCGCTTCTGGAGCCTTCCGATTTTCGGAACGTTTTTCTTCTGAGATCGTGCTTTCCCTTGCTGAGTTCTGAAAACATTCCTTGGTGTCAGTTCCTGGGTATTTCGAGCCATTTCCTTTTCTCCAGCATCTCGGTAGGAAGTACTAAATCTAATTTTAGAACTTCGATTCGAGTCATGTTTATTTTAGAGACTGTGTTCCAGCAGCTTGTCATTTTAACTGCATAGCTAGTGTTTATTTAAATGCACGCTACTAATTTAGTTTATTTGACCTTGTGGAAAGTTCCAAGTCTTGATTTAAAGATTGGGGAATCATGTTCAGAGATTTTGGTTACCGATTAATGATTTGCACCGCATAATTAATCATGTATTGAAACTCATTTCATTTATGTGAAGAAATGGCTAAATAGAGATACTCTCTTTTCTAACATTCTAGTTACAGTCGCTACTTTTCATATTAGGACTTTACAGAAGTGGTTGCAGTATTAATATTTGAACCAGAATCATTTATTAGAGAATTGTACAAATCAAGGTGATTAATATTGGATTGTTTTACGTATATTGAATATAGTGTTGTGCAATTTAACCTGCTTTCCTTTACAGATCTCCTTCCTAGCAGTACCCTCCCTAATTTCCCTTCCCCTCGTCTGGCCATCTTGATCCTCTGTTACTTTTGTACAGAGTCGAGGCTGCCGGAAGGTGGGCTACTTGAGGGTACTGCTCCCGAGGAACCTGGATCTGACAGAATTACCCGCCCACGGATTTTCGTTCCTCCTGAGCAGTACCGCCAAGATGGCTTCCTTGGATGATATTTGCAAAATGCTGGGTTCCATGCAGAAAGATTTATCAGCAGCTCGGTTGGAAACAGCAACCTTGGCAAATAAGGTTGCTCATATTCAAACTCAACTACAGATCACTCCAAGTCCTTCTGTAAACCATGGAGGAGCCTCGTCAGAGTCGGCCACACCTAGTATTTCAGTTACTGTTCCTTCTACAGTACCGTTGGCTTCCCCAGAGCGGTTTTCTGGAGATTCATCCAAGTTTCAAACATTCTTAACTCAGATTCAATTGCATTTCATGGTTAAACCAGCTTCCTTTCCTAACGCTCAATCAAGAATTGCATTCTTAATATCTTATCTAAGTGGCGATGCTGCAATGTGGGCAGTCCCTCTTGTGAATGCAGATGATCCCATTTTATATAACTGGCGTAATTTTAAGGACGAATTTGAAAAGGTTTTTGATAGAAGATCAATCACGGGTTCAGCAGACAGAGAACTTTTGGAACTAAAACAAGGAAATAAAGACCTTATCCATTATTTGACGCAATTCAATAGACTGATTTCTGAGACAAATTGGCCCGAAGAAAAAAGGTCAGCACTCTTTTACCAAGGCCTGAAAGATGACTTAAAAGACTTACTAGCTTCTATAGATCCGCAACCCCGAGATTGTTCTGAGCTAATAGCACTAACACTTCGGCTAGACCATCGCCTTAACGAAAGGAAAGGAGATAAAAAGAAGTTAGAATTCAGATCTACTGTCCGAGTTCGAGAAAGATCTTATCCCACTCAAAATGATACTAGTGAACCCATGGAAATTGGTGGTATTCGGAAACCTCTTTCTCAAGAGGAAAAAGACACCCGTCGAAGATTAGGAATGTGTTTATATTGTGGGAAAAAAGGACATTTTGTTCGAGAGTGTCCCACTCGACCAAAGGGATTTAAAGCTCAGAAAAGTTTAGAACCAATTCCACCCAAGCAGGAAAACTAATTTACTCGAGGAACAAACAGGGGAATTCCCCGAGTGATCTTTTGGATTCCTCTGACCAATATTTAGCTAATACGCTCCAAGTTTCTGTTTCACATTTAACCTTAAATGTGCAATTTATTAAAGAAGGCTTCTTCAAACATGAAGTAGTTGTCATGGTAGACTCAGGTGCTACCGGAAATTTTATAGACTCTAACTATTGTACCAAACTACAGATTCCGACAGTGAAAAAGACTAGGCGCGAATCAGTCTATGCTGTAGATGGGTCAGTACTGTCATCTGGACCTATCACTCATTCTACTATTGTGTTTACTATGGTTTGTCAAGCCGAAAAAATGAGACATTCTGAGAAAATACAATTCGATATAATTGATGCACCTCAATTTGGGGTTATTTTGGGTATGCCTTGGCTCACTGAGCACAACCCCACTATTGATTGGGCCAAGAGATGTTTATCTTTTACTTCTACTTGGTGTCACCAAGAGTGCCTCGCTCTACAAGGAGCACAAGATGAGAGAAATTCAGTTGTTCCATCACCAGTATCAGGAGCACATCTTATTGCCACAGCCGCTGAGCAAGATACGTCTTTACCATCTCAATATGCCACCTTTCTGGATGTCTTTAGTGAAGTTAGAGCTGAAACTCTTCCTCCACATCGTCCTTACGATTGTGAAATCGAGCTAATACCAGGAGCAAAGATTCCTTGTGGCCGAATATATGCACTCACAGAGGCAGAAAGCGATCATCTACGTGCTTATCTTGATAAATATCTTAAAAACGGTTTTATCAGACCCTCTAAGTCACCTGCAGCGTCTCCTCTTTTTTTGTGCCAAAAGATAACGGAGATTTACGCACGTGTATCGATTATAGAGCGTTAAACTCTATCACAGTAAAAAATCGATACCCATTGCCACTTATCCCCGTCCTCCTCGATCAGGTTAGATCAGCCAAGATCTATACCAAATTAGACTTACGAGGCGCTTACCATTTGGTTCGCGTCCGTTCTGGAGACGAGTGGAAAACAGCCTTTCGAACTCGTTATGGTCTCTTCGAGTACTGTGTAATGCCATTTGGGCTTTGTAATGCCCCGGCGGCATTTCAGTTTTTTCTAAATGATGTTTTACGAGAATTTTTGGACCAATTTGTTATCGTCTATATAGACGACATTCTCATTTATTCCAATTCAGACGAATACCACGAACAACATGTCAAAACAATTTTAACTACCTTAAGAAAACATGGTCTATATTGCAAATTGTCAAAATGTGAGTTCCATGTAAGCAAAGTAGAATTTTTGGGATTTATCCTTTCATCACAAGGAATAACCATGGCAGACCGAAAGATACAAGCAATACAGTCTTGGCCTCAGCCACAATCAGTAAAAGACATACAAAGGTTTCTAGGTTTCGCCAACTTTTATCGGCGATTCATTCAGGAATTCTCGGCCCGAGCTACACCTTTAACTAGACTCCTTCAAAAAGGACAAAAATTCTTATGGTCACCAGAAGCTGAGAAGTCTTTTCAAGATCTAAAAAAGGCCTTCACAACAGCTCCTGTGTTAAAACATCCTGATCTTTCTAAACCTTTCATAGTCGAGGCGGATGCCTCTAACACAGCGGTCGGAGCTATTTTGTCACAGCGAGATGAAAATAATAATTTGCACCCAGTAGCCTTTTTGTCAAAAAAATATTTGCCTGCAGAAAAGAACTATACTATTGCAGAAAAAGAGCTTTTGGCAATTCGATTAGCATTCAAAGAATGGCGACATTATTTGTTGGGTGCGTGCCATCCAATTACGGTTTACACTGATCACCGCAACTTGCAATTCCTTCGTTGTGCTAAAGCATTAACCCCAAGGCAATTGCGATGGACATTGTTCTTTGCAGAATTTAATTTCCACATAACCTATCGTCCTGGTAGTGCGAATACAAAAGCTGACTCTCTTTCACGCTACGAGGATACGCAAAATTCATGTGACAAACAAGAAGTAAGATCCATAGTCCCACAAGAACACATAATTGGAATAACAATGTCTGGGGAATTTTTGGATGATATCAGAAAACTTATGCCAATGGCAAAGGTACTAAACTGGAAAACTCTAGATCAAGGAAGACAAATGATTGATGGTCTTCCATTTCAAGGACGTCTTCTTTATGTTCCACAGAAAAGATTACAACACAAAGTACTGTCATGGTGTCATACTCATCCTATGGCGGGACATCCAGGTTGTGCCAAAACTCTAGATTTGGTACGAAGAAATTTCTGGTGGCCAACTTGGAGAAAGGATGCCATAGACTATGTGCAAGGTTGTGACATTTGCGTACGTGCCAAATCTGAACATGTAGCTAAGAGAGGAAAATTACTCCCTTTACCAACTCCTACACATGTTTGGGAAGACATTTCCTTAGATTTTATCACTAATCTCCCAAAGGATAAAGACAAGACAGCCATTCTGGTAGTAGTAGATCGCTTATCAAAAATGGCTCATTTTATTGCCTGTGACGGATTACCAACCACTGCCTCTTTAGTGGATATGCTGTTTATTCACGTGGTTCGATTACATGGTTTACCACGATCCATAACCACTGATAGGGGGTCTCAATTCACTTCCAGACTGTGGAAAACATGGTGTTCAGCCCTACAAATTCAAAGTAACTTATCCACCAGCTTTCATCCCGAGTCGGATGGACAAACTGAACGTGTAAATCAGGTTCTAAAACAATACCTCCGATGCTATCTGCACCAAACCTATGCCTCTTGGGTTGATATGTTATGGGAAGCTGAATTCGCATACAATAATGCACTGCATACCTCCACCAAAATGTCACCATTTTTTGCCACACAAGGTTGGCACCCTCGGTCCTTACCACTGACACCTTTGATGGACGTTCAAATTCCTCATGTGGCCACAAAACTAAAAAAGATGGAAACTATATTGAAAGCTTTACAACAAAACGTAGCCAAATCCAAAGTGGCTTATAAAAACTTTGCGGACAAGAAAAGAACCCCAGGACCAATGTATCAACCTGGAGACAAGGTGTGGCTTTCCACAAGAAATTTACAGTTTAAAAAGCGAAGTCCTTTTCACCCACGGTTCATTGGGCCGTATACTATCGTTGAATGTGTAAATCCAGTAGCTTTTAAACTTCAATTGCCGTCTTCTCTCAAAGTGCACCCGGTGTTTCATACATCGTTACTTAAACCTGCAAGAGTATCAAAATACTCTACGAAATCTGCAAAAAAACCTCCTATAGTAGTGGGGGACCACTTGGAATACGAAGTCCAACGCATCAAGGATAGCAAATTTAAGAATGGACAAGTGTGGTATTTAGTGTCCTGGAAAGGCTATGGTTCTGAAGAAGATTCTTGGGAACCTAAACATGCTATTCATGCACCACGCTTACTGCGACAATTTCATGCCTCTCATCCTCAGTCTCCAGCATAACTGTGGGAGGAAGGGTGGCTCTGGTTTTAATGGGGAGGACTGTCATGACTCTCTTTGCCACTTAAAAGTATTCATGTGTGTGTTAGACTTTTAAGCCTGATTTGCTTGTCCGGCTTTATGTTTTGTTTATTGTGCAAAAAGATAGTAGCGCTTGAGTCCTTTATAGCGCTTGTTCGTGCCCTTTTTATTTATGCTAAATGTCATGGTGCAAAGGTTTCCTTTATTTTCACAATTCAAAATGACGTGTTAACATTGTTCATGATGCCTGATGTTTTGTTTCTGACGAAATAATGATTTTGTTTGTTGCTCAATATTTTGTTTATTAAGATTCAACAATTGCAAGCTAAGCGCACTATTTATTTGGGCATTTGTATGTACTCTTTTGACCTGAGCCTTTTGCCGTAGAGACGCACGATGCTATAAATAGCAGCCCCACCCTTACGTACTTGCGGGTAATTGAGAGTTTCCTTGCTCGCTTCTGGAGCCTTCCGATTTTCGGAACGTTTTTCTTCTGAGATCGTGCTTTCCCTTGCTGAGTTCTGAAAACATTCCTTGGTGTCAGTTCCTGGGTATTTCGAGCCATTTCCTTTTCTCCAGCATCTCGGTAGGAAGTACTAAATCTAATTTTAGAACTTCGATTCGAGTCATGTTTATTTTAGAGACTGTGTTCCAGCAGCTTGTCATTTTAACTGCATAGCTAGTGTTTATTTAAATGCACGCTACTAATTTAGTTTATTTGACCTTGTGGAAAGTTCCAAGTCTTGATTTAAAGATTGGGGAATCATGTTCAGAGATTTTGGTTACCGATTAATGATTTGCACCGCATAATTAATCATGTATTGAAACTCATTTCATTTATGTGAAGAAATGGCTAAATAGAGATACTCTCTTTTCTAACATTCTAGTTACAGTCGCTACTTTTCATATTAGGACTTTACAGAAGTGGTTGCAGTATTAATATTTGAACCAGAATCATTTATTGTGTGAAGTTCACTACTTATTAGAGAATTGTACAAATCAAGGTGATTAATATTGGATTGTTTTACGTATATTGAATATAGTGTTGTGCAATTTAACCTGCTTTCCTTTACAGATCTCCTTCCTAGCAGTACCCTCCCTAATTTCCCTTCCCCTCGTCTGGCCATCTTGATCCTCTGTTACTTTTGTACAGAGTCGAGGCTGCCGGAAGGTGGGCTACTTGAGGGTACTGCTCCCGAGGAACCTGGATCTGACAAACACATACTTATTCATACAGGAACTCTTTCAATCTCTCCCTCTCACATATACTCACATATATACACCAATAGTCACATATACTAGTTAAAAACATATGTAGTTACTCCTGAAGACACTATTGAGACAGTCATTCACTCAATAACACACCCATACACACACTCATCCACACATACAGTCCTGCACACATGCTGTCTTCAACACATACAAACAGTGAGTCACTCATTCATACACCTATGCACTACGTAATACCCCCCACCGTACCATACAGACACTCAGACTGATACTCAAAAAAACAACTAATAACCTATATAGACACCCATGTAGCTACTCACCAACCCATGCAGCCACTTATACACAAAGTGAGAGATACACTTAATCAGTCAGTAACACAATCAATTTTTCAAAAACAAATCATCCATTTAGACACTTATATACCCATTTATTCTTCCATCGACCTTGAGATACACATATATAAAACATATTTAATTTTCAGAAAAACACACATTCACTGGATGATGTCATCAGTGATGTCATCAGTGATGTCATTTGAGATGTCATCAGTGATGTCATGAGTGATGTCACTGACCATGTCATGAGTGATGTAATATGTGACGTCATCAGCAGTGCATTGCGGGCGCGCGAGTTATAGTTAGCTGAACTAACTATAACGGGGCAATTTCATTGGTTTTTTACGAGTAAAATGTCCAGCTAACTATAACATGTGTGAAACCTATGGTTTTTTCACTGAATTTCTAAGGTTTTTTAAATGCTAATTCCTAACTATAACGTGTGTGAAACCTATGGTTTTTTCAGTGAATTTCTAAGGTTTTTTAAATGCTAATTCCTAACTATAACGTGTGTGAAACCCATGGTTTTTTCAGTGAATTTGCAAGGTTTTTTAAATGCTAATTCCTAACTATAACGTGTGTGAAACCCATGGTTTTTTCAGTGAATTTGCAAGGTTTTTTAAATGCTATTTTTTTTTTTTATTCTTCATTTTTTTCAAACATATTTTTAATTTAATTTTCTTATCTTTTATAAAGACTATGCTTAAATTTTTAAAATCCTTAAATATTTTTTTTATATATATTTTTTAAAATAAACGTAAAATTTATTTCCAGATTTTTTTTTTTTTTTTTTTTTTTTTTATAGTACGCGTACCGTAAGCTCACGGTAAGCGTACGGTTTACGCAACGTCCGTAATCTATCTACGCTGCTTGCGCATAGTTACGTACTTTGCGTAGCCGCGCGTACTGCGCGTGGGACGCGTGCGCGCTTACGCCACACGCGCACGTTACGCGGAAGTGCCGGGAAATGACTGTTATGCGCATGCGCGCAAGCGCGTGTCTTTTTTACGCGCACGCGTACTTTTTGCCGTAAGCGTACCGTAAGCGTACCGTAAGCGTACGGTAGGTCATGTGATCATGAAACACAACTTTTGATTGGTGGAAACTACTTTCAGTTCTAGAACTCTCCTACACCACACCCATTCCCCTCATTTCTGCTTGTGATCCCTTGGAAGAAGGAGCTGGTTTGTCTTTGGGATACGATGGCAGAACAGCAGAGCCCTTCTGAGAGTGAGGCTAGCACCAGCAGCACTGTCTTGAGGCAGAGAGCGAGGAAAGTAAAGCCTTCTTATGTTTGGGATTATTTTACTTTTCCAGAAGGCCAGCAAAAGGTGAATGCACCCTTAGTTACTTGCAGGCTGTGTCAGCGTGTACTTTCTAGAGGTAATCCTGACAGGAAGTATTCCTTTGGGAATCATACCATGATCAGACACCTCAAGGATGTACACAAAAGGACACATGGTCATCTTTTTGGAGGTAACTCTTCAGAAAGACGAGCCAGTACATCCACAGCAGCTCAGCCTGGACCATCATCTGCAGGGCAGACTCCTTCTTCTGCAGGTCAGGTGAGCCCTTCATCTGTGGGGGGAGAATCTCCTTTTGCTGGCCCTCTGGAAATGAACCCTCGGTTTGCGAGGGTTGAAGTACGGTGCGCCACTTGTCACGATCTAATTACTTATAGGGAGACCAGTATTTCCCTAGTGAACAATAAAATAGATCAGCACACTTGTCGTACCGTCTAATATTCCCAATCTTTCTTTCCTCTGTCCCTGCATGAACACAACGGCTCTTTTAAGAGCCAACCTTATCTTTCATCTTTTTTTTACATATGTTTTTAAAATCTTTTTTTTATTTTTTTTAACCGTACGCGTACGGTAAGCGTACCTTTTTTATTTTTTTTAAAAAAAAAAAACTAAAAATCATTTATCACATTACATTGACTTACCATACTCACTCAAAAAAATATTTATTCATTTGTTTTTTTTAAAAATAGTTTTTAAAATGGTTGTAGTTTTCGAAAATTTTCTATATCGATCTGAAAAAAAAGAAAAAAGTATTAATATTTTTATAACAATTTATAATACAGTACACATATTTACATTTTTTTCCAAAAAATATTTTTGCCTCTTTTAACAATTGGAAATCACTTTTACAGACTGACACATTATGAAACCACTATTTTTGATTTATTTAATTGCACGTGTCCAAGCTGTTTTTTTTTCAGACCACCACCATGTGCATTCTCTGTGACTGCCTACACTCCACCAAGGGCAACCAGCCTTAGTGATGCTGAATGTATTTGCATTACAGACTTAAACCTGAAAACCCCACTGGCTTGTAAATACTGTGCATGACTATACACGGCAAGGACATGGGTGTGTGCTAACCCTCTGCTTATTCCCCCAAAAATTCGCTCCCCCTTTCCATCTAATGCAACTGTGAAATCACCAGAGCAAGACGCAATAAATCTCTGCCTATAATTCTTCTATGCACACAGAGTCATATTTTCACATTAGTCCCAAAACGAAATTTCTTTGCCAATTTGAAAGCACACTTACTGCTCTTTTTTTTTTCAGGGGCAAGTGTAAATCACTTTTACACACTGACACATTATGAAACCACCATGTGTAACTACAACAAAAACAATTCCCATTTCTATTATTCATTTCTTAAGTTACCACATACATCCCCTCTCAAACTGTAAACTCACCTTTTAAATTAGTTAGTTGTGAAAGAAATGTGGCACTCAAACAGCAGATTATCAGAGCCAGGATCTCTGTTGTGTTCACCTCTCTCCTCTCAGCAGAACCAGATAATGGCAAACTTTCCCTCTATTTTTCCACACATATACATGTAAGTTTCAAATCTCAGTGCTTCCCCCTTTTTTTTCACATGTAATCACACATTTCTATTGGTTGAAAACCAACCCTTTTCCAACAGTACCCTTCCCCCAACTTGACTTCTGCCTAGTACCCTTCCCCCAACTTGACTTCTGCCTGCTACCATAGCAACAGCTCATGGAACACTGCTGTGTGCAGTTAGGTCAGAAGTTCGACACACAATGTTTCAATTCCACAGAGCAAGAGTGCTTGACTTTTCAAACCTAACAGCAAATCCAAAGTACTGTTCTTTGGTTACACATTTTTTTGTACCAATAAAAAACATGTTTCTATTAATTTTCACATACAGCCTAGTTTTTATTCTGGAATGGTATGAAACAGCCAATCAGTTCTTTTTGTTTTGAAAAAAATATGTATGCCTCCATTTCCAAACTGTCTTTCTTTTCATATTGCCATTCTACTGAAAGACACCTCCTGAGTGCATCCAGTTCTCCTTTGAAGATGTTCACAGTGTGGATTGTAGGGCACAGCTATGTCTTCTGGAGTGAAAAGTTTGCAGAGAAAACAGATATGGTGAGAGACCTTGCTTTGCCAAATGTAGACATTAAATGGATTGGTCAGAGAGGGTTAAAGTGGCACCAATTGATGCCATTGGTGAAATCCTTCATTCAAATCCAACACCCTGACCTCATAATAGTGCACTGTGGTGGCAATGACCTAGGCACTTTGACTGGGGTAGGTCTGGAAATGCTTATGAAGGACACCTTTGCACAACTGTTTACACTTTTCCCTAAAACTGCCTTTGTGTTTTCCAACATATGCCAAAGGCAAAAATGGAACTGGTCCAATCATTTCTGTCCACAGATTGACAAAGCAAGAAAGCACGTCAACAAATCTGTTTCTGCTTTCCTCCGTGACTATGGTATGGGTGCCATTTACCACAACAACTTGCGTTACGACATGCAAGACATTTATAGAGGAGATGGTGTGCACTTCAATGATGAAGGGAACAGAGTCTTCCTCTTGAACCTTAGACTCTGCATCGGTACTTACTTGTAGGTACCACTAAAAAAATGACTCCATAAACACAACAGCTCTTTTTAGAGCTCCCTAATTTCTAAACTCTTAAATCTGATTTTCATTTATTTATTTATTTATTTTTTTACCGTACGCTTACCGTAAGCGTACCCCGTGATTTTTTTTAAAATCAATTAATGTTTTTTTTGTACTTTTCTGTCCTTCTTTGACCCCCTTACAAATGTTAGGGGGTCTGTAACTCTCCTCATTGCCCCCTTTTCTTCTTTTCACTCTTTTTTTTTTCAGAGTGAAACAGAAAATGGCGGCCGCCGCTTCCTGGTTTCGGCTGATTCGAATGTTTACTAAGATCTAAGAGCCAATCAGAATCGCGCTCGCGCACGCCACCGTACGCTTACCGTAAGCGTACGGTAAGCGTACCGTAAGCTGGCTCAGATATATATATTGATTTAAAGGCTATTTTCTCAGAATCTACTGAACAGATTTACACCAAACCTACAAAAGGCACTTCCTTGACCTAGGGACTACCTCTCTGCCAAATTTTGAGTAATTCTGTTCAGCCGTTCGGGCTGTAGCTCGTTCTAAAGGTCCTATGGAAAAATGCATGGGAAAAACGCGTTTTGGGACCCCCCTTTTATCTCAGCCCCCGCTTGACGGATCCCCCCGAGACTTTCAGGGTAGGAGCGGAGCGTAGCGCCCCACCTATTTTGAGAAATTCGCGAGGATTCGTCGACCGGCGCCAAAGTTATTCAAAATAGAATGTTGAGGTTTTCCTATGGAAACGTGGTCCTAACTATAACTACCTACTGGCGACCGCCAGTAGGTAATATATACACACATATATATACATATATACATATATATATCCGGTACTCGTCCAATGATCCGTGTGCTAGGAAAGGACGAGGCGAACCCAAATTCAGTGCTTTCAAAGTTTTATTTCGTGCCCTGCACCGCCGCCATTACGCGTTACAGCCATCTAGGGGCCTTGGTCACATGATACATCACATGGCTCTTACTACACCATTTAAAGTGACAGTGCGCGGGTAGGACAGGCAATCACTTCCGTGTCTAAATCATAGAAACTGAAGACATTTCAGCAAAATGCTGTGTGAAGTGCTTACAGATTTTCAAATACCAATTGTGAATTCCAATTTGATACGACGCTATGTGCAAAATAACGCTATGTGCAAAGTAACGCTAATTTTTGGTCTAAATACCAAACACTCGTGACTAATAAATAAATAGATAAATATACTTATTAAAAGTCATACAAAGTTAAACAGGGTTAAAACAAGGTTGTATAAACACTCACATTTTAGAAAAAATCCTGAGACACATTATAAAGTAGGTTAAAACCATCTGTAAGTGAACCTTTGAAAATGAGTAACAGACATTAGAAGGGGAACATTTTAGGTTCAATACCCTACTCCCATATTGATATTGTCGAATTCTAACAGTATCAAAACCAGATATATCCAATTTCATGTTATACCGATCGTACTGGTACCCAGTTAACACCTTGTTAAAATTGTTAGAAACTTTGCTAGACAATTATCCCAAGCTGCCCCTATGGGCTATTGCACTTAGCGAGTATTGAAAGCACCTATAGTTTGCTATCCGCCCGATGTCACCCTCAAATCGTGTCAATAACCTATTGTGCAAAATTGTGCTTAAATAGAATAAAATATATATAAAAGGAATTTTGTGGTTTCATAGGTTAAAAAAGAACTAGCAGCTTAAATGTTTGAGGATAGCAGGATTGAATATCAAATAATTAAAAAAATCATAACTGAGTAAAATAATCCTCACTAGAATTCAATCCATTTAGAATCTTGCTATCTAACTCAAGTATGAATCTGGTTTCCAGTTTTCTTAACAGAGAATCGCAGTTCCCACCTCTTCTTAGGGGAGGAACTGAGTCAATTAGGAAGTATCGTAACTCACTAGATCTACTTGCATGTACTTCATCAAAGTGGCGCGCTACTGGATATGTGGGATCACCATGATTAATAGCTCGGATGTGCTGTAAAATTCTTTTATGTGCCTGAAGTCTTGTGCTACCCACGTAGCGTAGTCCACATGGGCACTCAAGCACATAAATGACAAATTCTGTTTTACAGGTGAGTTTCTTATCAATTTTCGTGATACTGTTATTCAATGGAGTAGTATATTCTGTTTTGTTCACTCCATGTTTACATGTTTTGCAACTAGCACATTTGATAAAACCTTTGCTAGTCGATAACCACGTCGTGTTTTCAGTCAGCTTCGGGCTACTCTTAACTAGGGAATCACTCATAGAGCGTGCCTTTCTGAAAGTCAAATTAGGTGACCGAGAAAGTGTGTCACCCAGGACCAAATCCCTTTTAACCAACGCCCAGTTTCTAGTAATGATCCTCCTTATAGTGTGTTGTTGTTGGCTATAAGTTAGGATTAATCTTGGTGGTTGTGAGGTCCCTGGTTCAGTGGTAGGAACGATAGACGATTTAATGGCCAATGCCTGTGTTCTACCCTGATTGTTGGCTTTAGACATGGCTGTGTCTATCATTCTAGTGGTATATCCCCGTCTGAGAAATCTAGCTCGGCATTCAGACTGTGCCCTCAAACAGTCTGAATCAATGGTGCACACTCTTCTGATGCGCAACATCTCCCTAAAGGGAATACTGTGGATCAAGTGTGCAGGGTGGTGACTTGATGCATTTAAAAGAGAGTTACCAGCAGTTGCCTTCCTATGGAGTCTCGAATGCAAATGGTTGTCAAGGATAAAAAGTTCAACATCCAAGAAACAAATGCTGTCACAACTGATTTGACCTGAAAATTTCAGATTTAAGTTATTCTCATTAATGTCATCAATAAATTGGAGAGCCCCAATCTCCGGGCCCTTCCAAATAATTAGAAGGTCATCAATGTACCTATACCAGCGTACTATATGGTTGAGAATAACCTCTTCAAATGATGACTTGAGGACCTGTTCCTCCCAAAGTCCCATATGCAGACAGGCGTAGCTTGGGGAGAAACAGGCCCCCATCGCCATGCCCCTTATCTGCTGGTAGACCTGTCTTTGAAATAAAAATAAATTATTCTCTAGGCACATAGAGATGATTGACATTAGCATTTTGTTGTGTTCAACGAAACAAATAGGGCGTTTGCTCAAGTAATATTCAACAGCCTTGAGTACGTCTCTGTGGTTAATACTGGTATACAGTGAGGAGACATCAAGGGAAATAAGCAAATAGTCATCATGCCACACAACATCCTCCAATTTGCGCAAAAGGTCACCTGTATCGAGAATGAACGAGGGTAAATGTCTCACAAATTCTTGTAAAAAAAAGTCAACATATTTACTCGCATTCTCTAAGATACTATTGCGGGCTGATATGATTGGCCTACCTGGTGGCAGTAGGGCATTCTTGTGAACCTTTGGTATGAAATAAAGTACTGGCATGACTGGATGGTCATTCTTAAGAAAATGGAATTCGTCCGATGTTAAGAACCCCTTGCTTTTCTATGCCAGTAAGTTCGAATAGAACATATTCCAAAAGGCTGTGACCAGAACCATGTCGCTCCTTCTGTAACAATCAGTCACATTCAATTGACTAAAGGCTTCCGCCATGTACATACTGCGTGGCCAAAGAACGATGTTGCCACCCTTGTCAGATTTTCTGATAATGATGTCCTTGTTGTCCTGAAGTTTCTTCATCAGAAGATAATACTGATTGTCCTGGGCAGTATACTTTCTTTTGATGGCCCCTTGTCTTTTATACAAAGTTTTTAATTCCTGTACAACCTTATCATGAAATAGATCAATGCTGTCTCTAATCATGATGGGGCAAAATGTTGATTTGGGTTTAAAAGATGTTAACGCCCCAACATCTTGCCTTGCTATTTCTTGGCTGAATGATGACAATGAGTTACCAGCCTCTTGTTGTAGGTCATACATATCACGCATAAAATCCACATCGCCCACCGTTAATGCTGAAGAGGTTTTACCAAGTACTTCAACCTGTCTGTTTTTGGCGGGTTGCATTAGATGAAACTTGCGTAGTTTTAATTTGTGTACAAATTTGAACACATCAATGCAGCATTCTGCGTAATTAAAGTCACTTCTGGGACTAAAGGACAAGCCTAAGGACAATGTAGATGTCTCATTTTTAGTCAAAGAAATATTAGAGAGAGTTATAATGGTCTGGTCATCACTGTTTTGAACTATTTGCGAACCCACTGTTTCTTTGCTCTTCTGTTGTAATATTTTTTGCCTGCATTGTTTGCATTTTTGTCGTCTTTCCCTTCTTTTGATGTTGCATCTGAATCGTCCTTGGCATTTTGGACACGTGGACGCAGGGTTTGTCTTCTGTCCTGGCGCAGACAGTCCACTTCCTGCGCCAAGGAAAACTTCTGAAACCCCGACCTCTGAGCCCTAGTGAGTTCGTTGTCGGATTCGCTATCGATAGCCGAACTCAAGTCAGAGATTGAAGTGGACTGTATCGGTTCTTTAGAAGCACCACTAGGAACTGACATTGGTAAAATCACCTTTTTGTTTTTTGCTTTTACGCTGTCGTATTTCCTAGAAAACGTAAATACTTGACCATGTTCATAATCAAGTTTGTCCCTTTGGAACTTGTATGTTTTCCTTTTCTTTATAATCTCCTCCTCACGTGCAAGTCGGCCCAACATATCCTCTCTGTATTTGGTGATGAGGGCTGTTACCTCTACTTTGTTGATTTCAATGTTGAGTAAGTCAATCTCCCTCTGAATCGCTTCACGGTCACTCTCTGCATACTTCACAAGGAGAATAACCAACCTGCGTGAGGATTCCAAGTTACACTCAGCCCACTCTGAGAGCATTTTAGGGTCAGGGTTTTCATAGCTGGGGGCAAGCATAATGCGAAGCCCCCTAGGTATGCGTCCAACTTCAAGGTATCTACTAAGAGACTTGTGCTCCCACCATTTAGCTTGTTCCGATTTCATCAATTTTTCCAGTTTTTTAAAAAGTTCTCGTACATCTGAGTTGTCATCCAATGTACTGCGAACCTTTAGACTTGGTGCGAGTTCTCCGCTTGGTGAGTCATCAAACATATCACATGCTGCAGCCTCTCTGCTACGCAATGTATCTGCGGACATGGTGCTAATAATTTCGGGCAAATATAAGTGGTGATTGCAGGCGCCTGGTTAAATGTCACTTGCCTTAATCACCGCACACTCCTTCACCGGGCACTGCGTGAGCTCCTACCTCCGCTCTGCTTCCGGGGCTGGCTTCATCCGATACCAGCTCCTTCCCGCGTCGCTGTAGGTGCTTGTTCCGCCGCACGGGGTACCGCGGTTTCTCCTTCCTGGAGACTGTGTTAATCCCGACTAGAAAGCCGGAATAGTAGCTTCGTGCCGCTCGACCCAAACAAACTCGAAGGAGGGGTTTCGCCAATACCGAGGAAGCCACTCGGTAAAATATATCCGGTACTCGTCCAACGATCCGTGTGCTAGGAAAGGACGAGGCGAACCCAAATTCAGTGCTTTCAAAGTTTTATTTCGTGCCCTGCACTGCCGCCATTACGCGTTTCAGCCCTCTAGGGGCCTTGGTCACATGATACATCACATGGCTCTTACTACACCATTTAAAGTGACAGTGCGCGGGAAGGACAGGCAATCACTTCCGTGTCTAAATCATAGAAACTGAAGACATTTCAGCAAAATGCTGCGTAAAGTGCTTACAGATTTTCAAATACCAATTGTGAATTCCAATTTGATACGACGCTATGTGCAAAATAACGCTATGTGCAAAGTAACGCTAATTTTTGGTCTAAATACCAAACACTCATGACTAATAAATAAATAGATAAATATACTTATTAAAAGTCATACAAGGTTAAACAGGGTTAAAACAAGGTTGTATAAACACTCACATTTTATAAAAAATCCTGAGACACATTATAAAGCAGGTTAAAACCATCTGTAAGTGAACCTTTGAAAATGAGTAACAGAGATTAGAAGGGGAACATTTTAGGTACAATACCCTACTCCCATATTGATATTGTCGAATTGTAACAGTATCAAAACCAGATATATCCAATTTCATGTTATACTGATCGTACTGGTACCCAGTTAATACCTTGTTAAAATTGTTAGAAACTTTGCTAGACAATTATCCCAAGCTGCCCCTATGGGCTATTGCACTTAGCGAGTATTGAAAGCACCTATAGTTTGCTATCCGCCCGATGTCACCCTCAAATTGTGTCAATAACCTATTGTGCAAAATTGTGCTTAAATAGAATAAAATATATATAAAAGGAATTTTGTGGTTTCATAGGTTAAAAAAACACTAGCAGCTTAAATGTTTGAGGATAGCAGGATTGAATATCAAATAATTAAAAAAATCATGAGTGAGTAAAAAAATCCTCACTAGAATTCAATCCATTTGGAATCTTGCTATCTAACTCAAGTATGAATCAGGTTTCCAGTTTTCTTAACAGAGAATCGCAGTTCCCACCTCTTCTTAGGGGAGGAACTGAGTCAATTAGGAAGTATCGTAACTCACTAGATCTCCTTGCATGTACTTCATCAAAGTGGCGCGCTACTGGATATGTGGGATCACCATGATTAAGAGCTCGGATGTGCTGTAAAATTCTTTATACATATATATATTCACTGAAAAAACCATAGGTTTCACACATGTTATAGTTAGCGGAAACTTTACTGATAAAAAACCAATGAAATTCCCCCGTTATAGTTAGTGCAGGCAACTATAACTCACGCGACCGCAATCCTCTGCTGATGCTAATACTGTATTTAGACACTTATTTGCCCATGTCTTCTTCCATACATTTTTAGCTATACATATATTACAAATATTTTTTTTTCATAAAGACACATATGTCATCAGCAGAAGATTGCGGTCGCGTGAGTTATAGTTGCCTGCACTAACTATAACGGGGGAATTTCATTGGTTTTTTATCAGTAAAATTTCCGCTAACTATAACATGTGTGAAACCTATGGTTTTTTCAGTGAATTTGTAAGGTTTTTTAAATGCTAATTCCTAACTATAACGTGTGTGAAACCTATGGTTTTTTCAGTGAATTTGTACGGTTTTTTAAATGCTAAGTTACTTTACGCCATTCGTGGCGTGCGCGCCCACTTAACGCAGTTCGTTCCGTGCGCGCACGGTGCGCTTCGCGCACCGCGCGCGCACTGTGAGCACGCGGCCTGTTGAAGAATGAGTGGGTGTACAAGTGTGTGAATGGATGATTTTCTAGGTGCGTAACTGACTCTATAAGTGAGTCATTAAATGTATCTTACTGCAGACTAGGGACTAAACTGTGTGAATGTCTGTATGTGTCTGTGTGTTGGTGTATAAGTGGCTGCATGGTTTTGTGAATAGCTATATGAGTGTCTATATGGGTTATTGATTGGTTGTCTGAGTATCTGTATGGGTGCCTGAATGTTTGTGTGGGTAGGGTGTGTGTGACTCTGTGCATAGATGTGTGAGTGGGTGTTTCTATGGGTGCATGGTTTTAAGAGTGCAACTGTGATGGACTGTATGGTTGGGTGAGTGTATGTATGGGTGTGTTAGTGATTGAATGTATATCTCAGTTGTACATGTCAGTAACTACATATGTGAAACGCAGTGTATATGTGTGTAAGAGTATATAACTATCTATATGTGAGAGTGTGATTGCGGGAGTGGCTGTATGGATGAGTGTGTGCTTGTATCAGTAATTGTATAAGAGCATCAGAATTTGTTAGTATTTTTATGAGTAAGTGAACTTGAGTGTGTTTAACTGAATAGGTGAGTAAATTGGACTGTGTTTAATTATTTGCATGACTGACTCAGTGTGTCAGTACCTAAATGGATGATTGGCGGTGTGTGAGTGTCTATATAGGTGTATAAATGCATATGATAGTCCTGTACAGAGTGACTGTAAGTATGAGTGACTGTACAGGTGAGTGAGTGGAGATGTATGTAGACCGAAGAGTCAATGAGTCACTTGTAAGTGTTGGCAGTCGGGCAACAAACCCAGACAAAAACGACACTAGGTGAATATTCTGTACTGAAAGTGGCGCGCAGAAGACGCTGCCGGAGGTGGGGTCCCTTAAAAAACCACACATTCCAAGGTGTGTGCCGGGATGCACTGCAGGCGGAGCTGGCACAGGGCACCCTGTCTGCTGCCCTGCCTGTACGTCCATCTTACCTTGCAGGAGCCCCGGGCATGGTGTTCGTCACACAAACATGTGATTTGGTTTTAATATGTTTATATACATTATACAAACACAAACATCTCCTTGTGTTTGATTTATTTACAGTATACACCTACACAAAGCAGCACTGTGTGTACGCGCTCGAGGGCATTTCCAAAAGTATAATGCTTTAAAAATGTTGAAGCATGCAGGAAGGGTGATCGCTCTTTCAAAACTGACAAACAAGGACGGGGCAGAGGGTGAGGAGAAAGGGGCAGCACACGGAGAAACGGTGGGTGGGAGGGGAAAGCAGTAACAGAGAAAAAGAAACATTGGCTAAGCCAATCTCAGTCTTGGCAAGCCTGAAATTATTTTTTTTTAATTTGTATTTGGGAAACATACACTATAAACATCAAAATTGTAAAATTAATAAAAAGTAACAATGCCACCATGCACATACCTATTTTTTTTTAAATGACCTTGTGCAAAACTAAACAATAAAATGGAATAAAAGCAGAGATTGGCTAGCAGCCCTGGCAATGCATTGAGGTGGTCTACTTTTTAAGTTGACGTGTACGCCTGGAAAGATAAAATGTAATCACTCACAGTGTAATGAGTCAATAGATGAAGAGGCCTGACCCAGTGCCACATGCTATTTTACTATGGTGGTCAGAAACAATATGTGAATGACGCAGACTAGTGACTGATTAGGGCTGACTAAAATTCTCTACATATATATATTATCTACTGGCGGTCGCCAGTAGATAGTTATAGTTAGGACCGTGTTTCCATAGGAAATCCGCAACATTCTATTTGGAATAACTTTTGCGTCGATTGACGAATCCTCGCGAAATTTTCAAAATAGGTGGGGCGCTCCGCTCCGCTCCTTCCCTGAAAGTCTCGGGTGAATTCGTCAAGCGGGGGCTGAGAAAAAGGGGGGGTCCCAAAACGCGTTTTCCCCATGTATTTTCCCATAGGACCTTTAGTCCGCGCTACAGCCCGAACGGCTGAACAGAAAAACTTGAAATTTGGCAGAGAGGTAGTCCTCTCGTCAGGGATGTGCCTTTTGCAGGTCTGGTGTAAATCTGTTCAGTATTTTCTGAGAAAATAGCATTTAAAAGCATATATATATCTATAGGCGCGCACCGTGCGCGTACGGTAAGCGCACCCTGCCGTGCGCGAGCGCAATTCTGATTGGTTGTTAGATCTTAGTAAACATTCGAATCGGTCGAAACCAGGAAGTGTCGGCTGCCATTTTGTCTCTCGCAGTCCGAGGGAGGTGAAAAATAAAGGTGGAGAACATGAAAAGGGGGCAGGGTGGACAGTTCCTGACCCCTAGCCATTGTCACGGGGTCCCCAAAGGACCCCCAAGGGCCATAAATGTTTTTAATATATTTATGAAAAATCGCGGAGTGCGCTTACCGTGCGCGCACGGTTGAAACGGGAAAATTACGCGAACGGCGTAACGTAGGCGCACGGTGCGCGAAGCGCACCGTAAAAAACCTTAAAAAAATAAATAAATACATAACTTAGCATTTAAAAAACCGTACAAATTCACTGAAAAAACCATAGGTTTCACACATGTTATAGTTAGGAATTAGCATTTAAAAAACCTTGCAAATTCACTTAAAAAACCATAGGTTTCACACATGTTATAGTTAGCTGGACATTTCCCTCGTAAAAAACCAATGAAATTCCCCCGTTATAGTTAGTAAAGGGAACTATAACTCACGCGACCGCAATCCACTGCTGATGACGTCAGATATTACATCACTGATGACATTTGTGTCTTTCTGAAAAAAAAAAATTGTAATATATGTATAGCTAAAAATGAATGGAAGAAGACATGGGTAAATAAGTGTCTAAATACAGTGATGTAATATCTGACGTCATCAGCAGCGGATTGCGGTCGCGTGAGTTATAGTTGCCTGCACTAACTATAACGGGGGAATTTCATTGGTTTTTTTCGAAGGAAATGCCCAGCTAACTATAACATGTGTGAAACCTATGGTTTTTTAAGTGAATTTGCAAGGTTTTTTAAATGCTAATTCCTAACTATAACGTGTGTGAAACCTATGGTTTTTTCAGTGAATATATATATTTATATTTATATATATATATATATATATATATATATATATATATATATATATATGTGTGTGTGTGTGTGTGTGTGTGTGTATATACATATATGTATATATATGTATATATATATATATATATTCACTGAAAAAACCATAGGTTTCACACACGTTATAGTTAGGAATTAGCATTTAAAAAACCTTGCTAATTCAATGAAAAAACCATAGGTTTCACACATGTTATAGTTAGCTGGAAATTTTACTGATAAAAAACCAATGAAATTCCCCCGTTATAGTTACTGTAGGCAACTATAACTCACGCGACCGCAATCCTCTGCTGATGCTAATACTGTATTTAGACACTTATTTGCCCATGTCTTCTTCCATTAAATTTTAGCTATACATATATTACAAATATTTTTTTTTCATAAAGACACATATGTCATCAGCAGAGGATTGCGTTCGCGTGAGTTATAGTTGCCTACAGTAACTATAACGGGGGAATTTCATTGGTTTTTTATCAGTAAAATTTCCAGCTAACTATAACATGTGTGAAACCTATGGTTTTTTCATTGAATTAGCAAGGTTTTTTAAATGCTAATTCCTAACTATAACGTGTGTGAAACCTATGGTTTTTTCAGTGAATTTGTACGGTTTTTTAAATGCTAAGTTACTTTACGCCATTCGTGGCATGCACGCCTACTTAACGCAGTTCGTTCCGTGCGCGCACGGTGCGCTTCGCGCACCATGCGCGCACAGTGCGCTTCGCGCACCGTGAGCACGCGGTGCGCTTCGCGCACCGTGCGCCCACTTTACGCAGTTAGTGCCGTACACGCAAGGTGGGCACGCAGTGCGCTACGCGCACCGGGTGCCCACGTTACGCACCGTGCGCACATGGAGGACATATTATGCGCTTCCTTGTGATAGGTAATCTGTTAAATTTAATTTGTAAGTGATGACAATAATATGCCATGCACAGAGAGAGTTTTTTTTTTTTATTAAATTTTTAGCGTAAGCGCACCGTACGCGTACGGTAAGCGTAATCGGCGAAATTTTCAAAAAATTAAAATTTACCGTTTTTGGCCTTGGGGGATCTTTGAGGACTCAACTAACATGGCTATGTGCATGGGCGCTGTCTAAACAGCCCCTTTATATGTTTTTTGCCTTTGTTTACAGCCCCCCCCCTCAGAGTGCGAGAGAGAAAATGGCGGCCGCCGCTTCCTGGTTTCGACCGATTCGAATGTTTACTTAGATGTAACAGCCAATCAGAATCGCGCTCGCGCACGCCACCGTACGCGTACGGTAAGCTTACGGTAAGCGTACCGTAAGCTGGCTCAGATATATATATAGATTTAAAGGCTATTTTCTCAGAATCTACTGAACAGATTTACACCAAACCTACAAAAGGCACTTCCTTGACCTGAGGACTACCTCTCTGCCAAATTTCTAGTAATTCTGTTCAGCCGTTCGGGCTGTAGCCCTGTCTAAAGGTCCTATGGAAAAATGCATGGGAAAAACGCGTTTTGGGACCCCCCTTTTATCTCAGCCCCCGCTTGACGAATCCCCCCGAGACTTTCAGGGTAGGAGCGGAGCGTAGCGCCCCACCTATTTTGAGAAATTCGCGAGGATTCGTCGACCGGCGCCAAAGTTATTCAAAATAGAATGTTGCGGATTTCCTATGGAAACAGGGTCCTAACTATAACTACCTACTGGCGACCGCCAGTAGGTAATGTCAATGTATTATTTGGAACCTGTTGGAAAACATAAGGCTAGTGAAAATCTAAAAACAAAGATGGGCAAAGAACACACCCTAAAAGACGAACAAGGCCAACTTTCTCCATTGGTATTAACCTCCCATGCCACACAAGTGGAGCACAACCAGCTACCTACCAAACAAGTATTATAAGTGCTATTTAAGTTAATTTATAACAAGGCTGGTACCTAATCTTGGGTAGTACAACATAAAAGTTTGTTCAGCCCCCCCCTTTCTAAAAACCGGGAAAAGTGCTACATTTAGTGAAATCTGCCGGGACACATGTAAAAAAACAAGCGTTTGCAATGCAATAGGTCTCGCAACTACGATATTTTGAGCTACTGGCATTGTAAATGACAATGCCTTTTATTTATATGTTTAAAAAGCAACACATAAATAAAAGGCCTTGTTATTTACAATACCAATAGGTTAAAGTTAATATCCCCTCGCCCCTCCCCGCTGAGACCCACGGCCTCAGAGAGCCAAGGGGGGAGGGAGACCCCCCCTTGCTTAAAATTCTCATTAGGGTCGTTAAACCATCACCATACTCCCCTCTCAAGTAACACAGGCAGGGCATAAATTGTGATTAACACCAGAAGCCATGCCAGAGAACGCGAAGCCTGGTCAGTATACCAGATCAAAATACCGCATGTTAATGACCAGTCTAGACCTGATAGAGCGTCATGAGATTTTGAGATTTGTAGGGGTGCATCATATTCACTGTTAGTTAGCACCCCCATATTAATCGATGTATGTGTAGAAGTGCCATAGAAACGTATTGCTGTAATCATTTAACATAGAGGTGATTAGAAATGTAATAACGCTTTTGTGAAGATCAACGTTGCAAGTTATTGTGAATGTATTTAGCAAATGCATAATGATTAGTTTTCGTACAATGCAATGTATTAGGTTAAACATGAGCCATGTTAAAGTTACAAGCGTAGATTGCTTATTCACGTACATGAGAATAATGAATTAATGCTTAGAGTGTGATTTAATAGTGTGTTTGATTTTGTAGAGGCCTGATCACATATACGTTAGAAGAGAAGGCCTGTTCCTTTCTTATGTTAGCTAATGTTGGAGGCCGAAAATGATTCCCTTGGTAAAGGCTTTGGGTTGCAGGGAAATATAAAAGCTTAAAGATGTGAAATGGTTTCAGGTGCAAGGACATTTAGCTCGTTAGAGAGACTAGGTCTTTGTTTTAGGAGTTAGGATGCTGTGAGAAGCCAACAGGGGAGTGCATTGGAATGTGGAGATGATACTTTCAGCGGAGAAGGTGCCTGAGACCCAAGGTCAAGCTAACCGTCGCTGGACGCCAGACAAATTTGCGGAAAACTACTGAGAGAAGACCTGGCTGAAGAGGTGTGCCGAAGGGCGTGTTCTATGATTTTGGGGTTTTGTATTAGGGACAGTGCCCTGTGAGTTGAGCAGATGAAGTTGAGACGGGAAGCTAGAAGGAGCATCTTAGATCGAGCTCTGACTAAGTGAGTGTACTTCTTAGGAAGTCTTCACTTCTGACACCTTTTTCTTGATTCTCTTGCCTGTGATGGGAATGCTAAGTAGGGATGTCACCTTAGAGACAGTGTAGGGATAGAAATGTTTTTCCTTTGACTAATGATTCCTAATATAGATATTAGCTTAACTATCGTTTTCTTGATGATTTTGGAATCGGTAATTCTTTTTGTTTTGAGCCGAATGAGAATCCTACGTAGACTTGCTTTTGTTTTAGTGCCCATTTACCTTTTACACCTTGTATTGAGGTGTTTGTATGTTCAGTTGTTTCTGATTGTAATAAAATCTTACAAATTTTAGATTTGGAGTCAGTGGTTCTTCCCAAATGCAATCTAATTTTGGTAAATATGTTTTGATAATTGTGTTCGTCCCCTCTACACTATCTGGCAGATAAAAAGATCCTGGCGACCTGTGAGGATTCTTGGAGATAACCAGGTAGGCAAGAATCCGGTCCTATCAGACCTATAAGGAAAGGTTCTTGTATGGGACGGCAGGGACATTTGTAGGTGCTTGCTGCACCCTTGCCTGCCTGGGGTGCTCGCAAGAGGTAATAAAAGCACGGTTTCACTCCGATAGCGTGATCGGGTCCATCCTACATGTCTTTATCAGTCACCCCTCAATAAATGCTCCCTTAAATTGTACACTGCTTATGTAAACTCCTGACTGTCATAACCAGCACTTTAGCTGCCCAGACACTGAAAAGCAGATCCAACTTTAACTTTCATACCGGTTAGTGTTTATATTTTAAAAAAACGCTGACATTTTCATTGGAAATTACGTGAATGCAGGACATATTGCTTAAGAGGGCAGTTTACCTTGTATAACGTGCAATAGGAGAGAAAACGTCTGCTAATTAAACACTTCTCTTTCAGTTATGAGTGAAGCAAGTCAAAAGGGACAGTGCACATGCCACCACCCCTCAAGACAGTATTTGTCTGCTCCTTGCGCTCTTTGTGTTGTTAGGGACGTTGGCCCCCACCACTGTCACTTGTAAGTGTGGAGTTTGACCACTAAAGATTACTCAGAAGGCAAACTTTGTCTTGTAGCCTTCGGTCAGGTTCATTGAGCTGGGTTTAGACAGTTTGTGTGTTGTGGGTAGCCCCAGTGGAAGATGCTCTGTAAGGGGTTATGGGCCACCTTCTAAATGCTGATAGGTCTGCAGGGATGATGGGATGTAAACATGTTCTGTACGAGAGATCTGTAGGGGGTGAGGCATGACCTTGAACAGAGGTCTTCAAGGAGAGGTATGTGCACCACATGGTAGTCTGCACTGATAACTAAACCTAATTAAAGGGCAGCATGCTCTAAGTGTGCCAGTCTCCAGACAACAGGGTTTGGGAGCCAGTAGTAATCATTATTCACGGATGTCTGGGTGCCTGTCCCAATAATGTACATCAATGCCATGGCATGATACTCATGGGAAAAGCCAGTCCATTACTTCAGTATTATACTGTTATGGGGGAAGTAGTTGAAAGTTGGCCGCACAGAAGGAAATTTCACGTGCCTCAAAAATCCAAGTAGTTACAAAAGTGATATTCAAGTTTTAAAATTCCGCTATAAATAATGTACAAATATGAATTTATGAATACAAGAAAGGTCTGTAACAATCTGGGCGAGCTTTAACAAACCTACAAAATGAACAATTGTGACAAACTTTTTTTTTGTTTAATAAATTTTTATTGAATTATCAAGCATGAACAAGAGCAAAAACAATCAGATAACAAAAAACCATAATACAAACAATAGGTAATCAATTAATATGAAAGTACAAAATACAACACAGAAAAGGGAGGAAGAAAGAAGAGAAAGAAGAAGAAAAAGGAAAATAGAGGAGGATTAAGAAAATAAAAAAAGGATACAAAATATTCTAAGGACCTTATAAGAGCATAAAACAGTAAAAAAATTTAAGGCATAGGAGCATGTGTAGAAAGGTAAGATGTAAACGGTAGCCATAGGAGGTCAGATTTGATTTTCTGAGACAGAGTAGAAGAAGAAACATTAGCAATTCTATGTTCATCACAAATAAAGTTCCACCAAGTCAATGAAGATATTTTAGAGTTATCTTTCCAAGCTGATAAAATAACTTTGAACGCTAATGCAATAAATAGGTCGAATAATAAAGAAATAGAAGTGGAGTCATTAAAATCAAGGGAGGAGGAACCTAGAAAAACATTTTGTAATGATAATAAAATATCACAATTAAAGATTTTCATGCAAGTTGACCAAACAGATTCCCAAAAACTCAATACATTGGAACATTCATAAAGTTGATGTGACAAAGTGCCGGTGAATTTAGAACAGGACCAGCATAAAGGGGAAGAGGAAGGGGAAAACTTGGATATGCAGACAGGGGTAATAACTGCTCTATTGTATATAAAATACAAAGATTGGGTTATACGAGCTGAAGCAGAAATTTTAAATAACTTAGACCATAATTTGTCCCATTGAGAAATAGAAAGTGACAAAGACAAGTCTGTTTCCCATGCAATTTCAATAGGAGTTTTAGGTCTGTCAATAACAGGAACTGACAATAATTTGTAAACAAGAGCGGCTTTAGGTCTGTGCAACTAAAATAAACTATATAATGGTGAAGGTGGAGTAAGAGAAGGTGTGACATTTGGAAGGTCATGAGAAGCCAATTGTGATTGTATAGCGATTGAAATTAAGATGTATTCATTAAGAAATGTATTAGGTAAATGGAAACGTGATTGTAGTTCAAGGAAGGGAATGACAGAATTTTGATGAATCAATTGATACACAAAAATAATAACGTTCTCCTTCCAGTGTTTGTAATAAACTGATTTACCCTTATATTTGAGAAATGTATTATACCAAATAGTAGAGGATAAAAAACATTGAAATGGAGTTAGACCGTTGGTAAATGTATTGTACATTAAATTATGTGAATATTTTAAAATAGGATTATTGGCAATGAAAGTACAGTTGGACATGTATATTACATTATGAAAAGGGAAATCCTTTAATGCAGATCGTTCAAAAACAATCCATCTGGGTATCGGAACATCAGTAAAATAAAAAAATAAAGCAAAAGATTGTTGGATCAAAAAAGCCGAGTGATAGGCTTTAAAATCAGGAAAACGTACGCCCCCCTCGGATTTAGGACGTTTAAGTTTTGTGAGTGCAATTCGGCGGTGTTTGTTATTCCATAAAAGTTTTGTACATATGGAATTAATTTGTGAAAAATATGAAATAGGAATTCGAAAGGGCAACATTGATAATGTATAGAGGATGTGGGGTACAATCATCATTTTGATAGTATCTAACCTACCCCACCATGAAAGGTATAGGGGAGTCCAGATAAGAAGGAGTGATTGAATTTTAGTAATTAGTGCATTAAACGTGTATCTAATTGTGGTAGACAGGGAAGTGGAAAACCAAATACCAAGGTATTTAATTTTTGTGGGACACCATGCAAAATTAGTGTAATTAAACATATATTGATAGCACAAAGAGTTCAAAGGTAGAACTTCTGTTTTGGAGAGATTTAACTTATAAACAGAAATACTGGAATATAAACAAACCTCATCCAAAAATGGAGTGAGTGAAGTGTGAGGATTGGACATATAAATTAATATATCGTCGGCATATGCTGATATTTTGGTTTCGATGGAATTGTGCGTGAAGCCAGAAATATGTGTATTAATACGGATACGTTCAAGGAAGGGTTCAAGGCATAAAACAAATAACATGGGGGAAAGTGGACAACCTTGACGAGTACCTCTAGATAAGGAAAAAAATCTGGAAAAATGATTATTTACAAAAATACTGGCACGGGGACTGGAATATAATAATTTAATATAGGAAATGAAAGTGGGGCCAAAAGCAAACCATTGGAGGGTTCTAAACATATACTGCCAATTAATACGATCAAAAGCCTTTTCTGCATCTAGAGACAGCGCTGCAAGAGGAAACTTAGACCTTTTACCACAAGAAATAACATTTGCAAACATTCGAGCATTATCAGCAGCCAACCTGCCTTTAACAAATCCAACTTGGTCAGTCTTAATCAGAAATGGAATAATACTTTCAAGTCGAGAAGCAAGAATTTTAGCAAAAATTTTACAGTCATAGTTAATTAATGAGATAGGGCGGAAAGTTTTACATAGGGAGTGATCTTTATCAGGTTTAGGAATAAGAATTATTAAGGCATCCATAAAGGAACCAGAAGCTTTAGCTTCATCAATAAATGAATTAAAAAGATCCAAAAGTTTGGGAACAAAAATGGAGGAAAAGGTAGAATAAAATTCAACAGACAGGCCATCTGGTCCTGATGCTTTTAATTTTTTTAAAGATTTAATGGCATTATTTATTTCTTGAACAGTAATCTCTCTCTCTAATGTTTCAAATTCAACTGGCATGGAAGGAGGGGTGGGAAGACCAGAGAAGAAAGTATCTAGATTTTGATTAGAGAGGTGTGTATCGTCAGAATAGAGTGATTGATAATAGTCATGAAAGACATTGGCAATATCTTCATCTGAGGACGCTAGATTATTATTGGAGTCATTTAAGATGGGTCCAATATTTTTACGTTCAAATTTGATTTTCAAGTAGTTGGCTAACATCTTACCAGCTTTATTTTGTCCTCCATGATACTTAGATTTAATCTTAAGGAGAATATTGCAAGCTTCGACTGTAGCAAGTTTGTTAAGGTCAGATTTGGCCCTGATCAGCTCCTGAAGAGCCAAAGATGATTTAGTAGTAAAATAATTATGCTCCAGTAATTTAAGCTGTTGCAAGAGAGTGGCATATTTATTTCGAGTAAGTTTCTAATTCTTTGCAACATACGAAATAGTGAAGGCACGAAAGGAAGCCTTAAAGGCATCCCAGTTATTGGAAATGGAGGTGTCAGAGGGAATATTGAACTGAAAAAATTCATGAATAAAAGCAGTGGCTCTGTGATAAACACATTATCTGATAATAAAGAATTATTAAACTTCCAACGGTTGAATTTTGAGGAGCTTAAGGAAAAATCCAAAGCAGTAAGAACTGGTGCATGGTCGGAAAATAGAACCAATCTCTGATGATTGGATGGAGGGGAGTAGTAGTTTACTAACCAAAATATAATCAATCCTGGAGCGTGTTTGATGAACATGAGAGAAGAAAGTAAACTCAAGAGAGTCAGGTTAACAAGTCTTCCAAACATCATATAATGAACGAGAGGCAATGGCCGATTGGAATGCCTTATGGGTTTTATCAGGGTTAAACTTACATTTAGATTGTCTGTCAGAGAAGGGGTCCAACCATTGGTTAAAATCACCAGCAATAATTATATTAGAGCATTTGATGGAGGAAAGTAAAATCTTAATGTCATTCCAAAAATCAGGATCTGGTCTAACTGGGCCGTAAATATTCAATAAGACCAGTTCCTTGTTTTGCAAAACAACCCTAGCCATTACCCATCGACCATCAGCATCATTTTGCGTAGATAAAATGTGTGCAGACAATGACTTATGGAACAATATAGCAACACCCCCTTTCTTATTTGAGGCAGGAGAATTAACAACTTTGACCCACCCACTGTCGTTTTAACTTAAGCGATTCCGCTTCATTACAATGCGTTTCTTGAATAAAAGATACCTGAGAGTTTAGTTTAGATAAGTGAGAAAGTACCTTTTGACGTTTGACGGGATTTCCAAGACCACGAACATTCCACGTAACAATATTACACATGATGAGGGATTAGGGGGATAATACAAATAAAACGCTGGTACACCTCAGGGAAACATCTAAAACGAAAGAAATTGTACGATTGAGATAAATAAAAGAGATACAATACTGATCAACGATCAGTACTAATAGACACATGCAACAAATTGAACAACACCAAATGGAAAGAACAAATGAACAATAAAAAGAAAGAAGAGACAATAAAAGAGAGGGAAAGCTAAAAAAGAAAGAGAAGATAGATCAAGGATAGACATCCAGATCTAAGCGATAACAACAGTAAGTGATGCATGGGGTGCAACAGTACCGACGAGAGAAGAAACAGCAGAAAAGAAAAGGTAAAAAAGAATAGAATTATGAATCAGCCAAATAAGTATGATATATGAAAGAGGCAAGTACTCAAGGACGATTAGGAGATTCAGTTGCAGAGTTTGGAGAAATTGTAGACAGAGACTGGAGAAAAGACCTCATTTTAAGAGGATCATCAAAAGAACGTGTGGAACCATCGTGAGTAATTTTACATAAACACGGATGAAGAATACCATATCGAATGTTCAATTGTCTCATTTGAGGACGAAGAGCCAAAAATTATTTCCTTCGTGCATTAGTAGCGTTGGAGAGATCCTGTGATAAGAAGATGTTATGACCAGACCACTTGAGATTATGTTTCGCTCTAGCAGCAGCAAGAACTCGCATTAAATCAGTAAATTCCAGAAACAACATAATAATTCCTCTAGGTTTGGAAGCATGAGGTTGAAGACGACCAAGTCGATGAGCTCGTTGAATATTTAATGGAGGTTCCGGTGGAAGGTCTAAAAGTTCTGACAAGAATTTCTTTAAGAAGAGAAGCAAATCCGGACCTTCAAAATTTTCTGGCAGGCCATAAAGACGTAGGTTGTTGCGTCTATTACAATTTTCAAGGTCCTCAGTATGGAGCTTGAGACGATGAATTTCCTGTTCCAAAAATGGAATTTTGGTACAGACATCATGAAGGTCACTGATACGATGTTCCATATCTAACACCTTAGCTTCCATAGTAATCCATCTATCTTCTATTTGCTGAAGTTTCTCGTTGGTCGTGGACATAAAAGACTTAAGTCCCCTCACTTCATCTAGAACGCTGTCAAGAACAGGATTTTGAGAAGATAAAATGGGTGAGGGGGGGTCATTTTTGGCTCTCTTAGGTTTGGTACCTGAAGATGACGTTTTAACCGAAATTGGAGCTTCGTTCGCCATTTTGAAATGATGAGGAGGGCGCGAAGTGGTTTTCAATAAAGATTTCAATCTGCCCATATACTCAATGACTACACATCATTAATTAATGAGGAACAGAAAAAAGTACAACACTCTCCGTCAGCACTCGGTTAACATAAAAAACGACGTATATATTTGTAAGGTCAAATGTGCAGTTAACAAGAGGCTAGAAGGTATTGCTAGACTGTGGCAAGAAAAATAATTAAAATAGTCACTTGCGAGGCAAAAAACTAAGAAGCCCAAAAAGGTAGAAAACACCATCATTTGGAGAAGCAGCCATGCATTTAAATAAAGAAGGAGATATGCGTGTTGGTCTTAACTGGTGTAGGATATGAAGAAAGGCAAAAGTTAGCGAGCCATTGATAGAGCCTCTTTTTTTTTTTCTTTTCCTTCTCCTTCCCTTTTTTGTTTTAGATAAATATGTAAGTCATTGAGCAATATTCCATGAAGAAAAATAAAGAAAGTGAGAATAATATAAGAAAAAAAAAAAAAAAAACTGGTGCCGCGCATTTCAGTAAAAGAAAAGCCGATTTACCTTATTAAGGCGAAAAGCTGGCAACCGATGTTCCTCGCTAGACCACGCCCCCCTGTGACAAACGTTTAACAAAAGTATTTTACGCTACTGAACAGTTTTTACAAATGTTTTGGTGGTATACCTGTTCTGAAACTTACAAATTCCTTTAATAACTTTTGATATAAAAAAAAGTCCCACATTTGATGAATAGCCGAAATTGATCATTCTCTGTAGAAAGAGCTGTGTCGTGTGAGTGGATAGGGGTTGAAACAACTTGTTGGGCAATCAAAAAGGTAAAGCTCTTCGGTGGCCTATGTGCACGCGTGACCGTGTCATACAGTCCAGGTTTTTACTTTGCATTACAGTTCTTTTTTGTTTCGCAGTTTTATATAGAGCAAACTCGACCTGTAGGTATCAGAGCGCTTTACGAGCACCAGTTGCGTTACAGACAGACACATTCATTTTTAGGCACAGGTAAATTGGGCAAATTGCCCAGAATCACAGGATGTTTGAGCGACCCTGTCGAGGCTCGAGCCTTGTTCCACACTTTCAGGGTCAGCCGCTTTACCCGTTAAGCCACATCGTCTCCGCAACTTACGTTACATGTCTTAGATGGTGATTAACAAGACTACAAGACCAGGTTGCAAAGTGAAAAAAATCAGACTGAATGGTCAACTTGTGCATGGACTGGATAAACTTAAGGGCTATGGAAACAGATTAAACACTTGCGATGATTTAGAAAAGCTCTTCATTTCCACAGAGCTTGATTGTGCAGTTTGTGACGTGGGAGACCAGGGCTGGTGTCGCTGTGTTCACTGACTCTTTCAACCCCTCACTCCCACAGCACCCTAATGAGAAAGAAGCAGACAAAGCCAGATGCTGTTGTTGGCGAGTTACGTCATGTACCGGCGACTTAATGCAGTGACAGTAGGAGGCGCCACCCTACCTGTTCCAACTGAAGGGTCTTCTGTCCATTCTTGGCGAGATGGTAGGCCGTGCAGCGGCCCTGAATGCCAGCCCCCAGCATGATTCAGTCGTACACAGTGCTGCGGCTAGCATGCTCGTCCATGTTTTCTCGGTCTCTGCAGCTGAATGAACTTTAGCCAAGCATGCGAGGAGGGAGCACAGATCAGGCGTGAGGGAGGAATTGGTGGCGGTGCTGCCACTCAGCTGCCAACTCTCATACTTTTGCTTGAGGGAAGGCTCTGGAAGCAGCGTGGAATCACGCACCCCCATACAGTTGATTACACTTTACGAGATACATATTACTTTCAATTACTTATTGCTCCCATGTTCCTATCCGATGTCTGCCTTCTACACGCCCCTCCTCCTCCACGTGCCCCTGCTTACTACCTTCTTTTATTCTCATAGCCCTTGATGCCCCCTCCGGTTATAAAAACAAGTAAATAAACCAAGCGCGGCCGCTAAAGTCAGCGCTCCGCGCTCCAATGTAATTAAATAAATAAAGACGTGCTGCCGCAAAAGTGAAAGCGGCCCGCGCGGCAAATGAATTAAATAAACAAGCGCGGTCTGGCAATGGTGATCACCTTAGCAGCTGACCTGCAGAAATAAACAAAGGAGCACACCCCATGCCGAAAGAGTGTGGCTTCCCTAAAACGGATGCCGCACAGTTCAAGCGATGCACACCTTGGAAAGACGCCCAAACATGCGCGAGGCCTACCATAAGAAGCCTGACCTAAGGTTAAGACACGAAGAGTAAACAAGACTTCTGAAACATGATCCGTCACTACACGCCTCCGTCTGATAAGAAATATCCTCACTACAGCTGTGAAGCTAACAATCCAGTACGAATGGGCCGTCCAAAAGGGAGATAGGGCGGTAACCAAGAAGCATCCTTTTCAATGGGAAGCCAGTGTTCAACATAAACGCTGACGTGACCCAATGAAAATGACGGGCGGGGCTTCAAGTCCCCTTCTGAAATCTCCTCAATTTCAATAGCCCTCTCAGAGCGAGCAGCACATGCGCACTGCAACGCTAGGCGAGACCTAAAAATGGGACTGTCCCAGCAAATCTGGGGTGCCTTTTCAACCTAACCAGTGCCCAATCTGCCGCCCTTTGCACGCGGCAAAGCCTTATTCTTCTAGGGAAGGTCGAGTCAGGCGAACGTATCTCCCAGGAAATACCTTTGTACACTCCAGGACTGCGGTGTTCTCTAAGATGTCTGAAAGGTGGTATGTTGGCACTATACAAAGGATAGGTCCTATACTAATCTCCAAAGAATAATAATAATAAAAAAGAACATCTCTTTACCTTAAAGGCTAGCACAAGCCTGGCTCTTTCTTCCTCCCACCAGGGAGTCGAAAAAAATCTAAAGTGTATAGAAGCAACATAGGTACTACACAAAATACCAATAAATAAACAAATACATTTATAAATGAAGAAATGTGTCTAACTCGCAAACAATGCCACGTGGCATATCTATCTTTTCTTCAAACACTGCAGGCTATGCAAATGCACTGACGGGCCTGGAATGCAATGATGTGTTGGTGTTACACAAAATGAGGGAATATACAGCGACTACCTTTTTGTACTCAAGAATTGCGATGCGCTCCAAGGTGGTTGAAAGGTGACATGATGGTGCTATACAAAGGACAGGAAATACTAATCTCCAAAGAATAATTTTTAAAAAAAAAAACGTCTCTTTACCTTAAAAGCTAGCACTAGCCCGGCTCTTTCTTCCCCCCACTAGGGGGTCGAAAAGCTCTAAAGTGTATAGACGCAACATGTAGGTACTACACAAAATACCAATAATAAAACAAATACATATATAAATGTAGCTTTTCTCTAATTGCTGCTGGCTATGCAAGAGCACTGACGTGCCTGGAAAGCAACGTATTGGTGCTACACAAAATACCAATACCTATTTCAATAATATATTAATGTATACCAAAAAGCGAGTACTTTCTGCTCTGGAATGTCTGAGTGCTCTGAAGTGCCTGAACGGGAAATTGTTGGCACTATACCAAATATAAGCACACGTTTGAATAAAATAAATGTTGACATCTCCTCTGTGATCATACAGTACCCTGCCTTCCTTATCTAACACTCACCGACTGCCATGTCGACACAATCTGTGAGTTCCTGAATAGTTCGTAAAAGAGGAAAGGTGTTACTTTTATTAATAAAACGTTTAAATCTGTATCTGTATTTGTATCTACAAAGCTCTGTGTTTCGCCTACGACAGATTCTGTGCTTCTGGCAGTCAAACAGAGGGTACATTACACAGACGACAGTGTAAGCCATTGCAGGAAAAAACAAGCAAAGTATGCACTGCACATTATCTGTCTGTTGTTTGCTAAAGCACTGAACTTAACAAGCAGCAAGGAGTAGGAGGTGGTGGCAGAAAGGCACGGTACAGGGTGTTTAAGTGAACTGCAAGCCTGTACAGGCATCAAAGCCCTGAATGGCTTTGCAAACAAAAACCAGGGGTAGGGAGCTGAGACGGCCACTTCTGTTTCTGAGCGTGTGAGAGATAAAGTTCTGAACCAGGGAAACACTGGTTCAAATTCATAAAAATAGTTCCTGCACAGAAAGTAAAATAGAAGAAGTGGAAGAGGACAAGTCCTGAGGGCGATCCATGGGAATCAATAATTGTGAGAAAAACGGTGGACAAGCAGGAATTGTTAACCAATTGGAAACAACATTTTTTAAAGAACACTCTCAAAAGCCAATCAGAAGCTGGAGGTCAACTACTAATGACCAGTGGTGTAATGCTTAGGTATATTGGCGCCACTCAAGAAAATAACACATATATTTGTACATAAAACCACTTATTTGGAAGACGGTGCTGTAAGGTGAGGAGGACCATCAACCTCCCCAAAATAGCGGTCAAAGCCAACAAAATATAGAAAGAAATCCTCAGCACACATCATAGGTGTATCAACAATTTGTTAAGTGCACGATGTAAGCACAAATTATACACAAGTTATTTCAATTCTTATTTTCTTTCTTTATTCTTTTGGTCTTGCTTCAGACAACCAACACGTGTTTCATTGCTTACAAAGGGTAATCGTCCTGCGACTTTCTCAAGGTTATGTCCTTTTTGATAAAGACCTTTCTTTTGTGGTTATATTTCCAACCCACAAAGGCATTCAGTATCTTGCACGACGTCAATAAGGCTGTCCATGCATCTGAGGGATCCTATTTTGTCCCCATATCTTGGGCTTGTGAGTCTGACGGTCTCGTCCCAAACATCGCTCTCCGTGTAGCTCGAGCACGAGAACTACACAGAGAGCGATGTTTGGGACGAGACCGTCAGACTCACGAGCTCAAGATTTGGGGACAAAATAGGATTCCTCAGATGCATGGACTGCCTTATTGACATCGCACCACAAAAGAAATGTCTTTATCAACAAGCATTGGCATAGCCAATAGGTCTCGCCTTTGTGACCTTATAAGTGTTTAGCCATGCAACAGATGATGTTGTTGCACCAAGGATATTATGCTGCATAACTAAATACTTAAAAGTTCCCAAAGGCGAGACCTATTGGCTATGCCAATGCTTGTTCTTTTATGTCAACACTGAAGCTTTTGTATTTGTTTTTTTTTGTACACCTCAGGTTTCCCCAATGTAATACCACCAGGGCTTTAAGTGGGATGAAAAAACTGGGGGGTTCTCTTAAAGGGGCGTGGCCAATGCACTAAAGGGCAGGCTTAAAAACACTTAAGCTAAAAATCTATGATTAACATAGTGCGCCACTCGACTTATATTTTGCAGTTTCTGTCATTGCATCCAGATATCATACAACAAGTCAGGACTATAGGCTTTGTCAATGGTTGTTAGTTGCAGAAGATAAATAAGCAGCAACTTTGGCTTGTATATAATATTGAAAAAGCTTCCATTTAAAGCCCTGGTGACATCACGACAATGTTGCTGCTCCGGAGTTTCAAAAAGAGAAGGGAAATCCAGAGAGAAAATGAATCTCTTTGAAGGATTTCCCTTTCCCTACAACGCTCACCTAGCATGACGTCATGCCGTAACTTCCCCCTGAATATCACTTCAATAGTGTTCTTTTGGATTCTGACTCAAGCGTCACTATGCCAAAATGACATATGTTAACAAACGAAAAAGTTGGGTTTGAGGGCATGTGATCTATATTATTGTAATATCAGGGATTTCCATTGACAAAATCTGGACAACGTAATAATCAGGAGGAATAACTCACAGCTGTTTTTCATAAGTTCTATCCTACTAATGATACTTGAGCCATGTGCATGTCTCTCAAATGGACAGGCCTGTAAACTGCGAATCGAGCTCATTCAAGCCTAGCACAGACAAGCATCAGGCAGAGGTTCCAGAGAGGGTGTGGATCACAGAGCTGCAGACAAGCCCGTGACAGATGCATTCATTCTGCTGAGCAAGCAGCTGAGAGCAGTATTCCCTCAGCTAAACCCCAGCTCTCGTTTCACATCACAGCAGGAGTGTGCTGCTAATTGGCATCTGCAGAACGTTCTGCATAGCCCGGGACATACATGTCTTCAGCCCGTAGCACCTTAAATCACGCGCTTCTGCTCAGCCTGTGTCAGTGTATTACGCCAAATGCCAGCTACGCATTAATTCCGAAAAGTAGGGGAAAAACACCAGAGCAGCCAACTTCTCAGAGAGTCGGTGAAGCAAACACAAAGGAAACTGTGGCTTGGCTATTTATGCTGCAAAAAAGCATATTAAATGAAAGTCACATTTCTTTCACGCTAGATTTATGAGTGATGTGCCCATGTGCCCGTTAAGCCTTAACAAGAATAGTAAATAGCTTTTAAAGCAGTTAGTCACAAAGTTTTTCCAGTTATTTGTCATCCAGGCCAAATCTGCCAGGGTTCCTTAACCCACCCTGGGATGGCTGCCAGAACAGAGATCACAGCCCGTGAGACATGCGGGTTCGGGGATGACTCCACATATAATCCTTTAAAGGTGTTTGTTTAACAAACACCAATTCTTCAAATAATCAGTGTTTGATTTTTACAGCGAGCCTTACGTCAGCATTGACCAAGTACATGTGTTGGGACAATAGGCAATGCTCATTTCTGAGTACTACTGAAGACAGGGGTGACCACCAGTGCCTCTTCCTAGTTGGCACAGCTTGACACAACTCAAAGGCAGGAATCTCTCTTAAATTTTCTTCTTTTAAGGCTCCTACACATACACGCAGGGGATGGTTTGGGCTCAGCTGAGCTGTTTCTGAAGCACCTGGGAGCAGACACAAAGGGGATTACCAGACAAAGGACAACCACAAATCCAAGCCCTAACAAACAGAAGGAATACATAAGATAATTAAAAACAAAAAGGCAGGCAAGCTTTGTCATGACAAAATCAGCAAGGGCCTACATTTTATGTCAAAAGAGAACAGAAAGCTACGAAAACAAGATCTCTTCAAGGTGCTTTGCATTTGAAGAAGGAGAAGTTAAAAAAAAAGACGGCAAAATTGAAAGCAGGGCTGTGCGCGCGCGCGCCGGCAAACACGCGAGTGGTGCATGCGCAGCAGCGCCAAAAGTGAATGTAATCACGCTCCAGATGGCGCCTCGGGCGCTGAAAGCTGGCAGCTGTGCACGTTCACGCTCGTGTGAATGCAAGCTTTAGGCCAGCAAAAGCCGGTGGGTAGCACTATGAAAACCCACTTACTAAATGTCTTGCAGAGCAGCGCAATGCGCTGGCTCAGGCAAGACCTAAAAAGGACCTAGCCTTGAAGAAAGTCGCGGGACGATTTCCCTTTGTAAGCGACGAAACACGTGTTGGCTGTCTGAAGCAAGACCAAAAGAATAAAGAAAGAAAATAAGAATTGAAATAATGTGTGTAATTTGTGCTTACATCGTGCTCTTAACGAATTGTTGATACACCTATGACATGTGCTGAGGATTTCTTTGTAGAAGCTGGAGGTGGGCTGTAAACCCCCTGACTGAATACAGCATGTGGAGAGACAGTGCATGTGCTGCCTAGGCTCGACATAAAAATGACTAGCATCAGAGAAAGAGGTGAGCCTTCCCTATCTCCATTCCCTGACAACACTCCTTTGAGCGAACCAAGAAATGTCAGTTTGTCACGTACATTGTATATTTGGTAACAGTGTTATTTGTGGAGCACCATTATTGTTTATTAAACCATAATTATTTGAGGTTTTTATATAGTGCACATCCGGGTACGAATTTGTTCAAGGTGGTCTCAGATTTGATGCTCAGTCAAAATGGAACAAGGTGAAGTAAAACGCTTAGCACAGGATCACACATTTGGTTAAGTGGGGAATCTGGAATTTGAACCCAAATTTTGTGGTGATATATTTTGCAATTCAGCCATTGGAAGAATATCTCCGTCTTTCCTCCTTTCACTGAACAGTGCTTTGTGTTAATTTATTTCATGCCCTAAATTGTTCCACTATGCCTAATAAATACAAGTATCAAATGTTAATTGTCTTTGGCACGATGCATGCCAATACTGTTAAAAAGTTCCTTCTTGAAAAATAACAAAGTTAACCAGAAGGTAAGGCAGGAGAGTACATTATGTTAATGTTACTTCCTTCACCTGACTTAACAAACAGTAAGGAGAGGGTCAGCACCTCAATGACGTCAAGTACATTGATAAAACAAACAAACAAGCATTGGCAAAGCCAATAAGCCTGACTTTAATGTGGTAAATAAAACGTGAAAATACAGCATGCACAAAAACCTTGAGGTTGGTATTGGCCCAGTTTCTTCCTGATGATCTTCATTACATGGAGTCCTAGCCTTCCTTGTCACAGTCCTTACTTACTGATCATCTGCTCCCTGCTTGCAGAGGTTTTACCCCAAGATAAACCAAAAGGTCCTACCCCACAGATGTCTTTGACTTCCTGACACTTCTCCGATGAACCTTCAAGAATCGAAGCCATTGTTCCGCACTTCCTGTTGTTCCAAGTTTTTCACCACATTTGAATCTATATTTCACCTCCCAAGGGAGGAGTGGGATGGGAAACCTCGACTGTGACGAGGAAGATCAGGACCTGGACTAATGAAGACTACTTTCTATTACTTCCTCCTTAGTCTACCTCATCTAAGTCCTTATTTACTAAACTGATACCAAAGCCAAAACCAAAACCAAACTCAGCTTCAATCCATTCAATAACATACTAGTTACACCTCATTGCAAACCAGACATCAGTTTTATTCACTCCCTTCTTTCTTCAAAGGGCCATCCTGCTACACCATGAAACAAAACTAAGCTGACAAATTTCCCATCAACTACAGCCAGTAATGTCCGATGAAGGTGATGAAGCAGAGTACAGAAGATTTTGTGTGTACCCCGTTCTGACCAATCACCCCCCATAACAAAGTAATATATTAATTTTGTTTGCTGTGTATTAACCAAACACAAATTACATGTGGGAAATGCTCTGCATTAACAGGTTTGATTAACATCTTAATTAATGGTGTAAAACGCACGTTTAATCTATTTTGCGCATTTAAATAGTGTAATAGTGCATGTCTATGTTGTAGTGTACATTGTGCATTGCATGCTGCTTTTGCTTCATTTTAATGGCTTGCAGTGTGATGCTTTTCCGCTAGGTAACAGTTTTTAGGGGATAAATATTAGCCCTGGTGGGTGGGGGGACAGAAAACACTTATTTTCTGTGTATTCACATTTTCTTTGTGTGTGTTTATCGTAGTTTGGCTGGTGGCCAGTTTCAAGATGGCTTCGTTTTTCCCTGTTCTGCGCAGTAGAGAATGCTTGCATCATCTGGCTGGAGGAACCTCGTGTATGCACTGTGCTCCACTGAACTTTGCAACTCCAGCTGACTATGTTCGAGGCCATGCCGGTAGTTGCTGAGAGCCAGAATGATAGCACGAGAACAGCTGAATGCCTGCCAAAGAATGACCACGTAGAAACAGCTGAATCCCTGACACTGAACAGGTGAATCCCTGCCAATGAACCTTTGACTGCCTGCTAATGAACCGTGGACAGTCGAATTTGTATCTATCAGCTTGTCAAACATAAAGTTATTCATGGACATCCTGGGAGCTGAGAACTGCATTGTTATTCATGGACATCCTGGGAGCTGAGAACGACATTGTTATGAACGGACATCCTGAGAGCTGAGAACTGCATTGTCATGACCAATCAGAGCAAGAGAAACAACAGGAGTTGAAACATTTGAGGGTAGAGAGCCAGCAAACACAGTATAAATATCAGACCAAAATTGGGGTTTGGTCTGAGAAAAGGCGAAGGAGAAAATCTGCTTTGGAGAGATGCTGGGAGCTTGGAATTATGCCAGACTGTGCACTGATGACCCCTGTAGGTTCGAGATCGTTGCGGGACACTAGCCTGGGTGAGAGAAGTCGTTGAGGAGGTCAAGGGTTAATTAAGTAAGTTGGGGTTTTAGTGCTGGGTAAGAAGGTTTTAGTGTAGGAAATCTTTAGAATTAAATGCATGTTTTTAACTATGGTTCACTGATCCTTCATTTTGGAACCCTCTGTCAGTTACATGACCAAGGATTGATTTTTAACCATTTTGAGAATAATGAAATTAATGCAAACCTACATTTTCTCTTCATGACTTTTATTAAACAGTTTCTTGATTTATGTCCTGAATAAATGGCAATGCTCAAGTGAAAATTAATAGTGAGAGAATAAATGCTAATTTCCTTTATGCAAATTAATTACATAAAATCTTTTAAATTATTTCAGGTGTTTGTGATTCTTTTAGAGTCAATTCATTATGCAATTCAATATATTGTTGTAGTGAGGTTATGCTGGTCTTGACAATCACCATCAACCAATCCAACTAATTGGTCCGTCAACCAAGTGGGTGGAGTGCCTTGATGTTAAAGCTAGGATTCTACAGATGCAGATGTACATAATGTATTTAATGTAAATATTTTTCCTATAGGTAATAAGGTACCTCCCCACATGTCCAGCGCTTGAATTTCTCATCCCTCCTGTGTGTGCAGACTCAGTGAGAGAAACGTGTGAGTGTTGGTGTTATGGGCCCCACCAATGACTGTGTGTGTGAATGAGCTAGTATGACGTCGGGTCTGCGACGCAGGGAGGGTATCGGTATATGTTATTCCTCATTCTCCCCAGTCTTGCGCTGGAACAGTTTTTCTGATAGCAAGCTGATGGTTTTTATTGTTTTGGTGATTATTGCCTGTAAATAGCTTATTGATTATTGGAAAGTATTGGTTTATGTATTAACACTCTATGTTGAGTCACGTTGAGTTCTATGTTGTTTGCACGGCTTCTGGGAGGTAGGAAGTCGGAAGTTTGTAACGGTTCCGTAGTAGAGCAGAGGTAAGCGCTGCTCTCGGGAAAGACAGAATTGTTGTTGCCCTGTAGGTACACAGGGGAAACGTGTAACGAGTGAAGTTGCACGACGCATTGTCTGGGTTCGGTTTGGTGACATCGTAGTGTGTTGCCATTAGAAGTATCTCCTGTATGAAAGAAGTGTATGGTAGCGAAGGTCACCTGTGAAATTTTGGTCTTAGGTACCAGGAGTCCAAAAGGCACTCTGATAGCGCTTATCACTGGAAAGGTAATAGGTGTTCCCTAAGCTTGTTAGAAGGATAAAGTAGAGGGACGTGCTACTTTGTTAACGAATGTCATAATTCTGTAGTAGGACAGACTGTTCGCTGTTCTCGGTAAAGACAGAATTCTGCGTGAATTAACTACATTTTTCCTGTGTGAAAGTGCATTCGGGTTAATTGCGAAACTCTGGTTTTATTTCTCAGGAGCATTGGGTCTCCAACTAGGGTGCCGATTACGATCCTGTAAAAACCGGGTACGAACCATCGGACGGAGCATATTTTCCGTCCGACGCGTACCCGGTCGTAACAATATCCAAACATGGAAGTACGATTCGCACGGAAATACTATTTCCGTACGAATCGTACAAAACCCCGACCGACGAAAATAAACATACAAATGTGATCCGGGAAAGCGCCGACGTGACGTCGGGACGCACGCAGCCTGCCATTCACGAACCAGGAAGTACGATTCGCACCGACGTCATCCCGCACGGAGAATATTTTCCGGCAGCCAAAAACTGCCGGGAAATCAGGACGACGCGAACAAGGAGTACCTGCACGCGACGGACAGACATGGACCCGAACTTACGTGTCATCCCGGCCCTCATAGCAGTCGACCTCCTCTACAGGTTACGACGCAGACGCCGCAGAAGGTCAGAACAACAAAGGGAGGGGGAAAAGGGGGGGGGGCAGGAGCAGGGGCAGGCCACAAAACCCCCACCAAAGTCACACAGCACACATGCCCTGGACATACCTGACCCCCAGGCCCTGGTCACTACGAGGGGGTGGGGGCGTGTCCAGCAAAGCCAGCGTCCGCCACAACGGAAGTGGTTGACGACGCGAACCGGCAACACAACAATACAGGTGCGTCCCGTACCCACGCCTTAAGAGCGTGGGTACGAGTCGTACCACGCCCACACCTACGTCACCCCAACAATGGCGGGACGGCTGTACCCACGTGGCAAAGGCCTGGGTACGGCCCGCACAAGCATTCCACAGCGTGGGTACGGATATGTACGGACCGTACCCCCACCCCCGTATGCATGGAGCGTACCCCCCACCCCAACAGTGTAAGTACGACCCGTACCCTCACCCGCGCATGTATGGAGCGTACCCCCACCCCAACTGTGTATGTATGACCCGTACCCTCACCCACGTACATATGGAGCGTACCCCCATGCCAACAGTGTACGTACGGACCGTACCCCCACCCCGTATGCATGGAGCATACCCCCCACCCCAACAGTGTAAGTACGACCCGTACCCTCACCCGCGTATGTATGGAGCGTACCCCCACCCCAACCGTGTAAGTACGACCCGTACCCTCACCCGCGTACGTATGGAGCATACCCCCCATGCCAACAGTGTACGTACGGACCGTACCCCCCACCCCGTATGCATGGAGCGTACCCCCACCCCAACCGTGTATGTACGACCCGTTCCCTCACCCGCGTATGCATGGAGCGTACCTACACCCCAACCGTGTATGTATGACTCGTACCCTCACCCGCGTACGTATGGAGCGTACCCCCCACCCCAACAGTGTATGTATGACCCGTACCCTCACCCGCGTATGTTTGGAGCATACCCCCACCCCAACCGTGTATGTACGACCCGTACCCTCACCTGCGTATGTATGGAGCATACCCCCATGCCAACAGTGTACGTATGAACCGTACCCCCACCCCCGTATGCATGGAGCGTACCCCCACCCCAACCGTGTATGTACGACCCGTACCCTCACCCGCGTATGCATGGAGCGTACCTCCACCCCAACCGTGTATGTACGACCCGTACCCTCACCCACGTATGCATGGAGCATACCTCCACCCCAACCGTGTATGTACGACCCGTACCCTCACCCACGTATGCATGGAGCGTACCTACACCCCAACCGTGTATGTATGACTCGTACCCTCACCCGCGTACGTATGGAGCGTACCCCCCCCCCCAACAGTGTATGTACGACCCGTACCCTCACCCGCGTATGTATGGAGCGTACCCCCACCCCAACCGTGTATGTACGACCCGTACCCTCACCCGCATACGTATGGAGCTTACCCCCATGCCAACAGTGTACGTACGGACTGTACCCCCACCCCGTATGCATGGAGCGTACCCCCACCCCAACCGTGTATGTACGACCCGTACCCTCACCCGTGTATGCATGGAGCGTACCTCCACCCCAACCGTGTATGTACGACCCGTACCCTCACCCACGTACGTATGGAACGTACCCCCCATGCCAACAGTGTACGTACGGACCGTACCCCCACCCCGTATGCATGGAGCATACCCCCACCCCAACCGTGTATGTACGACCCGTACCCTCACCCGCGTATGCATGGAGCGAACCCACACCCGTGTATGTCCTAAGCGTACATATCCTGAAATAGGAGGGTTGGGTGCAGAGTCCTCCCAGCAGTGCCCAGTCATAAGAGGGGTGTGTGCAGAGTCCTCCCAGCAGTGCCCAGACACAGGAGGGGTGGGTGCAGAGGCCTCCCAGCAGTGCCCAGACACAGGACGGGTGTGTGCAGAGGCCTCCCAGCAGTGCCCAGACACAGGAGGGGTGTGTGCCTAACACTCACAGCAGTGCCCAGACACAAGAGGGGTGGGTGCCTAACACTCACAGCAGTGCCCAGACACAGGAGTGGTGGGTGCAGAGTCCTCCCAGCAGTGCCCAGTCACAAGAGGGGTGTGTGCAGAGTCCTCCCAGCAGTGCCCAGACACAGGAGGGGTGGGTGCAGAGTCCTCCCAGCAGTGCCCAGACACAGGAGGGGTGTGTGCAGAGGCCTCCCAGCAGTGCTCAGACACAGGAGGGGTGGGTGCCTAACACTCCCAGCAGTGCCCAGACACAGGAGGAGTGTGTGTGCAGAGTCCTCCCAGCAGTGCCCAGTCATAAGAGGGGTGTGTGCAGAGTCCTCCCAGCAGTGCCCAGTCATAAGAGGGGTGTGTGCCTAACACTCACAGCAGTGCCCAGACACAGGAGGGGTGGGTGCCTAACACTCCCAGCAGTGCCCCCACCCCGTATGCATGGAGCGTACCCCCACCCCAACCGTGTATGTACGACCCGTACCCTCACCCACGTATGCATGGAGCGTACCTCCACCCCAACCGTGTATGTACGACCCGTACCCTCACCCACGTACGTATGGAGCGTACCCCCCATGCCAACAGTGTACGTACGGACCGTACCCCCACCCCGTATGCATGGAGCGTACCCCCACCCGAACCGTGTATGTACGACCCGTACAGTGCCCAGTCATAAGAGGGGTGTGTGCAGAGTCCTCCCAGCAGTGCCCAGTCATAAGAGGGGTGTGTGCCTAACACTCACAGCAGTGCCCAGACACAGGAGGGGTGGGTGCCTAACACTCACAGCAGTGCCCAGACACAGGAGGGGTGGGTGCCTAACACTCACAGCAGTGCCCAGACACAGGAGGGGTGTGTGCCTAACACTCACAGCAGTGCCCAGACACAGGAGGGGTGGGTGCCTAACACTCACAGCAGTGCCCAGACACAGGAGGGGTGGGTGAAGAGGCCTCCCAGCAGTGCCCAGTCACAAGAGGGGTGTGTGCAGAGTCCTCCCAGCAGTGCCCAGACACAGGAGGGGTGGGTGCAGAGTCCTCCCAGCAGTGCCCAGACACAGGAGGGGTGTGTGCAGAGGCCTCCCAGCAGTGCCCAGACACAGGAGGGGTGTGTGCCTAACACTCACAGCAGTGCCCAGACACAAGAGGGGTGGGTGCCTAACACTCACAGCAGTGCCCAGACACAGGAGTGGTGGGTGCAGAGTCCTCCCAGCAGTGCCCAGTCACAAGAGGGGTGTGTGCAGAGTCCTCCCAGCAGTGCCCAGACACAGGAGGGGTGGGTGCAGAGTCCTCCCAGCAGTGCCCAGACACAGGAGGGGTGTGTGCAGAGGCCTCCCAGCAGTGCCCAGACACAGGAGGGGTGGGTGCCTAACACTCCCAGCAGTGCCCAGACACAGGAGGAGTGTGTGTGCAGAGTCCTCCCAGCAGTGCCCAGTCATAAGAGGGGTGTGTGCAGAGTCCTCCCAGCAGTGCCCAGTCATAAGAGGGGTGTGTGCCTAACACTCACAGCAGTGCCCAGACACAGGAGGGGTGGGTGCCTAACACTCCCAGCAGTGCCCCCACCCCGTATGCATGGAGCGTACCCCCACCCCAACCGTGTATGTACGACCCGTACCCTCACCCACGTATGCATGGAGCGTACCTCCACCCCAACCGTGTATGTACGACCCGTACCCTCACCCACGTACGTATGGAGCGTACCCCCCATGCCAACAGTGTACGTACGGACCGTACCCCCACCCCGTATGCATGGAGCGTACCCCCACCCCAACCGTGTATGTACGACCCGTACAGTGCCCAGTCATAAGAGGGGTGTGTGCAGAGTCCTCCCAGCAGTGCCCAGTCATAAGAGGGGTGTGTGCCTAACACTCACAGCAGTGCCCAGACACAGGAGGGGTGGGTGCCTAACACTCACAGCAGTGCCCAGACACAGGAGGGGTGGGTGCCTAACACTCACAGCAGTGCCCAGACACAGGAGGGGTGTGTGCCTAACACTCACAGCAGTGCCCAGACACAGGAGGGGTGGGTGCCTAACACTCACAGCAGTGCCCAGACACAGGAGGGGTGGGTGAAGAGGCCTCCCAGCAGTGCCCAGTCACAAGAGGGGTGTGTGCAGAGTCCTCCCAGCAGTGCCCAGTCATAAGAGGGGTGTGTGCAGAGTCCTCCCAGCAGTGCCCAGTCATAAGAGGGGTGTGTGCCTAACACTCACAGCAGTGCCCAGACACAGGAGGGGTGGGTGCCTAACACTCCCAGCAGTGCCCAGACACAGGAGGGGTGTGTGCAGAGGCCTCCCAGCAGTGCCCAGTCACAAGAGGGGTGTGTGCAGAGTCCTCCCAGCAGTGCCCAGTCATAAGAGGGGTGTGTGCAGAGTCCTCGCACCAGTGCCCAGTCATAAGAGGGGTGTGTGCCTAACACTCACAGCAGTGCCCAGACACAGGAGGGGTGGGTGCCTAACACTCCCAGCAGTGCCCAGACACAGGAGGGGTGGGTGCCTAACACTCACAGCAGTGCCCAGACACAGGAGGGGTGGGTGCAGAGTCCTCCCAGCAGTGCCCAGACACAGGAGGGTTGTGTGCAGAGGCCTCCAGCAGTGCCCAGACACAGGAGGGGTGGGTACCTAACACTCCCAGCAGTGCCCAGACACAGGAGGGGTGTGTGCAGAGGCCTCCCAGCAGTGCCCAGTCACAAGAGGGGTGTGTGCAGAGTCCTCCCAGCAGTGCCCAGTCATAAAAGGGGTGTGTGCCTAACACTCACAGCAGTGCCCAGACACAGGAGGGTGGGTGCCTAACACTCCCAGCAGTGCCCAGACACAGGAGGGGTGGGTGCCTAACACTCACAGCAGTGCCCAGACACAGGAGCGGTGGGTGCAGAGTCCTCCCAGCAGTGCCCAGACATATGAGGGGTGGGTGCCTATCACTCCCAGCAGTGCCCAGACACAGGAGGGGTGGGTGCCTAACACTCCCAGCAGTGCCCAGACACAGGAGGGGTGTGTGCAGAGTCCTCCCAGCAGTGCCCAGTCATAAGAGGGGTGTGTGCAGAGTCCTCCCAGCAGTGCCCAGTCATAAGAGGGGTGTGTGCCTAACACTCACAGCAGTGCCCAGACACAGGAGGGGTGGGTGCCTAACACTCCCAGCAGTGCCCAGACACAGGAGGGGTGTGTGCAGAGGCCTCCCAGCAGTGCCCAGTCACAAGAGGGGTGTGTGCAGAGTCCTCCCAGCAGTGCCCAGTCATAAGAGGGGTGTGTGCAGAGTCCTCGCAGCAGTGCCCAGTCATAAGAGGGGTGTGTGCCTAACACTCACAGCAGTGCCCAGACACAGGAGGGGTGGGTGCCTAACACTCCCAGCAGTGCCCAGACACAGGAGGGGTGGGTGCCTAACACTCACAGCAGTGCCCAGACACAGGAGGGGTGGGTGCAGAGTCCTCCCAGCAGTGCCCAGACACAGGAGGGTTGTGTGCAGAGGCCTCCCAGCAGTGCCCAGACACAGGAGGGGTGGGTACCTAACACTCCCAGCAGTGCCCAGACACAGGAGGGGTGTGTGCAGAGGCCTCCCAGCAGTGCCCAGTCACAAGAGGGGTGTGTGCAGAGTCCTCCCAGCAGTGCCCAGTCATAAAAGGGGTGTGTGCCTAACACTCACAGCAGTGCCCAGACACAGGAGGGTGGGTGCCTAACACTCCCAGCAGTGCCCAGACACAGGAGGGGTGGGTGCCTAACACTCACAGCAGTGCCCAGACACAGGAGCGGTGGGTGCAGAGTCCTCCCAGCAGTGCCCAGACATATGAGGGGTGGGTGCCTATCACTCCCAGCAGTGCCCAGACACAGGAGGGGTGGGTGCCTAACACTCCCAGCAGTGCCCAGACACAGGAGGGGTGTGTGCAGAGTCCTCCCAGCAGTGCCCAGTCATAAGAGGGGTGTGTGCAGAGTCCTCCCAGCAGTGCCCAGTCATAAGAGGGGTGTGTGCCTAACACTCACAGCAGTGCCCAGACACAGGAGGGGTGGGTGCCTAACACTCCCAGCAGTGCCCAGACACAGGAGGGGTGTGTGCAGAGGCCTCCCAGCAGTGCCCAGTCACAAGAGGGGTGTGTGCAGAGTCCTCCCAGCAGTGCCCAGACACGTCAGGGGTGGGTGCAGAGTCCTCCCAGCAGTGCCCAGACACAGGAGGGGTGTGTGCAGAGGCCTCCCAGCAGTGCCCAGACACAGGACGGGTAGGTGCCTAACACTCACAGCAGTGCCCCTGCAAAGAAAAGGGTGGAGTACCCATAGATCCAATGCCCACAAATGTCAGTCAGGTGCACAAAGATCCTGCAGTACATGTACCACATGTGTGCGAGGCTGGGAGTATACACATGCATAGCGCCGAAAAGAAAACATGTCCACATGAAGTCATGACAACAGTCTACATACACAAGTACAGTGACCACCAAGGACGCCACGAATGATGCAGGTGGAGACATCGCTCAGCATGCATGGCCCAAGTCTAACGAGTCCGTCACACACCCAGCCAATGTAGACACAGCTCAGCACCACATATTGGAAAGACCCTGCAGGGAAGATGTCAGGTTACACAGAGGAAGGAACACACCTTGGGACGATGTCACCATGCAGTAACTGCTTACATGAACAAAGTTATGTAGCCAACAGCTTGCGATGGCACACAGATACCAGGATCCACCCTATGACCAGCACAAGACTACAATTCCCACACACCCAACACATAATCACCACCCAAAATAATGGGGCCGGTCCACCAACAGCAATACCAGACAGACAGTAGTGTACTAAGGAAAAATAAATTGCTTTATTCAGCATCCAAAAATCTGTTTGTCCCTTGAAAGTTCAAAATGTACAATGCCCATAGGGCAATCCAAAGTTCAAATCCAGGTGGGGGACACAGTGGGACGCGTGTTCCCTAGCTTGCCTGCACAGTCAGACTCCTTCGTCTTCCACAGGGGGGGGGGCATCATGTGGGGGGGAAGGACCAGGCACCGCAGGGACATGAGGGCGAAGGGTAGGCGTCGTGGGTGCAGGGATGGAGGACTCCACCACAGGGGGTGGGGCAGGGCCAAAGGCGGAGGCCAGGATGGCGCTGCACACCTTAGCAAGGTCCTCCAGCGACTCCCCTGCACCCGAAGGAACCACAGGCCCCAAGGAGGGGGGGGGGGGTCAGAGGGATGGGTCGCAGCGCCACTGGGGGAGGGTGTGGACAGGGGGGGGGACTCAACCACCCTGACCGGGGACTCCCTTGACCGCTTGCGGGGTGGTGTCACTGTGGGGCTCAGGGACAGAGCGGCCATGAAGGAGTCTTTGCCGGATATGTGGCCAGGAGAGCTGAGGGGAGGGGATTTGGAGGGAGTGGATTTGGTGGAATGCGGACTCCCACTCTGGCTGCGTGTCTTACGTTTGCCCCCCGACCCAGTGGGTTTGCCTACTTCACCCTGTGTGTGCGTGCCAGGAGGTGTGCGTTTGACCTTCCCTGCTGGTGTGGTGCCTGTGTCTGTTGTGGTGGGTGCATGCTGACGTCTGGGTGTACGTGGGACAGGCATGGGAGTGGGAAGTGTGGATGGGTCAGGGGTAGGGGGTTGGACGAAGCGCTGCAGGAGACCCACTGCTGCAGTCAGTGTCGAGTCAATGGACCTCAGCAAGTTGCGTTGGTCAGCCTGTGATGAGAAAATGCCCTCCAAGTATGCCTCCATGTTGTTCAGCACTTGGCTGTGGCCATGGAGGACATTAAGCATCGCAGCCTGACCAACCTGCAACTGCCGCTGGATGTCCACAGACTCGGCATTGGCAGCAGCAGTGGAGACAGGGGCAGGGGGTGCGGTGCCTGGCAGGAAGGAAACATGTGGTAACTGGGCACGCTGGGAAGGGACACAAGCAAGTGGGAGGTGGCTGATGGCAATGGAGGGGGCGGGGCGAGATGTTGTGCCGCTGTCAGCTGCTGGTGCAGCCTCCGCCCACTCGGAGAGATCATCCTCGGACCCGTCAGCTTCATATTCTGTGGTGGCAGTGAACAGGTCCTCGGCCTCACTCTCCTCCGCCTCAGTTCCACTCGATGTGCCAGCCACGATGTCACCGCTGGCACTGGTTCTCGGTCCCTCCGCTCCATCTGTGCTGATGTCCCCCTCCGTGTCCCCCGACGATGCTGTGGGCAAGGTGAAGAGACAGCAATTAATCATACACCTGTATACATATGTCACATGAGTCCAATCTACATAGGTTACAGTGCATAGCCTGAAAAGAAAGATGAGTAACATCTACAAAACAAGGTACATATGTAGGGCATGCAACACACAGTTGGTTGACCCACCATGCCACTTAAAAACTATGGAGAGCATGACACAATAGCAAATTACATGAAATGGATTTTGACAGAGGAGCCAGGCCCAGGCACTGCATCTGCACCACACAGCGTCGCCGAAAATAGGGATGAGCAGGGACCATATCCATGAACTTGAGGCACATGCTGCATAGGTAATACTGAAAACATGCCCACCATGACTGGCTCACTGCACCTTGAGTGTATGTCCAGACAAACATCACACACTGGCCAGACCTAGCAAGGAGATATCAGGTTTTGACATGTAGGCTTTGCCCGCACCAACCACCCCCTACATGAGACAATTAGTTGAGACACAGGAAGCACTTACATCTCTTAGTCTGGGTGAAATACATATGGGCTGCATAAATGCAAGATTAGACACCAAATACCCAAGGTGCGCCTGTCCAAATAATCATATACAAATGGTCATCATCAGATGATTGTAACAAGACACACAGGCACTGGCCACCGTGAGTATGAACAAGGAAAATCAGGTCAGGCTGTACAGTGGACACTTGTACTACATTTTACGTCAATATACATGGTGCCAGGGGACAATGGCACAGAGCACAACCTATGCTGTAGACACTGAGAGTGTCCACATTTTGTGATGACACACATGACACCTATGAAAATATGCCCCAGGGGACAGTAGTGGCCACACAACTCCATGGTCCTGAATGGGAATGACTGCAACACACGCCACCATCCCTGCACCAATGCGTATCGCACACTCATGCACATCATGTCACAGGCCACAACATAGGACATGCGTGCTGTAAGGCATGACACTTGAGAGACTAACTCCCATGTCTGGACTCAGCATCAGTGCCAACTGACATGGAACCCACAAGTACTGAACTGGACAGGGCACAGGCAAGGTCCCAAAACCTGTTACACACCACCCCCACACATGATGCTACAGGCATTGTTCACGTGGATAAAGTGCCAGCCTAGATAACCTTGTGAAGGAGTGACTACACACAGACCAGGGAACACATTGCAAGGAGGGGAAGGGAGGCAGGAGAGCACCGCTATACTGTGGATAACAGGATCTGCACAGCACCTTTAACCCCCTTCTGTGCCACGCCCTTTCCCCCTCCTGTGCCGGGCGTTTTATTAGTGGGTGGGGTTCATGACGAGATAGCCTCGTCATGGGCACAGCGCGACCGTGCTCCATGACGAGACTATCTTGTCATGGGCACTGAAGAGGTTAAACCCTGGCAGTGTATCCATGCAACTGTGCACTTACAAATGCTGGTAACACACAACAAACACACATGTACCTACCCCCTTCCTGCTGCTGCTTCTCCTGTAAGCGCCTGTCCAAGTCTGGAAAGACCACCGCCAGCACACGCTTGTGGATGTGGGTCAGACGGCGGCGCCCGCGGTTCTTATGGGTCTCAGGTGAGTCCCCCAGCAGGACCCGTGCGATCCTCCGGGTCCAGCACCGGATATCCTGCCAGCGTTTTCTCACCTGGGCCAGGCGCCGCTTGCGACCCTCCGTCCTCCTCACGGCACTGACGGCGTTCATCCAGATCTGCTTCTTGGCAGAGGCGCCTACCTGTGAGGATGAACAAGTGACACTACATCAATACACCTGGCACATGTCACAGAGACACATATTAGAACTAATTTGCTGTTTACAACAAGGCATAGTATGCATCCAACGCATTGCACCTTTGTCATAGGGACATGATCCTCTGGGGAAGGGCAAAAGCAGTACGTGCCATTGAAAGTACACAGGTGGAATGAGGGCAACGACACAATCAATGATCCAGGCTCACACTGTGCATCACAAGCTACACCAGGATTATGTGCAGCACCTCTAAGCAGTCACATGCCACAGGCCACTCAGCAGAGTACACAGACACACACAGGCACAGGACATTCACCTGCCATTGCCAAATGCAGCGACAAACCTCACTCTGCACATGTGCCACTAGACGGGGGGGGCTCACAGGTGTGGGGCTGGCTCTGCACGTCAGACACACAGCACTGCTCCCTGCTCACATCAGATGGGCAGGGTATATCCATCCCTCATGCAGCCCGGGTGCTACACTCCACATATGCACCCACCCACATGACAGGGGACTTACACACACACCCATGTCCAGGGTACGAACACATCATGTGGACACTCTCAGCACAGGTACACAGACCTAACACACATCTGTGGGTACAGTCACCTGTCACACTGGGCTGACCACATAATCAAATGAGGACTGTAGAGGCTACATTCCCAGGAGGACAAGACAGGCAGAATGTGGCATGCACCATGCAGTGATTGTCACAGTAAACACAATGCAAGTGAGGACGGCAGACATGCACCACAGCATGCTCTGGCTGGGAGACATCAGGCATTCCCCCCCCTGAGACCCCTCTACAGTACATAGCATGTGTGTCACACCTGGACACAATTCCAGAAGTCACAGTCACAAAAAAGGGACACAGTCTGTGCTAGTAGACTCTGCACTCACCTGATACCCTGGTCGCCCATACAGCAGGGGGTACTGTGGGAGGATCACATCCAGCAATGCCCGGTTCTCCTCCAGGGTGAAAGGCTGTGCCCTCTCCACAGACCTTGACATGGTTCCATGGAATCAGGAGCAGCAGCTGGGTCGTAGAATCCAAAGATGTGCAGGCAAGTGCTCCCTCATGGGACCTGGCTGCCTTATATCTGCCTTGCTGGCCTGTTTCATGCACAGGAGTACAGAGTGATTGGTCACCCACATTTGCATCCTATGTTTCCTCCAATCCCTTCAAACCTAGCACAGTCAGTGGGTTTTTATTGTTTTTTTTCTTCAGCATGATGTCAACTCCAGAACCACATTGCAACAAAGTAGATTCATTCAAACTGACTTCTGCTGTGCACCTTCCGGAAAAATTTCAAACTTTAAACTTGGTCTCCATGACAACCAGCATGCATGTAGGCCTTTATACTTGTCCCTCATGTGTCCCCTATGTAATTTGGAGTTTCACACACAGGTACGGTGCGTACCGGGGCCCTAGGGCACCCCAAATGCATAGCAACGGCCCGTACAGGCGTGTGTACGGTCCGTATCACTATGGGTGTGCTCGCGTATGCGTACCCATAGTGATAGTGAGCGTACAGGCGTGTGTACGGTCCGTATCACTATGGGTGTGCTCGCGTATGCGTACCCATAGTGATAGTGAGCGTACAGGTGTGTGTACGGTCCGTATCACTATGGGTGTGCTCGCGTATGCGTACCCATAGTGATAGTGAGCGTACAGGCGTGTGTACGGTCCGTATCCCTATGGGTGTGCTCGTGTATGCGTACCCATAGTGATACGGACCGTACACACGCCTGTACGCTCACTATCACTATGGGTACGTATACGCGAGCACACCCATAGTGATACGGACCGTACACATGCCTGAACGCTCACTATCACTATGGGTGTGCTCGCGTATGCGTACCCATAGTGATACGGACCGTACACACGCCTGTACGCTCACTATCACTATGGGTGTGCTCGCGTATGCGTACTTATAGTGATACGGACCGTACACGCGTGCGTACGCTCACTATCACTATGGGTACGCATACGGCAGCACTCCCATAGTGATAGGGAACGTACACAGGCCCTCTGAGCGAATGTACGGTGCCTTTCACACATCACAGTGGTGACAGGCAGCACACAGGAAGGAATAGAGCTGACATACTTGTCCATGGATGGACATCAAGGCATTGTCTGGGCAGTACTACATGTGTGGGGCACAGGTGTGAAAGGCTGTGATGTGGCACATTACTCCTGAGTCGAGAAGGCAACAGATGTATGATGAGATGTGTACAGATGTTATGTGTGACGGTGCAATGTGTGCCAGGCATGCCCTTAACTCCTTTGACATGTGTGCATGTCGTACTGCACACTTGGGATGAGCGTCACTGGCATGGCACAGTCAACAACACACGCAAGTGTCCCCTGATGCCCGCTACAGGGGTTACCACACCAGACATGTGACTACCCACGGTGCACGATGTGTCTATGTCATGTATGTGTGGGGTGTTCCCATTAGCTTGATGTTGGTGCTCCCTCAAAAGCATCAGCTGTTGCAGCAACCAACATGTGTCTGTGTGTAGATGGACATGGCACACTGTTACGCACACCAGGCCACATGTGGTATCGGATGTGAGGTGCGTATGTATGCATGGGACACGGAGTAGCATAACAAGGACATGTCTGCATCCTCTCAATGAATGTGTGGTGAGTCATTACATGTACACCTTCATGGCAAGGTGTGTGGGCTGTCCTAGTGTAATGTCATGTGACCTGTGGCTCTAGTGTTCCGCTACCTGTCTCTGAAATCGACATCCTACTTCTGCTGATGTGTTGATGTATGTCTTTCCTGTGTTGCGTCTGGCTGTCCACTTACACTGGGACACAGCTAATCCCATGCCATGGCATGTGGAGGTTCACAATCTTCATGTGTAGCTGGGTCTTGGTAGGAGTGTCACCTGGCAGCCATACGTGTCCAGGGCATGTGGCACATACCTGACTCCGTATGTAGCATATGTGTATTGACAGATTAACATGTGCTCAGTACAAATAAATTGTTGTTGTAGTGCACTCACTCTTCCTTGTCACTTCCAAATTACTGCAGAGCGCCGCCTCTTCCCCGACCAATTCCGGACTTGGCTGACATGCGGGAGAATGACTGTATACGGTGCTACCGCTTCCCCCAACCGTTGATTGAGGAGTTGACGGCAAGGCTGGCACCACACCTGCAACCACTGCACAGGTATCCTACGGCACTGACACCCAAGCTGAAGGTAATGGCAGCCCTACATTTTCTTGCCACGGGTACCTTTCAATATACCATAGCACATGTTGGTGGCATGTCCCAGAGCATGTTCAGCCGTGTGCTGCATGATTTCTTAGAGGCCATGTTGCTTCACCTGGATGAGTTCATCCATTTCCAAACTCCTGAACTGTTGACTGGTGTCAAGCGTGGATTCTATGCCCTGGGAGGGATGCCCCATGTCATTGGGTCCATAGATGGGACACATGTGGCTTTGGTACCACCACAGGCACAGGGGGTAGCGTACAGGAATCGCAAACACTACCACTCCATCAATGCCCTTGTGGTGTGTCTGTCCAACATGGTGATTTCACATGTCTGTGCTCATTTTCCAGGATCAGCACACGAGGCCTACATCATGAGGCGTAGCAGGGTGCCTGAAATGATGACGCAGCTGCGCAACGAACGAGCATTTGTTGTTCGTGGGTACACTCTGTCTGTCCTGTATTTTGCGTAGACTTCCAGCACGACCGCTTCTCCTGTCCTACTTATGCCCATGTGGTTTCCATGTAGGGGACGCTGGCTAGCCCAACATGCCATGGCTGATCACACCTCTCCGCAACCCCATCACGCCGGCCCAGCTCCGCTACAACACCGCCCATGGCCGGACAAGGCGAGTGATAGAGAGGACATTTGGCCTCCTGAAGAGCCGATTCAGATGCCTCCACAAGACCGGCGGCGCCCTCCCATATGCCCCGGCGAAGGTCTGCAAAATCTTCATGGTCTGCTGCATGCTGCACAACATGGCAGTTGAGAAAGCTGTGCCACTCATCCTGGATCAAGATGATCAGGACCATCCACCCGTGGAGGACGAAGGGCTTGGCAATGGGGCTAGTGATGTGGAGGATGTGGTTCCGCAAGAGGACATCCGGAGTCGGCTCATACGAGACTTCTTTGCTTAGTGGTGAGTACCAGTGTCTGAGTGTGCACGCATTGGTCCCCGTGTGGCATGTGTTGCGATGTGTGTGTCCATCTGCATGTATGCCACGTGAGTCAGAGGTGTGTGTGGATGTGTCACTGGAGTGATGGTGCCATTGATGAGTGTATTTCCCCAGTCATAATTGTGACCTAGCATGTTGTCATCCTTACATGTGTCGAGTACATGTACATGCAAGTGGCTGTGCTTTTTGTGGCTGACTTCTTGTGTGTCTCTCATCCCCAGGTACTTGCGCATGCCGTCTGCTGGTTGCATTGTTGTGGCACTGCTATTCCTCATAAACACGTCACTGTGTGCTGACTCAGCGTTACACGCACGGACAAGTTTGGAAGTCTCCTTAGGGTAAGGGATGCATCAGGGGTGTATTGGGTGTGGCAGTTGTTTACGATGTGTGCACACTGCCCCTGTCGATGTTTGGTTCCTCTGCAGACATGTCGCATCACCATGGGACACCTGAATAGATGGTCAGACTTGTTGACAGTCATCTGTGATGGGATAGTGGATTGTGATGATGGCATCAATGTGTGTAACACTGCCCTCGGACACATACGGTTTGCATTGGCTTGACATGGTGTGGGACTTCCACATCAGAGGATCAATGGTGTATGGCAGCCTCTCCGTGAGCAGCAGGGGGTGTTTAGCTGTTAGCCGACACTTGTGTGCCAGTTCCATGGCTATCACGCATTTGTGCTGCAGAAGGGGGTTCCAGTGTTGGACCCACATGTTACTCCACATGACCTGTGTATGTGTACTCCGAGTTGCCTCTGCATTCCCGAATACATGAATAATAAAGGTGTCCCTATGCCTCCAAGGTGCCTATTCTCAGTCAATGCTGTTGTGTTGCCACGGTGCATCCGGCATGTCTGGCATGGTTTTCCGTGATAGTGGCTATGTGTCTATGTGTCAAGTAGCAAGATGCAAGCTGTTTGTGTGGGATTAGACTGTGTATTGTGCATGATGTCCATGACTGTGTAGGTATTGTGACATGTGCCATCCCCATGCATCCAACGTTGGCCAGGCCACCATTCTCTGCATCCACCTGACTCAAGCTTGCAGGACATGGTTCTGCCACCTGTCCACACATACCTGGGTGCCCCCCAGGACACTCCACATGATCCCTGACCTCTGCGCATGGCTGTCGCTGTACTCAATATGTCTGTCGGCACGGTTGTGCGGCCACCCCCTCAGCTGGTTGGGCCCATCACGGGTGTGTATGGTGCTCCATGTCTGTGTTGCCTAATACATTGTGACCCATGTGTGTCCTGTGCCAGACTCAGGCCCCAGGGTGTGGATGGTTGAAGTCATATGAGAACTCAGGCATGGTTAGGCTTAACAAGACACATGTAAGGTAATAATGCAAAATGTAGGCATCATCTCTTTATCGTGTAACTTTTTATTTTTGTTGGGGTACGTGGGGGGTAGGGGGGGGCTTTGACATGAGGGGCTTTCCGGGTGTGTGGAATCCAAAGTTCACTAGGGGAGTTGGTGTCCTTGCCATTAGAAATCCTCAGAGTCCATGCCACAGTCTTTGTCAACATTGGTCAGACAGTGACCAGCAAGTCCATGTGGCAGAGAATGTCTTTTGCTGATGTGCTGCTGTTGGTCCAGTGGGCCAGGTGCCAGGCCAGGTGTCCTGGGAGATGGTGCTGTTGCGCCGACCCTCACGGTCTTTTCCGTGGACGACCCGCCCTCCTGCGGGAACCCTCAGAAGCAGGCCGTGACGATGTTTGGGATGCTCCGTCGGATGTCTCCTCCTCCTCCTCCTGATCCCTCCCTGTGGGTGGTGATGTTCTACGCCTGGTGGCACAGGGAGGTTGCCCATGTTGTCGGCTATCCGACGGAGTGTACTGTGAATTCCTGTGAACACCGTCACGAGCTCAGCCTGTCTGTCCTCCATCCGCCCCTGGTGTCGCAGTAGACAGGCATGTTGCTCCGCATGTTGCTGGGCCTGCTGGGTCTTGATCTCCTCGAGTATGGACACAACCTGGGCCGTGCCCGTGGTGTCCTGCCGGTATGTGTCCAGGATGTTTCTGACATGGGAATATACCGGTTCCGCAGCCAACTGGTCAGGCTCGCGCCTCCGCCGTCCTCCACTCCCACCACCCCTGCCCACTGGCACCTGGCCTGCCCTTGTGGGCACATCGGGTCTCCGGGACCCCTGAGGGGTGGCATTTGCGTTGTCGCCTGCCATCTCCTGGGTGCCCGGTACACCGTGTTCCTCCTGGTCAGCCTGGCTGCGTCGTGGTGGTGGGGCAGGGATCCTGGGTGTCTCCTGGGATGTGGCAGGAGTGGGGGTGGTGGTTGGCCCAGTTGTACCTGACGCAGGTGCTGCAGGTGGTTGGACACCAGAGGGGCCAGGTTGGTCGGGGTCGTCCACAGAGTGGTGAGAGTCGTCGCTGCCGGTGGGTCCGTCATCCCGCAGAGCCGGGTCCTGTGAGTCTTCCCCCCCCAGTGTTGGGGGGTGATCCACGACGTTGACCTGTGTGTGAGAGAGACAATGTTAATTTTGTTCCATGCAACATCCATGTTTCATTCGTTTCTAAGTTGGCACATTTCCTCTGGGAATTTGGATATGTTTTGCATTCCACTCACAGTGCACTTGTGCATGGGTATGTCCCTTGGCCACAGCTTTTGAGACTTTACCTATGTGTGGCACAGTCTTACTTGCTGCGTCAATTGTGACTGCAGTCAGCAGTGGAGTGAGCAGGTGTGGCGAGCCATGCATTGGCGCCTTCCGTGTTGCACTGTACGTGGGCACATGGAGTTGTTCCACACACTTATATAATGCAGGTAGCTGGCGTTGTGCTCGTGCACAGGTTGAGACATGGCCCTGTGTTTTGCCATGGAGAAGAGAGGGGGATTCAGGCACTGGCCACCCTTGTCTACATGCACGCAGTCCACCTGCTGACGAGCAGACATTCCCACACCCCACAAGGCTGAATTGGTCTCCCTGTGTGTCCCTTTCTCACTCCCTCTCTGTCCCCCTCTCCCTCCCTCCCTGTGTCAGCCTCCTCCCTCTGTCCGTCTCCCTGTGTCTCCCTTCCTCTCTCTCCCCCCCTCTCCCTCCCTCTGTGTGTCACCCTCTGTCACCTCAGCCCAGCTTCCTAGGCACACACTTTTTGCAGATCTTTGAATGGCCCTTGGCTTGTTGATGTGAGTTTGTTTCTGATCTCCAGGCACCCATTGGGTGTAGTGTCTGTGTCTGCGCTGCTGCTGTGGTGGTGTGTGCTGCCACTCTTTCACAGTGTTGGCTGTTCATTAGCTGCTGTCATGTGCAAAAAAGTGCCTTCACCCCCATGTCTTAATGCAAGGCGTCCGCCATTTGCTGGCAAGTCTTTCCTGTGTGGGGACACACTGTTTGTCTGGCTGTGACCTAGGCCATATGGGCAGAGGGCATTGTTGTCTGCTTCTGAGTTGCACTATGTGATTTTTGGGGCCCACACTCCCGCCATCCGGATTACCGTGTCTTGTGTTGGTGTTTTCTGTGGCCTGTGACTTGGCATTGTCCAGCTGGGTGCATGGGGCATGGTGGCGCTAGTGGCATGTGCGTGTTCATGGAGTGTGATTGAGTCATGCGATAGCTTGGGGTGGTTGCGTGACTGATTGTGAGTTTGGTTGTGGATGACGTTCCCTCCATGTGAGGTGAGTTGTTTGTGTACTCACCAGGGTCTCGGAGTCCTTCTAATCCGTCCACTGACACCACCGGCAGTATGGCCATCACCCTCTCCTCCCAGGGATGGTATTGTACGGGTCTGCGGGGCGGCCCTCCTCCAGTGATGTTGGCCTGGTTGTGGTCGTCGGTCATTTTGGCTCGGACCCTCCTCCGCAGATCGTACCACCTGGCTTGGCATTCATGCCTGGTCCTTCTGGTGGACGCAACAGCATTGACAGCTTCGACAATCCTCTGCCACATGGCTGTTTTTTCGGAAATGCTGGTCTGTCTGACCAATGTTCCAAAGAGGTGTGGCTCGACTCTGAGGATTTCGTCGACAAGAACCTCCAACTCTTGGCTAGTGAACTTTGGATTCTTGTTAGTGGGCATGGTGAGGGGTGTGGGTGTGGATGGTTGTGGGGGGTGTGGGTGTGGATGGTTGTGGGTGTGTGGGTGTGGTTGTGCAGGTGTGTGTGTGAATGTGATGAGGGGGTGTTTGTGAAGGTGGGTGTGTGAAGGTGTGCATGTGTAAGGTGTAGTAAAGGTTCAAGTATGGTGCTGTAGGTTGTCTGTGGGTCTGGCAGCAGTGAGTTTGTTGCAAAGGCTCATGGTTTGTGTCTGTGGGCCCTTTTCATTGGTCCATTGGTGGCTGTGGCTGTGTTTGAACTTTGGGTGGGTGTGTTATAAGGAATGGTTGTGTTTTGGGCCTCTGTTTGGGATTTTGGCAGTTGCAGGTCAGTGAATGTGTTGTATTTGTGCTTGTTGGACATGTTTTGTGGCTTTGTGCCATTCGAATAGTGTATTCTTGTGTTGTTGTGCTGTGTCCTGGTTGTGTACGTGCGTTTTTAGCGTGTGTACGGTGTGTACTTCGGCAATTTTGTTGTACAGTGCTGTCCTTGTGTCTGGCTTGGTACGACTCGTACATGCGCGATGTTGTGTGAAGGTGCTGGTGTTGGGGCCTGGGGTGCGCTCCGTACTTAGAATGTTGGGGTGGGGGTACGCTCCATACATACGCGGGTGAGGGTACGGGTCGTACATACACGGTTGGGGTGGGGGTACGGTCCGTACATACACGGTTGGGGTGGGGGTACGCTCCATACATACGCGGGTGAGGGTACGGGTCGTACATACACGGTTGGGGTGGGGGTACGCTCCATACATACGCGGGTGAGGGTACGGGTCGTACATACACGGTTGGGGTGGGGGTACGGGTCGTACATACACGGTTGGGGTGGGGGTACGCTCCATGCATACGCGGGTGAGGGTACGGGTCGTACATACACGGTTGGGGTGGGGGTACGGGTCGTACATACACGGTTGGGGTGGGGGTACGCTCCATACATACGCGGGTGAGGGTACGGGTCGTACATACACGGTTGGGGTGGGGGTACGCTCCATACATACGCGGGTGAGGGTACGGGTCGTACATACACGGTTGGGGTGGGGGTACGCTCCATACATACGCGGGTGAGGGTACGGGTCATACATACACGGTTGGGGTGGGGGTACGGGTCGTACATACACGGTTGCTGTGGGGGTACGCTCCATGCATACGCGGATGAGGTTACGGGTCGTACATACACGGTTGGGGTGGGGGTACGGTCCGTACATACACGGTTGGGGTGGGGGTACTGTTAGAAAAGGTAGACGGACCAGGAGGGCCGGCCGGGGTCAGGGGGAGAGGTCTCCGGGGAGAGCCGTCTCCAGCGATCGTACAGACAAGTAACTTCCCCCCCACAGACAGGAATCACACACGGATAAGGTTCAGTGTTCTTTATAGGTACTTAGTTATGATACGGTAGAATGGTACAAGGAGGTCTGGACGCCGGGGTCCCCTCGATTAGAGTCTCGTAAGGTAGGGAAGGGGGTAGCGGGTCAGTCTATTTACCAATCAGGTAGTTCGGATGAGATGATGATGAGCTCACAATCCTCGAGCTTGGTGTTTAGGTGGTACGGTCCGCGGCAGCGCCAGCAGGTCCCGGTAAGGATGGTTGATACAACGGGCCGCGGCAGCGCCAGCAGGTCCCCAGAAGATGTACGGTCCGCGGCAGCGCCAGCAGGTCCCGGTGAAGATGGTCGTTACAACGGGCCGCGGCAGCGCCAGCAGGTCCCAGGAAGATGACGGTCCGCGGCAGCGCCAGCAGGTCCCGGTGAGGATGGTCGTTACAACGGGCCGCGGCAGCGCCAGCAGGTCCCAGGAAGATGAAGGTAGCAGAAGGCCGCGGCAGCGCCAGCAGGCAGGACGATGGTTCACAAGAGCGGGCTACGGCAGCGCCAGTAGACCGTCAGGGTTGAGTTCACTCGGTGTCTCTCGACTCCAGGATACAACTGCCTTCCTGCTCCGGAGCTGTCTTAGTTATAGGGCTGGTGCCCTTTGATGTCCGGACCCTCGCACTTGGAGGTCGGAGGGTCCGGGATGAAGGTGTCCAGACACCCAGCAGGGGGTGGAGCCAGCGCCTGGGGCTGCTGGAGGCGATCGGCACCCGGCGGGGGAAGAGCTCTTGACGCTTCGTTCTCCCATTGACCTGCCAAGTGGTCCGCTCACCTCCTGGGTGGATGGTGGTGCCGGGATGTCGGGGCCGGCCAGGCCCGGGGTTAGGGTCGAGGTGAGGCCACGCGGCCGCGTGGTGCAGGGCCCAAGATGGCGGCTTGACCCGGCCGGGGAAGCCGGTGGGGCTGGACCCCGTGATGAGTAGGGGTCCGAGGGCAGAGGGTCCGTCGGGAGACGGAGTACAGGGGCTTGTCACGGGGGTATGCCGGGTGGGCCGGAGCTCGGGCCCTGTCGTGCGGGGGGGGAGCAAGCCCTCTGTGTGGCCTGTCCAACATGCGTCCCCCCCAGCTGAAGGCGGGGAGAGTCACCCATCTCCTTGGGGACTCTCTTCGTCGAGGCGGAAAAAGCGGGACAGGCCGTCCGCGTTGGCGTGGTCTTGGCCTGGCCGGTGCTCCACAGTGAAGTCCATTCCCTGCAGGGAAATGGACCAGCGCAAGAGTTTTGGGTTCTCCCCCCGCATCTGCATCAGCCATTGCAGGGGTCGATGGTCGGTTTGTACCCGGAAGTGGGTACCGAAGAGATAGGGTCGGAGCTTTTTGAGGGCCCACACTACTGCAAATGCCTCCCTCTCGATTGTGCTCCAACGCTGTTCTCGGGCCAGGAGACGTCGACTGATGAAGGCCACCGGCTGGTCATGACCTTCGGGGTTCAGCTGAGAGAGGACGGCCCCGATGCCGTGGTCGGAGGCGTCGGTCTGCACTACAAATTCCCGACTGTAATCGGGGGCCTGGAGCACCGGGGCGGTGCACAGGGCGGCCTTCAGCTCCTCGAAGGCCGCTTGACAATCAGGAGTCCAGTGGACCCGCTTCGGTTGATTCTTGGATGTGAGTCCCGTGAGGGGCCCCACGATGCTGCCGTAGTCCTTCACGAACCGCCGGTAGTAGCCGGTGAGCCCCAAGAAGGCTCGGACCTCGGTCTGGGTGACGGGGGGCTGCCAGGACTGGATGGCAGCAATCTTAAGTTGTAGGGGGGCCACCAGCCCGCTTCCCACTTGGTGCCCAAGGTAGGTCACAGACCCTTGGCCAATTTGGCACTTGCCGGCTTTAATGGTGAGGCCGGCCCGCTGGAGGGCTTGGAGGACCTCTTGGAGGTGATGGAGGTGGTCGGGCCAGTGGCGGCTGTATACAGCGATATCGTCCAGGTAGGCAGCGCTGAATTCTTCGAGCCCTGCCAAGACCTGGTTCACAAGACGTTGGAATGTGGCGGGGGCATTCTTCATGCCAAAGGGCATGACCTTAAATTGATAGTGGCCATCGGGGGTGGAGAAGGCTGACCGTTCCTGAGCCCTGGGTGTGAGGCCGATCTGCCAGTAGCCCGCCGTTAGGTCGAAGATACTAAGGTAGCGGGCGGCCCCCAGCCGGTCGATCAGCTCGTCTGCTCGGGGGATGGGATGAGCGTCGGTCCGGGTGACAGCGTTCAAGCCCCGGTAGTCGACGCAGGATCTCAGTTCAGGGGCGGTGCCGGGGGCAGCGGCCTTGGGAACTAATACAACCGGACTGGCCCAGGGACTGTCCGAGGGCTCGATGACCCCGATCGTGAGCATCTTGGCCACTTCCTCCTGTATGCAGGCCCGTACCCGATCTGGTACGCGGTAGGCCCGGTGCCGGACAGGGGGACTGTCCCCGGTGTCTACGTCGTGCAAACACCAAGGGGTGACCCCGGGGGTGAGGGAGAACAGGGCAGCGAACTGCAGCAGGAGGTCCCGGCAGTCCTGGCGTTGCTCCGAAGTGAGGGCGTCGGAGAGCCGGACCCCATCCACGGAGCCGTCCTTCTCCTGAGTCTTTAAGAGATCCGGGAGGGGCTCGGAGTCTTCTTCTGTACCACTGTCGGTCGCCATCAGGAGGCTTAGTTCGGAGCGCACAAAGTGTGGTTTGAGCCGGTTGGTGTGGAGGACCCGCAGGGGGTTCCGGGTGGACCCCATGTCGATGAGGTAAGTGACGGGGCTTTTACGCTCGACCACTTTGAAGGGCCCCGTCCACTTGTCTTGCAGGGCACATGGTTCGGTGGGGGACATCACCCATACTTGCTGCCCAGGCTCGAACTCAACGGAGGAGGCATTGTGATCATACCACCTTTTCATGTCCTCCTGACTGGCCTCGAGGTTCGCCTTGGCCATCTCCCTGAAGCGCCGGGTCTGGTTTCGGAGGGCCAGGATGTATTTGAAGACGTCGGGAGGGGTCGTTAAGGGGGCCATCTCCCAACCTTCCTTGACTAGGCTGAGGGGCCCTCGCACAGGGTGCCCGTACAAGAGTTCGAAAGGGCTAAAGCCGAGGGACTTCTGGGGGACTTCTCGGTAGGCGAAGAGGAGGCACGGGAGCAGCACATCCCACTGGCGACGGAGAGGCTCTTCCAATCCCCCAATCATCCCCTTGAGAGTGCGGTTAAAACGCTCCACTAGTCCGTTCCCTTGGGGGTGATAGGGGGTCGTGAATCTGTAGGTGACCCCGCATTGTTGCCAGAGGGACTTCATGTATTTAGATATGAAATTCGTACCTCGGTCGCTGACGACTTCTCGGGGGAAGCCTACCCTGGAGAAGATCCCCATCAGGGCCCGGCCAACCACCGGAGCTGTCACTGTCCGTAGGGGCACCGCCTCGGGGTAGCGGGTGGCATGGTCCACTAGTACCAAGATGAACCTGTGTCCTTGTGCCGTGCGGGGGTCCAGAGGCCCCACAATGTCTATCCCCACCCTCTCGAACGGGGTGGTGACCACCGGGAAGGGTTGCAGAGGGGCCTTCAGCTTCCGACCACTCTTCCCGCTGGCTTGGCACGTGGGGCAAGATCGGCAGTGGTTCAGGACGTCATTCCTCATTTTTGGCCAGAAAAAGTGGGTCACCAGGCGACTGTATGTTTTGTCCTGGCCCAGGTGTCCAGCCAGGGGGACATCGTGGGCCAGGTTGAGCAGAAAGTCTCGGAAGCGGAGCGGTACCACCAGAACTCGACCGGCCCCCAGCTCGGCGATTCTTTGCTCGCTGTAGAGCAGGTCGTGGTCCCAGTAGACCCAGTGGGTTCCGGTGGTGTCCCCTGCGTTTTGGGTATCGGCTTGTTGGCGGAGTCCCTCGAGGGAGGGACAGGTCTTTTGTTCCTGGCGGAACTGTTCTTGGGTGGGCCCCCCCTCTTGACGCCACTGAGCCAGATCCGGAAGGTCCTGGTGTTGTGCGTCTGCTTCGATAGTCGGGTCCGGGAGGTCGGCCTCGCTGTTGTCCTCGACGGGGGCAACCGGGGGCGGAGGTGCCGGCCATTCGGTCTCTTCTGATCGGGGGGTGGCCCGGGCGGCCATGGATCGGGTGGTTATGCAGGCCCAGTCCGGGAGGCCCAGCATCCCCAGGTGCTCTCTTTTCTCGACGGTGGCCCACGGGGAACTCTCGAGGTCATTCCCCAGGAGGCAGTCCACGGGGGCATCGTCCCGGACCGTCACCTTCAGTAGGCCGGAGACCCCTCCCCATTCAAACGGGACGCAGGCCATCTTACACATACTCTCAGAGTTATCCGCCGAGCGGACGGGGCAGAGAATGTTCGGCAGGATCTGCTCGGGCTTCACCAGATGACAGCGGACGGCCGTCACGCTGGCGCCGGTGTCACGCAAGGCCTCGGCTCTCTGTCCATTAATGGTCACCCACTGACCGTATTTTCTGGTGTTGGCGGGTAGGGGAGCCCGCGGAACCATGTCTCTTCCCCCTAGGCATGCCAGGACCATGGCGGCCGGTTCCCACCCTTGCTGGGCCGGCTCGTACTCTTCGGGTCCCTCCGAGGATTGCTCTTCCCCTAGGGCAGCGGCCGCTACCTGGCGGGGCTTGGGTGTTTGATTTAGCGGGCAGTTCGGGTCATTGGCGTAGTGGCCTAGTCGCTGGCACCGGTGGCACGTGACGTTGGCTCGGTACCCAGGCCGCAACGGGGGGTTGCCCCGGCCGGCCGGAGGCGGGGTGCTGGCCACGGGTGTTGTTGGTAAGGCGTCTCTCCCTCGCCCCTGGCCCCCTCCTCCTCCCCGAGGACGGTGCTGGCCTTGGTTGCCTCTGTTCTGGTCGTGGGGCCCTCTCCGGCCCACTCGGGTGCTTTCCCACCGGTCAGCTTCGGCGGCGAGCTGCCGGGGGTCGGTCAGCTTACTGTCGAGTAGGTGCTGCCGGAGCTCGACGAAACAGTTGTTTGACAGGTGCTCCCATACCATAAGGTTGAAGAGTTGCTCGTAAGTGGTGACCTGACTTCCCTTGATCCACCCTTCGAATGCCCGGCTGAAATAGTTCACGTATTCTACCCACGTTGTACCTGGGATCCTGGTGCAATCTCTGAACCTCTGGCGGTACATCTCGGGCGTGAGGCCGTAGCGGGTGAGGAGGGCAGCCTTCATGTGGTCGTAGGACGACATTTGGTGATCGGGGAGCTGCAGCAGGGCATCGCGACCCTCGTTGATAAATCTCCCCCAAAGTCCGGCTCCCCAATCACTCCGGTCGATTCGGTGGGAGGTCATTGCGATCTCATAGGCTTTAAACCACTGTTGTATGTCGTCTTCTCGGACATATTCGCGGACAACATCCTTGGGGATGTGAACTTTTTTCTCACTTGGCCCCGGGGTGTGTGGTCGCTCAGGCACCCCCAGTTCCTTATTCTGTTTGCGCAGTTCTATTTCCGCTAGTCGGCGCTCGCGCTCGAGCGTTATTTTTTTCTCTTCCAGCTCTCTCTGTCTCTGCTTTTCTTCTCGTTCCTCTCGAAGCCGCATATGCTCGAGGTTAAGTTTCTGTTCAGCTAACTTGAGTTCCCCATCCATCTTGAGTCGTGCCATCTCCAACTCGTGTAATCTGACTCTGTCTCTTTCTCGGATCTCCTCTTGCGGAAGGCCCGTTCCCCGCTCCTCGGGAGCCGTGGCGTTCCCCTCTGGTGTGATGCTGGTTTGGTCTGGGGTGACGCTGCTTTGGTCGGAGGGTCCTGTGACCCCCGTTTCTGTCCATGACTCCAGAGCGCGCTTTAGATCATCCTTGGTACTCAGGCCGGTGGTAGCAATGCCAAGTTCTATGCAAAATTGTCTCAGTTCGCGGTGGTTGTATTCTTCTAATTTCTCCATTTGGAATTTCTCGGTGGAGCTGCTATCTTTGGTCGACATCGTGTTTTTGTCGTGGGGTGAGCTACTCTCTGTACGCTTACGCGTTGATTCGGATCGCGCCGCTGGCCACCAATGTTAGAAAAGGTAGACGGACCGGGAGGGCCGGCCGGGGTCAGGGGGAGAGGTCTCCGGGGAGAGCCGTCTCCAGCGATCGTACAGACAAGTAACTTCCCCCCCACAGACAGGAATCACACACGGATAAGGTTCAGTGTTCTTTATAGGTACTTAGTTATGATACGGTAGAATGGTACAAGGAGGTCTGGACGCCGGGGTCCCCTCGATTAGAGTCTCGTAAGGTAGGGAAGGGGGTAGCGGGTCAGTCTATTTACCAATCAGGTAGTTCGGATGAGATGATGATGAGCTCACAATCCTCGAGCTTGGTGTTTAGGTGGTACGGTCCGCGGCAGCGCCAGCAGGTCCCGGTAAGGATGGTTGATACAACGGGCCGCGGCAGCGCCAGCAGGTCCCCGGAAGATGTACGGTCCGCGGCAGCGCCAGCAGGTCCCGGTGAAGATGGTCGTTACAACGGGCCGCGGCAGCGCCAGCAGGTCCCAGGAAGATGACGGTCCGCGGCAGCGCCAGCAGGTCCCGGTGAGGATGGTCGTTACAACGGGCCGCGGCAGCGCCAGCAGGTCCCAGGAAGATGAAGGTAGCAGAAGGCCGCGGCAGCGCCAGCAGGCAGGACGATGGTTCACAAGAGCGGGCTACGGCAGCGCCAGTAGACCGTCAGGGTTGAGTTCACTCGGTGTCTCTCGACTCCAGGATACAACTGCCTTCCTGCTCCGGAGCTGTCTTAGTTATAGGGCTGGTGCCCTTTGATGTCCGGACCCTCGCACTTGGAGGTCGGAGGGTCCGGGATGAAGGTGTCCAGACACCCAGCAGGGGGTGGAGCCAGCGCCTGGGGCTGCTGGAGGCGATCGGCACCCGGCGGGGGAAGAGCTCTTGACGCTTCGTTCTCCCATTGACCTGCCAAGTGGTCCGCTCACCTCCTGGGTGGATGGTGGTGCCGGGATGTCGGGGCCGGCCAGGCCCGGGGTTAGGGTCGAGGTGAGGCCACGCGGCCGCGTGGTGCAGGGCCCAAGATGGCGGCTTGACCCGGCCGGGGAAGCCGGTGGGGCTGGACCCCGTGATGAGTAGGGGTCCGAGGGCAGAGGGTCCGTCGGGAGACGGAGTACAGGGGCTTGTCACGGGGGTATGCCGGGTGGGCCGGAGCTCGGGCCCTGTCGTGCGGGGGGGGAGCAAGCCCTCTGTGTGGCCTGTCCAACAGGTACGCTCCATACATACGCGGGTGAGGGTACAGGTCGTACGTACACGGTTGGGGTGGGGGTACGCTCCATACATACGCGGGTGAGGGTACGGGTCGTACATACACGGTTGGGGTGGGGGTACGCTCCATGCATACGCGGGTGAGGGTATGGGTCATACATACACGGTTGGGGTGGGGGTACGGTCCGTACATACACGGTTGGGGTGGGGGTACGCTCTATGCATACGCGGGTGAGGGTACGGGTTGTACATACACGGTTGGGGTGGGGGTACGCTCCATGCATACGCGGGTGAGGGTACGGGTCGTACATACACGGTTGGGGTAGGGGTACGGGCCGTACATACACGGTTGGGGTGGGGGTACGCTCCATACGTACGCGGGTGAGGATACGGGTCGTACATACACGGTTGGGGTGGGGGTACGGGCCGTACATACACGGTTGGGGTGGGGGTACGCTCCATACGTACGCGGGTGAGGGTACGGGTCGTACATACACGGTTGGGGTGGGGGTACGCTCCATGCATATGCGGGTGAGGGTACGGGTCGTACATACACGGTTGGGGTGGGGGTACGGGTCGTACATACACGGTTGGGGTAGGGGTACGCTCCATGCATATGCGGGTGAGGGTACGGGTCGTACATACACGGTTGGGGTGGGGGTACGCTCCATGCATACGCGGGCGAGGGTACGGGTCGTACATACACGGTTGGGGTGGGGGTACGGGCCGTACATACACGGTTGGGGTGGGGGTACGCTCCATACGTACGCGGGTGAGGGTACGGGTCGTACATACACAGTTGGGGTGGGGGTACGGTCCGTACATACACGGTTGGGGTGGGGGTACGCTCCATACATACGCGGGTGGGGGTACGGGCCGTACATACGGGGGTGTACATACACGGGTGGAGATTCGACTCGTACATAGGAGGGCTGGGGGAGTGTTGGGCGCGTATGCGGGCACATGTCTCCATGGTTGCTATGGGAGTTCGGTGCGGACGGTGTTTTTTCCATCCGGTTGTAACATCGGACGCACAGGATGAATCGTACTAGCGCGGTCGGACTTCACTTTTCACATTTGTACGGTAAATCGTCCGAGGATGTGTCGGACACATTTTCCGACCTGAGGACGTGTGGGGAATTATTCCCAATGCGATTCGTATGGACTTTTTCACATGCGAATCGTACTTGGCAGTTTGTACGGCACTTGTACGATCCGTACGGTAAAAAGACCGGATACGAGTCGTACGGGGAATTTTTTTACAGGATCGTAATCGGCACCTAGGTGTCTTAATTCTGTAGAAACAGTTAGCTAATGCTTGCTAGAAGGGTAAGGTAGAGGGATGTTCTACTTTATCAACGGAAGTAACGATTCTGTAGTAGGGCAGAGGTAAGCGCTGCTCTCGGGAAAGACGGATTTCTTGTGAGAGGTCATTTACTATTCTTTGGTTAGCGAAGCAGACAATGGTGGCATTTTTATGTCGTTACTAACAGATTTTGAGAACGTAAGAAAAAGATTGCCGTAAGATTTTGTAAAGGGAGGGCTAGTAGCAGGAGGAAAACTGACGTCCCAAAGGGCCACGCTGGCACTGGATGAGACAGTGGGTGTGTAGTGAGCCCTGTTTGTAAAGAAGGGGTCAGTAGCAGGAGTTAAACAGACTGAAACTGTCAATTGTGTCAGGATTGGAGAAAATAAATTGCATTAAAATATTGCAGAAATGGAATTGTTTAAAGGTTTAAAGAAGCTGTTTGGATGTAAAGTGAAAAATTCATTTTTTGTTGGTGATGCTCCTGAAGGAACACCTGTGCATTTTATGTCTACCAATTTGGGACAAAATTCATGTATGTGGGTTCACCAATGGTGCAAGATTACTGAAAAAGAGGGTCCTTTGAGATTTCTAAAAAGATGGTACTTTTGTATTGCAAGTTATTGACAAATTAAGGGAAGTGTTATGTGAAAGAAAGACACCATCTAGAGCTGCACAAATTGAGGCCTTAAGCATGTGGGAAAAAGCAGCAAGAGACAAAGCAAGTGAGGATAAAAAGGTAAAGCACCAGATGCAGGAGAAAGGAATTGATGATGATAAAAAGCTTCAAATAAATAATGATTCAGGGGATGAAATAATGGATGCATTTGTAACTGAGTGTCCACCACTTTATGTGGTTCCCATTAAAAATACTGAAAATAGTGTACCAGTAAGTACTACAGTGGCTGCTGCTTCTGTTGAACAGAGAGAAATACAGAATGAGAGAAAGGTGCAGACATTTCAGATTGACCCACTACCTGTTGATTCAGCACTGACAGTGATACCTCCAGGTGTTACTGCTTTAAATGTGACTGATTCAGTGAAAAAACTACAAGCTGCAGATGCACAGACAGTGCCTAGACAAATTATGACTATCCAAATTAATATGGTCCCTACTCAAAAGATTCAAACAGCTGTAGAAGGAGTAAATATGTCAGGGTTTACTTTGGAATCTCAGAATTCACAGATTATTGAACAGAAACTACCCCAGACAGTTCAAGCATTGAAAGATGGGGAAAAATTGTGTTTACAGCACCCACAGCCCAGGATAAAATGAATATATTTGAAGATGGGATTTTTCAAACCTACTTTGAGGAAGCAGCAGTAATTAAAAAGATAGAAAGCATGGGGGAACAAATTAACCCAGACCCCGAAAAAGAGAAACAGCTTACTGGCACATGCATCAACAAAGACTTTTGCGATTCCTTAATTGCGATTTTTAAGGAATCGCAATTAAGGAATAGCAAAAGCCTATGCATGTAGGAATCGCTATACAAATAGCGATTCCTACAAATTCCTTAATTGCGACTCGCAAATTGCGAGTCGCAATTAAGGAATGCCGTCCCATTCATTCCTATGGGCCTCCAGGCCCATAGGAATGAATTGGAGATTGCATGAGCAATTTGCGAGTACCAGTAGGTACTCGCAAATTGCTCATGCAATTTCAAGGGTGCAAGGGTGTCAAAATGACACCCTATTGCACCCCTGAAATTGATCTGTGCACATATGTTGCACACACACATGCTCTAAGGGCATGTGTGTGCGCAACATGAAACTTTGAAAAATACACAAAAGTGCATTTTTCAAAGTTTTTGCTCCCCCTATTAGCGAAATCGCTAATTTTTTTACTTTAATGCATTACATTTAAGGAATCTCAATTTGGGATTCCTTAAATGCAATCGCAATTTAAGGAATCGCAATTTAGAAATTCCTTAAATTGCGATTTTTGCATTTGGGATGATGCATCCCAAATGCAAAAATACCGGTCGCAAAGGGGCAGATTCTGAGAATCTGCCCGTTTGCGACCGGTTTTTCCTTTGATGCATGTGCCTATTAGTGTTTTAAATTCAACATTTGAGCATGAAGAAATTAACAGTCCTTGCTATTTAAATCATGAAAATGTGAACCAGTGTCAGGGAAAATAATTAATTTCCCTGAGTAAGGAAACAAATACATGTGCAGTAACTACACATGGTAGACTGACCAATTTGGCTCAAAAATATGAAATTAATGTTTCAAGAAGTTTTCCATTTCAGAAAAGTATCAGGGTACATATGAATGAAGAGGCAAATGAGACAATGTGTTCTTCAGGAATGTAATTGCACGTTGCAGAAACGAAATATATTTTTAAATGCAATGGGTTTGAGAAATTAGGAGACAAGTGCACAAGAAAACATGAGAAGAAAAAGAAACCACCAGACCTAGCTGGGAAACTGGATAAGAAAAAGAAACCCCTAGATTTAGTTGAGGAAAATAATAAGCAAAATGAGGCAGAAGCTTTTGCTTGCTCATTGAGAAAAAGGAGGGATGTTGAGAAATGGAGAAACAGGTGGAGAAAGAAGAAGAAACGAATAGTTGATAGGGGATCATTAGCATGTCCTGATGCTCACAAATGTGAAACTGACTATATTACCAGAGGGAATTGGTTTGCAGATGAATTGGCAAATTATTGCAAAAAACTGAATTGTTCTTTGAATCAGGCACGGGCGAAGGAAGACACTTTTTCCCAATATCTCATGCTTGCTAACACAGTAGAAATATGGAAAGAAGTGAGGCAGTTGCAGGATCAGGCAAGCGATGAGGAAAAGAAAACATGGGCAAAAGAAGGTTGCACACAAAAAGAAGAGGATGATGTTTGGGTTTACCAAGATGAAAGAGCTGTTATTCCCGACAGTATGTTTGCCCATTTTGCACTTATGTATCATGGACAGGCACACACAGATAGGGAAACTCATTTCGCTAACAAAGTTATCAGTCAGATCTGTGAAATACTGAGGACTAAACAGAAACTGCATTGTGCCTATTGTCCAGAAGTTTCTGGAGTTGGTGAGCAGGTGAATAGCACAATGAAAGTCAAATTAGCAAAAAAGTGTGATTCCACTGACTTGAAATGGTCGGAAGCTTTGCCCCTAGTTCCAATAACCATGAGAAGTACACCTAACAGAAGGACAGGTTTAAATCCCTACAAGATACTAGTGGGACGAGCAATGAGAGAAGCATATGTACCTGATCCACAAGATAGCAGATCTCAGGCAACGGGTAGAAGGACCTACGCACAGGGGAGGGCATACCCTGGATGGGATTTTTTCAAACCAAAATAATCTTCTTTTCCAGGGCCTTCTCCCTCTGGCTTGGTCCGACCATGCTGCAGTTCAGTTTGAAATAACAACAATATAAAAATCCGAGCCTGGAATAAGGTGGGGGAAGTTTCTCTTAACAAGATGCTATCTTCCCCAGAAGATTGTATGTTAGATGACGTGGAGAGCGCTTGTCAAAATTATACGGACTGGCTGCAGCAGGCCTGTGACAGTCTAGCTCCGACTAAAGTACTACGGCCAAAGAGAGCACAGACCTCCACCCCATGGTACTCGCAGGAGCTTAGGACCCAAAAGCTCAACTGTAAGCAGCTTGAACGCGCTTGGAGGAGCAATTACAAAGAAGCCGATAGAAAAGCGTATAAAATTAGCTTACAGACATATAAACAAGTAATTGCCTCAGCCAAACAAAGATACTTTGCCGCCCACATTTTAGAGTCTAAAAATGCAGCAAAAGAACTGTTCAAGACGATGGTGATGTTGACATCGCCAAAGCCAAGACCGGTTCAACCGAGCCAACAACTATGTGAAGACCTGGCCGAATTCTTTCTGGCCAAGGTGGAAGTCATTTTTGGGGTCTTTAGTGAGGGAAGTACTGGCTCTGTGGACGTGAGCAGGGAAGGCCCAAGGTCAGAGGATGCCTCTGGCCTAACCTTTGATAAATTCCGGACAATCTCTACACTAGACACACAAAAAGCATTGATGGAAATTAACTCAGGCTCCCCTTTCGATCCCTGCCCCAGCAGGGTGGCTAAACTGGCTTCGGGTCCGATTGCAAAAAGGCTTACAAGTATATTTAATCTTATGTTTGAAACCGGTCTTTTTCCAAGGCAGTGGAAACTAGCGTCGATTTTACCATTACTAAAAAAAAACAACCTTCCTATCAATGATCCTAACAGCTTTCGCCCGATTGCCAGACTTCCCCTACCGGCTAAGCTGGTCGAAACATTAATGAACAGGCAACTTAGTCTCTTCCTGGTAGATACCCAGGCGCTTAACCCTACTCAATATGGTTTTAGGCCAGGTCATAGTGCGGAGTCCGCCTTGGTTAAAGCCACGGAAGAGATTAGAGAGGCAGTGGATCAGGGAGGGAAGGCGGCGCTGATCCTGCTCGACCTGTCCGCAGCATTTGATACGGTCCACCACTCTATACTCCTTAAACGCTTAAAAATGTGTGGTATTGGTGGCAAAGCCTGGGACCTTATCAGATCCTTTCTCACAGATAGAAAACAAGTGGTAACCCTGGGGAAGTTCCAGTCTAAACCTTTCTCCACACCTTGTGGTGTCCCTAAGGGGTCATCACTTAGCCCCACCCTTTTTAACATTTATGTGAGCGCATTGGCACCTGTTATCAGCGCATATGGATTTGGTGTCACCTCCTACACAGACGATACTCAAATCGTGGTCTCTCTGACTCCAGGGGGGGAGATTGATACGGAAGAGCGTCTGCGGGAGTGTATGTTAGCAGTAGGGAGCTGGATGGCTAAGAACTGCCTTAAATTGAATTCAGACAAAACGGAGGTCATTCTGTTCGGAAATACCTCTAATTTCTGGACCCCGGCCTGCTGGCCCGAATCTATGGGCACGCTCCCAGTTCCGGTTGTAAAAGCCAAAAACCTCTGCATAATCCTTGATGATAGACTGATGTTAGAGCATCATATCAAGGAGGTGACATCTAAAACCATGTACACCATCAGGATGCTGAGGAAAGTGCTACCCCTGTTGCCCCAGGACAGCAGACACATGGTGGTCAGGGGGTTGGTTTTGGCTAGATTGGATTACTGCAACGGACTTTATTTAAACGCACATTGCAGAGCACTGAGTAAACTTCAGATTCTGCAGAATGCTGCAGTCCGTCTTCTTACGGGCTCTTCAAGATTCGCTTCAGCTTCCTTGGGAAGAAAAATCTTGCACTGGCTTCCTGTCAAAAGCCGAATTCGGTTCAAGGCACTGACCATGACTTTCAAGGCATTGCATGGCCTAGGCCCAGAATTTCCAAAGGACCGATTACATTGGTATGTGCTGGGTAGAAGCCTGCGGTCAAAAGAACCTAATCTGGCCCAGGTCCCGCGCATTAGGAAAGCTCGCTGGGGAGGCAGGAGCTTTATCTATGGGGCTGCAAAAGCTTGGAATGACCTTCCTCCCTATCTCAGGACCATGACAGATCTTCTGCCATTTAGAAAGGAACTTAAGACCTGGCTGTTCCGCAATGAATAACCCCGGTCATCCATATATTAGCTCCCCTGTTTGTGGACTTTCAGGATTTTCTAGATAGCGCCAGGACACCTCCGGGTAATTGCCGCGCTTTACAAATTTCAATAACATAACATAACATAGGCCACTGAGAAATATACTGCAGATTTCGGATACAAGTTCAGAATCAGGTGCTGAGCAACCAGAAGCTGTTAACAGAAGAGAAGCAGACTGTGAAACTGGTGATACTAGATCAACAGACTCTGCAAGTGTACAGCAAGGTGTAAGACTCAACGATTTTTCACCTGACAACGGTTTATACGGTACTGCCGAACTAGGAGAGAAACAAAGTCAAGAGCAGAGACAAGTACATGAAAAAGAGAGAACAGAAGACTCAGAAATCATACAGTTCAAGATAAGGGGAAGTGAAATACAAACACACACAGAGACTGAAAGCAAGGGAGAAGAAGGTTCAGAAATCCTGACAGTTATCTTGTCTGACATTAGAGAAGAAACGGATTATCAGGAAATTCTGAACAAAGACTGTGAACCTATGGAGAAGGATGATTCACACATGTGGCCCAACGGAGTAAAGAGACTCAACTATAAGATAGTGAGAAAAGGAACAACAGCTCTTGAAGATCAGATCTCTGAAATGACAAACAAGTTACAACAGGAGAAATTAAACAGGCCACCTGAGTGGACTTACATAGTTGTACAAAAGATAGAAGAAGAAAGGAAAGGGACAGTGACAACGACAGTGAGCAGGACAAAGAAAACGACTTGAGGCCACCCTAACAGTGTTACAGAAAACACTTCTGATTTTTAGCACACAAGACAAAGACGATTTTTCATGAACCATTTCCAAGTGGTTAAAATAAAAGAAGGGGCAAAGGACAGAAAGTCATTCAAGTGTGAAAACACACTTTGTACATACGGTTCATATTTAGTAGATTTCATTTATAGGTTAACTTAGATACCATAGCGGATATGGACAGTCCTAAAAATAGATATAACATTTTTGCTTTGGGTGTAGGATGTGTTGTACCATTTTACTAATGGTACTGTTAAAAATTTACCAATAGTAGATAGAACTGCACTTCACAAGGATAAGTAAGTTTTAGATTTAGAACTAAAAATAACATTTTTGTCGAGAACAGGAGAAATGAGAAAGAAATATGCTGAACTAACAAAATTATTGAGAAGAAGTGTCAGATCGAATAAAATTAGTTGGATGAATGGGTGGTTTGGGATTTGGTGATGATGAAATCATCAAAGGGGGGATTGATGGAGCAGAGTACAGAAGATTTTGTGTGTACCCCGTTCAGACCAATCACCCCCCAAAACAAAGTGATATATTAATTTTGTTTGCTGTGTATTAACCAAACACAAATTACATGTGGGAAATGCTCTGCATTAACAGGTTTGATTAACATATTAATTAATGGTGTAAAACGCACGTTTAATCTATTTTGCACATTTAAATAGTGTATGTCTATGTTGTAGTGTACATTGTACATTGCATGCTGCTTTTGCTTCATTTTAATGGCTTGCAGTGTGATGCTTTTCCGCAAGGTAACAGTTTTTAGGGTATAAATATTAGCCCTGGTGGGTGGGGGGACAGAAAACACTTATTTTCTGTGTATTCACATTTTCTTTGTGTGTGTTTATCGTAGTTTGGCTGGTGGCCAGTTTCAAGATGGCTTCGTTTTTCCCGGTCCTGCGCAGTAAAGAATGCTTGCATCATCTGGCTGGAGGAACCTCGTGCATGCACTGTGCTCCACTGAACTTTGCAACTCCAGCTGACTATGTTCGAGGCCATGCCGGTAGTTGCTGAGAGCCAGAATGATAGCACGAGAACAGCTGAATGCCTGTCAAAGAGAAACAGTCGAATGCCTGCCAAAGAATGACCACGTAGAAACAGCTGAATCCCTGACACTGAACAGTTGAATTCCTGCCAATGAACCTTTGACTGCCTGCTAATGAACCGTGGACAGTCGAATTTGTATCTATCAGCTTGTCAAATATAAAGTTATTCACGGACATCCTGGGAGCTGAGAACTACATTGTTATTCATGGACATCCTGGGAGCTGAGATCTACATTGTTATGAACGGACATCCTGAGAGCTGAGAACTGCATTATCATGACCAATCAGAGCAAGGGAAACAACAAGAGTTGAAACATTTGAGGGTAGAGAGCCAGCAAACACAGTATAAATATCAGACCAAAATTGGGGTTTGGTCTGAGAAAAGGCGGAGGAGAAAAGCTGCTTTGGAGAGATGCTGGGAGCTTGGAATTATGCCAGACTGTGCACTGATGACCCCTGTAGGTTCGAGATCGTTGCGGGACACTAGCCTGGGTGAGAGAAGTCGTTGAGGAGGTCAAGGGTTAATTAAGTAAGTTGGGGTTTTAGTGCTGGGTAAGAAGGTTTTAGTGTAGGAAATCTTTAGAATTAAATGCATGTTTTTAACTATGGTTCACTGATCCTTCATTTTGGAACCCTCTGTCAGTTACATGACCAAGGATTGATTTTTAACCATTTTGAGAATAATGAAATGAATGCAAACCTACATTTTCTCTTCATGACTTTTATTAAACAGTTTCTTGATTTATGTCCTGAATAAATGGCAATGCTCAAGTGAAAATTAATAGTGAGAGAATAAATGATAATTTCCTTTATGCAAATTAATTAGATAACATCTTTTAAATGATTTCAGGTGTTCGTGATTCTTTTAGAGTCAATTAATTATGCAATTCAATATATTGTTGTAGTGAGGTTAAGCTGGTCTTGACAATCACCATCAACCAATCCAACTAATTGGTCCGTCGACCAAGTGGGTGAAGTGCCTTGACGTTAAAGCTAGGATTCTACAGATGCAGATGTACATAATGTATTTAATGTAAATATTTTTCCTATAGGTAATAAGGTACCCCCCCACATGTCCAGCGCTTGAATTTCTCATCCCTCCTGTGTGTGCAGACTCAGTGAGAGAGACGTGTGAGTGTTGGTGTTATGGGCCCCACCAATGACTGCGTGTGTGAATGAGCTAGTATGACGTCGGGTCTGCGACGCAGGGAGGGTATCAGTAAATGTTATTCCTCATTCTCCCCAGTCTTGCGCTGGAACAAAGGTGTGGGGGGTTGCTCAAATTGGCATATTGAATATGCCTGCCACATTAGTATAGGCTTGGTCTATTTGCGATTGGAAAAAGAGGTACTGGAAACACAGTGTTCTCGTCTTGATTAGATTTGATTTAATTGTGAGTTCTTCCAAGTAAAAAGTAATTTGTAATACTTTTGGCCTTATTCCGATGTCAGTGAACCCGCCACCGACAGGCCATCAGTGGCGGGCCCACTGTCATCCACAGAAGCGGTCCAACTGACGGATTATGATCTGGCTGTTGGAGGCATTGGGTGGAGGGACATATTGCTACTTTTCCGACGGGCTCGAGGAACCTGTCGGTGCAGCAGTGGAACTCTAATCCCTATAATAGGTGTAGTGCCTGCTCAGGCACCGTCATAGGGATTACGATGTCCATTTACCTCGGTCTGTACATGGTGGTCCGTCTGTCATGTACTGGCAGACGAAAAGGGACTTTGAGTGCCTCTATCTGGGCCCCCATCCCTCCTGGGCCTGCACTATGGGGCATAGGGTGCACAGGTGGTTACCCCCAGACAATGCACCATGTGCCAGGCATCGCGTGATGCCTGGCACACGGTGCATGGATGTTTGAAAATGTGGCTTTTTGAATTGCGGCTTGTGCTGCGACTCTTTTTGGGGCCGTTGCACAAGCTGCAATTGAACAAGACATATTTCTGACCGCCATGCCTGTAGTCGCATTGTAATATGGAGGGTGGAACCACCGACTAATAGTCGGACAGTTCCACTCACACTGCGATGTCCGTCGGATGATCGCCCGACTGGCATCGTAAAATAAGCCCCTTTGTCTTTACAGTCGTAGTTTGTCAATCTCTTCTGTTCAAGAAGTTCTCATGACTCTCTCATTTCCATAATAGGTGTGGCTTTTCCTTGGACCGAAGCCCCTGGGGGAAAACGGAAATGGACTAGCATAGTTGAGTATCGATTTTCAGAGCATCAAGATTTTTACATCTTTTTATCTTTCAATTTGTCAAGTTTCTTTATAGTCCCCTTTTCGTTTCACTTTTATCTCCCCGTGCAATTAGTACATCTGCAAGAGAGAGCCTCAGAAAGCCCATTTCCAGTATGATACTTTGTCCTTTGAATCAAGAGGGAAAAAATAAAGAAAATAAACATAAAAGTTTAGTTGCGTATACAGAGGGTTTAACCAGCACCCAAAAAGGAATCAGAAAGGAAGGGAAAAAACTTTGTGGGAATCCAATTGGCCTACAGTTTTAGTATCCCTGCCAACAATGCCAGGTGCTTCTTTTTTTTAAACATCTGTTTATTGGCATTTATAATAAACACCTGAGAGTGTAAGCAGTCCCATAAAATAGCAACACTAATCAAGTTATTACAGGTTCTGCATTATCAAAATGATATTTAGTTATGTAAAGCTCCAATTACATTCGACATAATCCATAACCCAGTATTGACAGGATTAATCATCCTATCTGATTGAAGGCTGCCTCATAAAATAAAAAATGGGGGAAGGAGGACTGTGATATTTAATAAATGTTTAATATTATAACAGGAAAAGGAAGAGGGAAAGAAAGAAAGAAAGAAAGAAAGAAAGAAAGAAAGAAAGAAAATAAACTAAAAACGACAGGTTTACTATTTCAAGCAAGTGATCGCTTTCAATTTTCACTGCAGAAGAGGCTTAATCACAAACTTGAGTGATGGGGTTGGGGGGACGGGGCTGGCAGCAAACGCAGAGCTACTAGTGTGGAATCTCTTCAATAGGGACGTAAAATCCATTACAACACAAAGGGGTAGAGAGACTGGTGCAACCCATCAGTAGCACCAGGGAGCGGTGGCAATACCAGCCTGTATGCCCCCCAATTCAATGTGTATCTACATCCCAGGGCGCGAAGGTGTCTAGGAAGAGGGGTTGGGTGAAAACAGCCTCCTGGAAGATCTTGAAATGTAAGCAATAACCTTGTACAATTTCCAGTATTCACTGGTCTGTTATTGAGGACATATATTTTTTGAGAAATTAGGTCAATCTTCCTCCCACCAGTAGGTAATGCCACTCACGTCATGCCTTTGGGGTGGGCAGAGCAAGACTGGACACTACTGCAGGCTGCGAATGGAACTTCTCTGCCAAAGAGATTTCCTGGTCTAGTCCCCTTTCACAAAAAGGTACATTCCCAAGTCTTGATTGAAAAGATAGGACAAAAGGCCTTTGGGATCCAAATATGCAAAATACCTCCGTCTAGATGGAAGTCTAACTGGAGTCATCAATTTACTGTCTTTCATCTGTTTTTTTCACCAGGGTCTCCAGGTGGGATCCAAACAGCTTCAAACCTGTGAACGGGAGGTGCATCTGTAACGTTTTCTGGGAAGCATGCACCTTCCAGGCCTCCATCTACCTCCTAAAGGCTACTTATTACCCTGATGTTGCTTCCCACAGTGAATTACATGATACTTTTGACCAAAACCTTTGACTGAGTGTGTAGCTGTAAAGTTTGAACCTTGATTGATTTGGTTCACCAAATTTTTGAAATCCTTTAATAAAGATTGTACAATATAAGGTGTTCTTATATCGATTTAAAGACATCCGGAGACTGAAATCTCCAAATTTAAATATTGTGACACACATATATCGTGGTGCACAAATATCATTGTCAAGAATATAATTTATCGCAGTAAGTAGTATGTTGTAAATAAAATCAAAGTTACTAACATCGTTTTCACTAATATAGTGGTTAAAAATATTGTTTGTTAATTATTTGAATTTGTTGTAGTTGATATATTCATTTTAAGTGTTAGTATTTTCTATATAAATGTTATTCATTGCTTTTAAGACATGGCTTGTAATTTTAAGTGATTAAAAATGTCTAATTAATTTTTAATAGTAATTTATAGTGTTGTAGCGGGTTGCTGGGTTTGCAGGGGGATAAGGTGGGAAGTTAATTAGGTAATAAATATTTAAGAATTATTTAATGCCTTTTATTGAATTAACTGATTGATATTTATTATGTAATTTATGTAATACTGATTTATTTTTGTTATATGTTATTGGCGGGCTGTTAGATTTGTAGGCGTATAGGGTGGGAATTGAATTAAGTAATAATTATTTATAATTATTTATTAATGGCTAATTAATTATTTAATTGATATTTAATTTAATAAAATATCGAGGACTGCTTTAGTTTACTTATATCTTAGTTGTGGGATGGTAGGTTTGTAGGGGAATAAGATGAGAAGTCAATTTAGTAACTATTAGTTATTATTTGTAAATTAATTATTTAATTGAGTTCACATACGTAAATTGTTGACTGATTTATTTTAATTTATTTTTAGTTGTGTTGTTGCTAGGTTTGTAGAGGTCTAGGTTGGGAAGTCAAATAATTAATAATTAATTAACAGTTTATTATTAATTGTTACAAATTATTTAATATATTTCAAGCATGTAAGCTATGAATATATTTTCTTTGTTATCTTTTAGGTGTTGGCTACTAGGTTTGTTTGGGTACAGAGTTTATTTTTTAATACATCTATATATATATATGAATATGCTAAAAACAATTATTAAAGGTTTAATATTTTTTTTAATTTATTGGGTTACTCATATATGTAATGTGTTTCAAGTATTTTCTCTACTCTTGCTTAGAGTGCAGTAGGAATAGTAAAATCAATCTCTTTGTGGTTCAACTCTTTCCTTAATGTTGCACTGTATGGCATGGGGATAGTACATTCTCCCCTTCCTAAATCCAACGCTTTCCCTACTGTTGCAGGGACTGGATGGGGAATAGTACATTTTACCTTTGCAACTGGAGTGACAATAGTAAGTCTAACTCCTCCGAAGTCCAACACTTTCCTTATTATTGTGGTGGCAGGAGTAGGAATAGTAAATCTTACTCCTCCGAAGTCCAAAGCTTTCTCTACTGTTGCAGAAATGAGAGTGAGAATAGAGTATTTAATATTTGTAGGCTCCAATAGTTTTCATAATATTGGTTAAAAAAAAATTATAGCATTAATTGTTTTTTTTTAAATATGTTATAATATTTGTTTTTATTTTTACATTTGTTCTAATGTTTCTGGTATTTTTTGTAAAAGCATTTTTGGGATTTTTCACTTTTTATTATTTTGTTTATTGTGTACATCATATTCAATTGTTTATCTTTTTTATGGCTTTATTGTGCATGTATGTTATATATATATGCACACACACATATATCTATATATATATATATATCTATATATTATCTACTGGCGGTCGCCAGTAGATAGTTATAGTTAGGGCCGTGTTTCCATAGGAAATCCGCAACATTCTATTTGGAATAACTTTGGCGCCGGTTGACGAATCCTCGCGAAATTTTCAAAATAGGTGGCGCGCTCCGCTCCGCTCCTACCCTGAAAGTCTCGGGGTGATTAGTCAAGCGGGGGCCGAGAAAAAAGGGGGGTCCCAAAACGCGTTTTCCCCATGCATTTTTCCATAGGGACCTTTAGTCCAAGGTACAGCCCGAACGGCTGAACAGAATTACTTGAAATTTGGCAGAGAGGTAGTCCTCAGGTCAGGGATGTGCCTTTTGAATATCTGCAGTCAATCTGTTCAGTAGTTCCTGAGAAAATTGCAGTTAAAAGTACATATATATCTATAAGCGCGCACCGTGCGCGTACGGTAAGCATACCGTACGCGCACGGTGCCGTGCGCGAGCGCAATTCTGATTGGTTGTTAGATGTCAGTAAACATTCGAATCGGTCGAAATCAGGAAGTGTCGGCCGCCATTTTGTCTCTCGCAGTCTGAGGCAGTGAAAAAGAAAGGTGGAGAACGTGAAAAGGGGGCAGGGTGGACAGTTCCTGACCCCCTAGCCTGTGTCAGGGGGTCACTGCAGGACCCCCAAGGGTGAAAAAAACATTTATTTTATTTACGAAAAAGTGCGGGGTACGCGCACGCACGCACAACGCATCGTGGGTGCTCGGTGCGCAAAGCGCACCGAGCGCTCACAGCGCGCGCACGGTGCGCGAAGGGCACCGTGCGCGCACGGTGCGCGTACGGTGAAAACCCTGAAAAAAATAAATAATAATAAATACATAACTTAGCATTTTAAAAACCGTACAAATTCACTGAAAAAACCATAGGTTTCACACACGTTATAGTTAGGAATTAGCATTTAAAAAACCTTGCAAATTCACTTAAAAAACCATAGGTTTCACACATGTTATAGTTAGGTGGACATTTCACTCGTAAAAAACCAATGAAATTCCCCTGTTATAGTTAGTTCAGATAACTGTAACTCGCGCGACCGCCACTCTATCACAAGGATGATGTCATCAGTGATGTTATGAGTGATGCCACTGACCATGTCATGAGTGATGTAATATGTGACGTCATGAGCAGTGGATTGCGGGCGCGCGAGTTATAGTTATCTGAACTAACTATAACGGGGGAATTTCATTGGTTTTTTACGAGTGAAATGTCCACCTAACTATAACATGTGTGAAACCTATGTTTTTTTTAAGTGAATATATATATATATATATATACCTATATATATAGAGGTGCCGATTCCGATCCTGTAAAACCCGGGTACGAATGGTCGTATGGGGCGTTTTTTCCGTCCGACTCGTACCCGGGAAAAACACCTTACAAACTCGCAAGTACGATTCGCACAGAAACACCATTTCCGTACGAGTCGTAAAAACACCGACCGGCAAAAAAATACATACAAATCTGAATCTGGATGGCGCATACGCGACGTCCGGACGGAGTCAGGCAGCGTTCTACGGACCAGCAAGTACGATTCGTGCCGACGTCACTCCTCATGCAGCCGTTTTTACGGGAGCCAAAAACAGCCGGGAAATTGAGGACGACGTGAACAAGGAGCACCGGTACGCGACGGACAGCGATGGACCCCAACCTACACGTCATCCCGGCCCTCATAGCCTACCACCTTGTGTACAGAAACCGCCGCAGATGCCGCAGAAGGTCAGAACAACCCCCAGGGGCAAAGGGGGGGTTGTGTGTGTGTGCAAGGGGCAGGAAACATAACCAACACCCCACAAATTACTGAAACATCATGCACATTAATTACCTCCATGGTCTGGTCACTTCGGGGGGCGTGTCCACCAATCCCACATCCCGCCACAACGGAAGTGGACGTGGACGCGTACCCGTCACCACCACAATGGTGGCACGGGACGTACCCACGCCCCCCAGAGCGTGGGTACGGACCGCACCACGCCTACACCTCCGTCACACCAACAATGGCGGTACGGCCTGTACCCACGTCCCAAAGGCATGGGTACGGGCTGCACCCCCAAAGTTGGGGTGCCGTAGGGGTACGGGCCGTACCCAGGCCATCAGCGCGTGGGTACGGCACATACCACGCCTACCCCTACATCACACCAACAATGGCGGTACGGCCGGTACCCACGTCCCAAAGGCATGGGTACGGGCCGCACCCCCAAAAGTTGGGCTGCCATAGGGGTACGGGCCCTACCCAGGCCATCAGCGCGTGGGCACGGCACATACCACGCCTACCCCTACATTACACCAACAATGGCGGTACGGCCGGTACCCACGTCCTAAAGGCATGAGTATGGGCCGCACCCCCAAAGTTGGGGTGCCATAGGGGTACGGGCCCTACCCAGGCCATCAGCACGTGGGTACAGCACATACCATGCCTACCCCTACATCACACCAACAATGGCGGTACGGCCGGTACCCACGTCCTAAAGGCATGAGTATGGGCCGCACCCCCAAAGTTGGGGTGCCATAGGGGTACGGTGCCTATCACTCCCAGCAGTGTCCAGACACATGAGGGTGGGGTGCAGAGGACTCCCAGCAGTGCCCAGACATATGAGGGGTGGGTGCCTATCACTCCCAGCAGTGCCCAGACATATGAGGGGTGGGTGCCTATCACACCCAGCAGTGCCCAGACATATGAGGGGTGGGTGCATATCACTCCCAGCAGTGGCCAGACATATGAGGGGTGGGTGCCTATCACTCCCAGCAGTGCCCAGACACATGAGGGGTGGGTGCAGAGGACTCCCAGCAGTGCCCAGACATATGAGGGGTGGGTGCCTATCACTCCCAGCAGTGCCCAGAGATATGAGGGGTGGGTGCCTATCACACCCAGCAGTGCCCAGACATATGAGGGGTGGGTGCCTATCACTCCCAGCAGTGCCCAGACATATGAGGGGTGGGTGCATATCACTCCCAGCAGTGCCCAGACATATGAGGGGTGGGTGCAGAGGACTGCCAGCAGTGCCCAGACATATGAGGGGTGGGTGCCTATCCCTCCCAGCAGTGGCCAGACATATGAGGGGTGGGTGCCTATCACTCCCAGCAGTGCCCAGACATATGAGGGTTGGGTGCAGAGGACTCCCAGCAGTGCCCAGACATATGAGGGGTGGGTGCCTATCACTCCCAGCAGTGGCCAGACATATGAGGGGTGGGTGCCTATCACTCCCAGCAGTGCCCAGACATATGAGGGGTGGGTGTAGAGGACCCCCAGCAGTGGACAGAGCCATGGGGGTGTGTACATCACCCTCCGATGAGCAAAACTCCATGGGTGCATGAAGGCATACACAATGTGTGACAATGTTGAGAGTGCCATGACAACACATCACTGACTGCAGTGTCCCACTCCCATGAGGATGGATGTCCTTCCCCCACTGCATGACACACCACATGTGGGTGTGAAGACAAATTACACATGCATACCCACCCCTGGCGGAGGCAGCACAATACACACACTGAGATCATGCAACAAGACAGTATCCTCATGTCAAACACCACGAAACTAAGAGAGCCTAAGGCAACACACACTGCCACCCACATTCCAGGAATGATAGGAATGTACAGGTGCCGGGGCAGCAAACAAGTTGTAGACTCCCATGGAAGGAAAAGGGTGGAGTACACACAGATACAATGCCCACAATTGTCAGTCAGGTGCCCAAATACCCTGCAGAACACGTAACACATGTGTGTGAGGCAGGGAGTATACACATGCATAGTGCTGAAAAGGGAAAATGTCCACATGAAGTCATGTCAATACACTCCATACACAAGTACAGTGTCCAGCAAGGATGCCACAAACGATGCAGGTGGAGACATAGCAGAGCATGCATGGCCAAAGTCGAAGGGATGTGTCACACACCGAGGAAATGTTGACACAGCTCAGCACAACAATTGGGAAACACCCTGCAGGGAAGATGGCAGGTGCCACAGAGTAAGGAACACACCTTGGGACAATGTCACCATGCAGTAAGAGCTAACATGACCTAAGAATACATGCAGTCACCTTGTGACGGCATGCAGATACCAGAGTCCACCCCATGAGCAGCACACTACAACATTTCCCAGACACACAACACATCATCACCACCCCAACTCAGGGAGCAGCAGCACCAACAGCAATACCAGAAAAGCCATAGTGTGCAAAGGAAAAACAAAAAACCACATTCAGCATTTCGAAGAAAAGTAGCTACAGTACACTATTCACCAAGCCCATGGGCCACGCCAGATGCGAAGTCCTGGGGGGGGGACACGTTGGGACGCGTCTCCCATAGCTTGCCTGCACAGTGCACTGTACCATATCATCCACAGAGTGGGGGGCATCATGTGGGGGGGAAGAACCAGGCACCGCAGGGAAAGGAGGGGCACGGGTAGGTGTCGTGGGTGCAGGGACGGACGGCAGCAAGCTCTTCCAGTGTCTCCCCTGCACCCGAAGGAACCACAGGCCCCAAGGAGGGGGGGGGTCGGAGGGATGGGTCGCAGAGCAACTGGGGGAGGGTGTGGACAGGGAGGGGAATCAACTACCCTGCCCGGGGAATCCCTCAAACGCTTGCGGGGTGGTGTCACACTGGGGCTGGGGACAGACTGACCGTGAAGGACTCTGTCTGACTGTTGGGCAGGAGAGCCAAGGGGAGTGGTTTTGGAGGTAGTGGGTCGTGAGGACTGCGGACTCCTACTGTGACAGCGTGGCTGCTGTTTTCCCCCCGACCCAGTGCCTCTGCCTTCTCCCCCCTGTGTGTACGTGACAGGAGGTGTGCGCTTGGCCGTCCCTGGTGGTGTGCTGCCTGTGTCTGGTGAGGTGCGTGCATGGGGACGTCTGGGTGTGTATGTGACAGGCATGGGAGTGGTAAGTGCGGATGGTGCCGGGGTAGGGGGGGGACGGAGCGCTGCAGGAGACCCACTGCTGCAGTCAGTGATGAGTCAATGGACCTCAGCAACATCCGTTGGTCAGACATCGCTGATGACATGCCCTCCATGTACGACACCATACATGTCAGCAGTCTGGTGTGGCCATGGAGGACACGCAGGAGCGATGTCTGACCAACCTGCAACTGGCGCTGAATGTCCACAGACTCTGCATTGATGGCAGCAGGGGAGACAGGGGCAGGGGGTGCGGTGCCTGGCACGAAGGAGACATGTTTGGTGTACCACAAACTCCCCTCAGAACCCAGAACCCCTTATCCGACTAGCTTAGTGTCCCATTCGTTAGCCGAGGTTGAGCTCGACGGTCCCAATGTATAGACAACCCAGAACAAGCGCATGACAATATTCTCAGGAATGGTGGGAATCAGACATACCTGTTCGTCATTATTCTCAGATCAGTCCACAACAGAATAGACACAGACACGGTAAAGTTGAAAGAGTACATTCAATGAACCTCGCGTCCTAAGATGCAGTACTGTGGCTAACATAAGCAGACAAATGGTTAAGTTCATAAGCATCAGCATTGTTGCAATATCATAGAGAATGAAAGGAGCAATCATGAGAAAATGACAGTGGAAACAGCAACCTTCCTGTCGCCAGTAAACCAATAGTAGTATCATTCGACTAATAGAAGGTCTCTAGGCTTGAACGGGGGACCCCCCACCGTACAGATCAGCTCAGTGGTATCACATCACAGGATCATCTAGTCTCTTCTCCTGCGAAAGTTCCCCATCACAATGAAACTCAAACGTGCTGCACTGCAATATGGCAAGCATTCATCTATCAGGTATCTGCAGCTGCGTGCATGTAATGGCTAAATAGTGGGACGATCAACCTGCACACAACAACATGCACTGTCTAGTCACCCAGACTGTTTGTGTACACAATGTACAGTACAAGCTCGCTGCTCACTGTGAAGGATGTCAAACAACAGACAGTCCTCATGTGAAGCAAACTCGAGTAGGCATTTTAAAATTGATAACATGCAACTACAGTGTCGCGTGCAAAAGCAGCAGAATTGGCAAGATGGCTCACTAACAACTAACGCGGTGGTGCCAACTTAGCATTGTACATAGGGAGATAGGAATCATGACTACACCCCCCCTTGTTCGTACCACTAACCACTAGGGGCGCGAAATCGAGAACGCAGAGTTCAAGTTTGATAGAACGGAACCAAGGGCATGAACTGGAAGTCCATAGAAGGGAAGCGAAAAAGTCAGAAAAGAAATGTCAATGATGAACGATGTTGCAGGGAAATTAACCATGTAAAAGGGGAAAAAACATAACATCGATGGCTGCACCATGAAATGAGCAGGGCTAAAGTCAATCCATCAAGGTATAAGCACAATAAGTTGCAACAGCTTCCAAGAGGAAATCATTAGAACGTTCCGCAAAATTATCTGCCATCCAGTTCAGCAGGGGGAAAGAACACACGTGTTCCTCAACAATCGGGGCATCCAGCACCATTTGTGGACAACAGGTGGGGACATCAAGATAACTTCTGGATAAGAATTCAGTTGCAGCCGTTCCGATGTCCCAATTCCCTAGGACTCCATGTGCTGCAGCACAGGCCATAATCCTGACGCCAGAACAGTCCAACTCATGAGCCACTAAGGGGTTCATCAGTCGATCATAATCCGGGTCAGGAGACACCGAGTTAGACAGGCACAAATCCAGAGCCCATTCGAATGGACAATCTAGGCAATGAAAGACAGGTTGCACGCAGGTAAAGAAGGGAAACCGGAAGGACAATCCATAGGCACTGCTTAAGGTCGCCAGCGGCAGAGTGCCGTAGAATTCAAGCATCTGTTGCCGAAGATAGAGCAGCCGGTGCATGCTGTCTTGTAACGCAAGTTGTGAAGCCACAGCGTAGTACGCAGATCAATAATAGCACCCCAGCCACGAGTGCGAGAAGCAAAGGGAGACCTCCGAAGACGGTAGAAAAAATCAAATGATGAAATGCGGGGATCACACCAAACAGAGTATGGAAGGAGGTCACGAGGCCGGATCACACAATTTAGAAAAAAACATCCAGGCCACTTGTTGACGAGGCATGAAAGATAGTCTGAATCCGAGTCCCAAATATGTAGTGGGAGATCAGTGTCCAAAAGCGCTTGCACCTCTGTGCGCGTGTGAACTACGTGAAGGACAAATGTTTCTCGGGATGAAGTCAACACAACTTGTTTTTGAGACAATAGAGCCCTTATTCTGCTCATCTTGTTGAACTCTGCTTTCAAGGTTGGAATGGAAGGCCAGATGGATACATCGAGCCGGCCATGCGGGGTGGGAAAAGGACGTAATGACCGAAAACCACTCGTAGTGATACAGTCACGATGTGAGGAATTCCCGGAAGCATCCCACAGCAAGCTTCATCATTGAACAGCACATAATTACCGTTATCAAGCAGCGTACAAGACGGGGTCGTAACTGGCACACAAATCCACTTCAGAATAGAAGCTAAATCATGAGCGTGCATATGACAAGCACCATGCAATTTAATCTGCCTACACACCACAGAATGATCCAGAGTGGAAGTGCACCCTTCACCTTTTAAATACACCTCCTTGCCGTCTCTCACGCACCTGTTGTCGCCTAGCACGGACACAAGGGACCCGAGCAAGTGAGAGGGAGGTGCTAGGACTGGACAGGTCCTCCGCCTGACTCGCCCATATGTCTGTGGCCCCGGTGCTGGATCCCTCCCCCATGTCCGTGCCAGTGTTTCCCTCGGTTTCCCCCGACGATGCTGTGGGCAAGGTGAAGAGACAGGAAATGATCAGACACCTGTATACATATGACACATGAGTCCAAACTACATAGGACACAGCGCATAGCATGAACAGCAACATGAGTGACATCTACAATACTACAAACATATGTAGGCCCTGCACCACACAGTTGGTTTACCCACCATGCCACTGGTAAACAATGGGGAGCATGACACAACAGAAATTTACTTGATATCAATTGATACAGAGGAGCTACTCTCTGGGGACAGTCGAGCACTGCATCACAGGCATGGCACAGTCACCTACACCCGCAACTGTCCCCTGATGCCAGGGACACGGATTATGACACCTGACATGTAACTACCGGCGTTGCATGATGTGACTATGTCATGTGTGTGTCATGTGTTCCCATGAGCTTGCTGTAGTTGTTCCGTGACATGGATCTGCTGTTGCTGCATCCAACATGTGTGTGCGTGTCGATGGGCATGGCACACTATTACGCACACCAGGCCACATGTGGAATCAGACGTAACGGGTGTATGTATGCATCGCACATGGACTTGCGAGACAAGGACATATCTGCGTAGTCTCAATGTATGTGTGATCATTCCTGACATGTACCCCTTCATGGCAAGGTGTGTGGACTGTCCTATTTCAAGGACATGTGACCTGTGCCTCTAGTGTTCCGCAACCGGTCTGTATGATGAAACATCCTTCTCATGCACATATGTGGTTGTCTGTCACTCCTGTAATGCATCTGCCTGTTCACTTACACTGGCCCACAGCTAGTTCCATGGCATGTCATGTTGACCTTGAGCACCCACGTGTGTAGCTGACTGTTGGTAGGGGTGTCACCTGGCTGGCATACGTGTCCTGGATGCATTGCACAGTACGGACTCTGTATGTAGCATATGTGTATTAGCTGTTGAACATGTGCTCAGTTCATTGACAGTGGTGTAGTGCTGTACTCAATCTTCGTTATTCCTTCCAAAATTCTGCAGGGCACCGCCTCTCCCCCGACCAATGCCAGACTTGGCTGCCATGAGGGAACGTGACTGTATACGCCGCTACCGCTTCTCCCAACCGTTGATTGACAACTTGACCACAAGGCTGGAACCACACCTCCAACTGCTACACAGGTATCCTACTGCACTGACAGCCAAGATGAAGGTGATGGCAGCCCTACATTTCTTTGCCACGGGTACGTTTCAATTGACCATAGCTGATGTAGGTGGCATGTCCCAGACCATGTTCAGCCGTGTCCTGCATGATGTGTTAGAGGCCATGTTGTTACACCTGGATGAATTCATACATTTCCTAACTCGTGAGCAGTTGACAGGTGTCAAGGGTGAGTTCTATGCCCTGGGAGGGATGCCCCATGTCATTGGGGCCATTGATGGGACACACGTGGCTTTGGTACCACCACACGCACAGGAGGTAGCCTTCCGTAACCGCAAACATTACCACTCCATCAATGCCCCTGTGGTATGTCTTGCTAACATGATGATATCCCATGTCTGTGTCCGTTTTCCAGGATCAGCACACGATGCCTACATCATGAGGCGTAGCAGGGTGCCTGAAATGATGCTGCAGCTGCGCAACGAACGTGCATGTCTTGTTGGTGGGTATACTCTGTTAGTCCTGTATTTAGCGGTATCTTAATATCTTACTGCTTCTCCTGACCCACTTCTGTCCATGATGTTTCCATGTAGGGGACGCTGGCCATCCCAACATGCCATGGCTGATGACGCCGCTCCGCAACCCCAGAACAGCCGCAGAACACCGGTACAACGACACCCATGGGCAGACGAGGCGCGTGATTGAGAGAACGTTTGGACTCCTGAAGAGCAGATTCTGGTGCCTCCACAAGACCAGCGGCGCACTCCCATATGCTCCTGTGAAGGTCTGCACATCTTCCTTGTGTGCTGCATGCTGCATAACATGGCAGTGCCATTCATCCTGGATCCAGATGAGCAGGATAATCCACCCGTGGAGGATGAAGGGCTCGGGCACGGGGCAAGTGAGGATGAGGATGAGGACATCCGGAGTCAGCTTATCCGCAACTTCTTCTCATGATGGTGAGTCCCTGTGTCTGAGTGTACACGCTTAGAGCCTTGTGTGGCATGTGTTGCAATGTGTGTGTTGAGCTGACTGTGTGCTAAGTGACTTGGAGGTGTGTTCTGATGTGTCATTCAAGTGATGATGTCATTCCCCAAATTTTAGCGGGTACACAAAATTCATTATTAGCATGGTGACAACATAAATCCTGTAGAGTGCATGTACATGTCTGCGGATTACTAGCTCTTCGCTGAATTGTTGTGTGTCTGTCCTCCCCAGGTTCTTGCGGCTGTCGTCTGCTCATGTCATCATTGCACTCCTGCTATTCCTCATGAGTATTGCAACGTGTGCTGGATCAGAGTTACATGCACAGACATGGTGAAAAGTCATTTTGGGTAAGGAGTGCAGCAAGGCGTTTTGTGGGTGGTACGTGTTTGTGATATGTGGGGACTGCTCCTGTGCATGTTGTGTTACCGTGCATTCATGTCGACTCACCATGGGCCACCTGACGTGTTGCATGGCTCCCATGAATTGATAGTCACCCTTCCTGACAGTCATCTGTAATGGATTGTGGATTCTGATGAAGGCATCAATGTGTGTATAACGTCCCTCAGGAACATACGGGATGCCAATGGTGGACATGGTGTGGGACATCCCCATATGAGGCTCAATGTGGAATTGTACACTCTCCGTGTGCAGCAAGGGGTGTGAGGCTCAACCCCTTCACTTGTGTGCCAGCTCAGTAGGATTTACCACATCTGTGTGTTGCAGGGGGTGTCCAGTGTAGGTCACACATGGTCAGCCGAATGACCTGTGAGTCTGTTCCAATAGATGCAATTCCATTGGTGTGAGGCTGAGTAATAAAGGTGTTCGTCACACTCCAAGGTGCCTCGTCTCTGTCAATGCAGGTTTCTTGCCACTTGACATGCGGCATCTCTGGCATACTTGCTGTCGATAATGCATAGGAGTCCATGTGTAGTCTAGCGACATGCATGCAGTTGCTCATGGATTAGGCTCTCTATTGGGCATGAAGTACATGGCCGTGTATGTTTTTTAGCAAGGTCGACCACACAATGGGCCATCACCAGCTGCTGAGGGTGTCTCCTGTGCGCAGGTCGCCCTTCAGTTTCCTGATCCGGTGTAATGGTTCTTTGGTGGTTGTGCATGCATTGTCTCTGGGTGTGCCATGTGACACTGGACACTCCTTACTTTACACACGCGCCTGTTGCAGTTGTCCTTCTGACATCCTAGTCTTTGTGTGCAAAATGGGGCATTGTTCAGGGAGATGGCGCCTGCTGCTGCGGGTCCTGCACAAGCACCCAGTGGCCACACACACGAGATGGTGTGCATCATGTTTGGCTCGCTCACATATGCCATGCTAGTCCACAGCATCTGTACCTCATGCTGCAACGCCCTCTGCATTATGCACATGATCCACTCCAAGTTACGACAGACCATCCCCCAGGTCCATGACAACATCCGTCTCATGTACTGCCCTGCCCTCTACGGAGCAAGTACATCCGAACTCCCAGGTAACTGGTCCACTTCCAGGGGGCATCTGCACACCTCAGCTTCTACACCCTGCGCCCCAGCCACCTCACCGTCCACCATAGATAGCTGCAATGGATCACTGTCTGCTGCAGGATGACCTCCACACTCCCCACCCACACTCAGGAGGCAGTCCACAACCCTGACCCCAAACCAACCTTGTACGTCTGTCATCCTAGATCCCGTTGGGCCATCTCCGTGCATCCAACCTTGCCCTGGCCACCGTTCTTCACATCCACCGTACTCCAGCATACAGGACATTGTTCTCCCACCTGGCCACACATACCTGGGACTCCCTCCCCGGGTACCTCCACATGGGCCATGACCTCTACGCCTTGATGATGATCTCCCAAATAGGTCTGTCCGCACAGTTTAGCAAGCCCCCCCCCCCCCGCAGCAGCCAGAGTGTTGTGCTCCATGCCTACATTGAATGATACCTTGTGAGTCACCCATGTGTGTCCTGTACCAGACTCTGATCCCAGGGTATGGATGACTGGAGTTAGTTCAGGCATAGTTAGACATTTCCACACACATATGTCGTTGAATAATGCAAAATGACAGCAACATCTCATGTGCAGAACAATATGAATTTATTTTTGGTGGGGTGAGTCTTTTGGTAGATGTGCTAAGGTGCTCTACCGGGGGAATAGAATCCAAAGTTCACAGGGGGAGATGGCATCCTTGTCAGTTGGAGTCATCAGAGTACAGACCACAGTGTTGGTCATCATTGGTCAGACTGTGACCAGCAAGTCCATGTGGCAGAGAATGTCATTGGGTGAGGTGCTGCTGTTGCGCCAGAGGGCCAGGTGCCAGGCCAGGTGACCTGGGAGATGGGGATGGTCTGCTGACTCTCACGGTCTTTTACGTGGACGACCTACCTTCCTCCGGGGACCCTCAGATGCAGGCCTTGACGATGTTAGGGACGCTCCATCAGACGAATCCTCCTCCTCCTCGTCCCTCCCTGTGTCTGGTGCTGGTCTACGCCTGGTGGTACAGGGAGGGCTTGCCAGGCTTTGGGCGATCTGACGGAGTGATTGGCTCACATCCCTGTGCACCGCCAGGAGCTCAGCCAGTCTTGCCTCCATCCGTCCTTGGTGTTGTTGATGACTGGCATGATGCTCGACCTGCAGGTTCTTTATCTCATCGAGGGTCCTCTGCATCCCGGAAAGTCTGGACACGACCTGGTCCATGCCCCTGGTGTCACGCCGGTATGAGTCCAGGATGTTGCGTATGTGTGACATACCGGGGTCCTGAGCTGGCTGGTCAGGTTCGCGCCTCCGCCTGCCTCCACTCCCACCACCCCTGCCCACACGAGCCTGGCCTGCCGTTGTGGGCACATCGGGTCTACGGGACCCCTGAGGGATAGCATTTGCAGGGTTGCCTGCCTCCTCCTGGGTGCCCTGAGAACCTTGTCCCTCCTGGTCAGACTGGCTGTGTTGTTCAGTGCGAGCAGGGCTCCTGGGTGTCTCCTGGGATGTGGCAGGAATGGGGGTGGGGGTTGGCACAGATGTACCTGACGCAGGTGCACCAGAGGGGCCAGGTTGGTCGGGGTCATCCACGGAGTGGTGAGAGTCGTCGCTGCAGGTGGGATCGTCTTCACGCGGTGCCTGGGACTGTGATTCTTCCCCCCCAGTGTTGGGGGGAGATCGGCGACGTTGCCCTGTGTGTGAGAGAGAGACAATGTTAATGCTGTTTCTTGCCACATCCATGTTTCATACATATTCAAGTTGACACAGTTCACCCAGGTAGTTGGATGTCCCTAGCATTCCTCTCAGTGTCCACTTGGGGATGGGCATGTTGCGGGGTACAGATTGGGATGTTCTCCTGAGTGTGTGACCTGTAGATACTTGGCTCTGATGCTTACTTGGCTCTGGATTGGTCTTGTTGTGTCACATGTCCATTGTGGGAGTGTGTGAATCCGTTGTCTGCCCCGGGGGGGTGTGCTTGTGTTAGGGGGTGTGTGACCGGGCGTGCTGTTGTGTGTAGTGTGAGTTATCATTGGGTCTCCCAGGTGATGTGTGTGTCCCCTCATGGTGCATGCTGGCATGACAGTGTGTGTGAGTTCCTGTGCTAGATACCTGTGCTTGTGGAGTTGGTGTTTGGGTGTACAGTGGTCCCAGGAGGGCCTTGTGCTGCATACAGCAGGGCCCAGTGTCAGCTACCTTGTCAGTACTTTGCCAATCCCTGTGCATTGTGCATGGGTATGTACCTATGCCATACGGGCTGAGGACATTGTTGTCTGCGTCTCATTTTGACAATGTGTTGTGTGTGGCCCACCCTCCCAGCCTCCCGGACATCCAGTCTTGTGTTTGTGGTTGTTGTAGCCTTGGAAATGGCCTTGCCTTGATTTGTAATGGGTGAATGGTGACGTTAGTGGCATGGGCGTGGTTTTTGGGTGTGGTTGTGTGCGGTGAGTGCTTGGGGGTAGGTGCGTACATTTGTTGTGGTTGGCAGGCGCGCAACACCCATTGGACTCACAGGGCTTCCGCCCCCCCCGTCGTGTGTGGCAGCCCGGGATGAGACAGCTTCCCGGCGCACTCACAGCCGCACCCGAGACCTTCACAGGTCTTTAACAGACCATTTGCATGTTAATGAGGCCTCGCTGTTGTTTCACCCCTTTAAGAGCCCCTGCAGCTCCACTCTGCCTATGGCTTAAAAGATTCATCCCCCCACGAAATTTTGTCTTAGCCTCCCCCGAAATTTGGCTCTAGTTGCGACTCTGGTGGTTGGGGTGTGGATGCCATTCCCCCCAAGTTACGTGAGTTGTTTGTGTACTCACCAGGCTCTGCGACTCCTTCGACTCCGTGTAGTCCCACCGGCTGTAGCATGGCCATCACCTTCTCCTCCCAGGGATGGTAGTGTACGGGTCTGCGGGGCGGCCCACCTCCAGTGATGTTGGTCTGGGCATGTTCATTTTCCTCTTGACCGCCCTGCGCAGATCGTACCACCTGGCTTGGCATTCATGCCTGGTCCTTCGGACGGGCGCAACAGCATTCACCTTGTCGACAATCCTCTGCCACATGGCTGATTTTGCAGCTATGCTGGTCTGTCTGACCAATGTTCCAAACAGCTGTGGCTCGACTCTAATGACTTCGTTGACAAGGAGCTCCAGCTCCGCCGTGGTGAACTTTGGATTCTTGTCTGTGGGCATGGTGTGGGGTGTGGGTGTGGGTGTGGATGGTTGTGGGTGTGTGTGTGTGAATGTGAAGAGGGGGATGTTTGTGGAGGTGGTTGTGTGAAGGTGTGTGAGTGAAGGTGTAGCGAAGGTATGAGTTGTGTGGGGTTGTTTGTCAGTGGGGTCTGGCAGCAGTGGGTCTGTTGCAAAGGCTCATGGGTTGTGTGTGTGGGCCCTTTTTATTGGTCCATTTTTGGGTGTGGCTGTGTTTGAATTTTGGTGGGTGTGTTATAAGTGGTGGTTGTGATTTGGGGCCTCTGTTTGCCTGTTTGGATGTGCCAGGTCAGTCTTTGAGATGTATTTTGTCATGTCGACGTGTTTTGTGTTGTTGTGCGAGTCGGATTGACCCTCCTTGTGCTGTTTTACAGTGTCCTGGTTCTGTAAGAGTATTTTTCGCGTAAGTACGATCCGGACATACGCGATGCTGGGTGAGGGGCTGGGGTACGGTGTTGGTGCGCGGCGCGTACATGCGGTGCAGGGGTACGGTGCGTACATGCGGTGGTACGGCGCGTACATGAGGGGGTGCTGCGCGTACATGGGGGGATACGGCGCGTACAGTTGCGGGCCTGGGGTGCAGTGCGGACAGCGTGTTGTATGGTGCTGACATATTTGGGTGTGGGGGGGCTGTACGGCTCGTACACGGGCATGAGTTTACCCGTGTACATGTGTGCTACTGCGTTGGCTCCGTACAGGCCTTTTTACGTGCGATTGTGTATTCGGACGGGCGGTCGGGATCGTACTTGCGCGCTCGGACTTGTGTTTTACGATTTGTAAGTGAAACTGTCCGGCTCACTTTCGTACACTTTTCCCGACGATATTCGGACGTTGACACTTTCCGACGCGCTCTCGTAGACTTTTCCCAAAACTATTCGTAGTTCTTTTTTACGTCCCAATCGCACTTGGCAGTTTGTACGGTACTTGTGCAACTCGTACGTAAAAAAATACGGATACGAGTCGTAAAGTAATTTTGTTTACAGGATCGGAATCGGTACCAGAGTGTTACAATTAATAAAAATATATATTTTACATTTCAATTTAATTAGTATTTGAAATTATCACTATGAAGAAATTTATATATATATATACACACATATATATATAGTTATTTTAATAATTATTCAAATGAAAAATAATATAATGTAAAATAAATGTTTATTGATTATGTTACTATATATGTATATATATATATATTTTTATATATATATATCTATATATATATCCACCATCTCAAGTTTTTCCTTTAGGAGAGCCACACGCAGGTAGGTAATCTTCCGTTTAATTATGAAAGTTGCAGCGCAATGGAGGGAAAACAGCCAAAATGTCCAAAAAGCCTAACGCGTTTCATGCTCACACGCATTTCATCAGAGGCTTAAGTTCAACACAGCATGAAGCAAATGGCATCACTTTATAAGTCTCACCACCTGCCACAGTGGGCGTTGGCTCTCCCAGAGCCTGATGGTAATCGTAGTGCCTTTAGTATTACTTCCGTGAGCTGCTTTCATGCGATGCACAGTCAAGAAAAATAAAACCCCAGTGGGTCTGGTTAGAGTCCCCTTTACATTGGACTGCAAATAACATCTTCCATACAACGACCTCACTGCCCTTTAACGCTGCTTGCCGGTTGACAACAGCTCGGTCCACTTCCTTGTGGCAGGGCTCCCCCACGACCGAAAACAGCCGTATACAAATCCACCATCTCAAGTTTTTCATTTAGGAGAGCCACACGCAGGTAGGTAATCTTCCGTTTAATTATGAAAGTTGCAGCACACTGGAGGGAAAACAGCCAAAATGTCCAAAAAGCCTAAACCGTTTCATGCTCACACGCATTTCATCAGAGGCTTGAGTTCAACACAGCATGAAGCAAATGGCATCACTTTATAAGTCTCACCACCTGCCACAGTGGGTGTTGGCTCTCCCAGAGCCTGATGGTAATCGTAGTGCCTTTAGTATTACTTCCGTGAGCTGCTTTCATGCGATGCACAGTCAAGAAAAATAAAACCCCAGATAACTATAACTCGCGCGACCGCCACTCTATCACAAGGATGATGTCATCAGTGATGTCAAGAGTGATGCCACTGACCATGTCATGAGTGATATAATATGTGACGTCATGAGCAGAGGATTGCGGGCGCGCGAGTTATATTTATCTGAAGTAACTATAACGGGGGAATTTCATAGTTTTTTACGAGTGAAATATCCACCTAACTATAACATGTGTGAAACCTATGGTTTTTTAAGTGAATATATATATATATATATATATACACACCACAACAGTCCCGGTTAGGTAAGAAGGCTGTAATAAGCGGGCGGTCCGAGTTCAGGTTACCGGAAACCTCACAATTGCACAACTTCTCCTCCGTTTAAGCAGGAAATACTCAAACACTCTTGCATGCTTCAAGTAAAGTTTTAATGGCTCCAAACAACGCGTTTCGGCTTATGCCTTGCTCACGCTCATGAACAAGCAGTGATAACACTTGTCATTATAAACAATACTTTAAAAATTGAGAAAGGACTTCACCCTTGTGGTGTATACCAAACCATTGATACTAGGCCGTAATTTGAGCAAGGTGTTAAATTTCATTGTAGCTATTCTCAACAATGTGGATCTTAGTCTGTAATTCACAACTGACCACTTCATGATGCCCAGGATTAGAAAAATGAGCCTAATAGCAACATTTTACAAACCAGTGATTGTAAAGATTTATCGATCAGTTTACCAAATCAACAGCATCTTATTGCGTGTTATGAGAGTTCATTGGATGTGTAAATACGCATATCTCAATGTCAACGAAATTAATTATCCAATACCATCTTTTCGAATAAGTCAATAAACTGAGCCTTTACCTCATTAAGCCCCAGTGGGCGTTCCAGTTCTTCGGTAATGTTATACACAAAAAAAACAACCCGTTAATAGAGTCCCGGTGGGCATAAGCAACACAATATTAACATATTATCACGCATTATAAGAATTCATTGAATATGTCAACACATATCTCATTAAAGCTTATTGCACAATAACTTTTCTGAATAAGGCACCAATAGACTCAGTCTATAACTAATACAGCACCAGTGGGCATTCTGGCTCTTCGGCAATGTTATAACCAGAAAAACTTTAATGATGCCCCAGTGGGCATAAGCAACACGATATTGTCAATCAATCAGTTGAATGGTCACAGGAAAATTAACAAATACAGTTCAAGAAAATTCAACATAGATTACTGCCATAGTAGAAGGAACAAAGTGCCCGCACCTACAAAAAATAGAAAATGTTAAAAGTTTAAATCCAGATAAAAGGATAATCACAACAGACTATTCTGCACTCTACATTACAGTAAACAATGAATGTATCCGTTAAAATGGATAGCCATTTCTTCACTTGAATTCAAACCATTGGGTATCATAGTCTCAAAGTCAATAATGTATCTTGATTCAAGCTTACGCAGTAAGAGATCGCGATTACCACCCCTCACATTGCTTAGCACTGCGTCAATTACAACCATTCTCAGTAACTTTTCATCCTGGAAATGGCAATCATAGAAATGGCGTGCAACCGGATATTGTCTGTTACTATGTCGTATAGCACGGACATGTTCTAACACTCTTTTCTTCGCACGATGTATCGTGCTCCCTATATACAATTTATTGCAGGGACAAATAAGAGCATATACGCAGTACATGGTATTATAACTTAGGGGTTTCTTAATTATGAATTTTCTACTAGAATTACATATTGGCAGCTTAGTACAATCTACACTGTTGGTGCATGCTTGGCAGTTTTTACAACAATGGAATCCTGTGCGGCCTGTATTGCTCTCCCTGCTGCAGCTAGTTATTAGGTTGTGGCTTAATTCATCTCTCAGCAAGCGACTCTTCTTAAAAGTAACCTGGCGATTGCTGTTAAGTTTTTCTTCAGGCTATGATCTGTCATAAAAACATGCCAGTGTTTACTCAGTATTTTACGCACCTCATGTGCCTGGCTAGAGAACGTAGTTATAAATCTCAAAGTCTCTGACTCAGCCTCACGTCTCACTGGATGTAATAGCTCATTTCTGCTTACCTCTTCTACTCTTCTGCTAGCTTCAGCAATTGTTTTTTGACTGTACCACCGCTCACTAAAACATTTACACATACTCTCCTTTCCAGCTCTGAATGTGACCTCGGTGCTGCAATTGCATTTAGCACGCAGCATTTCCCCATAGGGGATGCTGTATTCCCCATAGGGGATGCTGTAAATGAGATTACCGGGATGTGAAGTGATCATTAGTGAATTATAGACTAAGATCCACATTGTTGAGAATAGCTACAATGAGATTTAACACCTTGCTAAAATGGCCGCCGTAGTCTTAATGGTTTGGTATACACCACACGGGTGAAGTCCTTTCTCTATTTTTAAAGTATTGTTTATAATGACAAGTGTTATCACTGTTTGCTCATGAGCGTGAGCAAGGCGTAAGCTGAAACGCGTCGTTTGGAGCCATTAAAACTTTATTTGAAGCATGCAAGAGTGTTTGAGTATTTCCTACTTAAACGGAGGAGAAGTTGTGCAAAATATATATATATATATATCTATATATATTTCCATTCCTCCGTCACCAACATCCATTCCCCAAGACGAAGATAGACCCAGATTATTGTGCATATTCAAAGATTTATTTTCGAATGCCCTGCACCATCGCCATTACGCGTTTCAGCCTCGCGGAGGCCTTGATCACATGATACGCTAACGGAGAGTTTTTTTCTTCTTTTAAAGCGCTAGTGTGCAAAAACTTGTGTTTAAAACACTCCCACAGGAATGAATGGACATAGAAAACAGATTGTCCTTGCATTAGTAATATGTTCCTATGCATGTGCAAAATACAACGCATTACAGTACAATGATAAATATCAGTGTGCAAAATAGCGCTGAACTCGGTAAATACATACATAAATAAATATATAAATATATACATATTCATGGATAAAATCATAGCATTGATAAAATACCATACAAATGCTAAAGAATCCTCAGCTAAAATGTTATGTCATTTAAAACCAAAGAACCTCATAGAGTTGGCAGCATAATTGCGAATCCAATCATTTCTAGAGTACACAGTTAAACATATATAGCTTGGCTGTCATTAATTCAGTTTAGACTTAAATGCCGAATAATAATATCAACAACTCTGAGGAACATTAACCGAGTTATTGCAACATTGAGAACTCATTACATGCATAAAAAGTCTTAATTGTCCGCCCCAGTGGGCCCAGACATCCTCTTGTGGGAAAATATAAAGTGCAAAAGGTGATGTGCAAAGTACGCCTTTTTACATCCAAACACAGCCGTGAATATGGTATGTAAACATATGAATATATTGTCATTAGTCCCCACTACTTATGCACATGATTTAAAATCATCAGATTCTTTAAAAACTTGTATCAGGAGGCAGCAGTTTCACTGAATTAAGATATCTGTCAGTAATTATTCATTATTAAAGACAGGTAAAAAAATCCTCACTAGCATTCAACCCCTGGGGTGCCTTACTATCCAGTTTGAGTATATATCTTGTTTCCATTTGGCGCAATATTCGTTCACGATTGCCACCCCTTCTCAGTGGCAAAACCGTGTCAATAACAAAATATTTAAGATGCGACAAATTATTCTCATGGCACTCCCTAAAGTGCCTCGCCACCGGGTATGCAGCATCGCTGTTAGTGATGGCTCTAATGTGCTGGAGCACCCGTTTGTGAACCTGCAGTTTCTTGCTCCCAACGTACCGCAGGCCACAAGAGCACTCCAGCACATATATCGCATACTCCGTTTTACAGTTTAGAGCCTTAGTGATTTTCACTGGATTCATCTGAAATGGCGTTTGGTATAGTTGTGTACTGATACCATACTTACAGGCTTTGCATGTGGCACATTTGATAAAACCTTTTCTATTGTTAAGCCATGTGCTAGTAAGTTTGACCTCTGGACTGCTCTTAACTAGGGAACTGCTCATAGACCGCACTCTTCTAAATGCGATACTGGGGGATTTCATCATTACTTTACCCAAGACCGGGTCATTGCAGACCATTGGCCAACTCCTATTGATAATCCTACGTAATGTTTTGTGCTGCATATTGTAGGTTAATATCAGTCGAGTAGGCTGATCCTGATCAATATCAATGGTGGCTTTATGCCCCAATGCATCCGATCTCTGTATTTTGTTAGCCTTAGTCATAGCTTGGTTCAGGATATTTTCAGAATATCCTCTGTCTAGAAATCTCTCTTTACATTCCAGCTGAGCTGAGATGCATTCCCTGTCTGAGCTACAGATCCTACGAATCCTCAACATTTCCCCAAACGGGATACTATTGATTAAATGTGCAGGATGATGACTTTGTGCATGTAGGACTGTATTGCCGGATGTGGGCTTTCTATGAAGTTGTGTTTCTAATCTGTTATTAGATGCAAATACCTCCACATCCAAATAAAATATACTGCTCTTACTCATCATAGCCGTAAATTTAAGATTTAAATCATTGATGTTCAATTTCACAATAAAATCTTGTGCTGCCTGTTCCGTGCCATTCCAAATTAAAAATAAATCATCGATATACCTATACCAGCAAACAATCTGAGTTCTTAAAATATCACAGTGGATTGCCATGAGGACCTGCTCCTCCCAGAGTCCCATATGCAAGCAAGCATAACTCGGAGAGAAGCAAGCCCCCATGGCAACGCATATATATATTCTGCAACTCAGCAGCCTTTCCGCAACTGAAAAAACGGAGAGCACACATGGATAATTTCCTCGCTGGTGTTTATTGTGCAGACTTCCCCCCATCCTCTGCAAACGCGTTTCACTTTTCGGCTTCCTCAATGTCAGTTTCTTACATTTTCGTGCATGTATTTAAAATAGTCATACATCACATGGTTGTTTCATAAAAATAAAAATAAAAATAAAAACAGGACTTACACTCCATTCATTTAAAATTCATGGCGGCCATCTTAAAACAGATTATTTCCATAAAGTGCTTTAAATTAAAGTGCTCAGTGCTGTACTTAAAAACTTTTTTGTAGCAAAATAGACACACAGTTTACTATTTACACTTAAGGATCTGGGTTAAACATTCATGAATTCATATTGAACCCCCTCTTGTCTATGGTTAAATCCATGTGCAAAATTGGCAATATAGTTAATATTTATAAATTCATAATTAAATATACCAATAAATAGATACATTCCTGTCAATTCCTGAAAAACTTAGATGTATTTCATGATTCAAGAAAAATATCCAAAAATCAATTAAGTAAACTAATAAATACACCCAATTTTATCTGTGTCTTTGTGTTGCTACCACAAAAAAAACACACACACACACATATATATATATATATAATACAAACAAATATATATGTTTTTGTGTGCTTATATGAGTATATATTCATAGATAGCATTTAAATATTGATGGAATATATATAATTTACATTATGCTAAACCTATACGTTAAAATATATAACATTTACTACTTTAGACTCTATATTTTGATAAATCGATATTTTTGTCTATTATTGGATGATATTAGTGTCAACAATATTTTTTTACAATTGTTTGTCCTTACCTTTATAAGTATAAGAACACAATATTGTGGTAAACTTGACAGGGCGCAAAAAAAAAATACTGGCCCACACGAAGAAACGTGCGATTCAAGAGCTTGAAGAGTTAGAACATGCCCTCCTGGACTTGGAAGGGAAAAGTCAGACCGCAATGACTGAGGAGGATCTGCGCCGGCTTGAAATAGCCAGGAGCGAATACTTAGCGCTTGCGACTAATGAGGTTAAAACATGTCTACTAGCAACCCAACATCGCCTTTGACATGCCCACCCTTACACCCGACGAATGAGATAGCCTAGAAAGTGACCTGACACTGGCGGAGGTTACTGAGGCCATAGGTCACCAGAAAGCAGGCATGACTCCGGGTCCTAATGGCCTGCCGAGTGAATTCTTTGAACTGAACACCACAAAGCTGGCGCCCCATCTCCTAAAGCTGTTCGTGGACTCAAAAGAACAAGGATGTCTCCCCCAAGACCTTCGTCTAGCCACAGTGTTGGTCATACATAAAACTAGGAAACCACCAGAGGACTGCGGATCCTATCGCCCCATATCACTCCTTAATTTTGAAACAAAAATCTTGGCCACGATTCTCACACGTCGCCTGCTAAGCGTGATTCTTTCGTTGGTGCACCCAGACCAATCTGGCTTTATGCCCAAATGTGCCACCCGTCTTCATTTGCGTCACCTAGCTAACTTGATGGATATAGTACGGGGTCGTGACACTCCCCATTTGATTCTCTGGCTTGATGCGGAGAAAGCGTTTGACACGATCCACTGGCCCTTCATGTGGCGTACTCTGGAAGCAATGGGCTTCGGCCCGGTTTTTCTAGGGAGGCTGGCGTTATTATATAATGCACCTGAGGCGCGAGTACGGGTCAATGCCACTCTCTCCGTCAGTTGGCCGATACAACACGGCACCAGACAAGACTGCCCCCTCTCTCCTCTATTATTTGCCCTCATACTGGGACCCCTAGCATGTGTGGTTCGTTCCCGACCTGACCTAGGGGGCTTCCTTGGTGCTCCCGGTTCGCTGGAGGAAGAACGCATATCGTTATATGCAGACGATATTCTGCTCTATGTCACGCGGCCTGCTGACACCCTGCCCCGTCTTCTCCACATCTTTGAAGAATATGGCAGCTACGCTGGCTACAAGATTAACTGGACTAAGTCCACCCTCTATCCAGTAAGTGGAGGTCCCGCATCTTACACTTATCCCAGCTGTCTGCGGCTGGCCGAGGAGGGCTTTCTTTATTTGGGTCTATATATTTCCACGGATACCGTCCTTCGCGTGAAACGCAATATACGACGGGTGTTGTTGACTTTTCAGGCAGATGGGAAACGATGGAGGAAACTGCCTCTCACTGTCATGGGCAGAGCCGCCATGTATAAAATGGTGACCCTCCCTCAGCTTCTTTATGTTCTTCAGAACACTTATCACAAACTACCTGATACAATATTTGCTACTATTGATAGTGAGTTGCGCCTCCTCCTCTGAGATGGTGCTCATCCACGAATAGCTCTGCGGACCCTGCAACGGAATCCGTACAAGGGGAGGTTGGCCGTGCCAGATATCAGAGCCTACGACACGGCAGCCCACCTTATCGTTATTAATGAGTGGATTCATGCACCAGGAGATCATCCGGGATATCGACTGGAATGGCTTCAATTCCATGAACGCTCCCACCTGCACTATCTATTTGGGGGTGCGGGCACGGCGCGACTCCTTCCTGCTACCCAACGGGTGATAGAGGCCTGGAAAATTGCTGGGAAGTTGATGAGATGGGAGGGGAAACCTACACGAGAGACCCCATTATGGGAAGGAGCTCATATGCGTGAGATCAGAAAGCTGAAGGGTTTCAAACAATGGGACCTCATTGGCATTTCCAAAATAGGAGACCTCTTGGAGCGAGGCTCCCTGGCCTCCTTCTCATTCCTTCAATCCAAATACCAAATGCATAATTCCCAAGCCTGTGTATACCTTAGGCTTTGTCATGCTTGGCGAGCGGAGGGGTTGGACAACGGGGCGCTGCCGGAATACTCTCCCCTTGAGGGCAGACTCCTTCAGGAGGAGATCCAGATGCAGGCGATTTCGCTGGCATACAAAACACAGCTCAACAATACGCCAGATAATCTCGACCCACTTCGTGCGAAGTAGGAACTTACCACAGGACCCCTTGAGGATATAGACTGGGAGGCGGCCCTCATGCATCCACGTGAGGTGGCGATCAGATTAAGACTGCGGCTTATCCAATATAATATCCTTCATAGGGTCTACTATGATAGGGAACGATTGCACAGGATGGGGAGGGTGTAGGACCCAGCATGCCTCAGATGCCACACGGAACATGGTACATCCATTCACACCCTTTGGGAATGCGCCCACATCCAGCCCTACTGTCGTAAAATAGTGGGCAAACTAAATAAAATACTTGGGGCAACAATTGGGATGGATGTGAAATTCCTACTATTGGGCATTCCCACTGAGGTCGATCTTCCACTATATGGGCTCTTTCTTGTTAATCTGGGTTGATGGTGGCGAAACGGGACACAGCCAAGTACTGGGGTGCACAACACCTTCCTACACTTACAGAATGGAAATCCAATATGGATTAATACATGGCTGCGGAAAAAGTGGTTTATAAAGCGAGGGGCTGCCCACGTAAATTCAGGAAAATGTGGTCCCCGTGGCTAAAGTACTACAAGATCGATTTAGATGTGGAACAGGGAGCCTTTACACTATCTCATGCGAAGGCTGGTTCTGGCTCATAAGAATAGCTTTCCCGCCCTGTGTTTGCGAACAGACCTTTTGACAGAATGGTCCTATATATTAGTCGGATTGTCACTGCTGATATACATGAACGATTTCTCTTGAGTAACCCTGCTGCGAGATTCACCAATCAGTGCCGTACCTCCATGCCTAAGGTTGATCATACACCTTGTACTGATAACTTCTTATCCTATCTGTCAGTAGTATTGTTATTGAATTGTATACAAATAAAAAATAAAGTTTAAAAAATATATATATATATATTGTGGTAAACTATTTTTGACACAATATTTTTGTCAATGATATTGTGTCAGTGATCCCTATACAATTAGTATAGGTCTATGCTCAAATGAAAAATCTGAAGCAGCATAGGTCCTTCTGAGAGCCTTATCCACCGGATCAGTCCATGTAGCATTCTCAGAAATAATCATACCCTGCCATGACAATCCTGCCATCAAAGAGTCAACCTTCACCAATAGTGGAAATTCCTCTGTAAATCTGACCAGAGGATATGTTTTTCCCGGAAGTGCCAACAGGTATGTTTGTCTACCTCCTTCCACTCAGTAGATATAACCTTCCTGTTATCCCCATGCAGAGGCAAAGACGACCGCTTCTACCTCGTATATTGGAAAATGCAGCATTTAGGAAAGCCAGGTTCTGTATGATGTGCTGTAATACCCTCTTTAGCTCATTCTCTTGCACAAATCTGCCTTTGACCTCTTTGTACTCTAAATCCTGGTATAGGTCAAGCGACTCTGCTCTAAGATGCTTGGGCAACAAGGGTCCTTCTCTTGCTCTGAATGTAGCAGAGACTGCCTCCTCAATCTTTCCCTGGATGTCACCCACTGTTGGAATCTGTGACATGACCTACTTCTTTTGCTGCTCTTCAGAAGAAGCAGGCGCTTCTAAAAACCATTTATTTTTCCCTTTCTTCCTCTCCATAGAAGCGGAGCACAGGACCAGTAACAACAGAGTGTCAGATCACCAAAATGCTGTTTCAGAACGAAAACAGCTGATCAAAAGGTGCTGGCTTTAGGAGCAATGCCCTGACTGGTTATCTTGCAAGACTTGCACCATTTTGTGGTCAAATGATGATCATGCTAATCAAAACTTGTGTTCCTGACCACACAAACAAATGTACACTGATGCCACACTGCATCCCTAGAGTAGGTGCTAAAAAATATAGCGTATTGTGAAATATTATGGGTATGAGTCCGCAAATGTCGGACCTCTTACACACTGAGCAACCTCACGCTCATGATAATGTAGAATCGCTAAAGCAGATCCTGCTACAATACCCCACTTCTAGCCTGGGTTTTCCCTTCACAGGAATTAGGAAATGATGGCTTCCACTCTTGAAGGATCATGGGAGGGGTGGCAGGAAGTGTAAGCCATCAACAGTGGGAAATTTTGGTTTAGCTTAGCTACACTTCTAGACATCTACATGGCCCCCTTCAGCACCATCGTCAGACAGCACAGACTCAGCATAGTATCCTACGTCGACGACACCCAGCTCATCCTCTCCCTCACCAAGGACCCCGTCACCACCAGACTCAACTTCCAGGAAGGAAAGAAGGACGTCGCATCCTGGATGAGCAACAGTTGCCTGAAGTTCAACTCGGAGAAGACAGAGGTCCTCGTCCTCTGCCCCTCCCCCTCTGCTTTGGACAACACCTGGTGGCCCACCGCCCTCGGCAGCCCTCCTACCCGCATGGACCATGCCCAAAACCTCGGCATCGTACTCGATTCTTCCCTCTCCATGACCTGTCAGGTCAACGCTGTCGCCTCCAGCTGTTTCAACACCCTCCGCATCCTCTGCAGACTGGACCACTAAAACACCCTCTATGCCAGGATCAACAAGTCTCTGCTCCGCAAACTCCATACCATACAGAACACCGCAGCCAGACTCGTCCTCGGCATCCCTCGACACAAACACATTACCCAACACTTGCGCAACCTCCACTGGCTCCTCGTTGAGAAGAGAGTCACTTTCAAGATACTCACCTACGCCTACAAATGCCTTCACAACACCAGACCCCAATACCTCAATGAGAGAATCTCCTTCCACGAACCCAAGAGAAACCTCTGATCCACCGATCTCACCCTCGCCAAAACCCCGCGCATCTGCAGGGCCAGAACAGGTGGAAGAGCCTTCTCCTACATCGCGGCCAAGATCTGGAACGAGCTCCTGATCGACATCAGACGCGCCCTCTCCCCGAACATCTTCAGGGAGACACTCACGACCTGGCTCTGCGACTGAACGGAGCTGACTCCCACCCTCCCCAGCGCCTTGAGACACTCACGGATGAGTAGCACGCTTACAATTACCCTGATTGATTGAGAAGCATGGAGCGGATGCTCAGTAACTAAGGAAGGAAACAAGGATGATGGATCTAGAGGTAATGGTGTTGGTAGTAGTGGGTTGGGTAATGGACAGTACTTAGGGTTGCCATCAGGCTGTGGTTTTTACAGACATCACCAGTTTTTTGATGTCCCTGTAGGTGCAAAAATTCAGCAAGTCACCTAAAGCTGGTATTTTTTCATCTTATAGGTACATACTTAAATATTAGGAGGGCATAACGTAAATATAAGAAGAAAGCACTTTAAACTGTTTTCCATAGCTGCCTTAATAATCCTTGACTGATAATTATAGTAAACCAAGGCAGAAAGACCATGGTAAAAATGAATACATCGTTTTTATACAAAGTTCCTTTTAAGTTCCATGTCTGGGTCTTTGCAGGATCTTAAAACTGAACAAATGGGCAGAATGTTTCTCTGGGAAAAATGGCAGCGCTATTTGAACCTCTTTTGCGGTCACCATTGTGCAGGCAGCTAGGATCAGTCTGCGATAGAAAATAGATTCGGGCCAGTTATGGCTGCTGACCAATACAACTGGCACGGTGAACATTTGAGACATTGACAGGCACTGACAAAAACGCAGCAGAATCCTTAGGCTTACCGCCAATGCTCTCAATCATGGCCATGATTGAGAGCTCTGGAGTAGAGGCTGAAGTCACTGCACATTGTCCACAGTGCCTGTCAGTGATTTAGACTGAATTTAAAAAAAATGAAAATATTTACTTACCTCCTGCCTCCGCACTCAGTGCTCCTCTCCATCTTGTCGTCAGTGGCTCCAGCAAAGGCTCCCAGAACCTCAACCAACTCCCCTATACCAATCAAGAAGCTGCACCCAGCCGCGGCCCGTGGAGGGACTCCGTGGGGCGGAAAGGCGGGGCGGGGGAGGGGCAGAGTGGGGGTTACTAAAAACCGCCCCGCCTTTCCGCCCCACGGAACTCCCTCCACGGGCCGCGGCTGGCTGCACCAGGACTGGCTGGAGCTGACTGGCTCCACGCCCACAGAGGCACAGGGGACCTGTGCCTGCTTTCCACCAGTCTGTCTAAGACAGCTGGGTGGAGAGGTTTAAAGTGCACATGTCAGGCTGGCCATCTCAAGACAGTAGGACAAAGTGACATGCACACACTAAACTGCAGTGAGCACCACTCCCCTGTCAGCAGTCAGCAGCAGTGGCCCTGCCCCCCTCAAACAAGAGCAGTGAACACTTTAATATGAATACATTCATTTTATTGCCTTTTTATTTTTCACCTTTGCAGCGCTTGCAGCAGGGGGGCGAGTCGGCGACGCTCCTCTTCCCTAATAGAGGGGCCTCCGCTGGTTCGAGCACCAGAATGGAGGTGCCCCCACCCCATTAGTGAATTAGAAAGCTAGAAAATGTCTCATGTTCAAATTGAGGCAGTTTTGTACTTTGCTATAAAAGTGTTTTGCAAAGTGTGGAAGACTAGTTTTGAGCTTGCTGCAGGCAATGTTTGTTTTAATATCTGAGAAATCGACATAAAAAGGCCCGCAAAGAGCCCAAAAAATGGCCCACGCACTAATATGTAAGACCAGCCCATTGGGCACTGCCCTTTAGGTAAATTCGACGATGCTTACCAGTGGGAGCTGAGAGCAGCGAGTAATAGCGCTGTTATTCTGGCTGCGCTGGAGACAAGTACCTACGCATCTTTACCTGAAAGACCAAAGGCTTGCTTGCGGCCTGGCGATGCTGCCCTGGTAATCCCAAGCGGTGTTGGCCAGTTTGATGCGCCGCTAGTGCTGTTTGGCGACGTGCACCCCCCGTGACTGTGGAACATGGCCTAACTTCTGAGCAGGAGACCAAGTGAAGCATGGAAAGTGGAACGATGAATGAGACAATAAGAGGCGGGGCTTTAAGTGTGATAAAAAAAGATGGGGGTCCCTGAAAGGGGCGTGCACTGCATAATAAGAGCGTGGCTTGAACATGCGCACTAAAATTCCCATAGAGCGCATCCCTACCCACACATTTGCACAGAATCGTAAGTGCACATCGTATACGTAATCATTGTTCTATGGGATCTGCAGAGAGGCCAAGGACTGGATGTCCATGTGTTCTGACTAGGCCTGGGCGGTAAATTCCGTTCCGCTCGCGGAATTTGCGGAATTTGGGTAATTTCGCGTTCCGCGGAGAACGCGAAATTGCCCAAAATTCTGCTTTCCGCGTCTTCGCGAAATTTTTGCTTGTTCGCGTTCTCAAAATGTGTGTTCGCAAGATATTTCTCCCCGAGCACGCAAACAGCGATTGTGAACAGGAAAAAAGCATCGCGAACAAGCAATTCCGCGTGTTCGCGGAATTTCTGCGTTTCCGCGGAGATTTTTACCGTTTCGCGGAGATTTGCGTAACGCAATTACGCAAATTCCGCCCACCCCTAGTTCTGACCATCTTTTTAACCCACTGACAGGCATTGAGAGAAAGAAACTCTCGCTGCCTTCAGCCTCAACTCAGTTGTGGTCCCTATAATCACTTGGATGTGATTCAATTCAAAGTATGCAATATACAAGAGTAATATGTTGGCTGAAAAAAATACCATAACACAACATCCTGGAAATAGCTAATACTTTTAAGGACTGCAATATTAAGTAAAGCGTGTCAAATATAAACAGAAAAGGCATGGATTGCCTCACAATTTTTACACTTACGTTCAGAATCCGATCAGTGGGCCCGATTCACAGAACAAACTTAAGTGTTTTTGCCTGTAATATAAAGTTGAGGACGTGAATACAGGGACCGAAAGGGACTCTGTCCACTTAAAGCCCTGATAAGAGGGACGGAGTGAAAAGGGAATATGCAACCTAATGAGAAATGCCTGGGAGAACCTTCGCGAGCCAGTAATAGGAGAGCAAAGTGTGTGGCACGTGGCGTGACACAAGAAGCCATATAGGGAAAGATTATGGATCAGAAAAGTGCAGAGAGAGGGCTATAGACAGCCTTAGGTACATGAGAGAGAGGTAGTAAAGAAAACATATATATATATCCAGTGAAAAAACCTAAGGCTTATGTAACATTGTAGTCAGGTGTGATAAAAAGATCTATTTTTGATTTAGCAAAAACGCGTAACGGGCATTACAACACATTTATTACAACGCATGCCAACACAACGCAACTACCATTACATCGCAGTGCCATTACAAAGCATGGCATTACAATGCATATGCCTTTGCCACACATGCCTTTACAACGAATTCCGTTGTAAAGGCATGAATAGTAAAAGCATATGTGTTTTGCCTGTAAGTATAAGGTAAGTATAGGGTTTAGGGTGGGTTTGGGTTTTGGGGTGTAGGGGTATAGGTTTTGGGGTGCCAAGGTTAATTTTAGGGTTCAGGGTGGATTTTGGTTTGGGGTGCCAAGGGTAATTTTAAGTTTGGTATGGGTTTTTGGGTAGTAAAGGTAATTTTAGGGTTTAGTGTTGGTTTGGGTTTTGGGGTGCACCGGGTAATTTTAGGGTTCAGGGTGGATTGGGGTTTTGGGGTGTAGGGGTAATTTTAGGGTTTTGGGGTGGGTGCCCTGGGTGAATTTAGGGTTCAGAGTGTGTTTGGGTTTTGGGGTGATAAGGGTAATGTAAGGGTTCAGGGTGGGTATGGGTTTTGGGATGCAAACAGTAATTTTAGGGTATAGGGGGTATGGGTTTTGGGGTGGTAAGGGTAATTTTAGAATTTTAGGGGGTATGGGTATTGTGGTAATATTTGGATTTTAGGGGTTATTTAAAAAAATATCTATCTATCTATCTATCTATCTATCTATCTATCTATCTATCTATCTATCTATCTATCTATCTATCTATCTATCTATCTATCTATCTATCTATCTATCTATCTATCTATCTATCTATCTATCTATCTATCTATATCTATCTATCTATCTATCTATCTATCTATATATATTCCAAATAAAAGGTTGCTCCCCAATGAAGGCGCCACACACAGCGTGCTTTATATCCTTTTTAGGGCGAGCCTAGAGCAACGCTTGCGCTGTGCTCTGGCGAGAATTTTAGTAAGGACTTCAGAAAATGCTACCACTGTGGCCTAGAGCTTGCGTGCATGTGTGCTGGCATGGGCTTACGAGCAGAGGCGCCATATGGCTTTCCTCTCTCGTCATGGGTCACAGGCCCTGGCTGTTCTCTCCTCCTTCTGCATTCCATTCTCCTCATCTCCGAAGTTGAAAACAACCCAGCGCGGACCTTCTCCAGCCTACTCTTTCCCCTCTCGACCCCTCCCTTTGGACAGGGAGGAGGGAAACTGCTCCTGTTTGCAAGCCTCACCACTATTCATGCCATGGAAGTTTGTCAATAGGGCATGAACAATGCATTTAATTTCTTGAAAACAAGTGTCCCTGTCTCCCTTTTTTTACTCTGGGATGCTTGCTCCTCTGGCCCCCACCGCAAGGCTTCAAGGTCAGAGTCTGCCAGCAGCTCCGCTCTTCAGCCCTTCTCTCCTTCTTCTCCCCCTCCTTTTTCAGAGGTAGGGCAAGGGAGGCTGGGTCCATTACAAGCTTCTCAACCAGCAGCGTTATGTATGTCATAGAAGCAGCCACTTTACCCTTAATACGTAGTGCTTACCCCCTCCGCCCCCCGCCCTGTCCTAACACTTATCATCAGGTTCAAAGCTCACCGTGCTTACCCCCTCTGCCCCCCGCTCTGTCCTAACACTTATCATCAGGTTCAAAGCTCGCCGTGCTTACCCCCCTGCCCCCGCTCTGTCCTAAAACTGATCATATGGTTCAAAGCTCGCCGTGCTTACCCCTATGTCCCCCGCTCTGTCCTAACACTTATCATCAGGTTCAAAGGTCACCGTGCTTGCCCCCCGCTCTGTCCTAACACTTATCATCAGGTTCAAAGCTCACCGTGCTTAACCCCTTGCCCCCCGCTCTGTCCTAAAACTGATCATACGTTCAAAGCTCTCCGTGCTAACCCTCCTGCCCCCCGCTCTGTCCTAAAACAGATCATCCAGTTCAAAGCTCGCCGTGCTTACCCCCCTGCCCCCACTCTGTCCTAACACTTATCATCAGGTTCAAAGCTCGCCGTGCTTACCCCCACTGCCCCCGCTCTGTCCTAACACTTATCATCAGGTTCAAAGCTCGCTGTGCTTATCCCCCTGCCCCCCGCTCTGTCCTAAAATTGATCATCAGGTTCAAAGCTCGCTGTGCTTATCCCCCTGCCCCCCGCTCTGTCCTAAAATTGATCATCAGGTTCAAAGCTCGCCATGCTTACCCCCCTGCCCCCGCTCGGTCCTAACACTTATCATCAGGTTCAAAGCTCGCTGTGCTTACCCCCTCTACCCCCCACTCTGTCCTAACACTTATCATCAGGCTCAAAGCTTGCCATGCTTACCCCCCCTGCCCCCCACTCTGTCCTAACACTTATCATCAGGTTCAAAGCTCGCCGTGCTTACCCCCTCTGCCCCCGCTCTGTCCTAACACTTATCATCAGGTTCAAAGGTCGCCGTGCTTACCCTCCTGCCCCCCGCTCTGTCCTAACACATCATCAGGTTCAAAGCTCGCAATGCTTACCCCCCTGCCCCCGCTCTGTGCTAACACTTATCATCAGGTTCAAAGCTCGCCGTGCTTACCCCCCTGCCCCCCGCTCTGTCCTAACACTTATCATCAGGTTCACAGCCCGCCGTGCTTACCCCCCTGCCCCCGCTCTGTGCTAACACTTATCATCAGGTTCAAAGCTCGCCGTGCTTACCCCCCTGCCCCCCGCTCTGTCCTAACACTTATCATCAGGTTCACAGCCCGCCGTGCTTATCCCCCTGCCCCCGCTCTGTCCTAAAACTGATCATCAGGTTCAAAGCTCACCGTGCTTAGCCCCCTGCCCCCCGCTCTGTCCTAACATTTATCATCAGGTTCAAAGCTACCCATGCTTAGCCCCCTGGCCGCCGCTCTGTCCTAACACTGATCATCAGGTTCAAAGCTCGCCTTGCTTACCCCCTACCCCCGCTCTGTCCTAACACTTATCATCAGGTTCAAAGCTCGCCGTGCTTACCCCCCTGCCCCCTGCTCTGTCCTAAAACTTATCGTCAGGTTCAAATCTCGCCGTGCTTACCCCCCTGCTCCCCGTTCTGTCCTAAAACTGATCATCAGGTTCAAAGCTCACTGTGCTTACCCCCCTGCCCCCGCTCTGTCCTAAAACAGATCATCCGGTTCAAACCTCGCCGTGCTTACCGCCCTGCCCCTGCTCTGTCCTAACACTTATAATCAAGTTCAAAGCTCGCCATCCTTACCCTCCTGCCCCCCGCTCTGTCCTAACACTTATCATCAGGCTCAAAGCTCGCAGTGCTTACCTCCCCTTCCCCCCGCTTTGTCCTAACACTTATCATCAGGTTCAAAGCTCGCCGTGCTTACCCCCTCTGCCCCCGCTCTGTCCTAACACATATCAGGTTCAAAGCTTGCCATACTTGCCCCCTGCCCCCGGCTCTGTCCTAACACAACACTTATCATCAGGTTCAAAGCTCACCGTGCTTATCCCCATGCCCCCCGCTCTGTCCTAACACTTATCTTCAGGTTCAAAGCTCGCCTTGCTTACCCTCCTACCCCCGCTCTCTCCTAACACTTATCATCAGGTTCAAAGCTCGCCGTGCTTACCCCCCTTCCCCCGCTCTGTCCTAACACTTATCATCAGGTTCAAAGCTCGCTGTGCTTATCCCCCTGCCCCCCGCTCTGTCCTAAAATTGATCATCAGGTTCAAAGCTCGCCGTGCTTCTCCCCCTGCCCCCGCTCGGTCCTAACACTTATCATCAGGTTCAAAGCTCGCCGTGCTTACCCCCCTGCCCCTGCTCTGTCCTAACACTTATCATCAGGTTCAAAGCTCGCCGTGCTTACCCCCGTTCCCTCTGCTCTGTCCTAACACTTATCATCAGGTTCAAAGCTCGCCGTGCTTACGTCCCTGCCCCCGCTCTGTCCTAACACTTATCATCAGGTTCAAAGCTTGCCGTGCTTACCACCCTGCTCCCGCTCTGTCCTAACACTTATCATCAGGTTCAAAGATCGCCGTGCTTACTCCCCTCCTGCCCCCCGCTGTGTCATAACACTTATCATCAGGTTCAAAGCTCGCCGTGCTTACCCCCTCTGCCCCCCACTCTGTCCTAACACTTATCATCAGGTTCAAAGCTCGCTGTGCTTATCCCCCTGCCCCGCTCTGTCCTAACACTTATCATCAGGTTCACAGCCCGCAGTGCTTATCCCCCTGCCCCCGCTCTGTCCTAAAACTGATCATCAGGTTCAAAGCTCACCGTGCTTAGCCCCCTGCCCCCCGCTCTGACCTAACACTTATCATGAGGTTCAAAGCTACCCATGCTTACCCCCATGGCCGCCGCTCTGTCCTAACACTGATCATCAGGTTCAAAGCTCGCCTTGCTTACCCCCTACCCCCGCTCTGTCCTTACACTTATCATCAGGTTCAAAGCTCGCCGTGCTTACCCCCCTGCCCCCTGCTCTGTCCTAAAACTTATCGTCAGGTTCAAATCTCGCTATGCTTACCCCCCTGCTCCCCGTTCTGTCCTAAAACTGATCATCAGGTTCAAAGCTCACTGTGCTTACCCCCCTGCCCCCGCTCTGTCCTAAAATAGATCATCCGGTTCAAACCTCGCCGTGCTTACCGCCCTGCCCCTGCTCTGTCCTAACACTTATAATCAGGTTCAAAGCTCGTCATGCTTACCCTCCTGCCCCCCGCTCTGTCCTAACACTCATCATCAGGCTCAAAGCTCGCAGTGCTTACCTCCCCTTCCCCCCGCTCTGTCCTAACACTTATCATCAGGTTCAAAGCTCGCCGTGCTTACCCCCTCTGCCTTCGCTCTGTCCTAACACATATCAGGTTCAAAGCTTGCCGTACTTGCCCCCTGCCCCCGGCTCTGTCCTAACACAACACTTATCATCAAGTTCAAAGCTCACCGTGCTTATCCCCCTGCCCCCCGCTCTGCCCCCCGCTCTGTCCTAACACTTATCTTCAGGTTCAAAGCTCGCCGTGCTTACCCCCCTTCCCCCGCTCTGTCCTAACACTTATCATCAGGTTCAAAGCTCGCTGTGCTTATCCGCCTGTGGAAATATGGATTTTTCTGGTCAGTTATTTCCCCTATCTTGGACCCCAACGGTTCCATGTGCATGTCACAAGTACATGTATGTTCCCTCCAGTTCCAGTTATGAAGACGCAAATACATGTGCGTCCACCGTCAACATGTACTTTGACAGATCTGCCATGTATAGGCCGGATATCCCATTCCTAAATATGAAAGGCCATCGGCTTTATATGGTTCACTTATGCCACTTTACAGTCCAGGCAAGTAGGCCCTGATTCTGTCATCAAAACTCCTCTTGCCTTCTGCCTCTGAAAGCTCCAGTCCGAGCCTGCATCTGTGACCATGAACTTTGTCTCATTCTCTGCGCGGCTCACGAAGCCTGACATCAGCCTACTCTCTGCAAAGAACTGTATTTCACCTTCGAATTATCTGCTTCCCCCTCGGCCGATGCATTCCTGCCTAGTAGTTTAAGTAAACATTCTTCCAGTTACCAAGCAAAAAGGCCCATCTTCTCTGTCCTCATGCAAGTAATTCATAGCCCTGTTACCATGGAATATTCCTACCCCCTCGCATTCAGTGTAGACACTTAGACGCTTGTACACGCACGCACAGTCAGTATAGAATAGATTCTGTCCGAGAGTCCCTCTTTTATGGATAACATAGTTCTTTAAACATAGGATGTTAGATATGATTTGGGATTAGGTTGACTTGACCCCCCAGACTTCTCGTCTCCACATGTAGAGCTAAATGTCAAGTCCCCGTCACCCCCTAGTTACACGTCAATTACACGTCATACTGCTGCGCGCGCATCAATGCCAAGTATTATCTTATAGATTCACCTATGTATTACATCATAACCAATCATGTTCCTTTTTACTCATTATTACACCCATTTTCGGTTACGTAGACCAAACGTCAATGTCCTTATCAATTGTTACGCCTACTGTATTCACTTCATTATAATGCATGTACTATAAAAGTTACTTCTTGTCAATAAAGTATGTACTTCACTTCCTGAACCCCCGTGGTGATGGAACTTGAAGCATCCGATTATAATCGATTATTGGAATAAAGCCCATTCCGAAACTCTAATATCACGGATTCTGCCTCTCATTTTACTGAGCTATTTTATAATGTTTCTGTATCAAATTCAGTCCCGGTAAAGGAATTTTTATTTACCACACAATGGCGCCCGAACAGGGACACTTTCTCATCTCACGCGCCGGCGGTGCGTTGCAGGCCCGGTCTCCTGCCACAGCTGGACGGACAATAACGCGTACCAGCAGGATTTCCTGTATCTCCCTCCGGTCAAGCGGGGGCGACTGAGACTGCGATCAACACCCAGACGAGGCGGTGAGAAGTGCGAAGTATCCCGACCAGAGCCTAGCTGAGAGAGCAAGATCCGAGGTATACAGAGACCCACCAGTCCGAAGTCAAGCCCAGTGTCCGACGAGTCGAGTCGAGTCGAGTCCAGTCCGGTTCAAGTTCAAGTTACTGAGGCCTTCCGTTTCCGAAGCTACCCGGTGAGTACCATTGCTGGGGAGGCATTTCTGACGTGCACATAGGTTGTGCCGGTCAAGACGGGTTTGGGTACACAAATCCGGTCTGCACTGTTTTAGCAGTGTATCTGTACTGTTTAGCAGTATATCAAGTATTCCGAAGTATTCCGAAGTATCTAGTTATTGTCTAGTTATTGTCGAGAATTAAGCTTGGTGATTAGCTATGCAGACGATCATCATTGTTGTTTCAGTTAAAGGTTTAATGTTAAATGTTTAAAGTGTTTAAGTATGTTCTGTATATCGTGGTATGAATGACTGTTCATTATCGTGTTTATTGTATTAAGTCTGTTCAAATTCAAGTATCAGGTCAAAATCAAGTATAAGGTCAGTTCTCAATATGCCGCTCTTTTCGAAATTAAGACAGATCACTACCAGAAAAGGGGTTCTCGAAGAAGCCGTCCCTATTCCTCCTAGGGACACTCCAGGGCACTTTATGTATCACAAACATGGCTTAGACGCTATATTATTTCTTGATTTATGGGTAGACTATACCAAGGGATTACCAGAAAGTCAGAGGTGGCCCACAGCGGGGACCTGGGATGCAGAGTGCATCATGAAAGTCGAGGAAGAGTTATGGAAAAGAAAAGTCAGACAGTCACAGAAAGACGCCGTTGAATTATGGCGTAAAGAATCACATAGACGAACAGAAAAAGCACGTAGACAGGAAGAGAAGAGTAAAGAGAATTCCAATAAAGTTCGAGAGAATCTATTAATTGAGGAAGGTATCCGAGTGAAATCAGAACAAGTAGACAGACAAAGAAATGCCCTTATGAATGGTATGTATCCCCTTCTGGCCGAAGGATTACCTAAGGCTACTCCAGAGATACCGAAAGACTTGCCACCCCCATTATTCCCAGTCAAGGTACATCCTAAGGGGCATCCTAGAACCGCAGAAGATGTTTTTCTTTCCTCATATTTAGATGACGCAGCTCCCGAGTATGCTAATTCCGCCCCACGTAGACCGCATACCAGGGAGGTCCAACGCCAAGATCCAGCACCCGTATCCCTGCAGCAACAAATCGAGTCACAAGTTCCGGCAAGCACATCTGTTTCTGCACCTGTTCCTACAGGTACTTCTATAGCTGAGTCCACACCTATAGTTGCTGTGTCACGTTCGACGAATCCTTTCACACCCGACGCCCCAGACGGGGCCACGGGAGGTGCTACCAATATTTTTTCTACGCCACCTAGAATAAATAAACTTATTTTCCAAGAGTCAGCGCATTCACGTACACCAAAATTCGTAAGTGATCGTACGCTTAAGGAACTTCTTATAGATTGTAGATATGACCCGGTGCTCGGTAAAGAGGACGAAATGATACTGGCATCATTACGTATTAGACGAGCCGCAGGGTATTTAGCGAAGCTACCAGGAATGACTGCGCATCTAGATAAAATATATCATTTTGTTCAAACAGGGCGAGATCCAGAATGTATTAACAGAGCTATGGAATACCAGAAAGTAGAGATACAGGGGGAACTGTTGCGTTTTCTCATAAACTGTGTGATCAGAAATCAAGACCGACCGGGGGTAGATCCGGAAGCAATGAAAATTCTTACAAAATGGAGCCAGAACATATCAGAAGGGAGACACGATAAGCAAAATTGTATAATAGCCATGTGCCGAAAGATCCGTAAAGAAATAGAACGCCTACACGAAGAGAGATTAGAGACAGACGAGTTCGAGCAAAGCGAGGAAGAAGGGTCAGGACTGCCCGCCGGACAGTCAGACACCATAGCCTATATAGGTAGAGGAAGATCTTGTAATAGGAATCAGACTAGATGTCATACTGACCCAATACGTCCAATATGTCCAGATAATGACAGGAATTTCCAAATACCTATAATTAACATAAGGTCTAACGAGCATTCGTTCCAAACCGCCGACAAACTACTCCGAGAACGAAGGGGTTATCATTTTCTCGATTCTATGGATGAACAAGATTTAGCGAGGGCAGCTGTTCATTGGGTGGACAGTCCCGGAAAATATAGTGATGAGACAGTAGTACGCACATTTTTGAATCTCACCCCAGATGAGCAGAGGTTAGCTGGGATTTATATGATTCAACAACTCATTATACTATATCAGAGTCAGCATTCGGACCCTGGTCCCTTACCGGACATATTGACTGAATTGCTTATGAATAAATGGAGAGGTCCAGGTACCAAATTAATTAAAGAAATTCTAGTATCTAGAAAGCAGTATATTCTTTTTGTATGCTCAGAGCATGTCTCATTGCCTGTCAAGGAAAGAACGACGTATCACCTGGATAGACAGAATCCCTTACGAGAAGTACACCCAATAAAAGGCGAGGACAATCAGTTTAAACGTGTATTTGTATATACGCCTATATCGAAAATAGAATTGTTAGAAATGAAGAAAGTAGTACCCAGTCATGACAAGGACCCAGCGGGTTTTCACCGAGAAATTAAAGACATGTTACTCATGGGAGAGTATACCTACCCCGACATTATGACAATATTAAAGGTGTTGATGCCTGCTGGCATTTATGAGAAACTCAAGGAAAAAGAGTGGGAGGTAGGTGATCAAAAGATAGAATGGTCAGCATTAGAAGCAGAAGAAAGGGCCCGAGGTCCAGGTTCGGGGCTTGGGGACAAAACTAAAGCACTACCAGGTCTACTAGTACAGGTACTGCCACGTTTATTAACTACGAAAAAGGAAGATTGGGGTACAATTTCAGCCTGTAAACAGAAGCAAGATGAAGACACTAGCGATTACTATGCCCGATTCGAGAAATGTTTTGGTATAAATAGTGGCATAAAAGCAAGTAGCGAATCATACCCGCATCTGTTTGTAACAAAATTAGTGGAAAATGCCCTGCCCCCAGTAAAGAATAGAGTATTAAAATTCGAGAGTACCTGGCAAGGTAACACTCCAACACAAATGTTACAAATGTTACAGTACCACCACAATAGAATTAAAGAGGAACAAGAACATGAACACAGACGCATGAAAGACACGAAAATGAAAATGCTAGTTTCCCAGACAGTTCCAGCTGAAGGACATAAAAAGGGTATGACACATTCGGATTCAGCAGGACCTGTAAAAGGGACATGCAATTATTGTAAAAAGCCAGGTCATTACGTACACGATTGTCCAGTGCTAAAACATAACATCGCCATAGGTAAAACACAAGAAAGATCACGGCCACTAAGACAAGATCAGAATGAACAAGGAGCTACGCAGCATGCCCAGGCCATGCCAGCCGCACAACAGCCAATACAGTTTGTGCCAGCTGCACCACCGTTGCCTGTTGCTGCCACACAGACAACAACACGACAAATGTATCAGACTGCACAGTATGAATATCCGGAGTATCAACGTTACGCATGAACTAGCCTAGAGAGGGAAGTTGACTTACCCCTTATCGAGATCCCTGTAGATCAAGAAGGACCTTATGTACATAGTGAATTATTAGGTCAAGATAGAAAATTTTTACTCGATACAGGGGCAAGTCGAACAACTATAAAACGAAGTGAAGTCCCAGGGGCACCCCTCTCAGGCTCACAGAATATTTCCCTTGGTTTTTCAGGAAAACCTATTGTTAATGAAGTGTCACAGCCTCTTCCACTTACGATAGGACCTCTGACCCGAACTACAGATTTATTGCTTACTAAATCATGTCCAGAAAACTTGTTAGGAATAAAAACGTTGAAAGCCCTAGGAGCCATAATATGTTGTTCTCCGGAAGGAGTAAGGTTGTTTTTACGTGATTTTAAAGGTCACTATGTATCTAGAGACATGGAACCCCGACTGCAGACTTTACCTACACATCTATGGGCACAAGGCCCTACTGATGTTGGTTGCATGAATATTACACCATATCGAGTCACACTAATGGCAGGAGTGGTGCTACCACGAATGCGACAATACAAGTTACCACCAGATGCTGTAACGGCTTTACTACAAATCATTGACGAGCTTATTGCCCAAGGAGTAGTTGTAGAAACAGACTCCAATGTATGTAATTCACCGATAATTCCGATTCTTAAACGAACAGATCCTACAGCTCTGCCCGTATATCGATTGGTTATTGATCTGCGCGAGTTAAACAAATGTATTGTGCCACAATTTCCTGTGGTCCCAGATATCTCGTCATTATTGACAGCTATTGATTCCGAAGCAACATTCTTTACTGTAATTGATCTCAAAAATGCCTTTTTCAGCGTCCCAATAGATCCGGAAAGCCAATATTTGTTCGGATTTAGTTTAAATGGGCGTAGCTTTAAATTCACCCGCGCACCTCAAGGATTTACAGAAAGCCCCAGCATCTATAGCCAAGCACTGAAACGAGAACTTGACAGTATCCACATGCCGGTTAACACTGCCCTGCTTCAATATGTCAATGATCTGCTGATCACCGCTAGAAGCGAACCCGAATGTGAGAAAGCATCACTGACAGTTTTACTATTTCTAGCCGAAAAGGGGCACAAGGTGTCCCCTTCTAAGCTGCAATTCTGTGTCCAGCGAGTTGTTTATCTTGGTCACTCGCTGTCCAAGGAGGGAAGGCAGCTTACACCCGACCGCATTCAGTTAATTGCTAACATGTCAATACCCAAGACACAAAAGGAGGTGCGGGCTTTCATAGGCCTCACTTCATATTGTAGACAGTGGATCCCTCAGTATGCATTTCTAGCAAAACCACTCATTCAATTGACAACACGGGAGGCAGCCACACCGACTGTTCTCCCTTGGACTCAGGAACACACACAAGCTTTTGAAAGCTTAAAGAAAGCTTTATGTCAAGCACCCGTTTTAGCAACGCCATGTTACAGAAAACAGTTTACACTCTTTGTTACAGAACGCGAAGGTACGGCCTTGTCAGTACTCACACAGGAACAAGCAGGAGCACACAAACCATGTGCTTATTTTTCTAGTACATTAGATCCCGTAGCTCAGGCTTTGCCTGCATGCCTAAAATCAGTAGCAGCAACAGCTTTAGCAATCAGACAAAGCGATGCCATAGTGTTAGGACATCCATTGACAGTTCAAGTACCACATGCAGTAGAGGTTCTTGTAAATAGAACGCAAACACAACACTTGACTGTAGCACGACTTACAGGATACGAGCTTACATTGTTTCAGCCACATATAGAAATCAGACGCTGTAACACATTGAATCCTGCCACACTTTTACCAGTAGTCGGAACAGACCCACTAGCCCATGACTGTATTGAAGTTATTACAATAACAACAAAACCCAGACAAGACTTAACCGATGTCCCATTGTCAGATCCAGACCTGACCTTGTATGTAGATGGTTCATGCATGAGAACAAGTACAGGAGAGTTAGTAGCCGCCTACGCAGTCACAACAGATACTGAGGTCATTGAAACTAATCGTATAACTACTTTGTCAGCTCAAGCCGCAGAACTTATCGCTCTGACACAAGCCTGTATTCAAGCCATGAATAAAAAAGTCAACATATACACTGACTCACGTTATGCATTCGGAGTTGTACATGACTTCGGCGTGCTGTGGCGAGAGAGAGGTTATTTAACTTCCCACGGTGCCCACATTCAGCACGGACCCCTCATTCATGCATTATTAGATGCAATACATCTACCCACTGAAATATCAATTATGAAATGTAAGGCCCATACAAAGGTTACTGATATCATTTCCCAAGGCAATGATCTAGCCGACAGAACAGCTAAACTGATTGCTCAAACTCAAACCCCCGATATGACAAAGACAATAGTCCCGACACCGACACATTGTATGACAGTTAAAGATCCTACTCTTGACGTAATTGACATACAGACACATGCTACACCAGACGAAATAAAGAAATGGACTGAATTAGGAGGGATCCAAACGGACCAAGGATGGATGATGAAGGAAAGGTCTGGATGGTTCCTTCCTGATTCAATGGTCCAAGTCATAATTAACACTATACATAGTCCAGCACATTTAGGAGAAAAAGCTATGCTAGACAGCATTCAACACATTTGGTTCAATAAACATTTACGAGTAGCAGCAAAACAAAAGGTCCGTACCTGTATGATCTGTTGTCAGTTCAACCCAGGAAAAAGCGTTCCCGTAGAACAGGGTGGATTTCATACCCCTAATCATCCTTTTGAAGTACTCCAGATGGATTATATTCAGATGGAACGATGCAGAGGATTCAAATATGTTCTCGTAGTTGTCTGCGCTCTGTCCCGTTGGACGGAGGCATACCCGGTTTCAGATTACACTGCCCCGACTACTGCCAAACAGTTGGTTCGAGAATTCTTCCCACGATACGGTTTACCACGTGTTGTCTACTCAGATAACGGCCAGCCGTTCTCATCCGAATTAATGAAACACGTTTCACTTCTGTTAGGTTATCAGTGGAAATTCCACTGTGTCCGACATCCCGAGGCAGCAGGTCTCGTAGAAAGACATAACCAGATACTGAAAATTAGAATGTCCAAAATATGCAGAGAGAAAGGTGTCGACTGGGTAGTAGCGTTACCAGTTGCACTCTTTTTCATGAGAATGGTAGCACACTCTCGAACAGGGCTATCCCCGTATGAGGTGATCTTCGGTAGACCACCAAATATGTGGGGGACGCCTATACCACGCAAAATAACTGATATTGACTGTAATATGCTGACAGATTACTTGGCTTCCTTGATGTCTGCACTACAATCTTCTCGTTCACAGGTAGCTGCAGCCTTTCCCGACAACACTGAGGTGAAACCCCATGACGTTGTTCCGGGTAATCTTGTCTTTGTGAGGAATTTCGACCGAAAGACTCAGCTGGAGCCCAGGTGGAAAGCACCCAAGTTGGTCCTGTTGACCACAAGAACAGCCGTGAAGATCGAGGGCCGCAAGGGCTGGATTCATTCAAGCCACATCAAGAAATTTCATGGACTATCTTCGGATATAGACATTGTGCCCTGCACTCCCTCACAGACTGATACAAAACTCCCTTTTGTTGAACCTAACAAATCTGAAAATTACAAACTAAAGCTTAGGCCCAACCAGTCGAGCAATTTGATTGTTTAAGTCCTCTCCAAGGTGAAGCGGTTGAATTGTCTCTGACATGTATCCCTTGGACCTGAGTAGAGAAAATACCCGGAAAATGTTGAAACGACAGGCGTATTGTAAATCACTGCGTAGCCACTGCATAGTGACATTATTAATTTTGTTTTTATTGAGTCTTTTAATGATTATTACAAGTATGTTGTTGCACATATATTACCCTATTTCTAGACATGTTTATAATGTTGCTGCTGAACATTCTTTTAGTGACTTACCTCCGCATGAATTGTCTTATAGACTTGCGCTGCGCAATAACACTTTCATTAGTATGTTACATCATTCCCATCAGACTAGTAATGCCACCAATTGTTGGGTGTGTGGCCGACTCCCTCCCTATCAGAATTATGAAGGAGTCCTGCCTTTCTTTCCACATCCATTTACACATAATGGCTCCTGTGGAGCATGGTTTAGCTTAATTAATTCCATAGACTCAGACACAGCAGTTTACCAAGATCATTGGGTATGGGGAAATCTGAACCTAGCTTTACTCAAGGTCTGTTACCCTGACAGGGAGGGTCGCCCCAAAAGAACAGGAACTGATCTAGAAAATGAAGTATATCGATTAGGTAATTTTACACCTAATCTCATGATTCTGAATGTCGTATCTGAAATTGAACTAGTCTTACCCACCATGTCAGTATTCCCAGCGAGGGGTGAATTATGTGTAAGAAAGGTTGGTTCCATACATATGGGCCATAGTAAATGCACTATTATAGTAGAATTCAGTGATCAAGGCAAATCTTCATTTAGAGCTTCTCGCCACTCCTACTTTATATGTGGTCAGACTGCATATATGCGTCTACCTCTAGATTGGGATGGTACCTGCTACATTGCATTCCTTTTGCCACCTGTTTTCCTAGCTCCTCCTGATTATTACAGAAATATTCATTTAGTACACAACAGAGAACGGAGAGATCTCCCCATTGTCGATTACACTGAGACGGCATGGGACAAGTATGTAGATTTTAATAAAGGCATCTTTCCCTATATAGGTACTGTTACTAATAGTAAGCTGATACGTAGATTAACTAGAACCCTTGAAGCAGTAGTGAATGAGACTATTTCCGCCTTAGGCAATTTAACGGAAGAGCAGTCTGCTATGCGGATTGTTGTGCTTCAAAATCGTCTTGTCCTTGACGTCATCCTGGCTGATAGGGGCGGAGCTTGTAGGGTCATCGGATCAAGCTGCTGCGTATTCATACCAGAAAATTCACCATCTGTATATAAAGCCATCACTCGCCTTCATAAGATTGTAAGCCAGATACACCAGAACCCAGGCACTTGGACTTGGTCCAGTTGGTTTTGGAATGCGGTATCAGCCTGGGGATGGAGAGTTTTATCCTTCCTAGGTATTGGCCTTCTCATACTATTCAGTTGCTGTCTATGTCTACAATGTGGACCAGCAATTTGTGGTCTGTGTGCCACATCGTGCATTCCACATCAAGATGTTCATTCAAGATCCTGGAAGAAGAAAGAAGAACAAATGATGCTATATGAACAGATCAATGGATTGATGAAGATTGATATCTCTTGAAGGGCAAGTAGGGGACAAGGAGGGAATGTGGAAATATGGATTTTTCTGGTCAGTTATGTCCCCTATCTTGGACCCCAACGGTTCCATGTGCATGTCACAAGTACATGTATGTTCCCTCCAGTTCCAGTTATGAAGACGCAAATACATGTGCGTCCACCGTCAACATGTACTTTGACAGATCTGCCATGTATAGGCCGGATATCCCATTCCTAAATATGAAAGGCCATCGGCTTTATATGGTTCACTTATGCCACTTTACAGTCCAGGCAAGTAGGCCCTGATTCTGTCATCAAAACTCCTCTTGCCTTCTGCCTCTGAAAGCTCCAGTCCGAGCCTGCATCTGTGACCATGAACTTTGTCTCATTCTCTGCGCGGCTCACGAAGCCTGACATCAGCCTACTCTCTGCCAAGAACTGTATTTCACCTTCGAATTATCTGCTTCCCCCTCGGCCGATGCATTCCTGCCTAGTAGTTTAAGTAAACATTCTTCCAGTTACCAAGCAAAAAGGCCCATCTTCTCTGTCCTCATGCAAGTAATTCATAGCCCTGTTACCATGGAATATTCCTACCCCCTCGCATTCAGTGTAGACACTTAGACGCTTGTACACGCACGCACAGTCAGTATAGAATAGATTCTGTCCGAGAGTCCCTCTTTTATGGATAACATAGTTCTTTAAACATAGGATGTTAGATATGATTTGGGATTAGGTTGACTTGACCCCCCAGACTTCTCGTCTCCACATGTAGAGCTAAATGTCAAGTCCCCGTCACCCCCTAGTTACACGTCAATTACACGTCATACTGCTGCGCGCGCATCAATGCCAAGTATTATCTTATAGATTCACCTATGTATTACATCATAACCAATCATGTTCCTTTTTACTCATTATTACACCCATTTTCGGTTACGTAGACCAAACGTCAATGTCCTTATCAATTGTTACGCCTACTGTATTCACTTCATTATAATGCATGTACTATAAAAGTTACTTCTTGTCAATAAAGTATGTACTTCACTTCCTGAACCCCCGTGGTGATGGAACTTGAAGCATCCGATTATAATCGATTATTGGAATAAAGCCCATTCCGAAACTCTAATATCACGGATTCTGCCTCTCATTTTACTGAGCTATTTTATAATGTTTCTGTATCAAATTCAGTCCCGGTAAAGGAATTTTTATTTACCACACGCCTGCCCCCCGCTCTGCCCCCCGCTCTGTCCTAACACTTATCTTCAGGTTCAAAGCTCGCCTTGCTTACCCTCCTACCCCCGCTCTGTCCTAACACTTATCATCAGGTTCAAAGCTCGCCGTGCTTACCCCCCTTCCCCCGCTCTGTCCTAACACGTATCATCAGGTTCAAAGCTCGCTGTGCTTATCCGCCTGCCCCCCGCTCTGTCCTAAAATTGATCATCAGGTTCAAAGCTCGCCATGCTTACCCCCCTGCCCCCGCTCGGTCCTAACACTTATCATCAGGTTCAAAGCTCGCCGTGCATACCCCCTGCCCCCAGCTCTGTCCTAACACTTATCATCAGGTTCAAAGCTCGTCGTGCTTACCCCCCTGCCCCCGCTCTGTCCTAACACTTATCATCAGGTTCAAAGCTCGCCGTGCTTACCCCCGTTCCCTCTGCTCTGTCCTAACACTTATCATCAGGTTCAAAGCTCGCGTGCTTACGTCCCTGCCCCTGCTCTGTCCTAACACTTATCATCAGGTTCAAAGCTTGCCATGCTTACCACCCTGCTCCCGCTCTGTCCTAACACTTATCATCAGGTTCAAAGCTCGTCGTGCTTACCACCCTGCTCCCGCTCTGTCCTAACACTTATCATCAGGTTCAAAGATCGCCGTGCTTACTCCCCTGCCCCCCCGCTGTGTCATAACACTTATCATCAGGTTCAAAGCTCGCCGTGCTTACCCCCTCTGCCCCCCACTCTGTCCTAACACTTATTATCAGGCTCAAAGCTTGCCATGCTTACCCCCCCTGCCCCCCCCTCTGTCCTAACACTTATCATCAGGTTCAAAGCTCGCCGTGCTTACCCCCTCTGCCCCGCTCTGTCCTAACACTTATCATCAGGTTCAAAGGTCACCATGCTTACCCTCCTGCCCCCCGCTCTGTCCTAACACATCATCAGGTTCAAAGCTCGCCATGCTTACCCCCCTGCCCCCGCTCTGTGCTAACACTTATCATCAGGTTCAAAGCTCGCCGTGCTTACCCCCCTGCCCCCCGCTCTGTCCTAACACTTATCATCAGGTTCACAGCCCGCCGTGCTTATCCCCCTGCCCCCGCTCTGTCCTAAAACTGATCATCAGGTTCAAAGCTCACCGTGCTTAGCCCCCTGCCCCCCGCTCTGTCCTAACATTTATCATCAGGTTCAAAGCTACCCATGCTTAGCCCCCTGGCCGCCGCTCTGTCCTAACACTGATCATCAGGTTCAAAGCTCGCCTTGCTTACCCCCTACCCCCGCTCTGTCCTAACACTTATCATCAGGTTCAAAGCTCGCCGTGCTTACCCCCCTGCCCCCTGCTCTGTCCTAAAACTTATCGTCAGGTTCAAATCTCGCCGTGCTTACCCCCCTGCTCCCCGTTCTGTCCTAAAACTGATCATCAGGTTCAAAGCTCACTGTGCTTACCCCCCTGCCCCCGCTCTGTCCTAAAACAGATCATCCGGTTCAAACCTCGCCGTGCTTACCGCCCTGCCCCTGCTCTGTCCTAACACTTATAATCAGGTTCAAAGCTCGCCATGCTTACCCTCCTGCCCCCCGCTCTGTCCTAACACTTATCATCAGGCTCAAAGCTCGCAGTGCTTACCTCCCCTTCCCCCCGCTCTGTCCTAACACATATCAGGTTCACAGCTTGCCATACTTGCCCCCTGCCCCCGGCTCTGTCCTAACACAACACTTATCATCAGGTTCAAAGCTCACCGTGCTTATCCCCATGCCCCCCGCTCTGTCCTAACACTTATCTTCAGGTTCAAAGCTCGCCTTGCTTACCCTCCTACCCCCGCTCTCTCCTAACACTTATCATCAGGTTCAAAGCTCGCCGTGCTTACCCCCCTTCCCCCGCTCTGTCCTAACACTTATCATCAGGTTCAAAGCTCGCTGTGCTTATCCCCCTGCCCCCCGCTCTGTCCTAAAATTGATCATCAGGTTCAAAGCTCGCCGTGCTTCTCCCCCTGCCCCCGCTCGGTCCTAACACTTATCATCAGGTTCAAAGCTCGCCGTGCTTACCCCCCTGCCCCTGCTCTGTCCTAACACTTATCATCAGGTTCAAAGCTCGCCGTGCTTACCCCCGTTCCCTCTGCTCTGTCCTAACACTTATCATCAGGTTCAAAGCTCGCCGTGCTTACGTCCCTGCCCCCGCTCTGTCCTAACACTTATCATCAGGTTCAAAGCTTGCCGTGCTTACCACCCTGCTCCCGCTCTGTCCTAACACTTATCATCAGGTTCAAAGATCGCCGTGCTTACTCCCCTGCCCCCCGCTGTGTCATAACACTTATCATCAGGTTCAAAGCTCGCCGTGCTTACCCCCTCTGCCCCCCACTCTGTCCTAACACTTATCATCAGGCTCAAAGCTTGCCATGCTTACCCCCCCCGCCCCCCGCTCTGTCCTAACACTTATCATCAGGTTCAAAGCTCGCCGTGCTTACCCCCTCTGCCCCCGCTCTGTCCTAACACTTATCATAAGGTTCAAAGGTCGCCGTGCTTACCCTCCTGACCCCCGCTCTGTCCTAACACATCATCAGGTTCAAAGCTTTACCCCCCTGCCCCCGCTCTGTGCTAACACTTATCATCAGGTTCAAAGCTCGCCGTGCTTACCCCACTGCCCCCCGCTCTGTCGTGAAACTTATCATCAGGTTCAAAGCTCGCCGTGCTTACCCCCCTGTCCCCGCTCTGTCCTAACACTTATAATCAGGTTCAAAGCTCGCTGTGCTTACCCTCCTGCTTCCCGCTCTGTCCTAACACTTCTCATCAGGTCAAAGCTCACTGTGCTTACCTCCCCTGCCCCCCCGCTCTGTCCTAACAATTATCATCAGGTTCAAAGCTCGCCATGCTTACCCTCCTGCTCCCCGCTCTGTCCTAACACTTATCATCAGGTTCAAAGCTCGCCGTGCTTACCCCCTCTGCCCCCGATCTGTCCTAACACATATCATCAGGTTCAAAGCTCGCCGTACTTATCACCTGCCCCCTGCTCTGTCCTAACACTTATCATCAGTGTTGGACAGGCCTCACAGACGGCTTGCTCCCTCCCCGCTCGACAGGGCCCGAACTCCGGCCCACCTGGCATATCCCCACGACAAGCACCTGTACTCCGTCTCCCGACGGACCCTCTGCCCTCGGACCCCTACTCATCACGGGGTCCAGCCCCACCGGCTTCCCCGGCCGGGTCAAGCCGCCATCGGGGGCCCTGCACCACGCGGCCGCATGGCCTCCCCTCGACCCTAACCCCGGGCCTGGCCGGCCCCGACATCCCGGCACCACCATCCACCCAGGAGGTGAGCGGACCACTTGGCAAGTCAATGGGAGAACGAACTGTCAAGGGCTCTCCCCCGCCAGGTGCCGATCGCCCCCAGCTCCCCCAGGCACTGGCTCCACCCCCTGCTGGGTGTCTGGACACCTTCATCCCGGACCCTCCGACCTCCAAGTGCGAGGGTCCGGACATCAAAGGGCACCAGCCCTATAACTGAGGCAGCTCCGGAGCAGGAAGGCAGTTGTATCCTGGAGTCGAGAGACACCGAGTGAACTCAACCTTGACGGTCTACTGGCGCTGCCGTAGCCCGCTCTTGTGAACCATCGTCCTGCCTGCTGGCGCTGCCGCGGCCTTCTGCAACAATCATCTTCCTGGGACCTGCTGGCGCTGCCGCGGCCCGTTGTAACGACCATCCTCACCGGGACCTGCTGGCGCTGCCGCGGACCGTATATCTCCCGGGGACCTGCTGGCGCTGCCGCGGCCCGTTGTAACGACCATCCTCACCGGGACCTGCTGGCGCTGCCGCGGACCGTATATCTTCCGGGGACCTGCTGGCGCTGCCGCGGCCCGTTGTATCGACCATCCACACCGGGACCTGCTGGCGCTGCCGCGGCCCGTACCACCTAACCACCAAGCTCGAGGATTGTGAGCTCATCATCATCTCGTCAGAACTACCTGATTGGTAAATAGACTGCCCCGCTACCCCCTTCCCTACCTTGCGAGACTCTAATCGAGGGGACCCCTGAGTCCAGACCTCCTTGTACCATTCAACCGTACCTTAAATAAGTGCTTATAAAGAACGCTGAACCTTATCCGTGTGTGATATCTGTCTGTGGGGGGGAAGTTACTTGTCTGTACGATCGCTGGAGACGGCTCTCCCCGGAGACCTCTCCTCCTGACCCCGGCCGACCCTCCCGGTCCGTCTACCTTTTCTAACATTGGTGGCCAGCGGCGCGATCCGAATCGACGCGTAATCGTACAGAGAGTAGCTCACCCCACGACAAAACACGATGTCGACCAGAGATAGCAGCTCCACCGAGAAGTTCCAAATGGAGAAATTAGAAGAATACAACCACCGCGAACTGAGACAATTTTGCATAGAACTTGGCATTGCTACCACCGGCCTGAGTACCAAGGATGATCTAAAGCGCGCTCTTGAGTCATGGACAGAAACTGGGGTCGCAGGACCCTCCGACCAAAGCAGCGTCACACCAGACCAAAACAGCATCACACCAGAGGGGAACGCCACGGCTCCCGAGGAACGGGGAACGGGCCTCTCGCAGGAGGAGATACGAGAAAGAGACAGAGTCAGATTACACGAATTAGAGATGGCACGACTCAAGATGGATGGGGAACTCAAGTTAGCTGAACAGAAACTCAACCTCGAGCATATGCGGCTTCGAGAGGAACGAGAAGAAAAGCAGAGACAGAGAGAGCTGGAAGAGAAAAAAATAACGCTCGAGCACGAGCGCCGACTGGCGGAAATAGAACTGCGCAAACAGAATAAGGAACTGGGGGTGCCTGAGCGACCACACACCCCGGGGCCAATTGAGAAAAAAGTTCACATCCCCAAGGATGTGGTCCGCGAGTATGTCCGAGAAGACGACATACAACAGTGGTTTAAAGCCTATGAGATCGCAATGACCTCCCACCGGATCGACCGGAGTGATTGGGGAGCCGGACTTTGGGGGAGATTTATCAACGAGGGTCGCGATGCCCTACTACAGCTCCCCGATCACCAAATGTCGTCCTACGACCACATGAAGGCTGCCCTCCTCGCCCGCTACGGCCTCACGCCCGAGATGTACCGCCAGAGGTTCCGAGACTGCACCCGGATCCCAGGTACAACTTGGGTAGAATACGTGAACTATTTCAGCCGGGCCTTCGAGGGTTGGATCAAGGGAAGTCAGGTCACCACCTACGAACAACTCTTCAACCTTATGGTATGGGAGCACCTGTCAAACAACTGTTTCGTCGAGCTCAGGCAGCACCTACTCGACAGTAAGCTGACTGACCCCCGGCAGCTCGCCGCCGAAGCTGACCGATGGGAAAGCACCCGAGTGGGCCGGAGAGGGCCACACGAGCAGAATCGAAGCAACCAAAGCCAGCACCGTCCTCGGGGTGGAGGAGGAGGCCAGGGGCGAGGGAGAGACGCCTTGCCGGCCACCCCCGTGGCCAGCACCCCGCCTCCGGCAGGCCGGAGCAACCCCCCGTTGCGTCCTGGGTTCCGGGCCAACGTCACGTGCCACCGATGCCAGCGAGTCGGCCACTACGCCAATGACCCGAGCTGCCCGCAGAACCAAACACCCAAGCCCCGCCAGGTAGCTGCCGCTGCCCTCGGGGAAGAGCAATCATCGGAGGGACCCGAAGAGTATGAGCCGGCCCAGCAAGGGTGGGAACCGGCCGCCATGGTCCTGGCATGCTTAGGGGGAAGAGACATGGTTCCGCGGGCTCCCCTACCCGCCAACACCAGAAAATACGGTCAGTGGGTGACCATTAATGGACAGAGAGCCGAGGCCTTGCGTGACACCGGCGCCAGCGTGACGGCCGTCCGCTGTCACCTGGTAAAGCCCGAGCAGATCCTGCCGAACATTCTCTGCCCCGTCCGCTCGGCGGATAACTCTGAGAGCATGTGTAAGATGGCCTGCGTCCCGTTTGAATGGGGAGGGGTCGCCGGCCTACTGAAGGTGACGGTCCGGGACGATGCCCCCGTGGACTGCCTCCTGGGGAATGACCTCGAGAGTTCCCCGTGGGCCACCGTCGAGAGAAGAGAGCACTTGGGGATGCTGGGCCTCCCGGACTGGGCCTGCGTAACCACCCGATCCATGGCCGCCCGTGCCGCCCCCCGATCAGAAGAAACCGAATGGCCAGCACCTCCGCCCCCGGTTGCCCCCGTAGAGGACAACGGCGAGTCCGACCTCCCGGACCCGACTACCGAAGAAGACGCGCAACACCAGGACCTCCCGGATCTGGCTCAGTGGCGGCAAGAAGGGGGGCCCACCCAAGAACAGTTCCGCCAGGAACAAAAGACCTGTCCCTCCCTCGAGGGACTCCGCCAACAAGCCAGCACCCAAAACGCCGGGGACACCACCGGAACCCACTGGGTCTACTGGGATAACGACCTGCTCTACAGCGAGCAAAGAATCGCCGAGCTGGGGGCCGGTCGAGTTCTGGTGGTACCGCTCCGCTTCCGAGACTTTCTGCTCAACCTGGCCCACGACGTCCCCCTGGCTGGACACCTGGGCCAGGACAAAACGTACAGTCGCCTGGTGACCCACTTTTTCTGGCCGAAAATGAGGAATGACGTCCTGAACCACTGCCGATCTTGCCCCACGTGCCAAGCCAGCGGGAAGAGTGGTCGGAAGCTGAAAGCCCCTCTGCAACCCTTCCCTGTGGTCACCACCCCGTTCGAGAGGGTGGGGATAGACATTGTGGGACCTCTGGACCCCCGCACGGCGCAAGGACACAGGTTCATCTTGGTACTAGTGGACCATGCCACCCGCTACCCCGAGGCGGTGCCCCTACGGACAGTGACCGCTCCGGTGGTTGGCCGGGCCCTGATGGGGATCTTCTCCCGGGTAGGCTTCCCCCGAGAAGTCGTCAGCGACCGAGGTACGAATTTCATATCCAAATACATGAAGTCCCTCTGGCAACAATGCGGGGTCACCTACAGATTCACGACCCCCTATCACCCCCAAGGGAACGGACTAGTGGAGCGTTTTAACCGCACTCTCAAAGGGATGATTGGGGGATTGGAAGAGCCTCTCCGTCGCCAGTGGGATGTACTGCTCCCGTGCCTCCTCTTCGCCTACCGAGAAGTTCCCCAGAAGTCCCTCGGTTTTAGCCCCTTTGAACTCCTCTACGGGCACCCTGTGCGAGGGCCCCTCAGCCTAGTCAAGGAAGGTTGGGAGATGGCCCCCCTCACGACCCCTCCAGACGTCTTCAAATACATCCTGGCCTTACGAAACCAGACCCGGCGCTTCAGGGAGATGGCCAAGGCGAACCTCGAGGCCAGCCAGGAGGACATGAAGAGGTGGTATGATCACAATGCCTCCTCCGTTGAATTCGAGCCTGGGCAGCAAGTATGGGTGATGTCCCCCACCGAACCATGTGCCTTGCAGGATAAGTGGACGGGGCCCTTCAAAGTGGTCGAGCGCAAAAGCCCCGTCACTTACCTCATCGACATGGGGTCTTCCCGGAACCCCCTTCGGGTCCTCCACACCAACCGGCTCAAACCACACTTTGTGCGATCCGAACTAAGCCTCTTGATGGCTACAGACAGTGGCACGGAAGAAGACTCCGAGCCCCTCCCGGATCTCCTGAAGACTCAGGAGAAGGACGGCTCCGTGGACGGGGTCCGGCTCTCTGACGCCCTCACTTCGGAGCAACGCCAGGACTGCCGGGACCTCCTGCTGCAGTTCGCTGCCCTGTTCTCCCTCACCCCCGGGGTCACCCCCTGGTGTCTGCACGACGTAGACACCGGGGACATTCCCCCTGTCCGGCACCGGGCCTACCGCGTACCAGATCGGGTACGGGCCTGCATACAGGAGGAAGTGGCCAAGATGCTCACGATCGGGGTCATCAAGCCCTCGGACAGTCCCTGGGCCAGTCCGGTCGTATTAGTTCCCAAGGCCGCTGCCCCCGGCTCCGTCCCTGAACTGAGATTCTGCGTCGACTACCGGGGCTTGAACGCTGTCACCCGGACCGACGCTCATCCCATCCCCCGAGCAGACGAGCTGATCGACCGGCTGGGTGCCGCCCGCTACCTTAGTATCTTCGACCTAACGGCGGGCTACTGGCAGATCGGCCTCACACCCAGGGCCCAGGAACGGTCAGCCTTCTCTACCCCCGATGGCCACTATCAATTTAAGGTCATGCCCTTTGGCATGAAGAATGCCCCCGCCACGTTCCAACGCCTTGTGAACCAAGTCTTGGCGGGACTTGAAGAATTCAGCGCTGCCTACCTGGACGATATCGCTGTATACAGCCGCCACTGGTCCGACCACCTCCGTCACCTCCAGGAGGTCCTACACGCCCTCCAGCGGGCCGGCCTCACCATTAAGGCCGGCAAGTGCCAGATTGGCCAAGGGTCTGTGACCTACCTTGGGCACCAAGTGGGGAGCGGGCTGGTGGCCCCACTACAACTTAAGATTGCTGCCATCCAGTCCTGGCAGCCCCCCGTTACCCAGACCGAAGTCCGAGCCTTCCTGGGGCTCACCGGCTACTACCGGCGGTTCGTGAAGGACTACGGCAGCATCGTGGGGCCCCTCACGGGTCTCACATCCAAGAACCAACCGAAGCGGGTCAACTGGACTCCTGATTGTCAAGCGGCCTTCGAGGAGCTGAAGGCCGCCCTGTGCACCGCCCCGGTGCTCCAGGCCCCCGATTACAGTCGGGAATTTGTGGTGCAGACCGACGCCTCCGACCACGGCATCGGAGCCGTCCTCTCTCAGTTGAACCCCGAAGGTCATGACCAGCCGGTGGCCTTCATCAGTCGACGTCTCCTGGCCCGAGAACAGCGTTGGAGCACCATCGAGAGGGAGGCATTTGCAGTAGTGTGGGCCCTCAAAAAGCTCCGACCCTATCTCTTCGGTACCCACTTCCGGGTACAAACCGACCATCGACCCCTGCAATGGCTGATGCAGATGCGGGGGGAAAACCCAAAACTCTTGCGCTGGTCCATTTCCCTGCAGGGAATGGACTTCACCGTGGAGCACCGACCAGGCCAAGACCACGCCAACGCGGATGGCCTGTCCCGCTTTTTCCGCCTCGACGAAGAGAGTCCCCAAGGAGATGGGTGACTCTCCCCGCCTTCAGCTGGGGGGGACGCATGTTGGACAGGCCTCACAGACGGCTTGCTCCCTCCCCGCTCGACAGGGCCCGAACTCCGGCCCACCTGGCATATCCCCACGACAAGCACCTGTACTCCGTCTCCCGACGGACCCTCTGCCCTCGGACCCCTACTCATCACGGGGTCCAGCCCCACCGGCTTCCCCGGCCGGGTCAAGCCGCCATCGGGGGCCCTGCACCACGCGGCCGCATGGCCTCCCCTCGACCCTAACCCCGGGCCTGGCCGGCCCCGACATCCCGGCACCACCATCCACCCAGGAGGTGAGCGGACCACTTGGCAAGTCAATGGGAGAACGAACTGTCAAGGGCTCTCCCCCGCCAGGTGCCGATCGCCCCCAGCTCCCCCAGGCACTGGCTCCACCCCCTGCTGGGTGTCTGGACACCTTCATCCCGGACCCTCCGACCTCCAAGTGCGAGGGTCCGGACATCAAAGGGCACCAGCCCTATAACTGAGGCAGCTCCGGAGCAGGAAGGCAGTTGTATCCTGGAGTCGAGAGACACCGAGTGAACTCAACCTTGACGGTCTACTGGCGCTGCCGTAGCCCGCTCTTGTGAACCATCGTCCTGCCTGCTGGCGCTGCCGCGGCCTTCTGCAACAATCATCTTCCTGGGACCTGCTGGCGCTGCCGCGGCCCGTTGTAACGACCATCCTCACCGGGACCTGCTGGCGCTGCCGCGGACCGTATATCTCCCGGGGACCTGCTGGCGCTGCCGCGGCCCGTTGTAACGACCATCCTCACCGGGACCTGCTGGCGCTGCCGCGGACCGTATATCTTCCGGGGACCTGCTGGCGCTGCCGCGGCCCGTTGTATCGACCATCCACACCGGGACCTGCTGGCGCTGCCGCGGCCCGTACCACCTAACCACCAAGCTCGAGGATTGTGAGCTCATCATCATCTCGTCAGAACTACCTGATTGGTAAATAGACTGCCCCGCTACCCCCTTCCCTACCTTGCGAGACTCTAATCGAGGGGACCCCTGAGTCCAGACCTCCTTGTACCATTCAACCGTACCTTAAATAAGTGCTTATAAAGAACGCTGAACCTTATCCGTGTGTGATATCTGTCTGTGGGGGGGAAGTTACTTGTCTGTACGATCGCTGGAGACGGCTCTCCCCGGAGACCTCTCCTCCTGACCCCGGCCGACCCTCCCGGTCCGTCTACCTTTTCTAACAATCAGGTTCAAAGCTCACCGTGCTCATCCCCCTGCCCCCGCACTGTCCTAACACTTATCATCAGGTTCAAAGCTCGCCGTGCTTACCCTCCTGCCCCCCGCTCTGTCCTAACACTTATCACCAGGCTCAAAGCTCGCCGTGCTTACCCCCTCTGCCCCGCTCTGTCCTAACACATATCATCAAGTTCAAAGCTCGCCGTATTTACCCCCTGCCTCTGTCCTAACACAACACTTATCATCAGGTTCAAAGCTCACCGTGCTTAACCCCCTTGCTCCCGCACTGTCCTAACACTTATCATCAGGTTCAAAGCTCACCGTGCTTATCCCCCTGCCCCCGCTCTGTCATAACACTTATCTTCAGGTTCAAAGCTCACCTTGCTTACCCTCCTGTCCCGCTCTGTCCTAACACTTATCATTAGGTTCAAAGCTCGCCGTGCTTACCCCCTGCCCCCGCTCTGTCCTAAAACTGATCATCAGGTTCAAAGCTCGCCATGCTTATCCCCCTGCCCCCGCTCTGTCCTAACACTTATCATCAGGTTCAAAGCTCGCCGTGCTTCCCCCCCATCACCCCGCTCTGTCCTAACACTTATCATCAGGTTCAAAGCTCGCCATGCTTACGTCCCTGCCCTCGCTCTGTCCTAAAACTGATCATGCGGTTCAAAGCTCCCCGTGCGTACCCCCCTGCCCCCGCTCCGTCCTAACACTTATTATCATGTTCAAAGCTTGCCGTGCTTACCCCCATGCCTCCGCTCTGTCCTAACACTTATCATCAGGTTCAAAGCTCGCCGTGCTTACCCCCCTGTCTCCCGCTCTGTCATAACACTTATCATCAGGTTCAAAGCTCGCCGTGCTTACCCCCTCTGTCCCCCACTCTGTCCTAACTCTTATCATCAGGTTCAAAGCTTGCCATGCTTACCCCCCCTGTCCTAACACTTATCATCAGGTTCAAAGCTCGCTGTGCTTACCCCCCTGCCCCGCTCTGTCCTAACACTTATCATCAGGTTCAAAGCTCGCCGTGCTTACCCCCCAACCCCCCGCTCTGTCCTAACACTTATCATCAGGTTCAAAACTCGCCATGCTTACCTCCCAGCCCCCGCTCTGTCCTAACACTTATCATCAGGTTCAAAGCTCGCCGTGATTACCCCCTGCCCCCGCTCTGTCCTAACACTTACCATCAGGTTCAAAGCTCGCTGTGCTTACCCCCCTGCCCCGCTCTGTCCTAACACTTATCATCAGGTTCAAAGCTTGCTGTGCTTATCCCCCTGCCCCCCGCTCTGTCCTAAAATTGATCATCAGGTTCAAAGCTCGCCATGCTTACCCCCCTGCCCCCGCTCGGTCCTAACACTTATCATCAGGTTCAAAGCTCGCCGTGCTTACCCCCTCTGCCCCCACTCTGTCCTAACACTTATCATCAGGCTCAAAGCTTGCCATGCTTACCCCCCCTGCCCCCCACTCTGTCCTAACACTTATCATCAGGTTCAAAGCTCGCCGTGCTCACCCCCTCTGCCCCCGCTCTGTCCTAACACTTATCATCAGGTTCAAAGGTCGCCGTGCTTACCCTCCTGCCCCCCGCTCTGTCCTAACACATCATCAGGTTCAAAGCTCGCCATGCTTACCCCCCTGCCCCCGCTCTGTGCTAACACTTATCATCAGGTTCAAAGCTCGCCGTGCTTACCCCCCTGCCCCCCGCTCTGTCCTAACACTTATCATCAGGTTCACAGCCCGCCGTGCTTATCCCCCTGCCCCCGCTCTGTCCTAAAACTGATCATCAGGTTCAAAGCTCACCGTGCTTATCCCCCTGCCCCCCCGCTCTGTCCTAACACTTATCATCAGGTTCAAAGCTACCCATGCTTCCCCCCTGGCCGCCTCTCTGTCCTAACACTGATCATCAGGTTCAAAGCTCGCCTTGCTTATCCCCTACCCCCGCTCTGTCCTAACACTTATCATCAGGTTCAAAGCTCGCCGTGCTTACCCCCCTGCCCCCTGCTCTGTCCTAAAACTTATCGTCAGGTTCAAATCTCGCCGTGCTTACCCCCCTGCTCCCCGTTCTGTCCTAAAACTGATCATCAGGTTCAAAGCTCACTGTGCTTACCCCCCTGCCCCCGCTCTGTCCTAAAACAGATCATCCGGTTCAAACCTCGCCGTGCTTACCGCCCTGCCCCTGCTCTGTCCTAACACTTATAATGAGGTTCAAAGCTCGCCATGCTTACCCTCCTGCCCCCGCTCTGTCCTAACACTTATCATCAGGCTCAAAGCTCGCAGTGCTTACCTCCCCTTCCCCCCGCTCTGTCCTAACACTTATCATCAGGTTCAAAGCTCGCCGTGCTTACCCCCTCTGCCCCCGCTCTGTCCTAACACATATCAGGTTCAAAGCTTGCCGTACTTGCCCCCTGCCCCCGGCTCTGTCCTAACACAACACTTATCATCAGGCTCAAAGCTCGCAGTGCTTACCTCCCCCTGCCCCCGCACTTTCCTAACACTTATCATCAGGTTCAAAGCTCGCCGTGCTTACCCCCCTGCCCCCCGCTCTGTCCTAACACTTATCTTCAGGTTCAAAGCTCGCCTTGCTTACCCTCCTACCCCCGCTCTGTCCTAACACTTATCATCAGGTTCAAAGCTCGCCGTGCTTACCCCCCTGCCCCCGCTCTGTCCTAACACTTATCATCAGGTTCAAAACTCGCCATGCTTACCCCCGTTCCCTCTGCTCTGTCCTAACACTTATCATCAGGTTCAAAGCTCGCCGTGCTTACATCCCTGCCCCCGCTCTGTCCTAACACTTATCATCAGGTTCAAAGCTTGCCGTGCTTACCACCCTGCTCCCGCTTTGTCCTAACACTTATCATCAGGTTCAAAGATCGCCGTGCTTACTCCCCTGCCCCCCGCTGTGTCATAACACTTATCATCAGGTTCAAAGCTCGCCGTGCGTACCCCCTCTGCCCCCGCTCTGTCCTAACACTTATCATCTGGTTCAAAGCTCGCTGTGCTTATCCCCCTGCCCCGCTCTGTCCTAACACTTATCATCAGGTTCACAGCCCGCCGTGCTTATCCCCCTGCCCCCGCTCTGTCCTAAAACTGATCATCAGGTTCAAAGCTCACCGTGCTTAGCCCCCTGCCCCCCGCTCTGTCCTAACACTTATCATGAGGTTCAAAGATACCCATGCTTACCCCCATGGCCGCCGCTCTGTCCTAACACTGATCATCAGGTTCAAAGCTCGCCTTGCTTACCCCCTACCCCCGCTCTGTCCTAACACTTATCATCAGGTTCAAAGCTCGCCGTGCTTACCCCCCAGCCCCCTGCTCTGTCCTAAAACTTATCGTCAGGTTCAAATCTCGCTGTGCTTACCCCCCTGCTCCCCGTTCTGTCCTAAAACTGATCATCAGGTTCAAAGCTCACTGCGCTTACCCCCCCTGCCCCTGCTCTGTCCTAAAACAGATCATCCGGTTCAAACCTCGCCGTGCTTACCGCCCTGCCCCTGCTCTGTCCTAACACTTATAATCAGGTTCAAAGCTCGCCATGCTTACCCTCCTGCCCCCGCTCTGTCCTAACACTTATCATCAGGCTCAAAGCTCGCAGTGCTTACCTCCCCTTCCCCCCGCTCTGTCCTAACACTTATCATCAGGTTCAAAGCTCGCCGTGCTTACCCCCTCTGCCTCCGCTCTGTCCTAACACATATCAGGTTCAAAGCTTGCCGTACTTGCCCCCTGCCCCCGGCTCTGTCCTAACACAACACTTATCATCAAGTTCAAAGCTCACCGTGCTAAACCCCCTGCCCCCCGCTCTGCCCCCCGCTCTGTCCTAACACTTATCTTCAGGTTCAAAGCTCGCCTTGCTTACCCTCCTACCCCCGCTCTGTCCTAACACTTATCATCAGGTTCAAAGCTCGCCGTGCTTCCCCCCCTTCCCCCGCTCTGTCCTAACACTTATCATCAGGTTCAAAGCTCGCTGTGCTTATCCGCCTGCCCCCCGCTCTGCCCCCCGCTCTGTCCTAACACTTATCTTCAGGTTCAAAGCTCGCCTTGCTTACCCTCCTACCCCCGCTCTGTCCTAACACTTATCATCAGGTTCAAAGCTCGCCGTGCTTACCCCACTTCCCCCGCTCTGTCCTAACACTTATCATCAGGTTCAAAGCTCGCTGTGCTTATCCGCCTGCCCCCCGCTCTGTCCTAAAATTGATCATCAGGTTCAAAGCTCGCCATGCTTACCCCCCTGCCCCCGCTCGGTCCTAACACTTATCATCAGGTTCAAAGCTCGCCGTGCATACCCCCTGCACCCAGCTCTGTCCTAACACTTATCATCAGGTTCAAAGCTCGTCGTGCTTACCCCCCTGCCCCCGCTCTGTCCTAACACTTATCATCAGGTTCAAAGCTCGCCGTGCTTACCCCCGTTCCCTCTGCTCTGTCCTAACACTTATCATCAGGTTCAAAGCTCGCGTGCTTACGTCCCTGCCCCTGCTCTGTCCTAACACTTATCATCAGGTTCAAAGCTTGCCATGCTTACCACCCTGCTCCCGCTCTGTCCTAACACTTATCATCAGGTTCAAAGCTCGTCGTGCTTACCACCCTGCTCCCGCTCTGTCCTAACACTTATCATCAGGTTCAAAGATCGCCGTGCTTACTCCCCTGCCCCCCCGCTGTGTCATAACACTTATCATCAGGTTCAAAGCTCGCCGTGCTTACCCCCTCTGCCCCCCACTCTGTCCTAACACTTATTATCAGGCTCAAAGCTTGCCATGCTTACCCCCCCTGCCCCCCGCTCTGTCCTAACACTTATCATCAGGTTCAAAGCTCGCCGTGCTTACCCCCTCTGCCCCCGCTCTGTCCTAACACTTATCATCAGGTTCAAAGGTCACCGTGCTTACCCTCCTGCCCCCCGCTCTGTCCTAACACATCATCAGGTTCAAAGCTCGCCATGCTTACCCCCCTGCCCCTGCTCTGTGCTAACACTTATCATCAGGTTCAAAGCTCGCCGTGCTTATCCCCCTGCCCCCGCTCTGTCCTAAAACTGATCATCAGGTTCAAAGCTCACCGTGCTTAGCCCCCTGCCCCCCGCTCTGTCCTAACACTTATCATCAGGTTCAAAGCTACCCATGCTTACCCCCCTGCCCCCTGCTCTGTCCTAAAACTTATCGTCAGGTTCAAATCTCGCCGTGCTTACCCCCCTGCTCCCCGTTCTGTCCTAAAACTGATCATCAGGTTCAAAGCTCACTGTGCTTACCCCCCTGCCCCCGCTCTGTCCTAAAACAGATCATCCGGTTCAAACCTCGCCGTGCTTACCGCCCTGCCCCTGCTCTGTCCTAACACTTATAATCAGGTTCAAAGCTCGCCATGCTTACCCTCCTGCCCCCCGCTCTGTCCTAACACTTATCATCAGGCTCAAAGCTCGCAGTGCTTACCTCCCCTTCCCCCCGCTCTGTCCTAACACTTATCATCAGGTTCAAAGCTCGCCGTGCTTACCCCCTCTGCCCCCGCTCTGTCCTAACACATATCAGGTTCAAAGCTTGCCATACTTGCCCCCTGCCCCCGGCTCTGTCCTAACACAACACTTATCATCAGGTTCAAAGCTCACCGTGCTTATCCCCATGCCCCCCGCTCTGTCCTAACACTTATCTTCAGGTTCAAAGCTCGCCTTGCTTACCCTCCTACCCCCGCTCTCTCCTAACACTTATCATCAGGTTCAAAGCTCGCCGTGCTTACCCCCCTTCCCCCGCTCTGTCCTAACACTTATCATCAGGTTCAAAGCTCGCTGTGCTTATCCCCCTGCCCCCCGCTCTGTCCTAAAATTGATCATCAGGTTCAAAGCTCGCCGTGCTCCTCCCCCTGCCCCCGCTCGGTCCTCACACTTATCATCAGGTTCAAAGCTCGCCGTGCTTACCCCCCTGCCCCCGCTCTATCCTAACACTTATCATCAGGTTCAAAGCTCGCCGTGCTTACCCCCGTTCCCTCTGCTCTGTCCTAACACTTATCATCAGGTTCAAAGCTCGCCGTGCTTACGTCCCTGCCCCCGCTCTGTCCTAACACTTATCATCAGGTTCAAAGCTTGCCGTGCTTACCACCCTGCTCCCGCTCTGTCCTAACACTTATCTTCAGGTTCAAAGATCGCCGTGCTTACTCCCCTGCCCCCCGCTGTGTCATAACACTTATCATCAGGTTCAAAGCTCGCCGTGCTTACCCCCTCTGCCCCCCACTCTGTCCTAACACTTATCATCAGGCTCAAAGCTTGCCATGCTTACCCCCCCTGCCCCCCGCTCTGTCCTAACACTTATCATCAGGTTCAAAGCTCGCCGTGCTTACCCCCTCTGCCCCCGCTCTGTCCTAACACGTATCATCAGGTTCAAAGGTCGCCGTGCTTACCCTCCTGACCCCCGTTCTGTCCTAACACATCATCAGGTTCAAAGCTTTACCCCCCTGCCCCCGCTCTGTGCTAACACTTATCATCAGGTTCAAAGCTCGCCGTGCTTACCCCACTGCCCCCCGCTCTGTCCTGAAACTTATCATCAGGTTCAAAGCTCGCCGTGCTTACCCCCCTGTCCCCGCTCTGTCCTAACACTTATAATCAGGTTCAAAGCTCGCTGTGCTTACCCTCCTGCTTCCCGCTCTGTCCTAACACTTCTCATCAGGTCAAAGCTCACTGTGCTTACCTCCCCTGCCCCCCGCTCTGTCCTAACACTTATCATCAGGTTCAAAGCTCGCCGTGCTTACCCTCCTGCTCCCTGCTCTGTCCTAACACTTATCATCAGGTTCAAAGCTCGCCGTGCTTACCCCCTCTGCCCCCGATCGGTCCTAACACATATCATCAGGTTCAAAGCTCGCCGTACTTATCACCTGCCCCCTGCTCTGTCCTAACACTTATCATCAGGTTCAAAGCTCACCGTGCTCATCCCCCTGCCCCCGCACTGTCCTAACACTTATCATCAGGTTCAAAGCTCGCCGTGCTTACCCTCCTGCCCCCCGCTCTGTCCTAACACTTATCATCAGGCTCAAAGCTCGCCGTGCTTACCCCCTCTGCCCCGCTCTGTCCTAACACATATCATCAAGTTCAAAGCTCGCCGTATTTACCCCCTGCCTCTGGCTCTGTCCTAACACAACACTTATCATCAGGTTCAAAGCTCACCGTGCTTAACCCCCTTGCTCCCGCACTGTCCTAACACTTATCATCAGGTTCAAAGCTCACCGTGCTTATCCCCCTGCCCCCGCTCTGTCATAACACTTATCTTCAGGTTCAAAGCTCACCGTGCTTACCCTCCTGTCCCGCTCTGTCCTAACACTTATCATTAGGTTCAAAGCTCGCCGTGCTTACCCCCTGCCCCCACTCTGTCCTAAAACTGATCATCAGGTTCAAAGCTCGCCATGCTTATCCCCCTGCCCCCGCTCTGTCCTAACACTTATCATCAGGTTCAAAGCTCGCCGTGCTTCCCCCCCTTCACCCCGCTCTGTCCTAACACTTATCATCAGGTTCAAAGCTCGCCATGCTTACGTCCCTGCCCCCGCTCTGTCCTAAAACTGATCATGCGGTTCAAAGCTCCCCGTGCTTACCCCCCTGCCCCCGCTACGTCCTAACACTTATTATCATGTTCAAAGCTTGCCGTGCTTACCCCCATGCCTCCGCTCTGTCCTAACACTTATCATCAGGTTCAAAGCTCGCCGTGCTTACCCCCCTGTCCCCCGCTCTGTCATAACACTTATCATGAGGTTCAAAGCTCGCCGTGCTTACCCCCTCTGCCCCCCACTCTGTCCTAACTCTTATCATCAGGTTCAAAGCTTGCCATGTTTACCCCCCCAGTCCTAACACTTATCATCAGGTTCAAAGCTCGCTGTGCTTACCCCCCTGCCCCGCTCTGTCCTAACACTTATCATCAGGTTCAAAGCTCGCCGTGCTTACCCCCCAACCCCCCGCTCTGTCCTAACACTTATCATCAGGTTCAAAACTCGCCATGCTTACCTCCCAGCCCCCGCTCTGTCCTAACACTTCTCATCAGGTTCAAAGCTCGCCGTGATTACCCCCTGCCCCCGCTCTGTCCTAACACTTATCATCAGGTTCAAAGCTCGCTGTGCTTACCCCCCTGCCCCGCTCTGTCCTAACACTTATCATTAGGTTCAAAGCTTGCCGTGCTTACCCCCCAACCCCCCGCTCTGTCCTAACACTTATCATCAGGTTCAAAACTCGCCATGCTTACCTCCCAGCCCCCGCTCTGTCCTAACACTTATCATCAGGTTCAAAGCTCGCCGTGCTTCCCCCCCTTCACCCCGCTCTGTCCTAACACTTATCATCAGGTTCAAAGCTCGCCATGCTTACGTCCCTGCCCCCGCTCTGTCCTAAAACTGATCATGCGGTTCAAAGCTCCCCGTGCTTACCCCCCTGCCCCCGCTCCGTCCTAACACTTATTATCATGTTCAAAGCTTGCCGTGCTTACCCCCATGCCTCCGCTCTGTCCTAACACTTATTATCAGGTTCAAAGATCGCCGTGCTTACTCCCCTGCCCCCCGCTGTGTCATAACACTTATCATCAGGTTCAAAGCTCGCCGTGCTTACCCCCTCTGCCCCCCACTCTGTCCTAACACTTATCATCAGGCTCAAAGCTTGCCATGCTTACCCCCCCGACCCCCCGCTCTGTCCTAACACTTATTATCATGTTCAAAGCTTGCCGTGCTTACCCCCATTCCTCCGCTCTGTCCTAACACTTATCATCAGGTTCAAAGCTCGCCGTGCTTACCCCCCTGTCCCCCGCTCTGTCAAAACACTTATCATCAGGTTCAAAGCTCGCCGTGCTTACCCCCTCTGCCTCCCACTCTGTCCTAACTCTTATCATCAGGTTCAAAGCTTGCCATGCTTACCCCCCCCTGTCCTAACACTTATCATCAGGTTCAAAGCTCGCTGTGCTTACCCCCCTGCCCCGCTCTGTCCTAACACTTATCATCAGGTTCAAAGCTCGCCGTGCTTACCCCCCAACCCCCCGCTCTGTCCTAACACTTATCATCAGGTTCAAAACTCACCATGCTTACCTCCCAGCCCCCGCTCTGTCCTAACACTTCTCATCAGGTTCAAAGCTCGCCGTGATTACCCCCTGCCCCCGCTCTGTCCTAACACTTATCATCAGGTTCAAAGCTCGCTGTGCTTACCCCCCTGCCCCGCTCTGTCCTAACACTTATCATCAGGTTCAAAGCTCGCCGTGCTTACCCCCCAACCCCCCGCTCTGTCCTAACACTTATCATCAGGTTCAAAACTCGCCATGCTTACCTCCCAGCCCCCGCTCTGTCCTAACACTTATCATCAGGTTCAAAGCTCGCCGTGCTTCCCCCCCTTCACCCCGCTCTGTCCTAACACTTATCATCAGGTTCAAAGCTCGCCATGCTTACGTCCCTGCCCCCGCTCTGTCCTAAAACTGATCATGCGGTTCAAAGCTCCCCGTGCTTACCCCCCTGCCCCCGCTCCGTCCTAACACTTATTATCATGTTCAAAGCTTGCCGTGCTTACCCCCATGCTTCCGCTCTGTCCTAACACTTATCATCAGGTTCAAAGATCGCCGTGCTTACTCCCCTGCCCCCCGCTGTGTCATAACACTTATCATCAGGTTCAAAGCTCGCCGTGCTTACCCCCTCTGCCCCCCACTCTGTCCTAACACTTATCATCAGGCTCAAAGCTTGCCATGCTTACCCCCCCTGCCCCCCGCTCTGTCCTAACACTTATCATCAGGTTCAAAGCTCGCCGTGCTTACCCCCTCTGCCCCCGCTCTGTCCTAACACGTATCATCAGGTTCAAAGGTCGCCGTGCTTACCCTCCTGACCCCCGCTCTGTCCTAACACATCATCAGGTTCAAAGATTTACCCCCCTGCCCCCGCTCTGTGCTAACACTTATCATCAGGTTCAAAGCTCGCCGTGCTTACCCCACTGCCCCCCGCTCTGTCCTGAAACTTATCATCAGGTTCAAAGCTCGCCGTGCTTACCCCCCTGATCCCGCTCTGTCCTAACACTTATAATCAGGTTCAAAGCTCGCTGTGCTTACCCTCCTGCTTCCCGCTCTGTCCTAACACTTCTCATCAGGTCAAAGCTCACTGTGCTTACCTCCCCTGCCCCCCGCTCTGTCCTAACACTTATCATCAGGTTCAAAGCTCGCCGTGCTTACCCTCCTGCTCCCCGCTGTGTCCTAACACTTATCATCAGGTTCAAAGCTCGCCGTGCTTACCCCCTCTGCCCCCGATCTGTCCTAACACATATCATCAGGTTCAAAGCTCGCCGTACTTATCACCTGCCCCCTGCTCTGTCCTAACACTTATCATCAGGTTCAAAGCTCACCGTGCTCATCCCCCTGCCCCCGCACTGTCCTAACACTTATCATCAGGTTCAAAGCTCGCCGTGCTTACCCTCCTGCCCCCCGCTCTGTCCTAACACTTATCATCAGGCTCAAAGCTCGCCGTGCTTACCCCCTCTGCCCCGCTCTGTCCTAACACATATCATCAAGTTCAAAGCTCGCCCTATTTACCCCCTGCCTCTGGCTCTGTCCTAACACAACACTTATCATCAGGTTCAAAGCTCACCGTGCTTAACCCCCTTGCTCCCGCACTGTCCTAACACTTATCATCAGGTTCAAAGCTCACCGTGCTTATCCCCCTGCCCCCGCTCTGTCATAACACTTATCTTCAGGTTCAAAGCTCACCTTGCTTACCCTCCTGTCCCGCTCTGTCCTAACACTTATCATTAGGTTCAAAGCTCGCCGTGCTTACCCCCTGCCCCCGCTCTGTCCTAAAACTGATCATCAGGTTCAAAGCTCGCCATGCTTATCCCCCTGCCCCCGCTCTGTCCTAACACTTATCATCAGGTTCAAAGCTCGCCGTGCTTCCCCCCCTTCACCCCGCTCTGTCCTAACACTTATCATCAGGTTCAAAGCTCGCCATGCTTACGTCCCTGCCCCCGCTCTGTCCTAAAACTGATCATGCGGTTCAAAGCTCCCCGTGCTTACCCCCCTGCCCCCGCTCCGTCCTAACACTTATTATCATGTTCAAAGCTTGCCGTGCTTACCCCCATGCCTCCGCTCTGTCCTAACACTTATCATCAGGTTCAAAGCTCGCCGTGCTTACCCCCTCTGCCCCCCACTCTGTCCTAACTCTTATCATCAGGTTCAAAGCTTGCCATGCTTACCCCCCCTGTCCTAACACTTATCATCAGGTTCAAAGCTCGCTGTGCTTACCCCCTGCCCCGCTCTGTCCTAACACTTATCATCAGGTTCAAAGCTCGCCGTGCTTACCCCCCAACCCCCCGCTCTGTCCTAACACTTATCATCAGGTTCAAAACTCGCCATGCTTACCTCCCAGCCCCCGCTCTGTCCTAACACTTCTCATCAGGTTCAAAGCTCGCCGTGATTACCCCCTGCCCCCGCTCTGTCCTAACACTTATCATCAGGTTCACAGCTCGCTGTGCTTACCCCCCTGCCCCGCTCTGTCCTAACACTTATCATCAGGTTCAAAGCTCGCCGTGCTTACCCCCCAACCCCCCCGCTCTGTCCTAACACTTATCATCAGGTTCAAAACTCGCCATGCTTACCTCCCAGCCCCCGCTCTGTCCTAACACTTATCATCAGGTTCAAAGCTCGCTGTGATTACCCCCTTCCCCCGCTCTGTCCTAACACTTATCATCAGGTTCAAAGCTCGCCATGCTTACCCCCTTCCCCCGCTCTGTCCTAACACTTATCATCAGGTTCAAAGCTCGTTGTGCTTACCCCCCTTCCCCCCAGCACTGTCCTAATAGTTATCGTCAGGTTCAAAGCTTGCCGTGCTTACCTCTATGCCCCCCGCTCTGTGCTAACACTTATCATCAGGTTCAAAGCTCGCCATGCTTATCCCCTTGTCCCCCGCTCTGTCCTAACACTTATCATCAGGTTCAAAGCTCACTGTGCTTGCCCCCCGCTCTGTCCTAAAACTTATCATCAGGTTCAAAGCTCACCATGCTCAACCCCTTGCTCCCGCTCTGTCCTAAAACTGATCATACGTTCAAAGCTCTCCGTGCTAACCCTTCTGCCCCCCGCTCTGTCCTAAAACAGATCATCCAGTTCAAAGCTTGCCGTGCTTACCCCCCTGCCCCCACTCTATCCTAACACTTATTATCAGGTTCAAAGCTCGCTGTGCTTACCCCCTCTGCACCCGCTCTGTCCTAAAACTTATCCTCAGGTTCAAAGCTCACCGTGCTTACCCCTTCTGCCCCCGCTCTGTCCTAACACTTATCATCAAGTTCAAAGCTCGCTGTGCTTATCCCCCTACCCCCGCTCTGTCCTAACACTAATCATCAGGTTCAAAGCTCACTGTGCTTGCCCCCCGCTCTGTCCTAAAACTTATCATCAGGTTCAAAGCTCACCGTGCTTAACCCCTTGCTCCCCGCTCTGTCCTAAAACTGATCATACGTTCAAAGCTCTCCGTGCTAACCCTTCTGCCCCCCGCTCTGTCCTAAAACAGATCATCCAGTTCAAAGCTTGCCGTGCTTACCCCCCTGCCCCCACTCTATCCTAACACTTATCATCAGGTTCAAAGCTCGCCGTGCTTACCCCCTCTGCACCCGCTCTGTCCTAAAACTTATCCTCAGGTTCAAAGCTCACCGTGCTTACCCCTTCTGCCCCCACTCTGTCTTAACACTTATCATCAAGTTCAAAGCTCGCTGTGCTTATCCCCCTACCCCCGCTCTGTCCTAACACTTATCATCAGGTTCAAATCCCGCCGTGCTCATCCCCCTGAGCCCCGCTCTGTCCTAAAACTGATCATCAGGTTCAAAGCTCGCCGTGCTTAGCCCCCTGCCCCCCGCTCTGTCCTAACACTTATCATCTGGTTCAAAGCTACCAATGCTTACCCCCCTGGCACCCGCTCTGTCCTAACACTGATCATCAGGTTTAAAGCTCGCCTTGCTTACCCCCTGCCCCCGCTCTGTCCTAACACTTATTATCAGGTTCAAAGCTCGCCGTGCTTACCCCCCTGCCCCCTGCTCTGTCCTAAAACTTATCATCAGGTTCAAAGCTCGCCGTGCTTACCCCCCTGCTCCCCGTTCTGTCCTAAAACTGATCATCACATTCAAAGCTCACTGTGCTTACCCCCCTGCCCCCGCTCTGTCCTAAAACAGATCATCCGGTTCAAAGCTCCCCGTGCTTACCCCCCTGCCCCCGCTCTGTCCTAACACTTATTATCATGTTCAAAGCTTGCCGTGCTTACCCCCCTGCCTCCGCTCTGTCCTAACACTTATCATCAGGTTCAAAGCTCGCCGTGCTTACCCCCCTGTCCCCCGCTCTGTCATAACACTTATCATCAGGTTCAAAGGTCGCCGTGCTTACCCCCTCTGCCCCCCACTCTGTCCTAACACTTATCACCAGGCTCAAAGCTTGCCATGCTTACCCCCCTCCTGTCCTAACACTTATCATCAGGTTCAAAGCTCGCCGTGCTTACCTCCCCTTCCCCCTGCTCTGTCCTAACGCTTATCAGGTTCAAAGCTCGCCGTGCTTACCCCCGGCCCCCCGCTCTGTCCTAACACTTATCATTAGGTTCAAAGCTCACCGTGCTTATCCCTATCCCCCTCACTGTCCTAACACTTATCATTAGGTTCAAAGCTCGCCGTGCTTATCCCCCTGCCCCCCCACTCTGTCCTAACACTTATCTTCAGGTTCAAAGCTCGCCTTGCTTACCCCCCTACCCCCGCTCTGTCCTAACACTTATCATCAGGTTCAAAGCTCGCCGTGCTTACCCCCAGCCCCCTGCTCTGTCCTAACACTTATCATCAGGTTCAAAGCTCGCTGTGCCTTCCCCCTGCCCCCCGCTCTGTCCTAACACTTATCATCAGGTTCAAAGCTCGCCATGCTTACCCCCCTGCCCCCGCTCTGTCCTAACACTTATCATCAGGTTCAAAGCTCGCTGTGCTTATCCCCCTGCCCCTCGCTCTGTCCTAAAATTGATCATCAGGTTCAAAGCTCGCCGTGCTTATCCCCCTGCCCCCGCTCTGTCCTAAAACATATCATCAGGTTCAAAGCTTGCCGTACTTGCCCCCTGCCCCCAGCTCTGTCCTAACACAACACTTATCATCAGGTTCAAAGCTCACCGTGCTTATCCCTATGCCCCCGCACTGTCCTAACACTTATCATCAGGTTCAAAGCTCGCCGTGCTTATCCCCCTGCCCCCCGCTCTGTCCAAACACTTATCTCCAAGTTCAAAGCTCGCCTTGCTTACCCCCCTACCCCTGCCCTGTCCTAACACTTATCATCAGGTTCAAAGCTCGCCGTGCTTACCCCCGGCCCCCCGCTCTGTCCTAACACTTATCATCAGGTTCAAAGCTCACCGTGCTTATCCCTATGCCCCCGCACTGTCCTAACACTTATCATTAGGTTCAAAGCTTGCCGTGCTTATCCCCCTGCCCCCCAACTCTGTCCTAACACTTATCTTCAGGTTCAAAGCTCGCCTTGCTTACCCTCCTGCCCCGCTCTGTCCTAACACTTATCATTAGGTTCAAAGCTCGCCGTGCTTACCCCCCTGCCCCCCGCTCTGTCCTAAAACTGATCATCAGGTTTAAAGCTCGCCATGCTTATCCCCCTGCCCCCCGCTCTGTCCTAACACTTATCATCAGGTTCAAAGCTCGCCGTGCTTACCCTCCTGCTCCCCGCTCTGTCCTAACACTTATCATCAGGTTCAAAGCTCGCCGTGCTTACCCCCTCTGCCCCCGATCTGTCCTAACACATATCATCAGGTTCAAAGCTCGCCGTACTTATCACCTGCCCCCTGCTCTGTCCTAACACTTATCATCAGGTTCAAAGCTCACCGTGCTTATCCCCCTGCCCCCGCACTGTCCTAACACTTATCATCAGGTTCAAAGCTCGCCGTGCTTACCCTCCTGCCCCCCGCTCTGTCCTAACACTTATCATCAGGCTCAAAGCTCACCGTGCTTACCCCCTCTGCCCCGCTCTGTCCTAACACATATCATCAAGTTCAAAGCTCGCCGTATTTACCCCCTGCCTCTGGCTCTGTCCTAACACAACACTTATCATCAGGTTCAAAGCTCACCGTGCTTAACCCCCTTGCTCCCGCACGGTCCTAACACTTATCATCAGGTTCAAAGCTCACCGTGCTTATCCCCCTGCCCCCGCTCTGTCCTAACACTTATCTTCAGGTTCAAAGCTCGCCTTGCTTACCCTCCTGCCCCGCTCTGTCCTAACACTTATCATTAGGTTCAAAGCTCGCCGTGCTTACCCCCCTGTCCCCCGCTCTGTCCTAAATCTGATCATCAGGTTCAAAGCTCGCCATGCTTATCCCCCTGCCCCCGCTCTGTCCTAACACTTATCATCAGCTTCAAAGCTCGCCGTGCTTCCCCCCCTTCACCCCGCTCTGTCCTAACACTTATCATCAGGTTCAAAGCTCGCCATGCTTACGTCTCTGCCCCCGCTCTGTCCTAAAACTGATCATGCGGTTCAAAGCTCCCCGTGCTTACCCCCCTGCCCCCGCTCTGTCCTAACACTTATTATCATGTTCAAAGCTTGCCGTGCTTACCCCCCTGCCTCCGCTCTGTCCTAACACTTATCATCAGGTTCAAAGCTCGCCGTGCTTACCCCCCTGTCCCCCGCTCTGTCATAACACTTATCATCAGGTTCAAAGGTCGCCGTGCTTACCCCCTCTGCCCCCCACTCTGTCCTAACACTTATCACCAGGCTCAAAGCTTGCCATGCTTACCCCCCTCCTGTCCTAACACTTATCATCAGGTTCAAAGCTCGCCGTGCTTACCCCCTCTGCCCCCGCTCTGTCCTAATACTTATCATCAGGTTCAAAGCTCGCCGTCCTTACCCCCTGCCCCCGCTCTGTCCTAACACTTATCATCAGGTTCAAAGCTCGCTGTGCTTACCCCCCTGCCCCGCTCTGTCCTAACACTTATCATCAGGTTCAAAGCTCGCCGTGCTTACCCCCCAACCCCCCGCTCTGTCCTAACACTTATCATCAGGTTCAAAACTCGCCATGCTTACCTCCCAGCCCCCGCTCTGTCCTAACACTTATCATCAGGTTCAAAGCTCGCCGTGATTACCCCCTGCCCCCCGCTCTGTTCTAACACTTATCAGGTTCAAAGCTCGCCGTGCTTACCCCCTGCCCCCGCTCTGTCCTAACACTTATCATCAGGTTCAAAGCTCGCCATGCTTACCCCCTTCCCCCGCTCTGTCCTAACACTTATCATCAGGTTCAAAGCTCGTTGTGCTTACCCCCCTGCCCCCCAGCACTGTCCTAATAGTTATCATCAGGTTCAAAGCTTGCCGTGCTTACCTCTATGCCCCCCGCTCTGTCCTAACACTTATCATCAGGTTCAAAGCTCGCCATGCTTATCCCCTTGTCCCCCGCTCTGTCCTAACACTTATCATCAGGTTCAAAGCTCACTGTGCTTGCCCCCCGCTCTGTCCTAAAACTTATCATCAGGTTCAAAGCTCACCGTGCTCAACCCCTTGCTCCCCGCTCTGTCCTAAAACTGATCATATGTTCAAAGCTCTCCGTGCTAACCCTTCTGCCCCCGCTCTGTCCTAAAACAGATCATCCAGTTCAAAGCTTGCCGTGCTTGCCCCCCTGCCCCCACTCTATCCTAACACTTATCATCAGGTTCATAGCTCGCCGTGCTTACCCCCTCTGCACCCGCTCTGTCCTAAAACTTATCCTCAGGTTCAAAGCTCGCCGTGCTTACCCCTTCTGCCCCCGCTCTGTCCTAACACTTATCATCAAGTTCAAAGCTCGCTGTGCTTATCCCCCTGCCCCCGCTCTGTCCTAACACTTATCATCAGGTTCAAAGCCCACTGTGCTTATCCCCCTGCCCCCGCTCTGTCCTAAAACTGATCATCAGGTTCAAAGCTCGCCGTGCTTAGCCCCCTGCCCCCCGCTCTGTCCTAACACTTATCATCTGGTTCAAAGCTACCCATGCTTACCCCCCTGGCCCCCGCTCTGTCCTAACACTGATCATCAGGTTTAAAGCTCGCCTTGCTTACCCCCTGCCCCCGCTCTGTCCTAACACTTATCATCAGGTTCAAAGCTCGCCGTGCTTACCCCCCTGCCCCCTGCTCTGTCCTAAAACTTATCATCAGGTTCAAAGCTCGCCGTGCTTACCCCCCTGCTCCCCGTTCTGTCCTAAAACTGATCATCACATTCAAAGCTCACTGTGCTTACCCCCCTGCCCCCGCTCTGTCCTAAAACAGATCATCCGGTTCAAACCTTGCCATGCTTACCGCCCTGCCCCTGCTCTGTCCTAACACTTATAATCAGGTTCAAAGCTCGCCATGCTAACCCTCCTGCCCCCGCTCTGTCCTAACACTTATCATCAGGCACAAAGCTCGCCGTGCTTACCTCCCCTTCCCCCTGCTCTGTCCTAACACTTATCATCAGGTTCAAAGCTCGCCGTGCTTACCCCCTCTGCCCCCGCTCTGTCCTAACACATATCATCAGGTTCAAAGCTTGCCGTACTTGCCCCCTGCCCCCAGCTCTGTCCTAACACAACACTTATCATCAGGTTCAAAGCTCACCGTGCTTATCCCTATGCCCCCGCACTGTCCTAACACTTATCATCAGGTTCAAAGCTCGCCGTGCTTATCCCCCTGCCCCCCGCTCTGTCCAAACACTTATGTCCAAGTTCAAAGCTCGCCTTGCTTACCCCCCTACCCCAGCTCTGTCCTAACACTTATCAGGTTCAAAGCTCGCCGTGCTTACCCCCGGCCCCCCGCTCTGTCCTAACACTTATCATCAGGTTCAAAGCTCACCGTGCTTATCCCTATCCCCCGCACTGTCCTAACACTTATCATTAGGTTCAAAGCTCGCCGTGCTTATCCCCCTGCCCCCCACTCTGTCCTAACACTTATCTTCAGGTTCAAAGCTCGCCTTGCTTACCCCCCTACCCTCGCTCTGTCCTAACACTTATCATCAGGTTCAAAGCTCGCCGTGCTTACCCCCAGCCCCCTGCTCTGTCCTAACACTTATCATCAGGTTCAAAGCTCGCTGTGCCTTCCCCCTGCCCCCGCTCTGTCCTAACACTTATCATCAGGTTCAAAGCTCGCCATGCTTACCCCCCTGCCCCCGCTCTGTCCTAACACTTATCATCAGGTTCAAAGCTCGCTGTGCTTATCCCCCTGCCCCCCGCTCTGTCCTAAAATTGATCATCAGGTTCAAAGCTCGCCGTGCTTATCCCCCTGCCCCCGCTCTGTCCTAACACTTATCATCAGGTTCAAAGCTCGCCGTGCATACCCCCTGCTCCCAGCTCTGTCCTAACACTTATCATCACGTTCAAAGCTCGTCGTGCTTACCCCCCTGCCCCCGCTCTGTCCTAACACTTATCACCAGGTTCAAAGCTCGCCGTGATTACCCCCGTTCCCCCTGCTCTGTCCTAACACTTATCATCAGGTTCAAAGCTCGCCGTGCTTACGTCCCTGCCCCCCGCTCTGTCCTAACACTTATCTTCAGGTTCAAAGCTTGCCGTGCTTACCCCCCTGCCCCCGCTCTGTCCTAACACTTATCATCAGGTTCAAAGCTCACTGTGCTTATCCCTATGCCCCCGCTCTGTCCTAACACTTATCATCAGGTTCAAAGCTCACCGTGCTTATCCCCCTGCCCCCCGCTCTGTCATAACACTTATCTTCAGGTTCAAAGCTCGCCTTGCTTACCCCCCTACCCTCGCTCTGTCCTAACACTTATCATCAGGTTCAAAGCTCGCCGTGCTTACCGCCGGCCCCCGCTCTGTCCTAACACTTATCATCAGGTTCAAAGCTCGCTGTGCCTTCCCCCTGCCCCCCGCTCTGTCCTAACACTTATCATCAGGTTCAAAGCTCGCCGTGCTTACCCCCCTGCCCCCACTCTGTCCTAACACTTATCATCAGGTTCAAAGCTCACCGTGCTTATCCCTATCCCCCGCACTGTCCTAACACTTATCATTAGGTTCAAAGCTCGCCGTGCTTATCCCCCTGCCCCCCCACTCTGTCCTAACACTTATCTTCAGGTTCAAAGCTCGCCTTGCTTACCCCCCTACCCCCGCTCTGTCCTAACACTTATCATCAGGTTCAAAGCTCGCCGTGCTTACCCCCAGCCCCCTGCTCTGTCCTAACACTTATCATCAGGTTCAAAGCTCGCTGTGCCTTCCCCCTGCCCCCCGCTCTGTCCTAACACTTATCATCAGGTTCAAAGCTCACCATGCTTACCCCCTGCCCCCGCTCTGTCCTAACACTTATCATCAGGTTCAAAGCTCGCTGTGCTTATCCCCCTGCCCCCCGCTCTGTCCTAAAATTGATCATCAGGTTCAAAGCTCGCCGTGCTTATCCCCCTGCCCCCGCTCTGTCCTAACACTTATCATCAGGTTCAAAGCTCGCCGTGCATACCCCCTGCTCCCAGCTCTGTCCTAACACTTATCATCATGTTCAAAGCTCGTCGTGCTTACCCCCCTGCCCCCGCTCTGTCCTAACACTTATCACCAGGTTCAAAGCTCGCCGTGATTACCCCCGTTCCCCCTGCTCTGTCCTAACACTTATCATCAGGTTCAAAGCTCGCCGTGCTTACGTCCCTGCCCCCCGCTCTGTCCTAACACTTATCTTCAGGTTCAAAGCTTGCCGTGCTTACCCCCCTGCCCCCGCTCTGTCCTAACACTTATCATCAGGTTCAAAGCTCACTGTGCTTATCCCTATGCCCCCGCTCTGTCCTAACACTTATCATCAGGTTCAAAGCTCACCGTGCTTATCCCCCTGCCCCCCGCTCTGTCATAACACTTATCTTCAGGTTCAAAGCTCGCCTTGCTTACCGCCCTACCCTCGCTCTGTCCTAACACTTATCATCAGGTTCAAAGCTCGCCGTGCTTACCCCCGGCCCCCGCTCTGTCCTAACACTTATCATCAGGTTCAAAGCTCGCTGTGCCTTCCCCCTGCCCCCCGCTCTGTCCTAACACTTATCATCAGGTTCAAAGCTCGCCGTGCTTACCCCCCTGCCCCCGCTCTGTCCTAACACTTATCATCAGGTTCAAAGCTTGCCGTGCTTAACCTCCCGCCCCCGCTCTGTCCTAACACTTATCATCAGGTTCAAAGATCGCCGTGCCTACCCCCCTGCCCCCCGCTCTGTCATAACACTTATCATCAGGTTCAAAGCTCGCCGTGATTACCCCCCTGCCCCCGCTCTGTCCTAACACTTATCATCAGGCTCAAAGCTTGCCATGCTTACCCCCCCTGCCCCCGTTCTGTCCTAACACTTATCATCAGGTTCAAAGCTCGCCGTGCTTACCCCCTTTGCCCCCGCTCTGTCCTAACACTTATCATCAGGTTCAAAGCTCGCCATGCTTACCCCCCTGCCCCCCGCTCTGTCCTAACACATCATCAGGTTCAAAGCTCGCCATGCTTATCCCCCTGCCCCCGCTCTGTCCTAACACTGATCAATAGGTTCATAGCTCGCCATGCTTACCCCCCCGCCCCCGCTCTGTCCTAACACTTATCATCAGGTTCAAAGCTCGCCGTGCTTACCCCACTGCCCCCTGCTCTGTCCTGAAACTTATCATCAGGTTCAAAGCTCGCTGTGCTTACCCCCTGCCCCCGCTCTGTCCTAACACTTCTCATCAGGCTCAAAGCTCACTGTGCTTACCCCCCGCCCCTGCTCTGTCCTAACACTTATCATCAGGTTCAAAGCTCGTAGTGCTTACCCTCCTGCTCCCCGCTCTGTCCTAACACTTATCATCAGGTTCAAAGCTCGCCGTGCTTACCCCCTCTGCCCCCGATCTGTCCTAACACATATCATCAGGTTCAAAGCTCGCCGTACTTACCACCTGCCCCCTGCTCTGTCCTAACACTTATCATCAGGTTCAAAGCTCACCGTGCTTATTCCCCTGCCCCCGCACTGTCCTAACACTTATCATCAGGTTCAAAGCTCGCCGTGCTTACCCACCTGCCCCCCGCTCTGTCCTAACACTTATCATCAGGCTCAAACCTCGCCGTGCTTACCTCCCCTGCCCCCCGCCGTTGTCCTAACACTTATCATCAGGTTCAAAGCTTGCCGTGCTTACCCCCTCTGCCCCGCTCTGTCCTAACACATATCATCAGGTTCAAAGCTCGCCGTACTTACCCCTTGCCTCCGGCTCTGTCCTAACACAACACTTATCATCAGGTTCAAAGCTCACCGTGCTTATCCCCCTGCCCCCGCACTGTCCTAACACTTATCATCAGGTTCAAAGCTCACCGTGCTTATCCCCCTGCCCCCGCTCTGTCCTAACACTCATCTTCAGGTTCAAAGCTCACCTTGCTTACCCCCCTGCCCCGGCTCTGTCCTAACACTTATCATCAGGTTCAAAGCTTGCCGTGCTTAACCTCCTGCCCCCGCTCTGTCCTAACACTTATCATCAGGTTCAAAGATCGCCGTGCCTACCCCCCTGACCCCCGCTCTGTCATAACACTTATCATCAGGTTCAAAGCTCGCCGTGCTTACCCCCGGCCCCCGCTCTGTCCTAACACTTATCATCAGGCTCAAAGCTTGCCATGCTTACCCCCCCTGCCCCCGCTCTGTCCTAACACTTATCATCAGGTTCAAAGCTCGCCGTGCTTACCCCCTCTGCCCCCGCTCTGTCCTAACACTTATCATCAGGTTCAAAGCTTGCCATGCTTCCCCCCCTTCCCCCGCTCTGTCCTAACACATCATCAGGTTCAAAGCTCGCCATGCTTATCCCCCTGCCCCCCGCTCTGTCCTAACACTGATCAATAGGTTCATAGCTCGCCATGCTTACCCCCCCGCCCCCGCTCTGTCCTAACACTTATCATCAGGTTCAAAGCTCGCCGTGCTTACCCCACTGCCCCCTGCTCTGTCCTGAAACTTATCATCAGGTTCAAAGCTCGCTGTGCTTACCCCCCTGCCCCCGCTCTGTCCTAACACTTCTCATCAGGCTCAAAGCTCACCGTGCTTACCCCCCGCCCCTGCTCTGTCCTAACACTTATCATCAGGTTCAAAGCTCGCAGTGCTTACCCTCCTGCTCCCCGCTCTGTCCTAACACTTATCATCAGGTTCAAAGCTCGCCGTGCTTACCCCCTCTGCCCCCGATCTGTCCTAACACATATCATCAGGTTCAAAGCTCGCCGTACTTACCACCTGCCCCCTGCTCTGTCCTAACACTTATCATCAGGTTCAAAGCTCACCGTGCTTATCCCCCTGCCCCCGCACTGTCCTAACACTTATCATCAGGTTCAAAGCTCGCCGTGCTTACCCACCTGCCCCCCGCTCTGTCCAAACACTTATCATCAGGCTCAAAGCTCGCCGTGCTTACCTCCCCTGCCCCCCGCTCTGTCCTAACACTTATCATCAGGTTCAAAGCTTGCCGAGCTTACCCCCTCTGCCCCGCTCTGTCCTAACACATATCATCAGGTTCAAAGCTCGCCGTACTTACCCCTTGCCTCCGGCTCTGTCCTAACACAACACTTATCATCAGGTTCAAAGCTCACCGTGCTTATCCCCCTGCCCCCGCACTGTCCTAACACTTATCATCAGGTTCAAAGCTCACCGTGCTTATCCCCCTGCCCCCGCTCTGTCCTAACACTTATCTTCAGGTTCAAAGCTCGCCTTGCTTACCCCCCTGCCCCGGCTCTGTCCTAACACTTATCATCAGGTTCAAAGCTCACCGTGCTTATCCCCCTGCCCCCGCTCTGTCCTAACACTTATCTTCAGGTTCAAAGCTCGCCTTGCTTACCCCCCTTCCCCGGCTCTGTCCTAACACTTATCATCAGGTTCAAAGCTCGCCGTGCTTACCCCCCTGCCCCCGCTCTGTCCTAACACTTCTCATCAGGTTCAAAGCTAGCCGTGCTTACCCCACTGCCCCCCAATCTGTCCTAAAACTTATCATCAGGTTCAAAGCTTGCTGTGCTTACCCCACTGCCCCCCGCTCTGTCCTAAAACTGATCATCAGGTTTAAAGGTCGCCGTGCTTATCCCCCTGCCCCGCTCTGTCCTAACACTTATCATCAGGTTCAAAGCTCGCTGTGCTTCCCCCCCTTCCCCCTGCTCTGTCCTAACACTTATCATCAGGTTCAAAGCTCGTCGTGCTTACCCCCCTGCCCCCGCTCTGTCCTAACACTTATCATCAGGTTCAAAGCTCGCCGTGATTACCCTCGTTCCCCCTGCTCTGTCCTAACACTTATCATCAGGTTCAAAGCTTGCCGTGCTTACGTCCCTGCCCCCCGCTCTTTCCTAACACTTATCTTCAGGTTCAAAGCTTGCCGTGCTTACCCCCCTGCCCCCGCTCTGTCTTAACACTTATCATCAGGTTCAAAGCTCGCCGTGCTTATCCCCCTGCCCCCCGCTCTGTCCTAACACTTATCATCAGGTTCAAAGCTCGCCATGCTTACCCCCGGCCACCGCTCTGTCCTAACAGTTATCATCAGGTTCAAAGCTCGCTGTGCCTTCCCCCTGCCCTCCGCTCTGTCCTAACACTTATCATCAGGTTCAAAGCTCGCCGTGCTTACCCCCCTGCCCCCGCTCTGTCCTAACACTTATCATCAGGTTCAAAGCTCGCTGTGCTTATCCCCCTGCCCCCCGCTCTGTCCTAAAATTGATCATCAGGTTCAAAGCTCGCCGTGCTTATCCCCCTCCCCCCGCTCTGTCCTAGCACTTATCATCAGGTTCAAAGCTCGCCGTGCATACCCCCTGCTCCCAGCTCTGTCCTAACACTTATCATCACGTTCAAAGCTCGACGTGCTTACCCCCCTGCCCCCGCTCTGTCCTAAAACTTATCATCAGGTTCAAAGCTCGCCGTGCTTACCCCTGTTCCCCCTGCTCTGTCCTAACACTTATCATCAGGTTCAAAGCTTGCCGTGCTTACGTCCCTGCCCCCCGCTCTGTCCTAACACTTATCTTCAGGCTCAAAGCTTGCCATGCTTAACCTCCTGCCCCTGCTCTCTCCTAACACTTATCATCAGGTTCAAAGCTCGCCGTGCTTACCCCCTCTGCCCCCCACTCTGTCCTAACACTCATCTTCAGGTTCAAAGCTCACCTTGCTTACCCCCCTGCCCCGGCTCTGTCCTAACACTTATCATCAGGTTCAAAGCTTGCCATGCTTAACCTCCTGCCCCCGCTCTGTCCTAACACTTATCATCAGGTTCAAAGATCGCCGTGCCTACCCCCCTGACCCCCGCTCTGTCATAACACTTATCATCAGGTTCAAAGCTTGCCGTGCTTACCCCCGGCCCCCGCTCTGTCCTAACACTTATCATCAGGCTCAAAGCTTGCCATGCTTACCCCCCCTGCCCCCGCTCTGTCCTAACACTTATCATCAGGTTCAAAGCTCGCCGTGCTTACCCCCTCTGCCCCCGCTCTGTCCTAACACTTATCATCAGGTTCAAAGCTTGCCATGCTTCCCCCCCTTCCCCCGCTCTGTCCTAACACATCATCAGGTTCAAAGCTCGCCATGCTTATCCCCCTGCCCCCCGCTCTGTCCTAACACTGATCAATAGGTTCATAGCTCGCCATGCTTACCCCCCCGCCCCCGCTCTGTCCTAACACTTATCATCAGGTTCAAAGCTTGCCGTGCTTACCCCACTTCTCCCTGCTCTGTCCTGAAACTTATCATCAGGTTCAAAGCTCGCTGTGCTTACCCCCCTGCCCCCGCTCTGTCCTAACACTTCTCATCAGGCTCAAAGCTCACCGTGCTTACCCCCCGCCCCTGCTCTGTCCTAACACTTATCATCAGGTTCAAAGCTCGCAGTGCTTACCCTCCTGCTCCCCGCTCTGTCCTAACACTTATCATCAGGTTCAAAGCTCGCCGTGCTTACCCCCTCTGCCCCCGATCTGTCCTAACACATATCATCAGGTTCAAAGCTCGCCGTACTTACCACCTGCCCCCTGCTCTGTCCTAACACTTATCATCAGGTTCAAAGCTCACCGTGCTTATCCCCCTGCCCCCGCACTGTCCTAACACTTATCATCAGGTTCAAAGCTCGCCGTGCTTACCCACCTGCCCCCCGCTCTGTCCAAACACTTATCATCAGGCTCAAAGCTCGCCGTGCTTACCTCCCCTGCCCCCCGCTCTGTCCTAACACTTATCATCAGGTTCAAAGCTTGCCGAGCTTACCCCCTCTGCCCCGCTCTGTCCTAACACATATCATCAGGTTCAAAGCTCGCCGTACTTACCCCTTGCCTCCGGCTCTGTCCTAACACAACACTTATCATCAGGTTCAAAGCTCACCGTGCTTATCCCCCTGCCCCCGCACTGTCCTAACACTTATCATCAGGTTCAAAGCTCACCGTGCTTATCCCCCTGCCCCCGCTCTGTCCTAACACTTATTTTCAGGTTCAAAGCTCGCCTTGCTTACCCCCCTGCCCCAGCTCTGTCCTAACACTTATCATCAGGTTCAAAGCTCACCGTGCTTATCCCCCTGCCCCCGCTCTGTCCTAACACTTATCTTCAGGTTCAAAGCTCGCCTTGCGTACCCCCCTGCCCCGGCTCTGTCCTAACACTTATCATCAGGTTCAAAGCTCGCCGTGCTTACCCCCCTGCCCCCGCTCTGTCCTAACACTTCTCATCAGGTTCAAAGCTAGCCGTGCTTACCCCACTGCCCCCCAATCTGTCCTAAAACTTATCATCAGGTTCAAAGCTTGCTGTGCTTACCCCACTGCCCCCCGCTTTGTCCTAAAACTGATCATCAGGTTTAAAGGTCGCCGTGCTTATCCCCCTGCCCCGCTCTGTCCTAACACTTATCATCAGGTTCAAAGCTCGCTGTGCTTCCCCCCCTTCCCCCCGCTCTGTCCTAACACTTATCATCAGGTTCAAAGCTCGTCGTGCTTACCCCCCTGCCCCCGCTCTGTCCTAACACTTATCATCAGGTTCAAAGCTCGCCGTGATTACCCTCGTTCCCCCTGCTCTGTCCTAACACTTATCATCTGGTTCAAAGCTTGCCGTGCTTACGTCCCTGCCCCCCGCTCTTTCCTAACACTTATCTTCAGGTTCAAAGCTTGCCGTGCTTACCCCCCTGCCCCCGCTCTGTCTTAACACTTATCATCAGGTTCAAAGCTCGCCGTGCTTATCCCCCTGCCCCCCGCTCTGTCCTAACACTTATCATCAGGTTCAAAGCTCGCCATGCTTACCCCCGGCCACCGCTCTGTCCTAACAGTTATCATCAGGTTCAAAGCTCGCTGTGCCTTCCCCCTGCCCTCCGCTCTGTCCTAACACTTATCATCAGGTTCAAAGCTTGCTGTGCTTACCCCCCTGCCCCCGCTCTGTCCTAACACTTATCATCAGGTTCAAAGCTCGCTGTGCTTATCCCCCTGCCCCCCGCTCTGTCCTAAAATTGATCATCAGGTTCAAAGCTCGCCGTGCTTATCCCCCTCCCCCCGCTCTGTCCTAGCACTTATCATCAGGTTCAAAGCTCGCCGTGCATACCCCCTACTCCCAGCTCTGTCCTAACACTTATCATCACGTTCAAAGCTCGACGTGCTTACCCCCCTGCCCCCGCTCTGTCCTAAAACTTATCATCAGGTTCAAAGCTCGCCGTGCTTACCCCTGTTCCCCCTGCTCTGTCCTAAAACTTATCATCAGGTTCAAAGCTTGCCGTGCTTACGTCCCTGCCCCCCGCTCTGTCCTAACACTTATCTTCAGGCTCAAAGCTTGCCATGCTTAACCTCCTGCCCCTGCTCTGTCCTAACACTTATCATCAGGTTCAAAGCTCGCCGTGCTTACCCCCTCTGCCCCCCACTCTGTCCTAACACTTATCATCAGGCTCAAAGGTTGCCATGCTTACCCCCCCTGCCCCCCGCTCTGTCCTAACACTTATCATCAGGTTCAAAGCTCACCATGCTTACCCCCCTGCCCCCCGCTCTGTCCTAACACATCATCAGGTTCAAAGCTCGCCATGCTTATCCCCCTGCCCCCGCTCTGTCCTAACACTTATCATCAGGTTCAAAGCTCGCGGTGCTTACCCCACTGCCCCCCGCTCTGTCCTGAAACTTATCATCAGGTTCAAAGCTCGCTGTGCTTACCCCCCTGCCCCCGCTCTGTCCTAACACTTCTCATCAGGCTCAAAGCTCACCGTGCTTACCCCCCTGCCCCTGCTCTGTCCTAACACTTATCATCAGGTTCAAAGCTCGCAGTGCTTATCCTCCTGCTCCCCGCTCTATCCTAACACTTATCATCAGGTTCAAAGCTCGCCGTGCTTACCACCTGCCCCCGCACTGTCCTAACACTTATCATCAGGTTCAAAGCTCACCGTGCTTATCCCCCTGCCCCCGCACTGTCCTAACACTTATCATCAGGTTCAAAGCTCACCGTGCTTACCCACCTGCCCCCCGCTCTGTCCTAACACTTATCATCAGGCTCAAAGCTCGCCGTGCTTACCTCCCCTGCCCCCGCTCTGTCCTAACACTTATCATCAGGTTCAAAGCTTGCCGTGCTTACCCCCTCTGCCCCGCTCTGTCCTAACACATATCATCAGGTTCAAAGCTCGCCGTACTTACCCCTTGCCTCCGGCTCTGTCCTAACACAACACTTATCATCAGGTTCAAAGCTCACCGTGCTTATCCCCCTGCCCCCGCACTGTCCTAACACTTATCTTCAGGTTCAAAGCTCGCTTTGCTTACCCTCTGCCCCCGCTCTGTCCTAACACTTCTCATCAGGTTCAAAGCTTGCCGTGCTTACCCCACTGCCCCCCAATCTGTCCTAAAACTTATCATCAGGTTCAAAGCTTGCCGTGCTTACCCCACTGCCCCCCGCTCTGTCCTAAAACTGATCATCAGATTCAAAGGTCGCCAAGCTTATCCCCCTGCCCCCGCTCTGTCCTAACGCTTATCATCAGGTTCAAAGCTCGCGGTGCTTACCCCACTGCCCCCCGCTCTGTCCTGAAACTTATCATCAGGTTCAAAGCTCGCTGTGCTTACCCCCCTGCCCCCGCTCTGTCCTAACACTTCTCATCAGGCTCAAAGCTCACCGTGCTTACCCCCCTGCCCCTGCTCTGTCCTAACACTTATCATCAGGTTCAAAGCTCGCAGTGCTTATCCTCCTGCTCCCCGCTCTATCCGAACACTTATCATCAGGTTCAAAGCTCGCCGTGCTTACCACCTGCCCCCGCACTGTCCTAACACTTATCATCAGGTTCAAAGCTCACCGTGCTTATCCCCCTGCCCCCGCACTGTCCTAACACTTATCATCAGGTTCAAAGCTCACCGTGCTTACCCACCTGCCCCCAGCTCTGTCCTAACACTTATCATCAGGCTCAAAGCTCGCCGTGCTTACCTCCCCTGCCCCCGCTCTGTCCTAACACTTATCATCAGGTTCAAAGCTTGCCGTGCTTACCCCCTCTGCCCCGCTCTGTCCTAACACATATCATCAGGTTCAAAGCTCGCCGTACTTACCCCTTGCCTCCGGCTCTGTCCTAACACAACACTTATCATCAGGTTCAAAGCTCACCGTGCTTATCCCCCTGCCCCCGCTCTGTCCTAACACTTATCTTCAGGTTCAAAGCTCGCTTTGCTTACCCTCTGCCCCCGCTCTGTCCTAACACTTCTCATCAGGTTCAAAGCTTGCCGTGCTTACCCCACTGCCCCCCAATCTGTCCTAAAACTTATCATCAGGTTCAAAGCTTGCCGTGCTTACCCCACTGCCCCCCGCTCTGTCCTAAAACTGATCATCAGATTCAAAGGTCGCCAAGCTTATCCCCCTGCCCCCGCTCTGTCCTAACGCTTATCATCAGGTTCAAAGCTCGCTGTGCTTCCCCCCCTTCCCCCCGCTCTGTCCTAACACTTATCATCAGGTTCAAAGCTCGCCATGCTTACGTCCCTGCCCCCGCTCTGTCCTAAAACTGATCATGCGGTTCAAAGCTCCCTGTGCTTACCCCCCTGCCCCCGCTCTGTCCTAACACTTATCATCAGGTTCAAAGCTTGCCGTGCTTACCCCACTGTCCCCCGCTCTGTCATAACACTTATCATCAGGTTCAAAGCTCGCCGTGCTTACCCCCTCTGCCCCCCACTCTGTCCTAACACTTATCATCAGGCTCAAAGCTTGCCATGCTTACCCCCCCGTCCTAACACTTATCATCAGGTTCAAAGCTCGCTGTCCTTACCCCCTGCCCCCACTCTGTCCTAACACTTATCATCAGGTTCAAAGCTCGCCGTACCTACCCCCCTGCCCGCGCTCTGTCCTAACACTTATCATCAGTGTTAGAAAAGGTAGACGGACCGGGAGGGTCGGCCGGGGTCAGGAGGAGAGGTCTCCGGGGAGAGCCGTCTCCAGCGATCGTACAGACAAGTAACTTCCCCCCCACAGACAGATATCACACACGGATAAGGTTCAGTGATCTTTATCGACACTTATTTAAGGTACGGTAAAATGGTACAAGGAGGTCTGGACTCAGGGGTCCCCTCGATTAGAGTCTCGTAAGGTAGGGAAGGGGGTAGCGGGACAGTCTATTTACCAATCAGGTAATTCGGATGAGATGGTGATGAGCTCACAATCCTCGAGCTTGGTGGTTAGGTGGTATGGGCCGCGGCAGCGCCAGCAGGTCCCGGTGCGGATGGTCGATACAACGGGCCGCGGCAGCGCCAGCAGGTCCCAGGAAGATGAAGGTTGCAGAGGGCCGCGGCAGCGCCAGCAGGTCCCGGTGAGGATGGTCGGTACAACGGGCCGCGGCAGCGCCAGCAGGTCCCAGGAAGATGAAGGTTGCAGAGGGCCGCGGCAGCGCCAGCAGGTCCCGGTGAGGATGGTCGGTACAACGGGCCGCGGCAGCGCCAGCAGGTCCCAGGAAGATGAAGGTTGCAGAGGGCCGCGGCAGCGCCAGCAGGTCCCGGTGAGGATGGTCGGTACAACGGGCCGCGGCAGCGCCAGCAGGTCCCAGGAAGATGAAGGTTGCAGAAGGCCGCGGCAGCGCCAGCAGGCAGGACGATGGTTCGCAAGAGCGGGCTACGGCAGCGCCAGTAGACCGTCAGGGTTGAGTTCACTCGGTGTCTCTCGACTCCAGGATACAACTGCCTTCCTGCTCCGGAGCTGTCTTAGTTATAGGGCTGGTGCCCTTTGATGTCCGGACCCTCGCACTTGGAGGTCGGAGGGTCCGGGATGAAGGTGTCCAGACACCCAGCAGGGGGTGGAGCCAGCGCCTGGGGGCTGCTGGAGGCGATCGGCACCTGGCGGGGGAAGAGCTCTTGACGCTTCGTTCTCCCATTGACCTGCCAAGTGGTCCGCTCACCTCCTGGGTGGATGGTGGTGCCGGGATGTCGGGGCCGGCCAGGCCCGGGGTTAGGGTCGAGGGGAGGCCACGCGGCCGCGTGGTGCAGGGCCCAAGATGGCGGCTTGACCTGGCCGGGGAAGCCGGTGGGGCTGGACCCCGTGATGAGTAGGGGTCCGAGGGCAGAGGGTCCGTCGGGAGACGGAGTACAGGGGCTTGTCACGGGGGTATGCTGGGCGGGCCGGAGCTCGGGCCCTGTCGTGCGGGGGGGGAGCCAGCCCTCTGTGTGGCCTGTCCAACATGCGTCCCCCCCAGCTGAAGGCGGGGAGAGTCACCCATCTCCTTGGGGACTCTCTTCGTCGAGGCGGAAAAAGCGGGACAGGCCGTCCGCGTTGGCGTGGTCTTGGCCTGGCCGGTGCTCCACAGTGAAGTCCATTCCCTGCAGGGAAATGGACCAGCGCAAGAGTTTTGGGTTCTCCCCCCGCATCTGCATCAGCCATTGCAGGGGTCGATGGTCGGTTTGTACCCGGAAGTGGGTACCGAAGAGATAGGGCCGGAGCTTTTTGAGGGCCCACACTACTGCAAATGCCTCCCTCTCGATTGTGCTCCAACGCTGTTCTCGGGCCAGGAGACGTCGACTGATGAAGGCCACCGGCTGGTCATGACCTTCGGGGTTCAGCTGAGAGAGGACGGCCCCGATGCCGTGGTCGGAGGCGTCGGTCTGTACTACAAATTCCCGACTGTAATCGGGGGCCTGGAGCACCGGGGCGGTGCACAGGGCGGCCTTCAGCTCTTCGAAGGCCGCTTGACAATCAGGAGTCCAGTGGACCCGCTTCGGTTGATTCTTGGATGTGAGTCCCGTGAGGGGCCCCACGATGCTGCCGTAGTCCTTCACGAACCGCCGGTAGTAGCCGGTGAGCCCTAAGAAGGCTCGGACCTCGGTCTGGGTGACGGGGGGCTGCCAGGACTGGATGGCAGCAATCTTAAGTTGTAGTGGGGCCACCAGCCCGCTTCCCACTTGGTGCCCCAGGTAGGTCACAGACCCTTGGCCAATTTGGCACTTGCCGGCTTTAATGGTGAGGCCGGCCCGCTGGAGGGCTTGGAGGACCTCTTGGAGGTGACGGAGGTGGTCGGACCAGTGGCGGCTGTATACAGCGATATCGTCCAGGTAGGCAGCGCTGAATTCTTCGAGCCCTGCCAAGACCTGGTTCACAAGACGTTGGAATGTGGCGGGGGCATTCTTCATGCCAAAGGGCATGACCTTAAATTGATAGTGGCCATCGGGGGTGGAGAAGGCTGACCGTTCCTGAGCCCTGGGTGTGAGGCCGATCTGCCAGTAGCCCGCCGTCAGGTCGAAGATACTAAGGTAGCGGGCGGCCCCCAGCCGGTCGATCAGCTCGTCTGCTCGGGGGATGGGATGAGCGTCGGTCCGGGTGACAGCGTTCAAGCCCCGGTAGTCGACGCAGAATCTCAGTTCAGGGGCGGTGCCGGGGGCAGCGGCCTTGGGAACTAATACAACTGGACTGGCCCAGGGACTGTCCGAGGGCTCGATGACCCCGATCGTGAGCATCTTGGCCACTTCCTCCTGTATGCAGGTCCGTACCCGATCTGGTACGCGGTAGGCCCGGTGCCGGACAGGGGGACTGTCCCCGGTGTCTACGTCGTGCAAACACCAAGGGGTGACCCCGGGGGTGAGTGAGAACAGGGCAGCGAACTGCAGCAGGAGGTCCCGGCAGTCCTGGCGTTGCTCCGAAGTGAGGGCGTCGGAGAGCCGGACCCCATCCACGGAGCCGTCCTTCTCCTGAGTCTTTAAGAGATCCGGGAGGGGCTCGGAGTCTTCTTCTGTACCACTGTCGGTCGCCATCAGGAGGCTTAGTTCGGAGCGCACAAAGTGTGGTTTGAGCCGGTTGGTGTGGAGGACCCGCAGGGGGTTCCGGGTGGACCCCATGTCGACGAGGTAAGTGACGGGGCTTTTACGCTCGACCACTTTGAAGGGCCCCGTCCACTTGTCTTGCAGGGCACATGGTTCGGTGGGGGACATCACCCATACTTGCTGCCCAGGCTCGAACTCAACGGAGGAGGCATTGTGATCATACCACCTTTTCATGTCCTCCTGACTGGCCTCGAGGTTCGCCTTGGCCATCTCCCTGAAGCGCCGGGTCTGGTTTCGTAGGGCCAGGAGGTATTTGAAGACGTCTGGAGGGGTCGTTAGGGGGGCCAACTCCCAGCCCTCCTTCACGAGGCTGAGGGGCCCTCGCACAGGGTGTCCGTATAGGAGTTCAAAGGGGCTAAAGCCGAGGGACTTCTGGGGTACTTCTCGGTAGGCGAAGAGGAGGCACGGGAGTAGTACATCCCACTGGCGACGGAGAGGCTCTTCCAATCCCCCAATCATCCCTTTGAGAGTGCGGTTGAACCGCTCCACTAGTCCGTTTCCTTGGGGGTGATAGGGGGTCGTGAATCTGTATGTGACCCCGCATTGTTGCCAGAGGGACTTCATGTACTTCGATATGAAGTTCGTACCTCGGTCGCTGACGACTTCTCGGGGGAAGCCTACCCGGGAGAAGATCCCCATCAGGGCCCGGCCAACCACTGGAGCGGTCACGGTCCGTAGGGGCACCGCCTCGGGATAGCGGGTGGCATGGTCCACTAGTACCAAGATGAACCTGTGTCCTTGTGCCGTGCGAGGGTCCAGCGGCCCCACAATGTCTATCCCCACCCTCTCGAACGGGGTGGTGACCACCGGGAAGGGTTGTAGAGGAGCCTTAAGCTTCCGGCCACTCTTCCCGCTTGCTTGGCATGTGGGGCACGATCGGCAGTGGTTCAGGACGTCATTCCTCATTTTTGGCCAGAAAAAGTGGGTCACCAGTCGACTGTACGTTTTATCTTGGCCCAGGTGCCCAGCCAGGGGGACATCGTGGGCTAGGTTGAGTAGAAAGTCTCGGAAGCGGAGCGGTACCACCAGAACTCGACTGGCCCCCAGCTCGGCGATTCTTTGCTCGCTGTAGAGCAGGTCGTTATCCCAGTAGACCCAGTGGGTTCCGGTGGTGTCCCCGGCGGCTTGGGTGCTGGCTTGTTGGCGAAGCCCCTCGAGGGAGGGACAGGTCTTTTGCTCCTGGCGGAACTGTTCTTGGGTGGGCCCCCCTTCTTGCCGCCACTGAGCCAGATCCGGAAGGTCCTGGGGTTGCGCGTTTTCTTCGGGGGCCGGGTCTGGGAGGTCGGCCTCGCCGTTGTCCTCTACGGGGGCAACCGGGGGCGGAGGTGCCGGCCATTCGGTTTCTTCTGATCGGGGGGCGGCCCGGCCGGCCATGGATCGGGTGGTTATGCAGGCCCAGTCCGGGAGGCCCAGCATCCCCAAGTGCTCTCTTCTCTCGACGGTGGCCCACGGGGAACTCTCGAGGTCATTCCCCAGGAGGCAGTCCACGGGGGCATCGTCCCGGACCGTCACTTTCAGTAGGCCGGAGACCCCTCCCCATTCAAACGGGACGCAGGCCATCTTGCACATGCTTTCAGAGTTATCTGCCGAGCGGACGGGGCAGAGAATGTTCGGCAAGATCTGCTCGGGCTTCACCAGGTGACAGCGGACGGCCGTCACGCTGGCGCCGGTGTCGCGCAAGGCCTCAGCTCTCTGTCCATTAATGGTCACCCACTGACCGTATTTCCTGGTGTTGGCGGGTAGGGGAGCCCGCGGAACCATGTCTCTTCCCCCTAAGCATGCCAGGACCATGGCGGCCGGTTCCCACCCTTGCTGGTCCGGCTCACACTCCTCGGGACCCTCCAACGACTGCTCCTCCCCCAGGGCAGCGGCAGCTACCTGGCGGGGTTTGGGCGTTTGGTTCAGCGGGCAGTTCGGATCGTTGGCGTAGTGGCCTAGTCGCTGGCATCTGTGGCACGTGACGTTGGCTCGGTACCCAGGCCGCAATGGGGGGTTGCCCCGGCCGGTCGGCGGCGGGGTGCTGGCCACGGTTGTTGCTGGCAAGGCGTCTCTCCCCCGCCCCTGGCCTCCTCCTCCTCCCCGAGGACGGTGCTGGCCTTGGTTGCTTCTGTTCTGGTCGTGTGGCCCTTTCCGGCCCACTCGGGTGCTCTCCCACCGGTCAGCTTCGGCGGCGAGCTGCCGGGGGTCAGTCAGCTTACTGTCGAGTAGATGCTGCCGGAGCTCGACGAAGCAGTTGTTTGACAGGTGTTCCCATACCATGAGGTTGAAGAGCTGTTCGTAGGTGGTGACCTGACTTCCCTTGATCCAACCCTCGAAGGCCCGGCTGAAATAGTTCACGTATTCCACCCAAGTGGTACCTGGGATCCGGGTGCAATCCCTGAACCTCTGGCGGTACATCTCGGGCGTGAGGCCGTAGCGGGTGAGGAGGGCAGCCTTCATGTGGTCGTAGGACGACATTTGGTGATCGGGGAGCTGCAGCAGGGCATCGCGACCCTCGTTGATAAATCTCCCCCAAAGTCCGGCTCCCCAATCACTCCGGTCGATCCGGTGGGAGGTCATTGCGAACTCATAGGCCTTAAACCATTGTTGTATGTCGTCTTCTCGGACATACTCGCGGACCACATCCTTGGGGATGTGAACTTTTTTCTCCGTTGGTCCCGGGGTGTGGGGTCTTTCAGGCACCCCCAAGTCCTTATGTTGTTTGCGCAGTTCTATCTCTGCCAATTGGCGCTCGTGCTCGAGCGTTATCTTTTTCTCTTCCAGCTCTCTCTGTCTCTGTTTTTCTTCTCGCTCCTCTCGAATCCGCATCTGCTCGAGGTTGAGTTTCTGTTCAGCTAACTTGAGCTCCCCATCCATCTTGAGTCGTGCCATCTCTAATTCGTGCAGTCTGACTCTGTCTCTTTCTCGTATCTCCTCCGGTGATAGGCCCGTTCCCCGTTCCTCGGGAGTCGTGGCGTTCCCCTCTGGTGTGACGCTGTTTTGGTCGGAGGGTCTTGCGACCCCCGTTTCTGTCCACGACTCAAGGGCGTGCTTTAGGTCATCCTTGGTACTCAGGCCAGTGGTAGCAATGCCAAGTTCTATGCAAAATTGTCTCAGTTCGCGGTGGTTGTACTCCTCTAGTTTCTCCATTTGGAACTTCTCGGTGGAGCTGCTATCTTTGGTCGACATCGTGCTTTGTCGTGGGGTGAGCTACTCTCTGTACGATTACGCGTTGATTCGGATCGCGCCGCTGGCCACCAATGTTAGAAAAGGTAGACGGACCGGGAGGGTCGGCCGGGGTCAGGAGGAGAGGTCTCCGGGGAGAGCCGTCTCCAGCGATCGTACAGACAAGTAACTTCCCCCCCACAGACAGATATCACACACGGATAAGGTTCAGTGATCTTTATCGACACTTATTTAAGGTACGGTAAAATGGTACAAGGAGGTCTGGACTCAGGGGTCCCCTCGATTAGAGTCTCGTAAGGTAGGGAAGGGGGTAGCGGGACAGTCTATTTACCAATCAGGTAATTCGGATGAGATGGTGATGAGCTCACAATCCTCGAGCTTGGTGGTTAGGTGGTATGGGCCGCGGCAGCGCCAGCAGGTCCCGGTGCGGATGGTCGATACAACGGGCCGCGGCAGCGCCAGCAGGTCCCAGGAAGATGAAGGTTGCAGAGGGCCGCGGCAGCGCCAGCAGGTCCCGGTGAGGATGGTCGGTACAACGGGCCGCGGCAGCGCCAGCAGGTCCCAGGAAGATGAAGGTTGCAGAGGGCCGCGGCAGCGCCAGCAGGTCCCGGTGAGGATGGTCGGTACAACGGGCCGCGGCAGCGCCAGCAGGTCCCAGGAAGATGAAGGTTGCAGAGGGCCGCGGCAGCGCCAGCAGGTCCCGGTGAGGATGGTCGGTACAACGGGCCGCGGCAGCGCCAGCAGGTCCCAGGAAGATGAAGGTTGCAGAAGGCCGCGGCAGCGCCAGCAGGCAGGACGATGGTTCGCAAGAGCGGGCTACGGCAGCGCCAGTAGACCGTCAGGGTTGAGTTCACTCGGTGTCTCTCGACTCCAGGATACAACTGCCTTCCTGCTCCGGAGCTGTCTTAGTTATAGGGCTGGTGCCCTTTGATGTCCGGACCCTCGCACTTGGAGGTCGGAGGGTCCGGGATGAAGGTGTCCAGACACCCAGCAGGGGGTGGAGCCAGCGCCTGGGGGCTGCTGGAGGCGATCGGCACCTGGCGGGGGAAGAGCTCTTGACGCTTCGTTCTCCCATTGACCTGCCAAGTGGTCCGCTCACCTCCTGGGTGGATGGTGGTGCCGGGATGTCGGGGCCGGCCAGGCCCGGGGTTAGGGTCGAGGGGAGGCCACGCGGCCGCGTGGTGCAGGGCCCAAGATGGCGGCTTGACCTGGCCGGGGAAGCCGGTGGGGCTGGACCCCGTGATGAGTAGGGGTCCGAGGGCAGAGGGTCCGTCGGGAGACGGAGTACAGGGGCTTGTCACGGGGGTATGCTGGGCGGGCCGGAGCTCGGGCCCTGTCGTGCGGGGGGGGAGCCAGCCCTCTGTGTGGCCTGTCCAACAATCAGGTTCAAAACTCGCCATGCTTACCTCCCAGCCCCCGCTCTGTCCTAACACTTATCATCAAGTTCAAAGATCGCCGTGACTACCCCCTGCCCCCCGCTCTGTTCTAACACTTATCAGGTTCAAAGCTCGCCGTGCTTACCCCACTGCCCCCGCTCTGTCCTAACACTTATCATCAGGTTCAAAGCTCGCCGTGCTTACCCCCCTTCCCCCGCTCTGTCCTAACACTTATCATCAGGTTCAAAGCTCGTTGTGCTTACCCCCCTGCCCCCCAGCTCTGTCCTAACAGTTATCATCAGGTTCAAAGCTTGCCGTGCTTACCTCTATGCCCCCCGCTCTGTCCTAACACTTATCATCAGGTTCAAAGCTGGCCGTGCTTACCCCCCTGCCCCACGCACTGTCCTAACACTTATCAGGTTCACAGCTCGCTGTTATGCAGCACAATATCCTTGGTGCAAGAACATCAACTGCTGCATGGCTAAACGGTCCCAAAAGCGAGACCTATTGGTTATACCAATGCTTGTTTTCATTGCAGGACCCGCAAAGCATTCAACATTGCTGTGTCAGCTTCATAATGCGCCAATCTCGCCATACGCGTTTCGGGGTTTTATTAGCCCTTGCTCACTAGCTTGGCAACAAGAAAGCTGGCGGCAAGAAATGACATCGCAATAGCAATGAGGAGGTAAGTCCTGCCACAATGGGCATATGAACCTAGTGCATCACTGTCTTGGAAGTTCAAGTAATATTGTTACCAAATGGATGCCGCTGTGCTTTCTCCTTAACTTTCTCTTTACCCAGTGGGTTGCTGAAAACAAACAATGTGGATGCCTTGCTTCCTTAAGGTTCCCGCAACAGGACACGTAGTTCCATCTGCGCCTCACAGTCACGGGCGCTGAGGAGCTGCTCATCCGAAGCATTTTTTAATAATAATTTCAGCTTAATTTGCGCTGGTTGTGCAAATCTGGCCAAAATGATTGTAAGAAAATGAAGCGCGGTCTCCTGCACTTTGTTTGTTGAAAAGCCCCCGGGTGGGCCAGGTCCCGGGTCAATTCTAAATTATGGTGTGGGGGCCCCCACAGCACTGGGGACCGCCACCTCCTCAGGGTTTTATAGTTTATGCGCGGGGGCACGTGGCCCCCTGCAGCCCCAGGGACCGCCACCTCCCGCGGCTTTATTTAAATAAAGTTGGGGGGCCTCATGGGCCCCCTAAGCCCCGGGGACCACCACCTCCCTGGAGCTTTATTAAAATTGGGTAGGAAGGCCTCATGGGTCCCCACAATCCCCGGGGACTGCCACCTCCCCAGGGCTGTAACTAATAATTAGTGTGGGGGGGGCTTGAGCCACCACCTCCCTTGGGCATCGCATATGTAAATACGGGGGTCCGTTGCAGTCCCCCGGCCCTGGGGACCACCACCTTCCCGGGGCTATTTACATGATGGAGGGGGGCCGCACGGCCCCCCTCGTGGAGCCCTCCATGGCCCTGGGGACCGCCACCCCCAGGGCCGGCTCCTGCAATGTCCCGGGGTGCCTACCCCCGGGACATTGCTGTTTGCTATGGCAGCCCGGCAAAATCTGCTCTCGCTTCAAGGAAGCAAAGCAGATTGCTTTTGGACAGAGGGAGCTGCATGTCAGCAGCTCCCCTTGTCCAAAAGCAATGCCGGCTCCCACAGGAGGCGGGGAGCCGGCTGGGACCGTGGGGGCATTGGGGCTCCCCCACGGTCCCCAACGCTTTAAAAAAAAAAAGAGGTCATGCCCCGGGGGATGGAGTCCCTGTGGACAATAGTGGCCAAGGTAAGAGGGGCCACGCGGTCCCCCGTTCCAATAAATAATTTTATAAAAAAAGAGGGCATGCCCCGGGGGATGGGGTTCCAGGGGCCAAACGTGGCCTGGGGAAGGGGGGCCACGCAGCCCCCATTCCCTAATAATATATTTTTAAAAAGTAGGCCATGCCCCAGGGGATGGGGCCCCCTTCCTGTTTGCAATTTTTTGTTTTTTTTAAAGGGTCAGGACCTGGGGGATGAGGTCCCCAGGGCCCAAAAATTTGTAAAAGAAAGGGGGGCCACACAGCCCCCCTTCTAAAAAAATATATATAAAAAAGACGTCACCTCGCCGGAGGCCCCGACCCCTCCCTGCACCACTCTGTAAACGCCCCCCTGGCGCGTTCTAAGTTGGGGAATTAAGTCCCCTTGAATACTGAGGGTCCCTGGGGACAAATTAGCCCACCAGGTACTTCCAGTAATTGCCACACAGCTGGATTGCAGAGAGGGGGTCTGAGGCCACGCCCCTTTTCATACCACTCTGCAAATGCACCTCTTGGCGCACTGCTGGTGGGGTGATGAGGTCCTCTGTGTCCTGAGGACCTCGGGACACAAGTGAACTTCATCCCCCGAGCAGTAGTGCGCCAGGAGCCGTGTTTGCAGAGTGATGTTAAAAGGGGGCATGGCCTCAGATCACTCTCAGCAATCTAGGTGTGTGGGGCTTACTGGAGGTACCTGGTGGGCTAGTTGGCCCCCAGGGACCCTCATGAGGAAAGGGGACTTCATCCCTCAACCAAGAGCGTGCCGGGAGGCGGGTGTGCCGAGTGGTGGAGAAAGGGGACATGGCCTGTGTCCACCTCTCAGCAATCCCACTGTGTGGGGCTTAATGGAGGTAAGAGGTAGGCTAGTTGGCCCCTAAGGACCCCCAGCAGTGAAGGGGACTTCAATCCCCATCGAAGAGCGCACCAGGGAGCGCGTTTGCAGAGTTGTGGGCAAAGGGGGCGTGGCCTGTTATGAAAACTTAGCAATCCTGCTGTGTGGTACTTACTGGAGGTAATAGAAGGGATAGTTGGCCTCCAAGGATGTCCTTGGAGGCCAAGTACCCCTCTTGTTACCTCCAGTAAGTCCCACACAGTAGGATTGCTAAGACATCTTCTGAGGTCATGCCCCCTTTCTCCACCACTCTGCAAACACGCCTTCTGGCAGACTACAGGGTGGGGGATGAAGTCCACTTTATTCATGAGCGCCTTTGGGGGCCAAGAAGCCCTCCTGGTACCTCCTGTAAGTCCTATGCAGCGGAATTCCTGAGCGCTGGTCGGAGGCTGAGCACCCTTTCTCTACCACTCTGCAAACGCGACTACTAGTTAAAGAAGCATGTTTCTGCACCTCTGACTTACAGGTAGTTTTAATCCCCCTGCCCTATTATGTATTAGGGCCTTACAGGGAAGGTCATTCCAATCACAGGGGTACCCCAACCTATAGTGTGCCCTAGTATATTTAGGTGTTTTCACTGTATTCTAAGTGTCTTTTAGCATAGCACTGTCTCTAGGCCTGATTAGGCAGAGTCAGTTACCACCAGTACCCATCAGCAAAAAGTTGGGGGCACAGGATGACTTTGCAACAAGGCCTCTTTCCGCACTTCTGTTAGTTCTTTCTGCATTTCTCTTGCTTCTTTCTGCACATTTCTTCCTCTTTTTGCACATGTCCTACCTCTGTACGGATAGTTAGAAATTAGCATTTAAAAAACCTTTGAAATTCACTGAAAAAACCATAGGTTTCAGGGACGTTATAGTGTTGCATAGAGTGTTCACTGTTCATAGTAGATACTTTTTAATACTCTGTGGTATGTTACTTATGAAATTTTCACTGTTTGGAAACACTATGGTATAAAGTAAAGTCTTTCCATAGAGTAAGCAATGTTTATAGTAAGCATTTGTCTACTGATATCAACTTCATTTCTCAATGTAGCCTCGATGAGTTTTGGGTGTTTCATACAGGAAAAAGGTGTCTGTATTAGGTCACTTGTTTTTGAATTGACATTCACTGTTTTTAGGAACTTGGCTTTCTCTGAACAGTTGTATACAGATTAAACACCGTACTGAATGAGGATTTCCTATATATCTGTGGATGATTGTTTTTTTTTATTTTTATTTTTTTTAAAAAACCTTTATTTACGTCAACATGGTACACAGCTATTCAGCCGACATCCCGGAGGTTCGGCAGCACGATAGGAACAATACGTAGGAAGGTCCATGTCCGTACCAGTTCTCAGCTGGAGCGAGGTCCCACTCCCATCAGCGGAGCGGTACTCCACGCCAAAGAAGCGAGGGGAAGCAGGGGTACAGACTCCAGGTTATGAACAGTTTACGTATATAGTTGGAAGTAGAACTAGGGGGAAAGTTGCACATCGAGCATCTCAGCAACCGGGGGCACACAAATATCTCCCCTATAATGGTTCCATTGCCCCCATATCTTATGCCACTTCTTAGGGCGCCCCCGGGCACTGTACACCGTTTTCTCCCGGAACATGCCCCAGTCCATATTTTCCATCCATGCTACCAAGGTGGGAGGTCTCTGGGATCCCCACAGCTGCGCAATATCTCGCTTCGCCACCATATTCCCCAGAGTCACCCATTGGGTCTGAGCGGCATCGGAGTCGGTAGGGCCCCAGACATTCAACAGGCATCGTCTTGCCTCCGGGAAGAGTGCGATACCCGTGACCTCTTCCATCACGTCATGAATTTGTTTCCAGAACTCTGCGATCTCCCCACACTCCCAAATAATGTGTAGGAAGGTGCCCAACATCCCACAGCCTCTCTTGCATAAGCCATCGTCAGAGAAACCCATATGGATCAGGCGGGGCCCCGTGACGTAAACCCTGTGAAGTATCTTAAGCTGCACCAGCCGCAGTCTAGCCGGGATCGCAACCTCCTTCGGAGAGGAGACGGCATATTGCCAGTCCTCATCGTCCAGTTCGAGACCATCCCTAGTCCATTGTTCTCGCACATCAAGGAGGAGGTCGGTCCGGACATTGACAAGCTTCTTATAAATCAAGGAGATTGTACTCTCCGGCATATGACCATCCAGAATCCGATCCTCCAAGGGAGAAGACTCAGGCACGGCCTTCCCCTCGGCACGGATGGAGAGCAGAGCGTGACGCACCTGGGCATATCGAAAGTATTCGGTACCCCCTAATTCGTACTCCGTCTGCAGCATCTCAAACGATTTCACCTTACCCTTAGTCAGCAGGTCCCCAACTCTGGAAATCCCAATTAGGTCCCACTTCTCAAACCCTTCCGTGTGCTGTGGTTGATTGTTAATGTGAACTATGCTAGTTGTAAAGTAAATGTTATAGGATCAATGCTTCACATAATGCATGCTTTCTACACCTAAGTGAGTTGTGTCTGTGATGGCAGCAATGATGGTTGATATTCCCCTGAGCTATTTTGTATTTACTGCCAGTTCTCTAATGCTATAGTAATTTATAGACCAATATGCGGGAAAACGATGGTTGGATGATGTTATCAGGAATGTCATCACTGATGTCATCAATTATGTCATTTGAGATGTTATCAGTGATGTTATAAATAATGTCATAGAACATGTCATGTGTGAGGTCATCAGCAGTGCATGACTGGGTGTTCAAGTTATGGTTAGCAGTGCTAACTATAACTGCTGAATTTATGTGGTTTTTAAGTTCAAAATGTTAATATTGTCACTGAAAAATTTACCTTTCTATTACGTTACATTTACCTTTGGTTTTTCCAGTGAATTTCTAAAGTTTAAAAAAAAAAAAAAAGATTTTATCATCACACCTAACTATAAAGTAACTTTAAAGGTTTTTTTTTTTTTTTTTTTTTTTTTTTAACAAAAGAAGTCTTCTTTATTCAAGTTGCTTCCAATATACAGAAATGTCCCATCCGCAGGGCACTCCACCAGTAACTGACACAGTAGAGTTCTGGAGCGAACAAAATCCAGTAACTCCAACACTCTTAAGAATACAGAAGACTCTAAAATAGAATGAGCTTAGACTAAGACCCTGCAACAGCAGGCTACATACCACATACCACAACCGCCTTGAAGGTAAGCAATGCAAGTGTGTTCTGTGATTTGCCCAATGTCTCTCTGCCAGCGGTGTACAACCTGGTGGCATGTTTGCCGATGCATTCCTTCATTTGGTTGAGTTGCACTGACAACATATCTGTTTTGGTATTTATTGTCTGCAGGCTGTCTTGAGTACGATGGGTTTGAGGACATCTTGCTGTTCACGTCTGGATTTTTTTTTTTTTTTTTTGTGAAAAGATTTTATTGTGCATAAAAGGGTTACAAACACGGGCCTACAACCACCAGGGCCGGCCGCTAGTAGTCAAAGTGTTCCAGCATATCAGAAAACCATGGCTAGCCTACAGGGGCTCCGCACTATCACAGTAAATCAGATTGCACATAAAGGAAATCAGAATACACACTTTTAGTATAAATAACAACAAAAAAGAAAAATACAAAGATACAACAAACAAGGCGAAACGACTTATGAAGGGCGGCGAACACCAGCCGGGGGAGTCAACACCCAACCACCCGAGGGCGGTCAATAAAAGAAGACCTGAGAGGGAGGGGGGGGCAACGAGAGAACCAAATCTGTACTCCGAAGTACGAGATGCACAAGGAACCCTCAAGGATCAGGGGGACGAGGCAACCCCGGACGTATCTACCAAAGGGGGAGCACAGATAGACCCACGATACGCGTTCCACTGCCCCCAAATTTTACCCCAAGCCCCCGGTTTACCACGGGCCACATACACCGTTTTCTCCCTGAACATGCACCAGTCCATGTTTTCCTTCCAGACGGACACGGTGGGAGGCCGCTGGGAACCCCAAAGCTGCGCAATATCTCTCTTTGCAATCATGTTCCCCAAGGCCGCCCACCGAGCCTGAGCCGCATTGCAGTCATTGGGCTCCCATACATTCAGCACACAACGACGCACCTCCGGCAGCAGAGCGACCCCGGTGACTCGTCTCATAATATCATGCACCCGGCGCCAGTATTCCGCCACCTCGCGGCATTCCCATAGGATATGGAGAAAAGTAGCACTGAGCCCGCAGCCACGCTTACAGAGTCCGTCGTCTGAGAACCCCATCGAGACCAGGCGGGGGCCCGTCACATATACACGATGGAGAATCTTAAGCTGGACCAGGCGGAGACGGGCCGGGATGGCCACCTCCTTAGGGGATGACAGTGCAGTCTGCCAGTCCTCATCGTCCAGCTCCACCCCATCTCCCGTCCATGCCTCCCGAAGACGCACCAAGAGGTCAGCCCGATTGTTTATCAGTTTTTTGTAAATCAGGGAAATAGTACTGTCGGGGACGTGACCGTCGAGTATGCGGTCCTCGAGAGGCGAAGAAGAAGGGACCGTGGTCCCCTCCCCAAAGACCGAAAGCAGGGCGTGCCGAACCTGTGCATAACGGAAGAACTCTCTGTCACTAAGCTCATACTCGCGCTGAAGCGCCGCGAAGGATTTAACCGCACCTTTAACCCACAGGTCCCCCACTCTGCTGATGCCAATTGTATCCCAGCGCTCGAAGCCTTTCGTTGTCCAGAGGTTTCCCAAGCGGTCTGAGTCGAATAGAGGAGTGGCGCACGTTAAACGCTCACTCCAGCCCATCGCAACGTTAGCCGCCTTCCATACACGGACCGCAATCCTGGTAGGGCCCGTAAGGGCCCTACCAGCAGACCGCGAGTAAAGCGCTCTGTTATAGTTACCGCCGGGGAGCAGGAATTTATCCATCTCATATGCCGGGTTCGAACCAGGAGCGTACGTAGCATGGTTAATGGCAGACAGCTGGGAGGCCCAATAGTACCGTCTAATATCAGGAAGCGCGATGCCCCCGTCATACCAGGAAAGAGTCAGCTTGGCCAACGCGATACGCGATCGCCCGTCCCAAACCAGTCTCCCCTGCAAACTCTCCACCTCCCTAAAGTAGGCCGCAGGAATGACATCGAAGAAGTTCTGGAGTGCATAAAGGAATCTGGGAAGGGACATCATTTTAAACAGCGCCGCGTGACCAAGCGGAGACAAGGGCAGCTTACACCACCGAGCCGTATCTGCCCTCAAACGCCGGAGTGGAGACAGGAGATTCTGCTCATAGCGGACCGCCGGATCCAACGAAACGTACACCCCCAGGTATTTAAAGCCGGACTGAGATATTTGAAGCGGAAGCCGAGGCGGCAAGAGAGGAGAACCACCAGAGATAGGATACACACAAGATTTGGACCAGTTGATTATCAGACCCGAGTTTTTCCCGAAGGAAGTAAGGACATCAAAGAGAACATTGAGCGACTTCCGCGGTGAGGTGAGATACAAGAGAATATCATCCGCGTATAATGAAACCCGATCCTCGAAGCCCGGGGCCCACCGGAGCCCTCTAATCGAGGGCTCCCAACGGAGCCAGGCAGCGAGCGGCTCCAGGGCGAGAGCAAAGAGCAGCGGGGACAACGGGCACCCCTGCCTAGTTCCCCTCCCGAGAGCGAAAGGCCGAGAAACCCGCCCATTGACAACCACCTGAGCCATTGGTCCAGCATAAAGGAGCTTCACCCAGCCAAGGAACCCCTCCCCAAACCCAAACTTCGCCAAGACGGCCCAAAGAAATGGCCATTCAATGGTATCAAAGGCCATCGTGGCGTCTAGGGAAACCAATATGGCCGGTTCAGCCAAGTACTCAGCCCTAGCAAGGACGCCGTGCAGACGCCGTAAGTTAAGAGCGGTATTACGATGTGGGATGAAGCCACATTGATCCGGATGTATCAAGTCACATATAACGCTCAGCAAGCGATTAGCGAGGACCTTAGCAAGGATTTTGGGTTCGGCATTCAGCAGGGAAATAGGCCTATAGGAGGCACAGCGGTCACGTGGCTTACCCTCCTTGGGAATCACTACTATAGTAGCCGGACGCTGGTCGTCAGGAAGGGAACCCCTCTCGAGCGATTCCTGAAACATATGACGGAGGAAAGGCGCGATTTTATCCGGGCGCAACTTATATAGTTCAATCGGCAGGCCGTTGGGGCCCATAGCCTTGCCCGAGCGGAGGGAGCGAATCGCAGTAGCAATCTCTTCGACAGACAAAGGGGCATCCATCAGCTCGCGATCATCGACGGATAAGCCGGGCAGGGCAATATCCCGAAGCAGAAGACGAGAGTCGTCCTCATCTCTATCGGACACCGGGGAGTACACTGCACGGAGGTGGTCAGCAAAACACTCAACAATCTCACCAGGCTCAGTCACACACACTCCATCCGACACCCGAAGCTCCGGGACCACACGATTCACTCTCTCCTTCTTATCCAACCAGGCAATCAGCTTACCCGCCTTGTCTCCGGCGTCATACAACCTGCCCTGCTGCTCCCTATATATAGTCTTGGCAGCATCAGTGACGAGAGACTTATATTCAAACTGCTTCAGGCTGAGGGCATGCAGCCCATCCGGGGTGACACCCGCCTCCAAAGCTGCCTCCAGCCCCGATATTTCAGTCTCCAGCGTCACAACCACCTCTCTCTTGACCCTCTTGGCCTCCACTATCTGGGACAGGGCATGCCCGCGGAGCACTGCTTGAAAGCTTCCCACAGGGACACCGAGGACAATACCGACCCCTCATTCTCAGAAAAATATTGATCAATCGACTTAATCAGGCTATCACGGATCTTGGGGTCTCGCAGGTACCAAGGGTTAATAGGAGCGATCCGCCCAGCGGACCGCGACCCGGTGTCAAAAAGCAACCACAGTGGGGAATGATCAGAAATACCCCTGGCCAGGTGTTTGACCTCCCGAATCCGAGTAGCCTGGGCCGCGGGCATAAGGAAATAATCCAGTCTGGAGAGACTCCCATGGGCCCCAGAGTGAAAGGTGTACTGACACCGTGCCGGATGCATTAACCTCCAACAGTCCACCAGACCGAAGGTCTCCAGGAGCCCGCCCAGCCACGCCTGGGCAGCAGGGAGGGCCCTGGGCGGATGACGGTCCAGGTCACCCGAGACAACCGAATTAAAGTCCCCACCCATAAGCAAAAGACTGTCAGGAAGCCCAAGCAACATACGACCCAAGTCTGAGAAGGTGGAGTTCTGGAGGCCCGGGGGAACATAGACTGAGATCAAGGAAAGGGACTACCCCTCCCACCTCCCAGTCAGAGCCACATAGCGCCCTCTATCGTCTAGGACCACCCTGGTGATCTTCAACGGAAGTGAAGCTCGCAAGAGAATGCCCACCCCTCTCGAACCAGTGGTGAAACCAGAGTGGGCCACAAGTCGATATCCCCCCCTGTTCATAGCCCGACAAACGTTGCCAACCAGATGCGTCTCCTGTAAGAACACCACGTCAGGAGTCAAACGACGCAGATATTGCAGCACAACACCCCGTTTGATACGGTCCCCCAATCCATTGACGTTCCAAGACATCAATCTCAACCCGTCCCCCCCCATCCCATCCAGTAGATCAAGGGCCCCCTAGCAAAGAGCTCAACACCCAAGGATGAACCATAGCCAATACTTCGCCTTGAAAACAAAAAACACAAATGCAAACAACCCCACCCACCCACCAACCCCCCCCCCAACTCCAACACCCCCCACCCTGCACCCCTGCGGTTCAAAAAACCACCCCAACTTGCAGTGTGCCTGTCGCCCTACAAACCCCATTCTACGAAAAGACCCCGGAGGAGGGAGGGGACCCGTCCCCGCCCGCTCCCCACACACAACATAGTGAAACAAAATGCACAAAAGAAGTAGAACCCAGCCGAACAGTACAACCTGGCAGAGTCCGGGACCATAAGTCACTCCAAAGGAGACCCACCACCCTCGGCAGAGGGCCCAGTCCGGTCACCCCGGTCTGGCAGCGAATCCAGCCAGTCACTCACAGTCACAGGAGAGTCAAAAAAGGTAGTCCGATCTTCATGTTCCACTCGGAGCCTTGCAGGATAAAGCATAGAGTACTTGAGACCGAGGTCCCGGAGACGCCGCTTCACCCCTTGGAAGCCCATCCGCTGTTTCTGGACAAGTTGGGTGAAGTCCGGGAAAAAGTTAATGGACGAGTTCTCATGTCGGACCGGGCCATGAACCCGTGAGGCCTGCAGAATCGCGTCTCGGTCACTGTAGTGGAAAAGTCTCGCAACGATAGGCCTCGGGGGGGCACCCGGTCGCGGCCGGCCACCTGGGACTCGATGGGCCCGCTCCACAGCGAAAAACGTACTCAGGCCAGCGGGAGCAAGATGCTCGAGGATGAGCTCCTCGACCAGAAGATCAACCGGGCGGTTATCGGAGGTCTCCGGAACGCCTATGACGCGGATGTTATTGCGGCGGGCCCGTCCCTCGAAGTCTTCCAGCCGCCGGGCCATCAAATCATTGGCCGACTTGAGATCGCCGAGAGTGGCCTTCAGGTCCGACACGTCCGTCCCAAGGGAGGACGTCCGCACATCCAGCGATTGAACCCTCTCGTTGGTCTTAGAGAGATCCGCCCGGATTAGGGTAATGTCAATGGCCACCGTGTCGATTTTACGGGCCAAGGCCTCGTACTGTGTAGCGATGGTCTCTCTGATGCCCGTAATGGCGCCCATGATGTCCTGCAGGGATAGATCCGGAGAAACGGACGGGCCACCACTGGTGTCATCCGGGGGGACATTGGCTGTCCCGGGGGATCCTTTACCCTGAGTGTAGCGGTCCATGTTGTTCGTCTGGACCGGTCCCCCACGTAGGGATGTCTTGGTCTTACGCCTCTCGGGGTCTCCCCTGCCTCCCATGAGAACCTCGATCGCCGAAGGGGACCACCGAGGAAGCGTCGAGGTGGCACAGACCAGGCAGACGTGTGTCGCACCACAGGCCGCAATATGGCGGAGCGAAGGGACCACCGTCAATGAGCACACTGGCAGCAAACAAAGCCACCGGCATCAAGCGAAGGCAAAATGGAAGCCCAGTCGCACCAGGCAAGTCCACAGTCCAGCCCCTCAAAGACCAAAAGTGAAACCGAAAGTGATGTGACGGCCACTGGCACCGCTCCGCTGCCGTTGTTGTTCAACTACGCCCCGGCTCCACAGATCACCCTCGCATCGGGCACTGCCGTAGGGTGGGCCTCAAAAGTTCAAACCACCATAACTCCGGATTGCCAGGTCCGATTTGATTTCCGAAAGGAGTTTAGTGTTCAGCCAGCATTCGTCTCCCAGATTCCATCAACCGGGTCAGGATAGATTCAGGATAAATTCCGAGGAGCAGCGAGGGTCCGGGGAGCCCTGTGCTCACGCGACCATCTTGGATGCGCGCTAGGCTCCTCCTGGTTTTTTTTTTTTTAAAGTAAATTTATTTTAAGTGTATATATGGTAGAATAACTGAATAATATATCCTGTGTGCAGACATTATTCTGAATAGAAGTTGCTTTTGTATTGTAACTTAACAGGAAAGTGTGCACACTTTGCAAAATGTTTCTAAAAAATTATGTTTGAGAATAAAACGGAGTAATACCACAATATTTGTGTTGAGGTTGTCTATCTCCTCAGTTCTTCTGATTCTCCTGTTGAAATTTTTTCCCAGCAAGTTCATTAATATTGTAATAGCATTGTTTTCATAGCCTTTCTATGTGTTTTTACATTAAAGTTGTAATTATAATTCAGAAAGAGAGTAATCAGTTATTTGAATATTGTATAGTGTTGTATTATTATAGAAATCTATTTTTAGATCTCGCATGGGCAGCGCATGCGCTGCCTCTCCGAGGCATCAAGTAATCAGTATTACTAGTGAAACTCCACCCATTGCGTTTCTCTTTGCTTTGTCGCTTGCCATTGGTGAAATGTGGCATTGCTCTTCTTATCTCGCTCATTGTTGGCTAGTGGTCCAATACGTCACTTCTGTTTTCTTCCGTTTCTGGAGGAAGCAGCATCAACCAACTACAGTTAACTTATGCTGCAGAGCGGTATCTTTTAATGCAGGGACTACTTCATTGTTTACTTAGCAATCACACACGATGTTGAGCATCTCGCAGAGACTTGAACCTGGTTAGTACACAATAAATGCCAGTGTTTCATACTTATTTTCTCAGTTTTGTTATAAAGCATGGCACACTCTGCTTGATCTTTATTAATTTTTTCTTCCCAGCATTCACACAAAATGTTGAGCATCCTTCAGAGACTCGAACCCGGTGCTCCAGTTTAAAAGTCGGCCGTGTAGCTGTTATGCCATCTCCTCATTGATGGGTCTAAGCTAGCAGCCATCTTAATGTTCTGCCACGCCGTGCTGTGACGTTGGTGAGTCCATGGAGACACTGGTGTACATACACATGCAGCGTGAGATAAAGGAAGCAAAGGCGTAGACACTGAAGAGTTCCAACACTGCTGCTTCAAGTATCCGGCCTCTGAATGGCAAAGTCCTGGAGTCCATTCTGGTAACTGCTGAACTACAGCGTGTAATCACACAAGTGGCATGTTTAATTTGGAAGAGGCACATGCTTGGCTGATGCAAGCACTCACGCTGCAGGCGTGGCTAGTGTGTGTCTTAGTTCTTAGAGGTTTCCAGAGTCTAGGAAAGGGCAGTTGCTCTATAGGAAGCAGGCTGTTGGCATGCTCTGGCTCCACCAGAGTCCATTCAATCTCCAGGGCGCTGCTGGCTTGCTTGCCCTATGCTACAGTGAGCAACAGATGAACCTTCACCATTGTGAACTGAATAGAAGTTGTCCTTTACAGGCTTCCTCGTGGTATGAGCTGTCTGCATTTCATCTCTGGGGCCCCTGCATCTACGGGGCATCAGCCTGGGCGCTGAACGCGGCTGCTCGACCATGCTCTTCAAGGTGCTCACACCCTGCAGCAGCTCGCAAAATGCTGCTGTGGCCTAACAAGAGAAACTGAATACATTGTTTCTGCTCCTCTTGTTATCATGCTTTTAAGGATAAACTCTGACACAAGAAATACTATAGTGATGACACAGACCAAGAGTGACTCGGTGAGCCATGCCTGCCTCTGAAGCCTCTCGGAACGGAAAGCCCGGTAAAAATAGAAATGAAGCGTGAAGTGATAAACAGAACCAGCTGCAAGGGAAATCAAGCTGCACTCTTGAGTCCTGAATGCACACCACCTTGTGAACCGGCTTTGGTCTCTGTGCCTCTGAGTCCGCGGACTCGGAAATTCTCTCCTGACTGCAGGAAGCATTTGCCGTCCACAGAGCACAGTGGGAAGCCATGCACAGCTGCTAATGTATATAAACACTGTTCTAGGCAACGCTAGGAGCAAAGGCCCTATAAGCATCAATACCATCTCCCCTGACATGCAGGCGGCTCCTCAGCGTCACAGTAGATATGCCGCCTGTATTCATATTCAACAGTAAACAGAAATCTGCAGAGATTACTGTCTCTGTGGAGGAATGAATGCCTCATTTCGTAATGACAGTAACAAAGAAATGCACACATTCATCCTCCTTCTAATCCCTCCATCTCCCCTCAAAGCTGGACTTTTCGACCCGGTCCAGTCCCTGCTTTCTATCCATGCAGAGCCCTGTCTCTCCAGCCCTGAATACACATCGTTTCTGGCGCCATTCTAGCGTGAGGTGCTAGTCGATGCCATGCGAGCCTTGCTTTACCCCTGTGTGTGACTTTTATGCATTACTAGTATTGGTTCCAGTATTGTTAGTGTAAAAAATAAATACTTTCAGTGTCTGTGGTTTTTGTTACTAGTTGGTAGGATCGCTGGACCTTCACCGGTATGATGCCTGCATTACCGCTGGTATCCTGGCATTAACGCTTTATGTTTTGTTTGTACTAATTGGTAGCCCATCATAACACTGGTATGGTACCCAGGTATTCGGTCAGGCAATAGGCTAGCCAGCTTACTGCGCATTGTTGGGGTATGTTTAAGGTGTGACCTTAGATACCCCAACAAAGTGTCATGCATAAGAGCCAGAGTTCTGCTACAATCATGTCACGGCAGGCTTCACGCTGCCCTTAGGTGGATAAGACCCACCTAATGTTGGATGCCAACTACCTTGGTATGATTGCTACTCAATGGTGGTGGCTAGGTAAGGGCAGGTGCACACTTCTCTATTATAGTCAACCGTTGTCCGCATTCATTGAAATGTTAATGCTCCAAAGGGAAAGGGTGGCCGCCAGTTCACTCACCCAGTGGGAGAAACCACAACTTCATATAAGTCCCTTGAGCGCTTCCTCAACGCATATAATTAAAAGGTCTAAATTATGTTGTTGCACACGTCCTCCTTATTTATCAGTATCTAGTTTTTTTCTAGCCAATATCTGTTTTGTCACTGACGTCCTCTGGGCTAGAAAGTACACACTACCTTACAAACTCTTAATCGAATTCTTCACAAACAAAATTTCACTACATCACCATAATATGATCACCAATCTAATGTGAGGAGTTTAAGCCACATGGGGCACACAATAGATTTACAGAGTTGTGACCCCTCCTCAAGTTCAGATTACGCTTTCATATTCATTCTAACATGCAATTGTGTATCATCCATCCATAAATCTATTTAGCCCACATGCATTTACTCCCCAAGATCAATGTGACGCAACAGTCATTCAGCCACACCAAGGTGGCGATTCCGATCCGTTAAAAATAATTTGCGTACGACCCGTATCCGTATTTTTTTACGTACGAGTCGTAGAAGCACCGTACAAACGGCCAAGTACGATTCGTCCGTGAAAAATATCTAAGAATAGCGTCTGGAAAAGTCTACGAGAGTGCGTCGGAAAGTTTTCACGTCCGAATATCGTCGGGAAAAGTGTACGAAAGTGAGCCGGACAGTCTCACGTACAAATCGTAAAACACAAGTCCGAGCGCGCAAGTACAATCCCGACCGTCCATCCGAATACACAATCGCACGTAAAAAGGCCCGTACGGAGCCAACGCAGGAGCACACATGTACACGGGTAAACTCATGCCCGTGTACGAGCCGTACATCACCCCCACCCCCAAATATGTCAGCACCGTACACCACCCTATCCGCACTGCACCCCAGGACCGCAACTGTACGCGCCGTACCCCCATGTACGTGCAGTACCCCCTCATGTACGCACCGTTCCCCAGGGCCGCATGTACGCACTGTACCCCAGCACCGCATGTACGCACTGTACCCCCAGCCCCCCCACCGCATTCACGCACCGTACCCCAGCACCGCATGTACGCACTGTACCCCCAGCCCCCCACCGCATTTACGCACCGTACCCCAGCACCGCATGTACGCACTGTACCCCCAGCCCCCCACCGCATGTACGCACCATACCCCAGCACCGCATGCATGCACTGTACCCCCAGCCCCCCCACCGCATTTACGCACCGTACCCCAGCACCACATGTACGCACTGTACCCCCAGCCCCCCATCGCATTTACACACCGTACCCCAGCACCGCATGTACGCACTCTACCCCCAGCCCCCCACCGCATTTACGCACCGTACCCCAGCACGCATGTACGCGCCACACACCAACACCGTACCCCAGCACCCCCACCCAGCATCGCGTATGTACGGATCGTACCTACGCGAAAAAGACTCATACAGAACCAGGACACTGTAAACAAGCACAAGGAGGGTCAAAGCGGCTCGCACAACAACACAAAACACGTCTACACGACAAAATACAACTCAATGACTGACCTGCCACATCCAAACAGGCCAACAGAGGCCCCAAACACAACCACCTCTTATAACACACCCACCAAAATTCAAACACAGTCACACCCAAAAATTGACCAATAAAAAGGGCCCACACACACAAACCATGAGCCTTTGCAACAGACCTACTGCGGACAGAGCCCAAACACAAACCACCCCACATAACTCATACCTTCGCTACACCTTCACTCACACACCTTCACACAACCTCCTCCACAAACATCCCCCTCTTCACATTCACACACACACACACATTCACACCCACACACCCACAACCATCCACACCCACACCCACACCCCACACCATGCCCACAGACAAGAATCCAAAGTTCACTACAGCGGAGCTCCTTGTCAACGAAGTCATCAGAGTCGAGCCACAGCTGTTTGGAACATTGGTCAGACAGACCAGCATAGCTAAAAAATCTACCATGTGGCAGAGGATCGTCGATAAGGTGAATGCTGTTGTGCCCGTCCGAAGGACCAGGCATGAATGCCAAGCCAGGTGGTACGATCTGCGCAGGGCGGTCTAGAGGAAGATGAATGAAGAACATGCCCATACCAACATCACTGGAGGTGGGCCACCCCGCAGACCCGTACACTACTATCCCTGGGAGGAGAAGGTGATGGCCATGCTACCGCCGGTGGGACTACACGGAGTGGAAGGAGTCGCAGAGCCTGGTGAGTACACAAACAACTCACGTAACATGGGGGGAATGGCATCCACACCCCAACCACAACAAATGCACGCACCTACCCCCAAGCACTCACCGCACACAACCACACTCAAAAACCACGCCCATGCCACGAACGTCACCATTCACCCTTCACAAATCAAGGCAAGGCCATGTCCAAGGCTACAACAACCACAACCACAAGACTGGATGTCTGGGAGGGTGGGCCCCACACAACACATTGTGAAAATGAGACGCAGACAACAATGTCCTCAGCCCATATGGCATAGGTACATACCCATGCACAATGCACAGGGACTGGCAAACTGCTAACAAGGTCGCTGACACTGGGCCCTGCTGTATGCAGCACAAGGCCCTCCTGGGACCACTGTACACTCAAACACCAACTCCACAAGCACAGGTATCTAGCACAGGAACTCACACACACTGTCATGCCAGCATACACTATGAGGGGACACACACATCACCTGGGAGACCCAATTACAACTCACACTACATACAACACCATGCCTGGTCACACCCACCCCCCTAACACAAGCACACACACCCGGGGCAGGCAACGGATACACACACTCCCACAATGGACATGTGACACAACAAGACCAAACCAGAGCCAAGTAAGCATCAGAGCCAACTATCTACAGGTCACACACTCAGGAGAACATCCCAATCTGTCCCCCGCAACATACCCATCCCCAAGTTGACACTGAGAGGAATGCTAGGGACATCCAACTACCTGGGGGAACTATGTCAACTTGAATATGTATGAAACATGGATGTGGCATGAAACAGCATTAAAATTGTCTCTCTCTCACACACAGGGCAACGTCGACGATCTCCCTCCAACACTGGGGGGGAAGAATCACAGTCCCAGGCACCGCGTGAAGACGATCCCACCGGCAGCGACGACTCTCACCACTCCGTGGATGACCCCGACCAACCTGGCCCCTCTGGTGTACAAGCACCTGCACCACCTGCGTCAGGTACATCTGTGCCAACCACCACCCCCATTCCCGCCACATCCCAGGACACACCCAGGATCCCTGCTCGCACTGAACAACACAGCCAGTCTGACCAGGAGGAACAAGGTTCTACGGGCACCCGGGAGGAGGCAGGCAACCCTGCAAATGCCATCCCTCAGGGGTCCCGTAGTCCCGATGTGCCCACAAGGGCAGGCCAGGCTCAAGTGGGCAGGGGTGGTGGGAGTGGAGGCAGGCGGAGGCGCGAACCTGACCAGCCAGCTCAGGACCCCGGTATGTCACACATACGCAACATCCTGGACTCATACCGGCGTGACACCAGAGGCATGGACCAGGTCGTGTCCAGACTTTCCGGGATGCAGGGGACCCTCGATGAGATAAAGAACCTGCAGGTCGAGCATCATTCCAGTCATCAACTACACCAAGGACGGATGGAGGCAAGACTGGCTGAGCTCCTGGCGGTGCACAGGGACGTGAGCCAATCACTCCGTCAGATCACCCAAAGTCTGGCAAACCCTCCCTGTGCCACCAGGGGTAGACCAGCACTAGACACAGGGAGGGAGGAGGAGGAGGAGGATTCATCTGACGGAGCGTCCCCAGCATCGTCAAGGCCTGCATCTGAGGGTCCCTGGAGGAAGGTGGGTCGTCGACGATCTCCCCCCAACACTGGGGGGGAAGAATCACAGTCCCAGGCACCGCGTGAAGACGATCCCACCGGCAGCGACGACTCTCACCACTCCGTGGATGACCCCGACCAACCTGGCCCCTCTGGTGTACAAGCACCTGCAGCACCTGCGTCAGGTACATCTGTGCCAACCACCACCCCCATTCCCGCCACATCCCAGGACACACCCAGGATCCCTGCTCGCACTGAACAACACAGCCAGTCTGACCAGGAGGAACAAGGTTCTACGGGCACCCGGGAGGAGGCAGGCAACCCTGCAAATGCCATCCCTCAGGGGTCCCGTAGTCCCGATGTGCCCACAAGGGCAGGCCAGGCTCAAGTGGGCAGGGGTGGTGGGAGTGGAGGCAGGCGGAGGCGCGAACCTGACCAGCCAGCTCAGGACCCCGGTATGTCACACATACGCAACATTCTGGACTCATACCGGCGTGACACCAGAGGCATGGACCAGGTCGTGTCCAGACTTTCCGGGATGCAGGGGACCCTCGATGAGATAAAGAACCTGCAGGTCGAGCATCATGCCAGTCATCAACTACACCAAGGACGGATGGAGGCAAGACTGGCTGAGCTCCTGGCGGTGCACAGGGACGTGAGCCAATCACTCCGTCAGATCACCCAAAGTCTGGCAAACCCTCCCTGTGCCACCAGGGGTAGACCAGCACTAGACACAGGGAGGGAGGAGGAGGAGGAGGATTCATCTGACGGAGCGTCCCCAGCATCGTCAAGGCCTGCATCTGAGGGTCCCTGGAGGAAGGTGGGTCGTCCACGGAAAAGACCGTGAGAGTCAGCGGACCATCCCCATCTCCCAGGTCACCTGGCCTGGCACCTGGCCCTCTGGCGCAACAGCACCACCTCACCCAATGACATTCTCTGCCACATGGACTTGCTGGTCACAGTCTGACCAATGATGACCAACGCTGTGGTCTGGACTCTGATGACTTCCAATGCCAAGGATGCCATCTCCCCCAGTGAACTTTGGATTCTATTCCCCCGGTAGAGCACCTTAGCACATCTACCAAAAGACTCACCCCACCAAAAATAAATTCATATTGTTCTGCACATGAGATGTTGCTGTCATTTTGCATTATTCTACGACATATGTGTGTGGAAATGTCTAACTATGCGTGAGTGTTGAACCAACTCCAGCCATTCATACCCTGGGAACAGAGTCTGGTACAGGACACACATGGGTCACAAGGTATCATTCAATGTAGGCATGGAGCACACCACTCACCTGTGATAGCCTCTGGCTGCTGAGGGGGTGCGTGCTAAACTGTGCAGACAGACCTATTTGGGAGATTATCATCAAGGCGTAGAGGTTATGGCCCATGTGGAGGTACCCGGGGAGGGAGTCCCAGGTATGTGTGGCCAGGTGGGAGAACAATGTCCTGTAGGCTGAAGTACGGTGGATGTGAAGAACGGTGGCCAGGGCAAGGTTGGATGCACGGAGATGGACCAACGGGATCTAGGATGACAGACGTACAAGGTTGGTGTGAAGTCGGGTTTGTGGACTGCCTCCTGAGTGTGGGTGGGGAGTGTGGAGGACATCCTGCAGCAGACAGTGATCCATTGCAGCTATCTATGGTGGACGGTGAGGTGGCTGGGGCGCAGGGTGTAGAAGCTGAGGTGTGCAGATGCCCCCTGGAAGTGGACCAGTTTCCTTGGAGTTTGGATGTACTTGCTCCGTAGAGGGCAGGGCAGTATATGAGATGGATGTTGTCATGGACCTGGGGATGGTCTGTCGTAACTTGGAGTGGATCTATCTGTGGATCATGTGCATAATGCAGAGGGCGTTGCAGCATGAGGTACAGATGCAGTGGACTAGCATGGCATATGTGAGCGAGCCAAACATGATGCACACCACCTTGTGTGTGTGGCCACTGGGTGCTTGTGCAGGGCCTGCAGCAGCAGGCGCCATCTCTCTGCCAAATGCCCCATTTTGCACACAAAGACTAGGATGTCAGAAAGACAACTGCAACAGGCGCGTGTGTAAAGTAAGGAGTGTCCAGTGTCACATGGCACACCCAGAGACAATGCATGCACAATCACCAAAGAGCCATTACCCCGGATCAGGAAACTGAAGTGCGACCTGCGCACAGGAGACACACCCTCAGCAGCTGGTCATGGCCCATTGTGTGGTCGACCTTGCCAAACAATATACACGCCCGTGTACTACATGGCCAATAGGGAGCCTAATCCATGATCAACTGCATGCATGTCGCTAAACTACACATGGACTCCTATGCATTATCTACAGCAAGTATGCCAGAGATGCCGCATGCCAAGTGGCAAGAGACCTGCATTGACAGAGATGAGGCACCTTGGAGTGTGACGAACACCTTTATTACTCATCCTCACACTAATGGAATTGCATCCATTGGAACAGAATCACAGGTCATTCGGCTGAACATGTGTGACCTACACTGGACACCCCCTGCAACACACAGATGTGGTAAATCCTACTGAGCTGGCACACAAGTGAAGGGGTTGAGCCTCACACCCCTTGCTGCACACGGAGAGTCTACAATTCCACATTGAGCCTCATATGGGGATGTCCCACACCATGTCCACCATGACCATCCCGTATGTTCCTGAGGGACGTTATACACACATTGATGCCTTCATCAGAATCCACAATCCACGACAGATGACTGTCAGGAAGGGTGACTATCAATTCATGGGAGCCATGCAAGACGTCACGTGGCCCATGGTGAGTCGACATGTATGCATGGTAACACAACATGCACAGGAGCAGTCCCCACATATCACAAACACATACCACCCACAAAACGCCTTGCTGCACTCCTTACCCAAAATGACTTTTCACCATGCCTGTGCATGTAACTCTGATCCAGCACACGTTGCAATACTCATGAGGAATAGCAGGAGTGCAATGATGACATGAGCAGACGACAGCCGCAGGAACCTGGGGAGGACAGACACACAACAAGTCAGCGAGGAGCCAGTATTCTGCAGACATGTACATGCACTCTACAGGATTGATGTTGTCACCATGGTAAGAATGAATTTTGTGTTCCCGCAAAAATATGGGGAATGACAATATCACTTGAATGACACATCAGAACACACCTCCAAGTCACTTGGCACACAGTCAGCTCGACACATACATTGCAACACATGCCACACGAGGCTCTAAGCGTGCACACTCAGACACAGGGACTCACCATCATGAGAAGAAGTTGCGGATAAGCTGACTCCCGATGTCCTCATCCTCATCCTCACTTGCCCCGTGCCCAAGCCCTTCATCCTCCACGGGTGGATGATCTTGCTCATCCGGATCCAGGATGAGTGGCACGGCCTTCTCCACTGCCATGTTGTGCAGCATGCAGCACACAAGGAAGATTTTGCAGACCTTCACCGGGGCATATGGAAGGGTGCCGCCGGTCTTGTGGAGGCACCGGAATCTGCTCTTCAGGAGTCAAAACGTCCTCTCAATCACGCGCCTCGTCTCCCCATGGGTGTCGTTGTACCGGTGTTCTGCGGCTGTTCTGGGGTTGCGGAGAGGCGTCATCAGCCATGGCATGTTGGGATAGCCAGCATCCCCTACATGGAAACATCATGGACAGAAGTGGGTCAGGAGAAGCAGTAAGATATGAAGAAACCGCTAAATACTGGACTAACAGAGTATACCCACCAACAAGACATGCACGTTCGTTGCGCAGCTGCAGCATCATTTCAGGCACCCTGCTACGCCTCATGATGTAGGCATCGCGTGCTGATCCTGGAAAACGGGCACAGACATGGGATATCATCATGTTAGCAAGACATACCACAAGGGCATTGATGGAGTGGTAATGCTTGCGGTTACGGAAGGCTACCTCCTGTGCGTGTGGTGGTACCAAAGCCACATATGTCCCATCAATGGCCCCAATGACATGGGGCATCCCTCCCAGGGCATAGAACTCACCCTTGACACCTATCAACTGCTCACGAGTTGGAAAAGTTATGAATTCATCCAGGTGGAACAACATGGCCTCTAACACATCATGCAGGACACGGCTGAACATGGTCTGGGACATGTCACCTACATCAGCTATGGTCAATTGAAACGTACCCGTGGCAAAGAAATGTAGGGCTGCCATCACCTTCATCTTGGCTGTCAGTGCAGTAGGATACCTGTGTAGCGGTTGGAGGTGTGGCTCGAGCCTTGTGGTCAAGTTGTCAATCAACGGTTGGGAGAAGCGGTAGCGGCGTATACAGTCACGTTCCCTCATGGCAGCCAAGTCTGGCATTGGTCGGGTGAGAGGCGGTGCCCTGCAGAAATTTGGAAGGAATAACGAAGATTGAGTACAGCACTACACCACTGTCAATGGACTGAGCACATGTTCAACAGCTACTACACATATGCTACATACAGAGTCTGTACTGTGCAATGCATCCAGGACACGAATGCCAGCCAGGTAACACCCCTACCAACAGTCAGCTACACACGTGGGTGCTCAAGGTCAACATGACATGCCATGGAACTAGCTGTGGGCCAGTGTAAGTGAACAGGCAGACGCATCACAGGAGTGACAGATATCCACATATGTGCATAAGAGGGATGTATTATCATACAGACCGGTTGCGGGACACTAGAGGCACAGGTCACATGTCCTTGAAATAGGACAGTCCACACACCTTGCCATGAAGGGGTACATGTCAGGAATGATCACACATACATTGAGACTACGCAGATATGTCCTTGTCTCCATGTGTGATGCATACATACACCCGTTACGTCTGATTCCACATGTGGCCTGGTGTGCGTAATAGTGTGCCATGCCCATCGACACGCACACACATGTTGGATGCAGCAACTGCAGATGCATGTCATGGAACAACTACAGCAAGCTCATGGGAACACATGACACACACATGACATAGGCACATCGTGCAACGCCGGTAGTTACATGTCAGGTGTCATTATCCGTGTCCCTGGCATCGGGGGGCAGTTGCCGGTGTAGGTCACTGTGCCATGCCAGTGATGCAGTGCTCGACTGTCCCCAGAGAGTAGCTCCTCTGTATCTATTGATATCAAGTAATTTGCTGTTGTGTCATGCTCCCCATTGTTTCCCAGTGGCATGGTGGGTAAACCAACTGTGTGGTGCAGGGCCTACATATGTTTGTAGTATTGTAGATGTCACTCATGTTACTGTTCATGCTATGCGCTGTGACCTATGTAGTTTGGACTCATGTGTCATATGTATACAGGTGTCTGATCATTTCCTGTCTCTTCACCTTGGCCACAGCATCGTCGGGGGAAACCGAGGGAGAAACTGGCACGGACGTGGGGGAGGTATCCAGCACCAGGGCCACCAGTGCTGGGGAGTCTGGCGCAGCAAGTGGCACGGAGGCCAAGGGGAGTCAGCCGGAGGACCTGTCCAGTCCCAACACCGACTATGACGCTGACGGGTCCGAGGCTGAGCTCCCAGAGGGGGCGGAGGCTGCTCCCAGAGCTGAAAGCAGCACTCCATCTCTCGCCACACCCTCCATTCTCATCACCGCCCTCCCAGTTGCTCGGGTCCCTTGTGTCCGTGCTAGGCGACAACAGGTGCGTGACAGACGGCAAGGAGGTGTATTAAAGAGGTGAAGGGTGCATTTCCACTCCGGATCATTCTGTGGTGTGTAGGCACATTCAATTGCATGGTGCTTGTCACATGCACGCTCATGATTTAGCCTGTATTCTGAAAGGGATTCGTGTGCCAGTTATGACCCCGTCTTGTACGCTGCTTGCTAACAGTAATTATGTGCTATTCAATGATGAAGCTTGCTGTGGGATGCTTCCGGGAATTCCTGACATCGTGACTGTATCACTACGAGTGGTTTTCAGTCATTACGTCCTTTTCCCTCCCCCGTATGGCCGGCTGGATGTATCCATCTGGCCTTCCATTCCAACCTTGAAAGCAGAGTTCAACAAGATGAGTAGAATAAGGGCTCTATTGTCTCAAAAACAAGTCGTGTTGACTTCATCCCGAGAAACATTTGTCCTTCACGTAGCTCACACGCGCACAGAGGTGCAAGCGCTTTTTAACACTGATCTCCCACTACATATTTTGGACTCGGATTCAGACTATCTTTCATGCCTCGTCAACAAGTGGCCTGGCTGTTTTTTTTCTAAATTGTGTCCTCAGGACTCGTGACCTCCTTCCAAACTCTGTTTGGTGTGATCCCCGCATTTCATCATTCGATTTTTTCTAGCGTCTTCGGAGGTGTCCCTTTGCTTCTTGCCCTCGTAGCTGGGGTGCCATAATTGATCTGCGTACTACGCTGTGGCTTCACAACTTGCGTTACAAGACAGCATGCACCGGCTGCTCCATCTTCGGAAAAAGATGCTTGAATTCTACGGCACTCTGCCGCTGGCGACCTTAAGCAGTGCCTATGGATTGTCCTTCCGGTTTCCCTTCTTTACCTGCGTGCAACCTGTCTTTCATTGCCTAGATTGTCCATTCGAATGGGCTCTGGATTTGTGCCTGTGTAACTCGGTGTCTCCTGACCCGGATTATGATCGACTGATGAGCCCCTTGAGTGGCTCATGAGTTGGACTGTTCTGGCGTCAGGATCATGGCCTGTGCTGCTGCACATGGAGTCCTAGGCAATTGGGACATCGGAACGGCTGCAAATGAATTCTTATCCAGAAGTTATCTTGATGTCCCCACCTGTTGTCCGCAAATGGTGCTGAATGCCCCGATTATTGAGGAACACGTGTGTTCTTTCCCCCTGCTGAACTGGATGGCAGACAATTTTGCGGAACGTTCAGATGATTTCCTCTTGGAAGCTGTTGCAACTTATTGTGCTTATACCTTGATGGATTGACTTTAGCCCTGCTCATTTCATGGTGCATCCATTGATGCTGATATTTTTTCCCCTTTTACTTTAATTTACCTTCAACATCGTTCATACTTGACATTTCTTTTCTGACTTTTTCGCTTCCCTTTTATGGACTTCCAGTTCATGCCCTTGGTTCCGTTTTATCAAACTTGAACTCTGCGTTCTCGAATTTGCGCCCCTAGTGGTTAGTGGTACGAACAAGGGGGGGTGTAGTGATGATTCCTATCTCCCTATGTACAATGCTAAGTTGGCACCACCGCGTTAGTTGTTAGTAAGCCATCTTGCCAATTTTGCTGCTTTTGCATGCGACACTTTAGTTGCGTGTTATTACTTTTGAAATGCCTACTCGAGTTTGCTTCACATGAGGACTGTCTGTTGATTGACATCCTTCACAGTGAGCAGCGAGCTTGTACTGTACATTGTGTGCACAAACAGTCTGGGTGACTAGACGGTGCATGTTGTTGTGTGCAGGTTGATCGTCCCACTATTTAGCCATAACATGCATGCAGCTGCAGATACCTGATAGACGAGTGCTTGCCATATTGCAGTGCAGCACGTTTTAGTTTCATTGTGATGGAGGACTTTAGCAGGAGATGGGACTAGATGATCCTGTGATGTGATTCCACTGAGCTTATCTGTACGGTGGGGGGTCCCCCGTTCAAGCTTAGAGACCTTCTATTAGTCGAATGATACTACTATTAGTTTACTGGCGACAGGAAGGTTGCTGTTTCCACTGTCATTTTCTTATGATTGCTCCTTTCATTGTCTATGATATTGCAACAATGCTGATGCTTCTGAACCTAACCATTTGCCTGCTTATGTTAGCCACAGTACTGCATCTTAGGACGCGAGGTTAATTGAATGAACTCTTTCAACTTTACCTTGTCTGTGTCTATTCTGTTGTGGACTGATCTGAGAATAATGACAAACAGGTATGTCTGATTCCCACCATTCCTGAGAATGTTGCAAGTTGCTTGTTCTGGGTTGTCTATACATTGGGACCGCCAAGCTGAACCTCGGCTAACGAATGGGACACTTAGCTAGTCGGATGAGGGTTTCTGTGTTCTGAGGGGAGTTTGTGGTACGCCAAACATGTCTCCTTCGTGCCAGGCACCGCACCCCCTGCCCCTGTCTCCCCTGCTGACGGCAATGCAGAATCTGTGGACATTCAGCGCCAGTTGCAGGGTCGTCAGACATCGCTGCTGCGTGTCCTCCATGGCCACACCAGACTGCTGACACGGATGGTGTCGTACATTGAGGGCATGTCATCAGCGATGTCTGACCACCGGATGTTGCTGAGGTCCATTGACTCGTCACTGACAGCAGCGGTGGGACTCCTGCAGCGCTCCGTCCCCCCCCTACCCCGGCACCATCCGCACTTCCCACTCCCATGCCTGTCCCATGCACACCCAGACGTCCCCATGCACGCACCCCACCGGACACAGGCAGCACACAACCAGGGAAGGCCAAGCGCACACCTCCTGTCACGCACACACAGGGGGGAGAGGGCACAGGCACTGGGTCGGGGGGCAAACAGCAGCCACGCTGTCACAGTAGGAGTCCGCATTCCTTACGACCCACTACCTCCAATACCACTCCCCTTGGCTCTCTTGCCCAACAGTCGGACAGAGAGTCCTTCATGGCCAGTCCGTCCCTCAGCCCCAGTGTGACACCACCCCGCAAGCGTTTGAGGGATTCCCCGGGCAGGGTAGTTGAGTCCCCCCCCTGTCCACACCCTCCCCCAGTTGCGCTGCGACCCATACCTCCGACCCCCCCCTCCTTGGGGCCTGTGGTGCCTTCGGGTGCAGGGGAGACACTGGAAGACCTTGCGGCCGTGTGCAGCGCCATACTGCCCTCCTCCTTTGGTGCTGCCCCACCCCCTGTGGTGGAGTCGTCCGTCCCTGCACCCACGACACCTACCCGTGGCCCTCCTGTCCCTGCGGTGCCTGGTTCTTCCCCCCCACATGATGCCCCCCCTTCTGTGGATGATATGGTACAGTGAACTGTGCAGGCAAGCTAGGGGAGACGCGTCCCAACGTGTCCCCCCCAGGACTTCGCATCTGGCGTGGCCTATGGGCTTGTTGAATGGTGAACTGTAGCTACTTTTCTTCGAGATGCTGAATGTGGTTTTTATGTTTTCGTTTGCACACTATTGCTTTTCTGGTATTGCTGTTGGTGCTGCTGCTCCCTGAGTTGGGGTGGTGATAATGTGTTGGGTGTCTGGGAGATGTTGTAGTGTCCTGCTCATGTGGTGGACCCTGGTATCTGCATGCCGTCACAAGGTGTCTGCATATATTCGTAGGTCATGTTAGCTCTTACTGCATGGTGACATTGTCCCAAGGTGTGTTCCTTCCTCTGTGGCACCTGACATCTTCCCTGCAGGGTGTTTCCCAATTGTTATGCTGAGCTGTGTCAACATTTCCTCGGTGTGTGACACATCCCTTCGACTTTGGCCATGCATGCTCTGCAATGTCTCCACCTGCATCGTTTGTGGCATCCTTGGTGGACACTGTACTTGTGTATGGAGTATATTGACATGACTTCATGTGGGCATTTTCCCTTTTCCGCACTATGCATGTGTGTACTCCCTGCCTCACACACATGTGTTACGTGTTCTGCAGGGTATTTGGGAACCTGCCTGACAATTGTGGGCATTGTATCTGTGTGTACTCCACCCTTTTACTTCCATGTGAGGCAACGACTTGTTGGCTGGCCCGGCACCTGTACATTCCTATCATTCCTGGAATGTGGGTGACAGTGTGTGTTCACTTAGGCTCTCTTAGTTTAGTGGTGTTTGGCATGAGGATGCAGTCTTGTTGCATGATCTCAGTGTGTGTATTGTGCTGCCTCCGCCAGTGGTGGGTATCCATGTGTAATTTGTCATCACACCCACATGTGGTGTGTCATGCAGTGGGGGAAGGATGTCCATCCTCATGGGAGTGGGACACTGCTGTCAGCGATGTGTTGTCATGGCACTCTCAACATTGTCGCACATTGTGGATGCCTTCATGCACCCATGGAGTTTTGATCATCGGAGGGTGATGTACACACCCCCATGTCTCTGTCCACTGCTGGGGGTCCTCTGCACCCACCCCCATGTGTCTGTCCACTGCTGGGGGTCCTCTACACCCACCCCTCATATGTCTGGGCACTGCTGGGAGTGATGGGCACCCACCCCTCATTTGTCTGGGCACTGCTGGGAGTGATGGGCACCCACCCCTCATATGTCTGGGCACTGCTGGGACTGATGGGCACCCACCCCTCATATGTCTGGGCACTGCTGGGAGTGATGGGCACCCACCCCACATATGTCTGGGCACTGCTGGGAGTGATGGGCACCCACCCCTCATATGTCTGGGCACTGCTGGGAGTGATAGGCACACACCCCTATGTATCTGTCCACTGTCGTGGTACGAGCCGTACCCACGCGCTGATGGCCTGGGTAGGGCCCGTACCCCTAGGGCACCCCAACTTTGGGGGTGCGGCCCGTACCCATGCCTTTGGGACGTGGGTACAGGCCGTACCGCCATTGTTGGTGTGACGTAGGGGTGGGCGTGGTATGTGCCGTACCCACACGCTGTTGGCCTGGGTAGGGCCCGTACCCCTAGGGCACCCCAACTTTGGGGGTGCGGCCCGTACCCATGCCTTTGGGACGTGGGTACAGGCCGTACCGCCATTGTTGGTGGGACGTAGGGGTGGGCGTGGTATGTGCCATACCCACGTGCTGTTGGCCTGGGTAGGGCACGTACTCGTAGGGCAGCCCAACTTTTGGGGTGCGGCCCGTACCCATGCTTTTGGGACGTGGGTACAGGCCGTACCGCCATTGTTGGTGTGACGTAGGGGTAGGCGTGGTACGGTCCGTACCCACGCTCTGGGGGGCATGGGTACGTCCCGTACCACCATTGTGGTGGTGACGGGTACGTGTCCACGTCCACTTCCATTGTGGCGGGACGTGGGATTGGTGGACACGCCCCCCGAAGTGACCAGACCATGGAGGTAATTACTGTGCAGGATGTTTTAGTAATTTGTGGGGTGTGGGTTATGTTTCCTGACCCTTGCACACACACACACACACCCCTTTGCCCCTGGGGGTTGTTCTGACCTTCTGCGGCGTCTGCGTCGGTTTCTGTACACGAGGTGGTAGGCTATGAGGGCCGGGATGACGCGTAGGTTGGGGTCCATCGCTGTCCGTGGCGTACCGGGGCTCCTTGTTCGCGTCGTCCTCAATTTCCCGGCAGTTTTTGGCTCCCGTAAAAACTGCTGCGTGCGGAGTGACGTCGGCACGAATCGTACTTGCTGGTCCGTAGAACGCTGCCTGACTTCGTCCGGACGTCTCGTGTGCGCCGTCCAGAAACAGATTTGTATGTATTTTTTTGCCGGTCGGTGTTTTTTACGATTCGTGCGATAATGGTATTTCTGTGCGAATCGTACTTGCGAGTTTGTAAGGTGTTTTTCCAGGGTACGAGTCGGACGGAAAAAACGCTCCGTCCGACCATTCGTACCCGGGTTTTACAGGATCGGAATCGACACCCAAGTGTGCAAAAAATGCTAACAAAAGTGAACCAATTGCAGGCAATAATCGGCCCCTGGGAATGGCTGGATTATCTATTTAAATTGCATTCGAAAGAGTAAAATCAATTTTTATCTCACCTAAAATGAGTACAGTGTTTCTGAATTGCCGATATAGTCTAAAATGGTAGGTCATAAGTGTCCGTTTCTGTTTGGTCTTTAGGACAGGGGAAGAAGATTTAGAAGCATGCATCAATTGTGTGCTTTCCTAATATGCTTAACGCATCTTAAATTGAAATTGACTAACAACTCAACCAGATACCTGTGATCCAGTTTAGGGTTGGTGTATTCATGCAAAAAATGGGTATCTTTCATGCTCTGAAATCATGTCTGATCAAATGTATTTCGATTAGCAAGTTTTTTTAGGTCACATCCCAATATCATCCTATTTAACTAGACCACTTCATAGCTTAGACAACACAGTGCTTACATTTCGGAGATGTACTGACTATGTACATCTCTCTACGAAAGATGTTGTTGTTATTATATTGGGTAGTCAGTCAAACACATTAACCCCTTCGCTGCGGCACGAATTCCGTTGCGGCGCTGGGGTGGTGCGGGGTGAGCGCGGTGCCGCCATGCTCGTGACGGAACCACGCCTTCATGAGTCACGGGCGAGCTGTGCTCATGACGGCGTGGTTCCGTCACGACTCCGCCCACTCGTTATTTCGCCTGCACAGGCGGGGAATCAGTGCCGCGTGGGCAGAGCGGCCGCAGCATGACGGAACCACACCGTCATGAGCACACGCCGCCCGTGGCTCACGAGGGCGTGGTTCCGTCATGCGCGTGGAAGGGGTTAATGTATTACCAAAAATACAAGGGGAGAAACATGATAAACTGGTGTATGAGACTGTGTAATCTTCACTCCTCCAGTAGCAAACCCTCTTGTCTTTTAACACAACTTAAATCAATTTTCAATAAAAATCTATTCCACTCATGAGTCCATAATTCTTAACATTATTTTCACTTTTCTGGTAAACCTATTTCACCTTCTACAAAATAAAGTTGGAATTTCCCTGAAAACCACACAGTTCCACGCCACACAATTAAACTGCACATATTTCTATTCCACACCTCATAATTTGACAACAAACCACATAATTCAACTCAACTGCACAATTACACAACACACCACATACATTCAATACACACCACAAAATTCGACATCATGCCACAAAATTCAGCAGCACACCACATAATTATACTCCATGATATATGCATCTGTGGCCTGCTCTTCTCTTCCCTTTCTCTCTTACTAACACACTCTCTCTGCTCCTTTTTATATAGTTCATTCACCACTTCCTCCACTAACTACCTATCCCTGTCAGTTTTCCTTTCTGTCTATTCTGTGCAACTCTCACACCTATCTATTCACCATATCACATAATTCCACTACACAAATACACAGCTCACCACACAATTCCACAACTAACAATTCCAATTCAACCCAAATAATTTCACTCCAAACCACATACATCCACTCCAAACAAAACACATAGATAAAAGACATTGTCATTTACAACGCCAATAGTTCTAACTCTCGCAAATGCAAGATCTATTGCATTGCAAATGCTTGTTTAAGTGTATGAATACTCACTAGAGTTCTATATCTTGTTTTAATCTACTGTTTGGAGTTCTTTTAATGTGTACAGTTATTATTTAATAATATTATATGTAAAAAGTGAATCATTAAAATATGGTTGTAATATTCTTTTTTTTTTAAAGAAAAGGTAGTGACTTACAAGACGCTCGCGGGAACATACACACAATCCCCTTCATGGACTCTGAGGGGGATGTACTTCCTGGTCGGCTCTCACAACCCTCTCACAAGATCGTACATTTGGGATTATGTTAAGAACAGTTTTTTCCTATAATTCTGTACAAAGTTACAGATTACAGAAGTTATTTATGTAAGTAAAATTGATTATGATTTGTTTCTTGGAATACATAAAGCAATAATATTTTTACGATCTTGCAAGAATCAACTCGAACACACAATCCCCTGCTTGGACACCAAAGGGGATGTACTTCCTGTTTGACTCTCGCAATCGACCTGCGAGATCGTGCATTTGGTATTAGGTTAATAGTAGTGTTTTCTTGTAATTCTGAACAAATGAAAACAGAGATGTTGATTAGCTTAAAAAATTGATTAGGAATTGTTCCATTAAACATATAAAGCAATTATTTTTTGTACGATCTTGTGAGACGCTCACTGGGGTCTCGCAAGAAGTTCAAGAGAGGAACTCCACCCTAAGCAAGGATTGTTATTGGTTCATATGGATGGAGAGTAGACATATTTGGCTTGTCCTTCTTTCCTGTTTGCCTCTCTTCACAAAGATGTTTACATCACATTCAGATGCAGTGGCGGCTGGTGACATTTGAAAGTGGTGAGGCATACACCAATCATCGCACTGCACTGTGGCGAGCCAGCGTAGAGAGTGAGCCTGAACAATCTACCGGGAGTGCGGGGGTTCTCCCCCCGGGATTTTTTTTTAAAAAGAGTGGACAAATAGTGCATTTTCAAGCAAGCATTCTTGCTTTATTGGTTGGAGCCCAGGGGTATCATATGGAGTCCATACTATGGAATCAGTGCCTGCTGTGCTTAATTTGTGCCTGTGGTTGCAGGTGATCAGCCAGCAAGCTGAGGTAAGGTCCTTAAATCGGCTGCCACTTGTCATTTTTTCCTTTTTCTGTTGTTGGAACTCTTGTGTCACTTGTATAGATATCACTGGCATAAGGTAGTTTGATTTTTGATTGTTTTTACTGCTCTCCAACTCACTATATTAACGTTTCTCCGCGTCCTTTGTTTTCCCCTCCTTTCCATTTTAATGTTTACAGCTGATCGCCTTTTTGTTGGTGATGAATTTCTTTTAAGTGTACTGCAGTGCCTACTTCTATTGCTGCATAATGCATTCTGTTTCATACAAACATTTTAGCTCATTTGTTTGAACATTGTTCAAATACTAATAAATCGATATATTAGAAAAAACATCATGTTAGATTCGCCCTCACCTCAGAACAAGATTGAGCACTATACAAGAAATATTTCTCAGCGAGTTACACAGCCTCTTCCAGTTAAGCTAGACGGCAGGAATATATTTCTCCTGCCTAAGAATGGACTTCATGTTAACATCTGTCTCCAGAGAATGTTATATTGCCCTTTATACATGCAGAATATTTCAGCTTGAAGAGTCACCTTCCATAAAATTGTGGTTGATTCTATTAATTACACAATGATGACTCCGAGCAAATTGCTTTTCGTTCTCATATTTTTCTTGATTCTCTAAAATGACTGTCAGAGCCGAGGAGGAGGAACATTTTATGACAACGCATTCAGTGCTAAAAACTAATTAGGATTTTTTCGCATTTGTAAAAGAACCCTCTTTTTTAAAAAATACATCACTTATAACGATTTAATATACAGGAAAAGCATTTTTGTGTTTTGTTCCCGGAGTTGGTAGGCACGATGGGCTAAACATGATCAAACAGAAGGAACCGACGTGACACTGTCGGGTTTACTCTGTCACTAGATCTACCGGCCTCGTCATGACCAATCCTTCCGTCGCAATGGCCTCCACATTTAAGCTATCACCTGTCACAGCACGAGCGCCAATTCATGAAGCAGCATGGCGAGATAGGGTTCACTTCCTCGGCTTCACACTAGGTTTGGTTGCTGTTCAGAGAACTGCTCCCACATAGCGTGTACAAACTGAAAAGGCCAACCATGGTCAGCCAAATCCCTTATTGGCAACGAAGCAATCTAATTAACAGTAAAAGATCAGATATTCCGATTATAGTCAAGGCTTCCTCAGGCCCCTTCTTTAATCAAAATAAAATAAAACAAACTCACCAGTTCCCCCGCCGCCTCAGCTCCTGGCCGGGTCCCGACTCCCGCCGTGCCGCATTTTCCTGCTGCTTTCCTCAGGAAGCAGCCACCCACAAGCAGCCTCACTCCCCTCCGTCAATCACAATGCTGCAATGGCAGCGTTGTTATTGGTGCGGTGCAGGCAGACGGCGCCCCATTTGGGCGCCTAACGGGAGGCCCTTTTCTCTATGTAGGCTGCATGCAGCCTACATAGAGAAAAGGGACTAGTGCGCATGACTGCTTTGGGCCGTTCAAACAGTCAGGGCCCCACAACAGTGGGCTAGCCATGCCTCCCCTGTTTTACAGCAGACCCGCCCACCCACCCTACCACAACCATGCACTTCTGCTTTCTCGCAGTGCAAGAAGTAGAAACATAAAATGGTAGTTTTACGATTTTATGTTTCTGCTTCTCACACAACGAGAAAGCAGTGAGGAAATACCCTCACGCCCCAATGGAGGAGCTGCCACTGTTCAGATGAACAGCCAGGGGCTTATGCACCGGCTCAGCCATCTCAGTCACCCAAGGAATCCTTGGTATAGCAATTCTTTGAAATTAGACCAGGTAGCAAGAAAGTTTCTGCAAAGTACGTTACCTATAAACTTTTCAGCAAAGAGTTCTGCCGGGGAGCAGAAATAAACACACCTGGGGTCAATGTATCCATAAAGGCTTACACAGGCAACGTTGGCTAATGCTGTGGAGGTAGACAGCTTTATAGGGACTTCAACATCATTTGCTCCAGGAGATACTGTGCATGAGCTGACAATAATCCTGCTTTTATTAATAAAGTGCTAATTTGCTGTGGATCATTTTTTTTTGGTGGTGACAAGCAGGTCTGTCCAGGAGAAAATTGTCCAAGAGCACAAGTTCCCCCCCAGGCAGCAGATTTTTTTTTAAACAGTTTTTTTTGTATATTTTTCTCCTATTTGTTTCTAAAGAGGTGCTGTTGGTGTTTGTTCAACACTTCAAGTTCTATATTTTTGTTGTACCGATTAAAAATAAAAATACCAAAACATATTTACAAATGTTTGAAAACACAATTTTCTTTATAGTTTTGAAAAATGTGAACAAAAATGGGTCTTTTCAGAGCTACACTATAGTTTCATGATCTATGTTGTTTCTACTACGTTTCGCTTTTTTCCCTTCTCTGAAGCTCTCGTGAGAGCCATGGAGGCAACAAGTACTGACCTCTCCACTAAGACCTCTCCCCAGAGAAAAAACATGTATATTAGGGTGTGGGAATGGATTTCATTGTCCGGTCACAGCTTTCCCCATCATGACAGACATTTATAGGAGTGTGTAGGGACACATTCTCCTCTCCACTAACACCTATCTACAGGGATCTGCAGGGTGAGAGGTGACTGTAAGAGGCTTTCAGAAAGTTATCTCACTGCTCATACCTCTTCCCATACTGACAGGCATGCATAGTAGGTTGTATGGAGGAACTGCCCTGTTTGCTGACATATCCCTCTTCCAGGATAACTCTGTGTAGTAGTGTGGGGAGAGACTTTCCTCTCTCATGTGATCTGTATCTTGGACGGAAGTTAGGGTGTGAAACGAGTTTTACCTCTCTGGTCACAGCTCTCCTCAAGATGAAAGATTTACAAGCACAGTGTTGGGATGAAATTACCTCTATGCTGAGAAGTCTGTTTTGCATACAACTATACAGACTATGATATGAAAACACACTGCCCTGTCAGACATCTTCCCAAGTAACACTTGTGCAAAGTAGGCTGTGGGTAGAGATTGCACACACCTCTCTTCATAGTGATGAATTTCCGTAGTACATGTGTCCCCCCCTTTTTGCTTTATTTGCATAATGGATTTTGAATTTTGGAACACTTCTTTTCCAGGCTTTTAGCAACCAAGCCTGCTACAGAGTCTTGTGTTTCCTGGTATATCATAGCAGGCTAGGTGGCAAGAAAATCTCAAGCAGCCTATCTATAAATTACAGTTCACAAAGCCTAGGTTGTGCAGAGTTAGCTTTGCTGCTGAACTGCACAATAGTCCAGGCACTTCTACATCCTTCCAATCTGGATACACTGTGTCTCAGTGTAAGCTGCTTGTGCAAGCAGGTAATTATTTCCTCAGAGACAAGTTTCCATTTTCATCCTAAAAAGGACAAAATAACCCAAAAGATAAATGTTAAATAGTGATCAATAATTGATAACAGTGATACATCACCATACTGTCTAAGCAACTTTACTACATTTTTCACCCACAATCACTTATTTATATCTAGTATACCAGTAACTTTGTATTCCTAACTCCTGAAATAAATTCCATACCCTCAACCACTCTATTTTCATATTTTTACAATTAAATTATAACATGCCATGAACTCTGCTTCCATAACAGTTTATAAAGTAATACTTTCTTCTTCAGACACCTTTGCTAACATCACAGTGCTTCATACTAGAAATAGTAATATCACCACTCAAACACCTCATAGGGCTAAAGTATATGTACATTGAGGTTCATAAAAACACTAAAGTTTGTACTAGCACATTGCATAATCTTCCTTTTATAGTTTGAGAAACACTGCTTCCTCTACCTACAACTACATACAGTATAACACTTCATTTTTCAACACAATCTGCAAACATTGCTCACATCTCTTTACATTATAATGTGTACCGCTCAAAACTAACTGAACACATCTACACCTTCCCAAACAGCTTTTCACTCCGTAAACATGGTGTAGAATACTTTTACCAACATTCCTACACGTACTAACACTTCACAACAAAGTTTATAAAATATAGTATTAAATACCTCAACTTGAAGTTCTTTTTTTAATACAGATGAAGATGCCAGTCTCTTTCAGTTCCATATATATTCACTTCGGCTGAGCACAACTCAAACAGACTTCCTTTTCATCCAAAGCAGCATGGACAAACTGAGTTATCTCTGTTCCTCCACCTCAATCACATCAAAGCATTCTCCAACCATGCATTAAGGATGGTAACTATTGTGTTACCCTTTCCCAGTTATTTGTTCACCTTCCCCATGCACCAAGACCACCAATTGCCTCCAACATGAAGGGCGGGGCGCCCACCTACAGCTCCACATTATTTATCAGGTAGCGTTTACTTGCAATGGAAGGGAGGCCACGCACCCCCTGATACCCATCACCACAACAGCGCAACCTATCAGCCACCATGACTCAAACAGATTTTACTTTTCTAACTCTAAACGCAAGGGGGATACACACGGCTAGGAAACGCTATGCGATTTATGCCTATGTTAATCGCCAGCAGGCGCAGGTCATTTTACTGCAAGAGACTCACCTCATGCGAGGGGAATTGGGCAAACTTCAGAAGAAATAGCGGGGCACATTCTGTGCCACAACATACTCTGCATACGCGCCTGGAGCCCGGATCTGGATTCGGTCAGGAGTCCCCTTTCGAGAAACCGGCAGTAATATAGATCCCGAGGGATGATACGCACTACTGGAGGGGTTACTGGACGGTCAGCCCATCCTCATAGGTAGCATATACGGCCCCAACATAGACCAGGCATCATTTTGGGGGACCCTGGCAAGCAACCTGGCGCATTTTACATCCTCCCCGTGGATATAAGGGGGGTTTACAACTGCTCCCTAGATCTCACACTGGACAGATCTCACCCCCCTGCCAAACACTCCCACGCCCACACACACACAGCCGGACTTCGAGCTTGGGCCACCCATTGGTCATTAACGGACGCGTGGCGGCACAGACATCCAACCACTAAAACCTACTCATTCCATTCTAATCCTCACAACTTATGAGTCCGATTAGATCGCCTCATTTGCACACGGATAATCCCCCCACTCATTCAACACTCTGACTACTTGGGCAGGGTCATATAGGACCACGATGCGCATGTCGTGACTGTCCGGTGGCGTCCACACACACCCCCGATCCCCACATGGCGACTCCCCAGGGACTGACCCAGTTTTCCAACACAAGCAATCAGAAACCATCCTACACTATTTTTCCGAAAACATGGGCACCACACAAGCTAGAACACTTGAGTGGGACGCCTTCAAAGTGGTCTTACGGGGAGCATGCATCCGGCAAATCATAGGGGTAAGGCAAACACTAGAGAGAGCGGTACAAACCACAGAACAACAAGTTGCATGTCTGTCTAAGGCAGCGGACCAACGTGAGATCCCCCCCTCGCAAATAGCTGAAGCCAAAACCAAATACGAGGAGGCGTGTGCAGGCCTACGGTGATATAATTTTTGTGCGTACGCCACCAAAGCCCACAATGAAGGGAACCGGGCCGGCACCCTACTGGCCTGGCTCATTAGACAGGACACGCAAATGCAACCGATCACCGGCATTAGAAATACAGCTGGTGAGGTGTTATACACACAGACGGACATAATATCAGCCTTCCACGACTACTACACCACACTATATGGGGAACCGATCCGGGACGGGGGGAACATATTCGTATCATACTGGCCACAGACACCATAACCCAGATAACAGATGAAGAACGGGCGTCTTTGGACGACTCACTTACGGCGACAGAGATCAAACACGCCATTCACCACCTGGCCAAAAACAAGGCCCCAGATCACTACGGTTTCCCCATAGAACTATATGCCATGTTCTCTCGACACTTAGTCCCACAGCTAGACGCAGTCATTCAAGAAGCGTTGGAGGTAGGGCTACTCCCACAGTCTATGCGGTAATCTATATTGGTGACGTTTCCCAAGCCAGATCGAGACCCTCTACTCCGGACCTCATACCGCCCCATCACTCTCCTGACCGCGGATTGCAAAATACTCGGGAGGATCCTAGCGGACAGGATTACAGAGGTACTCCCAGACTAATGCACTCCGACCAGTGTGGATTCGTCCCTGAGAGAAGTACCTCCCAAAATATACACCATCTGTTCCAGATCCAAGACAGTGTGAGGGGTAGGTTCCCACATGCGGCGTGCCTCGTGCTGGATCTCGAGAAAGCTTTCAATACCCTAGCATGGCAGTATTTATTCGAGGTGCTACAGCGGGTGGACTTGGGTCCCCAATTCATAGCGTACACTTGGCTATTGTATACCGGACTCACCACATGGGTCAGAATAGGCCGGCACATCTCACCCCCATCTTGATCATGCATGGAACACGCCAGGGATGCCCCCTGTCCCCTGTCATATTTGCCATAGCCATGGAACTGCTGGAGATACGACTACGAGAGATGGGCGAGCACTGGGGTATACCGCTGGGAGGCCGTACACATAGCATATCCCTGTACGCGGATGACCTCCTCATCTATGTCAGGGACATCACAGCAGACCTCACTACTCTCTGGACCACGCTCGCAAACTTTGAGAAAGCCGCAGGGTTGAAGGTGAACTGGGACAAATCCTCTATCTAACCTCTACACCCGAATACACCTCCCTGAGAAATTGGGTTAGGAGACGCCACACTAGCATGGATGGGGGATGCCCCGCAATACTTGGGTATCAGACTCTATCACACACCTCAGGACCTCCTGGAGGGCAACCACTACCGAGCCCTTCGAGGACTAAAAAGCCAAATCAACTTCTGGCGGACTCTGCCCCTAGCCCCAATAGGAATGGTAGCACTATCAAAAATTATCATGGTGCCCCGGCTCGTTTACTATTTCGCCAATGTCCCGGTCATCCCAATCGCTCCTTTTTTCAAGAGCTAATACTAATCTCATTGATATAGGGGAAGGGCCGGCGCAGAGTGGCCCTATCAACAACCCTACAATTACCATGCGATAGAGGAGGGCTAGGCGCCCCGTCCTTCGAAGCTTATTTTCTCGCAGCACAGCTGCAGTGGTTGTCGCGCTGAACAGCGCATCACAACCTCTGGGAAATGGACACCCAAACAGAATAAGTAGCACTCCCAGAGTTAACCCGGATGCTCCTCCCAAAGACCAAACCCAACCCTGCGCATTCTCTGTTGGTTAAAGTGGCCAGATCCTGCATCCTACGAATTCACTGCCTGTCCAGGGCGACACCCATGTATTCCCCATTACTGCCGCTAGTAGGCCTCCCCAAGGGACAAGGGTACTACACCACGGGAGAACTACAAATCTGGACAGAGCATATGCTCACCGAGATCGAAGCCCTGTTCACTGACGGCCAGCTGACATCGTTCGCAGGATTGACCGAAGAGAGTGGGCTCCCGGTAGGCAAATTCCTGCTACACTGACAGCTGGTGGTGGACTGCAGAAGGACTTGGGATCTCACGGACGGTGAACCCAAGACACACCCGGTACTACATACACTCCAACACATGGGGACAGGTGGGCATTTTATCACTTGGATCTATAAATCCATTATGGAACTCACACGCACACCACTGACGCGACTGCGACTCCACTGGGAGGAGTTTGACCAAGCCCTCCATGACAAAGAGTGGCTCACAGCCCTAGAACACCACAAAAAAGTGTCCCGCATCCAAAGATTAAAAAATATCCAGTTTAACGTTCTACACCGCGCTTACCTACCTCCGGCGAGGCTTAGGAGCTTCTTTCAGTCGACACAATTCGACTGCGCCCACTGCCACACTGCTGACGCCCCATTTATCCACATATTTTGGACATGCCCCACGCTACAAGCTTTCTCTGCAACAGTGCACACTATATTACAAGAAGTCACGGGCCTGACAGAACTTCACACATGAGAGGCGTGCGCCCTTGGCATTTTCAAGCGACATAAGCAAAAAAAAGGTAGAGACCAAATTTGGAACACTAGCCATACTCCTCGCTAAACGTAGCATAGCTATGCACTGGCGCTCACCGGGGGGGGGCTCAATAACCGCATGATGGGGGGCGGTCAATACATGGGGCGTGGCCCAAGAAGATATAATCAGAAAGAATGTGGTGCGCGACGAAACCCCATATCTCCATATCAATGGACTGGGCAATGATCCTGCATAACTTCATCCAAACACAGGCTACCCACGGGGAGACCTCACAGGCCACCCAAAAGGAACCAGGACCCAACACACATCGACCCTCACAAACCCCTCCCTGCACTAGCTCACCCCTCCAGCCACCCCCAGTAGACCATTCCACCAGCAATGACGGGAACCATTGCCCGTAGATAACGTACCAAAGAGGAGCGACGCACCCTACCCCTCCTACCCCCCTCCCCTACCCCACCCCCGCACATCTTCCTGAGTTATATATTGCCAGTTCGGTTATGAACGTGGATTGCCCCCTCTGCACTGCCACATACAGACAATAAAGGTCTAGCAATTGTCATAAGGGAACTGGTGACACAGTAGCCCTCTCAATATCACCTACAGGCATGTTTCCAGCATACCATACATAAGCAGAGCGGCACCCCCCCCCCCCATCAACGGACACACAGTATCCCCTGTTGAAATCTTGATACCAGATGTAATACATTGAAAATGTACCTGATTGTTGTATAACATGTATGATAACTAAAAAATCCAATAAAAAGGTTTTCCCCCCAAAAAAGAATGGTAACTATTGAATGAGCCTTGGCCTTTTTTTATACTTCTCCCCATAATATCTCGTGAGACTCTCTCAGGATCATAAAACATCTCATGGCAGACCCAGTAATTTTCTATGCGGGTCTTGCGAGAGGCTTCCGGAATTGTACCAGCCTCATTTGGCAAGCCGTACATCCTGAAGCTTGCGCTCGACTCTCGCAAGATCGCATCACAACTGTGAGGAAAACGTAGTATATGGGAGCACTAGCCTTTCCACTAAACTCACTCTGTTGGATATTGGGTGTGCATACTGGAGTACAGAAGGGACTACCCTCTGCTTTCAAACCTCTCTCTCAAATAACAACTATGCATAGTAAGTAGGGTGTGTGCAGGGACTGGCCTCTCCATTGAGACCCCTCTCTTGCATAACAGGTGTACATAGTAGGGTGTGTTGTGGGGCTGGCCTCTCCTTTCAAACCTCTCTCTCAGATAACTGGTGAACATGGTGGTCAGTGGGGTGGGACTGGCCTCTCCTTTAAGACCTCTCTCTCAGATGACAAGTGTATGTAGTAGGGTGTGTGGATGTAGAAAAAGCTCCTTTGAGACCTCTCTCTCAGATGACAGGAGTGCACAGTAATGAGTGGGAAGGGACTGCCCTTTCCTCTCAGACCTCTCGCTGAGATTATGGGTGTGCATAGTAGTGTGTGGAAAATAACAGGCCTCTCCTGTCAGACCTCTCTCTAAGATGACAGGTGTGCGAAGTAAGGTATGTCAAGAGAGACTGACCTCTCCGTTGAGACCTCTCTCTCAGATGATGGTTGAGCATAGGGTGTGTGGATGGACTGCTTTTCCTTCCAGAGCTCTGTCTCAGATGACGGGTGTGCATAGTAGGGTGTGGTAAGTGACAGGCCTCTCCTTTCAGATCTCTTTCTCAGGTTACAAGTGTAAGTGGCAGGATGTGTGGAGAGATAATGGCCTCTCCACTGAGACCTCTCTCTCAGGTGACAGGTGAGTGTTGTAGGGTGTGTGGAGAGAGACTGGCCTCTCCGCTGAGACCACTCTCACAGATGACAGTAGGCATAGAAGAGTGTGGGGAGGGACTGCCCTCTACTTGTAGACCTCTCTCTCAGATGGCGGGTGTGTATAGTAGAGTAAGGTGAGGGTCTGGCCTTTTCTTTCAGGTCTCTCTCTCAGATGGCAAGCGTACTTGGTAGGGTGTGTGAAGAGAGACAGGCCTCTCCGCTGAGACCCCTCTCTTGAATCACAGGTGTGCATAGTGGGGTCTGTTGAGAGACTGGCCTCGCTGCTGACACCTTTCTCTCAGATGACGGGTGTCCATACTAGTGAGTGGAGAGGGACTGTCCTCCCTGCTAACACCACGCTCTCCAGTGGCGGCTTGCACAGGCTGGAGTGTGACATACGACAGGAACATAAAGAGTAAATAAATAAATAAATAAAAGCACTTTCTTTGCACTCACAATATCGCTGAGTCGATTTATTACCCGATTAATTTACAGTCTATGAAGTTTATGTAGTTTATATACTTTAGAAAATCATAATCAAATGTTCTGAACTTCAACATACTATCCATCTCATTCAAATTTAGAATATATTTTGACGATATTCTTATGTTTCCTAAGGGCCTCCTTAAACTTTTTAATTATTTAAACTCCTCCTTTCTAATAATATCTACATTCTGTTTCACTGCTGATATAATAAAAAAAGAGGGAACTAAAGCTGCAAATGAAAGTGCGTAAATCACACGAAGGACCATTATTTCAACCCATGAATAATGAAAACAAGTCAAACAATGCGCTTACTCACTGTGACTCTTTTAGAGATCCTAATTTCACTTCCTCATTTCTAGAAGCAGTGCCTGATTGCAATATCAAGTTTCCTGAAACTGTACAATTTCTTGTATAAAAACTCCAAATATATACAGCTTCATAGAGAGAAGTATAAAGTGGTGGAAATAGTTTGCAACATTAATACTAACCTTTCAGAATGTACGACATAATCGTAGAAATTGAAGAGGAAGTCACACTTTCTCACAGAAAAGAACTTTGTGGTGTCCTTAGATAGCAAACGTTTCAAGCATAGTCATTTCTAGGAATCTTTGAAAGCTGAAAAGATGGATCGATTATGCTGCGTGTTGAACCTGCCTCCTGTGGGTTTGACACCAACAGACATCACTATCTGGTCCGAGCTGGGGGTGAATGCAGATTACGACCCAATGTGTCACTGAATACTTTCATTTGGGGTGGATATCCTTCTGTCTGTTCTTCCTACTATACCATTGCTGTCCTCACTGTTGTCACATGTAAGCATCACAAACACTCTATAGTGCTTTGAAGCTGTGTGCCTCCTCATTACAGCGCTGAACTTCACAGTGCTCCTCTGTGCTACCTATCAGCTGTTTTAGAGCTCTGACCTGGAATTGGTTCTTAGACTGCGCATGCCTGAATCTCTGTTCCAAACTTGTGTCCACTGAGTTTTTTTAAGCTTACTGCACTCTCTGGGTTTTTCTCTTTGTTCTGGTTGGATTCTTTTCTGTCCTAGAATTCATAGTTTGGTCATTTGTGGCCACCTGGATGCATTGGATGTTGTTCTCCAAACCTCCATGTCATGGGTATCCAAAGAATGTGTGCAGTAAGGTAAAAGGTGAAAGGGCCAGGCCCATAAGTTCTAGACCTGTTCTAAAGTCACACTACGATGGTTCTTTTTCGCAGCATGAAAGGGTAAAGTGGAGGAAAGTTGTTAGGAAACAATCAATTAGCCAATAATCCTTTTGGATACATAATAACCCACGGACATCTACTTCAGGTTAGTTAGTTTTATTACAAAGTCAACAATAACTGAACATAGAGACACCTCAACAAGAGGGTGTCAAGATACAAATGAATTAGCAGGAAGCCAAATCTGCGCATCCAGTTTAGACAGTGCAGCATAAGCAGCACAATTAATTCAAGGAATAAGATACAGAAAATCATGAGGGTTGGTGAGTGAAAAGCATTAACTCTATCCCTACTCTTGCACAAAGGTGACATTCCTACATAAGCATTTTTCAGAAGGAAGGATAAAAAGTGTCAGTGCATGGAGTCTTCCTAAGACGTCTCTCCACCATCAGTAGGTCTAGTAGCATAAAGCTACAAAGCTCGCTCTAAGATGCTCTCTCTCTGAAGGCAGGAAAGAAGTGGGGCTCTATCCCTAATTCTAATAACCACTTATCCAGAGGTAGCGCTCCCATAATGCACCTTGAATCACGCCATCCACTCTAGGAACAGTCCTGAAGGTACTTTTCAACGATGTTGACTGTGTACCTTGCTCGCAACAATTTGTCCTGTGTTGCCAGACCTTCTCCTTTGTGAAGCGTAATTACCTTTCTTTATCGATTCAACCACACAATTGTAATTTCTCTACTTGTCCAACTAGTAAAACAAATACATTATTCTGCCTAAAAGAGTGATTCTTCACCTACAACACAATCTCAGTGAGAAAAAATAGATTCCACAGCACACATGAAATATAAACTGTTAATTCTAAAGCAAGAGTTTTCAGGATCTTGCATTTCAGGCCCACAATTTCAGCCAACATAAGAAAGCATCATGTAAGCTTTACGAATTTACATAAACATCAATACTATTTCAACTAACGCAAATACCTATGCATAAAATATTATCATTAATAAGTACATTTAATACACAAGTAATTGTCAGCTTTACAGCATGAGATCTTCATGTTAATGTTCACTGCTAGATACATTTGTTTTCTAAGTTGATTCTCCAGAATAGACTGATCTAAACAGATGTCGTAGCTAATCTTCTTATAGCGATTGTCCTGCAGTCTTTCCACCCTTTTCTCTCTTTCCCTTAAGGAGTTCTCCACTCGCCTCCCTTAGTGCCACTTATATGCCCTCATCATCCCTACCAAGAAGATAATGATATAGATCACAACAATTATCGGCTTCAAGATGTATTCAAATATTCCTCTTCCTAGGTTTGCAAACCAACTTCCAACTGCGCCAAATTATTTCCCAATCTTATTCTATACTCCTTCAGCTGCCCGATGTTGTATCTCTTGATGTTCATCAGTGATGTTATTAATATATTCCCCCAGATCTTTACTTTTTTTTTTTTTTTTTTTGTCCTCATCTCACCTATAAACTGTTTGCAGGGCATAACTGGTCGGTTTGATGATGGGGCGCCCTCCGACCACCTGCACTTGTTTAGGTTATCCAACCAATCCCCTTATATCGTCCGGGATTTAGGTGTTAATCATAGGACCATGGTTTTTATCGACCCTTAACATCGGCAACCGGGGATCAGCAGAGTCTCAATTCCTGACCCATACGTATAAAGGGTGCCCACAATGTAGGGGGGCCAGAGCTGGTGCTCAAAGATTCTAATCGGGCCATAGCAAGTGCAGATTTTAACCAGTCCTCGATTTTCGGAGGGAGGGGGTCCTTCCATCTTAGACAGATCTCCCTTCGGGCCAACAAAATCAGACATAGTAACAGCCCTCTATCGGATTGAGCCATACTGGCAGTGGACACCTGATCATTAGCAAAGAAAATCAGAGAGCCGTTCAACAGAATGTCAGTTCCAAAGGACATACATAGATATCTGCACACCCCTTCCCAGTATGATCCTAATTTGGGACAATCAAAAAAGATATGTATGTCATTGGCTTTAGGGAGCAAGCACCTGGGACACCTTGGTTCAGGATTGGGGGCGAATTTCGAGATCTTCTCCGGAGTATAGTAGATTCGGTTGGTGACAAAAAAATGATTTTTCTTCAGACTAGCTGATTTGGTGTATTTATAAAGCAGGGTCACGGAGGGTTCCAAAAGGTTCCCGATATCGGCTTCAAATGGAGAATTGTTCCAAGCTGACACCTGTTGGGGAATACCGACATCATCCGCGTTAATCAGTAGCCTATACCATATGGAGATCTCCTTTTTCCGATGCTGAATGTTTTTTAATGCAGCTTCAACCTCTCCATTTCCCCTTAAATTCTCCTTTTCTGTTTCAAACCAGGATTTTAGTTGGATAAACTTAAATCTTGAAAACCCCATACCAATTCTTGCTTTCAATACCTCCCAAGGATGAATGCCATTTTCATCCCCCAACTCAGACCAGTTCTCAACCCCAGCTCTTTTAATTGGAAGGGCCAAACTATCCTGGAGGCAAGGGGGTGTCCCCGGGGAGTCCCAAATTGGTGCCTGATCGGAGTAGTAGCCTATCCCACATCTAGAGCGAATAAAATACCAGACCTCCAAAGCATTTTTGATCACCTTCAGCCTTACTCGCTTAAAAAATTTTGGTGAACCAAACTTGTAGAGAAACCCAACTCTATTTCCACAGCATTCTGAGTTAACCAACTCTCCCAACAGCCTTCCCCAAGAACATGCAGTCGGTTCTACTAGGAGCATCCTAATGGCCTTAAACTGAAAGGCGACCAGATAGCACTGTATATCTGGGAGAGCCAATCCCCCTTTGGCTAGGCGACGTCTTAGTTTTTTCCAGGAGAGCCTAACCCCTTTCTCACCCCAGATAAAACTCCCGATTTTACTTTGCGCCTTCGAGATAAAGTCTTTAGGAAAACCTAGAGGTATTGCATTAAACAGGTAAGTTAATTTCGGGAGGATTGTCATTTTGACTAGATTCACCTTCCCAAAGATGGTCAAAGGGAGGTTCCTCCACCTTGCAAATAACTGATCAATTTCCCTTATTGTTTTTTCTATATTGATAGATGGGATTTTTTCAAGATCTTTTACGATGACAATACCAAGATATTTAAATTTTTTGCTGGTGGCCCCACTCCACTGATCTATGTTCCAGCACATTACCTCCGTCTTCGCGGAGTTAGCTAAATATCCGGAGATTGCCCCAAACTCTTCCAGTAGAGCTCCAACCTTTGGCAGTAATATCTCGGGGTTATCTGAGTAGATAATTATATCGTCCGCATATAATGCGATTTTAGAACGATATTGCTGAGTCTTGAACGGGGTTATAGTCTCATCTAATCTTATAGCCTGTGCGAGAGGTTCAATGTAAAGATCGAACAATAAAGGGGAGATAGGACAGCCCTGCCTAGTCCCTCTTTGAATATTAAAACTAGGGGTAAGTTCGCCGTTAATGAGAATTCTAGCTGACGCATCCTGGTAACACCTTTTCAGAGTGTGTATAAAAATTGGACCAAATCCCATCTCCTCCAGCACCTCCCAAAGATAGGCCCAACATACCCTGTCGAAGGCCTTGGCGGCATCTAACGCGACCACCGCCAAGGGTTCGAGTCTAGAGATCGCCAGATCAATGTTCCCAATGAGTAGCTGGGTTTGTTCCTGAATGTGTCTCCCAGTAATGAACCCTTTCTGATCTGCATTGACCAATCCCGGGGCTAATTTTCCCAATCTCCCTGCCAAAATGCCCATGAAGATTTTATAATCTGCATTTAGCAGGGAGATTGGGCGATAAGAATCCGCTCTAGCTGGATCCTTCCCTGGCTTAAGGATCAGAACAATGATAGCCTCCCTCCATGAATTAGGGACAAGGCCTGTTGGGCTGTAAATTGAATGGAACAAGGAACCCAGAACCGGAATGACTTCCTCGGAGAGGGATTTATACACTTCATTTGGGAGGGCATCAATACCGGAGGCTTTACCATTTTTGGAGATCTTTATTTGGGTTCTTATTTCCTGCAACGTGATTGGGGAATCAAGGAGGTCTTTATTAGCCTGTGTTAGCGTGGGGAGGGATTTTGAGCTTAGCCACCCGCGAATTTGTTGTTTGGAGGGGGATAAATTCTCCCCGTAAAGATCTGCAAATAGAGAAAGTATGGTGTTTTGGATGTCACCGGCATCTGTGGATCTATCCCCTCGGTTATTTATCACCAGCTCGGCTATATCATTCTTCGAGCGTTCGGATCTCGCTTTCCACGCCAAAAGAGCCCCAGCCCTCTCTCCATACTCATAATTCTCCATTTTACTCCTTTCCCATTGCTTCTTACACTTCTCTTCTAAAATACCCCTGTATCTTTGTCTTGCTTGTTCAAGTTCAAGATTTATCTGCAACACCCCTTGTCCGTCTGAGATCTTTACTTTTATCAGGGATATAAGTACAACACTGTTGGACCTTCAGCATCCGACAGACTCCGCCATCTTTTACAAGTAACACATTGAATGCAAGCCGGTTCTGCATCACCATTGCCCTTTTCAAGACCATCTCCACATCTATGAGTAGCAAAGACTGAGCTGTGTTAACAGATAATGTATCCACTCTGGTAGACAGCCTTCTAATCTTGATGTCATTCAATACCACTCCCAGACTAGGTATCATCACTCCAAATATATCTCCCAAAACCTCACCAGCACTGAGTCCACCATTTTACCAGGTAGTGGCAGAGGTCTTTTGAAGCCTGTGCAGACACTGCTTTGACCTGATGAGACACAGAATGAACCACATTAGCCATTCCTTTACAGACACACTGCTCTCGCAATCACTCGAAACCTTGGATTGAACCAAGTCTGTCTGAACAATCTCACCATCGCATCACTGCCTATATGAGCTGCTCCATGAATTTAGGAAACACAAGGAGATGATGGACGGAGTGCTGAAGCTTTTCAGATACTCACCCTCAGCCACAGATCTGGGTTGAATCCATCATCTTTTTTAGCTCACTTCACCACCTCAGTTCAGACACAGCTATATGCAAATCAGTTTTGAACCTGTGCCTCATGTGAACAGTCCAGCCTGAAATGCAAAACCATGTCTTCCCTGAACCTGAAACAAGCATCCTGGGACCGGTTTCGTGATAACACCCCTTATCAGCCAGGCTAACTTAAATCAAGTGGTAAAGTGAGCAAGGGACCCACGTCTGGGCATACCCTGCCAACTTAGCGCTGCCTTCTCATGATCTCTTTTAGTATGCCCTGCGCAATCATGGAGTCAATTACAGGTGTAATCCCTACACTGTTTCCAGAGTCAAGTTGTACGAGGCATTCTCTGAAACTCTGCATTTGGCTGGACCTGTATGTGGACTGGCTCGACTCCTCAAATCATTCCGATCTCCTCCCCTGAGAAGTCCCATACCACCGGAGAGACGGTGTCTCTCAGATCTAGCAGCTTGTCTTCCACTGACAGTAAAGGGAACATGCCTGTGTAGTGATTCACTATTGCCAATTTGATAGCAATATCCTCATAATTAGTCTCCAATTTGAGTCACTTTGGTGTGTAGTAGATGGTACAGTTCAATTTTCACAAAAGGTCATGCACTAGCAAACAGTACTCAAATCACACACCACGAACTGATGGTAATCCTGAAAGGTTCCGATCTTCACCGGCACCTCTTCTGTCAAAGGGTTTGTCATTCTCTTATTAGAGACTCCAACAACTTGGATTGATTTTCCTGAGAGGGGCAGATTGGGGGCTAATGCAGATCACTCAGTTGAACTGTGGCACCAGTATCAATCAAGAATGTAACGGGATGACCACCTACATCTGGTTCTACGTATGGGTCACTCTGGTCTACCTCTAAGACTGCGCCAAGTGTATAGACTTCCTCCCCCCACAAGCACCGTCATAAGGACGGGTCCGGATCAAATCTGTCCAGAGCTTTCATCAAGGGCATAAGTTTGGTTGCCCTGCGAGATTCTCAGAGGTTGGGGCACTTACCCTAACTGGTTCTGACTCCCTCCTGCATTAAGCGATCTTGGCCTAGCTACTGTCGGTAACTTACTTACTCAACCTGCACAAGTTTTCCTTCCTGCACTTGGTTCACAGGATAAAGGCGACACTCACCCTTTCAATGCCCAATCTTGGGCCAAAAATGACAGGCAGTAGTTTAGTTCAGAGTTGCAACATCTATCCCTGTCTTCGGATCTATGGGGATGCCTCTTCCTCATCCCTGACCCTGCGACTGATATTAACTGGACACCTCTTGGAACGTTCCCTTGGGCACGAGCTACAGTTTCAATCATTCCCTGCACCTGTTCTTCCCTTTGGGCATTTCGCATTTGAACCAGCAACAATTTCTCCTTTATACCCCAATATTTAAAGTCCACCTATTCACTGTAGTACCTGTTATACCGTAGGATTTCATCCACAGATTTATTTTGCCAACACATTAGATGTTGTTGGATCATGAGGCTGATCTCCGGCCTCAATTTAGTCACACATTTGGATACAAATTGTTCCATGTCTTTAGGGTTAAGCATATCTAACCCATTGTAATGCTTAAAGGCTTGCAACAGCCTCTCGTAGTAAGAATGTACTGACTCTTTAGGTTCCTGGGTTGTTTGATCTATCTTAACCCAATCGATGTCTTGAGGGGCTATTTTGGCCTGCAACCATGTGTTCACCTGATCGTACTTCTTCATAACCAATGGCGAAGGTCCATAAGTTACTGGATCCTTCTCTGGCTCAGCAACAGGCCACTCAATAGTTATCTTATAAGCAGACCATAGATCACTAGGAACAACAATTTCGAACAAGGTGTTTAAGTCAATCCACAACACTTTTGAGATCTTGACGAAATGATTAACTTGCTTGTACCACTCAGCAGGTTTGTCCCTCAACCTGGGAAAATCATTTGTGAACACGGCAAGGTCACCCCCACTCCAGGGGACATGCACATACCCTCCTTTAGGCACCTCCTGTAACGGATATGCCTCTACTCCCTGCATTCCCCCTCCTGGAGGTGGTGTCTCTCCTGTCACCTTACTTATGCTCTTCTTGTTTGACCACCTTTCCTCCCACCAATATGCTCCAGGCCCTTATTCCCATTACCAACTCTCGAATGTGCGTCTTCAACCCTGTCACTCTCTTTTCTTGTAGCTCCTGGTCACTGTAAGTAAGCCTGTGATTTCCCTATAAGCTCTTTGTTTGATACAAGTCAAATCTATTCCTCTGAGCCAACTCTGACAACTCCTCATGTGCTTGTCTTGCCCTTCGGGTGACATCCTTAGCTACAAACAACAAAACATCTGGCTCACAAGTCTCTATTCTGTCTCAAGGTAGATTACCACTGATAATCTTGTCTACATTAGCCTTCAGCCTCACCACATCTACCTGCTTCGTCTTCACTGCAGCTTTGATGGTACCCTGACACGACGTACTACCCTTACTCTTCTTACTGTTAGTAGGGTCTCTCAACCAGGACTCCAAAGCCGCAACATCTGGAACATGCTGGTTTTCAGAGGTCTCTGACTTGTGCTTGCTTATAGAGTTGCACCACTTGGTCCTCTCATAGGAGTTTCCCACATTCTCAAATCTGAACTGGTGATTACCATGTACATAGACCATATAGTACTGGAAGCAATGCGTACTCTGGAAGGGTCAGCAGTAGTCGCTAAAGGGGTACTAGACTCCACAGGCACTAAGGAATGGCAATTCCCATTCGTGCTCCCTGTCCTTCCGAATCCTGTCTCCTCCCCATGTATTGGCTGTCTCTGACCAAGGATACCCACTGAGCCTGGGTCGTAAAAAGGAACAACAGGACCAAGCTAATCTGTACTGTAAGAGTGTCTGGCAACTGTGAAGCAGCATAGCACTATTCTGTTCCATACCTCCCAAGGTGGACACTCCTGTCCCCCCTAATCCTGCTGAGATCGTTCCCACGACCCCTGGATCAGGACCCACTCAAGCTACTATACTTCCTACACTCTCAGCACTTTCCGAGCTTCGCCCCCATCAACTGATTGTGGACTGTAAGAATGAGAGCGCGCTCGGCTAACTCCCATTTGTCCTTTTACTCCTATCTGGTGGCTCTCCATCTCCTACCAGTACTGGGTACAACCTTTCTCCGTCAATGATATCCACTCTCCATGGTTTAAGCTTCGCATCCCACTGTGCATCCTGATATGCCCTTACACTTTTCCTCATTCCTCCTTGATATTTGTCCCTCTGCTTAGCATAAGCTGCAAGCATCCATGCTTCTAACGCTTCAAAATATGTTGGTCTAGGCAAAGGTTGCAGCGCAAACATTGCTCCCCTGAGCTAATTCAATAGATCCAACCGAAATGTACCAATTCACCCTCCTTTTCAGTGATCTTATGCTAATTTTCAAACCAAATTATAGTGTGCAGCACAACTTTCATCACCATATAGTGTGCTGGAATATTCTCGGGTGGCGCCTCTTCGCTCACTCGAGTGACAACCCCTTCATCAACCCGAAAAAGATCCTGCAACACCCTAAAATATTGCAACGCTCCAAAATGCACTTTTTGTTCAATAGATTATGATGGAACAATCTTTTTTAACCACCACTTCCCGATGACTACCGACCAATCCCAACGCGGCGTCACACCAACCGAGCTATTACAGCGTGGTGCACTCTGACGTCACTCTCACTCCTTGCAGCGGCTCACCCTAATTCACAATTTCTCCGTACGCATTCACTCGCACAGTCATCTAACCTCTGTAATTGTCTGCCATCAAAAAGTAGTGATAGAATTCAACCACTCAAAAACATTCATGTTCGATGACCCTCAACAAGCGTTGATCACCCGAATCAGTATAGTTAACCCCTGTACACAAAGTTCACTAGACAATTCCCGTACGTCCCATTCACACAAAGCTCTCTGTCTTAGGTGGAACGGCAGATGATGTCTCACGATAATTCTATGGCAGGACCGGAGGCTCCGATTACGCTTTTCCTTTCTCCGCTTTATTATTATGTAAAACTCACAGCAGCCAGAAAAGCAGAACAAGAGTGAACTTATAACCAGAAATAGGAAAAAACATCCTTTGGTCACCAGAAAACAACTCGAAAAGTTCATTGCGTAAAACATCAACTCCCATCAGTCCGAGGGATAACCCAGCGTCCAAGTCCTTTCACGCTGTCCATGACCCCTAGAAAGCTCCTCCATTCCGTGAAGCCCTCCTCTTTCTTCGCTGCTGGGCAGCCAGTTAAGTCCCTTACTTGTTTCTCTGGGGATTTGTTATGTTTCTGTGTGCTTTGACGCTTTGGTGGTTATAAATTAGGGGCTCGCTTGTGTTTTTAGATGCGGTGTATTGGTTTTTCCTTCCACAGAGTCCCTTTACGGCCGCGGGAGCGTTTCTTTCGCTCCTTTCGCGGCCGTCCCACCTGCGGCGGCCATTGCTGGCCGCTAGGGGGAGCCCGTGCGTCTCGTTGCTCTCAGCGCGGCTGTCTCTTCAAAGGGAGCCGCTGCGAGAGAGCCGAGTCCGCCGGAGCCTGTCCCCCTGCCGCCTCACCAAGACGCCCTTCGGGGTCAGTATTGTCCCGAATTTTTCAACATTATACGCCCGCGAGGGTCCGTATTTATAAGCGGAGGTCTCCGAGCCCCGTTATCGCCTGAGGGCAAGTTTTGGCACTTTTGGTTGTCAGCGCGCTGGGTGGCGGTGTGGCCTTGTCAGGTGCTGAGGGCCGGCGCGCTTGGGGTGTGTGTGCCACCCACAGCGGCTAAGCCGCACTTAAATCCTTGCAGTTCCTTCGATCTGCCCAAATTCGTCCTGGCGCTGCCAGTACACGTCTGCCCTGCTAAACACTTTGTCTGTTGGTCCCAGCCTGCACTGTTGCTTACCTGTTACGAAGTTCCCAGCTTCTAAGGTTACGGCATTGCCTTAAAGTATCTGGAAGCAGTATGGAGCAAGGGAACTATTATGAGGAGGAAGAGGGGACGCAGTACTTACCTCTGGACGACGATTTCTATGAAGCGGTAGATAGTTCTATCTTTAGGTGTGTTAGTGAGGTGGTAGCCCCAATGGAAGAACGCCTGTCTAACCGCATAGTGGCGGAATGCGCTAGGTTGGCGCAGGCCTATCGGGGGGATCCTTCTCCTGTACCAGGTCCTTTACCTGAGGAGGTTGGGCCGTCCCCCAAGAAAGTATGTAGGGAGGGCACCATGGAGGAGTCGCAGGGAGTGGACAAGGACGCCTTTGAACGCTTGAGGCAGGCTTTCTTGGCTAAATCCGGTCCACCACCTTCGGCGCCTCCTCCACCGCCGGTGCCCGCAGTTCCCACCGCCCCCCCTCGCCATCCCAGACTGGGGGTTCCCCGGCGGATACCGATGATGAGGAGGGGTCTTCGCGTTCTTGGCGTCCGGCCAGTTCCAAGGGCGCATTGCCCCAGGATGATACGGGTATGCTGGATCCGGATGAGATCATGCATCCGCGCTCCGCAGCCTGGGCTCCGGGGGACAAGGTGGCCAAGTTCGTGGCGGGACGCCTCCGCAAGCCTCTAGAGAAGGAAGCACGGGGATGTCTCAGAGCGGAGTGTCCGTGCCCCACTTTGGAGGGTAAGGTAGCCCTTACGCCAGAGTTAGACTCGAAGATGGCTACCTTTCTAGCTAAATATGTGAAGGACCCCCGCAAGGGTATAGACCGATCCTGGCGATCGTGCCAGGATAAGCTTCTGGATGCCATAGGTCCTATGACCAAGATTCTTGATATGGCGGAGGAGGCAAAAGTCACGGGCTCTAATATTTCCCCCGAGGTGCTTTCCAACTGGGCGCAAAGGGCGATAATCTTTATGGGAAATGCAAATTGCGCCCTCTCAACGGAACGCCGCCGTTCATTACTGATCAAACTCGACCCAAAACTGGGCGATTTGGCATCTTCCGAGGCAGGCGCGGTGGCTCAAGGGGGCCTCTTTGGGGATCCCTTTGTGAAAGAATTGGGAAAATTCGTGGCCACTTTCACCTCCTTAGATAAGGCCCAATCCAACATTAAAAGAGTTTTCCAAACTCGTTTTTCCCAAGGGGCCGGTCGCGGTCAGCAGACTAGTAACAGGGGACAAGGCTCCGGGCGAGGGCAGTACAACTCCTCGGCCAACTACAACAACTTCTACCCTACCAGAGGTCAATGCTTCCGGGGCCGTGGTGGCTTTAAGAACAATTCCGGCGGAGGCCAATCAAGCGGTGAGTGTCATGCAAGCGGAGCACGTGCGTATAGGGGGCCGTTTGGCGGCCTTTCAGGACGCTTGGGCGCAGCTTACGGCGGATGCTTGGGTCTTGCAGACTGTAAAGGGATTTCACGTAGAATTTTACGACTTGCCCGTTCAGACGGAATTTCCACGTCCCATTGTTTTTTCCGCCCCCGATGCGCAGCTGATCGACGAGGAGGTATCCGCCCTGCTCGGGAAGGGAGCCATCTGTCGATCAGCTCTGCACCCACACGGTTTCCTCAGCAATATTCTTTTGGTCGAGAAGACCGATGGGGGGCGGCGTCCGGTGATCAACCTCAAGGAGTTCAACGGGTGGTTGGTCTACCGGCATTTCAAAATGGAAGGGATCCACCTTCTTCGAGATGTACTCCTGCCGCACGATTGGATGGTAAGGCTAGACCTCAAAGATGCGTATCTGGTAGTTCCGGTCCATCCTCCCCATCGCAGATTTCTCCAGTTTCTCTGGCGGGGCCAGGTGTACGAGTTCACTGCCCTTCCGTTCGGGCTTTCTTCCGCACCTTGGTGCTTCACAAGGTGCTTCATCCTGTGATAGAGTTTTTGAGGGGGCAAGGAATCAGGATGATTGTATACTTAGACGACATCCTTCTCATGGCGCAGTGCCCCCTGAGGCTGACGGCTCAATTGCAGCAGACGGTTTCCCTCTTGGAGAGCCTGGGGTTTGTCATCAATGGGACGAAGTCGGTCCTAACACCAACGCGCAGTCTGGTCTTTCTCGGTTTCGTCGTGGATTCCGTTCAGGCCTCCTTGAGCCTCCCATCTCGCAAGATGGCCAAAATCCGCCATACTTTGCGGCAGACCATCTCCAGACCCCAAACCTCTCTCCGTCAGATTGCCCGGGTAGTAGGACTTCTTTCCTCCTCCATCCAGGCAATCTTTCCGGGACCCCTTCATTACCGGGCATTGCAGCGCCTGAAGGCGCATCATCTCAGAAGGGGGCTTTCATACGACCAGGCAGTCCCCCTGTCGGAGGAGGCCAAAGAGGAAATGTCATGGTGGTTGACACACATGGAGGCCTGGAACGGCCGTGCAATCTTCGGCTCGGCACCGGATTTGGTCATAGAATCGGACGCAAGCAGGTCAGGATGGGGTGCCCGGTGCGGAGATTTTTCTACAGGCGGCGTCTGGTCGTCAGAGGAGCAGAAGTTGCATATCAACGCTTTGGAGCTTTTGGCGGGTTCGTTCGCTGTCCGTTGTTGGACCAAGCGCCAAGCGACCGCGTGTGTGCTTTTGAAGATGGACAACGTTTCAGCGGTCCGTTATGTCAACTGACTGGGAGGTCCCCGGTCCCGGGCCTTGGCGCATCTCGCGAAGGAATTTTGGGAGTATTGCTTGGCACACCAAATTTCGGTGACGGCGGAGTACCTGCCGGGCCAGGCCAACCAGGTGGCAGATTGGCATTCCAGGCATCTGAGGGACTCCAGCCTATGGCAGCTGGATGTCCTGGTCTTTCAGTGGTTGGACGGCCTCTGGGGTCCGTTCTCGGTGGATCTTTTTGCGTCTCGCCTCGACCACCAGCTCCCACGCTTCTTCAGTTGGAGGCCCGATCCGCTAGCGGAGGCCACGGACGCGTTTCTCCAGGATTGGAGCCACGAGAACGGTTATGCCTTCCCACCGTTTTCGATGGTGAGACAAACGGCAACCCGGGTCCGGCTCCTGGAAGCGGATTTAGTGGTGGTGACGCCTTGTTGGAGGTCTCAAGTTTGGTTTCCAGTTCTTCTGGAACTTTCTTGGGATTCTCCAAACCTACTCCCCCCGCTTCCTCATCTTCTTCTGAATCCGCAAGGGGAGCAGCACCACCTCATTCGCCAAGGATCTCTCCGCCTCATGGCATGGAGGCTTTCAGGAGACGCTGGTCGCTCCCAGGCCTTTCGGGATCGGCTCAAGGTCTCTTGTCAAGGGCCTGGGCCGACAGTACTTCTAAACGCTATCGGTCCGCATGGACTAAGTGGATACGTTGGTGTCTTCGACGGGGTCTTGATCCCATGGTCGCAGGCGTCGTTCCCATGTTGAATTTTCTGGCTGAATTGGCCACGGAGGGTCTGGCTTACCGCTCTATTAACGCGGTTCGCTCGGCGATTTCTGCAGCTCATTATCCGGTGGACGGAGCCCCGATCGGGGAGCACCCGTTTGTTTGTCGCCTCTTGCGGGGTATCCGTCTGTCTCTTCCCCCGGAACCGCGCTACTCGGTCCTCTGGGACGTCAATTTGGTCTTGAATCTTTTCTTATCCTGGCAGCGGAATAAGTATCTTTCATTGAAGGAACTCTCCGGTAAGCTAGCCATGTTGTTATGTCTAGTTTCCTGTCGCCGGGTTCCTGACGTCCGGGCGTTGGACGTTACGGCACGAACCTTCTCCCCGGAAGGGGTTACTTTTACGTTGGGTCGATGTACCAAATCGGATTCAAGGACTATCTCTTATCCGGCTTTTACGGATGCGCCCAAACTGTGTGTGGTAAATTGTCTAAAGACGTATGAGGACATGACTCTTGAATTACGCCCTCCGGGCGAAAGGCAACTTCTTATTGCCTTGAGAAAACCGCACAAAGCTGTCTCCTCGCCCACGATAGCCAGGTGGGTGCGGTGGGTCATGCAAGAGGCGGGTATTGATACTAAGCAGTTTGGAGCGCATTCGGCCAGAGGCGCGATGGCGTCTAAGGCGTTTTCTTTGGGAGCTCGCTTGGAGGATCTTATGCGAGCGGCAGATTGGTCTTCCGATTCCACCTTCAAGAGGTTTTATTTTAAACCGGTGGTAGATGTGGCTCAGTTGGTGGTAAGTAAGCTTTGAACTAGCATAATCGGAGCCTCCGGTCCTGCCATAGAATCGAAATTTGCCTAGCAGGGTAACGGTAAGTTTCAATTCTATTAAGGACACGGAGGCGAGGATTATCCCTCCCGTTGCACGATGGTGCGAACCCCCCCGTTCTGCTGTAAGTAATCCAGTTTCCAGTTTTTCACTCAGCTGTTGATTTGCCGCTTTGTGACCTTGTTATGAGATGTTGTGTTGCCGGCTGGGCCGCGTAACCAGTAGTAAAGTCTCGTGTTTCTTTACATGCAGGGAATGATGGAGCTAAACAAGATCAGTGATGTCCAGGCGTGAATTGCGCGAAGAAAGAGGAGGGCTTCACGGAATGGAGGAGCTTTCTAGGGGTCATGGACAGCGTGAAAGGACTTGGACGCTGGGTTATCCCTCGGACTGATGGGAGTTGATGTTTTACGCAATGAACTTTTCGAGTTGTTTTCTGGTGACCAAAGGATGTTTTTTCCTATTTCTGGTTATAAGTTCACTCTTGTTCTGCTTTTCTGGCTGCTGTGAGTTTTACATAATAATAAAGCGGAGAAAGGAAAAGCATAATCCTCGCCTCCGTGTCCTTAATAGAATTGAAACTTACCGTTACCCTGCTAGGCAAATTTCGATTCCTCAATTATTCCGTTAGACAATCACAATCTCTCTGTCTTCTGCACCTTTTTAATATCTCGGAATCTTAGGCCACTTTGGGACCTGCAACTCAAATCTCAATCCTTGGACCACGTTCAGCCCAAAATCACATTCACTCGACTCTCACTCCGACTCTGCAAGATATCATACAATCAAATAATTTGCGCAATCTAACACTCTGCATAAGCCCTATTAATACTCACTCCTACTTCCGGAGCTGATCTCGCCGCACCAACAAACCTCGTTGGTCTCCACCAAATTCCATCGTCTTTCGTTCTCGATCATTGGACTTTGGCTCGGGGCTTTGGGGTTCTAGGTTCCCCTTATGCTAGGCTACTTCTAGATTCTCCCCTTACTTCACATGTGAACCATTCTACTCTGCAACCAACTGAAAGGGCCGGGCCTATAAGTTCTAGATCTGTTCTAAAGTCACACTCTGATGATTCTTTTTCACAGCATGAAAGTGTGAAGGGGAAGAAAGTCATTAGGAAACAATCAATTAGCCAATAATCATCTTGGGTACACAACACACAGACAACCACTTCAGGTTAGTTAGTTTTATTACATAGCCAAAAATAACTGAACAGAGAGACATCTTTACACGAGGGTTTAGAAATGCAAAGGAATTAGCATGAAGCCAAATCTGTGCGTCCAGTTTAGATGGTGCAGCATAAACAACACAATTAATTCTAGGAGTAGGAAACAGAAAATCAGGCAGCATGGGTCTAAATTTCCCCGCATCGAGGGTTGGTGAGTGAAAAGCATTAAATCTATCCCTACTCTAGCACTTAGGTGACATTCCTACATAGGCATTTTTCAGAAGGAAGGCTAAAAGGTGTCAATGCTTGAAGTCTTCCTAAGAAGTCTCTCCACCATCAGTGGGTCAAGTAGCATAAGGCTACAGAGCTTGCTTCAAGATGCTCTCTCTCTCTGAAGGCAAGAAAGAAGTAGGGCTCTATCCCTTATTCCAACAACCAGTTATCCACAGGTAGCACTCCTATGATGCAATTTGAATCATGCCATCCACTCTGGATACAGCCCTGAAGGTACTTTTCCACAATGCCCACTGTACCTTGCTCGCAACAAATTGTCTATGGTTCCTAGACCTTCTCCTGTGTAAAATGTAATGACCTTCCTTTATTGATTCAAGCCACACAATTGTAACTTCTTCTCTCCTTGCCTAACTAGTAAACCAAAGACATTATTCTCCCTAAAAGAGAGCTTCTTCACCTGCAATACAAAACATGAGAAAGAAGAGATTCCACAGCACACATGACATTTAAACTGTTAATTCTAAAGTGAGAGTTTTCAGGAACTTGCATTTCAGGCCTACAATTTCAGCTAACAAAGAAAACATCATGTAAGCTTTACAAATTCATAGAAACATCAATGCAATTTCTACTAACGCATTCACTTTATTAATAAGTACATTTAATACGCAAGTAGTTGTGAGCTTTACAGTACAAGTTCTTCATGTTAATGTTCACTGCTAGTTACATTCATTTTCTGTGTTGATTCTCCACAACATGTATCAATGACTTAAAATACATCACGTAGTCATGTTATTACATTTCACAATTCTAGCACTTCATGTTAATGCAGTAGATGATTGTATGTGGGTGCGCTCTACACGTGATTATGATGCACCCCTACAAATGAAATGAGATTTCCACTCTATCAAAAGAGAATGATATTCTGGGAGAAGCATTCAGGGACATCTATGTTATTTACTATACATTGTAATTACTGTGTACTGTTTGTGGCTCTTGCTTTGGGAAGATGGCCGCTCTGATGAATAAGGCTGTATCTCTGTCACTAACTGGTCATACGTAATGACGTAAATCTTTTAAATAGAAAATGTTTATGGGCTGTTTTTTCTCTCCCACACAATTTCCTGGCCACCCAGCTGTTCTTTAACGGAACTTTATTAGACTATATTGTTTAAAATGGTCAGAAACGTAGTGAGGCGACATCAACATTGCCTATCAAAAAATGTTTTGGGCCCTTGCCTGTCGCGGGTACTTGGGCCTGCCACACAAGTGAGGCACCATTTTTATCGGGAGACCTGGGGGAATGCTGGGTGGTGGGAAATTTGTGAGAGCCCGGTGATGCCACAACTTTCCCACACAAAAATGTGTGAAAAAAGTGATTTTTTCAGCTACAATTGAGGTTTGCAGGGGATTCTGGGTAAGAAAACGTTGGGGGATCCACGCAAGCCATACCTCCCTGGAAGCCCCTGGGTGTCTAGTTTTCAGAAATGTGTGGGTTTGGTAGGTTTCTCTAGCTGGCCACCGAGCACGGGGCCAAAAACCCAGGTGACCCCCCTTGCAAAACCAGGTGGTTTTGAGATAGGCAATTTTGATGTCGCCTCACTACGTTTTGGGCCCGTGCCTGTTGCGGGTACTTGGGCCTCCCACACAAGTGAGGCACCATTTTTATTGGGAGACCTGGGAGAACGCTGGGTGGTGGGAAATTTGTGTGAGCCCGGTGATGCTACAACTTTCCCACACAACAATGTGTGAAAAAAGTGATTTTTTGAGCTAAAATTGAGGTTTGCAGGGGATTCTGGGTAAGGAAATGTTGGAGGATCCACGCAGCCATACCTCCCTAGAAGCCCCCGGATGTCTAGTTTTCAGAAATGTGTGGGTTTGGTAGGTTTCCCTAAATGGCCGCCGAGCACGGGGCCAAAAACCCAGGTGAACCCCTTGCAAAATCAGGTGGTTTTGAGAAAGGCAATTTTGATGTCGCCTCACTACGTTTTGGGCCCTTGCCTGTCGCGGGTACTTGGGCCTCCCACACAAGTGAGGCACCATTTTTATTGGGAGACCTGGGGGAACACTGGGTGGTGGAAAATTTGTGTGAGCCCGGTGATGCCCCAACTTTCCCACACAAAAATGTGTGAAAAAAGTCATTTTTTCAGCTAACATTGAGGTTTGCAGGGGATTCTGGGTAAGGAAACGTTGGGGGATCCACGCAACCCATACCTCCCTGGAAGCCCCCGGGTGTCTAGTTTTCAGAAATGTGTGGGTTTGGTAGGTTTCCCTAGGTGACGGCAGAGCTAGGGTTCAGAAATTACAGCTAGGCACTTTGCCAAAAAAGGGTCATTTTTCACTGCGAAATTGAGGTGTGACCACGTTACGTTTTGCGCCGTTTCCTGTCGCGGGCACGAGGCCAACCCACACAAGTGAGGTACCATTTTTCTCGTAAGACTATGGGGAACGCGAAGTGGGTGGAAATTTGTGGATCCATGCAGATTCCAGAACTTTCCACCACAGAAATGGCGGGGAAATGGGGTTTTTTGACAATTGTTTAGGTTTGCAAGGGATTCTGGGTAACAGACCCTGGTGGGAGGCAGTCAAGTCACCTCATCCTTGATTCCCCTGGGTGTCTAGTTTTCAAAAATGTAAAGGTTTGCAAGGTTTCCAAAGGTGCCGGCAGAGCTAGGGTTCAAAAACTACAGCTAGGCACTTGCCAAAATAGGGTCATTTTTCACTACGAAATTGAGCTGTGACCACGTTGCGTTTTGCACTGTTTCCTGTCGCGGGCACTAGGCCGACCCACACAAGTGAGGTACCATTTTTCTCGGAAGACTTTGAGGAACGCGGGATGGGTGGAAATTAGTGGATCCACGCAGATTCCAGAACTTTCCACCACAGAAATGTGGGGAAAATGTGTTTTTTTCTGACAATTTTTTAGGTTTGCAAGGGATTCTGAGTAACAAAACATGGTGGGAGGCAGTCAAGTCTCCCCATCCTGGATTCCCCTGGGTGTCTAGTTTTCAAAAATATATAGGTTTGCTAGGTTTCCCTAGGTGCCGGCAGAGCTAAGGTTCAAAAACTACAGCTAGGCACTTTGCCAAAAAAGGGTCATGTTTCCCTGCGAAATTGAGGTGTGACCACGTTGCGTTTTGCACCGTTTCCTGTCGCGGGCACTAGGCCGACCCACACAAGTGAGGTACCATTTTTCTCGGAAGACTTTGAGGAACGCGGGATGGGTGGAAATTAGTGGATCCACGCAGATTCCAGAACTTTCGACCACAGAAATGTGGGGAAAATGTGTTTTTTCTGATAATTTTTTAGGCTTGCAAGGGATTGTGGGTAACAGAACCTGGTGGGAGGCAGCTAAGTCACTCCATCCTGGATTTCCCTGGATGTCTAGTTTTTAAAAATGTATAGGTTTGCTAGGTTTCCCTAGGTCCTGGCAGACCTATGGTTCAAAAACGACAGCTAGGCACTTTGCCAAAAAAGGGTCATTTTTCACTGCGAAATTGAGGTGTGACCACGTTGCGTTTTGCGCCGTTTCCTGTCACGCACACTAGGCCGACCCACACAAGTGAGGTAGCATTTTTCTCGTAAGACTTTGGGGGATGCGGGGTGGGTGGAAATTTGTGGATCCACACAGATTCCAGACCTTTCCACCACAGAAATGTGGGGAAACTATGTTTTTTTTGACAATTTTTTAGGTTCCCTAGGTGCTGGCAGAGCTAGTGTTCAAAAACTACAGCTAGATACTTCACAAAAAAAGGGTAAATTTTCATTGTGAAAATATGGTGTGTTCACGTTGGGTTTTGAGCCATTTCCTGTCGTGGGCACTATGCTTACCCACACAAGTGAGGTATCATTTTTATCGGGAGACGTAGGGTAATTCAGTTTTGTAAAGCAACTGTTATTACCTATTGATTTTTGATGCATTTCTGCCTTCCAAATGAAAGACATTGTGTAAAAAAAAAGTCATTTTGAAAAATGACCGATAATTCTCATGCTAGTATGAGTATTCCCAATTTCGAAAATGTGCAAATATGTACTGTTTCTAAACTCTATAATTTGTTCCCATTTCAGAAATACATAGGTGTCTTCCATACCGATTTTTCCATGTATACATTTTCCTACAATAATTGCTATATATCCGGAACATAATAAAAAACCATTGCAAATTGCTGCTCAGTTTTTGACTCTGGGTTCGTCGGGTTCTTGGTGAACCTACAAGTCCTATATATCCCCACAACCAGGAAGGTCCAGCGGATGTAACGGTATATTGCTTTCAAAGAGCTGACATGATTAGAAGAAGTTACAGGTGAAAACATTGACACAAAAGGCTGTTTTTTTCAACTAATTTTCAATTTTTCCTATATTTAACTGTCAGTTTCTATAAAGACACATTGATGGATCTACACAAATGGCCCCTTGCTGAATTCAGAATTGTGTCTACTTTAACAAAATGTATAGCTTTTCAGGATCCATTATGGCTTTCACACCCATTTCTACCATTAACTGGAAGGAGGTTGAAAGCACAAAAAATAGCAAAAATAGGCTATGTCCCAGAAAAATGCCAAAACTGTGTAAAAAATGTCAAAAGTCTGTCATTCCCTAAAAGCTGGGAAAATTGTGATTTCAGCCCCACAAACCCTTTTTTGAAACCATTTGCAGAGAAAAACACAGACACTTTAATTTGCAGCCCATTTTTCCCGTTTTTCCCCAAAAAAACTACATTTTGCTGTATTTTGGCTAATTTCTGGGACCCTTCCAGGGGAATCCACAAACCCTTTAGAATCCCCATGATGTTGGAAGAAAAGGACGCGAATTTGGCGTGGATACCTTATGTGGTCAAAAAGTTACAGGGGCCTAAGCGCGCACTACCCTAAATAGCCCAAAAAGGGCTTAGCACAGGGGGGGGGGGAAAGGCCTAGCAGCGAAGGGGTTAAATGCACCAGTTTGTTGACAGTCGGCAACCTGACAAAGGTGTGCAAACATCGAAACACATTGATGTTAGTTCGTATGCTACGGAAATAAACACGGAATAACAACAACACTGCCTGGAGTGCTGAGGCTTTCTTTACGAAGATTGAGCTGAATTTATCATTTGACAGCACTCGGCGTAGCGCTGAACTCTGATACCACCACAACGCCAATACCCCTTAAGGTATATATATATAAATGTATATTAGCTTCTGGTGATAGACAGTAAGTAGTTATAGTTAGGACCAAAGTTTCTGTAGGAAAAGCGATTTTTGTATTGACAATAACATTGGCAATGCTTGAAGAATCTTCACGAAATTTTCACAAAACCTCCCTTTTCTGGTTTAGCTGCTATGCAGAAAGTTCCAGGATGATACAGCCTGGACCGCTGAACGGAATTATACCAAATTTGTCAGAAAGCTAGATGTTGGTTCAGAAAGCGTCCTTTTTGTAATTTGGTGTAAATCCGTTCAGTAGTTTCAGAGATATTTAGGTTGTAAAAAATATAGATATCTGGGACACCAAAGTCCTACTGAAATTTGATTGGCTACCAACACTTCAACCAGGAAGTGTTGACAACCTTCTTGGGACCAATATACATGATAGCACCCTGGTGAATAGCAGGTTTTGGGGATCGCAAAAAGGAGAACGTATAAAGGATGATAATCAGTGAAGGCTCCTCCGCTACAACAGAGGAACGTTGCCCCACTGCGTTCTAGCAGTGCAAAGCACGAAACATAAAATGATAATAACTTTGCGTTATCATCATTTTATGCTTCGTGTTTTCGGGCGGGCAGGTGGGAGACGCTGCTCTGCTCTCGGAGCAGGGCAGGGAAGGAGTGGTTTGCCCACTCCTAAGTGTGCAAGGACTGTTTGGTCGGCTCTCTCGGGCCGCCCAAACCAGTCATGTGCACTTTCCCTGTTCTCCATGCAGGCTGGATTACAGCCTACATGGAGAACATGCCCACCCCTCCGTGTCAGGGCACTCAGACCAATCACAGCACTGCATTGCAGCGTTGTCATTGGTCAGGGGGGCCTGGATGCTTACCAATCACAACACTGCATTGCAGGGTTGTGATTGCTCAGTGGGGCCCGGCTGTGCTACCTGTTCCAAGACGAGGAGAGCAGGAGCAGAGACGCAGGACAGGCAATAGGATAAATTTTGTTTTTTATATTGAACCCTCCCCCGCCGCACGACTCCCCCTTACCCCGCCACCGCAAGCCATGCTGACTGCCACTGATGATAACGGACTTTAGTTACAATATAAATCATTTGTTGATTGTACCATGCTAATTTTAGAAATTGTGGTGTGTTCTAAGGTGATTTTACCATATGGAAAAGCCTTCTGCTTGGATTTCAAGAATCATGTTTGAGAGAAAACTATCTCTCTATTTCTCTATTTTTCATGATTTTCCCATAGAGATAATGGACGGTGCTCCAGAAGCTAAAATGAAGGGATTTCCCAACAGACCATGCAGGGCAGACAGGAGGAGCAGTTGCAGCACAACAGAGCATGGAGTGGCAGCAAAATGGACCATGGAAGACAGGTGGGAGGCGATAGGAGCATGGGACCTGGGCAGGCAGGGTGGAGGTGGAGGTGGCAGGGACATGTGGCAGCCATCTGACCATACAAGGCAGGTGGAAGGGGCAGTGTCCGCTCAACTGAACACTCCAAGTAGATAGGAGGGTGGCAGGTACATGGAATATGGTGGGCAGAAAAGAGTGAGCAGAGGCATGCAAACAGACATCATAGGGCAGGGGGAAGGACAGTAGAGACTGCAAGCTAAGCACAGAGGCTAAGCAGGAGGACAATGATATGCATAGAATTTCGGAATGGAGGGCACGAGGAGTGGGTAGGGACAGTGAGTTAAATGGAAGGCAGTGGCAGCACATTGGATCATGCAGGGCAGGAGAGAGGGCCTCATGCATGGACTTGGACAACAGAGGTTAGGGAGGAGGTGGATGGTGCAGCAAGCTAACTGTTTAAGGCAGGCCAGAAAGGCAGTGACAGAACTACGGTCACACAGCTGTAATGAGGGAGCAGGGACATGGACAATGGATAGCAAGAAGGAGGCGGGCAGGAGGAGGCAGCCTGGGTGCTGGCAGCACAATGCCAGGCCAAGCCCTGCATTCAACCTCATCCACCTGGCACTGCAGAGGGGCCGTGTAGGCCCCGCATTAGTTTAGTGTGATTTGTCCCAGGGAGTTAGTGGGCTCAGCGGGCCCACGTGCATTCATATTTTTAAGTGCCCCGGGAAGGTGGCGGTCCCGTGGCTGTGGGGGTCGTGGGGTCCGCCCCACATGTATTTAGAGATTTGCCCTGGGGAGGTACTGAGGTGACAGTTCCCAGGACGCAAACATTTAAAGCAGTGTCCTGGGGAGGTGGCGGTTCACGGGGCTTTCATAAGCCCTGGGAGGGGGGCCCTGTGTGCCCCTTACTTTTTATAATTCCTCATGTCTCTGGCCCACCCGGGGGCTAAATATTACAGAGGCATGGCAGCCTGCGCTTCTCTGTTTTTTTAACGTTTTCGCCAGGAGCCGTGCTACCAGCACGACTTCTGCTGAAACAAAATGCTATTTTTCCCCAGGATGGTTTCCCTGCGGGACCCCTCCAAGAGGCATAGTGGGTCAAGGTATTCCTACCCTGCCCCCTTCTCGTTTTTAAGATTTTTTGGGAGACTCAGCTGGAGCCAAGTCCCAATATGGCTGCCAATACTTCCTGCTTGAAGTGTTGCCATCCATTACAATTTAGCACAGGGACTGTTGGATCATCGGAGGATCCGAGTCCCTATATATACACTATAACTACCTACTGGCCCTCCTATGGGCTGCAGCAGCTGGCTACATTGGTAAGCTTGGTAGCAGTTTTTCTCTCTGCTCTCGTTTTCCCTGCTTTGAGAGCGAGCAGGGATTTGAAGGGAACAGCAGTGTCCTTGGATGATAGGGACACCGGTACATTTTTGCGAACATGCTCCGGGGGATAGTGTTCCAAAGACCATATGATGGGCCTGGGAGGGGGCCCATGCTCCTCACCAATTAAAACAAATGCTTCTGTTCCATAAGATGGGGTCCCTCCCTTGGGCCTTATTATGGCTCAGGGGGGGAGCCATACGTCCCCTCCCCAATTATAAATTAGTTTCAGACCGGGGGATGGGATCCCCTGGCCATAATATGGCTCAGGAGGGGGGCCTCATAACCTCTTCCCACAAAAAATAATTTTAACCCAGGGGATGGGGTCCCAACGGCCCTATCAAGTCTTGGAGAGTGAGGCTCCATGTCCCCTCCCCAATTACTAAATACTTCAGCCCCAGTAGATTGGGACTCTGGGGCCCTTCCGTGCCTCGTGGAGGAGGCCTGCATACCCCCTCTTGTTTAAAAAATTTATTGGCCCTAGGGATGGCGTCCCCTGTGCATTCCGAAGGCTTGGAGAGGGGGCTGCATGCCTCCTCCTGATTAGAAAAAACGTGATTGGCCACTGGGTAATAGCATTCCAGAGCCCTTCAGGAGGATCCTTCAGAAGGAGCGTAGTAGCCATCCTTTGCACATTCACTGCTCCAGCTGGTGAGTGCCCCTTAATGCCATGCTAGGGTTTAAAACAAATATTTGTAAAGCTTTTAGTGCCCCTAGTAGGGGAAGGGGCACAACCAAGCATCTTTTTAAATATTATGGGGGGTTGCAGGGAGTATAGCAGCTTCCTTAACAATTTTTTTTTAAATTGCAGTAAGTGTCCTGGTTCATTGAATCCATGCCCTCATTGGAGCTTACAATTATTTTCAATGCACTGCGAACTGGAGCTGTATGCTCTTCAGATGGAGTGCAGGGAACCTTGTAATTGGTCCGATAGCTGCACTTAGTGGCCTGAAAATGTTAAAAGAAGACTCAAAAACAAGTTAATGTTTTTTCTTAATGCTTACATTTTAGGGTTGACTTAAGGGTAGTGTTAAAAAGTAGTAAGGGGCTTTAAGGGTTTATGGATGGGTATCATTATGGGGTAGGAAATGTTTTTTAGGGCTCAGGGATTGGTAATGATAAGGGGTAGAAAATATTTTTAGGGGTCCGGGTTCGGTAGAGGTAATGGGTAGAAAAGGCTTTTTAGGGTTTAGGGATCGGTAATATTAAGGGGCAGTAAGGGTTTTTAGGGTTCAGGGATGGATAGTTTTACGGAGTAGTAAAGAGTTTTAGCAGTGCTTAATTTGTAAAATATTAAGTGCAGGTGCTCACATTTTTTAGGAGGCCCCACCCACTTTACTGGCTCTGCCCACTTCCTCCAGATGCTCCACCTACTTCCTTTATTGGTTCCACCCACATCCACAAGCCTCAACACATCATAGCCACCTCCTTACAGCTTGAGTTTCGCAAGAAGCTGAAGACTTGACATAAGCACCTCGGGGACCTCCCACCTACACACCTGCCCAAGTGCTTGGATATCCCCTTGGGTGATTAGTTTTTCTACAAATCAATATAACTTAACATAATGTAACATATGGGAAGCCTATAACAACTTGAAAGTGAACTCAAAGTGGAGAATGTGTGTAAATCTCAAAATGCAGCTTTGGGACCGTTCATTACAGGACTTTGAGGTAGCTTTGCAAATTAAAGAGAATGTGCTTGTACTATGCTGTTTAACAGAAAGGAAGGGGTGAAGGAAGAAATACATTAAAGAAGGCAGCAACAAATGCAGTCTGGAAGGGGAGTACTGGAGTGATTATATATTTGAGCAATGGATGAAAGAAGGAGGGAATAACAAAATAATGTGAAAGGAATAAATAAAGGAATAGAGGGAAAAAGGAAGTGAATGATTTGTGATGAATGAAAAGAAAGAAGAAAGGAAAGGAGCAAGATAAGCATAAAGAGTGGTTGATGATAAGAAAGAAAGAAAGTAAAGAAGAGGTGAAGGAAGGAGCAGGAAAAAAGTAAGGAAGAATGGAGGAAGAAGGATTAAATGCACCCAGGGTGGAAGTCTGGGGAATGAATGAGGGTGTAAGGAAGCAAGAATGGAAGAGGGTGTAAGGAAGCAAGAATGGAATGAGGGTGTAAGGAAGCAAGAAGCAAGAGGGGAAAGGAGGCATGGCTGGAGGTGCTGAGGAAGAGAAAAATGGAAAAGAAGAAGATGGTACGAAGGAAAGAAAGGAGGTCACGGGAATGAATATGAGTATGAGAGGTACTGGGTCAAGGAGGGACATAGAGAATAATGTCGGTGTAATATTGCATAGAAATTGAAAAACAAAAGATTGAAATACATTTGTGTCCTTAACATACCATGTTTGTTTGTAAAGCACATATTCACCAAAGGTGGCCTTAACACTGAATTTAAAATGTTGTTATCAAGCTCACTGGCACACATTTTATCAACCTCAGATATATGAAAGACTGAGTTGCCACACCAAGATTTAAATTTATAATCCTGAGAACGAACACGGATTCCTGGAGTGGATATAAAGAAATGCGCCAGAAGGAAAAACATAAAAGGGGAGAGTGAGTTTTGATTAAAAAAAAAAAAAAGGGAGAGTGAGGAAGGAGGAGAGGTCTGAAGGCAAAGATAGATACGGTAGAAAACGGATGTGAAGAGAAGTGAGGAAAGCAGAGATAGGGAGTGCAAGACTGGAGTGGACCATGATGAGAATGAAAAAAGGAAAGAGGAAGAAGAGCATACAGCGGGGACTGAGCGAAAAGAAAGTGGAAGGGAAAGATGAGAAGGTGAAAAATAAACGATTAATGAGGGGAGGTAGCGATTAAGAGGAAATGTGGTCATAGGGCAGAAAGTGAAAGAAGAATGGAGAGAAGGGTGAAGGGGAGGAAGAAAAGCAGATACTGGGGAAGATCAAGAAAAGAGTACACCACTGCTTTATTAAATATTAAGTAACTAATTATGTATAGTTGAGGGGTGCAAGGCTGTATCATTCTTGGCCTGTCTCATCAATGCTCAGCAAACAATAGCGATTTAGGACATCATATCACTGAGTGGCAAGCTTGGGGGCCTGCCATTTGTGCATGCACTGGGAAAGCTCGTGCCATTGTTAGTTCTTAGGCCTAGTTCTCTCATGTGAACATGGTGCTCCCTCCCACCTCCTCGAGCTTGGTGCATTCACCGCCAAAAGTGATTTTTGCATCAGGTGCAAGGAGCGCTACAGCAGGCTCTGCCAACACGTTTACTTAGAAACTCATTAATTCAACCACTTACATTGACTTGAGAATAGAAAAATACATCACAAATTAACTAACGCCATGTGAAGATAGAAACAATGTCATATTTTTAAATTACGGCTTCCCTTTACAATTTGTCTACTTGCACAGGTCTGTCTATGTAGTGTATCCTAAACATTCTACATTTTAACAAGTGTGCCCCGAATTCTTTGCACAACATGAATGACTCCTTAGTGCTTGAGAGGCAGCAGTAGTGGAATGAAAATCATTTATGACTCTTGCAATTTAGCTCCTAAATGATAATTCTTTTTTCAAAACAGTTAACTCTTTCCATCCTATAATAAGCCAAGTACATACAGTATAGTGGGTTAGGGGTGGCATTTTACCAGAAGTGGATTTAATATAGGAGACGGACAATGGTTTCCGCAGCATACTAATGCTCATTTTGCGTTTGGACACTTTAATCAACAGGCATGTATGTTTGCGTCAATCAGTTTCAGCTGTTGTGTTCATTCATCTAGTAATTGAATTAAGGGTAAATTAAATGAAAGAAAAAACTTGCAGAGACAATGGTCACACAATGTTTGCATGCCAAGAAATCACATATGCCAGTGTTAGCTCCGATAGCGATCTAAACTGCTATGCTAATGTGCTCTTTTATAGCGTAGCTATCTCCTGTCACAGCAAAAGGACAAAAGTATTCAACATTCTCCCGGCATTGCAGACCCGTGTTCGCATCCTTAATGTATTAAAAATAAAAAAGGCTAAAAGTGAGCCCATTACAATATGCTTATATGCCAAACATAGCCTAAATCAACAAAACTGGAACATGATTATGCTCCTATGCCAGACGCACAGCATAATCCGTGAATGTTCACAACAATACCATAGGCTTGAACATTTTTAACAGTTTTATTCCATTTGATCCAGTGTTTTTTTTTCCATTAATTGCTCACTCCATTCACATGTAAGGTTATATGTTTTCCCATGTCTTCTCGTGCAACAGATATGCCTCTCCAGGCCTTTCTCTAGGGCACGCGGAAATACACAGTTAATTCTTGGCAGTTTTATCACGTTCTGCCCAATGCATTTCGGGCTCCAACAGCCCTTCTTCAGGGGTAACTATAAATTAAAAAAATTGCCATTCGTTTTTTGTTCAGACCAATATGCGCCGAAATTACTTTTAAACTTATTACGCTATGTGTAAACTCCTACCATATTTTAGACAACACCCTTTCATTGATCTACATTGTCCCTCTCAAGAACGTATTTAAACTCATCCAAAATGTGCCCGTAAAAACATATTTCGAAACTCTCCCAAAGAGGGTCCTCCTTCTATCTTCTACATCCATGTTCGCATGCACCCTGACTAAGTGCTTGGGCCGTGAGATCAAACCCATTGTGCTCACAATTGATAGAGCGCCATGTGATTCTGAGATTTGCAGGGGTGCATCATATTCACTGTTAGTCGGCACCCGCATATAATCGATGTATGTCTAGAAGCGTCATTTAACATAGAAGTGTTAGACATGTAATAATGTTTTGCGAAGTTTAACATTGCAAGTTATCGAGAATGTATTTAGAATAATGTAGAGGATTAGGTTTCACAATCAATGTAATGGATTAAATGTGTGCCACGTTAGAATTAAAAAGTAGGTTGCTTATTTACAAGATGATTATGTTGAACTAATGCTTAGAATGTGATTTTGTAGTATGTCTAAATTGTTAGGCCTAACTGCATATGTAGAAGAGAAGGCCCGTTCATTCTTATTTTAGCTATATTTTACAGGGAGTTTTGGTTAAGGCTTGAGTTGCCGTGAAATGTAAAACTTCAAGATGCGAAGAGCTTTCCTTTTCGTTCCCATGTTTCTGTTGCAGATGCAAGGACATTTAGCTCGTTAGTGAGAATAAGTCTTTGTATTAGGAGTTGAGATACGGTGAGAAGCCTACAGGGGAGTGCATTGGAATGTGCAACTGTAACTCTTAGTATGGAAGGTGCCTGGGACCCAAGGTCAAGCTAACGGACGATGGAAGATGGACAGCTCTGGATGGAAATTTACCGGAGGAAGACCTGGCTGAAGAGGTGTGCCGAAGGGCGTGTTTTGTGATTTTGGGGTTTTGTATTAGGGACAGACTCCCGTGGGTTGAGCAGATGAGGTTTAGGCGGGAAGCTAGAAGGAGCATCAAAGATCGAGCTCTCACTAAGTGAAGACTTCTTAGGAAGTTTCACTTCAGACACCTTTTCCATGATTCTCTTGTTTGGGAGGGAATGCTAAGTAGGAATGCCACTTAGAATAGAGTAGGGACAGAAATGTTTTGACTAATGATTCCTAAGATCGATATCAGCATAACTATTTTTTATTTGATGCTTTTAGAATCTGTAATTCTTTTTATTTTTAGTCAAATGCGAATTCTTCGTAGGCTAGCTTTTGTGTTAGTGCACATTTATCTTTTGTGCCTCGTATTGAGGTGCCTTTATGTTCAGATGTTTTTGCTCATAATAAAATCGCTGAAATTTTAGATCCTGAGTCCTTTGTCCTTTAATGATGCCAACTTGCGGTAGTGACATCCTGATAATTGTGTTTACTCCCTCTACGCTATTTGGCAAGTAAAAAGAACCAGTCGACCTGAGAGGGTTCTTGTAGATAATTGGTTAGACAAGAATCCGGCCTTATCACAATCAACTGATTAAAAACGAACTCTATAGTAATAACAGACATAGCCACAACCAAAATGAACTGAGCTTTCTTGTGTACCTGCATTCTCAATTTTGCAGTGCATTAACTCCAACCGCTTTCCACATCTTCTGCGTGAAAGTGCTCAATTCGCATCTATCACGTGGTTCTCCCCTTTGTAGCTCACTCAGCATGACCACACCCTACTATTACCCTGCTGATTAACCAAATGCTTCTACCTGACCGTTCTGGTCCACGTGCTCTCAAGAAAAAGACAAGTCCCATAAATCACTACATCCTATCCCTCTGTGAACCTACCTACACCTACTAATTAACCCCTGGCTTCTAACTACACATTCAAGAACCCGTGTATTCAAAAATACCGGCCCCATCAAATCCTATGGCCCATCCTTCCAACAACTTGCTAATAGCATTTTTTGATATACAACATAACATTTTAAGAATTTAGATGTCCTACATAGCATTGATCATTTGTTGATGAAAAAACATTTTTATACATGCAATGATGATCTGCAATGACAGTCTGTTAGTCCATAACTCTAAACGTGAATTAACACTTGTGGACGTGATGTTACCAAATCACCTTACATGTGACATCATGTTTATTCTGCTTAAACCTCCTGGGTGCAAACGATCGACGAGGCAGCTATAATTAACTATCCAAACATTCCAGTTTTGTTGATATCATACATGCGTGTTACAGGGCAGAGCACGCAAGCCCAGGCTGCACGCAGGAGTCAAATTGGTTTCAAGCAACATAGAATAAATGAATTAGAATGGTGTGCAATGTGCATTCGATCATCTTTGTTTGAATAAACATAGCCTAAAGGCAAAGAAATAAGCTTTCAACATTCGTAAGCCACCCAAAGAAAACATTTTAAGCACTGACCAACAAAAACTGACTTAGGCTAATGAGTGCAGAGCAGCAAGTGCACACCATAGTGGTGAGCCATCATGAGCACTTTGAATGCATCATTACAGGCAGCTCCAGGTCAGTGCTGATAAAAATGCAGCATGCTACGTGCCCTTTTTTAATTTCGGAAAGGCAGGGCAGCAAATTAAATCTACAAAGGATTTCCTTTTAATGGAATCCTGCTAAATGCTAGCAAACCCACACTAAAATGAAACTCAAGCAAAGCAGCCTCTGGCAACCATCCTCCGGATTTTACAAGGCCCTAACTCTGAAGCGCAGGTCCTCAGTTAGCACGGGAGACAGGCAGTGGTCGAAGTGGGGGAGAAAAGTAGGGGAACTGTGGGCGGAGAATCAGAGGGCGGGAATAACCCAAGGATTGGATCAGTGGGCGGAGCCACAGGTGTGGCCAGAATGCACAAACATCCCAATTTTTAGTATTTGTTTGGCATTTCACTGCTCAGTTTAATCAACCAATGGATACACATGATTATTTAAGGTTATTGACATTAAAACACATAGTTTGCAAATATTTTCTATATAATTATGGCTCTGCCATATTTGCCTCATAATGCAAGATCTGCTGCATGATCTGACCATTTAAACTAATAAATTGTTTATAGCTCAAACGTATCAAATGTTAATAATAAATGTGACTTGTTTTGCTGCGGAGTGGATGGCTTATTGCAAAGGCTGACTGGTCACCTTTCTCACTGTTGCATTTGTATGTTACACTGGTACTAGTAAGGTAAAATCTTTCCAGAGACTCTTAGCATGTGTACACATGTCAAAATAATAAAATATCAGAAAATATACTGCATTACGCTGCAGCCATTTTTTTTTTATAACCAATTTTTATTGATTTTCGGTTGCAACAAAGAACACAGCACCATTTAGAAATACATCTTAAAAGGCAAGACCAAGACACAAACATATCACATTGGCATAAAAGATAGACGTACTGCGGCCATTTTTTAATGCATAATTTAGTCAACACTGCGGCATCATTTTGTCCTCCTTTGCTGCATAATTAATTCCAGTGGCCCCACAGCAAGCAGCACGTGGTAAAAGTGCTTGTGAATGAAGCAGAGAGATTGGGAAGTTTGTGAACTTAGTTTGGTGTGCGTGCAAATTCTGCATTGCCAATCCCTGGTGAGTTGCAGCTACTACTTCTGAAACAAGGCCAATGGAGGTACCTATGGGCGAGGCAGACTGGCCTCAAGGGCAGGGCCGCCCTTAGCACTGGTGGTGCCCTGTGCATTAATGTTTATTATTGCCCCCCAATGACCACCTCTGCCATGGATTCCCTCACTACCGCCCTTTAACAGTGCCCCTCAAGTCTCCATAACCACACTCTCAGATGCATTTAATTTGATTTACAGCACAACTCATACCAGTGTAGGGTGTCAGAGCACTTTACATCACACACATTACTCAGAGACAATCAATATGTGTGTAAATCACTGTATAGAAAATGTTACATGATAAGACTAAGGACTACAAGGTGTAGAAGAGGAGTCACATGACAACCATACTAGTAGGCTGTATAGTTTAATAGTGATTGTTCTGGAGAAACACTAACTCAAAATTTAAAACGTAATACCATGGTTGGGGGTTCTCTTTAATAATCAGAATTGATTTCTGTCCAAAAGAACACTTTTTGTAACATTAGGATAATCAAAGACTGGGGGGGGGGGGGGGGGGAACATAACGCTCTAATTTATACCTTGCAGTTTGTATGCAGGTCTTAAAAGAAATTTAATAGCTCACTGTTCTATGTTAGGATTTTAACTTATAAACTGCAAGTAACAAAAGGATCACTCTGACAAAATCAGTAGCCCACCGACCTATTTACATTATGTGCACTTTGTGAACTGCATGGTACATGTTCTTTGCAGCAGGCACATTAACCCTCTAAGCTACCTTTCCATGAATCAAAACGTCCACTAGGCAAAATGATTTCTCTCTAGGAAGAACATTAAACACCGGAGTCATCATGGCATTTTTATTGTTGCCGAAAATTGCTGGAGGCCAGGAAGGAGGCAGCAAGCGCTTTTAAAACCTTAATATACTTGCAAACATAATGCCTCCACCCAAAGTCAGCACCCGGTGCGGTCACACGGGTTGCACTGCCCTAGAGCTGGCCCTTCTCAAGAGTCCTGTGACCACAGTGACAGAGTCACTGTTGTTCTAGGTTGTGCTGCTTCATAGGCCTGTCCCCAAGACTGGAGGTGAACTTCAGTATGGATTGTGGTGGACAAACCTTGAAGGTTAACCCACACTTGCCACTGCTAGGGTCCACCTGCTGGTGCTAAGACATCAGGGCTTCTAAGCTCTTGCGAAGCCTTCTAAGGTCTAGCATGGGATCATGCCCTCTCATGAGAGTGGCCCGGTTATTAAGGCTGAACCTGGTTCCCCAGTTCCAAATTCAGCAGCTCTGGCCATAGTGCCACATTCTCTCCCCTACTGAGAAAAACTCACACCGTCTTCAAGTACAACTCAATTGCTGCCGGCTATAAACACCTGGATGAGGCTCAATTTAAATGACGCACTAGACAAGAGCAATATGCGGCCTACAAAGAAAAGTTACAACATCCTGGAAAAAGCAAACCCTCAAAGGGCATGCAAAATTTAGCAAACCATGTGAAATGTAAGCAGGAACAACATGGTTACGTTAGCAGTATGGTAAAAAGACCACATCCCTGGACGCAGAGCCGCAGTACACATTTTGTTTTCCAATCCACACTTTGCAGTACCTCTGGGATTGGTGCACTAGTTGCAAGCCCAGGGAAAACAATGACAAGAAAACAAAAATAGCGCTTCACAGGCAAACTCTGTAAAAGTGGCGCTAATGTGTTTGGGTGTTAATAAAATCAATCTGGCCAGTTTGCTACCACCCTGTCTTACTTTATTTAGTTATTTTTCATATTTTTAACCTTTTATTCCAGATGCTACTCTTTGGAATTAAAATACGACATTTCCAGCAAAAATGTTTTTCTTTTTTGGATCCATTTCACAGGGGAGCAAATAAAAGAAAGGAGAGGAAACAGAGTGAGAACCTCGTCTTGAAGTCACGGTTTTCAGTAAGAGAAGAACTGCTAGACAGAAAGAGAGGGAAGAAGGAAAGAGTGGGGGGTTGGGGGCAGCAGCAGCTGAAGCGGCAGAGCAGAAGTGGACACTGTATTTTTCTTCTCTGGACAAGAAGGAAAAGACAGAGCCCTGTTACTTCTCTGCCGCCCGTCCTCCAACGAACGCCAGGAACGCCGAGCTTTATTTACAGGCAATGGTGATTTCTTGCGTCCTGGAGGCTGGGATGCATTTTCAAAATAAAATGTAGGGGAACAGAATCCTTGGAAATGAAGAAGTAGGGGCATGCCGTGCCCTGCCGATTGCGCCCACTTCGACCACTGGAGACAGGAGATTAAAAGAACGTGCCTCAATGCCGGATATTTATTGTTGGAGCGGCTCCGCTCTTGTGTGTTTTTTAAGCAAGTAAACTCAATGATAAAAAATAAATTATACCTGTATTGATAGCGGGCGCTCGTACATACAGTCCTGCACACTTCCAGCCTGCCTTGCCGCCCCAGCTCAGCCAAAGCCCGCTCTCAGCCATTCTCCCACCGGCCGGAAATAAACCAAGGTCCAGTGAAAATCAGGTGCGACGTGACATCACTAACGTGATGACGACGCTCCTTCAATACGCCTGGACCAGGGTGGGACTTTGGAGGACATACCAGACAGCCACAAAAGGAGAGCAGTGCAGGAATGTATTTTTAATATTTACCGGGCCAGGACTTAGGAAATGATTGTATAGACCCGGCCCTGTAAAAGAAGTGCCGGTGCTGAGCACCGGAAAGCACCGACACAAATTAAGCACTGATTTGTAGGCTTCAGGGATGGGCAGTGTTAAGGGGTAAGAACGGATTATTTTAGAGTGTAGGGACGAGAGGTATTATAGTTTAGCAAGAGCTTATTTTAGGGTTTAGGGATGGGTAATGTTAAGGGGTAGTAATGGTTTTAAGGGTTAACAGTTGGGTATGTAGGTTCATGCTTTAATTTATAAATAAAATTCAAAATATATTTCCTAGTATTAAAAAGGGGTGGGGGTTTAAGTTAAAATGACACACATGTACGGAGAAGTCACTTCGCATATATATATATATATATATATATATATATATATATATATATATATATATATATATATATATATATATATATATACATATATATATATATATATAAATATATATATATATATATATATATATGATCAGAGTCTCGTATTCTGTATAATTCCAAGAATGAGAAGACAGCACGCCAGGAAACCGCACAAAAACTTTATTGTGCAATAGCTTTAGAAGGACGACGCGTTTCGGCGTATGCCTTTGTCAAGTTACTTCCTGCATGCCAACCAACCATAGAAATACAAAAGCCTCGTTCATTGACATGGAAAAAATACTTCAAAATTGCGCTACATCGTAAACGCTGTATAAAATAATATTAACATAATCATTCTGTGATATTCTGAATAGAAAGTAAGTGTAGTTGCATTAGAGCAGATTGCAGTTTACTTGAGAAGGCACGCTATTTGAATAGATAATGGTGTTCGACGATCATAATGTTTGTTCGAAACAATAAAGTTGGAATTGAAATAAACGTAAGTGGTAACTATTAATTACATACATCATGATTCATGAATTTCTACGCAATTGCGCCATTAGGAATGCAAACAATTAATTGATTGAATATAGGCTAAAATAGCCAAGGCTCCCAATTGCGCTAGAAGCCATAAGGCATGCAGACTGAATATTCACATATTCATTGTTATAATCAATCGAATAATACAGTAACTGCAAATGCACAGGCCACGAAATCCAAATGATAAGGGGGGGAATAAGAAAAAGGGGAAAGCATGCTATCTGGATGGATATTCCATCCTCATGTCAAATGAGCATCCCCTTAGTTAAATTATTGGTAGAATTAAAGTAGATATCTACACATCAATGGTAACTGCCCATTATCTTCAACATTATAAGAACTTTACTCTGCACAATTGTGCCAATTGAAAAACAAATCATTAATTCAATGTGGGCTGAAATGGTCATATGTTTGATCCAAAATGACATCTATTTCACTTGTAATTACATGATACCCTGAGATCGTAACTGTTCTATTTTTGTGTTTCGTAACGGGCAGATAGTTTGGATACTAATAATTTACAAAGGGATCAATAATGAAGCATCTCTATGGTAATCTGGGTTGATGACTGGCAATTTGCGGAAGTATCCATTGCTAAATGCTAGGGATGAGGGAGTGGTGGGTTAGTGACAAATATAATGAAAATACGTGAAAGAGGAAGGGAAAAGGAGGGTAGGTGGGATGAGAAGTTAGGAAGCCCAGAAGGAGTTCCAATAGAAGCATCCACAATTGTGGTAAGTACTTGTGTAATGTCCCAATTGGGAAATGTGGTATCATCCTCGGTACACCTATATCCCTATCTTTTATTAAAAGTGAATATAAAAACAATCACGAAAGTAAATTGAAAAAAACATAAAATCCCAACTACAAATTGGGAATAATCATATTGCTACAGAGACCATAATGTAGTAATCATACTACTTTTGAGACCATCCTGATGTTGACTATATGCCTATATGAGTTGCAAGTTCCTCCCCACTATTCAACCCTTTAGGTATTTTGCAATCCAGATCTATGATAAATCTGGACTCTAGTACTCTTAAATTTTTCTCTCGATCCCCTCCTCGAATATGTTTAGGAATTCGCTCAACTCCAAAAAATCGCAAACTGCTGTTGTCACTGTTGTGGAATTCATGGTAGTGACGTGCTACTGGGTAGTTGTGGTCACAGTTGGTAATGGCACGTAAGTGCTGCAAAATCCTTAGTTTTAGTGGTAATTTGGTACTGCCTACATACCGGAGGCCACAAGGGCACTCAAGTATGTAGACAGTGAAATCACTATTGCAGTTGATCTGATGTTTTATAGGACGTTTTTGTTTAGTACCTATACTGTATTCTTTGCAGTTTATGCCATTGCGATCAGCCTTGCACATTCCACAAGTGGTGAAACCATTGGGCATTGTCAGCCACTGTGGTTGAGTAACCTCTTCGCGGTAGCTGTGGACCAATTTGTCCTTGAGTGACCTAGCTTTTCTGTATGTTATTTGTGGTCTGTTTCCTATGGATTCACCAATGATGGGGTCTGCTATTAATAGACTCCAGTGTTTCCTCATGATTTTGTTGAGTGTCCATGCTCCCCTACTGAATTGTGTTATCATTCTTGGCATATTGGACTGATTACTGTCAGTGTTAATTCTTTTGGTGGTACTTCTAGAGGGCTTAAAGAGTATGTCATGTTGTTTCAAATCCTTGACTTTAAATTGGGCTCTCTCTAGGGTTTCCTCTTTGTATCCTCTTGCTCTAAAACGTGTAAGCATAGTATGTTGTTCTTTCGCAAAATCAGTGTTAGTGCTACAGGCACGGCGTGCTCTTAGCAACTCCCCATAGGGTATGCTTTGTTTTAGGGGGACTGGATGATGGCTCGCAGCGTGCAACAATGTGTTGCCGGCGGTCTGTTTCCGGAAAAGACGTGTTGTAATGTTATTTTCTTTGATTTCAACTGCAATATCCAAGAATTCGCAGTAGGTTGGACTGATCTTATGAGTAAATTGCAAATTTAAATCATTGATCCCCAATCGGTCAATGAATTCATGAGCTAGATGTTGTGGGCCATTCCAGATCAGGAACAGATCGTCTATATACCTGATCCATACAAGTATGTGATCGGTATAGGTTTTCAACTCATCTGTCCACACTGTTTGTTCTTCCCACCAACCCAGGAAAAGGTTCGCTAGGCTGGGGGCAAAACAGGTACCCATCGCGGTACCCGACCGCTGACGGTACACTGATTTTTCAAAAAGAAAGATGTTATTTTGGAGACAAAATAGCATCATCGTCTCTAGCATTTTGTTGTGCTCCCAAAGATCTATGTGTCTGCTTCTTAAAAAATGCATACATGCTGCCACCCCTTTCTGTTGGTCAATGCATGTATATAGAGAGCAAACATCTAGACTGATCATGATGTAACCATCCTCCCATTGTATATCATGAAGTCTGCGCAAAAAATCTGAGCTGTCTTTACAGTATGACATTAAGTTAAACACATATTTACATAAGAAAGAGTCCAGAAAAATTGATGTGTTTTCAAGTAGTCCCCCATTGGATGAAACTATAGGACGCCCTGGTGGTAAAGTGGCGTGTTTATGGATCTTTGGTAAGAAATAAATGCACGGTATACGTGGTTTGTCTGTTCTCAGGAAATTGTACTCATCCGTATCAATGAGCCCATAGAAATACCAATCACTTAAGAGTTTGTGATAGTCAGAGATAGTTTTTTTATATTGGGCCCAATCAATAAGTTCATAGCAGGTTTCATCCATAAGCTGTCGCATCGCTTCCAATCTGTATTTCTCCACATCCATCACCACCACATTACCTCCTCTTCGATCGATCTTCTGAGAGTCATGCATGACCTAGAGATAGAAGACAATTATGATGGTAATGATCATTTACTGTTATTATCATGTGGTGTCACCAATAAACAACATGAACACAGCGGTCTAAAAAGGAAATCAAAGTTTAATCCCAATGTTCCCTTTGACAACATCGAGGCGTATAATTCAGCAGTAATTATCGAATTAAAGAAATCAAGGAAAGCATTCCAAAAATCCAAATGGGATAATCTCACGAAGAAACAACGAGAAGCCATTAAAATTCTGGAATCGGATTCCACAATCGTAATTAAGCCCTCTGACAAAGGAGGTAATGTGGTGGTGATGGATGTGGAGAAATACAGATTGGAAGCGATGCTTATGGATGAAACCTGCTATGAACTTATTGATTGGGCCCAATATAAAAAAACTATCTCTGACTATCACAAACTCTTAAGTGATTGGTATTTCTATGGGCTCATTGATACGGATGAGTACAATTTCCTGAGAACAGACAAACCACGTATACCGTGCATTTATTTCTTACCAAAGATCCATAAACACGCCACTTTACCACCAGGGCGTCCTATAGTTTCATCCAATGGGGGACTACTTGAAAACACATCAATTTTTCTGGACTCTTTCTTATGTAAATATGTGTTTAACTTAATGTCATACTGTAAAGACAGCTCAGATATTTTGTGCAGACTTCATGATATACAATGGGAGGATGGTTACATCATGATCAGTCTAGATGTTTGCTCTCTATATACATGCAGTGACCAACAGAAAGGGGTAGCAGCATGTATGCATTTTTTAAGAAGCAGACACATAGATCTTTGGGAGCACAACAAAATGCTAGAGACGATGATGCTATTTTGTCTCCAAAATAACATCTTTCTTTTTGAAAAATCAGTGTACCGTCAGCGGTCGGGTACCGCGATGGGTACCTGTTTTGCCCCCAGCCTAGCGAACCTTTTCCTGGGTTGGTGGGAAGAACAAACAGTGTGGACAGATGAGTTGAAAACCTATACCGATCACATACTTGTATGGATCAGGTATATAGACGATCTGTTCCTGATCTGGAATGGCCCACAACATCTAGCTCATGAATTCATTGACCGATTGGGGATCAATGATTTAAATTTGCAATTTACTCATAAGATCAGTCCAACCTACTGCGAATTCTTGGATATTGCAGTTGAAATCAAAGAAAATAACATTACAACACGTCTTTTCCGGAAACAGACCGCCGGCAACACATTGTTGCACGCTGCGAGCCATCATCCAGTCCCCCTAAAACAAAGCATACCCTATGGGGAGTTGCTAAGAGCACGCCGTGCCTGTAGCACTAACACTGATTTTGCGAAAAAACAACATACTATGCTTACACATTTTAGATCAAGAGGATACAAAGAGGAAACCCTAGAGAGAGCCCAATTTAAAGTCAAGGATTTGAAACAACATGACATACTCTTTAAGCCCTCTAGAAGTACCACCAAAAGAATTAACACTGACAGTAATCAGTCCAATATGCCAAGAATGATAACACAATTCAGTAGGGGAGCATGGACACTCAACAAAATCATGAGGAAACACTGGAGTCTATTAATAGCAGACCCCATCATTGGTGAATCCATAGGAACCAGACCACAAATAACATACAGAAAAGCTAGGTCATTCAAGGACAAATTGGTCCACAGCTACCGCGAAGAGGTTACTCAACCACAGTGGCTGACAATGCCCAATGGTTTCACCACTTGTGGAATGTGCAAGGCTGATCGCAATGGCATAAACTGCAAAGAATACAGTATAGGTACTAAACAAAAACGTCCTATAAAACATCAGATCAACTGCAATAGTGATTTCACTGTCTACATACTTGAGTGCCCTTGTGGCCTCCGGTATGTAGGCAGTACCAAATTACCACTAAAACTAAGGATTTTGCAGCACTTACGTGCCATTACCAACTGTGACCACAACTACCCAGTAGCACGTCACTACCATGAATTCCACAACAGTGACAACAGCAGTTTGCGATTTTTTGGAGTTGAGCGAATTCCTAAACATATTCGAGGAGGGGATCGAGAGAAAAATTTAAGAGCACTAGAGTCCAGATTTATCATAGATCTGGATTGAAAAATACCTAAAGGGTTGAATAGTGGGGAGGAACTTGCAACTCATATAGGCATAAAGTCAACATCAGGATGGTCTCAAAAGTAGTATGATTACTACATTATGGTCTCTGTAGCAATATGATTATTCCCAATTTGTAGTTGGGATTTTATGTTTTTTTCAATTTACTTTTGTGATTGTTTTTATATTCACTTTTAATAAAAGATAGGGATATAGTTGTACCGAGGATGATACCACATTTCCCAATTGGGACATTACACAAGTACTTACCACAATTGTGGATGCTTCTATTGGAACTCCTTCTGGGCTTCCTAACTTCTCATCCCACCTACCCTCCTTTTCCCTTCCTCTTTCACGTATTTTCATTATATTTGTCACTAACCCACCACTCCCTCATCCCTAGCATTTAGCAATGGATACTTCCGCAAATTGCCAGTCACCAACCCAGATTACCATAGAGATGCTTCATTATTGATCCCTTTGTAAATTATTAGTATCCAAACTATCTGCCCGTTACGAAACACAAAAATAGAACAGTTACGATCTCAGGGTATCATGTAATTACAAGTGAAATAGATGTCATTTTGGATCAAACATATGACCATCAGCCCACATTGAATTAATGATTTGTTTTTCAATTGGCACAATTGTGCAGAGTAAAGTTCTTATAATGTTGAAGATAATGGGCAGTTACCATTGATGTGTAGATATCTACTTTAATTCTACCAATAATTTAACTAAGGGGATGCTCATTTGACATGACGATGGAATATCCATCCAAATAGCATGCTTTCCCCTTTTTCTTATTCCCCCCCTTATCATTTGGATTTTGTGGCCTGTGCATTTGCAGTTACTGTATTATTCGATTGATTATAACAATGAATATGTTAATATTCAGTCTGCATGCCTTATGGCTTCTAGCGCAATTGGGAGCCTTGGCTATTTTAGCCTATATTCAATCAATTAATTGTTTGCATTCCTAATGGCGCAATTGCGTAGAAATTCATGAATAATGATGTATGTAATTAATAGTTACCACTTACGTTTATTTCAATTCCAACTTTATTGTTTCGAACAAACATTATGATCGTCGAACACCATTATCTATTCAAATAGCGTGCCTTCTCAAGTAAACTGCAATCTGCTCTAATGCAACTACATTTACTTTCTATTCAGAATATCACAGAATGATTATGTTAATATTATTTTATACAGCGTTTACGATGTAGCGCAATTTTGAAGTATTTTTTCCATGTCAATGAACGAGGCTTTTGTATTTCTATGGTTGGTTGGCATGCAGGAAGTAACGCGTCGTCCTTCTAAAGCTATTGCACAATTCTTGGAATTATACAGAATACGAGACTCTGATCGTACTTTAGTGGCTGCTGCTGCCACTGACAGCACCAACATCGCAGGCCTGGGAGCTGCTCTTGCAGCAAGCTGACGGACTGATATATATATATATATATATACATTCACAGAAGAAAACATAGGTTTCAGGGGTGTTATAGTTAGCTGGCCATTTCACTCATACAAAACCATAGAAATTCCTCCGTTATAGTTAGTTCTGCTAACTATAACTCGCGCGCCCGCAATGCACTGCTGATGATGTCACATATTGCATCATTCATGACATGGTCAGTGACATCACTGATGACATCACTGATGACATCTCAAATGACATCACTGATGACATCACTGATGACATCATCCAGTGAATGTGGTTTAGTTTGAAATTTAAATAGTATTATATATATACCAATCTGTATTGAAGATTGAGTAGATATATAACTGTCTGGATGAAGGATTTAGTAGCTGTCTGACTGTCTGTTTAAGTGAGTAATTAAAAGCGTCTCACTTAATACATGGATTAGTAACTAGACTAAGTGAATGTGTGCAGTACTGTCTCTGTTGTTGTATAACATGCTGCATCAGTTGGTCACTAACTACATGAGTGTGTATATTAGTTATTGATTAGTTGGGTGAGTATTTGTATGGGACACTGAGTTTGTGTGTGGTTGGATGGGGTGTGTGTAACTCTATGCATAGATGTGTGAATGGTTGATTGACTAGGTGCATAGGTTAAAGAGTGCATGTGGAAACAGTTGTTTGGGTGACTGAATGTATTTATTTGTGTGTTGGTGAGCGAATATATGTTTTAGTTATACATCTTCAACAAAGTAAAAAAATAAAAGGCATTGTATGTGAGAGTTGGTGTATATAAATAAGTATGTGATTGTGAGAGTAACTATATGAATGAGTGTGTAATTGTAATGGTGATTTTTTAACATATTAGCTATGAGTTACTATGTGTTTGAATACATGAGGTGTTGATGGATTATTGTGTAAGTGAGTAAATGTAAGTGTGATTAATTTTTTTCATGAATGAGTTGGATGACTGCATTACCGACTAAGATGACTGCTGATGTGTCAATGTCTATATATGTGTATAAGTGCATTTGATAGTGTTCTATTAATTAGTGACTGCATGTATAAATGATTCTGTTGTTGAATGGGTAGTTGTGTTTGTAGACTTAGGAATCAGTGAGTGGGTATGTAGTAACTGGTCTTGGTGTGTCAATGGTTTCAAATATAGTACTCTATTTTACAGTGAGTGATGAAAGGTTATACTAGTGTATGATGAGGTGTATCAGATTGTCACGTGGATGATGTAATCAGTGATGCCATTTGAGATGTCATCAGTCATGTCACTGACCATGTCATGAATGATGCAATAGGTGACATCATCAGCAGTGCATTGCGGGCGCGCAAGTTATAGTTAGCAGAACTAACTATAACGGAGGAATTTCTATGGTTTTGTACGAGTGAAATGGGCAGCTAGCTATAACACCCCTGATACCTATGTTTTTTTCTGTGAATTTCTAAGGTTTTTTAAATGCTAATTTCTAACTATAACGTCTCTGAAACCTATGTTTTTTCAGAGAATTTCAAAGCTTTTTTAAATGCTAATTTCTAACTATAACGTCTCTGAAACCTATGTTTTTTTTCAGTGAATTTCAAACATTTTTTAAATGCTAATTTTTAAGCGTGATAGTAGTTATACCTATTTTTTTGTACTGATTTTCTACAGTTTTTTAACTGTTTATTTATATATATTTTATTCATTAAATAACATTATATATTTTTCTGAAAATTGCACACAAAAAAAATCTAACTGAAATATTGATTAATTTTCTTGTTTTCATTTTTTATTTTAATATATTAATATTATTTTCTTTAAAAAAACAAATCCAATTTTTTTTCGGAGTCGCACACTCAAAGCGTACACATCACGGTGGGTGCGCACATTCTATCCGCCATTTTAGAAAAGTCGCAAAGGATCTGCGTATGGTGTGTGACGGCTGCGTGTTTTTCAGTTACATCATATACATTTAATATTACGTGAAGGGCGCGATTGGTATGCGATCAGTCCCCGACTCCTGCTTCCGCGCATTCACGACACATGCGGATTACGGTACGAGATGCTTGCGCGGTTGCGGGTCCCGCGTGACGTCATCATTTTATGTTCCAAAATGATATGTATGTGTCTTTAATATACATATTAGGGCAAGAGATTATCTAAGATATTCATACAAATAATATATTTGTACTTATAATAAACTTATATTATTTTTAAATATATTTTCGTAAAGTCGGGTGCGTGCATCGTGAGTGCAGAGAACCAGGTCAGCAGAGCTGCTGTAGAGCCTGAGAAACCAGGTCAGCAGAGCCGTTGTAGAGCCAGAGAACCAGGTCAGCAGAGCTGCTCTAGAGCCTAAGAAGCAGGTCAGCAGAGCTGCTCTAGAATCAGAGACCCAGGTCAGCAGAGCTGCTCTAGAGCCAGAGACCCAGGTCAGCAGAGCTGCTCTAGAGGCCGAGAACCACGTCAGCAGAGCTTCTCTAGAGGCAAAGAACCAGGTCAGCAGAGCTGCTTTAGAGGGAGAGAACCAGGTCAGCAGAGCTGCTTTAGAGCCAGAGAACCAGGTCAGCAGAGCTGCTCTAGAGCCAGAGAACCACGTCAGCAGAGCTGCTTTAGAGCCATAGAACCAGGTCAGCAGAGCTGCTCTAGAGGCAGAGAACCAGGTCAGTAGAGCTGATTTAGAGGGAGAGAACCAAGTCATCAGACCTGTTTTAGAGCCAGAGAACCAGGTCAGCAGAGCTGCTCTAGAGCCAGAGAACCAGGTCAGCAGAGTTGCTTTAGAGCCATAGAACCAGATCAGCAGAGCTGCTTTAGAGCCAAAGAACCAGGTTAGCAGAGCTGCTCTAGAGCCTAAGAACCGGGTCAGCAGAGCTGCTCTAGAGCCAGAGAACCAGGTCAGCAGGAATTTCTATGGTTTTGTACGAGTGAAATGGGCAGCTAGCTATAACACCCCTGAAACCTATGTTTTTTTCTGTGAATTTCTAAGGTTTTTTAAATGCTAATTTCTAACTATAACGTCTCTGAAACCTATGTTTTTTCAGAGAATTTCAAAGCTTTTTTAAATGCTAATTTCTAACTATAACGTCTCTGAAACCTATGTTTTATTTCAGTGAATTTCAAACGTTTTTTAAATGCTAATTTTTAAGCGTGATAGTAGTTATACCTATTTTTTTGTACTGATTTTCTGCAGTTTTTTAACTGTTTATTTATAAATATTTTATTCATTAAATAACATTATATATTTTTCTGAAAATTGCACACAAAAAAAATCTAACTGAAATATTGATTAATTTTCTTGTTTTCATTTTTTATTTTAATATATTAATATTATTTTCTTTAAAAAAACAAATCCAATTTTTTTTCGGAGTCGCACACTCAAAGCGTACACATCACGGTGGGTGCGCACATTCTATCCGCCATTTTAGAAAAGTCGCAAAGGACATGCGTATGGTGTGCGACAGCTGCGTGTTTTTCAGTTACATCATATACATTTAATATTACGTGAAGGGCGCGATTGGTATGCGATCAGTCCCCGACTCCTGCTTCCGCGCATTCACGACACATGCGGATTACGGTACGAGATGCTTGCGCGGTTGCGGGTCCCGCGTGACGTCATCATTTTATGTTCCAAAATGATATGTATGTGTCTTTAATATACATATTAGGGCAAGAGATTATCTAAGATATTCATACAAATAATATATTTGTACTTATAATAAACTTATATTATTTTTAAATATATTTTCGTAAAGTCGGGTGCATGCATCGTGAGTGCAGAGAACCATGTCAGCAGAGCTGCTGTAGAGCCTGAGAAACCAGGTCAGCAGAGCCGTTGTAGAGCCAGAGAACCAGGTCAGCAGAGCTGCTCTAGAGCCAGAGAACCACGTCAGCAGAGCTGCTTTAGAGCCATAGAACCAGGTCAGCAGAGCTGCTCTAGAGGCAGAGAACCAGGTCAGTAGAGCTGATTTAGAGGGAGAGAACCAGGTCATCAGACCTGCTTTAGAGCCAGAGAACCAGGTCAGCAGAGCTGCTCTAGAGCCAGAGAACCAGGTCAGCAGAGTTGCTTTAGAGCCATAGAACCAGATCAGCAGAGCTGCTTTAGAGCCAAAGAACCAGGTTAGCAGAGCTGCTCTAGAGCCTAAGAACCGGGTCAGCAGAGCTGCTCTAGAGCCAGAGAACCAGGTCAGCAGAGATGCTGTAGAGCCACAGAACCAGGTCAGCAGAGCTGCTTTAGAGCCAGAGAACCAGGTCAGCAGAGCTGCTCTAGAGGCAGAGAACCAGGTCAGCAGAGCTGCTTTAGAGGGAGAGAACCAGGTCAGCAGAGCTGCTTTAGAGCCAGAGGACCAGGTCAGCAGAGCTGCTCTAGAGCCAGAGAAACCAGGTCAGCAGAGCTGCTTTAGAGGGAGAGAACCAGGTCAGCAGAGCTGCTTTAGAGCCAGAGAACCAGGTCAGCAGAGCTGCTCTAGAGCCAGAGAACCAGGTCAGCAGAGCTGCTTTAGAGCCATAGAACCAGGTCAGCAGAGCTGCTCTAGAGGCAGAGAACCAGGTCAGTAGAGCTGATTTAGAGGGAGAGAACCAGGTCAGCAGAGCTTATTTAGAGCCAGAGAACCAGGTCAGCATAGCTGCTCTAGAGCCAGAGAACCAGGTCAGCAGAGCTGCTTTAGAGCCATAGACCCAGGTCAGCAGAGCTGCTTTAGAGCCAGAGAACCAGGTCAGCAGAGCTGCTGTACAGCCTAAGAACCGGGTCAGCAGAGCTGCTCTAGAGCCAGAGAACCAGGTCAGCAGAGCTGCTGTAGAGCCAGAGAAACCAGGTCAGTAGAGCTGCTTTAGAGCGAGAGAACCAGGTCAGCAGAGCTGCTTTAGAGCCAAGGGACCAGGTCAGCAGAGCTGCTCTAGTGCCAGAGAACCAGGTCAGCAGAACTGCTTTAGAGCCATAGAACCAGGTCAGCAGAGCTGCTTTAGAACCAGAGAACCAGGTCAGCAGAGCTGTTGTAGAGCCAGAGAACCAGGTCAGCAGAGCTGATCTAGAGCCTAAGAACTAGGGGGCATATTAACAAGCGGCAACAATAATTATCGCTGGCCGCTCTTAGCGAGAAAAATGTTATCGCTGGCTATCGCAGGAAATTATCGCCATGCTAGCGTTGTATTAACAACGCATAGCGCAATAGCGATGTTTTCCATGGATCATCACTGGTTTTCCAGCGATGTTCCATGGAAAACGGCGATAACCTTGCTGATACGACCCTGTGGTCGTATCAGCATAATCCACCCCCAATGGTAAGTATAGCTAATTCTGCATTTTAGCAGATGTTAGTTTTTGGAGAAAACTGTTGTTTTCTCCAAAAACGAACGTCTGCTAAAATGCGTGGGCAGCCTTGTAAATATCGCGATGTGTACATCAGCGATATTTACAAGGTTGTACTGCCCAGTGACGCCCACTTTCCATCTCATTAGCGATGCAAAGGGAGGCGTCGGGTAAAAGGGTGCTCACATGCGCTAATGGATGTTATCACCCTCTTGTAAATAGGGCGATATTTTTTATCTCCGCTATTTTGGATTTAAAAGCCAAAAAAGCGGAGATATGGCCCTTGTAAATATGCCCCTTGGTCAGCAGAGCTGCTCTAGAGCCAGAGAACCAGGTCAGCAGAGCTGCTGTAGAGCCAGAGAAACCAGGTCAGTAGAGCTGCTTTAGAGGGAGAGAACCAGATCAGCAGAGCTGCTCTGGAGGGAGAGAACCAGGTCAGCAGAGCTGCTTTAGAGCCATAGAACCGGGTCAGCAGAGCTGCTTTAGAGCCAGAGAACCAGGTCAGTAGAGCTGTTGTAGAGCCAGAGAACAAGGTCAGCAGAGCTGCTCTAGAGCCTAAGAAATAGGTCAGCAGAGCTGCTCTAGAGCCAGAGAACCAGGTCAGCAGAGCTGCTATAGAGCCAGAGAAACCAGGTCAGCAGAGCTGCTTTAGAGGAAGAGAACCAGGTCAGCAGAGCTGCTTTAGAGCCAGAGAACCAGGCCAGCAGAGCTGCTTTAGAGCCAGAGAACCAGGTCAGCAGAGCTGCTGTAGAGCCAGAGAAACCAGGTCAGTAGAGCTGCTTTAGAGGGAGAGAACCAGGTCATCAGAGCTGCTCTAGAGGGAGAGAACCAGGACAGCAGAGCTGCTCTAGAGCCAGTGAACCATGTCAGCAGAACTGCTTTAGAGCCATAGAACCGGGTCAGCAGAGCTGCTTTAGAGCCAGAGAACCAGGTCAGCAGAACTGTTGTAGAGCCAGAGAACCAGATCAGCAGAGCTGCTCTGTAGCCTAAGAACTAGGTCAGCAGAGCTGCTCTAGAGCCAGAGAACCAGGTCAGCAGAGCTGCTTTAGAGGGAGAGAACCAGGTAAGCAGAGCTGCTTTAGAGCCAGAGAACCAGGTCAGCAGAGCTGCTCTAGCTGACACTGACTGACTGACACTGACTGACTGACACTGACTGATTGACACTGACTGACACTGATTGACTGACACTGACTGACTGACACTGACTGACACTGACTGACTGACACTGACTGACACAGAATGACTGACACTGACTGACTGACTGATACTGACTGACTGACACTGACTGACACTGACTGACTGACACTGACTGACACTGCCTGACTACTCTCTACTACTCTACTACTCACTCTCTACTACTCTCTCTCTCTACTACTCACTCTCTACTACTCACTCTCTACTACTCTCTACCACTCACTCGCTACTACTCTGTACTACTCACTCTCTACTAGTCACTCTCTACTACTCACTCTCTACTACGTTCTACTACTCACTCTCTACTACTCACTCTCTACTACTCTCTCTCAACTACTCACTCTCTACTACTCTCTACTATTCACTCTCTACTACTCTTTACTACTCTCTCTCTACTACTCACTCTCTACTACTCTACTACTCTCTACTATTCACTCTCTACTACTCACTCTTTACTACTCACTCTCTACTACTCTCTCTACTACTCACTCTCTACTACTCACTCTCCACTACTCTCTACTACTCTCTCTCTACTACTCTCTACTACTACTCTCTACTATTCATTCTCTACTACTCACTCTTACTACTCACTCTACTACTCTCTACTCCTCTCTACCACTCACTCTCTACTACTCTACTACTCACTCTCTACTACTCTTTAATCCTCTCTCTCTACTACTCACTCTACTACTGTCTAATACTCACTCGCTACTATTCACTCTCTACTACTCACTCTCTACTACTCACTCACTACTACTCGCTCTCTACTACTCTCTACTACTCCCTCTCCACTACTCACTCTCTACTACTCGCTCTCTACTACTCTCTACTACTCACTCTCTACTAATCACTCTCTACTACTCTATACTCCCTACTACTCTCTCTACTACTCACTCTCTACTACTCACTCTCTACTACTCTACTACTCTCTACTACTCACTCGCTACTATTCTCTACTACTCACTCTACTACTCTCTACTACTCTCTACCACTCACTCTCTACTAACCTACTACTCACTCTCTACTACTCTCTCTCTACTACTCACTCACTACTACTCACTCTACTACTCTCTACTACTCATGCTCTACTATTCTCCACTACTCACTCTCTACTACTCACTCGCTACTACTCTCTACTGCTCTCTCTCCACTACTCACTCTCTACTACTCTCTCTCTACTACGCTCTCTCTACTACTCACTCTCTACTACTCTCCACTACTCACTCTCTCCTACTCACTCTCTACTACTCTCTACTGCTCACTCTCCACTACTCACTCTGTACTACTCTCCACTACTCACTCTCTACTACTCTCTACTACTCACTCTACTGCTCACTCTCTACTACTCTCTACTTCTCACGCTCTATTACCCACTCTCTACTACTCTCTACTACTCACTCTCTACTACTCTCTACTACTCACTCTCAACTACTCACTCTCTACTACTCACTACTACTCTCTACTACTCACTCTCTGCTACTCCCTCTACTACTCTCTATTGCTCTCTACTACTCCCTACTACTCACTCTCTACTCTCTATTACTCATCCTCTACTCTCTACCTCTCTCTCTACTACTCACTACCTCTCTACCTCTACCTCTCTACCTCTACCTCTCTACGTCTGCTGCTGGTATTCAAAGTGCATGTTTCAGTCTGCATGTCAGAATTTTTTTATGAAATAGAAGAGGATTTGAGAAGTCAAAATGTGCCCTAATTTTTCTTTCTGCAGCACTAATCATAATTTCTATGGCAAAATGAGCCCCCTCATTTTGTTCCTTTGCAAATTAAATGTTTTAAGTGTTAACACTTTATTCCAATCAAGATGGCTTCAGGTGTGCCATACTTTTGTCATAAGTAAGACTGTTAGCGGTCTAGTTGTTCTTTAGAACACTCTGGGACATTCTGTCATTGGGCTATACTTGGGCTACATCTGGGTGATATTTGTGCTACATTTGGGCTCTTTTGTCTCTGGTGGCCATCTTAGGAGACTTATTTGTTATGAAGTTTCCTAATTTCCTCATTTACTACAGTCTCCTCAGTAGGAAATACTTTCAGGTTCTTTACTTTTATTCCATCAAGAAGGCATTCAGATGTGTCACACTTTTGCCATAAATTCGGAATGTTACCACTCTAGCTGCTTATTAGATCACTGTTGTAAAGCTACTGCTCACCAGGGAAGTCTGCTGCTGGTATTGAAAGTGCATGTTTCAGTATGCATGTCAGAATTTTTTAATGAAATAGAAGAGGATTTGAGAAGTCACTCAAAATATGCTCTAATTTCTCTCTTTTCAGCACTAATCATAATTTCTATGGCAAAATGAACCCCCTCGTTGTGTTCCTTTTAAATTAAAGTACTCACTCTCTACTACTCACTCGCTACTACTCTCTACTACTCTCTACTACTACTCTCTACTACTCACTCTCTACTACTCATTCTCTACTACTTTCTACTACTCACTCTACTACTCTCTTCTACTCTCTACCACTCACTCTTTACTACTCTACTACTCACTCTCTACTGCTCTCTACTACTCTCTGTCTACTACTCCCTCTCTACTACTCACTCTACTACTCTCTACTATTCACTCTCTACTACTCACTCTCTACTACTCACTCTCTACTACTTGCTCTCTACTACTCTCTACTACTCACTCTCCACTACTCACTCTCTACTACTTGCTCTCTACTACTCTCTACTACTCACTCTCTACTACTTGCTCTCTACTATTCGCTCTCTACTACTCTCTACTACTCACTCTACTACTCACTCTCTACTACTCTCTACTACTTACTCTCTACTACTCTACTACTCTCTCTATTACTCACTCTCTACTACTCTCTATTACTCACTCTACTACTCTCTACTACTCTCTACCACTCACTCTCTACTACTCTTCTACTCACTCTGTACTACTCTCTCTACTACTCACTCTACTACTCACTTTTCTACTCTCTACTACTAACTCTCTTCTACTCTCTCTCTACTACTCACTCTACTACTCACCTAATTACAAACAGAATTGCTTTAACTTAAACGAGGGTGAGACCTATTGCATTTTCAATGCTTGTTCACTTTGGTTCCATCAAAAAGGCATTCAGATGTGTCACATATTTGCCATAAATTCTGAATGGTAGCACTCTAGTTGCTCATTAGATCACTGTAGTAAAGCTACTGCTCACCAGGGAAGTCTGCTGCTGGTATTCAAAGTGCATGTTTCAGTCTGCATGTCAGAATTTTTTTATGAAATAGAAGATGATTTGAGAAGTCAAAATGTGCCCTAATTTTTCTTTTTGCAGCACTAATCATAATTTCTATGGCAAAATGAACTCCCTCATTGTGTTCCTTTTTAAATTAAATGTTTTAAGAGTTACCACTTTATTCCAATCAAGAAGGCTTCAGGTGTGCCATAGGTTTGTCATAAGTAGGACTGTTAGCGCTCTAGTTGTTCTTTGGAATACTCTGGGAAGCTGCAGTAGAACACAAAGGAATCAACTGACAGTCTCTGCCCTTGTTGGATGTACATGTTTTACTGAGAGTGTCAGACTTCATTCTCACATGACTTAGAAAGATAATGTGATTTTACAGAAAATATGCTCTCAGTTTAGCTTATAGATCACCTTCCAAACCCCTGTGGGAAAAGCATGAGAAAATAGTTTTCTCTCAAACATGATTCATGATATCCCAGCTTAAGGCTTTTTCACATGGTAAAATCACCTTAGAACATACCACAATTCCTAAAATGAGTATGGTACCATCAACAAATGATTTATAATGTAACTAAAGTCTTAAAACCTTCTATTAACTGCAATGCTTGTTAATGAGGTGCTATCATGTATATTGGTCCCAAGATGGCTGCCAACACTTCTTTGATGAAGTGCTGACAGCCAATCAGATCTCACGATGAGATGTGTGATTAGGCTCCACCCAGATATATATGTGATTTTACTTTTGATTTTCTCAGGAACTACTGAATGGATTTACACCATTTAAGCAAAAGGCATGACTCTGACCCAAGGTCTACCTTTCTGCCAAATTTGGTGTAATTTTGTTCAGCAGTTCGGGCTGTAGCTGCGACTAAAGGTCCCTGTGGAAAATTGCACGAGGAAAATACGTTTTGGGACCCCCCTTTTTTTTCGGCCCCCGCTTGACGAATCATCCCGAGACTTTCAGGATAGGAGCGGACCGGAGCGGGCCACGAGTTTTGAAAATTTTGCGAAGATTTGTCAACTGGCGCCAAAGTTATTCTAAATAGAATGTTGCCGATTTCCTATGGAAAATAGGTCCTATCTATAACTACCTACTGGCGACTGCCAGTAGGTAGTATATATATATATATATTGGGGTTAGGATTATTACTTAGCACCTAAGCAGCAATGTAAAGCTCCCATGAAGTAAAATATCTCAATTAATTGTAATCACAATGTGATTACAGCGATGTAATGTACTGCAAAGCAATACATCAAATTGTAACTCTTGCCATTCTCCAGAAATTTTCCTGGGAGAGGGCTGCTGAATATTCATTAGGAGCTTGCAAGAAGCAATGTGCAGGCAACGTTCTGGAGAGCTGATCAATACAAATGAGTGAATGTACCCACTCCAATAGATCACCAATTTTTGAAGAGAGCGTCCAATCAGAGTGCAGTAGTATAACATCTTTCGCACTTTCCTGTGCTACCATTCTCTTACCAGATGTAGAAATAGATTATCAGCAATGGCTCACTTTGTGGTCTCTATAAAGGTGAGAAATTCAGGCAATACCATTCTAAATTAGGTAAACAAACACACATACATGAGTTGAAGCTGGCTATTACAACGTATGATGCCCCATAGGAGGTATTTCTTTTTGGACCAAGCCGTCAACAAACCTTTAATCGCTCAACTGCACCAAGGTCCTGGTGCAAACTGTGTATCTTTTTATTTAAACAGATTTTATTGATTTTTCAGATTACATACTCAAACATCTGACAACTATTATTAGGATTGTGCGTGAGCCCCACCTTACATAATAAAGCAGTTAAACATAATAACGCCAGTATTTCCAACTGCAATTGTCCAGCAGTCTCGCTAGTGAGATAGGAAAATAGTATTCATCGTAGTCCCTGGCTGTTTTCAAGTCCTCTATCCTTTATTGTGTTGCAACGCAATCTATTATTTATGAATCTCCGCGAGGCTCTTCTTTCCGCACAATGCTCCCAGTAGAGTTCACCCCACCCCACCTCAAACTCCCCCCCTTCCTCCCCAGGCATGTTGCTTTATAATCAGGTCAACTACGTGTGCTCTTTGGCCGACCCAATACTGCGAAGTATGTGTCACTCCATCTAACATGAACCGCTGGTGAAGCAGTGTGGGGTGTGGTGATATCAGTCAGGCCTATTATGTGGCCAACAGTCAGGGACGCTAGATTTGTCAAGTCATCAGACGCCCGCATTAGGGCCCTCTCCATCAAGGCTTTCATCGCCTTCGGCAGTCGGTTGCCGCAGGAGTTCCACTAGTGACCCCATGCCCTTGCTGCCTCCAACGTCTTCTCATTCCCCGTTCTTTGGGCCATTTGCAGTCTGAATGTCCCCTCGCATTCCGCCCATTTCACAAATTCCCTCGTCCACCTTGGTACACTAGGGCCACTTTTCGCCTTCCAATGGCTAGTGATCTCTCTTTTAGCCAACACCAATCCCAAGTCTATGAACTTGCTAGTGACCTTGTTCCTGGCTGTGTGAGGGAACCAGTGTAGTAAGCAACATCCTGGGGTCAGTACTACTTCTCTCTCTGTTGTGGTCGCCAACACTGCAGTTACCCCCTGCCAGAAATCTCCCAGGTTTTGGCAATCCCAGAACATGTGTAAAAACTCCGCACCTTCCGTGTTACACGGCAGGGGGCCGAGACACCGAAAAACTCGTTAATCTTACTCAGGGTGAGGTATGCATTATGTAAAACATAGAGGTGGATCAGCTGGAATTGTGCATTTCTGGAACTCATCCAGACCCTTTCCACAAGTTCTCCCAACGGTTTCTCATCTATAGCCTCACCCAAATCCCCCTCCCATTTGATGTGCAATTCAGTCAGGGGTTGGCGTGTTTCCTGGGTGAGGTGCCTATATAGGCAAGTAACCGCCTTAAAGGTTCCAACAACTATCACTATATCTTGACAAACCATGGAAGGCTGGGGCTCTGCTATCCCCTCCTGCCAATGCTTTTGGATGGCTGCTGTCAGGGCGTCATGCAGAAGGAAATCTCCTCTTGGGGGGTCATATTGTTCTAAAAGATCATTAAAGGGAAGCAAAGTATTTTCCTCATATAAATCTCCTATTGTGGAGATTCCTATCTCTCTCCTTGCCTGTAATCTATGGCAATTCCCACCATGAGGTAATGCCTCGCATACAGCTAGCGGGATGTCCGGCGCATATGGGCATCATATCTGCGCTCGTCTAAGTGGCCAGTTCCAGGATTTGTGCACCGTTTTCAGGTCCGAGGGGGTCGCACAGTCTCTCATGGGGAGTCGCAGCAGCACACGAGAAAGGAGCCGCAAGCTCGGATCACTACCTCCAAGGTCTCCTGCGTTCCTGAAATGCCCCGCCATCCACTTTGTGAACCACTGTAACTGTGCTGCATGTTAATAGGCCTCAAAGTCTGGCACTGCACACCCCCCCTCCTCTCTAATCCTCATAATGGTGGTGAGTGCCACCCTCCATCTTCCAGGGCCCCACAGAAACCCCATGACCATTGTGTTGAGTTGAGCAAAGAGTGTGGGCGGAATCCAGAGTTGAAGCGACCCAAAGTAATACAGGAGCCGAGGCAGCGTCACCATCTTTTATAATGCCAACCTACCCGCTACGGACAGTGGGAGAGTCCCCCAGAACTCGAAGTTGTTTTTGGTGTTGCACAACGCTCGTTCTACATTGTCCGCCAACAGATCCCCAGGGGCATGATATATTTGAGTACCCAAGTAGGGAAGGCATCTGTCCTCCCATGTCACATCTTCAGTTTCCGGTGGTCCAACTCTGTCTGATTGCGTTGGGAAAAGGCACGACTTGGCCCAATTTATCCTAAGCCCTGCTACTCTCCCCAGGACACTCAAGAGGTCTTTGGCTCCTCGAAGGGTTTCCCCTGAATTAGCCAGAAACATCAGGAGGTCGTCCACATAGAGCGCTATATATTGAAGTTGCCACGTCACCTTCAACCCCTGATTGTAGCGGCCTAATCTAGCGTGTGCAGCCAAAGGCTCCATTACCAGCGCAAATAAAAGGGGCGACAACGGGCAACCTTGTCTCGACCCTCTGCCCACCATACAGGCATCTGAAATCAGCGCTCCTGACCTGACTCCAGCAGTAGAATTTTTATACAAGAGTGCCGTCCATGCCACAAAGTGTTCCCCCAACCTAAACGCACTCATAACCCTAAAAAGATATGGCCACTTGAGGTTATCAAAAGCTTTCTCGATGTCAACTGCCAAAATGCACACCTCCTTCTTCTGATATGTGTCCGCTTCTAAAACTCGTAAGAGTCTGCGTATATTCATCGCCTCATTGGTATGTATTAGCGTCGACATATGCACGAGTAGGCGGCTGGCCAGTACACGATTTAATATTTTATAATCCAAATTGAGCATAGCGAGGGAGCGATAAGCAGTTCGATCCGAAGCCAGTTTGCCGGGCTTTAAAAGCCTCTCTCGTTGAAGCAGGAAGTCAGCCTTCCTGTTTTGTCCTGCCATACAGCGCCACTAGCTGAGGAGCGAGAATATCCACATATATAGAATAAAACTCTATTGGCAACCCATCCGTCCCCGGTGTCTCATTCCTGGCCATATGTTTAATGGCCCTACGTACCTCCGCAATCTCGACCTCTCTACCTAGAGCCTGTGCCGCCTCTGCATCTACCCTTGGAAGCTCCACATCCCTCAGGAATCCCACCACCTCCTCCTCTTCTGGAGCGAGCCTACTATGATATAAGGCAGTGTAATATTCCCGAAACTGGGTGATAATATCTTGTTGACTATAATAGATTTCATCCTCCCGCCCTCGTAGCTCGAGAATCGTCGCCATGCGCTGGGTTGGCCAACCAAGCTAACAGCGCCCCTGATTTATCTCTCTCAGCATGGGCCCGGGCGATGTAAGCCTTGTAATCAAAGCAACACAGCCTTTCTACTTGTGTTGCCAATACCTCCCGAGACGCAAGAAGGTCCGCTTGTTTGTCCATTCTCTCCGGCCTATCCTTTTCCACCTCACGGAGCAGTTGTTCCGCTCTTTGTACCTCGTGCATTTGGGACCTTCCGTACTCCCACCACTTCCCCAATGAAGCGGCCCCTTATAAAGGTTTTAAAGGCATCCCATTCAACGAGAGGGTTTGTTGCTGTATTGGCATTGTCTACAAAGTAATTCTCGATAGCGGAACCCACTGTGGCCCGGAACACCTGATCTTCCAACACTTCTGGTCTTAAGCGCGAAACAGGTATTTTAGGTCTAACATGAACCCAATCTAATGCCACTAGCAGCTGGTTATGATCGGAAATCGTTCTGCTCAGGTGTTCACTTAGCCTAACCCCCCCATGCACATCTGGACAGCACAGGTTTGCGTCTAACCTAACATGCAGTTCGTGTAATGTGGAAAAATAAGAACAATCCCTTTCCTCCAGATGTTGGGTCCTCCAAGTGTCATTCAACTCCCAGCGTTGCTGACAATCACATCTAACCTCTGCAATTCTATGTATGGGAGCGTCAGGGAGTGGCGGGTGAGATCGGTCCAATCTAACGTCAGTAATACAGTTAAAATCACCCCCAACAGTACCAAACCAGTCAATACTGATGCTAGCGTCCGTAAGAGCTGCGCTAGAAATGTAGGCTGGTCTACGTTAGGGGCATATAGACTCCCAATCGTTATGTCCCTTTCGTCTAAATGCCCCGAAAGCACCACAAACCTTCCCTCCGGATCTATTATTTGCCTGGTACTCTGAAAAGGGACTCCCTCCCACACCCAGACCATAGTCATCCTGGCGAATGCTAAGTAAGCAGTATAAAACACCTGCCCCCTCCACCTTCACTGTAATGCAGCCCCTTCCTTCTGTGATAAGTGAGTCTCCTGCAAAAAGGCAATCTGCACCCCTCTCCTGTCCAGGTACGCATGTATTTTATGGCGGCGCAACATAGTGTGCATCTCCCTAACGTTAAGACCTATGGTGGGTCTCATTGTACCAGACGTGTTGTATCCTTCGCAGTTTCCCTTAAAGCGACAAGCCTGGCCCCAAATAAAAACCCCTTAACAATAGGAACCCCCCCAAATGCCCCTCCCCAGGACAGGTACACACAAACAAGAACCCATCCAAACTGGAACGTGTTAACAGAAATTCAATGAGAATTGCTGGTGTAATCTGACCCCACTGGACCCAGATCTCCTCCAGGCCATTTCCCCCAACATCTTGGTTCAGCTGACAAGCCCAGTATCCATATCAGTGTCATCAGGCGGCTGCTATGATGCCTGAATCGCAGCAGAAGCCAACCCCATTACATTAAGACCCTCTTACATATGACCTGGGGGACTGCCTTCAGGCTTTTTCATCCGCTGTTTGAGGAGTGACGTCCGGGAGGTCAGTTTCAGAGTCCTCGTTTGCGCTGCCTGGCTGCGAGCTTTCGGATTGGTCCATGCCCGGACCGCTGTTGGTCGAACTCGGGTTAGCGCCTCCGTGACTAAGCTCCACAATGGCCTGCAAAGCTTTGTGCCACTCCAATCGGCGTTCTTTAGGTGAATGAGCTCTCGGAGGTTGCTGAGAGGTGGCCGGTGTCTGCCTGGGCCAAGTCCGGTGATGGAGTGTGAGCCTCTCTGTTCTGATGGGTCTCTAACCATTCCCATGCCTCATGTGGGGTAGGGAAGAAATGTGTCTCTGATTTGTCGATCACCCGGAGGAGCACCGGAAACAGCATGGCATATGGAATTTGCAATTGTCGCAGTTTCTGCTTGATGGCTATAAATGAAGCATGTTGGCGCTGCACCTCCCTGGTGTAATCTGGGATTATCATCACCCTATTATTCCCAATCTGTAAATTCTGCCTCTCTCGGGCGTGCTGCAGTATGTGGTCACAATCCCGAAAAGCCGCACCACCAGCGGTTGGGGAGGGGCTCCAGGTTTGGACGGTCTAGCCGGGACCCTGTGAGCACGTTCAAGCACATAGAAGGGGGAAAGGCCCTCCGGGGCCACCTCCGCTCTAAACCAGTTCTCCAGGTAGCACACTGCATCAGCCCCTTCTTCTCGCTCCGGGACCCCCACAATGCATACGTTATTTCTGCAGGACCGACCTTCACTGTCCTCCGCTCTCATTCCTAGCACCTTGATCTTGGCCTCCACACTTCTCAGAAACCGTTGTAATGTGGAAATTGCCTCCGGGACCTCCTCAAGAGTTTTTTCGTTGAGTTTCACTCTCTCTTTAAGCTTGCGGTGGTCATCTTTCAGCAGGTTGAGGTCTGCCCCTATTGAATCTATCTTTGTCTCCAGGGCTTCCCTTGAGGAGGTGATGGCCTGCTTAATGTCCACTAGGGTGGGTCCCTCAGGGGCGACATCTCCCCTCTTCTCTGGTGTGTCGTCGTCATCATCAGTGTGATGTCCTGCATCCTCCACATTGAGGACAGCATAGCCCTTCTTTTTGGACACTCTCCCCATTATTAGCGTTCTGTATGTGCCCAGTAGGCTGTTTCTGAGTGATCTCGCCAATGAGCGCAGGGCACTGGCAACGGAATCGGTGCCGGAGTGGGACAGTTCCTAGGATCCAGTTCTAGTCATATGCACTTCTCACCCTTCGGGCTCCCTCCAGTATACTCAGCCCCCCGAGTTCCACTCCCTTATGTGGGACTCCAAGTAATGCTCAGAATCACTCCTTCTGCCACCTCCCCAGCTCTCCAGCACTTGCCATATACAACCAGGGGGTGTCTCAGGAGCACTTTGTGTTCAACATAGTGATCGCCGTCACACTATGCACTTCGGGTCTGTGATCCGCTTGAGATAATACAACAGCGTCCCCTCAAGCACTTGTTCTCAGTGATGGAGCCCGGAGGTACAGTGATGTGTGCCAGCTAGGCGGTCACAGGTGCCCCAGCAAAGCACCGTGCAGTTGTTGTGTGCTTTAGCTGTGATGGCCCTCCTAGTCAGCCCCTGGCGTGACTCATCGGGCTCTCACCCTCGCAGGCTGCCTGAGTATTCGTCAAAGGTCCGTCGGCCTCTCCTCACCCCTCGGAGTTGCCGCTCAGTCCTTCCTGATTGTTAGGCCCGGCAGAGCGGTCCCAGTGCTGTCTCCCCGCCTCTAAGCACTGTAGCTCAACATTTGAGGCTTACTCTCCGGTGCTCCACCTGCTTGGCATATGGTGCCCTCTCTGCTTCCCGGCGCTCCTTCCACGCACTTCTCCGGCCTGCAGCGCGCCTCCGCTGTCGTCAGGGCTCGTCACTGCATTGGCAGGGCAGCGCCGCCAGGATCAGGAGTCCGTGCCTGGGTACCTCATCACTGGGGCCGCCGCTCCCGCTGCCCTCCTCCGTAGTGCCGCTCTCTGCTCCTCCGCAGGACAGATCGCGCAGCCAGCTCAAAACACCCGCCTCTTACAATGTAAGGGGCCGCCGCTTCAGATCGTGGCCACCATCTTGGGAGCGCCGCATTCAGCACGCAGTCGGGGAATAAACGGCGATTCCACCACTCCGGAGCTGCCAAAAGTCACCGCGTGCAGCCCGTCCTGAGCACCAGCCATTCTGCCACCAGTATAGCGTTAAGGAACCTCCATGTTTATCCAGGATCACTGTTGTTGGGGGAAAGCCACGGACCGAGCTCCAGAGTCCACTTCCCCTCACATCAGCATCTAGCCACGCCCCCCCCCTTGCAAACGGTGTATCTTGCGCGATATAACATAAAATAACATCAGGAAATTGACACTTTTTTGTCTTCCAGTATCCTCTCTTCTGCCTTCTGTACTCTTTTCCATTCCTTCATGTTCCTTCATCTCACCACATATTCAGAAGTTGAAGCCTGAGTTTTTCTTGCTCAGACTGAGGTGTGAGTTTCCTGACTGGCCTATCTTTGCAAGCATCTCCAGGTCCAGACATTTAATCATCAGCAACTAACTGTAAAGAGAAGAGTAAAGGGAGAATAGAGGCAGGGACTACAGAGGTGCTCTGTACTGGTTGACTTCGCTGCTACTTGTCTCATCGCTGGTGCATGCCTAACCTACCTGCCAATCTAGGACCCTGGTTAAAATCTCATCCTTCAGGAGTACAACAAACTGGTTGCATTTGGGCTTTACACATGATTTAAGTTCCTTCTCAGACAACAACTTCATCTCGGATCCCTTTTCTATCAGCCCTCTTTTGACTGGGCATTACCTCTGCCACTCTGATGGACAAAATTAGAGATGACTGCCAGCCCACTTGTCATATTGTCATATCTGTAGAGTGAGCAGTGTAATACCTTTCCTTTGAGGGCACATGCTCTGTTGGGGTGTCCGGAGAAGTATTCCGTAGATGGAGGTAACGTGGGTTCTGTTGATGGAAGGCTCAAGGTCCACCCATCTCTAAATGAGGGGGCGGACACAGGGTTTGGCGGGTAAGGTACTCTGCTACTATTGCGACAGAGTAGCTTTTCCACCAAAATCTAAATCAAGCCCTATATGTTTTGAGAAGAATAGGGTTTTGTTCACAAACACAAATTGTATGACTGTTAGAAGAAAGAATAATACAAAACAAAATGTCCTAGTAGCTTCTCGGGCCCTGATTTAACCCCAAACAGTAGGAGACTCCTACTTCAATTAACATGGGTTTCTATGAGCAATATTGTCCTATGGGGAAGACTGTCTTCATTAACCTTTGAGTATGTATGTATGTAAGTATGGGTTGGTATTCATAGAGCCCAAACCCATTTCAAGAGCAAAAGAGTGCTGAACTGCAGGGCATGGATTTGGGAAGTTACAGTCATTGGTGGAAGTTCAAAAATAGCTGGCAATTGAGTGGGAGTTCTCCATTAAAAGGTGCATCTTCAGCTTTTTCCCTGAATTATAGGAGAGTGGGAGAGCTGAAGTTCCAGAGGTCAGAGACTGTGATAACACTGACTGAAATTACAGGCCGGGCCTTGCCTGTGGACTCTGTGCAATGCCTTCTGGGGATTCTGCCACGCACACGCAAGAACAAGTACACCATGAAATACAGAGACTTAGCTAATGTCTTGCTAAAATGTCATTTAGCAATGGCCTGGAAATCTCCAGTTGCCTCCCACCCTTGTACCGCTTAGTCTAAATAATCTTTCTAAATGGGCTACAGTGGAGTTCATGACCTGGCACTCGCTGCTAATATGACACAGAGCAGCTTCATAGTGGAATGCCAGGGACACATATTTGGACAAATTGACAGCGAAGATAGACGAGAGACCGCCACTCTACTGGGGCCGCTAAGTGAGAGAAAGACTCCCATCTAAACCATAGGCCAATAGGGCGCATGCTGCGATACACTGGGTTAGACCCGCACACTCTCCCCCATATTAAGAGATTACGATTCTGATGTTACTATCCTCCCTTAGACTGTACTTGGGAGGCCCATACATTGTAAGATTTCACGTGGTATGGGAATATCATGTCCCTTTTGTGTGAGATGCTAGGTCAGTTTCACAAACACAACATAGAACATTTAAGCCCTGATTGGGCAATATTATTTCTTTTAGATGGTCACAGTATATACTAGTGCATTTCTGGTTAGGGGCACACACACTTTTACTCACTCTATATACTAAATGATGTACTGTTGGGTGTAGCTGCATATACCAGGAACTGCTTGCTTAACTGTACAATGGATATACCCACTTCCAATGTAATGCACAAATCACAATCATTGTGCCACTTAAATGCCACCTTACTTATGTTTGTTCCAATATGCTGTTTTGTATATGCTTTATACCTCAATAAAGAACTACTAGAAAAAATTTTTGTCATAATATTAGCATTTTTAGAGTGCATGACTCACCTGGAATGATATCCCGACACTGTAAATCAGGAGTGGTGTGGGCCGAGCCATGGCCAACATGAGGTGAAGAGCCATGTCTTCAGTTTCTTGCGAAATGCATGAACTGAGGAGGCAGCTCTGCTATCCTGGGGTAGGTCATTCCAGACTTTGGGATTGAGGTAGAAAATGGCCCGGTTGCTGGATCTGGTCCGCGTATGGGAGGGACCTGCGCAATTAGGAGTCCGGCTGAAGAGAGGTGGGTAGGTATCAGGAAGATAAATTCCTCAAGCACACATACAAGGGCGTGTATATGTGTTTGAAGAGTTTGAAAATTGGCCTTTTGGGGATGGGTCGCCAGAAGAAGTCTTTGAGTTGCAGGGTGATGTGGGTGTGGGAGCAGATGTCTGAGAGTGAGTCTGTCTGATGAATTCTGTATAGTCTTGAGTCTTCTGGTCAGTTGCACATTAATTCCTGCATAGAGTATGTTGCTGTAATCCGAATTGCTGGTAGTGAGGTTCTGGGTAACAGTTCTGCAAGTATTGAAAGGAAACCACTTGAAATTCTTCTTGATTATATTGACTGTGTAGAACCAGGAGGACTGTATTCATTTGGCCTGTCATAGCGAACTGATTGTCAACTATTATTCCAAAGGTTCTTTGCGTGGGTGGTTGGGTTGAGTCTGGGTCTAAAATGAGTAGACTACAAGGCAGGGCCCCATAACAAATTGTTTTTACTGAAGATCACTATTTCTGTCTAGTTTGTGCTATACTTCAGGAAGTTGGTTTTCATCCATCTGGCAACTTCGGACATGCAGGCATAGATGTTAGTTTGGGTGTTTGATGTTGTGTTACAGGGGGAGAGGGTGAACTGGATGTCCTCTGTGTATGATATAATGTTGATTCAGTGGATGTGAATGATGCTGGTTAGTGGGGACACATAGTTCTTGAACATCATGGAACTGAGCGAGGATCCTTGGGGTACTTCCCAGATAAGTTTGGCAGTGACTGAGGTGAAGAGAGTCAAGCTGACCGACTCGGTGCTGACTGTGGGGAAACAGCAGATCCAGCAGAGTGCTAGTTCCTGAGTGCAAAGTATTGTATAGGCACTGAATCAGAATGGGGTCAGAGTGATGTAGTCAGATTTCTTTGAGCTGTTGATGAGCCATACTGCTGTGTGTAGGGTATTTTTCAGGGGTACTATCGTGGTATCAGGAATACTTCTGAGGAGGATGTTGCTTCTATCCAGATGAGAGAGAACTAAGGGCCTCATTTAGTGTTTGAGAGATGGTGCTCCTTCCATCAAGATGGTGGAGGTTATGACCTCCGTTAGTCCATCGAATATAGCAATGACCAGCGGCGCAGTAGTCATCTCTGTACATTGAAAGGAACCACCACTGTCATGGCGGTTCCAATGTACAAAACGTTTGGTGGATGGCCGTTCACCAAACTGTTAATATTTTTTTGTTTTTCAAAAACAAAATCCCAAAGCTGGAGTTTGTTTCAGGAAGGAAGCACTGGTTTCAGCAGAGTCCACTGGTTCTACTGGTGCTGGAAATGTACCAGCACCCACAGAAAATCCACTGGGGTGCCAAGCTTTGGGACTCCTATTTTCTGACCAGTTGGTAGAGGTTGAAATTTCAGTTGATGAGAGCAACCACAAAATCTCTGGTATCCACTGTACTCAACAGTCCCCAGTTGCAGCTGAGAGAATAGATTTAGGGCTAGAGTCCAATTATATCTTTAAACGGTGATATGTTTGTAACTACAGGGCTAGACAGATGGTTCAAATGGTTATGGAGTCAGGTTGACCAACCCCATTAACTAGAATCTTCCCTAAGACCTAGCCTAAAAAACAGAAAAACTCTTATGTCCCCCTACAGCTGGAAATTGAGTTAGGGAATGATATAGGCTAGAACATTTGTGCGAAGGGCACACCTCTCTGAAGGTTCTGGAATATCTCCTCCAGTTCTTCGCCTTCCTAAGAAGCTGACATCTTCAGTTTGTTTGTGTTCTACTAGGTTGCAAGCCTTCAAAGCTCTTATGTTGAGTCAGCTCAGCCTTGCACATTGTCCTTGTTTCTGTTTGGAAACACACATTAATGAATCATGGAGGCAGTTTGTACCCAAAACTGGGGTGCTGACAATAATTTGAAGATAATCATGCTGTTAATATTGATAGAATCGATGCCAATCTTTATAACGATACATTCGCACATAAGAACAAAATCGCATCACTATTATAAAATTCGCCCGTCGTGAACTCTCCATCAACCCCGACTCATAAATGCGTGATCAGGCAAGCTCGGTGACCTAGGCCTGAAGTTACTGATTGACAGGTCACAGATAGGGTGGTAGGTAGCCAGAAGACAAACGTGTGAACAGGAAACTCAGGGCCATCCCCCAGCGACACCACAATGGTCCAGGGAGATTGGCCGCAATAAAACACACATGACCAGAGTGGTGCATACATTCCCAAAACACCATAACAACAACACACACAGTGCATGCAGTGATCACATGCACCTCATGCCGGACATCTGGGCATGTTACCCACTAACCTACACTGTGTCCACTCAAGGTCGAGGCCCACCTGCAATTGTCATCAGGGGTCTTATTTATGACTCCACCGCAAAGGACTGCATTCTTTCACCAAAAAAGGATCGCCGGAAGTACTTTGATACCCAAAGAAATGTATAAAACCCTGTTCAGATTGATAGCACTTTAAGGCAGTCCTCAGACCCGCTTCTGAATCTATACTCTCAGCAGAAGTGTTTAATTAAACCAGTTGTTCCTGTTTTGCCAAACGCCTCTCGTCTTTTGTTTTTTCATGGTAAAACTGCATATTCGAGCAACAATGCTGGTGTGCCAATTTCAAAAAGCATAACGTTACCCACCCAAATTGGAGAGCATCTTCATTGCCCTTTTTCCCCCAGGGTATTACAAAGGAGGGGAAGGGCAGACAAACGTTCATAGCGAAAATGTTTATTCCTAAGGGGTATAGATGCTGAGTGGGGTTCAGATAGCTTGTTGCAAAGCGTTAAATGGGGAGACAGAAATAAAGCACATACAATGTCCATCCAACTTATCTCTGGACAGAGCTGCCTTCAGATAGCTTGTTGCAGAGCATTAAATGGGGGAGGCAGAAATAAAGCACATAAAATGTCCATCCAACTTATCTCTGGACAGAGCTGCCTGGCAGAATACACATTTAACCAGTCTTTTCTGTTCAGGCAGAGTTCTGGGCTCAATGTTTATTACACCCGGAACCCAGCCAAATCATTCAGCCAGAATCTTGACTTTATATTGCAGCCAAAAAGAAGACAGGCATAACTTTACTATAGGATATCTGATGCTAAGTTACAGGGACAGCCGTGAGGACATTGACACCAGACGGGCTTTATACTTTCAAGGGGAAATACAATTATGTTCTGCAAGCAAGATGTATGTGAAGAGGCCACCACCTGTGTGGTATCCTACCTCCATGCACAACACACATAAACCTAAATAAACAACACACAACCTACAAAATACATGCAGTAGGATTGAAATTCCCCATGTATGGGTGTCTGTGTGAATTTTGCTTCTGGGGCTGGTAGGCCTTCAGTCCTTCAGGTGTACAGGTAAAATGCCTGATCCTTGAATTATCGATCCAGCTACCACCAATGTCATCGTAGTATAGATTGTGGCGGAAGGCATCTTCTAATATGGGCTGCTATACACTCTGGGAGGTCCCCTCACCAGCAGAGCCTGATGCCATGCTATAGACTTTCAAAGAACATAATGTACCCTAGTATATTTACTGCTTGTCGTGCATGTCCTACTCGCTGCCACCTATGACATCCGCTCCCATCTCAACCAGGGCAAAATGGCAGCCCTCATCCTCCTGGACCTCTCGGCTGCATTTCACACCGTCTCCAACCGCACCCTAGCCACCAGACTCCACGACGCCGGCATCGGTGGCAAGGCCCTCGACTGGATCCGCTCCTTTCTCACCGGCAGAATTCAGCGGGTCAGACTCTCTCCCTACCTCTCGGGACGCACAGAGACCAACCGTGGAGTGCCCCAGGGCTCCTCCCTCAGCCCCACTCTCTTCAACATATAAATGGCCCCCATCACAACCATTGTCAGGAACAACAGGCTCAACATCGTCTCTTACACCGGCACCCAGCTGATCCTCTCTCTTACCAATAAACCCAACGTCACCAGACACAACATCCAAGAAGGGATGAAAGCCATCGCCACCTCGATGAAGAACAGCTGCCTGAAACTCAACTCAGGAAAGAGAGAAGCCCTCATCCTTGATTCCACGGACACAGCATGGAATGACTCCTGGTGGCCCTCCACCCTCGGTAATCCCTCCACCCTGACGGACCACGCAAGAAACCTTGGCATCATACTTGACTCATCGCTCAGAATGAACTGCCAGATCAATGTTGTCTCCTCAAACTGGTTTAACAATTTCCGCATGCTTCGAAAGACTTTCAGATGGATCCCAACCGAATCCAAAAGTAACTGTCACGCACGCACTCTTCAGCAGCAGACTGGACTACTGCAACGCTCTCTATGCCGGAATCAACAAGAAACTCCTTCGCAAACTCCAGACTGTCCAGAATGCCGCAAGCAGACTGATCCTCAACATCCTGTCACAGTCACATCACCCAACACCTCCGCGATCTCCACTGGTTTCCAGTCGAAAGAAGAATAACTTTTAAACTCCTCTCCCACGCATACAAGGCCCTTCACAACACCGGACCCACATACCAGAAAATCCACCTCTCCTTCCACGCACCCAATAGACAACTCCAATCAGCCCAACTCTCACTGGCCACTGTCCCACATATCAGCAAGACTAGAACGGGAGGAAAGTCTTTCTTCTCCCTAGCAGCCAAAGCCCCTACACCTCTGGCAATCTCCCACATTGCCCCAGTTCAGGAAGGACCTCAAGACCTGGCTTTTTGGATGACTCCAGCACTCAACAGTCACCCCCCAGCACCTTGAGATTGTCACAGGTAAGTAGTTGCGCTTTATCAACCCTGATTGATTGATTGACTGAGTGCGAGCCTCCCATGTGTTTAACGTAGTATATATCCTGTCACTTAGAACAATTATACAAAATAGGTTGAGGCAATATGCTACTGCACCGACCCCTACAGTGAGAAAAGTAACCAAACACTTAGAAAGGTGCACAGAACCGAAAGTTCAACCCCTTTCAACTTCCAATGGAAAAACTTCCAAACATAAATCAATTAAATGGTTCATCACACTTATTCAACAAAACGTGTTACTTATTATTCATAATATTTCAGAACAAAAATCACGATATTTCACACATACAGTTTATGTAATTCACAATCTTCAATAAATATATTTTAAAAACGTTCTTTATTCATACTCATATTCTTCTTTTAATAATCTCCTTAAAAATAGTAGCCACAGTAGCCAACACGTTTCATCCTCATGGACTTCTTCAGGGAAACAAGATAAATATAATACAGAAAAGCTTATTTACAAAATATACAAGCAATTCTAATTGTACAATAAATAAGACATACAAAAATGAAAGGGACACAATTACATTTTGAGCTAATAATTTCATATTTGTGACATGAACCCAAACAGAATGAAAGCCAAAATCTGTATCAGTTGATTTAAACAGAAATTGACTTTATTGATTCTTTTTACACATCCTGATTTTAACCATATAATTACGTGTTGAACTAAATTCTAATGTGCCTAGTTACTTTACTCTTTTTATGGTCAACCTATTTCACAAGCTCTATATACATTTTTACTTCTCTGTTGCCAAGAGAATTCTCATCATAAACTTTTATAGGACATATTATTTTATCTACAGGGATGTAACTAATTATATTCACACAGTAGTAATGTTCACATACCTTCATTTCAGATTATTCTTTTCGACGACACTACACTTTTGTAGGTTTTGTAGGTATTACGTCACTTTCTTTTAGGAGAGTTTTTTATTTTCTTTTTATCTGGTGCTCATTTAAAGCACTCCAATGCCTCTGGGCACCTATTTGAAGTTAGTTATACAATCTATTATTTTATTTTTTTGCGTTTACACACTAGCACCATTCCCGTTATTGGAACTTACATGTGATGTTAGCCCAGGGTGAATGTAAAAGGCAGTCTACGTATGTGCCATTACTGCAAATGTTTGCCAACACTTGCCTGATTAAGAGTCTGGAGGTCTTGTGACCACCAAACTCGCACAGACGGTCCATTGACCGCCGTATTACAACTGTTAAAGTCGTAGGGACGGAGCCAGGGGATGTGCCAGGGAGCAGTCGGTCCCTGGCAGTGGTGCAGGAGCAAACAAAAGGGAACCTGTACTGGTCCCCATTCAAGCTGCACAGCCACATGTATGAATGTATCTAATGAATCTAGCGCCACTACGTGATATTCTCTGTGGGGACAGGTGCAGTGCCGCGGAGCATATTATGAGTTACTGGACTGCCAGCCTTTTCATGGCCGAACCCCGTCATGAACAGGCTGGTGGTGCAGTAACAGGGAGGACCTGGCTTGGCAGTTCGGGCTGGACTGTTCCCATGAGGCACAGGGTCAAGACTGATTTGCATATGGCCAGGTCTAAACTGGGGTGGCGTGGTGAGCAAAAGAATGATGGATTTGGCCCAGATCTCTTGACTGGGGGTGAATGTTTTGATTTGTTCTGCATTCCGTCCATCAATTGTGTGTTTCTTTTGCTTTCTCGCCCTAAGTGTGCCAGGTATGCCCAGGCGTGGGTCCTGGGCTCACTGTACCACTGGAATCAAGCTATCCTGGCTGAAGAGGGGTGAAACCCCGAAACCGGTCCTAGGAAGCTTGTTTCCGGTCCAGGGAAGGCATGGCTTGGCAGTTCGGGCTGGACTGTTCCCATGAGGCACAGGGTCAGACTGATTTGCATATGGCCATGTCTGAACTGGGGTGGCAGAGTGGGCTAAAGAAAGGTGATGGATCAAACCCGGATCTGTTGACTGGGTGTGAGTGTTTGATTGGTCCTGAAGCTCTGTACATCACCACCCCCTTTTGTACCGGACTGTTCCCATGAGTCACAGGTTCAAGACGGATTTGCATATGGCCAGGTCTAAACTGGGGTGGCATGGTGAGCAAAGGAATGATGGATTTGGCCCAGATCTCTTGACAGGGGGTGAATGTTTTGATTTGTTCTGCATTCCGTCCATCAATTGTGTGTCTTTTGCTTTCCCGCCCTAAGTGCGCCAGGTATGCTCAGACGTGAGTCCTGGGCTCACTGTGCCACTGGAATCAAGCTATCCTGGCTGAAGAGGGGTGAAACCCCAAAACCGGTCCTAGGATGCTTGTTTCCGGTCCAGGGAGGACCTGGCTTGGCAGTTCGGGCTGGACTGTTCCCATGAGGCACAGGGTCAAGACTGATTTGCATATGGCCAGGTCTAAACTGGAGTGGTGTGGTGAGCAAAAGAATGATGGATTTGGCCCAGATCTCTTGACTTAGGGGTGAATGTTTTGATTTGTTCTGCATTCCGTCCATCAATTGTGTGTCTTTTGAACTTTTAATCAGGCCCATAGCTCCATGATCGTAACCAAGCAGCTTATTGCAAAAGGTTGCTATCTGTAAATGTGGGCCACTTGTTTTTGGCTGCCTGGGCCTAATTGTGGGCCCAATCCAACCCTGCCGGTAGGTTTAGTAGTGGATTTGCACAATAGTACAATAAGCAAGGTAGGATGCTCATTTTGGAGAGCCATATCCTACCCATCACCGATAATGGCAATGTTATTCAAACGGCCACTTGGCTCTGAAGCACAGACACTGCTCGCGTGACATTGTCATCCAGCAAGTCTTGCTCTTGATGGTGGATGTTGATCCCCAAATATCGGAATTTAGTGTCCTACCACTGTATAGTTTCGCTGTAAATGGTCATGTGTGTCTTTGGTGCAGTGGGGAGTAAAGGGAATAAACATGATTTGCTCCAGTTCACCTTCAGGCCTGGCACCCTCGTGAAACCGGTAAGCGTCTCTGTTATAGTATAAGCAACCATGTGGTCTGCATAAAGGGATGCTACATGCCATCTCCATGTTGACACTGGTTATAACAGTGCAGGCAATACTATTTTGGGCACAAACTCCCTTTTGCTCCTAAAACAGGATTGAAAATAAGATTACAACCTGGGCACAAATCGTAGGTGTCTGGCCTTTACCCTCCACCCCACTGACACATATATTTACAGGTTATTGCCTAACTGCGGTACAAAAGGGGGTGGTGATGGACGGAGCATCAAACACTCACACCCAGTCAACAGATCTGGGTTTGATCCATCACCGTTCTTTAGCCCACTCTGCCACCCCAGTTCAGACATGGCCATATGCAAATCAGTCTGACCCTGTGCCTCATGGGAACAGTCCAGCCCGAACTGCCAAGCCATGCCTTCCCTGGACCGGAAACAAGCTTCCTAGGACCGGTTTCTGGCATTTCAGCCGTCTTCAGCCAGGCTTGCTTGAATCCAGTGGCAAAGTGAGCAAGGGACTCACGTCTGAGCATACCCTGCCAAAATTATGGCGAACAAAGCGGTACAAAAGGGGGTGGTGAGGGACGGAGCATCAGAACCAATCAAAACACTCACACCCAGTCAACAGATCTGGGTTTGATCCATCACCATTCTTTAGCCCACTCTGCCACCCCAGTTCAGACATGGCCATATGCAAATCAGTCTGACCCTGTGCCTCATGGGAACAGTCCAGCCCGAACTGCCAAGCCATGCCTTCCCTGGACCGGAAGCTAGGACCGGTTTCTGGCATTTCAGCCGTCTTCAGCCAGGCTTGCTTGAATCCAGTGGCAAAGTGAGCAAGGGACTCACGTCTGAGCATACCCTGCCAAATTATGGCGAACAAAGCGGTACAAAAGGGGGTGGTGAGGGACGGAGCATCAGAACCAATCAAAACACTCACACCCAGTCAACAGATCTGGGTTTGATCCATCACCATTCTTTAGCCCACTCTGCCACCCCAGTTCAGACATGGCCATATGCAATCAGTCTGACCCTGTGCCTCATGGGAACAGTCCATCCCGAACTGCCAAGCCATGCCTTCTCTGGACCTAACTGCTCCATACAACTTTGTCAAAAGCTGTAGTCACCCTACCTCCTATCTGGAAGTAAGATTTGCCGCAGTTAATATAATAATGCTCCATTGAATACAAATATTGTGGAATTGAACTATCTTTAAGTGTGATTCTCCCTTAAGAACCATGAGCTGCCAAGAGGCACGCTCCAGTCAGCTGGAAACACCGTGCCAGGTGTGTGGTAACGGGCACGTGCTTCTTCCTACTGACGCCAAAACACCACGCCAACTTGCCGGATGGGCGGCATTCTTTCAAATGGAAGCCGGCTCATCCTAGCATCTGGTTGGAAGAAGAGCTTGTTTACATTTGAATTGCATGATTACACCAATCACGCTGCTCATCTCCTGCGTATTCGTTTGCACAGTGGTAACTCGACAATCGTAAAAACACAGAAACGGAGTCCTTGGAGCTTCTGACACTAGCTAGAGAGGTTTGTGACCTGTCCGGTGTAGGTTTTAGACATTATTGGGAGCTGCAAACTCTGGAAAATACGCTTGGTTGGGGGTACATTTCTGGCCTAAGTACACCAACTTCCAAAAGCAAAACAGTCTCAAATATTAAGCTATACGCAGTGCTTTATATGTCAAAAACTAAAGTTGAAACTGAATCTTAAAGTTTTTTTTAGAAGAGACTCTGGTAAGGCTGCCCAGCTTTGATTCTACCTCACGCCTCTTTCTTTCACTTCCCTTTTACTTCCTCCACTCTATCTAACTCTTGCAGGTTCCTTGTTCAACCCTACTTTCCTCATCGATCTGTTTTCTTGTATTTCTCTTCCTCTTTCTTTCTCCCTTTTTAGACTTTCTCTGTTTTGCTTTAGGTCACAGTCTGATGATGAAAAATATGCCCCACTCTTCAGAAAAGAGCACTGGGGTACACAACCTGCAACCACTGGTACGAATTGAGCACTGGTTCTGAGACATCTCTTAGGGTCACTAATTCAGCTCTATAGGGCCAATTCATAAAAACATTTATGGGTATTGGAAGCCGCACAACAGGAGTACTCTTTTTTTACATAAACTTCTTTTACATACTCGTAAGTGCCTTTGTGAATCAGCCCAGAAACGTCCAGCTCCTGAAAAGTGAAACAAGCACACAATTGTTTCTATTTACACCAATTGCATATGAATATTCCATGAATATTTTTTTCTGTTTTTGGGTCAATTCACAACAGCATGCAATAGTATGTAAAAGAGTATTACAGGAGTGCCCTTTTAAGTACTCCTACATTTGTTTCATGCATTGGTCCCTATTTTTAAAACTGGACAATTTTAATTACGTATTAGATTTTCATTTACTTGAAAGGTCTTTAAAACTGATGGAGCAAGGACTTGTATAAAAGAAACTTGCTCGGATGCAATCCTCTCAAATAACTTGTAATACCGTAATCAATATGTCTGTTAATACTAAAAATGCATTTAATTCATTACATTAGATCAAGGGGAGGCTTGCCAATGTGTATTACTAACAAGTAACCCAAGTATCATTAAAATGGCCGGCAAAAACGCGGGATTCATACTGCGCATGCTTCTACTGCATCTACGCATATGACGTTTCTATGTTTGGAGGGGAATTCTTTGCAGCTGCGCAATAGCTTCTAAAATGGCCGCTTGAATCTAACATGGTAATGCGCATGCTTTGCTGAAACTAAACCTTGCAGTTCTACTAAAATACTAATGCGAAAGATTTATATAAGTTAATGGGGATAGAGTAGAGATAAGTGGTATAAGTGAAATCATTTTATTTGAACTTTTAACTTTATCAATAGTTCATATTTGGGCCTCTGAGGGTGACTGAAATCCCTACCCCGTGTGATTTATGCGCAAATGCACTCAAACCTGCCCGGAACCATGATGACACCCTTGAAACCCAGCCAAGGCCGAACTTGCAACAATTTCGTGGGAGGCTCATCGATCGAGCTGTGAAGGGAAGGAGAAGAACTAAAATGTATATACAATGTATTGATCATAATGTGAAATGTAGGTGGGAAATAAAGCTTGGGAAAGAAAAGTAAGGGGCGGGAACATAGAACAATAAGCTTAAAGAAAATATTACATTCAGCATGAAGTGAAGACCTTTCCCCTTGCCCTGTCCAATCAGAATTAGGAGTTTTCACGATTTTGAAACATTTGGGGGTGGCACATGAACATAGAATGGTATAATTGAGATAGTTTAGTTAGCTAGATGCCACAGATGCCGGAGACCCTGCGCGAGCATGCTGAGAGACTGAGATACTGACTGGGCGGTTGATCGAAGAATCTAATCATCTAGAAGGGGATCGTGGAAGAATCGAGGAGGCACATACTAGAAGGGGTTCGCGGAAGAATCAAGGAGAATAGTGCCAGATGGGGTGCGATGCTGGCGTTGCACTTAGAAGAGGTCACCTTCCCTGTCCTGAACCTGTCCTGATCCTTTGTCTTCCGATCTGTCTTGGGGACTCCATCTGACTCCTTGGCCAGGAGTTGGTCCTCACACCATTCTAGGTAACTATAATTCTGTGTAGTATGTCCTTGTACTACTTTCTGTTTCTCCCTTCCAGGTACCGTCATCATTATATCTGTGATTGAGATTTTATATTGAATTTTCTGATTCTTTCTTAAAGAAAACGGTGTTTTGAAATGTAATTTGTGTCTTTGACTCACAAAAATATTGATTAGATAAAACTTTTAAAACTCTTTGAGTCTGTGGTTGTTGGAGAATAAAACGTTAATGTCACTTCTACCTATTCATCTAGCAACTAGATTCATTGACCAGAGGAAATTTATTATCAAGGAGATTGTGTTGGTAAGAATTTGGAAAAGGTAAATGCAATCTCGCAGGTATATCAAAATTGACCCCAGTGGTACTACTAGCGTACATATGAATGTTTATGGGCCCAGGTGAGTAGATGGTGTATGAGTAACCCAAGCTGGTAACCCGCTGAATCAAAACATAGTGTGGAATGAAAGTCATGAAGATGTGGTTAGGATGTTTTGCAGCAATCGTGGCAACTCTGTTGAAGAATTGTATGAAGGAACCGCCAAGAGTAGCCAAGAAATGTGTCTTATGGCGCCTTGAGGAGGGTTATGGAGATAACTTTTTCATATTGTCCCAAATTTGAATGTATAATTCCTTTCAACTTTGAGTATATCCTACTACATTACCTGTCACTCGGCCAACATCCTACCAAGTTGCGCAATCCAATCATACCGCACGCATCTTAGTGGAAAACACGATAACTAAAGGTTGATCCGTTGTGCAGTCGGCATTCATTCTTCATCTTTCACATCACATCCAATCGAGGATCACCTCAGCACTTGACAGCGGTCCTCTTGATCTAGCGCTCCTACTGAAGAGCTAGCGCCTTGAGGTAGAACCCCCTTTCTCATTATTCAGACTGATGGTCTGTGATCTTGGTGGCACCCCCAGACTACATGCGCAAAGGCTCCAGCTCCCCATCATGAGACACAGGCTCATACTTACTCCCAATACTGATCTGTCAAGAACAGAATCCACAACCCACAGAAAAAAACACTGATGCTACAAACCACACGAAAGATGATCGCTTTATAAACAAAACCATAACACGCTCAGAATGACGAGCCCTCAAACCGAGTAGATTACACACAAAAGTCCTTGTGCACCTGCATATGCCTGTATCAATTTCTGTGTTTGTATTTAAATAGCGCTTTCTTCCCCCATGTGAAGACCAAAGTGCTTTTTTGCAGTCCCATTTGTATATGTCGTTGTATTTGCCTTGTAGTTTTTTTTTTTTTTACTTCCTTTCATCAAAATGGCTAGACTATTAGTAGTGAAGTCACACACCTCTAACTACTAATGACTTTACAGTTTTGATGCCTTGTTCTTCCACTAGCGCTTAAAAAGCTTTCTTTCTTTCTCAGGTACCAGGGGAGGACACATAGAGAAATCTCCAGATAATACACAGGGCTTCTAGAGAGAGCATTATTTACTTTCTGCTCTGGTCACCGCCAGCCATCATGACCCCGAACACAGAGGTTCTAAAGAGCAGTGTCAGGGAGATCAAAGGGCGCGTCAGGGGTAGCGCTGCTGCCCTTTGCTTGCCTCCGAAGGACGTCCATGCTGTTTACCGCTCGGGCCAGAGTTGTTAGTTGTGGACTGAGTGCACAACCACCATTCAATAGTAGCTGAGGAAATGAAAACAATGTTTGAGTCGCTTCATGAAAACAAACAATGGCTTCCGAGTTGCTGTTTCCATGACGTAGATCTCGTGAGCGGTTTGCAAAACCTCCTCGCGGCAAAAGACGTCTGTTTTTTACCCATTAAGAAATGTGCTAGTTAGAATGCATTTTTTCAAGCTTTACAGTGGGCACGAGCAGTTGAAATGCTCAGAAAGCTATGGAAACGGCGATTCCGAGTTCAATAATAGAGGGGTCAGTGAACGTGGGTGCGGGGCCAGAAACGTGACTGAAAGGAACAATATGTTCTGCTGCTATTTTATTGGCTTTTTCCTTTAAGGTCAATACATATAAAATATACGCACATACCTTAAATGAATACAAATGCAAGTTAATGTAAACGGTGCATAACGCACTCATTTATGTTATGACAACTCAATTGGTTAATGCGATTACTGGAGATGTTCGCGTGCGTAACCAGCTAGTCACAGAACTTAATTGGTGCTACGAGGTCAAAGCCTGCAACTGAAAGCACTGTTCATGTGCAAATAATTTTTTTTAAATTGTATTAAAGTGTAAGATAGGCTGCTATAAGATAGGCTGCTACAAACAGTGTAAAAATATTTTAACGCCTTATTTAAAGGTAAATTTACACATGTGGATTCACACATGTGTAAGTTTACTCCTGCTGCTAGGCGTAAGTCCACAGTTTTTCACTGTTCACCATTGCCAAGTGTAGATTTACACCCAAGTGCAGCAGGTGCATAATATCCTATTATGTAATCTACAACCACATCACATTGTAAATATTTCCAAATGGATGTATGAAACATTGTCTTTCGTAACACTTCTTCCAGGTTTCATTACCTTTTAACCATGGCAAGGGTATCCATAGAATAAGAGATATGTTAATGGTATTCCCTTAGTTATTTTTAGTCATCCCTGCCCTTCCTTATACCAAGAATGTATCAAGCGTTCTCAACCAGTGGTCACGCCTATTCGAGTGGTATACACCTACTGGGATGAGGAGAAGGCACCTATGAAGAAGCATGCCACTATCAATCGTGGGTGAGATGTGTTCTCCTAATATGAAAATATACCTGTGATGTGGTAGGAGATGCCATACTAAAATAATCCATGATCAGGAGCCCACACACACCTGTTGTGTTCAGTTGTATCTGTTAGGGAGAATGTGCGTTGTCCTACCCCTCTCACTTTCCATGCAGGTGTGTAGGTGGGGACCTCTAAGTCATAATTTACAAGTGTAAAGTTACTACTAGTAACTTTTCACTCAAGGTGGAGTTTTGCCACCGGTGAAGAGATCTCCCTATAGTAAAGTGTAGGGAAATGTAATAAAGTTAATTAATTCTTTAAAAATATAACACATATTTTAATATAAAATTAAAACGTAAATTAATGAACATTTATAATTATTGGCTGAGCGTCAGACCCCCGGGACTGCTCCAGGCCGCAGATAGCGGCTTCCCTGCACTTGAGGCCTTGTTGTGTGCTGACGCCACCCCCCCGTGGTGGGGACTTGAATCGGCGGCATTGTCGGGCCGCGCGGGCCCTGGTGGGGGGGGGCGTGGAGGGACTTCCTGGCACCCTGCGAGTGCTCCTCAGCCGCCCTTTGCCCCCTTGAGTCTCCTGTGCCGCGGATCGGTGGCCTTGTCGGGCCAAGGGCGGGACAGAGCTCCTTGGCCCTGCTGATGCCTGGTGTGGGGCTTGTTGGGCCTGCCCCCGTGCCACACTCGGGGGGCTGATCCACGGGGCCATGCTGGATGCTCTGCTGGCAGACATAAGGCCGGGCGTGGTCCTGAGGTCCCGGTGGGGGTCTAACTGCCGCACATTTCTTCCCCCCCCCGCTGGTGGAGTGGCGGGCTCACTTCGGTGGTCCATCGGGCCACGTGAGCCTGCCACGGGCATCATGTGGATGTGGTGGTGATGTCATCTACACAATGTGCGAGGATCTTTGAGGTGCTGTGGTGGGGCTGCCTTGGGTGACCAGAGTGGTTTATCTACATTGCACAGCTGTGTCCCTTGGTGGTGTGAAGTTCTGGCGCAACCCCACGTCTCGCTCGGGTGTCCGTCCTGTGCTTGGTGGCCCAGCTGCATTAGCAGGAGAAGTCTTCCCTGGTCAGACACTGGGCCTGTGAGGTCGGTTAAGTGCTACCTTATCAGAACGGTGACCTTCTTTGCCCCCCCCGTGACGTTCTAGGGACCCATCTGCTCTGGACTGAATCGCACGAAGGGCTGGCCCAACGCTTTTTAGCCCACAGGGTCCTTTAGTGTCTACCATGACGAGGGATCGGCCGGGTGGGGGGTCATCCAAGCAAAGCACGACGGATAAGTTCACCGGCTCTGGGGCCTCTGCAGGGGCGTCTGCGGGGGTGCCTGGTGATGTGCCTGACAATGCCGCCCTCCTGGCCGCCATCACCCAGTCGAGGAATGTCCTAGATGCCAAAATTGGGGCAGTAATCTGACGTTATGCTGCTGCGCCTAGATCTTTGCAATGCAGTGGCACGGATTACGGAGACGCAAACAAGGGTCTCTGGAGTGGAGGATGTGGTGGAGACCCTACAGAAGCGAGTGACCTCTCTGGAGACGGTCCAACGTGGGCTAGCGTCCCGGGTGGAGGACGCGGAAGGGAGGGGCCGACGCAACAATCTTCACTTTGTTGGCTTCCCGGAGGGATGCGAGGAGGGTGGCATGGAGCGGTTCCTCACCCAATGGCTCGAGAGTTGGCTCCCTCCGGGGTCGTTATCTGCGTGTTTCGTGGTGGAGCACGCCCTCAGGGCACTGACCCAGAAGCCCCCTCCTGGCGCTCGCCCTAGGCCTGTCATTGGGAAGTTACTGAACTATCATGATAGAGACATTATCCTGAAACAGGCTAGGGCCAAGGAACCGTTGCTGTTTAATAATGCCTGTATCCTGATATTCCCGGACTATACTAAGCTGGTTCAGCAACGACGGCAATCCTTAATGGCAGCAAAGGCCCGTCCCCCGGAGCTCAAGCTCCCATATGCCCTGCTATACCCTGGCAGACTGCGGGTGGTTTATCGATCCCACACCCTTTTTTTCGACTCATCAGAGGAGGTCTTTCAATGGACAGACGAGACTGTGCGTCTGTCCATTGAAAGACCTCACCCCGGTTGGATTCAGAATCTTCGTCGTACGAGGTGATGCGCAAACAACCTACGCAGAAGGGGAAAGGGAACAGGTGCTCCAGGTCCAGATGAAGATCTTTGTCGGGTAACGCCTCATCCCGGGCGGCATCGGCACAGCGTCTACCTACCACTTTGAACTGACTTATGGGGACTGTTGTAATTCACTAATTTCTTGTCATGGTTGCATTGACCGAGGAAGCACGATTGAGGACCGTTACCCCTGCAGCACAACTGTGGACGCGGAAAGGGCCAGCTGACAATGGGTTGTAAGTTGGGAATCCATTGGCGGGCGGAAGGGGGGGACCCCCTGTTGGGGTTCGACACGTACACTCGCCGTGACAGGTACTTCATTGTTTTCGAGGTATTGGGTGATGGGGGTTTGTTGTTGGTTTGTTTGGGGGGGGGGGTCGTTGCTCTATTGCACTAGCCTACATTGCTTCAGTATCATTTTGTCCAGTTCACATGGTCTTGCCTGGTACACACCCATGTTCCGCACTGTCTCATGGCAGGCCCCCTTAGCGATAGGCGGGATCCCTTGGGGACCCTTCAAATAATGAGTTGGAATATTTGGGGGGTGCTTGACAAAATCAAACGTGGAGCAATACTTAAACAGGCGAAGCGCGCACCCGCAGACATTCTCCTACTTCAGGAAACGCATCTTATGGGGAGTAAGGCGCTCTGTTTTAAACGCTTTGGATATGTGCACGTTTTTCACTCCGGATTTGTTAGGGGATCCCGGGGGGTTGCAATCCTGATTCATAGAAGAGTCCCCTATACGCACGTGAAGGTATGGAGGGATGCACACGGCAGATATCTATTCCTTCAAGGAATGATAGGGATGAAATCCATAGTCCTGGGTAGTGTTTATGCCCCTCCGCCCCTCTCCTGGGGCATGGTCGACAGGCTCATGACACTGCTGACAGACATACCTGATGGGTTCACGGTTGTGGGGGGAGACTGGAATGATGTCTTAAACCTGGTTAGGGATCATTGGCGGTCTGGCGGTCAGGCGGCCCATCGGTCACGGATTGGTCTATTAAGTTGCATGCACTAGTGTTGGGTCAGGATTAGATTGACCCCTGGCGTCGCCTGCATGGGACGGCACAGGGCTACATATACTTGTCAGCCGTCCATGGCTCCTTCTCCCGCCTTGATTACATCTTCGTCCTCCAGGCCCTGGAACACAGGGTGGTTGCTGCTGATATTCTCCCGCGTGGACTGTCGGACCACTCACCGAACACTCTCACATTAAATATGGGTCGAGCACAGCAGCCATTTCGGTGGCGTCTTCCGGTGTGGAACCTCCAGAGGGAGGACTATCGAGAACATATGGGAGACCCCATTGATCAAGTTTTGTCACTTAATGTGGGGACGGTGGAGGGGGCCAATTGCCTGTGGGAGGCAATGAAGCCCATGCTTCGAGGGGTGGATATCTCATATTGCGCAGCAGCCCGCAGATTACGTAGGGAGACTCTTGTTCAGGCGGAGACTAAGCTTCTTGCATTGGAATCCTGCAGCAGGGATGGCGCGAACCACTGTGTTCGCCGCCAACTTCTTTTGACGCCGCAGGAATATGCACATATACTACTTGATGAAGCCTGACAGGCATTGCTGGCGACCCGCAGTAGAATCTATCAATGGGGGGACAAATCCAGCAAATTGATACATAGGTTGTGCCAGCGGTCATTGTACTCCCACGTCCTGCCGGGTGTTTTGGGCCCAGACGGGTCCGCTCTTACTGACCCCTCGATGATTGCTGACAGCTTCGCCACATATTATACGGAGCTCTATGCCCCTAGGGAGTGCCTCTCCGCAGCGATGGTGGTTCAATTTCTCGATGATCTACCACCCAAGGCCCACTCTGATGAGGTGCATGAGGAGCTGGATCTCCCACTCACCGAGGAGGAGCTAGGTGCGGCGCTGGGTGAGATGCAGCCTGGAAAGGCCCCAGGGCCAAATGGCTTCCCTTGCGAGTTCTTTAAACATTATTTTCTGCAATTGGGACCTCATTTCTGTAGAGTGGTTGAGGAGGCCAGGGAGCGGGGTTGCATGCCTCATGACTGGAGGCACGCGGAGATTGTCGTGTTCCACAAGCCGGGAAGACCCCCGGAACAACATGCATCTTATCGCCCTATACCCCTCCTTAATGTGGAGGCCAAGGTAATGTCCAAGGCATTGGCTAATCGCCTCCGTGCCCATATTACATCTTTAGTGCATCCCGACCAGGCCGGGTTTATGCCCCATCGGGTGACCCGGCACAATATAAGGCGTGCACATGTGGCAGTGGCAACCGTCCAGGGGTTGGGTGAGTGGGCCGCGCTATTACTCGCGGATATGGACAGAGCCTTTGACTCCTTAAGCTGGGTATATTTATTCGCACTTCTCAGTAGATTAAACTTTGGACCACGATTCTTGTCCTACCTGACCCTTCTCTATACTGACCTGACGGCGTCTGTACAGGTGGCGGGTGCTATTTCTCCCTCGTTCTCGATTGGTCGGGGCACTAGGCAGGGTTGCCTGCTATCCCCTTACTTGTTTTCCCTAGCTATGGAGCCAATGGCGTCCTGGGTGTGCATCGACGCCTAGGTTACTGGACTGGAATGGGCAGTGGGCCTATCAGATTGCATTGCCCTGTATGCGGATGATGTACTCTTTTTTCTTACTAATATCGATAAGACGGGACCGCGTCTACTATGCATTATGTAAATATTCAGGGAGACGTCAGGTCTGTTCATGAACCCTTGTAAATCTGCACTGTGGGTCCTGGGGGGAGGGGCAGGCCCTGGTCCCTGGGCCTCCTCTGTTCAGGTAGCCACTGGGGGGTTGAAGTACCTGGGAGTGTTTTTATTTGATTCTCCGAGCGTCTCTTGGGAACGGAATCTGGCCCTTGTGTGGGAGCGGGTGCGGGAAGATCTTAAAACTTGGACCCACATGCCTCTATCAATATATGGCCGATCGGCCATCTTTAAAATGGTGTCCCTTCCCCGCCTCCTATATCAACTACAAAACCATCCCTATCCGATTTCTCCCGGCTGGTTCAGACGTGTCAATACCGCCTTGAGTCAGTTTCTATGGGCTGGTGGAATGGCGAGGGTAGCTCTACGGACTTGCTTCCAGTCCACGTATTGCGGGGGGTTAGCAACCTCTAATATCTTATCTTATTATTTCACCTCCCATCTTCTGGTCCTCAATGAGTGGTGGTATGGCGATAGGGCTGATCCAGCCTTTGCGGCCGAGAGGCGTTGTATGGGGGATAACACTCTACACACCATATTGTACTCCGCGCCACTGCGCAACTCCCTGCCACCGGTTATGTAACTGGTATTCCAAATATGGAGACAGGCGTTGCGACGGACAGGGTGGTGGAATAGGTTTACTCGGGAGACTCCCCTTTGGTCGAGTGGGCAACTTCTGCAGGTGGCGATGCTGTCCGGGGTCCGGGGTTGGGACCGCATTGGTGTCTCTACTCTCGGGGACATCATGCGGGGACCAGTTCTAAAGTCCTTTCAGGAGCAACAGAAAGACTTCCATATGCCTAAAACTCAATTTTTCCGATACTTACAGCTCCGGCATGCCATCACTCCTTACATCGAGGGGTTGGGGCCCTTGGCTGAGTTTAGTCCCAAAGAGGCAAAGGTATTCATGGGAGATGTCCACGACCACAAGATTTCCAAGATTTATCGGTCCCTGGTCCACAGTTCCCCCACACTGCAGCACCTTCGGAAGGCTTGGGAGGGAGACATAGGCCCACTGGAGGAGGAGGACTGGGGGGAGGCCCTGGCCTCCCCACGAAGGTCAGCTATCGCCGTCAGTCTTCGTCTCATTCAATTTAAATATCTCCACCGAGTCTATTTCACCAGGGTCAGGCTCTGGAGGGCGGGATTGGTGGCCTCCCCGGTGTGTCTTAGATGCCAACATGAGGAGGGTACCTTGCTCCACACAATCTGGCAATGTGCTGCCTTGGCACGATTTTGGCGGGGAGTCTTGTCATGCCTCTCCGAAGTACTCAGCTGGAACCTCCCTAATTCCCCAAAGTTGGTCCTGCTACATGTTATGGAAAATGTAGGGGTAATATATATAAACGCCATTTGATGTTATTAGGGTTCACCTTGGTCAAGAGAGATATTGCCAAAGCTTGGAAGGCTCCCAGGGTGCCTCCAGTGTCTGTGTGGAAAAATAGCATGGATTTCTGTATGGGGCTGGAAATTCCTATCTTTGTGGCCAGGTGATGCCCGCTTAAACATTACAAATTCTGGAGGCGATGGGCAGAATATCGCGGCCTGGAGTTGGAACCGGTTTCAGTGGCCAAGCCCGTGGACTCGGTGACCCTTCCCGCGTAATTGACATGCAACATTGCTCCTTAGTTACAGATGCAGTGTGTCTGGGTGAACGAGTCTATTCATATATGGTGCTGTTTGGGGTAGGCGTGAGTGCGATGGGGGTGGGTTTTGTATGATCTTTTTATTTGTTAAAATATTTCAACTGTATTGCTCTTTATTTGTCCTCTATCTAGTTGAAATTGTCAAAGTGAACTTATTGTCCATTCTAGTATGCATGAGTTGCTGGGTTACAGTGCTCTGCATTATTTGGGTCATTTGACGAAATAAATCTCTTTAAAAAAAGGAAAAGATAGGAGTGGTGGTGGTCCCTGCATGTAGGTTTGCGTATAGTATTTGGTAGTACGTGAGTAGTACTACAGTAGCACTACTACTGTCACTATAAAAAAAGCTGTGACGAATTTTCCCTCATTTGGGATTTCCACACAAGGTCTAAGCTACCATCTCCCTTGTTCTGTCCAAACTCGATTACCCCAAAAGCCTCTACCAAGGATCACCTTTAACAACCATGAAAAGACTACAACGGATTCAGAACTCGGCTGCCAGACTACACTTGCATATCAAACCGTGAGACCACATCTCACCTGCCTTGAAAGCCCTGCATTGGTTACTGAATGCCAGAAGATCCACCTTCAAGCTGCTTTGTATCACCCAAAAAGCAATACACGAAATGGGACCGCTCTTCATCAGGAATAAAATCACCTAACACATTCAACAGAGGAACCTCAGCTCTAAAATGGCACCTCGCCTTAAAATCAAGATACAAGAAAAAAAACATGGGTGGCACATCCTTCTCTGTTCAAGCAGCCAAACTATGGAACTCTTTACCCCCAACATAAGATCCACGGACAGCCACCTTATCTTCAGAAAACTGCTCAAGAATTGGCTCTTCCCCACATATGCACCATACGCAAACACAATCTACAGCATATCCCTCTGTATATAATCATTTATTATTACTATAGATATGTACGTATCTTTGTGTATTGCTTTGTATAAACATGTAGAATAATTCTCTTAAAAATATAAAAAAAATAAAGTACAATAATACTTGAAAACCGGAGTTTATCTGGTGCAATCTTGGTCTACATCAGTGGTTCTCAAACTTTTTCGACCTGTGGCTCCCTTGACCTAATTGGCAGTTGACAATGGCTCCCCCCATTTTTTTACCGGTGGGGGAATGTAAACCCGACCTCGGGAGTACTTCCAGTTGTCTCCCTGAAATTTATTGGGATGCGATGAAGGTATTATAATCATATTTGTAACAAAATAAAAATATAGCAGTTGTTTAATAAAAGCTTTTATAATTGCGGACCTGGATTAAGTGAAATATGCTTTATCAAGTGTACCATGATTAGACAGATTAAAGCATTCCTGCCATCACCTTCTGTGAGTATGACACCTCCGAGCAGTCCAGGTATTTTAGCTAAACGCTCTCGCTTGCCATGAGTTGCGAGATAATACTCAGCATAATAATGTAAAAAAGGCAAACTACAAGCCCAAGAATGCACTACTAAAAGCTAAAAAAAAGAGAAGCTATATATATGTGTGCCTGTTGGGTGCTTTAAGGAAGCTTGCATTATTGCAGCCTCTGCTGTATCTGTTTTTGGTCGGTTAATGACGCTTTGTGAAACTTTAAATTCTGAAAAAGCCTGCTAAAGCGTCTTCTATTCCCTCATTCTTTTTGTTTCTCCACCTCTTGTTGCTGCCTTTGCTCTTCAACATTCTTTGTCTACCCTCTCCTAGCCTTTATGTCCTGCTTTCCTTCTCTTCCCCTTTGATTCTTTCGCACTTTGTTTTACCCCCGTGTATTCCTTCTTTCACCTGCTGCTTGCCCTTGTTTTCTCAGAGTGAAAGTTTTGGTGTCACTTTTAGTTTCCTGTATTTCCCATCCCTCTGCCGCACTCCTCTTCACAGAAATAAAACATACGTGGCCCAGTCTGGGTTGACTTAACAGCCTCTCCGATGCCCAGGTTGCTGCAGTCTGAGCTGAACTTGCATATCAGCGCTGCGATGTCTCGTCGGAGGAAAGCGCTAGGCTGGTAGTGTAAGAACTAGGGACGGGTAGTACTGATGCAGATTGGGGTGTACAAAATCTCCCTACTTCCACGGATAGAGTAATTTCACAGTTACACGCACATACACTCACCATACACTAGGGCCCATTTCACTAACATACACTCAAATACTCTACCAGCATTGATCCTGTGGAAAGAAAACTCCTAAACTCCTAAACCCCACATCTACACCGAGGTCGATAAGACCTAGCTATTGCAATTGTCATAATCTAAACAATCCATACATCAATAATCAAATAGAGTACTCAATAATTGACAAGAAATAATCACCAACACCGTATTTAAAATTATGATTCTTTATCTAAAATTAGTCAAAAGAAATTAATCAGAATAAATCATTTTCTCATAATTACCTATTCTAGCTAAATGTCAGAATGGGTCATCAGGACAAGTCTCTCAGTAGAAATCTCCCAAGTCACCGTCCTCACAGCATCGATCCTCACCAACGCAGGTTTGGGAAGAAAAATGGCAAAGTGGCAAAACGCAATGGAATGAAACCCTCTCTAGTCTAGTATATTTATAATAATTCAGACAAAGGAAAGAAACATTTAATATTACTTCATCCGCCGAACCGCTGAGCAGAGCGAGAAGGAAAGGATGTAGCATCGCTACATTTTGAAAAATCTCCGCTCAGAAAAAGTCACAAAAATAAAAAGACAGAACAGAAACTAAATCTTAAAATGTTTCTTCTCAACTTCCACAAATTTCCTCTGGTGAGCTCAGAGTTTAGAGTCTTTCTTTAAAGCTCCTTTGTTTTCCAAGGCTGCCAAGGCTGCTGTCCCAATGCATCTGGAAACATGCCCAGATCTGCTGCTGTCCTCACAGAAAGTTTTAACCAGGCAAGGACTGTGGACAGATGACTCGCGTCCATATTCAGCAAGGCCTTTTCCATCACAAATTCTCACTCGAAACCAGGCTTCAAAAGTCAGCCATCTTTTAGTAGGCCACAATAGGCCACAATAGACCATCTTAATTAAAAGAGACAAAACAACGTTACCACAGCATAGTGATTAAACAGTGTTAACCCCACTAATACCCTTATGTGTATGCAATTATCTAGCTTTAGCAACACAAAAAAGCATTAATTCAAAAGCGTTTCGTGCTTAAAAATAAACAGCACTCAGCAACGTTTATTTAATAAAACATGCACATTGTCAATAGCAACACGTAAGCGTTCCCTCGTGTCGGTTTTCTCTTGTTAATACATACATATTGATTAATAAAAAACATTTACACAAAACAAATAATTAATGATTAAAAATTAGTAATTTTATTTTTACCACGTTTAGACAACTGAAGCTTCAAAACCCGATGAATTTTCAACAGAAAACTCTGCTCCAGCAATCCCCCCTTTGGTGATTTTTATCACCAAATAATCCACAAAAAAAAAAAAAAAATTGTGAAATTTAGTCCCATTTTAGGAGAAATTTGAAATGTCTTTTTCCTCCTTACACAACACTACACACCAGACACTCTTTCATCATCCCTCTTTGTTTCTAAGTAGACACTCTCCCTTAATTCTTCTAATTCAATTTCTTGTGGTTCTCTTTTCAACCTTTTATTTCTCTTTTCATTGTTTCTTTTAATTAACTTCTTTTTCCCTCCCCTGTTTTTACAACACAAACACACCAATCTCAATATCAATAAAGCAACAATTATACAAGTTAAAGGAAACAATATCTTACCTGTAATAGTACTACCTATTTTTGCAATAAAACTCTTAACAGCTATCACCTTATTAGCTATTTTAGTCCAGATACTTTCAGCTTCAAGTGGTACTAATTCTTCATGCAAATCAGTAATATTTTTGATATAGACCTTCAGGTCTTTGCTTTCATCTGGAATGTAAGTGCAACAATGTTGAACTTTCAGCATTCCACAAACTCCACCCTCCTTAGCCAATAATATATCAAGAGCAAGTCTATTTTGCATAGACATAGCACGCACGGCAATTAATTCCGTATTCACCAAAAGAAACCCTCCAGCGGTATTTGTCGATAAGCGATCCACCACTGTTGACAGTTTCCGAATCCCATTAGCATTTAAAGAAATTCCCACTGCTGGAATTAAAGCTCCAAAAATTTCACCCACGATTTCAAACCAAGTTTCCCTCTTGAAGCGCATTAGTAAATTAATATGTTCTATATCTTCTATTCTATCTATATGAAAAATCTTTGGAAAAACCAGGCCCACATAACACGTGCCATACCAATGGTCAGGCAACTTGTAATAAGCCTTGTTCCCACAAACATAATACACTCCTGGAAAAATTGTATCTTCTCCACCTCTGAAACCCCATCCTGTTGCAATGAAGTATGTATCATGACATTCACTAGTCCCAACAAAATATGTATCATATTGGGATTTCCCTCTTGTAATGCACAGCTTACCCTTCTGTGGTGCATCTAAAGCTAAAGTTGGACTAGCTCCATTTCTCAATTCTTTTCCCATCTCAATGTCCCAAATTGTCTCACTCACTTTATATTTCCCTGCCTTTTCATGCATACTCAATCTCCTTTCCTCCACCATGTTCAGGAAAGCTTTCTCCTCTTCTTCCAAACTACAAGTTAAATTATTCTTAAAAATGTAATCTAATGTTAATTCTTCTTTTTCAATTAAAATCTCACCAAAAATGTTAGCTTCTTTAGCTGGATTCAGCTCTTTGTTCATTGGCAAGTGCCCAAAAATACTATCTTTATTAGACATCTTATAATCTATTTTCCCTAACAAATAAAAAACACTACTTAATACACTACAAGAAATTCCATACGTAGCTGGTAAATGGTGATAAGTAACACCCTCTGAAACGGATGCAGGTAATTGCATACAAACGTAGCAATCCCTTACTTCCATTGTTTTCACATATTCGTATAACAACTTTGAAAAAACATTACTAGAAAAATCATTAATTGACCTATCTTTATGCATGTAAGTATTATTAATTCTAGTTGGAACTACTTTTTGCGAATTCTTCTCTACATTTGTCTCATTCTCAGTATGTATCTCAAATGTACCTATTGAAACTCTAAATGTAACTAATAAAGCTAAAATACCCCATAGTAGCATTAATAATCCAGTACAGCAGCAGCACATTCTACACCATCTTTTTAAGAAGGCACATCTACTCTCATTATTCTCTATGTTAGCCATTTTACTACTTTGACCTTGTCTTTTGACTTAGCCTCTACTACTCCACTACTGTAATTTCTCAAACTTTGGATTACTTCAGACAGATGAATTTCAGACTTTCTCCTTTTCACTTTTTCCAAGTGATTTCTTCAGTTCACTCAATTTGGATATTCATCACTTTTCACTCCTTCTTCTTCAGCAACATCAAACTGTATCAGATCATCAACAACATCCTGTGCATCTGACTCTTCTCCAATGTCAGTCAGGATAACTTTTAAGATTCCAACAGATTCTTCCTTTTCCTCAACCACTTTTCTCAAGATCCCCTCCGGATTATCTCGAGTCACTGTTTCTTCTTCTCTTTCTTCAGACAGTGCCACATAAGACCATTCCGGGGATCTGTACTTTTGGTTGGGTCTTCTAATTCTCTTTATTTCCTCAGGTTCTCTTGACTCCTTTTGCTCCTTCCTTTTTACTTCGTTTTGACTCGATACTTCATTCACTTGTTCAGCTTTCGATGTATTTCCTCTTATCAGTCTGTATCTCAGCCTCTTTACTCTGTTATTAGGCCAAAAATCTCCTCTTATGACCTTTTTCGGTCTTATTTCTGTATTATTTCTTTCTCCAATCCAAGTTCTTTTTCTCAGAACTCGACCCTTTGATTTTTCACTTTCACTTTCATCCGATTCTGTTTCAAATGCCTCTTGTTCTTCAGCAGTTTTCTTTTGCTCTTGTTCTTCAGCAGTTTTCTTTCGCTCCACAGTCTTTTTCACCACTATTTGAGACTTCCCTACTTCTTTCCCTCCTCGGGTCTCCGACACGCAATCTTCTTGCTGTCTACTTGTCCCTTCACCTAGCTTATTAGAAGTGTTCCCTACACCTCCTCGGGGGTCTTCCGCAATCTGTCCCTCTCTATCTTCTTCTGACCCTACTTCTTCAGAAATAATCTCAAGTGGTTCTTCAATCTCCTCCTCTTCTGATTCAGGAGTAATTTCTGTGGAACTGCGCTTTTCTTTTCTTTTTCCTTCACTGCTTTTTGGAACTTCAGGCTCTCTTTCAGAATCAGATCTCCTTTCTGAAATTCTCAATGGTTCTCTTGAACTTGTAGAAAAGGCTTCTTTTCCTGAACCTTGATTCTTTCTCACTGGTTCTGGGTCTTCATCATCACTGGAATCTGACTCTTCAAAATACTCTCTACCAGTCCCATCCTTTGGGTTTGGAACTCTCAGAGTATGACTCACATGCACCCAGTTTTTCCCACCAGCACACTTCACTGCAGTCGTCGTAGTTAGAATGACTTGTCTTGGTCTTCCCCACCTTGGAACCAAGCAATTTCTTCTTCTGTGCACTTTAATCCTCACCCAGTCCCCTGGACTCAGATCATGAGCTTGCTTCTTCTCAAGTGTAGTAGCTTCTTCTCCAATCTGGTGAAACACAGAATGAACTGCGTCAGCCAGGCCTTTACAGTAATCCAAAATCATGTCATCAGTTATTGTCATCAACTTATTGACAGGTACATATGCATGTCGCATTGCACGTCCCATGATTATCTCGTGCGGACTTAAACCAGTAGTTCTATCTGGAGTAGATCTAATAGTCATTAGCACTAGAGGCAAGACATCTGGCCATTTCATGCCAGTGGCTAAGCACATCTTACCAATCCTGTTCTTAATTGTGCCGTTTATCTGCTCAACAACACCAGAAGCCTCTGGTCTGTATGCACAATGTAGCTTCTGCTGTATGCTTAATGCTTCACAAATCAAACTCATGAGTTCATTATAGAAGTGTCCACCTCTATCAGACTCAATCGTTCCTGGAAATCCGTACCTAGGAATCAACTCTCTTAACAATAACTTTGCCACTGTTACTCCATCATTTCTCCTAGTCGGATAGGCCTCAACTCATCTTGAAAACAAACAGACTACCACTAGTACATATCTCAGTCTGTTCACTTGGGGCATTTCAATGAAATCAATCTGCATTCTTGTAAAAGGACCTCCTTCTCTGCCTATTGTTCCCAGACTCACCACTGTCTTCTTCCCAGTGTTAAATTGCTGGCAAATCAAACATCTTTGACAGATACTCTCTGCAATTGTCTTGAACTTTGCATTGTACCAGGTTTGTTTGAAAGACCTGATCATCGCATCCCTCCCCAAATGTCCCTGGCCATGATACATCCTTGCCATTGCTGACAGCATGGAGTTGGGCATTACTGGTCTGCCATCTCTATAGACCCAAACATGGTCTGTCTCTCTCGGGGCACAACCTGCCTTAATCCAATCTTTCTTTTCTTCCTCCTCTGCCTCATCCTGCAACTGTTTCACTTCATCCCATGTCTCTAAGACATTAGTAAACATCACAGAACAAAAAGACATTTCACTCTCTCGTTCCCGATTAATAGATTGATTATTCTTTGCACAGTATTGTGCAATGTCGTTTGCGTATCTGTTGCCAACTGTCACAAAATCGTCTCCTTGTCCATGGGCAGCACATTTCACAACTGCTAATTCTTTAGGCAGCTGTATCGCCTCAAGCAATTTCCCAATCACTTCAGCATTCTTTATTGGAGTCCCACTCGACGTCAAGAAACCTCTTTGTAGCCAAAGTTGGCCAAAGTCATGCACAACTCCAAATCCATACTGACTATCAGTCATCACAGTCGTTCTCAAATCTTTCCCAATTTCACAAGCTTTTGTCAATGCAATTAATTCAGCAACTTGCGCAGATTTCACTCCTTTCAATGATGATGCTTCCATTACTTCTGAAACCTTACACACTGCATATGCTGCACATAGCACACCCTCATCATTCCTCAGGCATGATCCATCCACAAACAACACATGATCACTCTCATGCAAGGGAAGATCCCTTATGTCTGGTCTCGGTTTTGTACAGTAATCAAGCACATCCAAACAATTGTGATCATCTTCTGTTTTCACACCCACATTTTCAATATCCGGCAACAATGTCGCTGGATTCACATTCACACATCTCTCAAGAGTCACATTTGATGCTCCCAGAATGACTTTCTCATATTTAGTCAACTGACTATGTGACATATACTGAGTTCTGCTTCTTGTCAAAAGAATTGCCACATTATGAGGTACGAATACCCTTACAGGATATCCCATTATGATTCCCTCACTCTGTTCTAAGCTTCTGCATGTTGCAGCCACAGATTTCAGACAACCTGGTAAACCCACAGCTACAGGGTCAAGTGTCGATGAGAAGTACGCAATAGGCCTTCTCAGTAATCCATGCTTCAGAATTAACACTGAAAGTGCACATCCATTTCTCTCACTGCAGTACAATTCAAACTCCTTTTCATAATCAGGCATACCCAAAGCAGGGGCTTCACACATTCTGCTTTTCATCTCTTCGAATGCTGCCATTTGTTCTCCATCTAGTTCCAATGGGTCTGTCATCTCACTTTTAGTCAGCTTAATCAGTGGCTTTGCTATCAGCGAAAAATTGATTATCCACTGACGACAATAACCCACCATTCCCAGGAACATTCTCACTTCCCTCTGGGTCTTTGGGGCTTTCATTTCCCTGATAATTTTGATCCTGTCATCAGTTACTTTTCTCAGACCTTTCTCAATATTGTGTCCAAGATAATGCACCTCTTTCTTGCAGAATTGCAATTTAGCTGGAGATACTTTTAACCCTCCATCTGCCAGATGATTCAGTAAAGCTATAGTATCTACTTCACAAGCTTCACGTGTCTTTGATGCCACAAGTAGGTCATCGATATACTGCACTAATACTGAGTTTTCAGGCATGATCAAACTCTCCAATGACTTTTTCAATAACTGATTGAATATTGAAGGACTCTCTGTATACCCCTGTGGGATACGACACCATGCTAAAATACGCTGGCCAAATCTAAATGCAAAAATCGGCTGGCTGTCATGATGCAATGGAATTGAAAAGAAAGCATGACACAAATCAATCACTGTATACCACTCAGCATCATGTGGAATCTGATACAAAATCACTGATGGATTTGGCACAATAGGACAACATGCCACCACAATTTGATTAACTTTTCTCAAATCCTGTACGATCCTGAATTTCCCATTAGGCTTCTTTAGCCCCATTATCGGTGAATTACACGGACTACTCAGTAGTTCTCTCAGAACTCCCTGCTGAATCATTTTCTCAATTATAGGAGTTATTCCCTCAATTATTTCTGGTGTCATTTTGTACTGAGGAATGTTAGGATAAGTAATTCCCTCTTTCACTGAAATTTTCACAGGATCTACATTATTCATCAATCCCACATCCTCTCCAGTAAAATCCCAAACTGTCCTTTTCACTGTGTCTCTCAGCTCTTGAGGCAAATCCTCCGGATCAAACACAGCATATGCACCAATTAACTCACTTTCTCTATTTTCTAGAGTCATTCGGTACAAAACATCCTCATCTGGTGTTTCAAAAGCTATTCCATCTGGTGTACAAAAAATTGTACAATTCATCTTACAGAGTAGATCCCTACCTAACAGGTTCACTGGACTTGTGTCACAGACGATAAATCTGTGCATGTCTGAAAATTTCCCTATTTGTACTCTTACTGGTTCAGTAAGACGTGTTCTGATTTGTGTATTGGCTACACCAACTACTTGGATTGCTTCATCCGAGAGAGGAAGATTTCTAATATCTGTTGACCTGACAGTTGATCTTGTCGCACCTGTGTCTACTAAAAAAGTAACACCTTCTTCATTTATTTTTCCATCCACAAATGGTCCTGCCTGGTCTATTTCTAGAGTTGCACCAAGTATGCACTCTTCCTCCTCTCTTCGGCACCGTCAATAATCACTCTCAGATTCACTCCCTTCATTCTTTAACAAGTACTGTTGTACCTGGTTAGAACGCCTTGGTTTGTTTACCTGCTCATCATTGTAGAATCCCGAATCCGGATTATACTTTTGTTCTCCTCTATTCTGCGGCAAGGGCGGTTTTGGCTCTTGACTCTGCTGTCTCACAACTTTCTGCTGTTGCTGCTGTTGATTTTTCCCCTCGTTCTGCACCTGTTGATTCAAGGAGTTTCCCTCATTATTCACTAATGGTGGATTGGTACATTCTGATCTCCAATGTCCCAGTTGGCCACAGTTGTGACATGGGAACTTCTTTTTTGCTTCCTCAAGATTCCCCTTTCCTTTCCCTGCATACCTAGGTCTATTCCCTGCATTATTTCCTGGATTATTCGCCTGTTCCACCAACTGTGCTTCCTGTCTTTCCGCAACTTTCACCTGTGCCCACATTGCTTTCTCTTTCAGCTTTCTTTGTTTTGCTTCAATCTCATCACTGAAGTATTTTGCATGTCTCAGAATCTCATCTATTTTCTTACTCTGCCAATCCACAGTATGCTCACGAATTCTTTCACTAATCTCAGGTCTCAGGCCATATACAAATCTGTATACAAAATGACTCAAATCCTTGTCACCCAGGTGTTCATCTCCACTGAATTGTTTAAATGCCAGTATCAGCCTCTCGTAAAAAGCATGAACTGATTCTTTTGCTTCCTGATGTGTTCGATCTATTTTAACCCAGTCTGTTTCTTTTGGAGGTACTTTATTTTTCAGATACACAATCACCTGCTCATACTTTCTCATTACTTCTGGATCTGGTGCTCCTGTTCTCTGATCTCTTGGATATTCCTCAGTAGGCCAACTCACAACTATTTTACACTCAGCCCACAAGTCTGCTGGAACAATTATATCAAACAGACTATTCAGGTCAATCCACAGCACTTTTGACAATTTCACAAACCTGTCTACCTGCCTGTACCACTCGACGGGCTTTTCTCTCAATCGAGGGAAATCATTCGTAAATGATAAAATATCCTGTCTGGTCCATGGAACATGTACATATCCTCCTCCAGGTATTTCTCTCATAGGATAAGTATCCACTTGTTTTTCCTTTTCTCTCACAGGAAATGCTGAATAAGTCCTATCCCCTGATTCTTCTCTCTTTTTGTACCATCTATCCCTTCCACTTTTCAACATCACCCCATTTTCGCAATAAAGCGATCATCTCTTTAATCTGTCCTGTTCTACCAGTACCATTCAAATTTTCTATATCCTTGTCTGTGAAATCCATCCTGTAAGACTTCTGCAAAACTTTCACTTTATCAATGTCAACTCCATAGTCATTTGCTATTGCTCTTAATCTGTCATGTGTATTTCTCGCTCTCCAGGTAATATTCTTGCACATGAATAATAATTCACCATCATGATGATTTTTTAGAATTTCTGTTGGAACTGTCCCTGCAACCAGCTCTTCTAATTCTACACGTAACCTAGCAACATCAATTGCTTGTGAATCTTTATCCCTCTTTTGAAGAACTTTCATCCATTCATTCAGATCCTCAGCTGTTATTTCAGTAGATTTTCTCACTGGAACCACTTCTTCTGCGGTTCTAAAATCGGCATCCCTGAACAACTAGCTTCACCAGCATCCAGTCCTGAATTAGACTCCTCTAATCCTTCATTACAGGTGTCATGTCTGAATTTTCCTGCCCTTTTTCCTGAATCTCCTGAAGGACCAGCCAAACTTGTCAATTTATTCCCAACATATGGAATAACCAAACCATTCTCACCCTTCCTCTGCTTATCAAAAACAGGCATAACCGGACCTATGGTTACGGGTACCGTAACAGCATCTAGATTTTTTGTCAGTTCCTTGATCCTTTCAGTCAACTCCGATGTAGTTCTGGCTAATTCTCTCGTATTTTCGCCACTGCTTCTATTCTCCCTCTCCCTGAAAGGATTACCACTTCTTAACTCAGGTGTCACATTTTCTGTCTCAATGATACAATGCGTATCTCTTATCGGAGAAACAATTGGTGTACTCTCTTCTGGTTCCGGTCTATATGGAGGTGGTCTTTTGTAAATCATGTCATTTAAAACCTCATCCTCATATTCATTAACTCCATATCTTCTCACTTCTGCCTCAGGAACCCTTTCTGCTCCCTCTTCAACTGTTCTCACAGGATATAATCCCTCTGACATACTAGCATCTCGCCATCTTGTCATTCGATGATGATGAGTTTCACGACCATGTCTCCTCCCGAACATATACCTATAGTTGCCTCCAGACCTCTGTTTCTCTCGCTCATGTACTTCCTCTTCCCATTCCACTAAAGCCTCGAATTGTGTCGGTCTTGGTCTTGGGTCAAGACATAACATCTTTTCCCGTAAATTTTTCAACACGGCCAGATTAAATGAACCATGTTCTGGAAATGCTAAAACTCCATCTTCTTTGGTATACCTAACCCAATTCTCCAACCATATACAGGTATGATACCCATATCTCGCAGCCATGAAGGATGCAGGCGTTTTCGATGGAGGTAACAATTCACCCTCTCTCGTTTTAACATCTTTATCCTTGTCGAACCAATTTTTAATCTTTCTGAACAAAGATTTTTTCTTTTTCTCCTCTTGGTAATACATTTTAACGCTTACCAAAACTTTCTAATCCCTTCCGTAATACAACTACACAATATGATTTTTCAACCAATAACAGCGCGACTCACACTAACGCACCAATCCTGGAACGTTACGTCACTAGAATAGCTCCACCAATCCTTACGCGGCTCACACCAACGCACCAATCTCAGCGCGAGCACTATTCTGATCTAATATCCAATGAGAGCGCGGTCTATTTAACGTCAGCAGTCGCTGCAGTTTCTCGCTCCTGTCTCCTGTCAGTCGTCTACCCCTCCTTTACAAAATTTCTCAGTAGACTTCGTGTCGAATTTCTACAAAATCTATTAGTTACAACATATAAACATCTCCATTGTCTGCTTCGCTAACCAAAGAATAGTAAAGAAAATCTATTTCACAAGAAACCTCTTGTTGACACAGTAGCACATCCCTCTACTCTGCCCTTCTAACATACATTCATTAACTGTTTCCTCTAGGACTTGTCCAAAGAGTCTTACAATCAACTAAATGTATAAACATTCACGCATATTCATACAAGAAAATATAGTACATACACACAGAATCCTGCTTTTCCCGAGAACAGCGGACAATCTGCTCCACTACAGAATTATAACACACACCAACCAAGCAGCTTACTTCTACCCAGTTTCTCAAACAAGCTCAGAGAATACCTATTACTTCTCCCGCGATAAGCTTTAACGGCGAACCTTACGGATCCCTGGGACTTAAACCAGAGTTTCACAGATAACCTTCACTACCATACGCACTCCTTATATACCAGAAATATTTCTAATAATAACATATAACAATGTCACTGATTCCGAACCCAGACAATGTGAATTTTCCTGCATACGTACAGGACCAACAATCCCGTCTTTCCCGAGAGCAGCATATACTTCCCTCTGCCCTACTACGGAACTGCTACTAGCTCCCAAGTTCCAGAAGCACTACATATAACTCAACATGACGACTCCAACATATAGTATTAGTACACATACCAACATCAATCAATAAGCTAATGTACAAGCAATCTAATCAGATCAAGACAATCATCAATAACCATCATCACTCTGCTACCAGGAACTTGATGCAGATTGGGGTGTACAAAATCTCCCTACTTCCACGGATAGAGTAATTTCACAGTTACACGCACATACACTCACCATACACTAGGGCCCATTTCACTAACATACACTCAAATACTCTACCAGCATTGATCCTGTGGAAAGAAAACTCCTAAACCCCACATCTACACCGAGGTCGATAAGACCTAGCTATTGCAATTGTCATAATCTAAACAATCCATACATCAATAATCAAATAGAGTACCCAATAATTGACAAGAAATAATCACCAACACCGTATTTAAAATTATGATTCTTTATCTAAAATTAGTCAAAAGAAATTAATCAGAATAAATCATTTTCTCATAATTACCTATTCTAGCTAAATGTCAGAATGGGTCATCAGGACAAGTCTCTCAGTAGAAATCTCCCAAGTCACCGTCCTCACAGCATCGATCCTCACCAACGCAGGCTTGGGAAGAAAAATGGCAAAGTGGCAAAACGCAATGGAATGAAACCCTCTCTAGTCTAGTATATTTATAATAATTCAGACAAAGGAAAGAAACATTTAATATTACTTCATCCGCCGAACCGCTGAGCAGAGCGAGAAGGAAAGGATGTAGCATCGCTACATTTTGAAAAATCTCCGCTCAGAAAAAGTCACAAAAATAAAAAGACAGAACAGGAACTAAATCTTAAAATGTTTCTTCTCAACTTCCACACATTTCCTCTGGTGAGCTCAGAGTTTAGAGTCTTTCTTTAAAGCTCCTTTGTTTTCCAAGGCTGCCAAGGCTGCTGTCCCAATGCATCTGGAAACATGCCCAGATCTGCTGCTGTCCTCACGGAAAGTTTTAACCAGGCAAGGACTGTGGACAGATGACTCGCGTCCATATTCAGCAAGGCCTTTTCCATCACAAATTCTCACTCGAAACCAGGCTTCAAAAGTCAGCCATCTTTTAGTAGGCCACAATAGGCCACAATAGACCATCTTAATTAAAAGAGACAAAACAACGTTACCACAGCATAGTGATTAAACAGTGTTAACCCCACTAATACCCTTATGTGTATGCAATTATCTAGCTTTAGCAACACAAAAAAGCATTAATTCAAAAGCGTTTCGTGCTTAAAAATAAACAGCACTCAGCAACGTTTATTTAATAAAACATGCACATTGTCAATAGCAACACGTAAGCGTTCCCTCGTGTCGGTTTTCTCTTGTTAACCCCTTCGACGCTCATGACGGAACGGTTCCGTCATGAGCGTCGGTTGAGCTGTGCTCATGACGGAACCGTTCCGTCATGACCACGCCCGCGCAAGCAGCGCTCAGCACAGCGGGGGAATCCGCCCCGCATGGAAGGGGTTAATACATACATATTGATTAATAAAAAACATTTACACAAAACAAATAATTAATGATTAAAAATTAGTAATTTTATTTTTACCACGTTTAGACAACTGAAGCTTCAAAACCCGATGAATTTTCAACAGAAAACTCTGCTCCAGCAGTACCAGTTCCAGAAAATGTTTGATACTTATTTAATTTGGGAGGCCTCTTATGTTGTCATTAATATGGAGAAATATACGGAGGGAACAATGATGAACTGCTTTCACTGAGCCTGAAAGGGAAACAGGTTATTTCAGTTATTACATGCTTCCTGCCTGGCCTTGGCTGAGGGTCAGACTGGGGTCGGGAAATTAATCCTGGCTGCAATGCGGCCTATTTCCAAAGCGAATCTGCCCACTGGAATTCCTGGTTTATAAAATCCAGCACGGTGTTTCTTCAAGTTCACACAAAGTAAGTGCGGGAACAACAGCCAGCATATAACAAATACACGGGCTGTGTGAAGTTGTAGCAATCTTTGAAATCTTTATCTTGACTTGAGTGAAAATGTCAAAAGTCTGTGTTTTCCCCCTACAGAACTCTTGCTCCCTAGGAAGCTTTACTGCACCATAAATTTAATTCATATGCACCTGTTTGCCTAATTTGTTCTGCTAGGAACCTACGTGTTCATTAAGATGCACTCCTGTTTTCTGACAAGACTGTGGGCCACTGCACATTTATTTAACTTGCCCCTTTCAAACTCGACATGTCAAATTAAAATAGTCAATGAGCAAGCAGTGATTCAGCCCTCTTACCTTCTGTTAACTTGTGAAGAGGGTCGTCCGAGGCACAGCAGAACACGGCGGGCAGTCATTGCTGCGTATGCGGTGGCTACGTCTGTGAAAGCAAGTACGGCGGTATTGCCCTCTTGGGCCAAACCATGTTCCCGGATTATGCAGGTTGCATTTGTAACTCCCCCGTGAGCTGCGCTGCAGCTGGAATAAGCTTCACTTGCTGCATTCAGGTAGGCGTCAAAAGACGCATATTACTTGACTGGCCACCATTCACACAACGATTATAAGCTTGCTCAGCACACAGCCACACACTATCTTTCCCACATCGTGCGCGGCGCCCCTGACTACTCCTAACGGCGCACCGGGGTGCCGCGGCTCACAGTTTGGGAAACACTGGTCTACATGTACTTCCTCCATTGTGCATCTATGTACCTTCCATGTACTTGGATCTGTGTGTTTGTTACTTTCCTCCTGAAAAGCATATCCAATTCACTACCCTATTTCTCATCCTGTACCTCTATCAATATCTTTAATCTACATATACCCACCTCCTTTATGCATCTATATACATTCAATGTACTTATGGATCTATATATTTATCACTTTCTTCTAATTCAGCATATCCAATGCACTACCCTATTTCTCACCCTATACGTCTCTCAATATATCTTCTAACCCAACTTATGACTCATCTGAAACTTCTTTCCACTACTTTTTCCAATGCACTACCCTATTTCTCACCCCATACACCTATCAATATATCTACTACACCCCCTCTCTCATTCATCCCAAACCCCATACCACTACTATGATCCCCCAAATAACGCTTTCTAGACTCTCCCTTACTCTACCCCTCGCATCATCTGACACCTCTTTTACTTTACCGATCCCCAAAACAAACCTTTCTAAACTGTTCCCTCTGACTCTTCCCCTCCACAACCCATTATAACTTATCCAAAAGCCTCCTCCTACTGCTATGACCTCCAAAAAAAGAAAATCAAAATCTTTCACTCTCCTATCCCTCCACTATCCTTTTCAATCAACATAACAGACTAACATGTTCCCTTCTCATATTTCATATTCCACAATACTAATTCACCACTAATTCTTTATGGGCCCCAGAGTAGCGTGCTACTCGCCAATAAAGCGCTTCAACACCTTATCAGGGATGTATGTCATTACATTGCAGACTAATACCACACGTGCCATTACAACGCGGGTAAAACTACGCAATGTCAATGACAAAGAAATGCCATTACATCGCAAACTTTTACCACGAGTATGCTTTTACCACGCATGACATTACAAAGCAAAGGCATGCATGGTAAAGCAATACTCGTGGTTAAAGTTTGCAAGGTAGGGGACTCTACACTACCCCTGCACAATCCTCCCCCCACCCGCAGTCCTCTCCCTACAATTACACTACACTACCCTGCACAACCCCCGACACTACCCCAAAACACTACACTACACAAACACTACAACACTACCCTAAACACTAAAACACTACACTACACAAACACTACAACACTACCCTAAAACACTACACAAACACTACAACACTACCCTAAATCCTAAAACACTACACTACACAAACACTACAACACTACCCTAAACCCTATAACACTACACTACACAAACACTACAACGTTACCCTCAACCCTAAAACACTACACTACACAAAACTACAACACTACCCTAAACCCTAAAACACTACACAAACACTACAACACTACCCTAAACCCTAAAACACTACACTACACAAACACTACCCTAAACCCAAAAACACTACACTACACAAACACTAAAACACTACCCTAAACCCTAAAACACTACACAAACACTACAGCACTACCCTAAACACTAAAACACTACACACAATACAACACTACCCTAAACCCTAAAACACTACACTACACAAACACTATAACACTACACTAAACCCTAAACCACTGTACTACCCAAACACCACTACACTATCCTAAACCCTAAAACACTACCACACTACAACACTACCCTAAACCACTACACTACCCAAACATCACTACACTACCCTAAACCCTAAAACACTACGAGACTACAACACTACCCTAAACCACTATCCACACTACTCCCCCTCTACACTACCCTAAAACACTACAACACTACCCTAAACCACTACCCACACTACTCCCACCCCAAGCACAATCACCCTTACCTCTCTTTCATTGTGGTTCCTTTCCTGCGTCGCCGTCTCTGCTCCTGGTTCCTGCTTCACGTCGTGGGGCGGTGCACGTCGTTGTGAGGAAACGGAAGAGCCTCAGCTTCCTCACAACGAGGTGGATCGGCATTACATCGCATGCGTTGTAACAGCGCATGCGATGTAAAAACACGCGTAGTAATGGCTACGCGTTGTTACGTCGCATGTGTTGTTACGCCTGCGATGTAATAGCATTGCGGGGAAACAGCCGCGTTGTAATGGCTGTTTCCCCCTCATCAGAGGTAAGCAAGCATTATATAAATGCAAACCTTTTTCCCTCTTCTATCCCTCTGCTACCTTTCTCTATCCAACTGAATAACTTATCCACCACTCAATCTACTTTCATATTTCACTACTCTAATTTTCAACACTAATCCTTTATGGGTTCTGGAGTAGCGTGCTACTCGTCAATAAAGCACTTCAACACCCCATCGGGGTTACAAGCGCTATATAAATGCAAACCTTTTCCCTTTTCTACCCCTCCCCAACCCTTCTCATTCCAAATAACTGACTAACATATCCACCACTCAAATTACTTTCATGTTTCACTATACTAATTCAACACTAACCCTTATGAGTTCCAGAGTAGAGTGCTACTCACCAAAATAAGCGCCTCAAACCCCATCGGGGTAGCAAGCGCTATATAAATACAAATCTCTTTTCCTCTTCTATCCTGCCGCTCTATCAAAATAACTGAATAACATATCCACCACTCAAATTACTTCATATTTCACTACACTAATTTTCAAAACTAATCCTTTTATGGGTTCCGGAGTAGTGTGCTACTCGCCAGAAAAGCGCTTCAACACCCCTTCAGGGCTAAAAAGCGCTATATGAATGCAATTACAATACAATAACAATACAATACTTTACATACTACAAAGTGTAGTTTGTGCCTAGCCTTCCCTAGTCTTTAAGATAAAACAATTACTTTCAATATATATTTTTGTATTAACATGCAAATAGACTGTACCTAGTCGAACACATTTTAATAAGTTTCCGTTAGAAGGAGACACTCCTGAACTCAGCAGGTATCACCCTCACATTAGGCCTCAAAAACAAATTTTTGACACCCTGAAGCTTCTAATTACTCCATCCATTAAAGCTACTTACTGGCTCTTAAGCTTTGCTGATTAACCAACTGCACACATTGGGCCCGGTTCACAGAACTAACTAAAGACAAAATCCTAAACGTACTACCATTTTGGTATTCACAGAAGGCACTTACTCATTTTGGTTATTTACAGAAGGCACTTATTCATTGATGAGTAAGTGCCTTCTGTGAATACCAAAATGAGTAAGTGCACATCAATGAGTAAGTGCCTTCTGTGAATACCAAAATGAGTAAGTGCCTTCTCTGAATACCAAAATGAGTAAATGGTAGTAAGTTTAGGATTTTGTCTTAAGTTAGTTCTGTGAATCGGGCCCCTTTATATTATTCTCAAGCGGCAGGCATCTTCCGGAGATGGCTTGTTTCTTACTTCGTTGTTTGCCTTTCTTGACTTCACAGTACGGTAGACTCCCTCCCTTCCCTTTCAGTCAGAGGCATCGGTAAGTCTGCATTAACCATTCAGGAACAATTGTCTTTGTAAAATTCAAAATGATTGGGAACGTTGTTCCCAAAAGATCCTGCTCACTTTAACCACTGGTGGACAGCTGTTTTTGATGGGGTTTGAACGAATAATGGTCATTTAATTTTTAAGGCTGTAGGAGGCCTGGTAGAAGGGGACAAACAGGCATGTCAGAAGTTGGTGCAGGGCAGGGTCTACACACTGACACAGTTGCCTTGTGTAGTAAACGAAAACACACAGCAGAGCCCGCATGCTGTGTCATCCAGTGGAATTAGCACTGTTAGCTCCCCCCCACCAGTGGTGGCTGGCACGAATCAAGGGGTGGCAGGTGGGGAAAGTGGGCAAATAAATAATGAAATTTCACTCACCTCCTCGCCGCATCCTCCTCCTTGTGTCTCTACTCCTTGTCCCTTTGGCCGGACAGGAAGCACCGAGGCTCCCCTGAGCCAATCAAAATGCTGCAATGCAGCGTTGTGATTGGTCTGAGCGCCCTGGTTCGGTGCTCAGACGGGAAATGGGGGCCTGGGCATGTTCTCCACCCAGGCTGTAAAGCAGCCTGGGTGGAGAACATGCTAAGTGCCCCTTAAAGTTTGACCGGCCCAAGATGACCGGCCAAAAGTAATGGACACTTAGAGAGTGAAAACCAATCTTCTCCTGTTCTGTCAGCAGAGCAGCCTGCCCCGTCCCGCCAAGCTCCTGCAACAGGAAAACAACAATGATAATGACATTGAGTTATTATCATTTCATTTTTCCTTACACTGCTGAAAAGCAGTGGGATGCTCCTCCGCCTTAGCGGAGGAGCTGCCACTGCTCAACACTAATAAATAGGGTTGCTTCCCTGTAAAATCTATCAATAGATGTGGTAGCACAAGTGCGGGGCCTTCCAAAAGTGTATGAGCCTGAGACATAGTGAACCTCTCATCCTCTCCCCCCATTCTGACAGGACAAGAGGCAGGCGAATAGACTGTGGCAAACTGCATTTGTGATCACATTACATCGGAGATATTGATGCAAACTTAGTAGGTTTTAAATAACACTTTGCAGGGATTCCATGAAGAAATATGGTGCATTTTTAAGCAAGGACCTTTTCAGAAAAGAATGTGGACTTTAATACATGAGGATTTCTAGGAATCTTCATTGAAAATGGTGCCATTTCATTCTTATTAGTGCAGCGCAGTAAAAGGGAACACATTAATCAGTTTTCAAAACAATACAACAATGTGCTGCCCTGTTGCAGGTATTCACCCTGCATTACCTATTTAAGGTATTTTGTAAAGTGCTTAAGAGTTAGAGGAAAGAACTGTAAAGGTGCCATACACAAGGTGGTTCTCAGGGGCACAAGAATGTTTCCGTCAATATTTGTGACCGCCACATTGGATTGGTGATACAGCCTTACTAGTGAGACGTTTACTGGAAATGTTTTATTCCTCACAGTGGTCTCTACAATCGAGAACAAACTTAGATGTACAAACGGTGGGATGAGGCAGTGGCAAGGGTCAGGTGGCTTGCAAGGCATGGGGCAACCAGGGAACTGCGCTGTCCCTACTGGTGTGCCTTCAGGTCCCCATGACATTGTAGTTGTCTTCCTCAAGTCTGAGATGTTCTAGACAGGCATCCTACTGAGTGCAACTTCAAACATGCACAAACCTAGCTCCAAGCCTACCTTGCAGAGCAGATAGCCATTATGTGTGCGAGTATGAGCTCAGAATTCTTTCTGGGAGCACATAATAATATTTATTTATTTCACATTTGTCTACAACACGACTGTACCAAGATAGGTGTTAGTGCTCATGGAGTGCCTGGTGGACTACAGATGAGACCTCTTTACCTGTATGGCATCATAAAGCCCTCAATGTAGGCAAGATGTGTTCATTCCGGTTTAGGCTGAATATGAGCCTGACAACTTGGTTCTGGGCATTATAGAGTAGTATAGATATATAAATATATATATTCACTGGAAAAAACAAATTGTTACAAGGACATTATAGTTAGGCTCAAGTTTCACTTGTACAAAACCAGAGAAATTCAGCAGTTATCGTTAGCTGAGCTAACTGTAACTCGCACACCCACAATGCACTGCTTATAACCTCACATATTACATCACTCATGACATGGTCAATGTCATCATTGATGACATCCCAAATGACATCATCCATTGTTCTTTGAGTGGTTTAAAAAAGTTTAGGAGTGTTTAATATATATACCAAGGTGCATTGGTGAACAAGTGGGTGTATGAGTGCCTGTATGGATGATTCAATGGGCGTGTGACTGACAGCATAGGTGAGTGATTATGTGTCTCAGAAAATGTATGGGTTAGTGACTGATTGTGTGAATGTTTGTATCAGTCTGGTAGTTGATTTCTAAATGGCTGTATGGGTGATTGATTGGTTATCTGAGTACCTGTATGGATGTCTGGCGATCTGTGTGGGTGGGTGAGGGTGTGTGTGACTGTCTGTATAGAAGAGTGAGTGGGTGAGTCAGTGGCTGTATGGGTTAGTGGGTGTGTGTGAGGGGCTGTACGGGTGAGTAAGTGTGTGTATGGCTGTATGGGTGAACAGATTTGTCAGTGTTATATTGGTATGTGAAAGACAGCATAGGTGAATGATGGTGTTTATGAGTGACTGTATGGGTGAGTGAGTGAATGTGAGTGGCTGTATGGGTGAGTGTGTGCTTGTGTCAGTGACTGTATATGTGAGTGAGTACGTGTAAGAATCTATATGAGTAAGAAAGTGGATTGTGTGTGTAATTGTATCGGTAAGTAAGTGCCTGTGTGATTGACTCGATGAGTGAGTGAGTAGGAGTATGAGTAGCTCTATGGAAGAATGAATCATTGTGAGAATGGCTGTATGGGTGTATGATTGGACATGTCAGTGGCTGCATTAGTGAGTGAGTGGGTGTATGAGTGGATGTATGGGTGAGTGAGTGGATTTGTGTATAGATCTATGAATGAGTGTGTGGGGGTGTAAGCACTGGTATGGGTCTGTGAATGGGTTTGTGAATGGTTGTGTGGGAGTATGTGTATGAAAGGTTCTGTGGGGATGTGAGTAGGTGTGTTAGTAATGTTGTGGATGATGTTATCAGTGATGTTATCAGTGGTATCATTTGAGATGTCATCAGTGATATCACTGACCATGTCATGAGTTATGTAATATGTGAGGTCATAAGCAGTGCATTGCGGGGGGCGTGAGTTATAGTTAGCTCAGCTAACTTTAACTGCTGAATTTCTCTGGTTTTTGCACGAGTGAGCCTAACTATAACGTCCCTGTAACATTTGTGTTCTTTCAGGGAATTTCTAAGGTTTTAAAAAATTCAATTTTCTAACTATAATGTCCCTGTAACCTTTGGTTTTTTCAGTCAGTTTCTAAGGTATTTTAAATGCCAATTGTTAACTATAACATTCCTGTATACTTTGGGTTTTTTCCATTTCTCAGTTTTTTTAAAATTCTATTTCTTAATTGTAATGTCCATTTTTTTGTAAGCGAACCTGTAAGATTTTCATACTTTCTTCCTATAATTGGATATTGTGTATATTATTTATATAATACACCACTCATTTTTTTAATTCAGATGTCTTTATCAGAAAATACATTGATAACTGGTTTTATTTTTGACAATTTTGTAAGTTGGCACAACATTGTTACATTTACAGTGGAGATTCTGTCATCAGTAAATGTATTTCACCTAGGGAAAAATACACTTAAAGACATTTTCTAAATAAAGTTTAACTCCATATATTTAGTACAATATTCCTTTAACTGTTCTTTCTACAATCAATTTAGAAGAAAGCCACCTTTACAATAACAACAAAATAATAATTGCGATTAAGTCGGCAGTGCGAAGAGCGTGTGGTTTATACAAAGTATAAAACAAATATATAGAGACATATTCTAGAGTATATTTAACAGTAGAGCTTTGTTAGTGTACTTTTCAAACTCATATTTTTCTAGTGAGTTTCCAGAATAATGCCCTCCAAACACTTTTTCCCGTTTTTGCGAAGACAGTGGTAGTCGCGATGACGTCGGCAATCGTGAATAGTGCATGTTTTTCAACAGCACTGAAATGTATATGTAGAGGTATTGTGAACAGGTTTAGCATAGCTGTTCACTATTATAATATTGAAAGTTCTGCTTTTCTTTCAATTTTTAAACAAAACTACTTTAAACTTATATTTAGCATTTCCGCTTCACCGCGGTAACCGAGACTATTTCGGTCACTGCGAATATTACATGACCGGGAAAGCAAGGAATATCATTGGATAATATACTTCTCAACAAAATCAATAGGAAGTACACAACCACTGCTCCTTCCGGAATCTTCTTTCATAGAACTTCATTCTGAGCAAGTGGATTTATTTTGCTGTGCAAACATTTTGATCTATTTAACTGCTCCCAAGCTCCTCTCCTCATGGTTGTTCACTGTGGTGGCAATGACCCAGGGCCATTGACTGGGGTAGGGCTGGAAACCCCTCAAACTGTCTTGGTGTACACTAATAGATGCCAAAGACAGAAATGTAAGTGGTCAAATCAATTCTGTCCATAGATTAACAAAGCCAGGAAACATGTTAATAAAACTGTTTCAGCATTTCTCAGAGACCATAGCATGGGCTGTATCTATAACAACAATCTGCATTTTGACATGCATGGAATTTATAGAAATGATGGAGTGCATTTTACAGATGAAGGCAGCAGGGTGTTTCTAAGTAAACTGAAACTTTGCATCTGGTTTTATATGTAGCAGCCATATACACAAAATCAATGCACTAGCTCTTGTCAGAGCCACCCTAGTACCTGAAGTGTTGTTCTAAAGGTTTTTTTTCCTGTTTTTTTTTTACAATCTTCGTGACGACGGCGTGATCCCCGCAGGCACATTGCAAAAACTGGAAACAAAAGCAGACATTCAATGGCCACCAACACATCCAAAAATAATATGTAAAAAAAACCATTCTGAACATAGTCCTACACACCTTACTACATACATACTTCTTTCAAAGCATGTTTGTACTCATATTTTTGTACTAAGTTTCTTTAAAAACCATCTTTCAGACCTATTGCTCGTTCTCGCCGTTACTGGGGACGTCATGATGGCGTCATTAACCGCGACAATTGTGCCTTTCCCATACAGTGAAAACACATATATGCACACACATTATATTATTCTACACACTAGAGGTTTATCACTGCACACTTCAAACTCATATTTTTCTAGCGTATTTCTAAAACAACTATGTCTAAAACCTATTTTCCATTTTCGCAGTGGGCGCCGGAGATCGCGATGACGTTGGCCATCGCGATCCCCGCGGTTACGTCACAAAAGTGGAAAGCAAAAGTAGGAATTCAATAGCCAGCACCACATAAACAAATTATGACTATATAATTAATTCTAACCATCACAGTAGATAACTCACCATATAAATAACTCTATCAAAACATATATTAGACTCTCAATATAATATAATATTTATTAATGATTCACTGATATATTTTATTTTATTTTTTCAGCAATATTCACGACAACATTGATGGTTGCGGCGTCCCCGCAACGGTACACAGATTGGCCGCGCTGGCGGTCGCGACATCGTTGCGCATATCGCATGCGATTAAAAAAATGTATTTCGGACACGTAACTTGTGTCACTAATACCTCCATTTCTCGACCATGGGCTCAGAGTATCTCCACCCTGACACTTATGTGGGCTTTCACACAGATTTTCAGCCCCGGGGGCACTCACCGGGTATCCATAAGTATATATTTATTTGCAGACTCGTTTAGAAAATAATGCCTTCCACAATGCAACAAATTGTATATCCAAAGCACACAGCATTGCATTCGTTTAAATAACATATGCGCCATCCTCATTGGTGGATATATACACATATTCACTGAAAAAAACCCAAAGGTTACACAAAAGTTAAAGTTAGGAAATAATTTTTTTTTTTAAACTTAGAAATTCACTGAAAAAAACAAAGATTACAGGGACGTTATAGTTAGGCTCAGATGTCTCATACAAAACCAGTAAAATTCAGCAGTTACAGGTACTTGAGCTAACCATAACGTATGCCCCCGCAATGCCCAGCTTATGACCTCACATATTACACAACACATGGCAAGGTCTGTGACATCACTCATAACAATTTTATTTCCCAGCTTTAATCTGTAACCTTTGAGAGTGAGTGTGTGAGTGAGTGTGTGAGTGAGTTCATGAGAGTCTCAGTGGGTCTGTGCATGAGTGTCTCAATGGGTGTGTGAGTGTCTGAGTGTGCCTGGGAATGGCTGCATTATTGTCTTACTGGGTGTGTGAGTGAGTGTCTGAGTGGGTGTGTGAGTGCCTGGGTGTGTGTCTGCGTGGGTGCATGAGTGTCTGAGTGTGTGTTTAAGTGGGGGCATGGGTGTCTGAGTGGGTGTGTGAGTGTCTGAGTTGGTTTGCAAGTGCTTCCATGTGTTTTTGAGTCAGTCAGTGAGTGAGCGCATGAATGTCTGAGTGGGTCTGTGAGTGGGTGTGTGAGTCTCTAAGTGGGTACATGAGTGTCTGAGTGGGCCTGTGAGTAGGCATGAGAGTGTTTGAGTGGGTTTGTAAGTGCCTCCACGAGTGTGTGAATCAGTCTGTGAGTGAGTGCATGAGTCTTTGAGTGCGTCTGTGAGTGAGGCAAGAGTTTCTCAGTAGGTCTGTGGTGAGTGCATGAGTCTCTGAGTCTGAGTGTGTCTGTGAGCGGATGTTAGTCTACACGGGTCTATGAGTGGGTACGTGAGTCTCTGAGTGGGTTTGTGAGTGTATGTGTGAGTGTCTAAGTGGGTCTGTGAGTGGCTGCATGAGTCTGTGAGTGGGTACATGAGTCTCTGACTGGGTGCGTGAGTGTCTGAGTGGGTGTGTAAGTGTCTGAGTGGTTCTATGAGTGGGTGTGTGTATCTGTGAGTGGGTATGTGTGTCTTCAAGTGGGTGTGTGAGTGGCAAGGTCATATTTGCATGAGGCTGGCGGGCCATACGCCCCCCTCATGGGCTGATTTTCGGCCCCAGGGACCCCATCCCTACAGGGCCCAACATAATTCAGTGGGGAAGTGGGGGCCACATGGCCCCCTCCTTGGTCTGATTTTGGCCCTGGGGACCCCATACCCTGAGGCCCAACCTTAATATATGTATTTTCTTTGGGGAGGGGGCAGTACGACCCCCTACTCAGGCAAATTTCAGCCCCAGGGACCCGATCCCCTGGGCCTTGGCCAAAAAACCATAAACGTATCTTTTTAAATACAGCCTTTTTTTAAGGAAAATGGATTGCAGTCTAAAAAATATTCACTTTAGTAGCAATCACAGATATTATGGTCTGCTGACCCAGCAGGCCCCCATACCTATGAAAGCCTATAATCGTAGTGGGTCCCAATTTGTGACCTAATTTATTAATAATCATGAGGCAGGTCAGATTACAACACACTACATTTCAGTGTTTTATGAACTGGCATATAAATACAAAGGTTGGTTCTTAGAAATATTTACTGGTCACAAAAATACTGGTCGCAAATTGCAACCATTATTTTGCGACCAGTGAATAGTACAGTCCAAGCGTGTTTACATATAAAAGACCCATTTGGGATTACACCAGTCCCAGATTTTTTTGTGTAAAAATGGCAGATTTTTTTGTGTAAAAATGGCAATCTGGAATTCATCTTGTTCGCCACCTAATCTGCTGTCTCCTGCATATTTTGTAAATGCCAACAAAAATGGTTTCTTGCTCAAATGGATCAAAATGTATCAACATACTGCACATAAGATGCTGCACCGCACATGTCACTTTGAAATAGTTAACTATTTATTGTCGTCTTGAGACATTTGTAAAGGTCTGCCCATATGTTGTATTCCGGCCCAATTATTGGAATGGGAAATAGGCTTTTGTCTGCAGCAGGAAAAAAATAATATTTTTTTAATTACTCTTTATTAGATTTTATAACTATTGCATCACTGTTACATTCTGGCTCCAATGTGGTCACGTTTGGGCATCAACAGGTACATTAAAGAGCATTTCCTCATAACCCTTAAATCAAATCATAATAGCCACATACAATAAAAAATTTCCTGCCAACTAGTATGTAGAAACCAGTGTATATCCATTACAACTGATATAATGGCATCCCTTTCGTTACTGGCCAAGCCTTTAACTTGCTTACTTGACTGTATTGCTATTGCAGCCACCTCAGACATTGCCAATTTTTTAACATTCCATAATAATCTTTTGGTGTTCTGTGCATTGGCTGCTTTCCAGTTCATTACTATATTTCTTCATTCAAGTACTAATGCTCGGTAGGTAAACGTGCAGATTTGTCTTGTGCCCTTTGCAGTGGCCAAAGCAGAGGGAGGAGTGGTTTGCAACTCTAAGTGCGCATGACGGTTTGGGCTGGCCAAACCGTCGCATGTTCTCCACCTGGCTGTGTTGCACAGCGCGGTGGAGAACTGTCCCAGGCTCCTGAGCACTGCCTGAGCAGCCAAACAGGACACTCAGACCAATCATGATGCTGTTGTAATGCTGGTGACAGGAGCATCATCATTGGCTGGGGTAGTCTGGGAGCCTGTGTGCTTGCGTTCCGTGCTGCAGAGAGAAGAGGATGGAGGAGAGGCGGGGGCCTTCACAGGTATGTTTTTTCTGATTTTCATCGGCTCACCAACCCTGTCCTGCAGCAGCCGCCACTAGCCCTAGGATCAATATATGCGGCCCTGCAAACACAGTATTGGGTTAGGCTTTAATCTATTACCTGCCAGTTCCATTAGGAGTGTGAGTATTTCCTCCCCAAATTTCCTCCTAGACTCTGAAAGAAATCTGTTTGTGTGTTGTGATTGATGGAGCCGGGTTCCCTCTTCCCAATGTACTCTGGAACCCCTGGTCAATGGATCATGGTGCCTGCTCGGAAGTGTAGAGGGCAGAAATAATTTGTCACATTGGTTTTGCAAAAACATTGATTCATGACTCAGAAGAACCACAGTCTACAAGTTCTCGGTTAGGGGATTTATTACAACGCCAAAATTATCTGGACATATAGACACCTCAAGAGGAGGTTGTAAAAGTACATCGCAACTAATACAAAGTCGTATCTACGTGCTATGTTCAATCGCTCGATCATGAAAAGAATGACAAATTCCAATACCAGAACACAGGCAATAAGTGTACCTACTTCAAGATCATGCTTCATTGAAGGTTCGTAAGTATAAAAAATTAGTCTGTACCTACACTACGACTAGCGTGACATCCCTACTTAGAATTTCACAGGCAAGTTAGGAAAAGGTATCAGCGCGTGAAGACTTCCTCAGAAGTGCACTCACATTGTATGGGTCAAGTAGCCTAAGACTACAGAGCTCGTTCTAAGATGCTCCTTCTCCCTCCATCGATCTCCTATCTTGTCCTAACTCAACCCCCGGGGCAGTGTCCCTAATTCAAAACCCCAAATCATAGAACACGTCCATTTCACATCATCCGATCGCCTCATTCAGCTGGACACCTCCTCGTAAGTGATTTTCCCCTCAGTTTCGATGCTCCCAGCTCCTGGCTTGATGACCTTGATTCCCAGGCCTTCTCCAGTGAGAAAGAACACCGTCTCACATTATCAGCACTCCTTGTACAAGTGTATCTTCTCCTCCCTAAGCCTAACTCCGAAAAACAAAAGCGTTATTCTAACTAACAAAGATGAATTTTTCCACCTGCAGCAGAAACGTGAGAGAAGACAAGATAAACATACAAACGAAATTCAACTATTAAATCGCTAATATGAGAGCTTCCAGGGAGAATGAATTTCAGGCCTACAGAAATCGGCAAACATAAGAGTAATGCACATAGGCCTTATAAAACTACATATAAATGAACATTTTACTAAGCATTTCTAAATCAACATGTTACATGAGCACGTCAAATACGTGAATAATTGTAAGCCTCATACACAAATTCTACATGTTGTTTTCGGCTAAACATGTATGTATTGCAACATTAATTTCTTCATGTTTACATGAAAAATACATCTAGCACATCACCTTTCACATTATTACAGTACACATTCTACTGTCACATGTTAATACGATAAAAGAATAAATGCAGGTGCGAACTACTCATGTTATGATTATGATGCACCCCTACAAATGGAAGAGCACAATCGCGCTCCATCATGATCTCTAGGGCACATTTGTGCCATCCTTGCCGGGGATAAATGGGTCTGAAGTAAATAATTATATTGGATACATTTGAATCATGGGGTTCTCTTCACTTTTTAGAGTATTCTAGAGCGCTTGACCAATCTGTGACAGTTAAGTACCCTAACTTCTTTTTCATCCCATTGTTCTGCCAGCATGGAGATACCCACAGAGACAGCGGGTGCTAATACTGCATGTAGTATGGTCACTGCATGTCTGCTCTGGCCATAAGTCAGTCAAACTGAGGTGGCTTGTGGTCTTATTCTCCCCATTTTAATCTAGCAGCTCTTTTTTTGGGGGGGTTTTAATCGTGTTTCCAAGAAGTCAATATCTGCCGTAAGTTGGTGTTGGACCCCATAGGTAGTCCTCATACAAACTCCCATGATCACAACTTTTAGCTCTTCCCATTCAGTGTCTCTAGTGGAGGTGGAGCCCCAATTTTCCACAAAATAATGTTGAAGAGCCTCCTTTACTGTGTGCACACACGGTGGGTCCATGAGGGCCGAAGCCCGAAGCCTCCAAAGTGGGATAGACGGACGTCCCGGTCCGCTCAACACCATCAATAACACCGTCAATAATCCTCCTCCTGCTTCAACACCCACCGCATGCTCCGCAAGATCTACAGATGGATCCCCACCAAAACCAGAAGGACGGTCACCCAGGCCCTCGTCATCAGCAGATTGGACTACGGCAACGCCCTCTACGCAGGAGCATCGACCAAACTCCTGAAACAACTACAACGAATACAGAAGGCCTCTGCACGCCTCATCCTCGATATCCCCCGCCACAGCCACATCACACCCCACCGAGAGACCTGCACTGGCTCCCGTCAACAAGATGATCACCTTCAAGCTCCTCACCCACGCTCACAAGGCACTCCACAACACCGGACCAACATACCTCAACAGACGCCTCACCTTCTACACCCGAACCGCAGCTCTGCTCTGCCAACCTCGCCCTCGCCACCATCCCCCGCATCCAAAGAACAACCATCGGCAGCAGATCATTCTCCAACCTCGCCGCCAAAACCTGGAACCCCCCCCCATCCACCTGAGACAGACTCAGGCCTTCAGGAGACTTCTCAAGACCTGGCTATTCGAGCAGTAGCAGCACCAACCCCCCCCCTCACGGGTATGTAGTGCGCTTTATAAATATATTGATTGATTGATTGATTGGAGCGTGATCGGATATATAACGTGGCAAATAAGAAATGCCTTCAGTTGCTGTAGAAAGGCCAGTGAAAAGACAACAGTGATCAATTTTGGAGAATGTGTTAGCCCCCGGGGTAAAGCAGGAAAATACTCTCTTAGTGGGGTTTTGGGCTCTACATTTGTCCTTTAAATGCATACCCTAGAGTATATCAGCGAGTGAAGCTGCCATGCAGGGTTTAGTACGTTCCCTCGGGGGCTCTCTGTCTAAGGTCCCATCAAACACACAATAAAAATTTCCAAAAAGGAGAATTTCAGCTCTGATATAGGGAGTCGCCGCCTTCAAAACTGCAGGGTAGAAATCAGCACAGTCTAGGTTGGGGGCATATATGTTAATAATGCAGATATCTCTGCCCTCCCACCTACCAAACACAATGACATATCGCCCCTCTGGGTCAAGTACATGCTGGATATGGTGAAATGGAACTCCAGGTGCCACCCAGATGAGTGCCCCACATGCGAAGCCTGAGTATGATGTGGCGTACAACTGTCCCCTCCACCGTTTACGAAGACTCGGTAGTGAATTTCCCCAGATATGTGTTTCCTGCAGTTCTGCTAATGCTACGTTATGTCTCTTCAGAAATGCATGTTCTCTGCAGCGCTTATTTAGGGCAGCTAGCCCCCGGACATCCCAGCTAAGAAATCGTAATGTCTGTGCTGTCATAGTGTTGTTGTAAAAAGCAGCTGACATCTACCACCCCCCTGAGCGAATCACCTCCTCGAGGGGGCCCAAATCCGTGTACCTTGGCATAATATGTCATGACCAGTAAACTTCCCCAACAAAAAAACAAAAGTCAAACAATGCAATCCCTTCCCCCCCACCCCCGGGCAGTAGTAAATGTTCACATGCGCAATGAAGAATCCACATTAGAGACAGTACACACCGCCCCAAACCTCCCCCACCCCCTATTTCCCCCAATCCTGTAATGGCTGCACGACCTTTCCAGGGCCAAGGCCCAGGGCAGCCGTACTCAACATATCAATATAAACATTAAATCAAATGCTGTGCAAGAGAACAGGTAACTTCGAGGCGCGAGATTACTCTCAAGCTACCTCAGCTGACCTGGGCTCTAGAGGGGGCGTCACCATTCCGGCGGCCACTCATTTTATAAAATTACAAGATATACACCTGAATGGCTTTTGACCCATATATATTAAAGGGAGTAAGAGGAGATCAAAAAAGAAACAGTTCAAACCCCTGCCTCCCAGACATCGTATATCAATGCACTTCCTAGGACCACATAATATCAGATACTTGAGGACAACTTATCTGCACAGTTCAGTTGTCAATGCACAGTTCAAGAAGAGGGTCATTCATGACCACTGCCTGGCCCCCCATCGTCCCGCACAAGATCTGGTGTCGGCGCCACAGAGTCCGAATCCGAAGCATGTAGGGCCCCATCTCAACAGACCGGGACACAGCCTAGGCTCATTGTTCTACTTTTCGGTTTCTGATGGGTGAACTGTCTACGACCTCCCAGTGTGGACTGCAAGGAGGGAGTCTCCTCAGAACTCGTAGAGGGCACCAACCGTCATCCCTCCGGGGCTTTGGCGTCCAACCAGTCTCTCGCCTCCTCTGTCGAGAAAAAAACCAGGACAAGGCCTTCACTCACCACCCGAAGTTTCGCCGGGAACGTAAGACTGTAGTTCAAATTCTGATACTGAAGGCGGCGCTTGATGGCCATGAAGGTCTTCCTCAGCTCTAGAACACGCTGCATATAATCCGGATACACTGAGATAGAGTGGCCTTCGAAGAAGAATCATCATCCGCTGCAAGAGAGCTGAAGCAAAAGGTCCTGATCCCTAAAATTAAACAACTTTACAATGATAGCCTGAGGGGGGCGCTCCGGGTCTCGGGGGGGCTGCCAATGCTCGATGCGCTCTCTCCACACTGAAGAACTTCGATAAGTGTGTAGGGGCCATCTCTCGGGTAATCCATTCCTCCAGGATCAGGTCAACTGCAGTACCCTCCGTCTTTTCCGGGAAAACCACAAAACGCAGATTTTCCCTTCGGGACTGCCCTTCCGCATCTTCGGCCCGGTCATCGAGCTTGATCACCTGACGTTTTAACTCCACTACTGTGGCACTAAGACTATTGACTTCTTCTCTTAGCGCACGGTATCTTTCTCCATGACCGTCACTCTGTCTGAAACCTTTCGAAGGTCACATCGCAGGAGATTAACGTCAATAGCCACTGCGTCAATATTCCGAATCATCTCATCTCTAGTGGACGGGACGGCACGCAGTACATCCATCAGTGTTGGTGCCTCCTTGGCCCCATGCTCCACAGTTCTTCTGTCCACTGCTGGGTTCTTACCAGCTTCATCAGGGCCATGGGAGGCTGGCTTGGCATAGTTCAGTATCTTATTCGCTTGCGACTACACTGGCTTGGCCTTCCCCATGGCTCATAGAGGACTATACAGGAATGCCCTACAAATAACACCACCCACTGGGAGAACAGCCAAAGCGCCTCTACAAGGAGCAGCAGCTGGGTATACTCCCCGTAGAATCACTGTTGAGGCATGGATCAATCAAAGAGTAGCTGTTCAGCATTTTCGTAGTCCATCATTCATCCAGACCACTGCTCAGCGACCCTAACGAATTGGCCGTGGAACTCAGACAGTGGGCTCCAGGAGGGAGCTCCTCTAGGCGCTCCAATCGTGGCAGGAACTCAAAGCAGGATAATCAGGGTGCCAATTAGTGTCCAAACCATCGCTTGTCAGCAATGCACCTCTTAGCGCGATCCCGAGTTGCCCCTGGGATTACCTCACACCAGGGCATGTGAGACTCACCATGCGTTCCTCACAAGGCTTCCCAACAATTAAGGTCAGTCACATATTCCACTTAGATCTCCGTGGGGTTCCCAGCAGTGGAGCACCCAGCCTCTAATACCGAAAATGACATGCAGAGGGTCCGCTGAATACCAGATACAGTCCACAGACTCTAACAGAGGCTCTAGAGTGACAAAACAAAGTAAATTGCAGGCTAGGTGCACAAGGATGGCGCACCACAGATCACACACACCTCCAATGCAATAAGGCAGCGCCAGGACAGTTCAAGTAACAAATTGTGGTGTCTGAGGACACAGTAGTGCGACTTTGTCCAGCAGCCGAACGGAGCTCCGTGAATGGCACAGGCACCACAGGCCGCCTCACCTTGCACCGGGGAGCCACGTAACTCAATCCGCTACCAGGTTCCAGCAAACCCAGGCAGAGACTTCCTAATATCCAGCCCGCCCAGAAGGGACTTTCCTTCCTGACATCAATGAGTCCGGCTCAGCAGGGCAACGAGAGCGCTCCCTTCTCTCGGGGAATCAGGCTCAACTACCGGGCTTCCGCAATCCTCCGACAGCACTGCGTGCGTCACGGGACAAGCATGTAGTTAGGAGCTCCACCTCAGGATCCCGGGTGCGCACAGCACAGTACAGTGGGTCTGCAAAACAATCCCCAGGGGCGATAGGGCTCCCAACTCTCTGTCACGGGTCCGCACCTCGGGTTCCCCCCAGACAAAATGGCGCCGCAATGCGGTCCGGGGCTCGCTTAAAATGTCATACCCACAGCTGTGCAGTCACCGCCACGGCCGTATCACTGCCACACGGGATCTGCTACAGCCTTGGACACATTCCAGGTCAAATTTTACATCAGGAGGAAGCAGGATAATCGAGGATATCGAGCCGCCACACGGAGCTCAGTCAAGATAAGTCTAGGCAGCCATGCTTTCAGGCCACGCCCCCTTAATCTAGCGGCTCTTGATATTGCTTTTCATACATCATAAATTGTCCGGCTCTTAGCCTGTACTGCTGTTCTGTTCTAATATGTCAAATGACTATTTTGTGCCATTTGAGTATTAGTCCCCTGCCATATCAATCCTGTCCTCCAACCAAGGCTTCCTATCATATATTTTTGTCAATTTATCTTTAGCCCTGATATCATACCAAACTCCAATAGTAATTATGCTGAACAGGTCTTTTAACAACAGGAGTGCATCAGCCATATAAAGACAAATTATATGTAATCTATTGTTGGAGCTGTCCCTTTTTTCCGGTTTATCTTCTGCCTTTTTGCCTCCCATTTGTCTGACCTGTTTTTGTTGGCTTTAGGACTCTGGGCACTTTACCACTGCTGATGAGTGCATATGATCTATGTGTAAATTGTGATTCTGATTGGTTATCCATGATTGGCATGTTTGATTTAGTAGTACGTCCCTAGTAAAGTGCATTGGATGTGGTTAGGGCCTGTACGTCAAATGCAACTAGTGGGCCTGCAGCACTGATTGTGCCACCCACATGAGTAGCCCTATGAAGTTGTCTCAGGCCTGCCGTTGCAGTGTCTGTGAGTGCAGGTTTAAACTGCCATGTTGACCCGGAAAGTGCACCCATTTGCCAGGCCCTAACCTTCCCTTTTACTACATGTAAGGCACTCCTACGGAAGGCCCAAGGTACCCCCATGAGCACGGTGCAGTGTATGTGAAAAGTAGCACATGAATTGGTTTTATATGTCCTGATAGTGAAATACTGCCAATTTCGTTTTTCACTATTGAAAGGACTAGCTCTTTCCGTAGGCTATCACTGGAGCTGCCTTGTAATAATTTACAAGTGCAACTTTCAATTGGGAACGGCTAGAGATTTGGAATTTGGGCTCTCTGAGCTCAGAATTTAAAAACATATCTTTTAGTAAAGGTGATTTTTAAATTGTGTGTTTGGAAATGGCACTTTTAGACCGTGGGCATTTTCTTGTTTAACCATCCTATGCCTCTGCCCTCCTGTGGAATCAACATCTGGTTTAGACTGGCAATTGGGCTGTGTTATGTTATTTAAATTTATATCGGGCGCAACAGCTACCCAAAAAGGGTTTCCCGGAGCCAAGCCAGAGAAGGAGCAGGAAAGGAATCACTGATTAAACAACCAGGTTTTTAGTAACTTATGAAAGTGCGTGTAACTGGTTTCATTCCGGAGTGGTAGAGGAAGAGCATTCCACAGAGAGGGGCCCAGGTAAGCAAAGCAGTGACCACCCATACAGGACTGCCTAGCCCTAGGCACCATGAATGTAGCCTCTTTGGTGGAGCGAAGAGTGTGTGATGGCAAATAGGGTTTGACTAGATTTTGCAAAAACTGAGGAGCCGTACCCTGCTTAACCCTGAACATGTAGCTCAGAGCTTTAAACTTGATCCGGCTCTCAACTCTCAGCCAGTGGAGATCTCTCAGAGAGCCCGAGATGGAGGTCGCTCTAGGAACCTGACAAAGCAATCTTGCAGCAGAATTCTGCACCAGCTGCAGCTTGCGTGTCACGGCTTTATTGGCTCCTAAGTAGAGGATGTTGCCGTAGTCCAGTCTAGACGAATGTGTGTGCATTCACTCTAGACAGTCACACAAACGGAGTTGAGGTGTGCCCTGCATATGCTGATGGCCCATCACCAGGCTGATGGGCCTTCCTGAGCTGGCGTGGTGGGAGGAGCTGTCACCTGCACCTGAATAAAGCTGTGCCTGTCTTCTCACAATGCTGTCTCCACCCTGTCTGGAGCCAAGGGCAGGCAAGGCAGGAACTTGTAAACCGCAAAGACTTCAGAGGCCAAAACGGGTATAAGTATTGGACCTAAAACCCCAGACTGTTAGAACCCTTCTGGATATAGAGGACCCTGCCAAGAAGAAGAGCAGAAGACCTGTCTGGAGGAGTACTGTCCCTTTGCAGTGTGTTTCTTTGCTGGGTTGGCCTGCAGTTGCTGCTTCTTTCTGTGGGTAGTAGAAAGAACAGAACTTTTACTTTGTTGTATCCTGCTTGAGAAGATTCTTCAAGAACTTGTATTAGAGCTTGTCTCCTGTTAAGAAGTCTCAGTGACACCACGACTTCACCTGCAGCATCCCTGAACTCTGCTGCTTCTGACCTGCCTTGTGGTGCCAATTCCAGTTATGGGCCCTTAGAGGTTGTTCAGCTACTTGAAACCATAATAACTGACGCATCGCCCTTCCAGTGCCTATTTTTCCGATGCAGCACTGCAGTGCAGAAATGTCCATGCACCACCACTGTGCGGCCGAAGAAATCGATGCAGCGCATGGCAGCGGTTGAAGAAACTACCACAGCTCGAGTTCAGTGCACTGTCTCCAAAGTCCAAGACCCCCGCACTGACTTCGAAGCAGGCCCTGCTGTGCGGCTGAAAGAATTGATGCATCGCAGGACTGCAGCTGAAGAAATCGACGCAGTACCTGTTCTCTGACGCTGCATTCATCTCCAGCGCATCCAGATTTCCATGCATCACACCTGTTCAACAGTTTTTCCAACACATCACCCGCAGACCATAACCATCTTGGGATTTCGACGCATCGCTTCCCCCTACAGTCAAGATGTGACGCAACACTTCTCCTGCTTAAGCAGTATTGACACATCGCCTCCCTGTTGACTCAGGAACCGAAGCATTGCTGATTTTTCCAACGCTATTTTGCCTTGTGAATTTTGACGCATCTGAAGATACTTTGTGTAAAATCACAGCATCCATAGTTTCCTTTGGAAAGAATTGCTAAAACCTTTTAAGTCATATTTAGAGTTGCCTATGTTTGACGTATGTCGTTTTTTTTTTTTTTGGTTTAGATAAAGATACTTTATTTTTCTAAACTGGTGTGGTAGCCATTTGTATTGTTGTCACTGTGTTACTGTGTGTGTTATGTACAAATGCTTTACACATTGCCTCTGAGATAGGCCTGACTGCTTATGCCAAGCTACCAAGGGGGTGGGCAAGGGTTATCTTGGGTGTGTAATCCCCTTATCGTGACTAGAAAGAAGGGTCCCTACATGGACAGGGTGTCTACCACTGCCAATTAGAGACCCCCATTTCTAACATCTATGTGGTAGCTGTAGTCCACAATCGTGTACCTTCTCACTCAGTGTGCATGCCAGAGACTCCATGGCGAGTTCAGACAGCCATGGCAAGAGAGGGCATGCCAGCCTTGTGTCCCTGTGTATGGGCCATTGCTCTGAGACAATTTCCACGGCGTAGACTGTGGATAGTGGTTGATCGTGTAAGAATTTAATCCATTTCAGAACACCCTCAAACAGGTATGATGAGAGAACTGTATTGAATATCTTCCCTGTGTCCAATGAGGCAACTACTGACAATTGCCGCTCTCGTAGAACCCAGTCTAGGAAACAGAAGGGGCCTCTCGGATTGATATGGGTGTTGCATGCATCTAGTGGTAAAACCATATTGATCCTAATGCACCAGGTCCTGTGCTAGTGGTAGCAAACCTTTGGCTATCATCTTCCCCAGTATATTCATAAGGGATAATAACCTATATGAGCTTACAATAACGTGTTCTCTCCATGTGTTTGGCAACACCACAATAGTAGCCTCCCTGGCTGACGTGGGTAATATCCCTTTCACAAATGTAACCAATTAATAACACAAGCAAGACCTGATAAAGGCTGAGCAGCAATACAACACCCTGGGTGAGGTTAATTATTGAAATTACGTCTCTGGGCAGCATAGTGAAGGGGACTGTGCAGGCTGCCTACTGGCTTGGCTGTTTAAAGCTTTGTGGCAGTACCTGCCCTGTCCCCTTCACTATGCTGCCCACAGACGTCATCACCATAGTTACAACTCTTAAGCCTCAACCAGGATGCTTTATTTCCTCTCAGCCTTTCTCAGAATTTGTTTGCTTCATTAATTGGCTAAATTCTTCAGTTCTAAAGTACGGATTTCCTGCTCTACGTTTTTAATTTCTCTGTCTTCCATCAATTCTATCTCGTATGTGGTCTTCAAGCATATGCCTCTGATGGCCCCCTTAAGGACATCCCATTCTACAACGTATCATTTGTCGTACCTTATTTTTCCTGGAAGTAGTAATCAACAGGTTCCGCAAATATTTCAGTTTCTTATGCAGGGTGAAAAGAATGATCCCTTCTTCGTCTTGAATAGTTTTGTTTCTCTACTCCAGTAAATTAATGTTTACATCACAGACACTGTTCTCAATTTAGCAGTTATTTTAAAAGCGTACGCATAATTTACGAGTATCTAAGCCATGCTGCGCCTTTTGTTAATTTGCAACACCTTTAATCCAAAAAAGACTCCTAGTAAGTCTCAAACATAATAAACATGAAATGGACCACACTGTTCTGTGAGACAGCTTTATAGTGAAAAAAATGTGCTTTCAAAGGCCTTGTAATGTGAATACAGGATTAACCTGAACAAAAACAAGTCTTAAAACATAACTAGGACGAGCAGAATAAAAGAGTCACACCTTTCACTGTGAACTGTGAGAACATGTGGGTCACTGTTGTGCTGAAAACAAGATGACATCTATTTTGAACAAACTAGTTGCTCTGAGACTATAAAGGGTGGTGGTGTGCTTCCCTACTCAACCATTAATCCATGTTGAATAACATGTTTAATAGAGTCACCTAAATGTTTATTTTTCTTCTTCTTAAGAAACCTATGTATTTTTATAACAAATGTAAAAAAGCTAATAATGATTTATAATGTGCCATAAACGGTGCCTTTATTTGCATAACACGATGAATAATTTGCCTTTTTATTGATGCATAATGTGAATTTCCTTGTTGCATAATGTAGTTTGTTCCTGCGTGCTCCCTCCTTTAAAACCATACATTGACTTGTGGCTGCAACATCCCTTCTCAGTGGTATGCGCTAAAATCCATGGACTGTTTGTCTTCAGAGACACATTTTCCCTCAGTGACACTCAGTGCTTGGAATGGAAGTAAAAACGTGAGGTCACTGTGTTTCCTAGAGTACTGCTAGCTACTGTGAAGTTGTGCAAATCTCCCTTTCAAATTTAACAAGCATTTGCAATGCAATAAGTCTCGCATTATTAAAGTTTAAGCTATTGGTGTTGCATTATTTAGCAATGCCAATAGCTCAAACTTTAATAATGCGAGGCCTATTGCATTGCAAATGCTTGTTATTATATTCCCGTCAAGGGCCAAGAACTTCCTATATTTTTTGATAGGTGCTGCGTGAATTGTGTTTAAATACAGTTTAAATCTGATAATTAATTTAAACTAGCCAAAAAACCTGTAACCTCTACATCTGGTGTCCGCTGCAATCCATGCAAACAGGGCTTGTTTGACTTTGGTTGCTTTCAATCCCAAATCAAAGCTGTTCTTGTATTTTATTTTAAATGAATGTGCTGTATCTCCACCCACTCTGATAGTATCTGATATAACTTCAAAGTTACAGCCGGGTTGCAATATTTCCAGTATTACCATTCACCATACATAGATAAATAGGCCTTGTTATGCAACTACCAGCAACGTCGGTCTGGTCTATACCTTTGCACTTCCTTACTGAATGAGATTTCCATCTGTGTGGGAGGTGATTGCCAGGTCAAAGTAGTATGTATGCAGGTTCTTTGTAACTCCTGTAGAGGTGTAATGCCATACGATAGCCCCCCTCTACACTCCTTCCCTCCACAAAACCTGTTGAGGGGCGCCAAGACTCCCACACTGTACAGATATCAATAGCTTTTAGGCTGAATGCGGGAGGGTCACTCGAAGGGTGGTCCCCCTGCGCCACCCTGGCTGCAGAGGGCCGCATGCCACCGCAGAACTCCCGCTTCAGAGGTCTTTACAATAACAAAGCATACCTGCGTCACAGCACTCAAGATTAAATCCTTAGAACGTGTAACCAAACGGCAGAGCTGGGCTAGTCAGTAAAAATGCTCTCCACGAACCACCACGGGGCAGATATTCCCAATAAGCGCAGCCTCCAGTGCGGACAGCGAGGCTGCGGAGATTAATGGGGGCTCCCCTTACAGGCTGTCTTCCTCATCAACCTCTAAATCACACGCAGCTACCTGAAAGTTTCAAAGCATTCTGCGAAGTGCTCGTGAAGATTTAGCTGTGTAATGTACAGTGCTTTTGACGTCAAATGTAAAGCGTTGTACATAATGGCGGGAAGTGTGTCTTTTGAAGATAAACAGCCAGAAAGATTTATGTGTACTAAAGGAAGGTATGACCAATGTATGTCTTATGTGACGTTGTTTATCTGGAAGTCTGCGAATAAAGAAAATGTACAGAACAGAAAAGGCTATGACAGCACGTTAGCAGTATCTTTACGTTTTCTTCTGTTTCGAAATCTCTTTGACCTATATTTATCTCACACAGCTGTGTAAAGGACAGTAAAAAAAAAACAGCAAAAAAATATTCACTTCATGTAGTTTTCTCAAATTAGTTTTTACCTGGATACGTTGTTTGTCACCTTCAGAAGTCAGATTTTTTTTTCTTTTTGCAAGCAGATACAGTTTAAGCTATAAGTAATATCAAATGACATATTGAACAAGCAGTGGGGGAACCAGTGGTGCGCGCACACCACAGAGGAGCGGGGGGAGGGAGCGAGGCAGCAGCAGCGAGGCGAACGTGGGCTCCTGCGCGAGCTAGACACGGTCGGGAATGGGCGTTGCAAAGGCGGGACATGCGCCTGCATTTGCCCAATTGCGTGCCTTTTAAAAAAAAAAAACACGCTAAAGCCAATGCCTGCCGGCGAAAGCCTGATCATACACACAAGTGTGTGGTCAGCTTTCAAAACCCCATACAAAAGGGCTCACGCTGCGCGAGCAGTGCTGCGCACTGCAACACAGGCACGAGCCCTAAAAAAGCGCAGGTACTCAGTGTTAGACAGTATCTGTTCGTTTAAACCCACTGACGACACCCATTTTGCTACTTCTGAAGCAACTCAGACCTATTGACTTTGCCAATGATTGGTCTTTTTACGTTTATTGTTTTCCCATTGAGTGCTCATGGGAAATGATAAGAATGATAATAAATTCCTCCTGGCACAAGCAGAGGTTCTTGAACCCAGACTTCTGTTTGTAGGGTGCTTCCTCCTTCTGTCCAGGGATATACAACATCCTGTGGTTGGTATTTCATCATTGTAACTCACTCTCAACACCAGACCCGAGTTTCTGCACTTATTGCACAATAGTATTAATGTTGTCTCAAAAGCTGGAGCTGCATTCTTTCTATCCCTTAAATGCACTGTTCTTGAGGCTGTTGGACATTATAAGAGTTTGAAGGAGTAAAGGACCATTAGAAGGTCAGACAGGTGTGTACATTATCTGTGGTGGTGTGTTCAGGCGCCCTGATTGGGGTGTTGGGGGGTACTAAGACATGTTACGGCTCAAAAGGCAGTGGATTGCTCACTTTCCAAAGTGGTTTCTGCTAATGATTCATTGATGGGACACCAGGAAGCAGTCAAGACAAAGGGGTCTGTTATTGGGTGTGTACTTCCATAGTGAGTTCTGGCCTCTGCAGGCCCACAGCCTGCAGTAGGTGCTTTGGGAAGCCTGGCCCCCAGGGGTGATGTCAGTGTGAAAGGGAGGGCCTGGGCTGGGGTTGGGGTTCTCTAGTTGGAATGTGGTACAGTTTGGCACAATATTTGAAGATGTTCAAGGAAATATTTGTATTTTGCTGTATTGCTGATTATTGGTACCACTGTCCTCTGGGGACAATTAAGAAATATTAGTCTCATCTGCTCCACTTTAATTCACAGTGGGCTAGTACTATTGGTCAAAACTGGATGTGCCTTTACAGGGGGTATCCCGCTAACAATTTCTGAGTAACTGCAGCACAGGGCAGATGGTGTAGCCCACTGGGCCAGTAGCGTAATGAGATGTATAGATAACAAGGGGTTTGTGGAATGTTGTTCAAAGTGTGTTGTAAAGTACAGTAGTAGGTCAGTGCCACTGGAGAACACTGCCAATAATTCAAATGCAGTACTGCTGCACTGTAAATGTCCAAACAGTCAATGGGCCTCTGCAATGTATGTAAGAGTATTCCTGTTTGTACATTTCCACCAACAGTGATATTAGTAAAACAATGCCATTGCATTCTGGATACAGCAGTGCTGGGTTACTTTTTACGGATATACGTAAGGGACACTCTCACAGCTGTGGCACACAGTTTAAATGGAGTTTGACCTTTCACCTTTTCTTAAGCAGTCACTGCTAGGCTGCCTCTTAGTCATGAGAATAAATATCTGAAGGAAGCAGTGAGCTTTAAGGGAGGGCCATACTCTTATAATTGCCTGGGCCTTTAAGATAGAAAAGCCCAATAACAAAAAGAAAGCCAGCCTGTAGTGGCAATCCATTTAGAGTAGTGTGAGAAGCCTGCATCTTTCCTTCTTCTGCACATTTCTACACCACACCAACAAATCCACCATGCAGTTTCTCTTATCCAGGACGGTTGCTCAGTGCTGTGTGTGATCTGACTCTAGGTAGCAGTATGCATACAGTGGAAAACCCAAGAAAAACTAAGGATTTGGGGGATGCAAGTAAGCAAGTGAACAGTGGCCCCTAAGGCAATAATGTCAAAACAATGTTAAAAAACAGTTCTGTGAGAACAGGTTTGAGCGTCTGTGCCAGTTATGCCAAGTCTGCTGAATCATAAATTATGCAGCGGAGAATGACATACTTATAGCAGAGCCGTATTGCCAATAAGTGCCTTTGATTTTCACTGCCCCCCCCCCGCTAAGTTTTTGCAAAAGTCCTGATGATGACCCCGTATTTATGGAGGGATTGAAACGTCGTTGACTCAAGCACAGACGCATATCAAGGCGCATTATAATATAACAGGCCCTGCTGCTCTTTTCCATACAATTTGCCCTCCGATCCCCTTTATCACGCGTGTCTATCACACTTAGAGAGAGCACGTTTGTCACCGGCACGCTCTCCATCGCCCTTTTATTGTATTCTTTACTGTATGTTTTCCTTGAAAATAGCCATTTGGCCACATCTGCTGTTATTTTTACATTGTTTTGACATTATTGTCTTAGGGACCACTGTTCACTTGCCTGCTTAGGTCTGAAGATAAGTGATAAAATATCTCTCCAAAAATACCAGGACTGGTGAGACGAGTCTGTAGCATTCCCTCGAAAATATTACACCTATGCTAATATATGTAGACCTGTTTTGTTAAAATGATGACAGCATTTCTATCTGATGGCACGTACAACACCCTTACTGACATGTGCCTGTAAATTTCAAAGTACGGCAAGACTATTACAAAGTGTTGGTAGTGTTCCTTTACAGATATCCTTAGATCCATATCCTGCCCCCACCCTATTAAAGAGCAGCCTCCCTAAATGGAAGTGTGGCATGAACTGTGTAGCAGCATGCTGAGAGGTGCCCATGTGGCTTCTTGGAAAGAAAGAATTAAAATGTGGAAGAATATATAACAGGGCACCAGGGATTGGAAATTGTGACTGGCAGGGAACACGCAAAGCGCTAAAGCAGACACACAGTGGCGTAGCTGGGAGGAGGGGGGCAGTGGTGTAGCTAGGGAGGGTAGGGGCGGTCCGCCCTGTGCGGCACTTTTGTGGGGGGCTGCGGCGGGCGCAAGGTAAGCTTTCTTCTTTTTTAAGTATACATGTCATTTATCGACTCCCTCTCCCGCTCTTACCTGCACCAGCCATGCCGTAACTGGGAGGCAAACTCAGGGACGACCCCTGGCAGCAAAAGCTCCAGCTACGCCACTGCAGACACACCAACCTACCAGTCTCACCAGGACTGGAACCAGGTTCTGCATGTGGAACACAGATATCTGCAGGAGGTTCATGAACCCCTAGGGGGCAGGTCTTGACTATCGAGTAGGGAATATTGCTATACCTTAATATCAGAGCTAAAATCTCCAGGATATATTGACAGCACCAGGAAAAGAAAATGCAGCGTTTACAGATGTGGTTCGAGTGGGCGTGTGTATGAGAGACAGAGGGCATTGTGAACAGGAGGTGACACACACAAGTCCCAGCCGAAGGAGGGAGTGAAAAGACAGTGATGAAGTGGAAGGAGATGACGTGTGAGATAAGTAGATGGAGAATTTTAGAAGTCTTGTGGATAACCAGAGGCAGAAGTGTGAGTGTCTAACAGAGTGCAAGGTGGCAAAGTGTTGAAGGAGAGATTAGGAATCACTGAGAAGAGATTGCGACAAAATCCCTACCACAGACCTTAGCATGGTTGAATTCACAGTTTTAACACATTTTCAATTTTAATTATTCACAAAATTATTATTGTTGTTACTTGTTAGACCTAACAACCTAAGGGTGGTCTTCCCCCAACTTTTTGCCTGCCTCCCTCCATTTTTCTGTACTTGTTTTTGGGGCTTTAGGACTCTGCGGATTTTACCACTCCTAATCAGTGTTAAAGTGCCGGTGCTCGCTTTCCTAAACATGGCACATTGACTCATACCCAATTGGCATATTTAATTTGCTTATCAGTCCCTAGTAAAGTGGCACTACATGTTCCCAGGGCCTGTAAATTAAATGATACTAGTGGGCCTGCAGCACTGATTGTGTCGCCCACATATATAGCCCCTGAAACATGTCTCAGGCCTGCCACTGTGATGCCTGTGTGTGTGCAGGTTCTGCGGCATAGAGAAAGTATGGTACATGCAGGCTGGGCAGATGGCAGGTAGATCAGAGCAGGCTATTGTCAACCGAGTATGCACCAACACTGATACAGCGCCTGTGCAGATTACAGTCCATATGAAACCTGCACTCACCTGGTAGCCCTGCATTCATGAAACCCAACAAAAGACACTTACTCCTCTCATTGTCCCGCATGCAGGGTGGCTTTGCCCGGCTCCATAAATCTTCATAAGAGGCCTGCATCACCCATGTAATACTTTACGTGGTGCAAAAGTGACACAGGGCTCTCATGCCTTATGAGAGGCTTGCGCCGCCTGAGCACCACTATTTTTGATGCTCGGGTGGCACAGGCGTCTCAAACATATCAATGAGGTGATGCAAAGTCACACTGCATGGCTTTGCGTGGCCTCATAGATATGGAGTAAGACAAAGTAGAGCAAGTCGCTGCCTTACCTTACTCTGTATCAAGGAGGCATTCCATGGGCTTTGTGGTGGGTTTTCCCACGCAGCACCCATTAATTTTGCCGCTGCTCCAGATTTATTTAATCATGTATACCTGGGTCGGCGCCAAAACATTATGCCTCCCCAGAGCAGGCTTAACGAGGAGAAATATTTTGTATTTCTATTCATTTTATCCTCTTTCCATGTGTGTTGCGTTCTGCATCCAACATAAAAAGAGCAAAACGCCTTGCGTAATAGTTTTTGTGCAGGAAGGTGCGCCTTCCTGCACAAAAACAATCCTGCTTGCAACGGAGTCACCCTTGCACCATGGTGCAAGGGTTCCTACGTTGGTGCGAGGCAGCAAATTGTGCGCCAGCACAGGGGGAAAGCACAGGAGTGCACCGTACTCCATAAAGATGGTTCATTCCTGCCCTTTCATATTTGCGTAGGGCAGTGCAGCAAGAAGACTTGTGGCGCTGCCCAATGCTAATTCCTCATAAATGAGGCCCAAAGTCCCTCATGCCCAGGGAATTTTCTGCCAATGTTTCGGGGGAAATGGGGATTATTTATGGAGAGACACTTTTTTTGACGCTCCAGCAGCGTAAGCCTCTCAATCATATCTATGAGGCGACGCAAAGCCACCCTGCGTGGCTTTGCGTGGCCTTATAGATATGGAGTAAGACAAAGCAGCGCAAGTCACTGCCTTGCCTTACTCTGCATCAAAGAGGCATTCCTTGGGCGCTGTGGTGGGTTCTCCCATGCAGCACCCATGGATTTTGATGCTGCCCCAGATATACTTAATCATGTAACCCTGGGGCAGAGCCAAAACCTTACGCCTCTCCAGAGCAGGCTTAAGGAGGAGAAATATTTTTTATTTTTACTTCTCCTATTTTTTCCTCTTTCCGTGTGTGCTGCATTTTACAGCACACACAGAGACAGGAAAACGCCTCTGGGTTGTTTTTTTGCAGGAAGGGGCCCCTTCCTGCACAAAAACAATCCTGCCTGCAACTGAGGCCCCCTTGCACCATGGTGCCATGGTACAAGGCAGCCTATGTTGGGGCTAGGCAGCAAATTTGCACCAGCACAGGGGGAAGGGAGAGGGATGTGCCTTATTTCATTAATATGGTGCATTCCTGCCGTTTCACATTGGCATAGGAAAGCGCAGCACGAAGACTTGTGGCGCTGCCCTACACCAATTTCTCATAAATGCGACCCAGTGTGTTTTTTGATGCCCTGTACTGGCCCTGACATTAAAGGGCTGAGATGACATTGTAAGGCGTGTTGTAAATACAGCGGGTCTTCCACAGCGGGTCTTCTTGTCAGATGGCGACCCAGTGCCGGCAACGGTGTTTCCGATGGTCCAACTGGTGGCAGCTCTTCCGTCAAAACACATCACGTCTCCCACCGCCAATAAGATGGGGAAACCGAAAGGCAGGAGGAAAAACACGTTTTTGCAGGAGCCGTGGTAACGCCAACCTCTACCTGAGGTCCAAAGTACCTAAAGAAGTTACAATATAGACTGAGTGATTTATTGATAAACAGGAAGAGTGGTCTGACCATGATTTCACACCTTGGCCCTGCAAGGGTTAATGCAACACACACACACTGCTCTCCGAGGCCAAGCAGATTGTAGGAAGTGCTCTCTGCCAGGCTCGCGCAGCTGTGGTTTCCCCTGCATCTCCGCCCCCTCACCTAGCTTGTGTCTTAAGACTGCAGGACCCAAACTCGCCAAGACATTTACAAAGAGGGGAGCGAAGAGGAAGCTGCACTGCTTCAGACAAGACGTGAAGTGACCAGCAAGTGTGCACTCCTGTCACTGCGGATGCATTTCAGTTTGCACAGTGAGCGGTGACAACAGCAGCCTTGCATCAGAGGGCACACAAGGCTGCATTCATGGCCACCACGAACGGAGGTGTGGACGTCACACCCACAGCCACCATGAGGTCTGATGATCGCTTGCAAGGTAGGTTCTTAAGGTGCATGTGTGGATCTACAGCGCCAGCTCAGCAGCACTGTGGCGCTGAACCACACTGAACAGCGGGGGAAAGCCCAGGGGATGACTCAAGATTGTTTACAACGAGGCTGGTCACCGGTACTGTAGGTTCTGACCTCTTCCAGGATGGGGCAACTATTGAAGAGATGTGGCTTCAGCTTCTTCCTGATTTGCTCGATGGCCGGAGAAGTTCTGGGCAGGTCTGTTGTGCTACAACAGGTGCTATTTGTGGAAGTAGGAGTTACTTTGGTTGATGTTAGATGGGACATTTGAGCGTTTGCTGTCAGATTATGTAAATCACACTCTACCATGTATTTTTGATGGAGTGGTTACATTTGTTCTAATGATGTCAGCACAACTTCTGGATGTACACAGCTGGCATCCAAATTAAATGCATTTAAATTAAGCATATCCTCATTCTAGTGTGGATAGTATGTGGGGAAGATACAGCACAATCAGTTATCATACTCATCTTTGCACTGTTTTATTATTACTAATATATTTCTCGACCTGTTGGTATTTATCTATTTTTATATTTTGGTGAGTGAAAAAATCAATTTGCAACTGGTATATTGTCACATTATTTTAGGCGATAAATGTCTACTCGCCCTTTTAAATCTGTAAACTTTTAGTAGACTAGGTGGCCATATACAATCACACCTATCTAGGCACCTGCTCCGATTTAAGCTTCCTTAAGAAATCTCACCTTTCTAGTAACTCCCCATAGTATCAATTTGCACAGCCATTGGCCTTGCACTTGTGGTTGTCAGCAAGGAGAAACCATGATGTCCACATTTCGAGATGGCCGGTGACTGGAGGGGTAGATACTGAGGCTGAAGTTACTAATTCAGAGTCTTTTTTCTATCCCAGTTACTGGCCATCACAAGTTACCTGGCCCAGAAATGAGGGAAATATGTGGATCCTAGAATCACTGGGCATGCGGTTCCTTGATTCCCTGTCCTTTACCGCATGTTTGTTGTAAGCAGTTGGCAGATGGCAATGTACACAGTAGAGGATTGGGTGTCATTGGTGCATTCTTGAACCCAGAAAAACGTGGAATTGTGCATAGTGACCTCTGGAGATACCGTCCCGCATGACCTGTAGTGAGGGCCTCTTCAAAAACACACAGATTGGGAAACTTGATGCTTCTGTCTCTATTTATATGTTAAAAAAATAAAAAGTAAAAAAACAAGAAGCATTAGAAAGTAGCAAGGATGGCCATACCCCGCACCCATGAACAGTCGTCGCATATCTTTCTCCAATGACAACATCGCCAATTTCTAATTTGTTATAGTTTTTGGGGTATTTATATAGCAGATGAACCCTGGCGAGGACTGGGTATTAAGTGTCACTGCCGTAGGTTACAGGAGAAGGGGTGTGGCAAAGCAGCAGGTCACATCACAGTTATGACTAGACGCAGTTTATATTGTGTACATAGAGTGAGCGTGGAGGGATCAGATTGGACAATACTGCTATTGCCTAAAGAAAGTGGGTCTTAACTTTCTGACTTCAATGGACACCCACTGATCATTACTAGAATCCAGGCGCCCTCACTAAGACATTATTGGATGCCAGAGACCCCTGGCCTAAGTAGTTTTCTATGATTTGAACCTCAAAATAATACACACTATTGCAATATTTTGTGTAATTCACAATCAAATATAGATTTTTGTTTAACATTTTCAATGTTGCTTCTTTATGAGTAAATACTTTATTAATATCAATTTATTAATTTAATAATGTTTATTTTTATGAACAGCTTTGAACCCCCTGAGTTGACCTTGCAGACCCTGAGGGGTCCTTGGCCCACAGGTTTAGAACCTCTGGTCTAAAGAAATCTCATGACCAAAGACTTTTAAAAATCTCTAATGATGTGTCTCTTCATATCTACAGGTTGATTTCCAACCAGAAAAAATAGGCATTCAAATATTCCTGAGCACCACGTGACATTTTTTTAGGTTCTGATATTTTACCCGCTGTGAATAAAAGAGAGGATTTATTTTGGTTTCCGGCTCTGAGTCTACTATACTCTTCTTTTTAATAAATGTACTTTTTAGTTGACTTGGTTTTCCTTTATTCTTTTCTGATGGTGCCAGTGTGCAGGGGAAAAAGTTACACTATGGACAGGACATATTTCTAGAAACACGTTATATGAAATAATTAGGGGTGGGCGGAATTTGCGAAATCCACTTTCGCAAATTATCACGAAAATGTTTAAAATTATCGCAAACAAGGGGAAATATCGCGAAGATGCGGAATTTTTTTCACCGCATGTTCGCGAGATTCTCTGCATGGTTGCCGGTCGCCAACTTACCCATGTGGTTGCTCGCGGGCGCGGCCATCTTGTTTTGAGTTGTCTCGCGGTGCATGATCGCGAGAAGAAAGACGTGATCGCGCGACGCATGACGTCACTGCGGGCGCGAACTGTCGCGAGACAGCGCAAATGGCTAAAAACAATCCAACATCTCATGGAGAACGCGACCGGATCAAGAAAACTTGTCGGCGAACGCAGGGATTCAGGTAAGGCGATCGCGCGCACGCGAGAATGTATTATTTTACAGCGCGAGCAAGAAACAAATTATCGCCAAGCTGCGGAAAGCGGAAATGTTGACATTTTCGCGCTCTCCGCGGAACGCGAAAATGTCAAATTATCGCAATTTCCGCGAACGGAACGAAATTTTTGCCCAGGCCTAGAAATAATGAGCCCTTGTGTGCAAGAATGATACATTACTGCTTAGAATAATGAAGTGGAACATAGGTGGAAACAAAATGGTTGGTTCACCTCTGTCCTGGTTGGCCACCCTCCCATGCCACACCTCCTCTCATTCAACCAACACTGCTCTGAGCGTACGCTCTGGAAGCTCCTTGCAAAGTTGAGGCTACAGCTACTCCTCACTTATCATGAAACCCACCATACGCCATCCATGACTAGAAGGAGTCGCTCCGATGGCTTGAATTGGTGACGGGGTCAGCGAGACTGTTTTTCTGTGACAGGGGTGTAAACATGGAAGGATGATGATATGGAGGAAATAAGTCATGAAACCTGGTTTCTGGGGTGGCAATAGTGGAAGGAGGATTATCAGGGTAATGTCTTCTACAAAAGTATTGTCATCAGGCAGCTCTTCTGGATCTGTCCATCTTCTTCCTCTTGAGGCTAAAACAATGTGTGGCCATTTAATACACAACATTATAAATAATTTCTCATCAAGTATGAAGATCTCTCTACACCGTGAACATGGATCTTTTGAGATTAGTGATGATGTAAGGTGAAGATCAAAGGTGGGGTAATCCTTGTGGGAGCACTTTGAACCCGCTTTTACCATTTCCTTTTCCAACAGATGAGATGGTTTCATTTGCCTTTTAAAAATGAAGTATTAACGTGTCCCGATAGAATCCAACATGCGAGGAATTGTGAGCGAAGAAAAGATAATACTTTATTTCATTGATGAAAATGTAGATTGAAAAGGATATTGGAATTAGACATTTGGAAACCTCACACAATGTGAAATGTGAATCTTTGAAATTGGGATTTATATTTGAGGAGTATGATTTACAGATTGACGATTGACATCCTACTACCTGTTTCTGTGTAAAATGGTCCATATGAAAAACTTTGACAACCTCAAGATTTGTGAACATTTGTGGTGAATATGGCATGTTAAAGTACATTGGGACAGTAACATTTGTCAAATGTGCTAGATGTTTAAGGGGAATTTTGTAACTTCCCGCATAGGCAGGGCATGAGTTGGAAAATAAATGTATGAGTATGTATAGTAGTACTGCCAGAGTACTACTTCGTGTGCTCATAAGTGCAATTCATATAGGAGCTGGAGTAGGTGTATGCATACTCCTATCCAGCCTCCCATGTATGCCGTTCTCTACTAGAAGTGAGGAGAGCTATGGACACATAGGTCGATGTTTTAGGCATCTGGGAGTGGCAAGGGAGAGTCACTGAAAAATGGGAAATATCTACTACAACGTGGGAGGTGGATAGGGGAAATTAAAGAAGGACACAGGGATAATATGCAATACAAAAAAACAACTAAAAAGGGTAAGTCAATTGCGGTTTACGAAGGTTACACCTACATACACTACAATACTACTACATGTCAAACAGGCTCAAATCTACTCCAGCCAAGCATTGGAGTAAGCCGCACACCAAACATAGGCACTCTCAGGTACTGCAAGGGAAGCACATAGAAACCAATGGAAGCAGAGAATAACACCATCAGCAAAAAATGACCATCACCCTCATCTAAAAAAACGGAAAAAATGGTTATCTAACCTTAGACATAGCACACACCTATACAAATCACAATGTAAAATAAAAAATCTTAAAAACAAAATGAATTCATTCATGTGACTTTAGACCGTACAGAGACACATGTAAAGATCCAAATGTAAACGTAATATACAAAAACATGAAAAACTACGTTAGCTAAAAAACACACAATGTTAGATATTGCAGACACTCATACAAATCACAAAGTAAAAATGTAACAGATAAAACTAAAATATCTAAAATAAAAATAAAAATCCATGTAAGATGGTCTAAAATGTTTTATTTTGCTGAGAGCAATAAACATCACACTATAAATTTATAAGCATGACAGAAGCACATAGAAACTGACAAATATGTTAATGGGAAACATGTGTCATCTCACATGTAACACTACACACACATCATAACATACTGAACACACACACACACACACACATTATGAAACACAGCACAAGTCTTGCTAATGTCTTGCGTCTACAACATCTCGCAGTTTAAGGGGAAGTAGGCAGTGCTCAGGGTGTGAGGCTGTATTTATGTGTTTGCAGTAGTGTTTGTCAGGTGTGTCTTATTTGTCTCAGGTGATGCTTCCTTTCCTATTCTTTTTAATTCCAACATTATGTTACCCTGTATCATTGATGTCGCATCCAATAGATATCCTAAGCCCCCAAAGAAAACTGCAGCCTTTCCAAAGAAAAAAAACTGGTAGGTGTCTGACGTCACTTCCACTAGGTTGAGATTATTAGAAGTAAGGCAAAACTTGGAAGACAATCTTTTAGCTGAAGGTGATATGGCACCTGATCCTTGAAGTCAACACACACACAAGTATTATTATGTTATATTGTATGCTTATATACTTTATTCTTCTGCACGCAATATGAGTAAGAAAGATTGTAAACATTATAAAAAAAACTCAGCTATTAACATATACAAAAGGGCAAAGGTTAGCTATGGTCCCATCATATTTCATCACACATCCCTTATCAATTAGTCGAATGTATTCATAAATTACAACTAGCTGATTAGCAGCAGTGTAGTTATATTCGTTTAGTTACCCCTCTGCATGCTTTTTAATGGCAATGCATCAGCCTAGAAGTCGGCACCCCATTTTTCAGCATCCCTCCCGCCACTAGTCCATGTGTGTAACTCGTCCTCTAATACTAGTATTGTATATAGCTTTTTTATATGGTGCTTTATGAAGCAAGGATGAGTTAGCTTGCACTTGGCTTCTGTTTTGCTACACAGGACAGTGAACTATACATCTGTTAAGTTTATAAGAATTACACAGAAGCCTACTGCTACAATCTCTCCTCTCCTTCTCGCAAAGCGTAACTTACAAGATAATATCTCTGTCTACCCACACAGCTTCATAAATCAAAAAATCCCTTCCCTGGCTGGCTATCATGAGCCTTAAAAAGGTTACACTCGTGTACATATTTTGGAAGAGTGCTCAAACAGAATGGCTCTTTTTAGAAATGAGAAAGCCTTGGTTTACAGGCCTTACATCTCCATCACACACTCCAAAGCACTCAGACGCAAGAAAGCTGATCATGTTAATATACGGTTGTACATAGAATTATGAAAAACACATGCAGTTTGCAAATATTGTCATGGTTGACAGTATTAAAGGTGTCCAAGGATAGGGCTCCTAACAATGAAAATGTTCAATGGTCTTGTAAATTGCATGATGTAGTATGCTTCTTACCAGTGGTGAATTCGTGTTGATGTTATTCTTCAGTGAACCATCGATGACCAAATTCTAATACTGGTGCACTTCTTTTAAGAACATCAGTTCTAAATGGAAATGATCCCTTGAGCATTTTGAGTGCCAGTACTCAGTCCACTCCATGCAAAATCTGTGATCTGCATGTTACATGATATACTTTGTAGGATAAATTGTTTTTTGAAAACATATTTCATTGCATTTTCAGTTGGCATATGCTGTAACATACACATATCAGAGCATCACTTCCAGTGAGGTCACTTCCTGTGATGCCACGTGAAATGTCACACGTTGTGAAGTCATGTGATTTTGATAGCACGCGTAATTATGTCACTTGCATACTGACTGACTTGGTCAGTCCCCCTACTTCTTTTTAGGACTTGTGCCCTGCTCAGCCTGCAAGTATTTGAATGCACAAAAATCCCTTACTGGCTGCTTTTAAATGTGAGGATTGTCCTGTTATGTTTGAAGAATGTAGAATTGTTTCTGAAGTCCATTAAATGCATTTGGATAAGTCGACTGTAACATTTGTGTTATCTGTGTTGCATTTTCCACTACTATAATTAGTTGATCATCTCCTTGGTATGCCCTGTCTTAATATTAATGAAAGTATGCATGTTAGTTTGTCAGGGTTTGCATAGAACAGCTTGTTAGTATTGCCCCACAAAAGTAACATAGTTTCCTCTTGTGGTAGTGGAAATAATTCCTAGACACAATTCTGTCACTCATGGTGATTTTGTAGCTGTATGTATGTATACATTTATTGTTTAGTTAATTAAAACCTTTAACAATTATGACATAAAATCAAAGAATTCACCAGTAAAATTCACAAATAAGACTAATAACATAACTTCACAGTAAGTAATAATTAATTATGAGGTAAATAGACCTGTCCAGGTGTCTTATAAATATATAAGCATAACACTTAGGACGATAGATTGTGAACTTCAACCGTATTTATATCCTAATGCACCCTCCGTGTAAGGCTTAAAATCAATATATAAAAGTCTAAAGTTGTTTCATGTAAAAGGAGCAAGGGTATCCTAGTTAACAGTCATTGTAAAGAGTGTTGTTCTAACTGGACCTAACTCACAGTAAATCAGTCCTTTAACAAAGCATTCATAAAGGTGCATCCTTTTGTTTGACTTCTGATGTGTCCAAAGTGCCTTTATACCTTATGTACTTATTTGGTTACTAATCCCTACCAGAGCGATTAAAACTTCGAAGTCGATTGTCAAACCTGTAAATCTATTAACAAACATGGTGATCACCTAGCTATTGTATAAAACCAGAACTAAAGATACAATGTAGGTGTGACATTGAGCGAAAGTGCCTTGTCCTTTAAATAGCTAAGCTGCTATTCTATTGGTCTTAATTATATTATTTTATGGATGAAGACATCATTTAAGGAACAGCCTGATTCTGAAAATTGGACTAGGTGTGAACCATTTTTTATCAATATGAAATCTTCCAAAATGCTTGTTCCTGTGTAGGTATCATTTAAAAGTATAACATTTCCTTCACTGCGTAATGTGATTTATTTATTTATTAAGATGTGTCTAATGGATTCGTGCACACACAGCAGTACTTAGAAACGCTGTTCCTTTAGTAGATAATGTAGAGAGTAATAGATGGTATTTTATGTGTATGTATGCATATGGAAATTCTATAGATCAAACTAAGCAAAAAGGCAGCAGAGTGCTGTACATGGTCAAAGACAAGGACAAAAACAATGAGTAATGGAAGAGGAAGCTGGGTTGTGGATGGTTAATGCATTGTGATGTAGGATCTTTTCAAGAGGTGAGTCTTTCTAAATTGGAGCAGTGGGTGGTCCGGATGAATATGGGGATGTTCTTCCAGATCCTGGGTTCATAGGTGGAAAAGTTTTCTGTTATTTTTTCTTTTTTACACTTCTTTCTCTGCAGTGTGATGGGTTACAGGCTGTGGGTGTGCCAGAACTACCAGAAATGGTGAACTCGTCTGCAAGATTAGCGGGGATGTTGGTTGTGATGCCTGTCAAGGATGTAGCTCGTTATGAAGATAGTAGGGGCAGGCAAGGGGGGGCAATGAAGTTCAATTAGGATAAAGATGATGTGATCAAATTTTTCAGGCCCTGGATGACATGTGCTGTGGTGTGTAGAATACCTGTAAGGAGTGCCAGTGTGGAGCTTGGGAGGCCATGGAGCAAGTCATTACCACCATACAAATGAGAGAATATGAGGGGTTGAACAGTAGTTCTAAAGTGGCTTTCTTGAAGAAACGGTTTGACACTATTTAGAAGAGAGAGCTGATATGAGGCTGTCTTTGTTTTTTTGACACATTCTTCCTTGAGCAGTAGGTTGGTGTCCAGGGTGAATCCAAGTCATTTGCCATTCAGAGAAAGATATGGCTGGAAACCTTGTAAACTAATGTCATTGAGCCCGGTTTGTACTGTTTTTTGTTTGCTGTTCTTGGCAAATAACAGTTCTGTCTTGGTTGGGTTGAGCTTCAGGTAGGCTCTGAAAACTCAGATCTGGATGATGTGCAAGCAGTGTTTGAGGTGTTGGATGTCTGAAGCAGAGGAGACTTTCAAGTAGAGTTGTGCATCATCTGCATGACGGTGAATCTTGATACTGTCTTCTGTGAATAGAGCACCAAGTTGTTCCATGTAAAGGCTGAAGATTACTGGAGACTGTATGGAACCTGGAGGTCCACGCAGGTGATTGGATTTTTTGCGACCTGGAAGTGAACAAACTGATGTCAGTTGGAAAGTACGATGAGAACCAATGAAAGAGATTGCTGGCGAATCCCATTCGCGACTCCATGTGTGTATGAGGGTGAAATGACTGACTGTGTCAAAGGAAGCTGAGAGGTCTAGCAATATCAGGAGACAGGAGTCATCTTCCCCTGTTGTTGAGTGCACAATCTCTGATGTGCAACGTAGAGATCTCCATGCAGCATTGTCATTTGAAATCGGCCAGGTAGTTGTGCAGAAGATGGCTTGCAATGATATGATCTTGGAGTTTTATAGCATTCCCCAATCTATTATGCCACCCCATTTCTTTTTGTAATAAACAGCCTTCAAATCATGAAACATTCATAGGTATAGTAAAATACCCATGAACTAACCATCTGATACTTGGTTTTTCATATGGATTATGTGGGTACAGTTGACCTTCTTGCACAGAGACCAAGTTATGTGGAGCGTTGTTCACTCAACATACTCTGATGTTAATTCATACCATAAGGGTAAAATATTGCAGAGTTATTGATGAGGTTCTGTGCCACTCTATGAAATTTCAGCATCTGTATTGATCGTGCTCTTTTCTATAACATTCCTCATTGTCCTTTACAATTTAAAAAGTGTATGATGTAAATTCTGAAACTGAATATATTCTTTCTTTCAGCATTTTTAGGTCTCCATCTATTATTATAAGCACACTTTTCATGTTTTTGTTATCAGTCCTTCTAATTCACCTGGCTGCTTCCCATGCAGAATATGATGATCTTCTTATAAGCATCATTACTGCTAGAAATATTAGTTCTCACTTGCACTGGGTTTTCTATTGTGGCCCTTCATGAAAAACACTTACATTCGTATTCTCATTAAATTATTCAACATGTTTTTTTTAACTAAATTCATGTTAAGCAGACCATTTTGACATAGTTTTCCAATGCTATATGTGCTGGTATGAATCAATCTTTTCATACCTAGGATCTGCTTTGTTCTCTAGTGGTCCTGCAAATCTTTGAGGACACCCATGTCTGTGAATTCCAAATGCATGTTCCTTTAGATTAATCTATAGTTCTCTGGAAAGTGCGACTTAGAATTTAAACATTCATTTCAGAAATGCTTAAGCTTTTTTCCTACTTCCAATCAGGAAAATACAAATACTTTTGTTGTTGTACTATTGGAATTAATAATTTCCTAAAATTGGCAAAACCAAAAACACATTGACATGCTGTAAATAAAGTGCCCATTTCTGTAACTGAATTGTTTTATTCCAATTGAAAAACACCTATTTCAGTAAAGCAATTCAAAACCGCTGGTGAATATATCAATGTATGTTTAGAAAAAAGGACTTATGTCAGTTTGCCATTATTTTATGGAAATGGATATCAGGATCACATCAATACTTTGAAGAGGCTTTGAAATAGAGGAATTTGGCCACAAACTCAGGTAACTCCCCTAAGGCGGGACAGGGCAGTATTTCCACTGCAGGTGTGAAAAAAACATACTTATTGTATTAAAAATGTGTAGAAACCAGTCAACATCCCTGGTATAGCAGTACATATCCTTATAATTATTTGTGTTCAGCTGAAGCTCTCCATCATACAAAGAAGAATAAAACTAAAAGTACAGTTTCTAATGTTGTCTTTATCCAAATCAACAGCCAAAAGTCCTTGTGGTATGATATCATCTGGGTTGATGCAAAACGTGTTGAGCACTTTAACAGTCTCTAGTGGTTCCAGAATCTGGTAGTTCAAACCTTCCCATTAGGCGCCATCTTGCAGTGGGGTAGGTATTAAACTGACAGTAGACACTCTTCTTGTGGATCTGTGTATTTATCTTTGGCTGACTAGTTGTATGGCAAGTGGACGTAATTTGTCAATCTCTACCAAATAGTCACCACGCACCATTTTTATTAGAAACACCAGTATTGTTAACCAAATTGCAAATGTGAAGATTGTTAACGTTATCTAGGCAGAAGGGGGGGCTACATATGTCTCCATTGCACAATTAAACATGCCCCTTCCATTTTGCTAATTGTATTTTGACTTTGACTTAGTCATTTAAAATCTATATCTTTGCTGCTTGCTTTCGTTAGGTCGAACAGTGAAGAACGTTTCACATTCTGATAATTTTGAAACAGAGTCTGGTGGGTTTTTGGTGGTCTGATAAAATTCATCTTCTGTGTTTTCCAAGACAGGTTTGAATAGTGGTGCTGATGGTGTTAATACAGAGGTCACATCGGATTCTTGAATACTCTCAACCACCATAGTGCTTACCGCTTGTTGATCTGTACTTGGACCTGTTAGTGTTTCACCTGGAAGGTACTCCCACTATGGCACAGCTTGCAGTGCATTTGATAGCAGCACTGACCAACTGTAAAGGACCATATGGTATTTCTTCACTGAGTTGATCAACACCGGTTTCTTCTTTTAATTTATAGGTAGTCTGTTGGGTGTCCTGCAATAGGACCAGAAGTAGTTGGAGCAGTAACTGCTTGCACTTCACTCAAACGTTGAGGTAGCTGCTAACCCTATAACAAACAAAGTTGAGATTGTTCTTGAGAATTTTCTTCTCTCTGATGTTCTGGTGTGTACATTTTTTATGACAAATAATACTTTATTAGAAAAGGTTCAGCAGTGCAGGTCTTGGTATATTATTTAAAGCTCTCTGTGCAATATATAGCCTACTTAGCCAGGGTGCACCATTCCTTAAGAAGCTTACAGTCAAGGGTTGTTAGTGCATGCATTTCTCTCAGTACCTCTCAGTTTGAATTGGGTTTAAAGGGATATATGTAGGTATGTATGTGCATTTATATAACGCAAACCTAGCTGAAAGGCAGTGGAGTACTATTAAGGGTCAGAGGCAAATACACAGTCAACATGTGATAGGAGGGGTAGCTGATTTGTGTACCACAGTACTCGGCGGGATGGGAGAATTGAAGGTGTGCTCCTACTTCTAAGTGTCCCCACTAATACTTTGGCAGTAAAAGCTGGCCCTTGATCCAAGCGAAGGGGTCAGATTTTTACTTCCACTCTACCCATCGCTACTAAGTACAACAAATCTTTTTCTACTGCAACAGTTGTGGATTGGATTTCAGTCCACACTCGTAGGAAACGCCTCCAGGAATCTTCTGCTAATAACATACTTTTACCTAATTTTTGGCTTGAATTAACCAATATGAATGGAATCAATTATTTAGATAAAATAGTTGAGCTGCTTTGGTGAAGAGCATTCGCGGTGGCCTTACTATTGTTTTTTTTATTAGAACAGAAAAAAAGGAGACACAACACATGGCATCACAGAATAAATAAGAAGAGACGCAAATAAAAGTTATCCAATAAATAACAACACTAGATTACATGGAAATACATTAATAGATCTGAGTTAATAGCAGCTATACAAGTACTCAATAAAAATAGTGAGGAGAATATATTATATATTCCCCAGTAGCCTGTATTAAACTATGGCTGGTGGTCAAACTTACTCCTAGTGATTCCCTGGAAACTCGAATACATATGTCTGTTACTAATTATAACTGTATAATTAGCAACTAATCTCTACAATAGCTACATCAAGCTGGCGTACAAACTATTTGAAGTGCATATATGGCTAGCAGCAGAAATTGTAATTGAATACTAAGATAAACTGACAGCTATAGGGTGGCTACAACAGCCTGGCATATAAATCACAACCTATTCAAAGTGCATTGTACGGGTATCTTAGCAAAAATCACAGACTATTCAAGGTGCATTGTGCTGGTCCCAACGGCTATTTTTTTGTAAATAATATATTATTTATTGTTTTATACAATAAGATCAAAGTAAAACAAAGAGACTCACAGTAGTCAGTCATTTTACAGCATAGTTATCTACTAATCTCTTTAATTTTCCAAGATATACCCAAAAGTCAGCCGTTTTCTTCCAATGATTGCGCCGATCTCTGTTGCAGTTCCATTTCGACAGTTGGAGAAATACACAGGTCCCCCCGAAAGTCATTCCACTTGCCCCATTTCTTGTCCCTTTTCTTGGGGCACCCACTAGACTTATATACCTTCTTCTCAGCAATCATATACTTGTCCAATTCCTTTACCCATAATCTAAGAGACGGCCTATCCGCCACTCCTCATTTCCTGGCAATTTCGTGTTTCACAAAAGTGTACACCAGTGTGGTCAACTGTTGTTCCACGTCTGTAAGGTTTGTAACATCCCAGATATTGAGGAGACCAAGTTGTGGTGTAAGAGTAAGTGCCTTCCCTAGGGTGTCTTGAATGTGTCTCGTGGCCTTTTCCCATATGGGTCATATACACGGGCAGGTCCAGATGGTATGAAAAAAGGTTGCTTCTTGATTGCAGCCTTGAAGACAGAGCGTGTCTGGCCTCGACCCTATTTTCGCAAGTGTAACTCCAGTGAGATAGATCTATGCAGGATTTTTAGTTGGATCAAGCGGAACCGGAGAGTAATAGCCGCCTCCCGCGGGGATATCAGTGCCGCTTGCTAATCCTCATCCTCAATGGGCGCTAGGTCTCTCTGCCATTTTTCTCGAAGTTTATGGAACGGGTCAGGCAGGTTGTTACACAATTTCTTATATGTTAGCGATATGGTTTTGGTTAGCATTGGTTCATCCAGTAACCTATCTTCAAAAGGGGACGACTCCGGTATCTTGCTCATGTCTGGGAGTGCTGTAGTGAGGGCATGCCTGATCTGTAGGTATCGGAAAGTCTCTCCCTGAGCTAATTTGTATTTTTCCCTTAGGTCCCGGAATTTAAGGATTTTGCCCTTTTTGAGCAGATCCCCTATCGTGGAGATTCCAATGGCGTCCCACTTATCAAACCCAGGCTGATTACATAGCAGTCCTAGTTTTTGGGTGAACCATAGTGGCGTGGCTTGGGTTAGTACATTCGACCATCCAAGACGATTAGTCGCCTGATGCTATATCGCCACCGTATGGGCCGTTGGGCCGATGTATCTTCTCTTTCGGGCCTTTGTATACAACGCTCCCAGATATCCCTCTCTGCCCATCTGATACTTGTCCAACATATCAGCTGGATCTATCGGGGAACGCTATATTCAGTGGTTAACCACCACCAGCTGCGAGGCCCAGTAGTAGAGTCTCACATCCAGGTGAGCGATCCCCCCATCGTACCATCCCTTAGTCAGTTTTCGCAACGCAATAAGAGGTGGTCCTCCGTTCCACAGCAGCGTTCTGACCTCACTTTCTACGTTTAAAAAATATGCATCTGGAACCTTTATTTGGACAATTTTGAAGGGCATATAGAAAGCGTGGAAGGGCTAACATCTTAAACAGGGCCGCTCGGCCCAGTAGCGATAGGGGCAGGGATCTCCAGTGTTTGACATCACTGTGCAACCTGTCCAGGGGTACCGCCAGGTTTCGATCATAAAAGAGTTGGGGATCCGGGGTTACAAAAATCCCAAGATATCGAAATCCGTGATGTGCTACCTCAACTGTGCAAAAGACACACAATTGATGGACGAATGCAGAACAAATCAAAACATTCACCCCCAGTCAAGAGATCTGGGTTAAATCCATCATTCTTTTGCTCACCATGCCACCCCAGTTTAGACCTGGCCATATGCAAATCAGTCTTGACCCTGTGCCTCATGGGAACAGTTCAGCCCGAACTGCCAAGCCAGGTCCTCCCTGGACAGGAAACAAGCATCCTAGGACCGGTTTCGGGGTTTCGGTTTCGGGGTTTCGGGGGTTGCCACACCTAAACTCTGGAACCTTTTGCCACTCACCATAAAAACTGCCCCCAATTTGATAAGCTTTCGTGGGCTCTTAAAGACATGGCTGTTCAATCAGTAATCCTGCGGTTTGGTCTCTCGTTTTTGTCACATGTGCCGAGACACCTTCGGGTATTTGTTTGCGCAATAAAAATCGCGAAATAAATAAATAAATAAATAAATAAATTGTTCTGCATTCTGTCCATCAACTGTTGTTTTTGCATTTGTCAACTCTACTGTGCAGACCGGGGTGAGCCGAGGGGGTTAGGACCCTGGATGATAAATAGTACCGACTTACTCCAGTTGATCGCATACCCAGAGTATTTCCCAAAATTCCTGGAAATAGGGATGCGAGATACAACAGGATATCATCGGCATATAGCGATATTCGGTCATCATGCCCTTCCGCCCATTGCAACCCTCTCACCATTACATCCCTTCTCACCCAGGATGCCAGTGGTTCTAGCATCAGGGAGAAAATTAGGGGGGACAGTGGGCAGCCCTGCCTGGTGCCTCTCTGGAGCTAGAATACTCTTGACGTGTGGTTATTAACCCGTACCTGACCCCGCAGATCTGTGTACAGCAGTTTTACCCAGCCCAAAGATTTCGGGCCAAAGCCCAGGCATTTCAGGACTTCAAACAGATACGGCCACTCTATAGAGTCAAACGCCATTGCTGCATCTAGGGAGAGCACCACAGCATCTTCCACAGTGTATTGTCGTCATGCCAGGACATTATGTAGGCGACGAATATTTAACGCCGTGTTCCGTCCGGGCATAAAGCCCGATTGGTCAGAGTGTACCAGAGATGGAATCACCAAGACCAAACGGAATGCCAGCAATTTTGCCAGGATTTTCGCCTCGATGTTTATTAAGGAAATTGGCCTGTATGAGCCGCAGTCCGCGGCGGGTTTCCCCGGCTTATGGATGACTACTATCAAGGCAAGCCTTTGGTCCTCTGGAAGGACCCCTTTCTCATAGCTTTCGTCATACATAGCTCGCAGGTGAGGTGCAGCGTGGGAGGCAACCATTTTCAGAAATTCTATTGGCATCCCATTTGGACACATCGCCTTCCCTGACTGGATAGTATTGATGGCTTTCCTGATTTCATCATCTGTAAGCTCTTCATCTAAAAAATCTCTGTCTTCCTATGAAAGTGTGGGAAAATGCATATCGACTAGGAGTTGTCGGGAGTCTTCTGCCGTATAAGTGGTTGAAGGAGTCTATATTGTTTCTAAGCTGTCAGCAAATGCATTTGCTATATCTAGCGGGTTTGTGATCTGCTGTGTATCATGAAGAATCAGCCTGGGCACCCACCTCTCCCCCTGCTTTCTCCTTTCCAACCAGGCTAGCAGCTTCCCAGCCCGGTTCCCATTTCATAAAGCTTGTGTAGGTTATGCAGAAGTTTGGCCCTCATATGTTCCTTCACTAAGGTCCTATATTCTAGCTGTTTAAGCGTGAGTCGGTGTATAGCTATATCTGTGGGAGAGCTAATGCTCTCTTCTTCCAGCTGTTGGAGTTTGCATTCCAACTGCGAAATCTGTTGATTTTGCTTTCTACTATAGCCCACTATTAACACAAATGCTTGTCCCTTCACCGCCACTTTAAATGCCTCCCATATGGTATGTGCTGAGTCTACTGATCCGACATTGTCTTTAAAGTAATTAATAGTCTCTGTAAGTATGTTCGCTCTTATGTCCTGGATTTTGAGCAGCCACGGATTATGGTGGGCGGTGAGAAAAGTATGTAAGTTCGACCCACACTGGGGAGTGATCCGAAATACCACTCGGTAGAGCATGGGGATTGCGGAAGTACCCGATGTCTGCGGTCTGTGTCAGGAAGTAGTCAGTGCGGGACATACTCTTGTGAGCGTTAGAATAGTAAGTGTAGTGGGTCCCGTCTGGCTGGAGAGATCACCTATAACTGTAAGGCCCATGGCCTTCGTAAACTCTGCCATGTGTGTATGGGGACGTGACTCGGTTCGTTGTGAGTGCCTATCTTTTTGGTCGTCCATTATCATGTTGAAGTCCACCCCCCAAGATCAAGGTGCCCATTGGGAGGTCCACTAAGATTTTCCCCAGGTCTACCAATGCTTCTTTCCCGAGCGCTGGCACACATTGTAGCTTTAAATGCCTCCCAAACCATAAACATTGGGGCAGTATTTACATTAAACTGGATAAATTCCTTGATTAACATCCTAGTTTCTGTCACCCAAGTAGTATCTTGTAGTAGAGATTTGGTAAACTGCCATCTTGATTTCTTTTTCGGGGTGATTCCTAACCTTAATGTAAACGAAACTACAGAGTGATCAGAAAATGAGATGGCCAGTATTTCAGCCGGACCATTGGCAAACAGCTTATCCACTAAAACAAAATCCAATCGGGATGCAGTTCTATATGTTGCAGAGTAGCAGGTGAATTGCAAGAAGCCAGGATGCCCCAGTCTCCAAGGGTCTATTAAGGTGAAATCTTTTGACAAACTGCTTATTAATTTTGCGGTTTTAGGCTTTAACTGTGGATTTGCCTTATTTGATGTGTCGAGTATCAGATTCTGAATAAAATTAAAATCACCACATAGAATCTGTATACCTTCCATCCTTACTGCTAATTGATAAATTTGCTCAAGTGCTTTACTTTCGTCCTCTATAGGGCCGTAATAATTAACCAAATTCAGCACTGATTCCTCGAGCCTATGTTTACCCATAACCATCTACCTTTTCCATTTCACCGAACCTCCTTAACCTGCCAGTCCAGTGTGTTAGATACTAAGATCCCTACCCCTCTGAACGCTAGATTAGCAGATGAAAAACACACCTATGCATATTTCTTAGGAAGAGATATTGTAGGGGTTTCTTGTAAAAATATAATTTCAGGAGACAGGGAAGTTAGCCAATTTAAAAAAGCAAAACTTTTACGTGGGTTCAACAATCCATTAACGTTACACGTAATAATTGTTATATTCTGCATCCTTGAATCCATCTTGGAAGGCCTCCCTCAGCTTTACCTACTCTTACATTTTTATGTGCTATTTTAACGCTTTCTTTGCCATCGTCCCCCCTCAAAACTGGTCTCTGTGATTTTCTGCTTGCCTGAGAGCATATCCTGTGTACTTCACTCTTTTCCTGTTCATTTTTTCCTTTGCTTACCCCTTCCTCCAGCCCCACTACCTTTCCACCCTCCCTCCGAACCCTGGCAGTTGGGAAATAGCCTACTATACCCCCTGACATCCCCCATTGACTACCCCCCAAACTGGGTGCCATGTAATTACATCCCTTAGTGACCTAGACCACCCCTTAGTCTTGACGAAGAATGAAACATTCTTTTTTTTTCCTTTCCTTTCCTTTCTCTTCTCCTTCCTCTTCCCTCTCTCCCCTCCTCCTCCCCTTCCCCCTTTCTCCTCCCTTCTCTCCCCTTCCCTCCTTCCTCCTCTCCCTTAAAGGGAGAGAGAGCGGGAGAAAGGAATTTTAAAAAAGAAAAGAAGGGAAAGAAGAGAAAACCATTACAGCCAGTCTTAATTCACTATTTTCCCACAGTGATTTTCTGAAGGAGCTCCTGGGCTTCATCAAGGTTTGCAAGCATATGGAATTTCTATTGCACCAGAACATGTAGCTTATATTGCTGGGCTATGGATGCCTGAGCCCCCAGCGCCTTGAACAGATAGAGAAGTTTGACAAATTCTTTCTGGCGGCGAGCCGCTACTGCAGACATATCGGAGAAGATGCGACAGCTAGGGACTTCACAAGTTGAAATTTGCTTCTTTTGAATAGCCTGGGTAAATATCTGTTCTTTGACCCGAAAGTCTGCAAAGTTAACAAGGATTGTTCTGGGTAACTTTGAGTTCAGAAATGGCTGAGCTGGGACCCTATGTGCTCTTGTGATGGTAAGATCTGAGATAAACTCAGGCAGCACATTAGCTTTAATAAATGACTCAACCCACTGGAGCATTTGTGGCCCCTCACAACCTTCTGGGACCCCGACCAACCACAAATTAGAGCGTCTGGAATGATTTTCTAGTTCTTCCAACTTGTTTAGAGAATTTGTTTTTATCCAAGGTTGCCTGATGTTGCATCACGGTCATCTGATCCTCGAGGTGAGATATCCTGGACTCAGCCTCCTGTAATCTTTCCAGATAGCTGCTCCTTCAATTTTTGACAAGCGAAGGTGGAAGGCTGCAATCTCATTTGCTTGTGTCACTTTCATCTCGCGTATCTCATCCAAAATTAGATTCAACATGGATTTGATGTCACACTGGAAGCTGGTCCCGGTGTCTGAATGTTGAATTCCAACAAGATCTTCCAGGACTGGTTAGGCCAGACCTTGCCGTTCTGCTGTGATCGCTGTATCTACCAAAGAGATCAGAGGCTGCCCATCCCCTAGATCCCCCCTCGAGTGATCCAGGGGCTTAGGTGGTAAAGCAGATGCTTGCGTAACCAGTGGCCCATCCACTTGTATTTTCCCCGAGAGTTCTTGTTCCACACCTGGTGGCTGCCCAGGTGGTACGGATATTTTAGATTTCAGAACAAATGGATACTCCTTGGTTTTGGTTTGGTTTATACCAGCGGAATCTTCCTTTGTGGTCTCTTGGCTTGGGCTCCCTTCTATATTTCCAGAATTTCCTGCTGCAGATTTTCCAGGCTATCTTCCCAGATGATGACCCCCTAGTATCTGAGCCAAATTGGGCCGGAGCTTGTCCCGCTGCCGTAGGGTCTTCATTTGGCTTTTCAGGGCAAAGAATCTCAGAAATTTCAGGGATCTGATCACTTTTAGTACCTTTTTCGAGATCCAACAGACCGTCTTCTGAGCTTAATGGGCTTGATATTATAGCTGAGCCTTGACGGGCGTTCTGCAAACGTTCAGCTTGTGCGACTACTGTGGCTGTCTTCACCTGGCTCATCCTAGTTTTTTGGTCTCGCCTGACCCAGCACATGCGCTGGTCTGGTGAGACATTTAGTAGCTGGGGTTTAGAAAGTGCTATCCACATTTTTGTGCTGGCGACAAGCTATAGTGCACGATGGTGTGCATGCGCACAGCTGCTCCCCGCATTCCCCCCTCCCTTCTCGCCCAGCCATCTGCCTTTCATGCGCCAGCCTTCAGCATCATACCCCTCCCCCCACTGCTGCACGCGCATCCCTAGCGTGCGTCATCGCGATCACTTTCGCTTTTAGAGTGAAAGCGATCGCAATGAGGGATTGTGAGTGTGTAAGGGGTACTTCAGAGTGCGTTGTTGTCTACACAAAGCAAGCAGCACAGATCCGCTCACCTTCAAAATCTAACGCCTGACAACCCCTGGCCAGGAAACAACAAAGGAACAACAGACCAAGCATGACTGACCCTACACTCGCCATTACAGCACTTCAGTTAGACTCGGAAAGCACGCTTCACTTGCGGCAAGGTTTCAGCCTGGTGTATTTTCCTCGTGGAGTTACTATGGTCAGACCTCCGTTGCCCTGTTGCGCGCACGCACGCACCATTTCAGGCGCTTGGCCAGGGCAGTCGGCTTTCTGGCCTCCTGCTTACGTTTGCGGTATTTCTCAAAACCGAGGGTAATTTGAAACAGGTTTGGGTCTCTTCTGACAATCATCATAAATTTATCCTTACACAGCACAGCTTAGAGGCGGTATTGTTCCTGCCACTCCTTGAGAGAGCGTAATTAAGAGTTTCCTGTTTGCTGCTTGGGGCGGGCACGGCCTCCCTGCACCACTGACGCCAACGTCTAAAAGTAGCGCTCGGCGGAGGGGCACGCCCGCACGCGCACGACATTGGCACTCCACCCGCACAAATAACACCGGCTTCTGCTCGCCCCATAGGTACACACGATAAAGGTGTCGGCGCCCCGCCGCACCCAAAGTCATAAAGACGGCAGCAAGCCTGGCAAAAACCAAGGGCCTCATGTCTTGCCTCAGAATCTGCTTCATTCAACTTCGTTTACTGCCAGATGTATTTTGCAGTTTTCAGTTGTTGGTGCTCCGCTATCTTAACAGTTTCGGTATCCTCATAAGAAATGCTTTTTGGAGTGTACTTTTTACCCACAGCTCTGAGGTGGGATCAAGGGGTCGGGATTTTGAAGAATATACTGTGTTAAAAATACAGCAGGTTTCTTCCATGTTCACGAATAACTCAACGGAGCTATTTATGTCAAATACAAATGGGCTACTTTATAACATCGAGCTCCTGACATTTGCTCATAGCTCTGTAAGTGATTGTGGTTCGTGGGCTTTACAGCCAGTTCCCGTCAGAGCGCTGCGCTCCGGGTTCAAAGCGCTGTGGTTGGCTCGCGCCTTCGCAGCAGCTTGGAAGTGGGTGTGTTTCTTAATTTGCTGTGATTTCGAGGTCTACCTCTGTGCCAGTGCATCCCAGCAGCCTCTTTGCCAAGGATCCAGACTGTGTTGGACAGGGCACGGTGAGCAGCAATGGCTGACCTTTTAGCAAACCATGAATTATAGCATTGATTTCCGATTTATTAAAGCCATTTCCTGTGCCTTTCTTGGAGATGCTTATTTCATACAAGCTCTCTCCTGCACGTACAGGCTGCGGAGAAACCCGCACACATCTAATGTCCTTGTTATCCTTCTACCAAGAGAGCGTTGAGACTGGCTGTTGTTTACTTTTTAATACAATTATGGCTTCTCGTTTGTGTGATCTGCTTGATACTATCACATTGTGGTTGATAATTACTCGACAGTGGAAGCTGTAGTGAGGTGGGACACCAAAAAGGCTGTGCACTGGAAGCAGTCTCCTCTGAAGCCCTCCTGGCCCCCAATAGGACATTTACATTCGGTTGGGTAATATTACTTTAGGGCATTTGCACCTTTGCCATTAAGGAAATGCCAATTTTATCCCACCAATAACTTTTGACCATTTTTCACCAATTCGGGAGTTAACGGCAGTAAAAATATATATTTTAGAGCTGTCTGATAAGGTAAATATTGGTTGAAGAGCACTGAAGTTACAAAGAGATGCCCAAAATGTATGATTTTGTTTAAGTAATGTGTGTTTCACTACAGTTTTCTTTCTCAACCAATAACATGATGAAGGAAACTGCTCCGATTTTCCTTTCCGCTATTCGGTGCCTCTGCTTGGATGGGTGACTTTTCCTTCAGGAGTTTTGGAGGTAAAAAAGGAAATGCGACTGTGCATTGCGCATACCCCATTTCTGTAAATATTGCAAATGTTATCATCACCTTGTAAAACAAGCATTGGCATAGCCAATAGGTCTCGCTTTTGGGACCTTATAAGTATATAGTTATGCAGCACAATATCCTTGGTGCAACAACATCATCTGTTGCATGGGTAAACTCTTATAAGATCCCAAAAGTGAGACCTATTGGTATGCCAATGCTTGTTGACTTAAGACCCCCATTTGAGTCAACATGGGCTATTACATTGGCAAGTTTCAAGTGCTTCCCCATCTTGGCAAAAAAAAAAACGGCAGCCACACAATATTTGTTTCAACCAGTTGTGAAAGGAACAGCTTGTTCTCAGAGTAAAGTAAGCTTCAACTTTACTGCTCCGATCAAACTACAAAACTAATACTGCCAGAGGGCCAGCAGCATAAGCTACCCGGAAGGGAAAGGGTTATATAAATGCCCTGACAGCAGTTTCTGGGACATTAGGAGCTTATTCGCCTGCGTTAACAGTCTATGCGCGAGTTATGCCTTCCACCTTCAGCCTACTGTCTCGCCGCTGTCTAGGCGCACTTTCTGAATGTCGGGCACTCCCAGACCTGCAGTATAGTCCTTGAAGCCCTTGAGTACACCAGCACAGATTATAGCCACACTGTTGCTGCTCCTCAGGACCTTTATAAACCTCCATAAGGAGCAAATCAAGCCATTAAAAAATCACCAGCTGGGTTTTCCTTTCGACAGTGCCACCATGCAGCAGCCAATCAGCAGCTGTGTCCTCTGTTGTCTTTCATTAGCCTTTATTTTATTTTATTTTATTTAATGCGTTTTTATATAGCGCTGACTTTACCCGACGGTGTCAGAGCGCTTCACAATAGGAGCAGTAATGATATATAAGGAGAAAAATTACAAGTGAGCATGTTACAAAATCAAACGGTACGTTACATGAGGCAATAGTGACAATTGTGCAAGTATCAAGAGCAAACAGAATACAAGAGGTAATAAACGATACGTTACAAAAGGAAAAAGTGACGTGTGCAGGTTAAAAGAGCATACAAAGTACACGTAGAGGTAAAAAAATTGCAATAAATGGCAGACACTCAAAACACTAAAACAAAAGTTACGTTACATGAGGCAGTGGTGGCCGTTGTGCATGTATCGAAAGCACACAAAATACAAGAGGTAGCAAACGATACGTTACAAAAGGAAAAAGTGACGTGTGCATGTTACAAAAGCGTTCAAAATACAAGTAAAAGTATAATACTGCAATAAATGGCAGACACTCAAAACACAAAAACACACTGGGAAGGCACTTCTATAGGCATGGAGAACAGAATTTCCTATAATGGAAGGACTTCCTTCAGAAAATAGAGGGCGTGAATTAAATTTGGAAGTGTCTTTGAAGGAGGAGAGCTTTGAGGTCAGTTTTGAAGGCCTGGGAAGAGCTGTTGGTCCGGAACTGAGGCGGAAGTGAGTTCCAGATTCTCACTGCGTTGCCTGAAAAGGATTGGGCCATCGATCTTTCCTTCTTGAAAGTGGGAGGTTCAAGCAATACATTTTCTGCATTACGTGATGGTCTGGAGCCTCCAGAGAGTTTCAGTTTATCCGCCAGGTAGTGAGGGGAGGAGGAGTGCAAGGCTTTGTGGGTGATACAGGCAGTCTTGTAGATAGATCTTGCCTCTATGGGAAGCCACCGGAGGGTGGATAAAATGGGTGTGATGTGGTCGCTTCTTTTGGCCCCATATATGAAGCGAGCTGCTGAATGGAGAACGGACTTCAGGGGGGACATGTGGGATTTCATTCGTTTTTCGTTAGCTTTGCATTAGAAAAGAAAAAAAAAAAGCCTTGATCCTCCGGCCAGAGATCAGCATACCTACATATCCTTATGTTCATGATATGGCTGTTTTCAGGGCTTCCGTAGCTGCCAGGTTCCAGGCAGGCGAGAGGCCAAAGAGACCAGACAGGCGAGAGAGCTCGAGCAGCAAGGGCTCCGACAAGAGCCTCAGCGCGCAGCGTTCCCAAAGCGGCCAACCAGCTCCCTCGCGGCACTATTACAGCTTCACGCCTGTGGGGGGTCAAAGCACACGGAAGAATTTTCGGCCCCGCCAAGCTTGAATCTAGCCCCTGCTGTAACGTCAATAGTGACGCTTACACAGAGACCCTGTTCCAGCAGCCGCCCTCGTTGTACTCCGGCGCTCAGGTACGGGAATCAGCCGACTCCAGGGGGCTCCATTAGAGGGGGAGGGGCAAGTGGTCACCTGTGGCTACACGGAGGCGGGATTTGCCGTAGCCATCAGCCTGTATCTGTGGCCTTACTATTTTTAAAGGTTTCGTTAAATGACGTATAACATTCTTGCGATATATGTTCAGAGTTGCAGGAACACCCGCAAGTGGTGAACCTATCTCCTCATCATGAGCTGCTCAATTAATTTCAGATCTTGCCAATTTATTTGTAATATCCTGGTCTCCCACTCGCATTATTGTATGTTTAGGGAGCCCATCTTGCACCAGAAAGTAGTGACATTTCACTGGAAAGCCTGGAGGTGTTTCTTGTGCGATTGTAATGCTGAGTGTATTTCCGTGTCGATCTTGGATTGAGATCACCTCATTGCTCCTAAATGCACTTGTGCAGCAGGTTTTGCAGCTTCACTAGTGGCTGCCTGTTGAAGCCCTCTATCTAAACCCAGAGATGCTTTGCTCTCATCGTCTTACCTCAAGAGTCTTTGCTATCATTGGATTCACAATGACTTGAATCTTTATGGTAATCTTGTACAGAAAAAGATGAGTCCGAAATAATGTATGTGCTGAAACACAATAGGAAGCAATTTCTTTATGCATTTTGCGCAGCGGAATCTCCTAAGGCCTTGAACTGAATATGCTTAATTTTAATTCAGACTTCTCAAACACCTGTTCTACTGCTGTACAAGCACTGGAGAATCTCTGTTGTGTACCTACTGCAGGCTATGCGGTGTCATCTGTGTGGTAAACAGTATTGTATTAATTTAATAGTTTATTGACTCAGATTTTGGAACTGCCAGTTGCTGCTGGAATACAAGTGTCCTTAATATTCAAATTCATGTCTGAACAAACACAGTTGGCTGACAACCCTGTGCACCCAGCATGCAAGTGAAGAGCTGGAATTTGTTATGCTCGTTTTAGTTAGTGCTTTTAACTTCCTAGGAACTATCCTTGTCACCAAATTGCATTTGCTATCCTATATGTGTAGGTGGTCAGTAGTAATTGTGGCGTTTTGTAACTCCCCAAGAATGGTGTGTCTGAATGCCCTAATCTGAATTCTGGATCCATCAGAGAGAAGAAGTGTTACAGACTTCTCCTTATTCGCAGCCAACCCTACACAAAAGGAATCTGTTGGTTAGCAGTAGACTGGGTGACAGGGGAATGGGATAGGAGAGAAGACACACTGGACATCATCACTGATGCATCACTCTGCAGGATGCTGCCCTCTACCGGGTCATAGTGGATTTATAAACACAACATTGATACCCTTAGCTCTTATCTTTAAGTAAAATCATGTAACACTTGCTATAACAAAATATATACCACCAGAATAACTATCTCAGACTCTCTGGGGTGTTAGTGGAACTCTGACAATACTGAAATGAAACATCAACATTATCTAATTGATATTTCTTGGGATTTGGTACATCCTCACTCCCTTCTCTAATAAAGGCTCTGCCTTCTGGGTGTGTCTTTACCTGCTCTCTGATGCTGACTTGGATTCAAGGGGGGTTCTTTAACTGTAATATAAATAAACATTCATCAGGATTGTACTGTTTACACTAATACCAATTAATCACTTTGCTAAGTACACATCACTACCTTAAATATAATATGTGTATCATGACAATATCAACACTCTTTAAAGGTGATGAAGATCTTTCCTGCTCCTCACATAGCTTAATATGTAAATGTGAGTGGACAGCCTTTTTCCCCAGAATGAGCAAAGTTCTAATGAGTTAGGAGAATTAAGCACACTGGGTGTGCAAGCACGGAGAAGTGAACCTGTTCCACAGACCATGACAGTGAGTGTGTTTTTCTTTCCAGTCTTTCACTGTGAATGTTTGGGTAATTCACAAGTACATTGATCTCATTCCATTCTTTCTGCAAAATTCTTGCTCGATCCACATGTAAAACCCCTTCATGTTTGTAATTTTCTGAGAGGGTTAGGAAGTTCTAGTGTCATTCCTGTTATTCGTGGGACGTGAAGGTAGTTTCCTATGCGAATGACACTCAGCTGGTGTTTTCTTTCAGAGAACCCTCCACTGCCACCTTCCATAATTTCAAGGATTGCCTAAAAAACATTTCTAATTGGATGAATGGAAATTGTCTGAAATTGAATGCAGATAAAACTGAGGTCTTGTTCTTTTGTCAGGCGTTACCTGCCCCATCAAATCTTCGATGGCCCATGGAGCTGAATCCTCCTCCAATCCGTGGGATTCACTGTGAAATCTGGGATTCAGGTTGGATACAGATCTCTCATTCACGGCACAGATCAGGCAGATTCCTTCAGCCTGTTTTTGGAAGCTGAAATCTATTACGAAAATCATACGCTTTCTGCCAGAGGAGAGCTGTAAGATCACGGTCCATGCTCTGGTGACCTCTGTCAGTTGGATTATGTCAACAGCCTTATCTGGGGCTTCCAGCCTACCTGTTTCACTGATTACAGATAATTTAGAATGTGGCGGCGAGGTTAATTCGATGGGTACCCTTCCAGCACCATATTTGCACTCATTTGAGGCAGTTTCATTGGCTCCCTGTGGCCAGAAGGATAGATTTTAAGGCTCTGACTTTTGCCTTTAGAGCCGCAAGGGGCATTGGCCCAGGATATCTCAAGCGGACTCTCAGTATTTATCAACGGGATCGGACCCTGAGATCCAAACACCTGCGACTCCCCCGATATATTTCAAAACTTGTCAAGGTGGCAGGTCCTTCTTGGTAAGGACAGCTAAACTCTGCAATGCACTGCCTGCCCACCTGTGCCTGATCGAGACAGAACAGGAGTTTAGAAAGGTCTTAAAAACTTGGCTCTTTAATCAGGTGTAGCCTCCTGGCCGGTCTTTTCTTTAGTCTCACTACTAGCTCCAGGACACCTCTTTTGAGGTAGCTGTGCTCTCTACAAATGACTATTGATTGATTGATTCTCTGGAACTCAGAAGTGAGTCCTGCTCTTTTCCCCTTACTGAACAATTCATATCCTAGAAAAATCACATTTAGAAACCTTGTTTTTGATTTTTTTAAATACATTTTGCAACCTACTTCTGCAAGTTAAGGGCCCGATTCACAGAACAAACTTAAGACAAAATTCTAAACTTAGTACCATTTTGGTATTCACAGAATGCACTTACTACTTCTGGTATTCACAGAATGAACTTACTACTTTTGCGATTCACAGAATAAACTTACTACTTTTGCTATTCACAGAATGGATTTAAGACTACTAACTTTACGTCCGCACTCGGGCCGGAAATTCCGGCCCGGAGGCGGAGCTTCCGGCCCGGAGGCGGGGCTTCCGGCCCGGAGGCGGAGCTTCCGGCCCGGAGGCGGGGATTCCGGCCAGTGGCGGAGATTTATAATCTCCACCTGTGGGCCGGAAGCCCCGCCTCCGGCCCGGAAGCCCCGCCTCCGGGCCGGAAGCCCCGCCTCCGGACCGGAAGCCCCGCCTCCGGGCCGGAAGCCCCGCCTCTGGGCCGGAAGCTCCGCCTCCGGGCCGGAATTTCCGGCCCGAGTGCGGACGTAAAGTTAGTAGTCTTAAATCCATTCTGTGAATAGCAAAAGTAGTAAGTTTATTCTGTGAATCGCAAAAGTACTAAGTTCATTCTGTGAATACCAGAAGTAGTAAGTGCATTCTGTGAATACCAAAATGGTACTAAGTTTAGGATTTTGTCTTAAGTTTGTTCTGTGAATCGGGCCCATAGTGTCTATTATGGCTACATGTTAAAGATGTTCTTCTAGATCATCATCAGTTAGATATATATATGGCATCCACATAGGACAACCCGCTCAGAATTGCCGGGAAACGGGGCTGGAGTTTATGATTACTGCTTTGTGTGGCCCATGAGCATGGAGTCGGTACTCCAAATCCAGTTGCACGTGATGACTTTCAATGAAGGACAGGCTGGCTGACATTAGAGTGCTGGTGCTGTTTGAACTGAAGCTGTACACATGCAGAGGATGCCCTGCATGGTAATTGTCTGGCCAAGGAAGTAACCAGAAAAATAAAACACCCCACACTTTGAAGTATATCCTGCATAGTATTGAGAAAGTGAGTACAGCACATGTGCAGACATTTATTGAGAAACATCCCTATGATGGTTTATTTCTTTGCTTGTGCTTTTCTTCTTTGTTTCACATCTCTCTCATAATTTCCTTTGTTCTCTGATTTTCTCCTCCATTCCATACTTCTTAAAATTGTTTTTTATTTATTTATTGCCATATGTTCTCGGCTTGTATATTTGCATCTCTTCCATTCTTTCTCTAACACATTCTCTTTGTTTTCTTTCCAACTTTCATTATATCTACACTCTTTCTTGGTCACTATGTTTGCCTTCTTTGCAATCTCACCATCGCCTCTCAGCTTATTCATGAGCTTCTGTGCAGAGTCAAGGAGGACATAAATAGCAATTAAATCAATTAATGTGCAAAAATGGCAGAATGGCAGAATGGCCCTCTGCCCTTGATGCAGTTGCTAAAGCGGGAAGTCCACTCCTCGCTTAGATCCTGACAATGAACGATGATTCCCAGCAGACCACGAACTCTTGCATGTCCCAGAGAAATGGCAGCCATCTTGGATTATTCAGTAGTCGTCTCTTCATGATACACATTCTCCTTTGCTAGGCAATCGTGCTATAATGCTGCTCCAATCAGGACCCTGGTATGTGGATTCCAAGTGTCCTCACAAGGACTTGTTGTTTTTCAAAATGTTGTTTTGAATGAACATTGGAATACAGCAAGGTATCCCAAAGTTGTGCTGCTGATGACAACCAACTTCAACTAGTCTCTTTAACGTTTCTTTGAACCATTTAGATTGGGGCTATGTTTTAATTGGTTAACCTAGGAACAAACAGAAAGGAATCTTGAAGTAAATTATTGTATATGTATTTAGGAATGTCACGTACATGATATTAGAATTTCAGTAAGCATATACAATTTCCAAGATCAGGGTTATTAATGGTATTCAATTGCTTTGCAGTTATACAGAAGTCAAGTAGAAACGATAACTCATCTTTCATCAAAGAGAGTGTAGGGACAAAGCTAGGAGTAATTATCTTGAACATGGGCAAAATACTGATGCTTATGAATATTTGAGATACTTTTTTATTTCTGTTGAGTTTTCAGGAATTACTCATTACATATCTCTGTACAGAGAGTTGGTTACACAGAGATAGTGCTCAGGTATATACATTCATAATTGCAGTTATGCTTAATTTTCTGAACATTAAGACACTTTTGATATATGTTGTCTTGCCTCTTATATCCTAGTCACCTTTCCCCGCCAATGACCCTCAGATTTCGATACATACGTTCACTGGTGGGGGTGGTGAGAGGCAGAAGAAATGATCCCTTCAGCTTGATCCTGTGCACAAGGTTAGTGCAACCTGGCAGGATATTCCTGTAACAACTCAACGGTTTGAGCAGAAAAGGTCACTGTGGTAATTGAGTAAATCCATATTGTACATCCCCCCCACCCACAAAATGTGAAGGGCGCTAAATAATATGAATCAGATTGATGCTTTGAAGTTAATATCTACTGCAACAGCAATTGTTCTTCTGTGTTTTTTTGTGTGCAAATTGAGGTATTATTACTATGAGCATTTCGCACTGCATACGTTCGGATTCTGATAATCCAAAACCAATCTCTAACATTTATTTGGTTTTAATACCAGAAACGTAGAGGTGTTCATGGTAGATGGGAGCGGGGTAATGATTTCCAGCTTTTGCAAATCATCTTAAAATAATTTTAGATCCTGCTAGGTTCTAATTTCATGGAACACTGTCTCTGAACCTGTGGTTCATCCTGTAATGTGATTACACGTGGAACTGTTTTTTCATTCCAACCTGCTTGATTTTAGTGCAGCTTAGGAGACATCTGTAATACACCTTTAGTGGGATAGCAGTCCTTAAGTGGCTGGGGTACTTGTAAAGAAAAGACTCCTGTTATACATTTCTCTACTATTGGAACATCTTTGACAACTTGTGGGGCCGAGATCTCCCTGAGGTAGTATCATTTTATAGGGATCCGTTAATTGAGCTCCGAAAAGTATTGAGATTGTCTGTTTAAAACCCCTCTCAATATGAATTTGAGGTTTATGGATTAAACCCAGTCTGTTCAAAAGCCCTGCTGGTGTTTCAACCTGTAGAAAGTCATTAGTCTCCTCCGTTCAAGAGGGGCTTGAGGTGGGCTAGTGTGATTTCTGTCACACTGTCTAATACGGATATTGCCCCTTCCCTGCTCTTCGACATTTTCTGAGACATCCTGCCTCCTGGTTGTGGCTACTTTCATCTTTTGAAAGTGCTGCTTTTGTCCTGATCTTTTTCTGTCCCTCTTCCATGCTGGAACGCTTCTCACATGTCAGGTCCAAGGAAATAGTCGGCATCCTTGTGTGGATTCCATTACTAATGCCTACAATTCTGTAAAAAGTGAGAATAATGAGGATTGATGTCTCTCTGAAGCCCTAATATTTTTCTACCTCTTGAGCAATAATTTCAGTAGGCAGCTTTACATTTTAATAGATTTTCTCTCAGTTTTGGTCCCAGGGTATGCCTCTCCTTGAAGACATAGACATGAGAGATACATTTCAGAAACTCTTTTGGTCTTGTGAGGTTGTTACATATCTTTTGGATACGGCTGAAAGAATTGCATCGCTCTTTCTTTTGCTGAGAACTATTTCAACGATGGCATCAATATTGCCTATTCATGTTATGCCCAAGTGCAAAGCAGAAGCACAGGGCTCTCCTTGCTTTTGCTTAAGAACCTCTGGTAACACTGCTATTCACGGGATGCCTTGCGTGGTTGCATAGAGGGTAGTGGATCTGCCTTCCCAGGATTGGAATTGTTGGGGATCTGGTACATACCCAATGGAAGGAACATACTGATTACCTGGTGCTTTTCCTTCTGAAGTGAATGAGGGTATGCTGCCTCCAATTGATCGGTCGTCCTAGCAATCAAGAATTACATTTTATTCCACTTGGCTGGGAAGTCCCTCCTATTGCATTTATAGTTTGCAGATTAATGACAGTAACTTCTGTATGTGCAGGTGTTTAGGTTGCCCCACTGTTGTAAGACTTAGGGCCATATTCATGGCCAAGTCATGCAGTGCAGCACAGCAAATCACCCTGCTGCGCTGCGTGACAGGAAAGGGGCAGGAATGTGCCGTATATAAGGTGATACAGCATGTTCCCCCTTTTCCCCTGGCGCCAACGCAGGCAACCTTGCACCATGGTGTTGTAAGGAGGATTGCTTTTGTGCATGAAGCGGCTCTTTCCTACACAAAAAAATCCCCTAATGTGTTTTCCTCATTCTAGGTGGGCAGCAGAATGCAGCACACATACAGAGAGGAAAAAATAAGGAGAAATAATGATATTTCACCTCTTTACGCCTCATCTGGTGAGGCGTAGAATTTGGGCACATTCCTAAGTCTACCACTTTTGGTAAATCTGGGAATGTGCCACAATCCATGGATGTTGTGCGGGAACACCAATGCAGCACCCATGGAAACATCTCCCTGGTGCAGAGTAATGGAACACAGCAATTTGCTCTGCGTTGCATTACTCAAGATTTATGTAGCCACTCAGGGTCACTTAAGGTGGCCTTGCGTGGCTTCATAAATCTGATTTTTAATTTGCGTCGCTCTTGAACCATGCTGCCTGGTGCAGAAGTGACGCAAAGGGGCTCGTAGATATGCCCCATATTGTCTTAACAGTCTGTGTAGTGCTATTGCCTCTGTCAATCTTTTCCTAGGTTTAACGTTTGACGAGTTGATCCCAATCAGGGTGAGGTGCAAATGTAGCAAAAGCAGACCACATCTGACCTGGCTACGTAAAAGCCCCTAAGCGCGCTGTCTCTGTTACGTGTGTCAGTCTTCCTTTTAAAAAGGTTGTGTATTCAATGTATGTTAATGGTACATTAATGAACTCATATGTATCATTATGCAGTGGAGACTCTAGCATACTTTGTGAATAACCCTCTTGCATACTCAGTATTTGTTTCATTTCATGAGTAGCAGACCCCAATGGTAAATACAGAAATGGTTCCGTCCACCAAATGAATTTCATTTGATCTCCATTAATGCTGTCAAATAGACAGCAAGGATTGGGCAGATGTTTTCAAGAATAGATCCTGTCTCTTTTTATGCGTCGTCTGTTTCTCCCACCATTGCTGACAAAGACTTGAGAATCAGTAGTAATGATTCAGGTAGATCCTTTTGGTCTGGGACAACTTTGCTAGTACTGAGGAGCATTGCACTTTACTTTTAGTCTTATTTGGTCTAATATGTGTGCACAATATGCTTTGGGGGTGCTGGGCCCTCAAGAAAAAGGCCATTTGTTGTGCTTTGTGTACCAGCAAATTATGGGGGTAAAATATGGTAGATTTCCTAAGCCACAAAAGTAGACTGCGAACTTTTTGGAGAAAATGTTCAAAGTGTCTCTTACCTCTCCTCACTGAGTTATGCTCATAAAGGGTGGAGTTTGTAGAGTCGGACAAATGTTGTCAGAAAATTCTCTTTTTGCAGGTGATCTTGCAACACCCTAATTTGAACAGTTATAATCAGTACACACAAACTCACACAAGTATTGGCACTTTATATTATTCAATCACTTATTAAATTCCAGCCTTCTGCTTATGATATGTGTACGAATGGTTGTAAAGATTATAAACAACTCAGGAAGCATATACGAAAGGACAAATCGTATTTCAACACACTTCACAATCAATTAGTTTAGTCTCTACCTAAATTATAATGAGCTGGTTACCAGCTAGTCATCACTTTCTGATTTAGGGGTGGGGACATATACTCCTTCAATTTGGTGTAAAGTTCCACCTGCTTTGCTGAAATGCATTTAGGTAGAGATGGCTGTATAGGTGTAATGCTTAAATCTACATGTTCTGAAATGGCTGCCCGCAGATTAAGTTATGTGAAGTTGGTATACTGCTTACAAAATTAAGGATTGTATATTTGAATATTTTAACTATTAGAAATGGTTAAAATGTAATATGCTTTCAGGATCACTTAATACCTTTCCCTTCCTCTGAGTATACACCTTTAAATATCTCAATTTTCTCCCATCTCTCTCACAATCTCTCTTCCCTACGGCCTCACTCAACTTTTACACTGCATCGCAATCACCCCATCCCTCCATTTCCATCTGTGTCTGTCTTCCTTTTTCTTATTCTCTGTTTTGCTCTCCCATTCCATTTCCTCTTTTGCATCTTACCCTTGTTTGTGCTCTCTTCCATGCCCACACTTATTGTTTTTCACCCTAAATTTCCTCTGTTGCTACTCCATTACTTTGTTTGCTTTGACATCTCTCTTCCTCAACCCTTTACTCCTGTGTAAGTACATTCTACCTCCCTCCAACTTCATATATTCTCCTCCCTTGTCTATTTCCCATTATTCCATTCTCTTTTTCTACTTATTCATTTTTCTCCTACTCTAGGTCTTTGCTCTGTCTTCTTCCATTTCTTCTACCCTCACTCTCCCTCTCTTACGTCTTTTCTGCTACTTTCTTTCTTTCAAACTGTTATCTCTTCCGCCCTTATTTTTTCTATGTCTCTGTCTCTGGTCCTGGCTTTCCCCTTTTCTCTTTACATGTATGTAAGAAATGGGGTTACTGGTTGAGGGGGGATTAACCCTACTCAAAAAGAAACCACAATCCTTGTCAGGGTGAAGTTACACGCACACCCTAAACCCCCTGGTAGCTTGGCACAGAGCAGTCAGGCTTAACTTAGAGGCAATACGCAAAGTATTTGTGCAACACTTTAAACAGTAAGAAAATGAAAACACCACACAAAAAGATACCCACACCAGATGAGAAAAAAATAGTAATGTTTAATAAATAAAACAAAACCAAAATGACAAAAATCCAATTTGTAGACCTGAAATATTTTTGTGAAACAAAGCACCAACTGCAGATATCTGGTTGCGCCGGATCGGGACAAAGTCACAAGTTCAGACCAACCACGATGGATTGTGGGCCGATTACAGGGAGACAGTTAGGCCCGCTGAACAGAGTACCTTCAATCCTGGTTTGCGGAGCGTTGGAATAATCTTCGTCGAAGATGCGTCACGCAGACGAAGCAAAATGTTGGTTCCGAGATGCGGTGAGGCTGTGATGTGAGGCCCTGCATAGTTGTCGAGGATCTTATCGACCAGGGCTTGCGATGCGAAGTCCTGTGTCGAGGATGTGTCACGCAGTCGAGGTGATGCGTCGGTTCTGAGGCACTGCGAGGCTGCGATACGGAGTCCAGCATCATTGTCAAGGCTGCTGTTGATGAGGGATGCAAAGGCCTGCACCTAGGAGGTGTCACGCAGTGGCGGAGGTGATGCTCGTCTTTGTGATGGGACTGATTGATGCAGTAGCAGTGACGCTTCGATTCTGTTCGAGGTTGTGCCACTGAGGAGATGTGTTGGTTCCCCTGGTCCTACAGAGGCTGGCAGAGCACCTTAGGCCTACTTCTATGGGTGCAGGACTGGGGTGGCACCACTTGGCAGGGCAGACTCACAGATGACAGAGTCCAGGTGCTGAGTTAAAGGTTGTTGGAGCCTTCTGTCTCTGAGGCTCAAGTCAGGAGGCCAGCCATCTAGCCTTTGGAGTCACTCTGGTGGTCTCGGGTTCACCAAATACAGGTCTAGTCCTTCTCACCCAGGCAAGAGGGAAGCACAATGGCAGAACTGGGCAGCAGTCCTTTAGAGCAGCAGTCCAGGACAGTGGCAGTCCTTTCAGAAGCACAGTATTCCTTGGTTGTGAGCAGAGTATCCACAGGTACAAAAGTGTACTGAAGAGTTGCTGTCTGAAGCCCTATTTTTATATCCTGGTGCCCTCCTTCTGGAAGGTGGTAGAAGCTTCCAGACAGTGTCTTCGAAGTGCATGGAATTTCTGGACTCCTCTGTCCTGGCTCCAATGTGGAGCTCCAATGCGGAGGTGATAGCTCCTTTGTGTGAAGGCAGAGGAATCAGTTCAGGTCAGTTGCAAATGAGACTGTTCTCAGCTCTGCCCCCATCCTGACAGCAGATAGCCCATTGAGGTACACGTAATCCCTCTATTGTGTGACTGTCTGGGAGGAAATCACAGAGTCTGTCAGTCATGTGACCGAAGACAGGCTACATGCATAAACGTGCTAAGGGCAGAAAATGGCAACTTTCAAAAAGTTAAATTTTCAAAATTTTATTAAGAAACCTGTCTCAACTATAAAATTTGGTTTTTCATTACAATTCCAAAGGAATCCCCAATGTTATCCTATAGGAGGGGTAGGCCTCACAATAGTGAAGAATTAATTTAGGAGTACCACCAGAACATGTAAAACTAAAAAGTACATGTCCAACCTTTTAATTACACATCACCATGCTCTATGGGCTGCCTAGGGCCTACCTTATGGGTAACTTATGTGTAAAAATGAGGCGTCTAAGGCTTGGCAAGGGAGTTTAATACCAAGTTGACATGTCAGTTTAGAGCTGCATTCATGCTGCAGTAGCAAGCCTGGGACATGTTTTAAGTTGCTACTTAATTGGGTGGCACAATATGTGCTGCAGGCCCACGGGTAGCATTTAATATGGTATGCCACTCTACAAGTGGGTGTATGGTATACCCCCTCTGCAAGGTATGTATAAGTAAATTAAAAATGCCACTTGGGTATAAGCCAATTTAACCATGTTTTAGGGGAGTGAGCACAAGCACCTAGCACAGGTTAGCAGAGGTAAAATGCACAGAGATCTAAGGCCAACAAATATAAGTACAGCAAAATGGAGGAGGAGAGGCAAAATATTTGGGGAAAGACCACCCTAAGGGTGACAATTCTAATACTGTAATTCTTACTTTTAAGTCTAAATTAACCCATACTCCAGTCCTTTCTCTTTAGCTGTAGGTCTTTACTCTGAAAAAAAAAAAAAAAAGAAAAAGAAGCAAACTATCAACTTAACATTTACAAGCCGTTTTTGCAAGCAGAATTTTATGAGTGTAGGGTGAAGAGTTACACTCATATACATATAAATATATGTGTATTGTAAGTTGAAACGTGATATAGGAAAGGAAGTTTAGGTTGTGGGACACGTCCTTGACAAGAGTTTCAAAGACATTATCTTCATTTATTTGTTCCAACTGACGACGGCATGTCACAGCAATCTAACCAACAAGTCAATGTGACCTTACCACCTCAGTTTCTTAGTGAACCAGGCGCACCATCAATCTCATGGGAAGATTGGATACGCATGTTTGAAAATTACTTAGACGCTTTGGATGGTCAGGAATTTGCTGCTAAACGGAAGAAAGCACTGCTACTGAGTGCCCTAGCCAAAGAGGGCCAACGGGAATTTCAGTACCTCCCTCAAGCTTTGCAAGCAAGCGGGCAACCCATTCCTAATGAGTATAAGGAGGCCATAACAAGACTGGAAGTGAGATTTGGAAAAGAGGAGAACCTTGTAATGAACAGATATAAGTTTTATACCCACAAACAGCGCACAGAAGAATCGATAGATGATTTTGTTGCGCGCCTCAGGGAACTATCTGTTAAGTGTAATTTTGGGGCAATGAGTGATGAGTTGATACGTGATCAACTCATAGTGCAGTGCAACACTAGAAAGATACAGGAGAGGCTGTGGGCAGCTAAGAATCCGTCATTGAAATTGGCAATAGATTTAGCGAAAGTGGTGGAGGAATCGGAAAAGTGTATGAAAGAGTTAGAAAGATGCAGTCCACAACAAAGTACGATTTCAGTGGTGACTGAGAAATCAAAGATTGAGTGTGAGTCAGGTTGTGAAGAAGTTGTAGGGGTGATTAAATATAAGGGGAAGAATCCCTTAACGAAAAGTAATTTTGGAAAATATCCAAGTAACAGAGGCTGTTCTAGATGCGGTAGTAGTAGCCATAACTCAGATGCAAAATTCTGTTTTGCGAATAATAAAGAGTGTCTCAAGTGTGGGAGGTTGGGACATTTTTCAAGGATGTGTAGGACTAAGGGGAATACCAGTGTAGCTGTTGTTGAAGATGAACCCAAAGAGTTGAAGCGTGAAAAAGATAAAATTTTGAGTGTGGAGGATGATGGCGTAAATAGCTGTAATGAAAAAAGAGAAATAAGACCAAAAACAGAGTTTGTGATCAATGATCGCAAGGTAACCCTGATGGTTGATACGGGTTCAAGACACACAATCATTCCTGAGCCTTTATTTAGGGGTGAGTGGGGTGACATGTCCTTGAAGGAGAGTGATATCTCTCCAACGGGTTACCAAGGAGAGAGGATAGATTTGTTGGGGTACTTTGATGCGGATATTCATTTTGAAGGAAGGTCAATTAAAGGGAAAGTATATGTTGCAGTGGATGGCCCACCAATCCTGGGTTGGATTCATCAATATGACTTACATATAATAGTGAACCCGAGAGCACCCAATCAAGTAATGGTAGTGGATGATCATACTCTCAGTGACATACTCAATGAAGCGGGAAATGTATTTAGGGATGAATTGGGAGAATTGAAGGGGTATGTTCACAAAATAGTCATAAAGCATGGCACGGTTCCTGTACAACATAAAGTGAGGAGAGTCCCACTTTCAGTGAAGGATGAGGTTAAGAAAGTGATTGATGAGATGTTACAGGGTGGTGTCATTGAACCGGTTGAGGCATCTTCATGGGTATCTCCGGTCGTCATCACGCAGAAGGCTGATGGCAAAATTAGGTTCTGTGTGGACTTGAGATCGCTGAATAAGTATGTGGTGGCGGATACCTTTCCCCTTCCAAATATAGGTGAGCTGGTCTCAACTTTGCAAGGGGCTAAGTTCTTCACGAAATTAGATTTGAAGAGTGCATATCACCAAATCCGTCTTCATGATGAGTCTAAGCATCTGACAGCATTCATCACCACTGAGGGCACGTTTCAGTTTACGAGACTTCCTTTTGGTTTAAGCTCTGCTGCTAGTGTTTTTCAACGCATGGTCACTGAGATTTTTAAAGGCATTAAAAAAGCGGTGTTCTTTCAGGATGACATACTTGTGTTTGGAGATACTATTACGGAACACAATGTTGTGCTAAAAAATGTGCTGGAAAGAATTCAAGTTGCTGGTTTGACTCTACGGAAGGAGAAATGTTGTTTCCTTGTCCAAAACATAGAGTATTTGGGCTATGAGATTTCAGCTCAGGGGGTTAAGCCAAAGAAAGATCTGATTGAAGCCATAAATCTGGCTCCCCGTCCTACAGATAAAGAACAACTTCGGTCTTTTATGGGACTCATAGAGTTTTATTCCAAGTTTGTGAAGAATTTTTCAGATAAAACTATGACGCTGAGATTGTTACTCAAAAAGGGGGTGAAATTTTGTTGGAATGCTTTAATTTGATAAAGAAAGAGTTGTGTCAGGCAAAAGTGTTAACCCCCTTTGATATCAGTCGTACATCTATATTGATGGTGGATGCTAGTGCCACTGGAGTAGGAGCGATTTTGTTGCAGAAATGGCAGGAAGGGGAGAAGACCATTGCCTTTGCGTCTCGCACCCTTTCGTCTTCTGAACAGAATTATTCTGTGATAGAGAAAGAGGCATTGGCTGCTGCTTGGGGTGTCCAATATTTCAGGACATATTTGTGGGGAACAAAATTCCAACTCAAAACTGACTACAAACCTTTGTTAACCCCTTCCATGCGGGGCGGATTCCCCCGCGGTGCTGACGGTTGCTTGCGCGGGCGTGGTCATGACGGAACGGTTCCGTCATGAGCACAGCGCAACCGACGCTCATGACGGAACCGTTCCGTCATGAGCGTCGAACGGGTTAAAGGTTTTGTCACCAGGGGGAGCTGAAAAAGGTTCACCAAGGTTGGCAAGATTGGCTTCAAAGCTTCAAGAGTATCAGTATGACATTTTCTATATTCAAGGTTGACGCAATGTACAGGCTGATTGCTTATCAAGGCTTCCTATTAAGGGGGACGATACGTTGAAGGAGTTTTCTGATGTACATAATGATGGGGTTGTTGCCGTTATTCAGGATGTTGTGGCTTTGAGTGACGGTAGTTTTACAAAGGAGGAGTGGTTGGATGCTATGGAGAAGGACATAGTTCTGCAGAGGGTGATTGACTTGGTAAAATTAGGTTCCCGGCGGGAGAGTTGTGTTCAGCCACCAGTGCGACCCTTCATTAAGGTGTTGGATGAGTTATCGACGTGTGGTGATGGCATTCTAATGAGAGGTGATAGATACATTCCACCATGCGGTTTAAGACAGAAAATTGTAAAATTGGCTCATGAAGGTCATTTAGGGCAAACACTCACACAGCGTAGATTAAAAGTGGATTTCTGGTGGCCGGCCATGGATACACAGGTGGCATCGTGGGTGGAGAATTGCTCGGTGTGTAGAGACAGCGAAAAGAGACTCAAGGTTGGGTCTAATTCAACGCTGAGCCACATTATCACTCCAGATTCACCATGGCATAGTGGAAGTTTGGTTTTTATAGGTCCGATGGACGAGTTGCCATGCAGTCAATGGTTTGCCATTGTGATAATTGATGTTTATTCAAAGTGGCTTGCGGTGGAATTTGTTAAAGACATAACCACTGACTGCACCATACAGTTTCTTAAAGGCATTTTTCTGAATGAGGGTTATCCTTCAGTATTAATCACGGATAATGGTACTCAACTAACTTCTCAGAAGATGCGTGTGTTTTTAACTGGGTGTGGTGTGACTCATCACCGCACTTCCCTATATAATCCGCAAGCAAATGGTGTGTGTGAGAGAGCTAACAGAGTGGTTAAAGGGATCATTCAGATGTCGTGTGCTTCAGGAGGGTTTGCTGATGAAATGGTCAAAAATATGGTGTGGGGTTATAGGACCACTGTTCATAAAGATGACTGTAAATCTCCTTTTGAACTCATGCGAGGGAGACGTCCTGGCACCAAACTTACACCCTCTTGGATTAAAAACTCTCTCCTTGGTTGCACTCAGCAGGAGTCAAGTGTTAATACAGAAAAAACGATTTCTGTAGGTGACTTGGTTAAAGTCAAACCAGGGAGAGTGACCAAGGGACTTTCGAAATTTAGAGGTCCACATGTGGTCAAGAAGATTTTTCAACATTATGTTGTACTTGACAATGGTGAGAAATGGAATCTTCGAAGGGTAGCATTGTATAGTAAGCCTGTTTTAGCTGAGGATATCACAAGGTCTGCAGAATCTGTTCAAACTAGTAGTGGCTACTTGTTATCTACTCCGGAGGGTTATACTCCGGTTCAGAATGCAAGTCGTTGTAGGGAGGATGGTGGTGGGGATGCTTGTAGTTCATATGATGTGCAGAGTCAAGCTTATGGTAATAATGGTTATTATCATTCTGAGGAGACCAGGGTTGTGAGGTCTCGCAGACCTCCGGCTTATCTGAATGACTACTTATGTTAAATGTGATTAACTGTATCTTAGTATAGGTTGTTTATTTGTTGTAGGTTTTAGGGAAGAAGATGTGTTGTAAATATATATTATCTTTTATTGTACTTACCCTACTTCGAGTGATGTATAAGCCCTTCCTTTGTGTCCTTTCCCTGTTCTGACCTTGGAACGCTTGTGGGGTTCTTAGTGCTAGCGTGTTACTGCAGAGGGGATTCTAGCTGGGGCAGTTGGTGTCCGGTCAGCGGTTGTGGTGTACGCTTTATCCATGCTCCGTAATAAATATCCTGCTTAACACAGAAGAGGCTCCTGTATTGTTCCTACAATTGACTTACATCAGAGCACCAGACTCACATTATAGGGAATGTACCCATGTGTTCCACAGAAGTAGGTGTTTAGCAACATAGCCCTGTTTGTAATATCAAAGCAGGGAGAACACGGGTTTCCCCTACCTTGTATGCCAAGTACACTTTATATATTATAGAACTATTTTCTTATATCTCATGACATTCAAAAAAGGGTGAGTAGGATGAAATCACCCTGTGATATATTTTACGATACATCTTACTGCTTCCTCTTGAGTGGTCTGTATTAAGGTGTTGCTGGTAACAAGACCATCTTCCCTGCAGACATATACTTTTGCAAATCCCAAGTGCCAAGTCAGCTGGCTCAACCACGATGCTGAATGTAGGAGGCGTGTAGGTGTTGCAGGATCTTACTTCCTATTTTTGAAAAATCTGAAACCTTCTCGTGACACTGTTTGTCTCAAGACTCTGAGTCATAGTTGAGCCTTTCCAAGCCAAACAAGGAACTTGAAACCAACCGTACCACAAATCTGGAAACAACGTAAAGCCCCCACAGCAGGGAAGGTAGTGGTTGCGACTGGTAGCAATGGAAACTCTAGTTTTTTTAAGTGCTCACTAAGTTAAGAAACATGTAACTACCGCAGTTCTCAAAACTTGAAACAATAATAACAGTAGATGATTGAATTGTAGGCATTTACTTTTCAAAATTATACTTCAAGAAATTGGCAAAAGGAATGTTGTTTTTCAAGCAGATTTCATCAACTCCCTGAGTGAGACCCTCTTTTGGTGTATGTTTTGAAACAATTTGCTTGGATATTTTGTTGAAATGACCACTGATGGTATCGTTCAACATTAGAGCAGTGCTTAATTTGAGCCGGCGGTTTTTATTCTCGGCACTGCCACTTAAATGTCAACACCGGCGCTTGTGACAGTCTGCCAGAAGGTAGCGCTGTCTGGCTAATTTAGAGATGACCACGAGAACAGTTAATTAATAATTCAATATACATTAAAAATTACTATTACCTGTCACCCAAGCCATTCTTGTAACTTTGGGTCCTGAAATAGTCTGAATGGTCACGTTTGTAGGAGTGTGATGGTTAGTAGTTGTGTTGTTACTATCATTGGCAGCATGGCAGGCGCTATGTGTGGTGCAAGCTGCAGGGGCCTCCTGACGAGAGCCCTGGCACTTATTTATTTTTTACAAATTAAGCACTGCATGAGAGAAGTGAATCAACCAATACAATTGCATCAGTCATATTTCATAGTACTGCAGTTAGTGACCGGGAAGTATGCAGTATATGATAATCCACCAATACCAGCCACACGTGCTCTGTCACTATCTCAGCCAGCAGCCAACGCAAAGCTACCAAAGGGAGCTAACAAAGCACTGAAAGATGAGAAGACAAACCAGGCTGTGGCAGCAGTTTATACCTGTAGTGCCATTAAAACTGATGTGTTCTGGGAGGTGGCATGCTTATGGTTGAGCACTTATGCAATGGGCGAAGAGACTCTGAGGAGCTCCTCAACATGTTTGGCATAGGGGTCTTGCCATTTTACATTACACAGCTGCAAGAGGAAGCACTAGTGCAGGTAGGAGAACAGCAAAGTAAAAACATTTATTTTAAACCCATAAACCTGAGCGAGCAGCAACAATCACTCTTATCAAAGGTAAAGCTGGGAATCTGGGTTCTGGACAAATGGGTTGACTTTTTGCCTGGGTACTTTTTACGGTTTTCATTTTTTTTTTAAAAACATCATTTTTTTTGCACATAACCCAGTTTAAGATACATTTCTATACAGGAATTTGACACTCTATCAAATTTGATTCATGTTGAAGTTCATATTAACATACATCACGTATTCAAGAAAAATTGACCTTGTTCCACAAAGGCTTGCCTTATTGCTAGTTTACTTTTCTCTGCATGGCTCCAGCTGCCATCTAAATCAAGCACCGAAGACAGGACAAAGAGAGAGAGAAACAAGTGGAAATAGCCTTTTCTCTCCAGCCTATTTTTCTGCGCATCACCAATTAGTTACTAATTAATGAAGAGCTCTAAGAAAACAGTACTAATCATCCCCTAAGAGCCCCAATACAAGTCGCCCTTGTTTTTAATAATTAGTACACTAATGTAGCCGTTAGAACTAAGCGGGAGTTCCTGGTTCGATAAGGTGCCACCAGTTTATTTTTACTGGTGTGACCTTTATTTTTATGTTCTTGCCCATAAAACATGGAAAAAGCATAGAGTTCCGGTATTTTTTTACTTTTAGAAGTCTAAACCTAGAAGAGGAAACAAAAGATAAAAATAACTTTAAAAGTGTTTGAGCGCTATCTAAATATTTTTTAAATGATTGGTTAAACAAATAGATAGATAATTGCCATGTTGCACTGAAAATGTGAGAATTTTACAAAACATCTTTTTCACCCACCAGCACTTGTCCCTTCCAGTATAGCAAAATTTAAACAAAAGACCAGCCTCTTATTCTGAGAAAGGTGGCAACCTAGGGTCCCAGGGGTTGGTAGAAAGATGCACATTCTATCTCCCCCTCTTCAACTCTAGGTGTTAGGATTCTTCACTTGCCCGTTTTTGGGAGGTGGCTGCGATGGTCACCAGGACATCAATGGAGATTGGATGCATGCTTAGATTCAAAATGGCCACCACCTTTTTGTAACTTCTGTTCCATAATGACCTATTTCCCAATCCAAGATGTCAGTGATTCACTTCTGGGTTGATGTGGGTAAAAAGGTTCTGACAGAATTTAAATTGGCAGTGCCTTCTAGTCTGTGCCTAGCAATGCTCATAGCTGGTGAGTTCTTCTGCTGTTAGTTTTCTCACCGACCCCTTTCTTTAGTGTGAACCTTTTTTGTGCTTTAGGCTGCTACTTAACTTTCCAGTTATTCTTGCAGCCTCACTAAGATAAGATCCAGTAGCTAGCTCTCGTTGTCAAGCCTGCTCTCTATTACAATATATATAACAGCAACGCAGTAAAAAAGTTAATCAAGTATTAAATGCATGATCAAACAAAATCCTTTAATACTAGCATTTTAAAGAGAACTAGTTAGAATTCCTTCGTACATCAAACAATAACTACATTTAACAGGACTAGAAACACATTGTTCTACCAAAGGTAGAAACTAATTATATTTTTTCTGCAGCTCATAAAGAATGCTAAGTGGGTTTAACCCAGTGCTATAGGAATCGAATCCAAATTTAATAACTCACACCAACACAAGGAAGCAGGGAAAGCACTGGACTGGTTGCCACCCTTCGATAACGAGGGGCCAAACTTTTTGGTTAGATAATCACTAGTCCTTGAAACCACAATATCTTGGAAATAATACATTAGGGGATGATGGTTTCAACAGCTCTGAGAATTCCGCATACCTAGCCCTAGCCATAGGGGTATAACGTGAAAGGACAGGCATTACATTCCTCTCCGGCTCAGACATGGCTGTTTGAGCTAAAGAAGGAATACGTTCAAGGCAACTGTGTCACCTCCACTGCAACTAGGGTTCACTCAAGTTATGTAGTGCACGTGCCTTACCTTTAACAAGCAATTGCTGGGGGCCAGCCCTCGACTTGTTTTGAGCTTTCTTGCCAGTCAGACCTTGTCCAAGAGGCAGATATTCCACTTTTTACATCATAAGTAAAGGTCCCTGACACTGGGGTCACCCAGGGTTGTAGAGCCCTTTGCACATATGGCCATCTCCTCTTATCTCTGAAATCATACACATGCAGATGGTGCGCAGCGCATATATCGATTCAATAGTGATCTTTAGTGCACTTTACATTCTTTGTGTGCATGCCTCGTCCCCTTGTGTGGATAGAGGCAAACCAACCAGTTGAGTATTAATGCAGACATTCTGGAGGTGCAGTAATCCTATTTTGAGATGAAGATGAATCCCAGGACCAGCACTTTTGCAAGACATGATGAGTAGTTCAACAGCTAGACCCCAGTAGTAAAGGACTTAGGTTCATGATGTGCAAACAATTCACATGGATTTCTCACATCAGTGTTGTGCCACAAGCTTGAAGAAGGACTGGAGGAAATGGTAGTTTTGCCACCATATCATTCTTCAGTTGCATCAGTGAAGATAGTCATTTGATTGACAGTCAGTAATGTGCAGTTCTTAAATGTGCTATTGTGTCTGTCTAGCAGTAGCCGGAGAGTCAGGTTGCTGATGCTCGCCTTCTGCCTCCACACTACCTGTGTGGAGTGGACTGGGCGATGCAGCTGAATAGGCTGACTTATTTCGCATGAACTTTGCAAATCTGTAGCATTGCACTTAGGCACAGCAAAAGCTTCATTTTTAGCGTTTTTTTGTGCATTGGCAAAAAACATACTGGTCATTATAACCGATTGGTCTGTCCTTCATCTGAGGTGCTCTGGCAATATCCAGAGATACTTTGCAGCGATGTTTTGTAAGTTAACGTCCCTGTCATTATGATAAAGCTATTTATTATTTATTTCGATCAATTTGTGCTTATCAATCATTGGAATAATGTCTAGGTTCTAGAAATGAAAGAAAATGTGGCAAATGTACTTGCTTTGAATTCTCAGTTCCTTCAGTCATGAAAATACAGTGCACAATATCAACACGTTAACAAGAAGACTCAAGATAAAAGACTTGTACATAGAAGTCCCGGATTCACAAATACATTTTTATCTTATAGCCACATATACTCTCATTTATGTCTGCAAAAAAGATTACTAGGAGGCGTAAATGGCTTTTCTATTGTATATTAGTCCACCGCGAGTGCAGAGAAATCTTCCGCTAAATCAATCAGGTCATATTTATAAAGCACTGCTTGTCACCCCGGGGGAGCATCCAGGCGCGTCCTGCTAGTCTCATTCGAACAGCCAAGTCTTGAGTCCCTTCCTGAGGGTGGGCAGCGATGGTGCAGTGCAGAGGTGGTGGGGTAGTTTGTTCCAGGTTTTGGCGGGGAGGTGGGAGAAGAAGCATCCTCCGGTGCAGCTGCGTCGTACGCTCGGTATCTCTGCAGGGGCGAGGTGTGCTGAGCGAAGGTTCCGGTTTGGCTGGTTGAAGTGCACGCGGTGGTTCATGCAAGCAAGTCCTTGGTTATGGAGGACTTTGTAGGCCCGGATCAGGATCTTGAAATGGCATCTCTTCTTGACTGGGAGCCAGTGGAGGTGCTTCAGATGCTGGGTAATGTGGGTTCTCTTGGGCAGGTTGAGGATCAGTATGGCCACTGCGTTCTGTATCAGCTGTAGTCTTTGCATGAATTCGGTGGTGGGGTCGACATAGAGACGTTGCCGTAGTCCAATCAGCTGGAGAAGAGAGCCTGTGTTACCATTTTCCTGGTGTTGGTGGGGAGCCACTTAAAGATCTTTAGAAGCATGCGAAGTGTGGGGAAGCAGGCTGAGGAGACGGCATTGACTAGACACTAGTCTGTTCATGGCTAGTACGCTGTTGAGGCTGATACTGAGGTTGCGGGCATGGGGGTGATACAGAGGATGCCGGCATAGGGGTGGTACCGGGTTCCGCCTGCCACTAGGAGTCATTCCATAGGGTGGTGTGCTTGCTGAAGATGAGAACTTCCAGCTTGTCTGTGTTGAGCTTAAGGCAGTTGTCCCTCATCCAGGCCGAGACGTTCTTCATGCAGTTGTGGAAGCTGGTTTAAGTCGAGGTGGGGTCATCTGAGAGATATACGATGAGCTGGGTGTCGTCGGCATAGGAAATTAGGTTTATGTCATGTGATCTGACGATGTCCGCTAGTGGTGTCATGTAGATGTTGAAGAGGGTTGGGCTGAGGGCTGAGGGATGATCCTTGAGGTACGGCACTAATGCTGTGTTTGGTCTTTAATGTGGGAGGACAAGGGGTAGAAAATTAGCGTTACACAGGGTCGTCTGCTTTGTAAGTTTGTGGGCATTCACAAACTGAAATCTGACTGTCGACATCCTAGAAAGGGTCATGGATTTACTCTAACCAAGGACTAGAGAAACGGCCGTCCAGGGTGGGAAGGGAAACGGATCACCAACAGATTTGGTGGTAGGGTAGACCTGGGATTTCTCCACAGCGATATTTTTTTCTCACAGAGAAAAACAGTTGGTTTTGCACATTTTGCTGCCCCTCCCGCTTTGTGAAGTCATATGCTGTGCACAAACCCACATTGAGGGAATAGGTGGCCAAAACAACTTACATGACCACTGAAATAGTATGCCTGGAGATCTGCACCTGGCAAGGCTTTAAGGCATACTATTACACCTGTGTGACTGGTGAAAAGTGTAAAACTATGTCCTGGCGAGGATTGTGGAACTCCGTACATTCTTTTACACTTCACTTCATGAACAAGGTCCTAAGGTTTCATAAGAAAGAGGATAGTAATAAAAAGGCAAAAGAGTGGACTGAGACCTCCCTCTTACTCACTCTAGTCCTTACTTAATTAACAAACTGTGTCCATAACCTGAGGCAGGCAGGCATTGCCCACTAAATACATGTTTGAGCCCTTGATCAGATTGCGCTATAACCTGGCCTCCATCCTCTACCCCTCTCCTGTTTAGTCTGACTCATTTGAGACTGGTGTCCCCAGTTGATTCCCACGTCAAATTTATATTTAGTCCCTTGCACTTGAGAATTAGGTTGCCCTGCCCACTCTAACAACTAAAATATTTTTCAATATTAATTGCTGTTGATTTATAATTTCTAACTTCATTCCTCTATTGAGAAGCTCATCATGGGAGTAAAGTGAACTGGACAAAGAGTACCTTCATTTGAACATTTGAGGAATCCATGAAGCCTTTGAGGAGACCTCATCATGTGTAGTCTTGCAGGTCAGTCTTTTTTTTACTTCTGCAGATACTATTCCAAGAGGATGTGTTAAAAAGAGTGGCTGCATTAAAGAGGGCATATTCAGAACAGAATCCCATCTTACAGTACACTGATAATGCCTCTTGGCATCTTCTAAAGGACTTTCATGTGATAACGGTGGTGTAACTAGAAGATAATCACATTAAATAACAACAAAACCCTGTTTTAACTGTCTGGGACTCCCGAATAGCCAGGGTGGAAGTTCGCAGGAGTTGTGCGTGCACGCGCAGCTAAGATCCAGAGCAGTCCATCAAGTGAGCTCGTGGATCCTCATGGATTCGTCGAAGGCCACAATACAGTCTATGAAACATTTTAGTTCTTGATCCTCACCTGTTGCAGAATGTTTAGTTTCATCAGCAGAGCTTCTGACCTCGACGCCGAACACCGAATCATATCAGCAAATGAGCGGATGTAAATGTTAAGATAGAGCCGCCCTCTGAGGAATGTCACACGAAGATGGGGCTGGGCAGCGGCAGCCGGCACAGGTAAGTGCGTTGGGGCGGGGCAGGGCGTGGCAGTGGGGAAGCCGACGGATGATGGAATAGGTGCTATTTATTTATTTAATTGTACCTATTCCTTCGTCTGTCGACTTCCCCCTGCCCTCACCCCCGCCTCACCGTGTTTATCTGTGCCGGCCGCCGCTGGGGCTGGGTAGAGAAGGGTAGAAGAGAAACTTGCTCATTATGTATTGGGAGAAAGGGACAGTCTTCTGATTCTATGCCACTAAAGGTAGCCTGCTTGTAACCCGGACACTTGGATGACATGATCGACAGTGTTGAATGCTGCTGAAAGATCAAGCAGCACATTAAAAAGTGATTAACTGGAGCAGGTTTACAAAGTAGAGGGTTTGAGATTCCCACAGGAACTTGTTGACCTCTGCCTGATCAAACTGGAGAGCTGGGCAGGAGTGAAAGGACAACAGAAGAATCAAGAGAGAGTGAGGAGAATTACCAGCTCCTTTGTCTGTCTTCCTGGGTGAACAGACACCACAAAACATGTCTGCGATGCATGGCTTGCAGGCACCTTCTTGGAGCAGGAACAGAGCACTGATGGCGGTGGAGGGAAGGACGGAGGACCGCACTGGGTGTGAAAAATGTGTCCATTTTCTAATAAACTCTTGTCACAGTAGGGCTGAGCCTGAGCCGTTCACAAGTCAGGCCAGGCTACTAAATTTCAGAGGATAACACTAGGCCTGGGCAAAGATCACAGAGTTGTTCTACGCGGAACTCTGTGAAGTTACAAAAACACTCCGCAAAGTCCCGCGAGTGGCGGAGTCCAGTGCGAACTGCAGTTTGTGCTGGTATTTCTTCCGCTCGGGTAGAAATTCTACCCGAGTGGCAGCACGCGAACTTACTGTTCTCGATCGCGAACTTACTGTTCGCGAGTGGGGAAAAAACTCCACTGCACATCGCGAAGCAGAGTTTTCTGCAGTCCGCAAGCTCTGCAGAGTGTGGAGTGCAGAAAACTCCGCAAACTCCGCGAACGAGGCGAAGTTCACCGCCCAGGCCTAGGTAACACAAAAATGATGCAGGGAATGCATGAATTAATCTCAGAGACCGCTTATTCAATATTTTTTATTAAAGGTTTTGATCTTCAAAGAGATCAACAGAAAAACACCAACAAAATAAACTAGATACCTTCAAATTGCTTTCATGCATAATAAAAGTTACACATTAAACCACTCAAGACAGCTGTTAATACATGTTTAAAAGGCTCTTTCAAATCTTTAAAATTCTATAGCACATCGTTTCATTAAATGGAATATATAGAAACTGAGTGGCTGCTCCAGCTGATTTAGTACCATAAGTCAAAAACAGAGGTTTTAAAAATGACATCTAGCAGGTTTTAAAACAGGGCAAAGAAATAATACGTGATCCAGCGTTTTTACGCGTCTTTGCACAAATGGCACCTCCTATCAGCCCAACTTATTTGCCGCCGCGCATCCACAACACAACTTAAATGGAGGCAATTTCATCTAAGCAAGAGCATGCAGCGGCAGACCCCATATTCCTCCTCAAGTAGTGCTGAGGGGTCGAAACACTTCGAGTCCTTATTACTTCCTCCAGCCTTTTTAGTCTCCTTCATTGGCGACTATCTTGTTCCATAGATCTACATTCCATGGAGAATTTTAGGAAGCCTCCAAGTCTGCAGTAGCTCATATCTTGCAGGTCTACTAATTTCAGGCTAAAGTGCTCAAGTGCTTGAGTAAGGTTGGACCTCACAGTCTCCCCTTATCGAAGTGAAACTTTCAATACTTATAAGTTTCCTCAAAGAATTCTCTTTTGAATGCATAAGATGAAAGCCCCAATGTACTAAAGATGCCAGCCACTTCCAAAGGTTCTGACCAGCCTCATTTCGATGCGCAATGCCTCTATTGGTGCCATGGTGTGCAAATTACGAATCAATCATAACATTTTCACTTCTGCTTTGTGCATAAAGGGCCAGTGCTTGGTACGTATGGATTCCACTCAGTATAATAATATAGGCAGTATTTTCAACTTGTAGATAGTCAGCAAGTGAATTAAAGTGCCTTCGGCCTGTAGTGCCATAAAATGCCTCAAGTGCCTTAACATGAGATAAAGCCTTATTTGTCAGGTGGACAATATGTTCTTTCTCATTCAGATTATCAGAAACAAAATGTCCTAGGTGCAGATAAGATTTAAATCTTTCTATAGGCACAGTACCCAAGAACCATCTGTACTTTGCCCTCCGATGGTCTCCCTTCCTACTCAATTTCATTGCTTTACTTTTATTTGCATTAACTTTCAAGTAATGTCTATCCACATAAGCTGCTAGGCAGTGAAGACACTGCAAACCTTTAGGGGTCAAGTCCAATACTATAATATCATCTGCATATATGAGGGGCCCCATCGGGTAGGGCACTGCGTTGGGGAATCTCCTCCTGCATGGTCCATCTGCCGTGCCAAATCAGCCACGTCTAACGAAAAAAAGAAGAGGTGCTAGTAAACTGCTTTGTTTTAGGCCATTTTCTCTTTCAATCTTGGCCTCGAGGCCACAGTTGCCCCCCAACATTACTTGTCACCATGCGGAAATATGCAGGATTATTATCAACTTTAATAACGCAATCGGGCTACCCAGATCCATAAATTTCTTCCACAGGGTATGCCCGTCCACGCGGCCACAGGCGGTAGAGAAATCAATAAATGCCGTGTATATTGGCATACCTCATTTCTGGGCATACTTTTCCACAATATGGTGTAGCATGGATATGTTGTCTAGGGTGGTGCAGTTCGGTCGAAAGCCGGCCTCTTCCAAAGGCAAAATCTGTATTTTCTATAACCAGTCCTGTAGATGATTTAATACGGAAATATGCAAAAGATTTTCCCAGTTGTGTCTAGGAGCGTGATTTGTCTATTATTACAGGGTACATTATTGGGAACTTTTTCTGCAATGTGAGTACAATATTGCCCCGCCAGGAGTTAGGAATCTCCCAGATATGTAGCAGAATTTTAACCATGCAGCCAAATTGGTCGCCCATAAATCAGCCTTTAACTTGATAACAGTAATTGGCAACCGAGCAAGCCCTATTGCCCCTGTGCATCTTGCCCCAGAATAACAGTCTTAATGTGTGACTTAGATGAACAAGGAAGGACGGCTTAGTACTCTGGGCTGCATTCCAGTACAATCATTTTTAGGTCGAGCCTAGCTTTATCACGCATGAGTTGCTTGCTTTGCAAGGCATGCAATATTCTGTATAGTGTGGAAGCTTTGTGGAAGCTCCGCCCACTCTCCGCTCATCTTTTTCATTGGCTTAGGCCCTAAATGCTGCCTTCCAATTGGTTTTAGGCTTGTTAGTCCCTCCTCATGACGACCATGTTGTCATTTGTATCCTTCCAAGGCTACTGACCCCTTTACTTGGAGTGTTGCACTGTAATTATTTTATTCCAGTGCCTTCTCCCTCAGTGCCACCCTCCCGCAGTCCGTGGTTCTCGCCCACCCTCTCTTTGTTCGTGACTTCTCGCTCCCTGCCCTCTGCCCGCACTCCCGTCTTCAATGCAATAGGTCTCGTGTAAATGCGAGTCCTATTGCATTGCAAATGCTTGTTATCTGCGGATCGACTATTTTATTATATTTATTTATATTTTTACATCCCCTCGGGCTGAGAAGGAAGAGCGAAAAGGGAATCTGTGTGTATTAGATAAAAGGTGCTGCGCGTTTATTCGGGTATCCGCCAGCCCGCTGCCAGGGCAGCTTGATTGTGTTTACAAACCTTGATAAGGTCAAGTGGAGGCTTTTCCCATCTTAAAAGAAATCCGCCACACCCGAGGGCAAAGGGTTGTATTCTATCTAAGAGCGGCGCCTCTCCTTTACAAATGACTATATTTAAAAATGGACCAACACCATGAAGATGTAAACAGGTCGGTGCCCGTGCCTGAAGAATGCTTAATCAAAGGCGAGACCTATTGCATTTTCAATGCTTGTTATATTGGGCGTCAGGCCTCAGGGAAGCTGGACGTAAACCTGTCAGATATGGGTCTGGGATCCAATGCCTCGCCTTTAAAAAACAGAGTGAGGCGGCTCGGACAAACATAGATCAAAGCTTAGAGAGACTCTCTCCCTTGAGAGCTGCTAAGTATAGAGGCTAGAAGAAAACAGGGCAGGCAGCAGGGCCCACGAGGCAGGGAGCAGGGCACACAAGGTAGGGAGCGGGGCACACAAAGCAGGGAGCGGGGCACACAAAGCAAGGAGCGGGGCACACAAAGCAGGGAGCGGGGCACACAAAGCAGGGAGCGGGGCACACAAGGCCGGGAGCATGGCACACACCAACAGGGAGCAGGGCACACAAGGCAGGGAGCAGGGCGCACAAGGCAGGGAGCGGGGCACACAAGGCAGGGAGCGGGGCACACCAGGCAGGGAGCGGGGCACACAAGGCAGGGAGCGGGGCACACAAGGCAGGGAGCATGGCACACAAGGCAGGGAGCAGGGCACACAAGGCAGGAAGCAGGGCACACAAAGCAGGGAGCAGGGCACACAAAGCAGGGGGCAAGGCACATACCAGCTCGGGGCAGGGTGCACACCAGCAGGTAGCGGAACACACGCCAACATGAAGCAGGATGCACAAAGCAGAGAGAAGGGTACACAAAACAGGGAGCGGGGCACACACCAGCAGGGAGCAGGGCACACTAGGCAGGGAGCAGTGCACACAAAGCAGAGAGCAGGGCACACAAAGCAGGGGGCGGGGCACACACCAGCATTGAGCAGGGTGCACAAACGAGGGAGCAGGGCACACAAAACAGGGAGCACGGCACACAAAGCAGGGAGCAGGCACACAAAGCAGGGAGCAGGGCACACAAAGCAGGGAGCAGGACACATAAGGTAGGGAGCGGGGCACACAACGCAGGGAGCGGGGCACACAACGCAGGGGGGCGGGGCACACCAGCATGGAGCAGGGTGCACAAAGCAGGGAGCAGGGCACACAAAACAGGGAGCAGGACACACAAGGGAGGGAGCGGGGCACACACCTGCAGGGAGCGGGGCACACACCAGCAGGGAGCGGGCACACACCACCATGGAGCAGGGTGCACAAAGCAGGGAGCAGGGCACACAGAACAGGGAGCGGGGCACACAGAACAGGGAGCGGGGCACACAGCAGCAGGGAGCAGAGCACACGCCAACATGGAGCAGGGTGCACAAAGCAGGGAGCAGGGTACAAAAAACAGGGAGCGGGGCACACACCAGCAGGGAGTAGAGCACCCACCAGCAGGGAGCAGGGTACCCAAAGCAGGGAGCAGGGAATACAAAGCAGGGAAAACAAAACAGGAAGCAGGGCACACACCAGCATGGCACACAAGGTAGGGAGCATAGCACACAAAGCACCAGGCGAGGCTCACACCAGCAGGGTGCAGAGAACACAAAGCAGGAATCAGGGAACACAAAGCAGAAAGTAGAGCACCCAAAGCAGGGAACAGGGCACACAAGGCAGGGAGCAGGGCACACGTCAGCGGGGAGAAGTACAGGGCGGCAGGGAGGAATGCACACACCAGCGGGGAGCAGGGCACACACCGGCAGTGCATACAAAGCAGGGAGCAGGGCACACCACTGCAAGAAGCGGGGCGCACAACATTAGGGAGCATTGCACACAGCAGGAAGCATGGGTACACACAAGCAGGGTACAGGGCACATGCCAGCAGGGAGATGGAAATACACCAGCAGGGAGCAGGGCACACTCTGGCAAGGAGCAATCACACAGCAGCAGGCAGCAAGGTACACCTCAGTAGGGCACACATCAACAGGGCACCCATCTGCAGGGAGCAGGACACACGCCAGCAATGAGCATAGCACACATCAGCAGGGCGCACAGCTGTCCGCAGCCTCACTGCACCTCCCCTCTGTTTGTGCCGACATCAGATTCCTCAAACTTTGTGAAGCTGTCTTGGAACCCCTTTTGCCCGCGCACACACGCACATGGTAAAGCACATGCCTGTTCGTAAGTTCCCGGCTCCTGCATGTCACGTTAGAAGCGGTTTTCCTTACCTGATCTGAACACGACGATGCAGCCAACCAGGATGCTTGTGAGGTACAACCCCGGCTCCATGGTGTCTGGGGATTGGTGGGGTTCTGCTCTGGCCCAGAGAGAGATGGCAGGTCTGGGATCCTGTGAGGTGCGCCGCGGCCTTCTCATGGGGCTATGCACAAGAGTGGCCGGCCGGGGTTCCTGTGTGACACGGCGTCGGGGCGGCTGCAGCTGCTTGAGAGAGGCTGGCAGGACTGGGGCTCCTGTGAGGTGCGCCACTTCCTTGTCATGAAGTTGTGTGCGATAGGTTGTCCGGGCTGGTTGTTCTGTGATTTGCGCCTCGTCGTGAGGTTGTAAAAATTGCGGTACTTACTTCATTTGTTTGAGAGAAGCTAAGCTGCCGGGGTAGGGGGCCCTGTGAGGTTGACGCTGCTCGTGCCTGTTCGTAAGTTCCCAGCTCATGCATGTCACGTTAGAAGTGGTTTTCCTTACTCCGCGACCTTCGGAGAGGGGTAGCACACCCGGAGTGTCAACAGAGCGGAGTAGGAAGTAACCGCACCTGTGAGACCGGGAGCGCAGGGACCCCGGATCGGCCTACAGCTGAGAGGGAGTCGGAACCAGTGGAGGTGCTTACTGCTGGGCATGGGCGCACCGTGCTTCTGTCTCTTACTTGTCTGGAGGCTTCCGGGGGGGGGGAGGCGAAAGTATGCCACCATGCGCGCACGTGTGGACATCCCTACGCTAATGAAGGTAAACGTACGGGGGGGAGGGAGTGAAAGCGAAAGCACACAGCCATGCGCGAGCGTGTTGAACTCCGGCTTAAGCTATTGAAAGTTAACTTACGGGGGGGAGGGAAAGCAAAAGCGCGCCGCCATGCCCGTGCATGTCGAACTGCGGCATTTTCGTTGCTAAGACAACAAGGAGCAGAAAGGAAACTGATTAGAAGGGAGGGGGAAGTGTGAAAAGAGCGAGGAGAGAAGGGAGGGTGTAATAAAAAACAAAGGAGCCAAAGCTATAGAGAAGGGAGGGGGGAGTGGGAGCAGCTGTGCACGTGCATGTGATCGTGCACTCAAGGTTTAGGCCAGCCAAAAGACTGTGGGTAGCACTTTGAAAATCCCACATACAAAATGTCTCTTCGAGCCTTTGGCTCGCGAGACCTAAAAATGGACCAACACCATGAAGATGTAAACAGGTCGGTGCCCGTGCCTGAAGAATGCTTCTTGTAGAAAGTGCACCTGCTTCTTGCCAGCCTTCAAGGTGAACAGAGGGCACAACCCCACCTACAAATTAACGGGGAAACCCCAGTTATGAAGCCCGGAGAGTTCCTGATTAACTTCAACAAAGAAGGGACTTTCATGGGGCCGAACCCCAACCCACGTGAAGTCTCTCCCCTTAATTGCTCAACTATCTGAGCTATGTATTAAAGCACATTGTACTGGTTTTCATCCATTTCGAGTTTTCAAAACAGAAAGGCACTCAGTCAGTTTTTTAACTGGAGGAACAGAAAATGTTTTTTTTAAAAGATGAGTTTTTAATTTGGGGGAGGGGCGGCCGTAAAAATACACTGCAAGTTACAGAGAAAAGCGTTGTTTTGATTGCTAGAAAAGCAGGGGCTTTAGCACTTTAAAAAACAGAAATGTAGGGGCATATTATCAAGGGCCATATCTCCCCTTTTTTGGCCTTAAAAGTCAAAAAAGCGGAGATAATATTATCACCCTATTAACAAGGCAGCGCTAACATGCATTAGCGCATGTTAGCAGCCGTTTTCCCCACACCACGCCCTGCATCGCTAATGAGATGCAAAGTAGACGTTCCTTTACAAAACAACATAAAAAAGGATCGCTAACTGTACTTCGCAGTATTAACAAGCTGGCTCAGGACACCCACAGCGATATTTAAAGCCGCGCTAACCGCGGTTATTGCCGGAAGCTAACGTCTGCTAAATTTCTGACTTAGCCTGACGTTCCACCTCCCTTTATACATATAGCTAAGTCCACCATGGCCTATCAACAAGGAATTCCCTATCGCTGCAGTGTCATCGCTGGATTTCCAGTGATATACCCGCATTTCGCCCCTATCACTGGATTAATTATCGCCTCGGAGATTAGCGTTGTTAATAACGCGCTAACCAGGCGATAACATCCAGCGATAGCCGGCGATAAATGGAAATGCGCTATGCGCGCTTTGCGATATTCATCACCATCTGTTGATAATATGCCCCGTAGTGTTTGCAGCAGTTTCCCTTTTGAAAACGTTTCTGCTAAAAGCACCCTGCTAGAACAGTTAGAAATACAGTGTGTTCCGAATACACATTTCAGTGCGGCCGCTGGGTAATATTTAAGCATACTCTGTTGCATGTACGTTAGGTTTTTTCCCCAGACTATGGGACTCATTTAGTGCCTTTAAAGGATGCTCATGTTGGATAAACGCACACATATTATATTTATGCAAATGCGGGGCCCCGCTGAGACGTGGAACCAGCACATGTGGAGAGAGCCAATATTGTTTAAACACTCTGCGGATCAGGGCACAAGTCCTAAACAAGCATTGGCATAGCCAATAGGTCTCGCCTTTGGGACCTTATAAGTGTTTAGCCATGCAACAGTTACATAACTAAATACTTATAAGGTCCCAAAAGCGAGACCTATTGGCTATGCCATGCGGCCGCGAAAGTGATCGCGATCAAACATCAAAGCGGCCGCGAAAGTGAAAGTAATCGCGGTAAAAGCGGCGCGCGGGCACGCGCACATGCACTGTAGCTCTAGGCTGGCCTGGTAGCACTTTTTGGAGCCCTCTCAATAAGTCTCGCCAGACCAGCGCATGCGCTGGGTCAGGCGAGACCTAAAAAAGAAGTGGGGGGACTAACCTAGTTAATCAGTATGCAAGTGGCATCGCTGCACGTGACTTCAAGGCACGTGACAACGTGGTGTGTGACATCGCAGCGCGTCATCAGGGTGCGTGACACAGGAACTGGCATCCAAGAAGTGACATCAGATCTTAAGCCCTCACATATATGTTTAGCAGGTGTATCATGAGTACATTTGAGCACATTTCAAGTATACTTGCAAACCCTCCTAATTTAGGCAGAAGATTCACACTTTTGTGCGCTACACATAAAACAATATTACCTTTTGTCAGCGTTAAGGTTTCTCTAGCCATAGTGCTTTGAAGGAAATAGGGATGTTTAAAATATTACAGCGCCTCCTCAGGGGTAGTAAGCATTATATAAATGCTATTTATTTTGTGAAAATACTGGGAAAGATCAACACATCTGACGTTCTTACAGTGAATGCATATCACCTAAACAGAGCCTGAAAAAAGTGAAAAGCCTCTCTAAAGTATGTGTGAAGTGCTAACAAGATGTGAGCCTTTGTTTCCCCCCTGCTGCATTTGCTTCTAAGTGTGAGGCTCCTGACTGCTGCCAGCCAAGAGACTCCAACAAAAGGAGGCCTGATGACCCCTCAGATTCGGCGTTTGTTATGGGCCCAGCAGGAGTCAGAAATAAGAGAGCCCCATCCCGTCCCTGCCTGCACTTGTTGCAGATCGAAAGCAGATAACAATGTGCAGGCGCTGCTGAAAGTGTCCCGGTGTTTGGAAAATACACCAGGAAGAATTCAGCATCTTTTCCAGTGGGGCCCAACTTCTTGAAATAAGTGGGGGGACGCCGTCCACCCGCGTGTACCGTGACTCGTGCCCTGCTGCGGATAGACACGTATTAAACCCATTACGGCTATTCCCCTCGCTGCTGTGCGGCTGCTCGTTCCCGGCTGTTCCAACAAACCGGGCTTGTGATCATCGCGGCGTGTTCCTGTCTTTTAATACAATTATAAAACTCGATGTTGAGATTTGGAAAGTGCTCATATCTTCCCGTGTTCAGTGCTTGCATGTTTATAACATGGCCAGTGACCCGAGAGTCCCACCCCACATGGTCATATGATGGAAGGGGCCGCATGATAAGATCTGAGACCAATGTGGCCCCGCACACCGTGGATTGTGATCAGGGGAGTCCGCCCTGTGTATTGCGTCCAGCAGGGCCCCGCAACCTGTGCATGGCGAGTAGCGGGCCCCGTATATCTTGTATGTTTATTTCTTCATGCCTCGTCAATACTCTTTCTCTTTAGCTTCTTTCTCTCATAGCACTCCGCTCCTTTTTATTCGTGATTTTCTCTCTGCCAGTTTTCTCTTTCCCATTTTCATAACTTGATTCCCTTTTCTCCCTGTTTCAAGCACAATTTCTTTCTTTTATTTCAGTCATCTTCCTTTCCCCTTCGTTTTCATTAGCTTCGTTCTCGTTGCCTCATATTCCATTCTCTTTCTATAATTTCTTTTACCGCATTCTCCCTCTTTACCTTCTTTTCACATGCCAATTCCACCTTTTCTTTTTACCAAATTTCCCCATCTCTTTCTTTACTTACTTTCACTCTACCTCCTTTTTCCTTACCTTTTTGTTTTCTTTCTCTCTTATTTCCACTTCCCTAAATTGTTTCATATCTCTTTTTCCTCCTTTCTCTTTCTGTTTTCTTCCCTTATGTAGATTCCCTTTCACTTTTTGACCCCTCCATCAGTTCTCTTTCTTTCATGCCACCTTATTTTTGTTGCTTCCTTTTGCACCATAAACAGCCCTTTCCTATTCTTCTGTTCTCTTTGTTCGCTGTTCCTTCTTCCCTTTTCTTTGTTACAATCTCTCTCAGTCCCCTTTCCCTCCAGAGCTCAAAGTTCAGTAGAACTGTTATCTCCAGGGTTGCGCTGGCTGTGTGTGGCAGGGGTTAGAGGGTAGGGGGGATATAACCGCCTCTCAAATCGTCTGGAGCACAGGTAAAATAATTTACCTGAAAAAAATGCATGATTCAATTGCTGAAATAAAATTATGAGTAGGTGCAGAGTTACTTAAATGCCAAGTTTGGAGAAAATTACATCACAAACCCTTTGACCACTGGTGTCATCAATGAGCGACGGCTTCACTGCACGTCCCTCAGCAGCCCCTATATTGCTACGGAAGGGCTAAGGTAAGGGCAGGGAGTGTACATACGGGCAGCCCAGTAAGCCTTGCCGCCCAGGCCTGCCAGCCATCCGCAAGTTTAGTGTCCTTTTGGGACCGGTGCATATGGCACTCCTTATTCAGCCATGTCTCGTAACCAGTCAGACACTTTGGGGACAATAGGAGATAACCACCTGATAGCTAATCTCCATTTTGCGAGAACTGAACCCAGGAGGAGAAAGCTCATACTAAGCTTTTTAGGTTGAGCATTCAAGACCTCTTGTATATACATACATGTGTATGTACTTTGTGGGCTCTGGAGATCAGCCCTATGACTTGTCTGCTTCTGCATAGGGACTATTTTTCCTGTTCAACTGCCTCTATTTAACTGTCTTGATAGAAAACGACCAGTAGAGGTCAGTTAAACACCAGAACTGCTTTCTGCTTTTTCAACTGCCTCTATTTAACTATCTTGATAGATAACGACCAGTAGAGGTCAGTAAAATACCAGAACTGTTTTCTGCTGAGGGACTTTCTTTTTAGGTCTCGCCTGGCGAACGCAGCGCGAAGCACTGCTGTCGGCAGCGAGATCTATTGTTGCTGACTTGCCTCGGAAGTGGGACAGGAGATGTGCACGCGCAGGCTTTTGGCGGATTGGAGCCTGTGTACGCACTTACAGCCACGCAGCGTGCACATCTCCTGTCCCCCTTCCCTTGCAAGCCAGCATGCAGTTTCACTTTCGCTTGTGTTATTATTCTGATTAAAGTGCAGGTTAGGAAGAGGGCCCGGGGGCGTCTCATGGCCTAGAGGGAAAGCAGGCTTCAGCGCCTGGAAGCTGGCACTGCTGTGCCTCACGCGCACGCCCTGGTGCCTTTTCGGTCACCGGAAGGTCTCTCCTACCCGCCTGGACACGCAGAAGCAGTACTAGCGTATTAACTTGTAATGGGATATGAGAAAGCCATGCCACACAATTCACCTTTCAGACAACCACAAAAATCCGCCCAAAACATAGAAATGCCCAAAATGACGAGATAACGCTTCCAATACACAGCGGTCGGGCGCCTCTTTAAGGATACGTGTCTGTTTGTGGGCGTGACACCCGAGCAGGGGTGTCGCCCCTGTAGATCTGCGTGTGTTCACCTGTTGGGGTGTCGAAGATCCCGGGTGTGATTTCTGTCCGGGGACCTGTAGGCACCTCCGAGTTCTGTATCTTGTATATTGTGAGGGGTAGGTGTGCTCAGCTTGTGTTTTCTCAGCTGGGGGCGTGTCACTTCCGTCTATTACGTTTGTGACTGGGCCTGGCCCCTCCTGTGCTCCATTGGTTCTTGTGCGATTTACCAATCTGTTACACGCCTGTGGGTGTGTCTCAGAGCCCTGGGTGTGTCCTTTCACTCAAAGCGTGGGTGCCAGGTTTACAAGGGTGTGGATGTGTTGCTGACCATCTGTTTATTTATGTTTGCTGTTTTTATAGAGCAAACTCGTTATTTTATTGGTAGGCACAGGGAGATGAAGTGATTTGCCCAAAAACGCAGGATGTTGCCGAGGCTCGAATCCGGTTCCAACTATGGTTGCTCTGGCCATTACGCCACTTTCTCCCCTCTTTTGTTTATAACGTCCCGCGCTGTTTATATGTGCAGATTTAACCTCTTCCATGCGGCGCCGATTCCCGCTCAGCGCTGACCGTTTCTTGCGCGGGCGTGGTCATGACGGAACGGTTCCGTCATGAGCACAGCTCAACCGACGCTCATGACGGAACCGTTCCGTCATGAGCACCGAAAAGGTTAACAAGTGATGTTTCCCATGTCAGCTCGTTGTGGTTTCTCCCACAACATATTTACTGCCCACGCTCAATATCCTGTACGCAGCAGTAGCACATGCAGTTTGTCCTTTCCTACAGGATATGCTCACGCTCATTAACGTACTCCTTTCCTACAGGGAACTCTCAGCTCACACTCACAGGTATAGTCAGGGCTTTAAGTGGGATGAAAAAACAGGGGGGTGTCTCAAACAGGCATGGCCAATGCAATTAGGGCGTGGCTTAAAAAACACTTAAGCTACAAATCTGTGCTTAGTATAGTGTGCCGCCCGACTTGTAGTTTGCTGTTTCTGTCCTTGCATCCAGATATATGATACAACAAGTAACATCATACAAGTCAGAACTATTGGGTTTGTGAATGTTTGTTACTTGCATAAGATATATAAGCAGCAATTATGGCTTGTATATAATGTTGAAAAAGCTCCCACTTAAAGCCCTGGTCACACCACGGCAATGCTGCTGCTCCTGAGATTCAAAAAGAGAAGGGAAATCCAGAGAGAAAATGACTCTTTAAAGGATTTCCCTTCCCCCTACAACCTCACCTTGCATGACCTCATGCCATAACTTTTCCACTAGTGAGCAGTGTGAGCAGTGTACATGCATATGCCTGCTGTCACCGCAGTCCGGAAAGAAACGGCCCGCCTGTGCAAGGGCACACAACAGAGCCCGATAGAGACCTGTTTCGAGGCCCCCTTTAAACAAGCATTTGCAATGCAATAGGTCTCACATTTGCGAGTATTTGAGCTACTGGCATTGTAAAATGACAAACCATTTATCTATGTGTTGGTTTTGAAAACAGATAAATAAAAGGCATTGGCATTTGCAATGCCAAAAGCTTAACATTTCGGAAATGCGAGACCTATTGCATTGCAAATGCTTGTTTTATTTTTCTGGCAACTGCCTCTATTTAACTTTCTTGATAGAAAACGACCAGCAGAGGTCAGTAAAATACCATAATCACTTCAGCATTCTCTAGATTCCTGTCCAAATAAATTGTCTTCCACGAGCACCAGTAGACAACAATATTTTTTTCAAATTTTGTATTTCCAGTGATATGACCACCGAAGGCCCTGATTTTATATTAAAAAACAGAGTTTTGGACTATACCATTCCCCGCTGAATGGCAATATTTCGCTCTATGTGTTCCCATACCTGGCGTGTCACGCAGTTTGGTGCTTACTTTGCCTCCATGTTGAAGAACAGTAGATGTTTCAGCACCTAGGCGAATGTGCTGCATAGCTAACTACATGCATATAAGGTTCCAAAGGCGAGACCGATTGATTTGCAAATGCTTATTTAGATTGTATGTACCATTGCAGATTGAAGCCACCCCTATGCCCCGTCATGCAAGAGGGAATACAGATTGAACTGCCATTGAAGTGCGCTGACTATTCCTGTCCCAAGATGCTGCAATAGTGAGTCCTCTCTGCTTCAAGGGAAGCAGGAGGTTGAATCCATCTGGTAAACGTGGAGGTGCCATACTGCCTCTACCAGGCGAAGTGCTAGGCACTGATTTATAAATAGAAAAACACCAGCTGTCTGCTGTTTCAACTCCGCAAAACCAAAGGGGATGATGGACGGAGTGTTGAACATTGCAAGCACTCTCCCCCAGGCAACTGATCTGGGTTTAATCCATCATCATTCTTTAGCTCACTCCACCACCCCAGTTCAGACATGGCCATATGCAAATCAGTCTGACCCAGTGCCTCATGGGAACAGTCAAGCCCGAACTGCCAAGCCATGTCTTCCCTGGACCGGAAATAAGCATCCTGGGACCGGTTTCTGGCTAATCAGCTGTCATCAGCCAGGCTAGATTGAATCCAGTGGCAAAGTGAGCAAGGGACCCACGTCTGGGCATACCATGCCAACTTAGGGCGAACAAAGCAAAACCAAAGGGGATGATGGACGGAGTGTTGAACATTGCAAGCACTCTCCCCTAGTCAACTGATCTGGGTTTTTCAACTCCAGCAGCGATGGCTTCGCGATTAATACGTGCATACGAAATACTTCTGATGATCAGTAATTCCCAGTTCAACACAATTTAACCTCTATGCCGTTTCTACTTGCATCCTGCGGAATATCATTATTTTACTGTGTGGTTTATAAATAGTTATGAATTTACTTCTGCAATATCTGCCGAATAGGTCTGTGGATGTTCAAAGGGATTTGGTGAAAAGGTAGATGGAAAAATATTCTTAGCAAATACCACCATCTAGTGGCCACTTTTTATAACCTGTATAACTTTTAAGTTCTGCAGGTTATAAACATCTGCCCAGTTTTGATATCTCCAATAGTTTTTTCCTGAGTCCAATACTTTTTTTTAAGCTAACTCATCTTTATGCACAGGTCAATAGCCACTACTGCAGCTAAGCAGTGTATTTCTTATGTGGCTCTAAGTGCCAAAGGCTTACAGTTTAAGTCGCTGTAAATATTAGCTGCTCTTGTTGTTCTAAAGCAGTGGCTCTAATGTGAATCATGAACAGAAAGCGAAGTCAGTGTTTTTTTGGACATGCTTCATTTGTTTTGACATCCTAAGGTATTATTAACATGCTTCGTTTTGATAAATAGATGCTTGTGATGTGTACGCTAAGTCTATTGATTATTTTACACAGTTCCCATGTGTATGGTCTCTAAAGTTTACCCTGCTCTCCATGGAACCTTCCATTCACAAGGCTGCACATCTGACCGCTGAAACAAGATACTATGGGGCAGATCTATGTTGCAGTTGCGCCACTTTTACGCCGCCGTTGCGTCACTTTTGTGACGCAGCGGCGGCGTAAACCCTGCACCACGTTGCGCCCTATTTACATCGTGACGCATCTATGGAGATGCGTCACGGTGTAAAGCCCTGCGTCACATGAAACCTGCGTCAGGTTTCATGTGGGCGTTTCCATGCAGGGGGGGCGTTCCGTCGGAGGAATGCCCCTGAAAAGTGACTCAGTGAAATCTATAAGATTCCACTGAGTCACTTTCCCAACGCTGTTGCGTCAAAACCCTGCGCCTGCTTGAAGCAGGCGTAAGGCTTGACGCACCATGTTAGGTATGGGGTAGGTTGGAACAGTGCTGAAGTTGCGTCGCGCTTGCGACACAACTTCAGCACAGCGCCAACCTTACGCCGGCAGATACGTCACGCATCTGCTTGTCCTTGCGCCACGATGCACCGCATTGTAAATGCGGCGCATCTGCGGTGGCGCAAGGGCAAACTTGCGTGACGTATCTTCCCTGGCGCATCCATGCTGATTTGCAGGGATGCGCCAGGAAACATAAATCTGCCCCTATGACTCAATCACCCCCATATTGAACTTTTTGCACCGGCTGCCCATTACTCAGTGCAGGGTACTGTGGTGACCTGGGCATGGTGCATTTTTTCACGTATGTCCCTTTTCAGGGTGGTTTGCATTGCCAATAAGGTGTTAAACCTCCACAAATCAGCAAATAAGCTTATTGTGTCGAGTCCTAACCATTAGAAGGCAAGAAAAGTCAAGGAAAGTAGATGTAAAGGTAAGAAAAATAAAGATATGTTCACACTCATGGTTTAATGACAGAGGATGTATTGAAGGCAGTATTCTGGTAGGTCGATACTGTCGACCGTGACACAGTGTCATACCACCAATCAGGGGATATAGGTGAGCAAAATAGGTGTAAACCAATAAACTCTCAGAGCGATTTTTCGGTACAAGTCTGCTCCACATTCAGTTTTACCATGGGCACTAATACTATTGGTTTCCACAATAACATCACTAGCGCTACTAACCTGTCTATCACACGTCCATGTAATTCCAATGAGCACGCTTTAACCTGTGTCCTACTGAATATTAGATCACTCCCTAAGCACAAATACGTCCTCGCTTACTTCTTTGACCAACATAAGCCAGACATAATGGGGCATAGCAGCAACAACCGGCGATAATTATCGCTCAGCACTCTTAGCGTGAGGATAATTATCGCTGGGTAACGTGGATTTTTATCGCTGAGATAGCGTGCTATTAGCAACGCTTATCTCCTCAGAGATAAAAATATCTCACGCTAACTGCCTAACGTGAGATTATCGCTGGAAACCCAGCGATAATCTCATGTAGTGTGGCGTTAGCTTGCTGATAGGGACCCACAAACATAGCCATGATATCCACCTTCCATAGGATATCATGGCTACATCAGTCCTGAAGCAGGCGTAAGGAAAGTAGCGATAACAGGGGTTATCGCTACTTTTCCTGCCGCTATGCTTCATAGCGTGGGGCTTGATGATAGGAGAAATGTAGCTTAGCGACATTTCTCCTGTCATGTTAGGTCAGGAACGCCCACTTTGCATCTCATTAGAGATGCAAAGCTGGGCGTTAGGAATCTACACGCTAAAGCAAGGTTTCACACATTAGCGTGGCCTTGCTAAAACGAAAACGAAAACGGCCGCAAAAGCGGCGATAATTTTTTATCGCCAGCTTGTAAATATGCCCCAATGTTCCTTACTGAGACTTGGACTAATAGTTCTTAAGAGCCGGACCGGAATATCGCCATACCAACAGGCTACGATCGGTTTAAAATTGATAGAGAAGGACAGCGAGGTGGTGGGGCGGCTACTGCATATCGCTCAAATATCAAAGCTACATTTTCAGATATTCCCCAACTGAAGGAAGAAGCTATCCTGTTTACTTTTAAATGTAACAATATGACAGTTTTTACCGGGCTACTAGTTTATTGACCACCTGGTCCTAGGAATCCATTCATTTCCTCCATACTATCCGTTATGGAGTCCTGTATGGAATACCCCAATTTCTCCATACTGGGGGACTTTAACTTTCACCTAGAGTCCACCGAAAATCGTGACACCATCAACTTAATTGATGGGTTAACATTTTTTGACTTAAACCCAAATTGTCACTGAGCCCACCCACACTGGTAAACATACTTTGGATGGTATCTTTACCAATTATGCACAGATTAAATTTAGCAGCACGCTCCCCATGAAATGGACAGATCATAGTGCTGTTTTCTTTAAATTATTTCCCTTTGGACCACCCATCAGAGAACCTAATAAGAACAGGATGGGTACATCGCACCACTGGCGGCAAATAAACACCCCGGATCTTGAATCTACCTTACGGTCTTTTAGCCCATGTATAGACTCCGACCCTGATTCCGCAGCACTGAATTTCAATTGTTGGATCGATTCGGCAGCAAAGAAACTAGCCCCAGAGACTCACACATGCACTGGTAGAAAATTGCCATCAGCCCCATGGTATACAGTTGAGTTAAAAGAACAAAAGAAAAAATGCAGAGCTAAAGAACGAGTTTGGTGGAAGGTGTACTCTGGAACAGAAAAAAACCACTATAAAGAGGCGTTAATAAAGTACAAAGAATCAATAAGCTCGGCAAAAACAGGTTTCTTGACCAAGAAAATGAGTGCTGCAAAAAATACAGCTAAATAACTCTTTACAACAGTCTCTGCTTTAGCCAAGTTTGGTAAGAGTAACCAGTTTAGTCCTAATACACAGTTTTGTGACAAACTAGGAGAGTTCTTTCACTATAAAGTGAAAAAGGTTTACGAGGACTTCTCTAATGGCAAGGCTGGAGTTAATCCAGATGGGCCTAACAAAGATTGAGCGACCATGCAGGTCTATTTACAAAAATGTAACTCCTTAACGCCAGAACGAGTCGAGAAGCTTACAATGTCAACAAAATCAGTATCTCCAATGGACCCCTGTCCTGCAACAGTCCTTCACACGGTACCTAGCTTTATTGCTGACCATCTAGGACCCCTTTTTAACAACATCTTGGATGCAGGACACTTCCCTATTATCTGGAAAAAATCCCTGGTCAGGCCTATCTTGAAGAAACCATCTTCTGATGTTACGGAGGTTAGCACTTATCGGCCTATCTCTTGCCTACCATTTCCATCCAAAATCCTTGAAAACGCTCTTAATGAAGAAGTGCTTTTATTCCTTGAGGCTAACGATAAACTAGACTGGGTGCAAAATGGATTCCGGCCTTTGGACCGGTGAATCTGCCCTGATCACCGCCACTGAGGATACACGTGTCCACCTCGATGGTAGAGGGAAAGCACTACTGATTTTGCTTGACCTCTTGGCCGCATTCGACATGGTTGATCATCAAATACTCATCCAGCGCCTGTCCTAGGGATTGTAGGCAAAGCCTCAGATATTCTTAGATCCTACCTAACAGAGAGAGAATAAACTATAGTGTTGGGAGAGCATAAATCTCACCCCTATGCCCTGCCGTGCGGGGTGCCCCAGGGTTCCTCTCTGTCCCCAACTCTGTTCAATGTTTACGTCACCCCACTGGCGAAACCTATTCGCTCTCATGGCTTCACGGCCATTTGTTATGCGGATGACACGCAAATAGTCATGTCTATCTTCTAAGCCGGAGGAAGTCGCAACAATCTTTAATGGCTGCATGGGTCATATTATTAGGTGGATGTTAGATATCTGCCTAAAATGAAATACGAATAAAACTGAAGGGGTTATGTTTGGTAGGGACACCTCCCTTTGGAACTCCTCCTGGTGGCCAGAAGCAGCTGGGCCCTGCCCGCGGCCTGTAAAAAAGGTCAAAAACCTTGGGGTCGTGCTAGATGACCATCTATCATTATCCGAACTGGTCAACAGCATCACTTCGTCATGCTTCTTTACGTTAAAGACCACACAGAACATTTTACCTTTAATTCCTATGGCCCATAAGAAAACTGTCATCATTGCCTTGGTGATATCCAAAATCAACTATTGCAACTCGCTCTACCTAGGAGCAAAAAAAAGAACTATACGCAAGCTGCAAACATTACAAAATGCAGCTGCGCCTCTGCTGCTCAAGATTCCTAAATTCAGTCCTATAAACCAAGGCATTCGTGCTCTGCACTGGCTTCCGGTCCAGGCAAGGATCCAATTCAAATCCATGTGCATTCTGCATAAGACACTCAACGGGGCTGAGCCTGCCTATCTCAGTCAGCATATCAGATGTCACATCCCAACGTGAAATCTCAGGTCATCATCTACCTCCTTACTTGCAGTCCCCAGAGTAAAGATGGTAAAATGGGGTGGTAGAAGTTTTCTCCATCTGGCCCCTAAACTATGGAATACATTACCCATTAGTCTTAGAAGCCAAACCAATCTACAGCTGTTTAGGAAAGCACTAAAAACATGGCTATTCACCCTAAAACTATAGCCGCCCTCATCCCCCACTTGCATAGATCAAAAACAGCTAGAGCTAAGACGCCTCGACAAACACGCGCTTTACAAAACTTCATTTCTTTTTATTCAAAGGTGTGCTCAATCATTTTCTGCTTCGACCCCTTAGCTCTGATTGATATTTACTTCCAGTGTTGGTTCCTTAGGTTCCCATTTTGCTGATTTTTTGCAGTCGAAGATATATCTCTTCAAATTATATTTATAGTTAATTGGCATGCTTGCATCTATCTGCTTTTTTACTGTTTTCCTTTTAATTATGTTTATTGATTTATGTGTATGATGCATTGTTTTACATGATATCAGTCGATTTGAGCAATTCTTCATTAATATATGTTATGTGATTAAATAAATAAATGATGACATATTGAGGTCATTGGTGAAGATCCAATTTCCCAAGTTGTTTGCTAAACGATGTTAAACTTAGCTACACAAAAAGTCTTCTGTGAGGGTAAATTCTTGATTTTGGTTTGATTCATAGAAAGTAAATCAAGGTAATCTGCCTTTTCTGTGTGGTCACCCAGGATTTTTTTCCTTTTGTTGAACCATATAATTTAGCTAGTTTTATTACTCTGAACACTTTGCTCTTGTGGCAGACCTAGCTGTCCTAAGTAGAAAACCAGAGCACAGACTAAAATCATAATACTATATTTTGGGAATGGAGCTAGCTAGGAAAATAATGAAACAACATTTTTTTACTTGTTATTAAACATCCAAGTCAGTGATGAATTTGTATTTTAATAAATATTAATGAAAAGTAATGACGGTATCCTTAACTTGTCTGAAGTTCATGGAGGGTGAACTTGTATTTGTTTTCACACTTTTACCAGTCAGTAATTAGCATTTGAAGAGGTGTGAAAACTGTCCACAGAAAGGAGAATAATGACCTGGGTGTGGGGAGGTATTGTTGTTCACTTGACAGACTGACCAGTGGTGTTGGCACCAGGAACTTCAAAGAGGGCTTTCCAGTCATGGGCAAATGATAGTTGACACCTGGGCAAGGCCTTTCACCCCCCACCCCACCCAGGTAGACATGCGCCAATCACAGTGGGCCTCTTTTTGACTTTACAGTGTTAAATCCTGCTTGACAGGTCCACTCGGGTTTACATATAAAACTGAGGGTGCACTTAAAAGGAGGGGAAGCAGGATGCCAAAACAAATTGTGTGTACCCACTGTCTGGTTGCTGGAGCCCCCTGCTTTGTTCTAACAGACTTCTATCTCTGGGTTCATTGGGGGAGATTGACTACCCACAACTGGATTTTACTGCTAGATGTTAAAGTACACTAGGATTATCATAGTACACTCCCCACACAGCCATCAGAGCTCAAGTTAAATGTGGCCGAAGACATCTGCTATCATGAAAATGCCCAAGGTAGCTATGCTTGGCTCTGGGAACTTTGAACCAATTGGTCAGGGCATGCCCAGGAGCCATTCCCAACCACTGGCTCATGCCAGGCATAAATAAATGTGGCATCTCCAGGCACAAATTTCAGGCAACACAATTTAGCCTGAGGAAGAACTGAAGAGGACTGACCTGAAAGGAGCCTTGTAGGACTGCACCTGCTCCCTCTTGTACCCAGGACAAAGACATGGACTCCAAGGGTCATGAGGCTGACCTCCTGTTAAAGCTACAAGAGGCCTTTTTCTGCAACTGCATAGCTGATCAGTGTCAACTGGGCCTTGATGGTACCCAGTTGTTCGGCCTCTGCTTGTCACACTGTGAGTCTCTAAGTGCTTCACCGGAGGTCCTGGGGGCTTTAAAAGTGTAATCCTGTGGGGGATTGGGACTAAAGGAAATAAAGTCAGAAAGTAAACTCTTTGACCAGGATGAACCTGGTTGGTGTATCTGACCCACACTTTATGCTTCTCAATGGTACTCTTACTTAAAAACCTTTAAAATTAATGTCTCCGGTTCCCCTTATTAGATTTTTGTCATGTTGGTTTCATTTTGTTTATTAATATTTACTCTATTTGTCTAATTCTGTTTGGAATTGTTATTGTTTTGTATTTCAACCTTGTTACTGTTTTGGTACTGCATACATACTTTACACTTTGACCTAAATTAAGGCTTTCTGCTCTGTACCTTAGCTACCAGGGATTTTAGCTCAAGTTAATGTAATTACTTTGACGATTCACCTTGAAAAGCGATGCAATTATTCCTTGAGGTGGGTAATCACACACCCCAAAAAGTAATCCAATTTCTTACAGTACATTTGAAAAATCCACCAGCATGGTGCAATTTCCACTTTTGAAAGGTGACTGTAGGGTTTGTGGTCTTTTTTGTATGCTTTCATTGGGAAATAAACACCAATAAACTGGGAAGTTTGTGGGAATAGGGAATTACAATATCATGGTTGAAATAGTTGTATGTGGCAATATTGAAATCAATAATATTGTCCTGCAACAATATTGACTTCCCAATTTTACTGCCAATATATCATTAAGGTAAGCAGACATGAAGTTAAGATAAGTAAATCTATAATTCCCTACGTATGCTGACCTTAATGATAAAGTAGCAGTCTCTATTGTGGAGTTGATATTTGTCCAGGTCTACCTTACTGACATACTCACATACAAGTGTTTTTGGACACTCAAATACCCCTTGCTGGTAGTTTCCCACCTAGGCAGCACATATAGATTTACTCTTGGCATGTAGTTTCCCACCCAGGTCAGGTCAAAATATGTGTCCTGGTGTATGGGAACGGGTCTGTGGAGAACCAGCAAAAATGTAAAAGTGCAAATACACATGCAAAAAGAGACACCTTAAAGAGCACACATCCTGCGACCACCAACACATCCAAACTGGAGACCTGAGTTGGTAATCGTTGGGGCAGTGTAAACTATGATTCCCTATCTGACCGTAAGGACTGACTAGATGAGCCTTACAATAAAGGGTATCAGGTGTGCACTAAGACACTGCGTTGCTACAAGTTAATTGACTTGACACAATCACACTTCCTCACTTGGAACCCTCCCTCGATGCCTAGAAACCTAATCCACTGTTGTCCAAACCTCTTTATTCTCCTTATTTCTCTATTTTATAGGTTCTACCACCAGTACTATTATTGAAGGGTTATACAGCAAGGGTGGCAGTGGTTTTGAACAGCGCAGTCAGCACCTCTGTTAAGTTTGCAAATGTAAACACTCAATATGTTTTACGGCATGCTCAATGCAAATATTGTGCCACCCACAATATTACTTAGTACGTGGTCCAAGCACATAAACATTCAAACAGCAGAGCACAGCACATTTAAAAGTTCAAACTGACTGACACCCAGTCAGTAGGCAATTTATTTTCAAACAAGAAGCAATAGGTATGGCCCAATCTTGAACATAGGTGGATCATTTGACAGATTGTTGACACGTAGTTGATACGAAGGAACAGCCGACGTGTTTCGTCGTTATACGACTTTTTCAAGGCTCAGCAATGTGTAAAGTCAACAAAACCATCGTCGTCATAATTTGTGTTGTGAATTCAAAAAGACTACTCCATTCCAACTAAGGTTATATGGGTAGAAAGTGCCCAGATGGTCACTAATGCACGCGGGTAAGCAAAAAAACCTCGGTATGTTTGAATGGCACTGGAGTCTGGTTAGCAGGCTTTAGTGCACTGTCAGAGTCGAAAACCAGCATCTAGTAGTCCAAATGGGGGCAAAAGGTGGGGGGACAGCTGCAAAAAGTCCTGTTTTCTTACACCCCCTCTTCATCCTACCTGGACCCACTAAGTTGTCCTTCCCCTCTCACAATCTGCGACTCTTGGGAAGACAGCCCGAGACTGATAAATGGAATGAGCATCATTGAGTAAGGAATGAATCACAGCAGTACAGTAAGAGCAGTCTGTAGATGTCTTACAGCTGCAAGGAATAAAGTGTTTCCTTTTACTACCCACTGAAAAGTAAATGCTTGTCTTTTATGTTGATGGTGTATACTCAAAACTTCCAATATTCTGTCAATGGACGTATGTAGCTACCTGTCTGGGAAGTGGGGTTGCTTTACAGGAAGGGTTTTGTCGCTGTACGCTGAGTAAACACTGATCAATTGTTTCTTTTCTTTTCAGAAGGGACAGTGATGAAATGGTTGTGGGACTACTTTTGGGTCATCGTGATCTCGTGCATTATATTGGTCTCTGCCATCATCAGCATCACCATGGTCTGCGTGTGTAGGACCCACTTCTCCAGACGTGAGTGTATAGAGCAAAGGAGCATAAAGTTACCACGTTACTCCATGCTGCCATGTTCCTGCCCTCTATACAGAAACATTTTTCCTGGAGGAATTATTTCCAATCTGCTTTTGAATTCTTTGGTCACACGATCCAACAACGTAATTAATCTAAAAACCAAAATATGAGACCAAAGGCATACAGTTCTAAAAAATAATTTCGGTTTTAGAATTTATCATACATAATACATCATATTCAGGGTCAAAAAGATGCAATTGAAGAATATCAATTCAACCCTGTCGCAACCCAAATTATCAATCAAACAATAATGTAAGAAATCAGAACATAAGATCGCTGGGAAGCGAAATATCCTCCTAACCACATGCATTTACAAATTCTTAGTCCGGTTAGATTCTTTCTTTGTTCCAACAATGATATGGACCGATGAACAGTATGATACTGTCAATGATGTCAGAGAGGACGAACCATGGACGTTTTGGTCTCTTAAGGCCAAATGGTCCATGAGACATCATCAGGACACAGTTTTGAAAAGCCCAGCTCGGGGCGGTACCTGAATAATGTAATGAAACAAAACACCAAGGGGGATATTCACAAGGATCTATCGCCGAGTTAACTGCCCTTTATTGCAGCCAAAGTTGCGATAAACTTATCGCCCCAATCACAAGCTGGTGTTAACAGCCCACAGCACCAGTATACCCGCGATAGCAGCCGCAAAAAGCATCGCCACAGATGACCCCGCAACTATCGCTAATGAGATGCAGAGTAGGCGTACCCATGCGAAAAGCCACGACAACACCACTCCACAACATTCTCAACGACCAGTCAGATCTGCGATAAGAACACAAAACAGGCGATAAGGCGCGTTAGCACCCGGAAACTAACACCTGCTCTGACCTGGTGTAAAGTTGGATGACAGCCTGGACCACAAAAGGAAGCCCAGCCCAGACACACACCTGAAGAACAACAGATGCACCCGGGCAACTAAACATGCAGCCCGTGGGGCCAAAAGGGCAACAACACCCGCCGCCACCACCCTCAGGACCCCCCTCCCCGTCAGCCCCCCGACCAAAGACATGCCACATCAGCTACAACTAAACATGTACAAAATAATCTGCCTGATGTCGCACAATCACAACTGGTGACATGCATGTGTCATCACAAAAATGAGCATCACACATTCACTTTCAAAGCAACAAATGAAACTTTATTAAAATGAACACTGAACTGAAATGGAAGCACATGGCGGCTCCCCTCGGGACAATCCATAGGTCACAGACTGCAAGACAAAAATCATGATGAGAAGGTGTGTCCTGCGCACATCAAAGGACAGAGAGAGCTAAGGAGAGAGAGATGAAGAGAGGGAGAGAGAGAAATAAGAACAAAGGGGGAGAGAGAGAAAAGAAGAGAGGGGGGGAGAGAGATAAGAAGAGAGGGGGAGAGAGAGAGAAAAACAGAGGGGGAGAGGGTGATAAGAAGAGAGGGGGAAAGAGAGAGAGAGAAGAAGAGAGGGAGAGAGAGAGAGTGCCGTCCCTGCCCACCCAGGTCACACTGCTCACCTGCTGCCACCGGTGTGTCTCCAACCACTTGCCGGTATGTATTGCAGTTCACCAGGTCACACACCTGAGACAGACCCGTCATCTGAAACAGAGTCCAGATATATGATTGGCACAGTACACACAATTGCACAAGACAACATCGCCTGCCGGTCCATGCACACCCAGGCAGAGGCACCCCAGCCCCTCCCGCCGCCCATCGAAGCATGCCCGCCCATGCACACCCAGGCCTCACTGCTCACCTTCCGCCACCGGCGTGCAGACAAGAGGTCCCACCACGTGCCGCTGCAAGGCACAAGCCCGGGGCCCGCGGACATGGCACCCTCCACATCATCCAGCCCTGCTCTGCAGGCCACCAGGTCTCACGTTTGGTGCTGGGTCTTGATTACTCCATGGCAGAGGACATACCAGTGCACCCGGCCTCATCGCAGGCTGCACACCCGCTCAGCCCCATAGGTGCCACCTACTCTGTTATCCCAGAAGCGACGCCACGTGGCGGTAGGCCCGCGCTGCCCGCTGGCTCTGGCCTACACTGCGGTCCAGCAGGGCACTCAAAACCTGAGCTGTCCGGACCGCCGGGACAGGGCATCATCGCAGACTGCATACCTGCTCAGTACTTAAGGTGCCTATACCTCAGTGCACCCAAAGTCACCGTCCCGTGGCGTGGTGCCGTGGCGGCTGCAAAGCTTCGGGTGCCAATAACCCTGTGCAACCCCAGTCAGTGCCACGTGGTGGTAGGCCTGTGATGGCCGCTAGGTATCGGGTGCCACTAACCCTGTGCAACCCCAGTCAGCGCCATGTGGTGGTAGGCCCGTGACGACTGCAAGGCCTTGGGTGCCACTAACCCTGTACGCAACAACTCATGGGCTCTTTATGATTGAGAACCGTGGAGCGTCCGTCATCCAGTCACCACCGGCAGAGAGGAATGTGACGTCGTCGGTCACATGGTCTGTGACGCCTGTGCCGGATGGGTGTGGTGTGTGTGCAAACCTGCCCTCAGGGAATGGCTGTGACATGCTGACAACTAGACCAGTGACCTGCCCACCACCAGCGAGTACGCCTGCGACTGGTAGCAATGAGGGCCCCCCTCGGAGCGTAAGCGGAGTGGTCTGGCCTGCCATACGCCGGACCAGCGAAGGGCTTGCAACAATGACTCGTGGGCTCTGGGCGTGGTTCAGTCCATGTCCGGACATGGAAGAGACTGATGCGTGTGTCCCTGTTGTAGTGCCCACGGCACCCGGAACACAATAGGCAATGTAGCACCCTGTGACTGGCATCCCACAGGATGAGCATTATTGACGCAAGGGAAATCACTGTCCCTACATTCATCCACACATTCATACATGAATGATGAAAGACATAACACAGCAGTGTGCTACTGGATGTTTTTTGCACATCCAGTGCAGTTTTGCAGCTGGAGCGGTACAGGGCAATGCCAAGCACACTACACAATATGGGCCCGTGGAGGGCCGGCCAGAGTCCATCCGGGGATGACAAGGACTGCGGGAGAGGAAGGGTACAGTCCGCAGTCTGCACTCCGTGTCATTGGTCATCAAACAGGATATGGCAGTCCATGTCGCTGTCCAAGGTGAGTGCATCGGAGTGTATCGGGGGTCAGTGGAAGGTCATGGGGCCATGTGCGGCACCAAGCAGAAACAGGCCAGGTGGTGGAAATGAATGCTAGAGCCTCCTTCTGATCACAAACCCATCCACGTCCTCATCCTCGGATGTGTGCCCTGCCCCACCTGTGGGTGTTGCAGTACCGGCTGAGGCACTGTGTGCCACTGACACATCAGGTGCTGGAGTGGATACGTCTGCCGCACTGTGAGGCAATGGCACACCAGGGGCAGAGTTGTGGATGGTGTGGGGGCAGCAGCATTCATCATCGCTCGCCTTGTGGCAGCAATGCCATGATGAGGATCTGCACGGCATGGTAGTTCCCAGCTACATTTCGCTGGTGTGCAGCAGTGGCTGCCATCCTTTCCACCTCCATCCGCACCATGTCCTCCATAAGCCTCCGCATGTGTGCCAGCTCACGGCTAGATTCGCTGGAGCCCCTCTGAGTGGACAGGTGTTCTTCTCTCCATGTCATGACTCCAGCGATGTCAGTCAGGGCTTGTTGGAGACCATGGAGCAGGCCTAGACATCCAAGGATGGCGTCCAGTTTGGTAGCCATGAGGTCGAACCCCACCCGCACCTGCTCAGCCGCCTCCCTCTGGCCCTCCACCACACGGCATTGGAAGGCCGTGTGTTGTTCCTGGGATTCTAGGGAGACTGCCGGGGCCATAGGTGCCTCCTTCTGGGTGGTTTGGGTGGTGGGTGGGGTCTCCTCAATGCAGCTGGGCAGCCCTGATCCTGGAGGTAAGTCGCGGGTGATGTCAATGATGTCTAGGAGGGCTTGTGCGTTGATGCTGGGGTTGTCCTCCTCGTCATCAGTGAAGAGTGGCTGGGACTGCTCTGCAGGGGGTGTTGACAGTGGCCCTGCAATATGAAGGGGAGATGGTGTATTGCAATGTGTGCACATGTATGTAGCCGCATGGTACATGTTGACATTCAGACAGCATGACATTGTACATTGTGACAGTCTATTGATCTGGGTGATGACCCAGAGTCATCGAGGATGTGCACTGTGCTCTGCTTGATTGTGCATGTGTGCCATCGTGGCCATCTCCACCCTTCCCCCCAGTACCTGGTGGTCACTCACCCTGTTGCAGTTGTGTTGTGTCCTTTCGAGGAGTGTCCGGTCCCCCGACTCCGGCCACAGTATCCACACTGATGACTGTCAACACCAGCTCCTCCATGTCATCCAGCACGAGCTGTGGCGCTGGGCCCCCACCTCCAGTCTGCATTGCTGCCTTCTGGTTGGCTGCAAGTTTCTCCTTGGTCTTTCGCTTGATGTCATTCCATTGCCTCTTGACCTCGTCCATTGTCCTCTTGTGCCCTCCGACGGCATTCTCCTTGCCCACGATGTCCCGCCATATTGCAGTTTTGGTGCCCAGTGACACGTTGGAGGTGACGAACAGTTGTTGATGGTGTTCCATCACCTCCATGACTATGATCCTGTTCACCTGCAGACTGAACTTCGTCTTCCTCTTCTTCTTGTCGTTGCCCTTCCTTGTCCCTGAGGTCCCGGGCTGGTCGTCTGGGGTGCTTGTGGGGTTGCGCTCGTCATCTGCGCCTGCTCCAGCTGCCTCCATGGTGCTTGGGTGTTGGTCAGTGCGTGTTTGGGTGTTTTTTCTACTTTTATGGTGATTTTTCCACCTGCCAGGTGTGTGTTGCAGGCCTGGCGCTGCTTAGCGCTGATTTCCTCATCGCGCTTTGGCCCATCACTGGTTTTTTCGCGTTGGGGTTTGTGTTTTTATCTCCGTCTAGGTGGTTGTATCGCGGGCATTGGCTGCGGTTTCGGCAAACTATCGCATGGGGCCGCCTTGTTGTGAATTCCACGATGACACAGGGTTATTTTCCCATGATAGGCTGCGATGTGTAAAGTTGCGTTAACATTTTTTGGTGATGTTTAGCACACGTTCTTGTGAACATACCCCTAATAAATATGACAGTACCCCCAAAAACATCACGTGCACCGCTTGCCCACAATGTATCAGATGTTTAGATTGTTTGGATTTATAGAGGCTGTATTTTTTTATTACAGATTGATTTACCCGGTAGGAGTAATAATCCCTTTGCCTTTGGTAAGGCGGTGGTCAATTGTGGTGCATGTTTATGGGTACAACACTTGGTGTTGCTGCTTTACACTGAATACTTACTTTTTATCCTGAAGTGGTCAATTGCTATGTGGAGATTTTCTAGTGCCACATCTTTGAGGTAATTTATCATTCATGTGCTAGGCACATGGGTCAGTTTGGTTAGTTGGAGGCACACTGGGGTGTCTTTGTTTGGCATTTTGTGGTATTCTTTGTAGAGTGGCAGTCACTTTTGGTATTACTAGGGGTAGACACCTGCATCATTAGGTCTGAGCACTTTTTGGTGTGTATTATTTATGTGGCATATTTTGTTGAATTGGTAGTCACTGAATGAGGTGATACATTGTGGGCAAGCGCTGCACATGATGTTTTTTGGCGTACTGTCATATTTTTTAGTGTTTTGTTTGATTAGATTATTCAGGTATTGTACAGACCTGGGCATTTCAACACTGTGTCCTGATGGTTTTTGGGGACCTTTTGGCCTTAAGAGACTGAAACGTTGACAGTTCCTCACTCTCTGACATCATTGACAGTATCATACTGTTCATCGGTCCATATCATTGTTGGAACAAAGAAAGAATGTAACGGGACTAAGGATTTGTAAACATATGCGGTTAAGAGGATTTTTCGCTTCCCAGTGATCTAATATCTGATTTATCCCATTATTGTTTGTTTGATCATTTGGATTGTGACAGCGTTGCTGCATTGATATACTTCAATTGTGTCTTTTTGACCCTGAATATGATATGTTTTATGTATGATAAATTCTACCGAACCAGCAGCTACCTGTCCCGTATTGCCGTTTAGACTTGATCATTACAACGACCGACCTCAGTCATTGCCATAAGCTGTTTACGTGTACCATCGAAGCACAGAGTATCCTTGGTTATTCACCCACACGCCCACAGGGCTTTTGCCGTGCCATCCGGTTTAAAATTGGAGAACAACTGTTTCCCAAGTCTGAGGTTTCCCCTGAGGAAGGGACGTGCCAGTCCTGAAATGCATCGGCTTTCTTAAAAAATGTTCATGTATATTATCTACATGCAACCATTATGATGTAATGATTATCTGTTATGTTCATTTAACCATATGATGTATAGGAGGAAGGAATTTTATGTATATATCTTGATAAATTGATACGATGTCATAAACAGTTTATTGGTTTGATTAGTTCATCATTCTTTAATCATTTTTACATAAAATAACAGGGTTCTTCAGTAACCCCAAGCACAGTGCACAGTGCATACTACCCTGCCGGCTAGTAATTTCTCTCTTTGATAAATTCTAAAAACACAAAATAATTTTTTTATAACAGTATGCCTTTGGTCTCCTATTTTGTTTTTTAGATTCATTACATTGTTGGATCGTGTGACCAACAAATTAAAAAGCGGATTGCAAATAATTACTCCAGGATTTGTTTTTCTCAGTATATTGATTACCCAGTTCCCTGGGGGAATATTGGGTTGCCCTGTTGTGAAAAAAGATGCTCCTGTCCTCGGCATTCTTTTATTAACTCAATGAATTATGAATGTTGTAGTGATGGTTCACCTAAATTCAACCATGAGTATCTCTTGTAGAGCTTAATGGTTTGTAGATGGACTGGAATATGGTATCCCTCATGACATGGCCTTAGCCGATCTTGCTTCTTATTGATTTAGGCAGTATATATTTGGAACACGGTGTGCAGAATATACAATTGGTATGAGAAGATATTATAGGAGTGAAACATACAACAGATATTTATATGTATGTAACTTTGCGCAAACAGAGCTGGCTAACAACTTCTAGGGAAAAAAGTGGGTGGGGGACGGAGGAAGGCGGTGGATCTAGTGGAAGGGGCGAGAAGTCAGCCTAACGGAGGAAGTGCTTCTTGAAGAGCTGAGTTTTCAGTTTCTTCCTGAATTAAAGGAGGGTTGATGCTGTGCGGATGCCAGAGGGGATGCTGTTCACAATCTTTGGGGCATGGTAGAGAAGGATTGTTTTCTCGTTCCTGCAGTTTTTAGTTTCTAATCTACCGATGTTGGAACTTATCATCTGGCACTGACCTCCAGATAGATATTGTTAGTTTGTTAGTTAGGTAAAGAGGGGTATTGGTGTAGGATTGTCTTGAAATGCACTTACTGTGGGACAAGAAACTCAGTTGCACTTAGAGGTGAAAGCACTGCACAGAGACTGAAGGCAAAAGGGGAGACCATGGCACTGGGACAAAGCGAGCCACGTATGAGTGAAGGAAATACGCTGACACCGAGAAATCGAATACACATGACTCACAGACTGACACACACAACATGACAGAATGGCAAGATCCGCATATTTTGGTAGAAGTTCTTCAAACCCAACTCCCCAAAGATCCCCAGAATGGCAAAGAACGTGTTGCATACAGAGAGCCCCAACAGTGGCAAAAGGCCTAGAACTGGGTAAAAACTGTATTATATATTAAAAAGAATAGCGAATGCCACTGATGTAACGCAAAATGATGGAGCCCCCCTGCAGAATGTGATAAGGGGCCCTTGAGTCTCCCATATCTCACAGATAATCATTGTCTCTTGGCTGAAAGGGCCCCCCGGAAGAGATGGGGGCCCCCCTGGGTGGTTGGGCCCTCCCCTGCACTGCAGGGACTGCATGGGGCTATGTTACGCTCCTGGTGAATGTTACAGAAGCATTTATGTCACTAAGGACTGCATTGGTCCCTTGATTGGCTCATATACTGAGAAACAAAAAATCTCAAGCTGCGCCCTCACTACAATAACTACATTGCTTCCCTTCTGCCAGCAGACTAGACTCTACAATCTGCCTGACACACTGCTCATTTTGGAGGGCTAGGCATAAACACCTTGAACTCCCAGTCAATCATTAATATCCCTCCAATCTAAGTTGTCAACTCTGCCCAATAGGCAGCCATTATAAGAGGCCCAAAAATTGTGTGCCCTTGTGAATGCAAAGTGTGGAGTTTGCTACCCCACTCCCTTTTCTGCTCCTCGGAGTGAGGAAGACTGTGCTAATGGGCACATGTTAGTCACCCTTCGAATATGCATTATTTGTCCACCTTTTTGATACCAAGTTTGACCTTCGATTATCGGGCTGACAGAAACTCATGGGATGTGCAGTCTCCATCAGGGTCGGAGTCCTGTTTCGAGTGAAGATAGGAATTTGTGCTGGAAATGGGATTTCCTCACTGATCGTAACTGAGTTATTAGGAGAAACCTTTAGCTATTCAGGGGGCATATGTACAAGCCCCTAGTGCCACTGGAGAGTCACTTTCTTTAACGCTTCGGTGATGCAATGCCCTGCACCATATTTGCAAAGTGGCGTTAGGCTATTTTTTTGTGGCCTAACGCCGCTATGAAAAAATGCTACCCTTTCACGCAGGTATCTGCATGAAAGGGATGTGCAACGGGTGTTGCTGTGGGCGTTACACCGCAACACCCATTGCTTTTTGACACTGCCCCAGATTAACGGGGAGCTGTAAATCTGTGGCAGCGCCAAAAACTAATGCCATGCAAGTGCAGGCATTAGAATGATGCATGCATGAGGAGAAATGCTTTCAGAATGCAGCAGACATAGGAAGAGCAAAAAGCCATTAATGATTGTTTATGTGCAGGAAGGGACACCTTCCTGCACATAAACAATAATTTCCTGCAATGCAGACACCCTTGCACTATACTGCAAGGGTGCTTGTGTTGGCGCCAGGCAGCTAATATTAGCATCACAGCTAGGGAAAACACAGGGGTGTGCCGTCTTGTAGGAAACACGGCGCATCCCTGCGTTTTGAAAATGTCAGAGTACGGCGCTGCCAAATTTGGTGCAGCTCCCCACTCCGACATTTTTTTGTACCTATACACCCAGGTGTCTTACTATGAAACTTTCTGACCCCAAAGCTGAATAGCATCTCAATGACTCTAGCTTCAGAATAAGCCCGAGGACAACCGATGTCCAGGAAACCATTTCTCTCCAGAGCTTCTCCCCTCCTTTTCAGAAGAATCTTCAATTGTTTGCCCTCCTCTCCCAAAATCTTCCTTCCCCAACCCTTCTTCCCGGGACTCCCATCTCTGCCTGGCCTGCGCTCTGTGTGCAGTATGTTTTACTTTACAAAACAGTGAAATAAATAAATAAAATGTCAGCTTTTAAACGTATTTTTTATTAAGGTAAACTCGGTTTTTGATTTCTTGTTTGAGGGGATGGGAGCATAGATGGCATTGCCTTAATACAATGCAAGTGGCGATGACCACAGTTCTACTTTGAGGTTGATTTTTGCAGCTAAGCAACATGTTAATATCCAGCAACCTCTGTTTTTGCTTCAGCAATAATTATTTTCTCATGTTTTGAAGGTTTCAGTCAAAGGTTGTCAAAATCTTTCGCTGTGAGAAAGAGACACAATGGAACACAGGATGCTCTAACCTATGAGTAAGTACATCTGGTGAATATCTGTGCACTGCTTTAGTGACAAGGACCAAGAGAGAACATATGACGTTACAACGCCTACATTTACAATGCATGCATTTACAACACAGTTTTTACATCACAACATCCTTTACATTGCATTCTTTTACATCGCATGCCATAACATCGCATTTTTAGAAACTACCTTTACAACACATTCCATTACATTGCATTATACCTTTACACCGCATACCATTACAATGCATACCATTACATCGCATTGGAGGTAAGTGTAGGATAGCGTAGGGGTAATAATTATTATTCTAACTCCAGTGAGTGCAACAGTAGAGTAAGTGTTGGATAGTGTAGGGGTAAAAATTACTATTCTAACTCCAGAGAGTGCAACAGTAGGGTAAGTGTTGGATAGTGTAGGGGTACTATGCGATTTAATGGTATGCATTTTAATGACTTGCGATGTAATGCCTGCGTTGTAGTGACATGCGTTGTAATGACATGCGTTGTAGTGACATGCGATGTAATGGTTGCATTGTAATGACATGCGATGTAAAGGATGTTGCGATGTAATGACTGCTATGCAAAGGTAGTGCAATGTAATGACTGCGTTGTAAAGGTTTTTTCCCCCAAGAGACAACAGCTCCGTGATCGGACTTCAGTAAACGATGAGGTGGGAAGATTTATGTATTTGGTTAAGAAAAATTATAAGTCAGCCAAGGGGGCACTGTAAAATAATCAATATACATATTGTTGTAAGAAATGTACAATAAAATGTAAACAATTTGATTTCATTTCACTAAAAAAGTTTAATATACATCAAATAAAAGAAGACAATTAAAATACGTCAGCATAAAGTAAATCACTTGTCAGTTGCATTCACAATGTTATAGCACGAACCAGCATTGTAAACTATCTTAAAAGAGTTAGAAATTCAAGTAAGAGGAGTGGAAGAAAAGGGATTCTTAATGCCAGGGATCCAGACGAGCCTGTACTATACTGACCTCAGTTAACTTCCTAGAGTGTTCATATTTTGTGCCTCCACCCTCAGCTAATTGACACCAGCCTTCTGCATGATGTGAGCTAGGATGCATAACAACATTAGTGTGAACAGAAGAAACTACAAGTTCCAGAATCCAGCAGGATACTATCTAACGCAATAGCACGCTTTGAGAGCAGCCCAACCACGTTGTCAAGGTTCATGTGTGATGTACTGCTCCAGTCCAGGTTTTTTCTTTTAATTCTTGGGGTTTTAGTCTTGTTTATTCAATTTTAAAACAGGAATACAAGTCTAAAAATTGAAAGGAAACAAGCATTGGAAATGCAATAGGTCTCACATTTCTTTGAGTTACAGCTATTGGCATTGTAAATGACATTGTCTTTTACCTTTGTGTTATGGAGTGTCTGTATGTGGTGTGTAGTAGAATTATGAGGGTTAAATTGTATTATTAGTTATGAAATTGTGTGGTGTGCAATTGTGTGGAGTGGATTTGTGTAATGGAATTATGTGGCATGGTATGCTGTGGAATTATGTGGATTGTAATTATGTGGTATTTATTGTACTGGAATTATGTGGAGTGGGATTGTGTGTTATGGTGTGCAATTATGTGGAATGGTATTTTGTTTAATTATGTGGTGTACTGTTGAATTTTGTGGCATGATGTGGAAGTGTGTGGTGTGGATGGAATGTCTGTGGTGTGTTGTGGAATTGTGTTCTTGAGTTGTATTATGTGGTTTGGAGTCAAATTATGATGTCTAGATTGGAAATGTGTGGTGTGGAACTGTGTGGGTAGTTTAGCCTTTTTGGAGTCCAACAAAGAACCCCTGCCCAAGGCCCATCACAAAACTAGAACACTGGCCCTAGGTAATAGTGCTCTACTGCACCACAACATTAACCGGGGATGGCATGAGTAGGGGCACTAAAAGAATCATCCTGAACGAGGAACACACCAGTGCTAGAATCCAGCACTTATCAGCCAACAGGAAAAGTACTCTGTTGGCCAGACTCTGTTGAAAAAGAAGCCACTGGCTGAATTTTAAAAAAAGGGGATAAGGACAATAAGCTGAAGTGACTTTTTGGAACACGTCTGGCTTCTATGAGAAACTAAAATATTTGCAATCCAAGAAAAAAGTCTAACTTTACAACTTTTGGTGTTCATAGATGTAATTTACGAGTCATATCTTTATGTCCACAGTTGGGATGGAATCTCTGCACCCGGGCCGTACTCTCCGCACCCGGGCCGAACTCTCCGGCTCCAGCCGTACTCTCTGGCTCCAGTCATACTCTCTGGCTCCAGTCGTACTCTCCGGCTCGGGCCAGATGAAGTGTAATCAATGGGCCAGAATACAATATTTTATAAAAAGGAACATTAGGAATGAGTTATAAATGGAAGAGGAGGTCAAGAAAATCAATTTGGGCAGGGAAAAGGGTGTGACCGGACCCTACATCATATCCCAGAAAGGTTTACTCCTTTGCATCATGGTACATGCAGTCTATGATTTGCACTCCTCTCTGTGTTCAGTAGTCCATGATTTGCACTCCCCTCAGTGTTGACTGTAGTGTGAAATTACAGCTAACACAGAGGGGAGCACAAATCATGGACTGCATGTACCATGATGCAAAGGAGCAAACTTTTCTGGGATATGATGTAGTGTTTGGCCATATCCTTTTCCCTGCCCAAACTGATTTTCATGACCTCCTCTACCATTTATCATATGTTCCTAATGTTCCTTATTGTAAAAAATTGTATTCCAGCCAATTGATTATACTTCGTCCAGCCCAAGTCGAAGAGTATGGCTGGAGCCAGAGAGTACAGCTGGAGCCAGAGAGTACGGCCCGAGTGCAGAGATTCGGCTCGACTGCAAATGTAAAGATACGACTTGTAAATTACCTCTGTGAATACCAAAAGTCTTAAAGTTATACTTTTGTCTCAGATTGCCTTTGTGAATCGGGCCTATTGTGTCACACTAAGTTGTAATAATGTCACAAGTATATGGCAAAGCAAGAGAATGGTCAGTGCAGTGGGATAAGTGCTAAAAGCTTGGAACACACTGTTGCAGAGACATCTTGAATGAGCTACATGGAATAGTACTCAACATGGACTGAACACTCTTAAAGGCGGTGTGAGCCAGGAGTATGCCAGCACCTACCTGAAGGATCAGGGGGAGAGGAGAAGAAGGGGGTAGTTCAAAAGGCAAAACCATCACACCACCTGGCACAAAAACCGTGGCACCGCCTGCTTGTAATGCTCAGATTACAGGGCATGCTTTGGAAGGTTCCAAACATAACAGAGGTCAGGTTTGCACTGTAATGTATGCTGGCTCCATGACAACCTAACAGCTGGAGCAATGGTAACCTTGAAACACTCCAGGTTCGGACCACGGCCAAGGGGTTTACACTACAGCTGTACATTTCCATGAAGCGTCGGGGAGATGTGGCATGTGCACGCATACTGCACCGCAAACAGTCAACAAACCGGTTCTCAAAATCCTAGCGCACACTTATGTACTGAACCTCAGTAGGATTTAGAATCCTGCACAGTTTCAACAGACCAGACCGTATCAAACATGAAACTGTTAAAAGCCTTCAGAACTCTCGAAGGACCTAAAAGTAAATGCTGTGCATCAATTAAAAGAATCAAAAAAGAAACAAGAAAAGAAAGAAAAGGCCAGATTCAATCTACAGCGAAAGCTGGCTTAGAGGGCCAGGATTTGATAAGGCTAAAGCTTACCACTTTGGTTCGTACAACCAAGCAAGCAGAAGGGCTATGTTGGAGACACAAGGTCAGATATTCGCCCTGCGCATTAAAGAGAAAGAAATGCTATGAAATGTAATGCAGCCGTACTGTGGACCACGTTTTAAAAAAATGGGACCGTGATTTGTTAACACTGTTGAGGAGAAACTATACTCCTTAAATGTAATTGTAGAAGAGTAGTGTCTGCTTCTTATGGTTACCCCCACTTTTTGCTGCTGTAACACTGTTTTTCGACTTTAGTCTGGCTGGGGCCCTGCTATTCAGGACCCCAGCTTAGCGGCTTCCTCTCTAAATTGATTCCTAGTACCTTAGGTACACCACAGATTAGATTCTGGGGTGCCCTTATGAGTCCCTAGTATATGGTATACTATGTACCCAGGGCACAGGTACCCCAGAGGCCTACCAGGGGCTGAAGCATGTATTATGCCACCCCTGGGGATCCCTCCAAAATGAAACCACAGGTCTGCTACTGCAGCCTGGGTAAGGTGGTGCATGCACCCCTTACTGAGCTATAGGTTCACTCTATCTCACCTATCACTACACATAGTACCCTATCAGTCACCCCTATGGCAAGCCTTATCAACCCTGAAGGTAGGGTGCTTGGTTTTGTGTGAGAGGGTGCCCATGCATGAGCAGAGCCCCTCTGCAGCCTTCTGAATCTCTTCTCCGGGGTTGTCAGTGATGCAGCCTGACCATATACTCTTAAGTGCATTATAACCCAACGGTAAATGCTAACTTTGGGATGGCTGCACGGAAACATGTCGTGTTTGGTGTCGAACACCTTGGAATCATACCCCCACACCAGCAATGGGTGTGGGAGTATGATCCCACCCTTCTAGAGGGAGAGACATGACCGCACCGGTATACCCGGTACCAACTTAAAAGAGCCCTGGCATCACAAAATGGATGCTCCAGCCACAGACACGAGTCTGGCCTCCTGCTGCTGACCGAAACTCCGGCAGGGGAGGCCTGGACAATAGGTTTCTTGTCACAGGGAGGTGTCACCACCTCCCAGACAGGCTTTAGTGTATTGGGGCTGGGTGGGTACACTCTGAGAGTGCTTTGAAGTCCTGCACTGGGGGCACATTTGGTGTCCCTGAGCATAGTCCAGTTCAAACCGGTCACAGGGGCTACCAGCCCCTGCTCTGGCGCGAAACTGGACAAAGGAAATCGGTGTAGCCACCCCTCTTTCCAAACCCTCCCATAGGTGGATGCCCTGAGTTAGTTCAACCCCTTCCTTGGGTATAAGATAGGAACCCCTGGCAACAGGACTTTAGATATTCCTGGACGAAACTCTGCAACTGAATCCTGGACCTTCGACGATCTGTTCAACGCCAGATGACTGAATAATCTCCCTTGGAGTAAAGGAGTTACTCCCCTGCTTGGCAGGCACCAAAGACGCATCTTCCTGGCCTGCATCTCCAAAGCTGCCGCTGGACGCCAAAGACTTTGCAACACCAGAGATATATTTCCAGGCTTCCCAGAGGCCGAACCGAGTCCCCAGCAAAGCTGAGACCCGTAGCCCTCGTGGGTACCGTGGAACCGGAACACCTGGACACCATGCACATTTACAAGTGCATCAGCTTCTCAACGTCTCTTGAGGCTGTGCATTGGGTTACTTGTAGCCCCAACCCCAAGCAGAGAAACCACTGAAGATTGTTGGCCTAGTCACTCCGAGTGACCCATGGGCTGCCATTTTGTGATTCCTCTCAAGGTCCCTTTGTGATCCCTGGTCCATCAACTGGTGGGTCCCTGTGAAAGTAACTTTGACTTTCCTAGGGCTTACCTTGTTGCTCCAGACATGCCCTCACTCCTCCGTGCTGGGGGAGTCCCTCGGACCTTGCTAGTCTGCACAGAAGCATCTTTCTCTTTTCTGTGTGGGTTGCTGTTGCTAAGGCTTGTTGTGTCCAATCTGGGCACCGACGCTGCAGCACTCGACATCCTTCATGGGACAGCTCGAATGCAGCTCCTGGTCACCCTCGACGCCTCCTGGTCCTCGTGGCTGAAGAGTCAAGCTTCACCTTCTTCACCTGTAACACCCGACATCGGTGGGCATTCGTCTATCGTGCCCCTGGTCACTGGCAAGTGACCCAGACTCTGTCCCCTCTGCTTTTAGGTTCTTCACATCTTTGATCCAGGCTTGGATCTCTTCGGACACTTTGCATCTTCCCGGCAGCAGCACTTCTTCGCCAGCTTCTATTGAAAACGACGACGCGACACAACACCATTTGACACCAATGCACCCGGCTTCCCTGGGTGAGGTAACTCGAGTACTCCGGTGCTCCCGTGGGTGTTGACCCTAGAACTGTCTAAGTCCAAGAGGGTTTGGTCCTAGTCCATCTCTAAGTGTCCTTTATCTTTAAAAATCTAACTGCGACTTTCCCCATAGAAGCTAACGGGAGCTCGCGGCTGTGTTCTCACACTGCACACGGCCCCCGTGGTTCCCCTGTGTCACTACCTTGGGTGGTTCCTTGGGGTCCCAGCGATTCTACAAGTTCTAGGCCTTGTGTCTAGTTAAGTCGTGGTTCTTATACCACTATTTTAGTATATGGTTTGGCTTGCCCCTAGGGCCTAACGTGTATTTTTGCTACTTTACTGTCTATTTTGAAGTGTAACTTATGTGCTTTTACCTCTAGCCTCATAAAGAGACAAGAGGGGTGTGTTTAGTAATAAATACATATATTTTAATAATATATACCTGGTATGGTCTCCTTTCATTTAGCCACTCAAGGGATTATAGACTGGTAAAACAAGCTGCTTTACATTCCTTCAAGACTTAGCCTGAAGGCTGCTCTCCATAGCTACCACTAGGATAGCTTTCAACAAAGGTTGTCTTTTACCTATCATCAATAAGGTTTTTTTGGGACTGGTGCAAGGTGCCCACTATAACTAGTGGACAGCATATACCAGGCCAACTTCTCACAGTAATCAGTAGCATCCCTTCTTTGAAAGTTACTGCCTACATTAAAAAATGTCAAGGGAGGTGTCACGGGGTAGACAAACTAACCAAACTGGCTGAATGAAACTAGCCTGCATGGACGAAAGGAAGAAGCGTGTTATCGGCGGCCCTTGGTTAAATCACCATTAACATAAAAATAAATGCCATAACTGCTGCATTGCCAATTTCAAACACTATCTTTAAAATTCCAAGGAAGTTGCAATTAGGGCGGATGGACTTAAGTTTGGGTTGTGGTGAAGATCCACAAACTGGCGTATGGCAAAGCTCATTACACCATTGATAAATGCTTTCTCCCTGCTTGTTAAAAAGGATTTTAAAAGCCAGCCATAGCTGAGGTTATCATTTGATGCAAATCCAGCTGGCACAGGAACACTAGAAAGTTGTTTCTAGTGTGGAAGGGCGTGGAAGTGGAAGTGCCATGTTCACAGAGGTCACGCGTACAGTAGTGGCCGCCAATGTCCTTTGTTATATTGTCAAGATTGAGTGCATAATGAATATTTGATGCTTTGTCCATTACTAATATGAACAGCGTAAAATGACAATGTTGGTTGCTGAAAATTATGTGTGTCGTAAATGGTCGACGCTTCACTTGATGATGTTACATACGAAGTGAAAGACAAATTATGGTTATTTGTATGAAAGGCCATATCAGGCAAGTACATTAGTGCGACGGCACTGCACCGTTATTAGCAGTTTCAAGGGGCATGCTGGGCAGTCAGGAGTCCAGCTAGCACCCTGCAGGAGGCAGCCAATTACCACCACCGAGAGCAGGGAGGCTTTCATCGTAATAAATGTCACACAAACACAGACAGTGGGATCACAGCATCGGTGCTTCCAAATAAAGTCTGAGTGAGCGGGAGGGCAGAGGGGGGCTGAGAAAGAGCAAATACACAGTTTTATTTATTTATTCTTCAGCACGAAACAGCGGCGCTTCCGAATAAAGCCTGAGTGAGCAGGAGGGGGCAGATAAATACTTAATGTAAAACAAGCAGGAGGGAGGAGGAGGCAGCTGCAGCCGAGGAGAAGGAGCGAATGGGGGGAGGAGGAGGAGGCAACTTCAGCTCGAGGAGAGGGAGCAAGTGTAGGCGCAAGCGAGTTCCTGAGCCTAAACAAGAAAAAAGAACAAAAGAGTGCTAAGAAAGTAATAAATAACATGACGAGTAAGAGCACATGTAACAGGGGCAGTCCTCATGGGAGGTTATAAAAGTAGAAAAGGGGGACTAATGAGCATATTAACCAATAAAAAGCAGCTATTTTTGAAGGACAGTTAAAGGAGCCAACTGGAACGATGGGTGGTGCTGAAAGCCCATATTCTAGATACAGCATGTCTTGAAGAGACAGCGCATGCGCTGCCTAGGTGTCACCTAAAAACATGGACTGGAGCAGCACATCACACACAGACCTAGGAAACATGGCAGCTATGTTAAGGTTTTTCACAAAAGTGTAGCTATCATGGTGCAGCTGTGGCAGTGGCACTCAGGTCCAGAGCCTTGAAGGGGCCCAGTCTGTCCTGCAAAAGCTGCAGGCATTTTAGAGGCTGCCTGTTCAGATATTTTTTAAACATAGAGCATGCCTGAGGCCTGCTTCTTTATTTACTCTTCTGGGATGGTGAGGATGGGGGAGGGTACAAAGGGAGTAGTGGAAAATTGACGACCCATGATTTAGTCATGCAGGATTGAACAAATGTTCTGAGAACGGATGTCATCGTATTACAAGGAGTAGTTGGCGGTATGGTTTGCTTTGAGATTAAACATTGTGTGATGGGATACAGTAGGATGCATGACCCATAATGCCCCTTTTAACTACTATTTTAGAAGCAGCATCTATCAAGTTTCTGCAAATGTGCCCCCTGTTCCATCCAGGGACCTTGTGGCAGTGGAAGACGGCAACTGTTACTCATGTGAGTAAACCTTCCATTGTTGCCTACAGAAGTTAAGTACTTTAGTGCAAAAAATGTAAAATGAATAAAAATCACACTGTCGCCAGATAGCACAGGGAATGTATAGAAAAGAGCACTTTTGCATGATGCGGCCAGCGGTGGTCGAGGCAAGGGAAGTAATGTCTGTGAACTTGCAGGTATTACTAAGGAACTAGCAAGCTTTTGTTAGTACTAAAATATTATATATATGATAAGATAAATTAACCAGATGTTTTGTGAATGTGTCTTTGTGGTATATTTGCTGCTTATGTTACCCTTCCCTAGCTCAGGCTTGACCGGGTGAGTTACCTCCCCTATACTCTGTGATGCCCAAGACTGCCACCTGCTTGGGATGGGTTAAGCTGAGGGTATGGTTAAGTAGTAGTGCTAATATTCTTGCCTACAAGCATTACCAGTTAATCGTCCCTTATTCTACTATCAATACCTCATTTTATTTGCATTTGGCTTGTGTCTTAGTGTGGCTGAAATTATGAATGACAAAGGCAACCCCAAACTGAGAACTCAATAATTATAGTCTTAGCATGCAGACTAGATCAACTTAATATTATACCTATGCCCAGAGAGGCCTGCAACCATTTACACATTATGGGAAGTTCTTCTCAGATTAGTTTTAGGATGAGATTAAGGGCCACGTGTACTAACGTTTGAAATTCTGAGTTACTAATTGCGATTCTATGCTAATCGCAATTAGGAAATCGCAATTCCAAATGAATGATACTCCATTGAGTTTCATTTGCGATTCCCAGTGGGTCGCATATGACCTGCCTCATTATTATTCATAAGGTAGATCGTAATTTGCTACCCATTGGGACTCGCTAAAAAACAGAGGTATGGTGGCCTGCTGGGAACAGCAGACCACCATGTCTGTGATTGCTTTAAATAAAGCAACGTGTCTTTTAAAATGCAGTCCGTTTTTCTTAATGAAAAAATGGATGCATTTCAAAAATAAAAATTAAAAGCATGCTTTCATTTTTTAAGTAGGCAGTGGTCCATGGGAACAAAGCCAGCTCTCAAAAAACGTTTCTGCGTGCATCCTGTTTGCAAATGTGTTAGCACCAAAGTAAAATTGGTTTTGAAAAGCAAACATTTTGCAACCACATTTCAGTTGCAAAACATTCGTACATAGCACTGCGAGTCGCTATTAGGAAGGAATGCCCTTAACATGCCTCTTCCTAATACCGACTTGCTAAACCATTTTGCGTATTGTTAGTAGGTTACCAAATCTAAAAATTAGGGGGCATATCATCAAGCCCCGGAGATAAAATTATCGCCGCTTTAGCGTCCGTTTTCAGACTGAAAGCGGCGATAATTTTATCGCCTAATCAGCAAGGTCACGCTATCGCGTCAATCCTTGCACTATCACCCTTTCCCCCAACTCCCATCTTTGCATCTCTAATGAGATGCAAAGTGGGTGTTCTTGCCCTGACATAACTGGAGAAATGACGCTAAGCGACATTTCTCCAATTATCAATGGGCACGCTAACCTGCAGAGCGACAAGCAAAGTAGCGATAACCTCTGTTATCGCTACTTTCCTTACGCCTGCTTCAAGACTGACTTAGCCATGATATCTTATGTAAGGTGGATATCATGGCTAAGTATGCCCTGCCCTATCAGCAAGCTTTCACCAAACCTTGTGCGATTATCGCTGTATTTCCAGCGATAATCGCACAATTGGCAGCTTGCGCCCTGAATTTTATCGCTTTGGAGATAAGCGTTGCTGATGGCACGCTATCTCCACGATAAAATTCAGAGTTGGCCGGCGATAATTATCCTCGCGCTAAGAGTGCTGAGCGATAATTATCGCATGGCCTTGATGATATGCCCCTAGGTTTTTTACTTAGGGAAATGCTTTTTTTTGGTTGCAAACTGCCTGATTCTGTGAATCGGGCTATTTGCAACCAATAGAAAGCTACATACATGTGACCCTATGGGCAGACTAAGAGTTAGTGGTAATTGACAGAGTGCTAAGTGCAGCAGAGAATCCATTAGGTTCCTCCATCATACCTTCCTTATGTAGAACAAGTTCCACCATTAAATTTCCACTCAATATTTTGCATTTTCTCCAGAAAGAGGGGTGCATTCCATTACTCCAAATTCCTAATCAGCCTGTGTTTTTTACTGAGACTAAAATGTCACAAACAATCATTAAGTCAATCTGAGAAACACAATCTGTATTTATAGCTTTTCAGATGAGCTGAGATCAGTTCAGGTAGAACTGATACAATGATGTCATACTGACAATAATTATGGTCAGGTAGGACAGCCAAATAGCAGAATGAAAGAGCTCACTGCCCGTCGCATTTGGAACTGGATGCCATATTGCCAATAAGCTTCGATGTTGTTGATACCCAGAATGTAACACTGAAGCATATAAAAAAAGTTATGGATAGAATGCTTGAATTAATCTCAGCCACTGGTAATCACTTGGGCCGCACTTCAGTCCATCGTTATTTTTCTCACCATTTCACCCCAGTTTGGGCCCAGCCATTTACAAATCAGTCTTGTCCCTGCTCCAATGGGATTACTTCAGTCCGAACTGCCAGGTCAGGTCCTACCTGAACACAAGCAGACTGAGACCTGTTTCACCCTCATTAGGGCTCATCAATCAGGTATATCTAGGTTCCAGTGGCACAGACCCATACCCACTTAGGGGATCACGCTGAAGCACACACAAAAGTGATGAATGGAATACTTGAATTATTCTCAGCCACTGGCAATAACTCAGAGCTGCATTTAAGTCCATTGTTATTTTGCACACCAAGCCACCTTAGTTTGGATCCAGAATGTAACACTTGTGCAGTTGGATGTGACAGAGCGTTTGTTGGGCCACATTTTCCGTGCTTCCTCTGTGCATGGACGGGCCGGAGCGTTTGTTGGGCCACATTTTCCGTACTTCCTCTGTGCATGGACGGGCCGACATGTCCACTATGACCAAGTTAGTGTTAGTGGACTTTACTGATGTTGAAGATATTTGATGCATTTCCCACTGATAATAACTACCTGCTGCTGGTTCAACTCTGATACAGCCATGACACCAAAGAAAATGAATTTCAGAATTGGGGCTTACTTATAGATTAAAAGGTGAGCTGCCGGCCTGTCCGGTCAGCAGAGGGATGTCTTCGCACAGCTGGAGGAAGACTGCCAGCCATACTGAGTGATACCCACTAGGCAGTCAGGGATGTCTGTGCCCACAGCAAAGCTGTGCCAGCTGTGCTGAAGGCTCTGCAGCTTTGAAGAGTGGGTGCCATGTTTAATGCTCTTCCTTGGAACACTGCATTATTTTCGAAAACACACTCCAAAATCAGGAGTTTATTATTGTAAAATAAAAACCAACTCGATCTGATCTGCTGACTTTTTTTCACATTGCGTGGGGTGAGTTCTTTGGTTTCCTGTTTGGGATTATCAGGCTTTTCCTGATGGTCTCAAACAGGACGAATGTGTTTTGAAATGACTTCCCTATTGAAGGCGGGTGGTCTGGTGTTCCTTGACCCACAGTCCAGGGGTGAATGGGCCATGGCCAAGGGTGGAAGCAGCATAGGCCCCAATGGCAGGAACATGCCCCCACCACCGACTCCACTGCGAAACTGCGAGTCTAGCGGATGGAACATTTGCTACATTTTGGTGGATGCCTCCTGACTCTAAATTAGGGAGGGTGAGCAAGAGGTAGACAGAATGAGACACTAAGGATTTACGGAAGGTGTCTGGTTATCGCCCAACACCTAATTAAGTGATTGGTTCTACTCGCTTCATTTCCAGGCTTATACACCACTCACATTAATTAGACTCAAATTGTAACCGGAATTGAAGGGAACTCAGTCAAAAGAATGACAGTGAGGATGTTCCTTCTGTGGGCTCTGGTGCAGCCAGTGCTTAATTTGTAAAGAAATAAGTGCCAGGGCCCTCGTCAGGAGGCCGGGGCTGCTTGCACCACCCATTGTTACTGCCAGCACTGCCAATGACAGCACCAACACAACTACCAGCTCTCATACTTTTACAAGTGTGACAATTCAGACTATTCCAGGTCCCCAAAGCTGTAAGAATTGGTTGGGCAGCAGGAATTAGTCATTTTAAATGTATATTGAATTAATAAACAATAATTTCTCATGCAGCACAGTGTAGCAGCCGCAAAGGCTCCTCCGCGTGACAAGGAGGGAGCAGGAGAGCGCCACATTCACTGAAATAAGGCACTCCCCTCCCCTCCCACTAGCCCCAGTGCTGAGATTAGCTGCAGTGCGCCATGGAGACACCTTTGTGGCATAGTGCAAGGGTATCTCCGTGAGTCAAACAGAGATTTTATACTTGATGGATACCCTTCCAGTACAAAATACTATGCTTAGACTAATTTAAAAAATGTCCCCACGTTGTATGGGTGCTGTACAGTGCAGCACACATGCAAAGTCGGAGAATAAAGGAGAAAACAACTTTGCTCCTTCACAGCGCCTGATTGAAGGGTGAGCTATTTTCTGATGCTAAACCAAGTGTACTTTATTTAGTAAATTGGATTTCATGTCAGAAAACTTGGGTGGTTGCATGAGACGAATGCCCATATACCACCCATGGGACGCCCTTTGGCACTATGTGCTGCTTCATGTTACTTTCACTTTATTTTGCGCTGGAAAGAAAATCGGACAAAAATATTTTGTGTCCATGTGCATCACTTTTATGATGCAAAAAAGGCGTAAAATCATAGTAAATCTGCCTCTGGGTGCAGTGCTCTACTGTCGTTGCAGCAGCACTGAGCAAAATTATAGTCCCTCCCTTTAGAAATGGAAGAGCAAACTGATCATGCTGCCCTCATTAGCCCGATTCACAATACAAAAGAAAGATTCCATGGATCAAAGTAGAGGATGCTCTGGCCCTCAAGGGTGATAAACCAGCCACCCATCCTGGAGGATTACGGAAGGAGGAGCAGGTTTCAGCACACAGACCCTGGTTATACTACCCAGTGCTGAAACAATTCAGCATCAACGGGGACTGGAGGGAAGGAGCCTGTATCAATGCTGTTTTAATGCATGGGCACGCTGGGCACTTGCCCAAGAGCCCCAAGAGCGTAGGGGCTCCATGCAGACGAATATGACTCGTTACTACGCGAGTCATTACATCGTGTGCCTTCACAACGTGGTCGATACAACGACCGCGTTGTTACCATGCAATGCCATTACTACGCAAGTCATTATATCCACTTCCAGTAGATGGCACGCTAACATTAGGAATATATAATTTACTATTCCAACTCCAGCCTACGCAACAGTAGGGAAGGTGTTGAAATAACCTATACTATTCCTTATGTTAGTGCGCCATCTACTGCAATTCGATGTAATGACTTGGGTAGTAATGGCATTGCGTGGTAACAACGCAGTCGTTGGAACAAACGCGTTGTAATTGCATCGTGGACAATGACCGCGATGTAAAGGTTGTTTCCCATGCAGACCAGAATTTTACACTAATTTTCTGTTAAACATTTTTATTCCTGTGAGTGGTTGTGTAGGCAGGACCCAGTTTACTGCTTAGCTTGGGGGCCTATATGCTGTTAAAATGGCCCTGGCTTGGAAACCAGTTTGGAAAGGCAAAGCTCAGACACTGGTTTTTCTGTGATTGCATTACTTTCATAGATGCTTGTGGCCTGAAGACTGCGATCTCTGGGGCTGCAATTGGCATTAACCTGAAGGCTCCTGCAATGTTAACTACGAAAATGATCAGATTAGATAATCCTACTGAAGTAGGTAAACAGCAGCGATTTAAATCCCAGCATTGCAATCCCAGCATTGCTGGCCCAGCCTTTCATCCATTTGAGGTCGATAACATCTGTCCCGTTGATCTTCGTAACAATAACTCCTGCTATTTACGACACTATGAAACAATAAATATGTGCTAGTGAAAACTTTATAGAAAAGCAGTTTATCATATTAGCATTCCCTTCATCACATCAGAAGCAGGCAGCGCTGCTAGATTCTTTCATAGTGATGGATATGCAAAGCATCTCATGGAGAGGTGGACATTTTGGAAAACCCCTGGCCGCGCTCTGGGTGCAAAGCCTCAGAGCTGAACAGGAACCAAAGAATGGAATTGTGAATAAGAAAACAGTCTTCATGCCTATGAAGTCAACCTTATTAGACATGCAAATTCGGAATGCAGATGTTTGGCCCTTGCACGCGCGCATTCCGTGGAAGCAGAAAGGCTGGATGTACCGTTCAGAACAAGTGACACCATTGAACGCGCGCGTCATGGGGCCAAAGGGCCGCAGCTGCATCCTACTTTGGGTCTGTGATCTGAACCGAGCACTGCCGTCACGTGTCAGCACTCAGAGGTTAGAGGCACAGTGACATTTTACATCAACTTTCTTCTAGGCCTGTGGGAAATTTGCTTCATTTATGCAAATGAAATTGTAGGCAGCTTTCGTGTGCCAATAACACTCATGGCCACACGAGGGTGCCAGATTTCCACAAATGTCCGTGTTGCTAGGACAAAGGCAGCATCTAAATAGCACAACACCTTATAGCCTCTGACTCTTACATTCCTTGTACTGCATTGATGGGAAAATTAGCCCGAATCACATAATTAACATGTTATTTATTCAGATACATTTTCGGGATCGTGATTAACTGCTAACCTACAATGATCATCACCTCTTGCCATCTTCTCTCTCTTGATCTGTAGATCACGAGATGGAAGTGACAGGAACTCGTGTAACTCTGAAAAGTAGTTGAGTGAGCTCAAGACCAGACTGTCTCCATCCGGAGAGACAAGCCCTGGTCCTCTCGGGGTTTGACTGCTGCGCCTCACTCTTCCAAGATATGCAGGAGACCCCAGCACAAACCCCACACTATTCTGGCGCCACCAGTAGCCCCTCGGATTGTGGCACATACTCCTGTAATTATGTATTGCCAGATAGAAAATAGGATAACGAGTCACCAAACCGACAACACCGTGTAACCAAGGAGACATCAGATCAACAATAACCATTATGCCCGAATTATGTCAACATTTTGTACATTTAACGAACATCCGAAAAACTTATTGACAATCCAGCTCAACTGGTCAAATGTAAGTCCCGGAAGTCCGGGCCCATGCCTTCTTTCCAGGTAGATCACTGATTGTGTAAACAAGTTCTATTGTGTTTGACTTTAGGTAAAACGTGTTTTGTGGCTCTCCTAACTAACTAGCTTGGACCCAGCCTTCTAGAAGAAATAGTTGACTACCCTATTCCGAGTGATGACAAGCATTGGCATAGCCAATAGGTCTAATCTATTGAAGCCTCATGGAGAACATCAAAGCGGCCGTGCGGCCGTGAAAGTGAAAGTAATCGCGGTAAAGCGCGACGCGCGCGCCCGCGCACATGCACTGTAGGTCTAGGCTGGCCTGGTAGCACTTTTTGGAGCCCTCACAAATTGTCTCGCCAGGCCAGCGCATACGGTGGGTCAGGCGAGACCTAAAAAAGGGCTTCAGCACTGCCCAGCACATCTACAGGACTACCACCATCACTCACCCCAGCCCACACAATCTGCCTTCCTTTACCCACCATAATTTGGTATCAAGGTCCTGGCCCAAATATTTATTTCCCTACCATTTGTTCACTGAATAGTGCAGGATCACACTGGTGTTGTATTCACCTCTCCACAAAAGTTAAATAAATAAAAATATATATTGTTTGGTTATAATATTGTCATGATTCACTGTGCCACTTATGTGCGTGATAGGAGTGTGAAGTCAGAACACGATTACCTTCCTGGAAGTCACAAACAGAGTCCAGATTTTTTTGTACCAATGCTTCCTCCTAAAAAGGTAATTCCCCCCAAAGTATGCAAAATTGTCCATTGATTTCTTTCAAGCCGATCCTATCATTTTCACATGTATGCTCAGCTTGTACTGTTGACAACTCATTATCTGCTGCTGCTGCAATGCTGTTTATCGGTGCAGCGGATGCCTGCTTTGGCCCACTTTGTGTACTATATTACTGTTTGGATTTTTTTTGTATCAACCAGGTAATGAAATACATCAAAGAGCTTTACAAACAAATGCAACATTTTACTGGTACATCTAAACAACACTCTTAGATAATAAGAGGAAGAGAAACTGGCATATATGTAAGGCAATTGAAAAAATAAAATACTCTGTGTAAGAAATTGGATTATTAATTGAGGTGGGTGACTTCCCACCTCAAGGTGTAATCACGACCCTGGTCGGGGTGAATCCTCAAGTCACTAAATTAACCTGAGCTCTACCCCACTGGTCGCTGTTGCATAGAGCAGACAGACTTAACACAGGGCAACGTGTAAAGAATGTATTCAGTACCAACACAGTAATAAAGTCAAAATGCAAAAAAAAACAACAAAAAACGAATTTAGTAAATAGAGTAAAATTTAATAAACAAAGGGACAAAAATACAATAAGGGGAACCGGAGATATGAATTTTCAAAGTTGTAGAAATAGTGCCAAAAATAACAAAGTTCCAATGATAGTCAACAGGCGAGGTAGCCCAGGACCTGGATGCAAGTTGGGGCTGACCACGATGAAGGGTATGTTGGATAGACTAACCAGGTTTGTCCTGTTCAAAAATGTTACCTTCTTCTGACTTAGTCCTTTAGGCCCCAAACAACCACAGGAGCACATTTCTAAAGCCCCACCAGGACCTCATAGGAGACATTTAGAGACTCAAAGGGTGTCAGGCAGGGGCACACAGCAAGATCCAGTCCAGGTCCAGTTGCCACTGCTCACATGGGCAGTTACAGGAAACACCTCTTGTTATATCCCTGTAGCTTGAACAAAAGGTCGGCCTTATGTCTTTGCCTAGGGTACAAGAGGGAGCAGTCCTTCAGGGCTCCTCTCAGGTCAAAGACAGCAGGTCCAGTCTTCTTCTGTTGTACCTCAGGTCCATCAGTGTACGAGGTGGGTGCATCAAAATGCCATTTTTATGCCTGGCATGAACTAGTGGGTGGGGGTGACTCCTTGGCACACTCTAACCAATAGGTTAAAAGTTACCACGACCAAGGCTACTCAGTTTGGGCATTTTTAAGATGGCAAAACTCTTCGACTAAACTTGAGCTCTGAGGGCTGCGAATGTGTGTGGTAAGTGTACTATGGTAATCTTAATGTTCTCCCACATCTAACACCAAAATTCAGTTTAAAGCAGCCACTGTACTCCAATACACCCAGAGAAAGAAGCCTGGTAGAAGCAGGAATTTCCAGCAACCAGACAGTGAATACGCAAGAAACATCTTAGCATCTTGTTCCTTTTCTTTTAAGTGGGCCCCAGGTGTTAAGTATAAAACCCAGTGACAGACGATACATAAGAATTGTCTTAGCAACCTGTTTTCTACTTTTCAAGTGCCCCTCAAGTATTATATGTAAACCCAGCAGACCTGTCTAGCAGGATTACATACTCCAGCAGGATCTGCCACTATACTGTCAAAAAGGACGTCCACAACCTACAGCCTGCATATTCTGGAAGTTTCAGAGGAGTCATCTCTGCCCAATCGGTTCAGTCTATTGTTTGATCCTGGGAGGCATTTCACACTTATTCAGTGCTAATCACCGGCTCAGAGAAGAAAGTTAGCATCCAGGAACTTCCGGCAAGGGAAACATAATTTTATAAAAGTTACTTTTTTAGCAATATTTACTACAAAGCCAACTTCACCATTGAATTGGATTTTTAATAACTATTAACAATAGTAGTTTAATGATTTTTCTAGCTGATCCCTTTCCCAAGTTAAGTTATATTATTAGGTTTTTAATCTGTGCTCTGGTTTTCTCAATGGACAGCTTGGCCTGCCACAGAGAAGAATACATTTTGGGTGCTAGTCATTGTAAGGACATGTTAACATTAGGTATTTCATGTCCTACTTTTAAATACAACGCACCCTGCCTTGTGGGCTCTATGGCCTACATAGGGGTAACGGGGAAAGCATTAAAATGTCTGACTTCATTCCTTGAGAGGTGAAATTTCAGGTCAGGTAAGGCTCTTGTTTACTGGCTGTGCATCAGGTGAAGTGCGTTGTGCCTCAGGGATCTTCCCTTAGCCCTACTCTTTTTAACAAATATGTACGGCTTTAGCTGATATTATTTGTTCATTCGGTTTTACCAAGGTATCCTACACTGACGACACTCAGATTGTCATCTCCTTGGCACCTAATATGAGTCAAACCATGGTGAACCTTTCTAGTTGCCTTGAGCAAGTTAACAAGTGGATGGCCTCTAGTTGCCCCATCTGAATGGCAACAAGACAGAGGTCATAGTCGTCAGAAACAATCTTTCTCTCTGGGACCACCTCATTTGGCTTGCATGCCTAGGGGACCACCCGTCTCCATCTTTGGAAGTCAAGAGACTGGGACTTCTTCTAGATAAGGATCTCACTACAGCCTCACAGGCCAAAAAAGTGCCAGGTATCTGCTTTGGCCTGTGAGTAAGAAGCTTAAATGGCTCCCTGTTGCAACTCAAAGAACAGTTGTGCAAGGGCTTATTCTTTCATTTGTTTTTTTAAAACAAACTTTATTAGGTTATATATCCAGTTGTTTACATTGTACATATCTTGATCTTAACCCCCCTCCCTCCTATACAATCTCATACTAATTACTGAAAGGTTCATTGGTAGATTTCCAAAGTCCCTCGGTATCCTGGTCCTAAAAGGCATCATACATGGGATCAGGGGTGTAGTGACTAATAATCAATATAGCCCGTTCCATGCTTCGTCATTAGCCCCGTTGAGTCTTAACCTAATCTAACTTCCCCCTCTCCCTCCCTCCAGACATGTCACATCCAATGCCATCCTGTATCTACCAATATCCGTGAAAAACACGCAGTCAATGGACTCCAGTTCTCAAATAATACAGATTTGTGCAGGTTTCCACTCTGGTCTTACACATCGTAAACATACGGAATATGGTCAATGAATCACATCTAAGCGCTGTAAAGGGCCTATGCTGTATCCGGGGCTCCCAGTTCTGCATCATCATTGCTTACATCATCTGGGTTTTTCAGTAATCCCACCAAGTTTCCCCACATTATAGCCGCCTCCAGTGCTCTTTCACTCCCCGCTCTCCTTGCTAATTGTAGTCGGACTATTCCGTCACATTCTGCCCACTTGATAAATTCCCTTTTCCATCGATCTAAACTTGGGGGCCCACTCGCCTTCCAATGCATCGTAATTTCCCTTTTGGCCAACACCAACCCCATGTCTATAAACTTACTGGTGATCTTAGTTTTAGCTGTGTGGGGGAACCAATGCAATATACAAGTCCCCACCGACAGTTCCAACTCTCTATCTGTCACCTCCTTCAATAGTGCGAGCACTGCAGTCCAATAGCCCGTTAGTAGCGGACATCCCCAAAGCATGTGGGGAAAGTCCGTCCCCTCTCTCCGACATCTTGGGCATTCATCTGAATCTGCGTTAAAATATGTTTTAATTTTCGCCGGCGTGAGGTAGCCACTGTGCAATATGTAGAAATGAAGCAATTGAAAGCGGGCATTCCTGGTGCTTTTCCACGCCCGCTCTACCACCTCAGCCCAGGCTCTGTCTCTTTTCCCACATCTACTTCCCACTTTTGCTTAAGCGCGTCCAAAGGGGGCAACTTCTCATGAGTCATACGCTTGTGTAGGCACGTGATCGCTTTAAACTTCCCCGCTGCAGTTACTATACATTGACATCCTAACGAAACCCTAGGTTCCGCTAGGCCCTCTTTCCAATGCGCCTGTTTAGCTGCGGTAAGCGCTGCATGGAGCCAAAAATCCCCTCCCCTCAAGTCAAACCACTCCTGCAAGGCACAAACAGGCAGCATGGTCCCATCCTCATACAAATCCCCAATGGTGGGCAGCCCCTTCTCATCCCAATCACTCAGTTCCCGCCAAGATCCCCTGTGAGGAAGTGCTTCGCACATAGAAAGTGGTATATCAGGGGCATATGGAACTTTAAAACCTGCCCTCTTAAGGCTCCGCCTCCAGCATTGCCGTGCTGTCTTAAGTTCCTCTGAGAGGGCACCTATCTGTATAGGAAGGTCCAGCACTATTTGAGATAGTGGCTTTAGTTCCGGGGCTCCCCCCTCTCCTCTTCCGCACCTCACAGCCTCATTGCTACTCTATGCGTTAAACATTGTAGTTGTGCAGCCAAATAATAGGTTTCAAAGTCAGGTACCGCCCAACCACCCTCCGACCGTGGACGAATCATCACCTTGAGGGCGACCCTTCATCTCCCATTGCCCGATAGAAACCCCGTTATCATAGATGTAAGTTGCTTAAATATCCTCGCTGGTTTCCAAACCGGTAGGGTCCCGAAGTAGTACAACAGTCAGGGAAGGGCCACCATTTTAAGCAAAGACACACGCCCAGCGACCGACAATGGCAGCGTTCCCCAGAAGTTAAAACTGCCTGCTAATCCCCGCACCACCCTACCAATGTTGACCTCAAAGATATCTGACCTGGAATGATATATCTGGACCCCCAGATAGGGGAGGTACCGGCATTCCCACCGCACTCCTGCTACATCTTGTAGGTCACGCCTATTTCCGTCTATGGGGAACAAGCAGGATTTAGCCCAATTAACTCTAAGGCCGGACATCTCCCCTAGCTCGTGCAATACTGCCTTCGCCCCCAATAATTTCCCCTCTTTGTCACTCAGGAACGTAAGCAGGTCTTCCGCATATAGGGCTATGCGATGAGTGTGACCCTGCACCTGCAGACCTCGGAAGTACCTCCCCGTCCTAGCTTTCGCTGACAGAGGTTCCATAGCTAATGCGAACAAAAGAGGGGACAACAGACATCCCTGTTGTGTCCCCCTGGTCACCTCGCAAGCTTCCGATATCACCCCTCCTGTCCAAACTCGCGCTGTAGAGGACTTATAAAGTAAAGCTGTCCACGCTATAAAGTCTTCTCCCAGTCCAAATCGGGCTATGACATGAAAGAGATAAGGCCATTCCAAACTGTCAAATGCCTTTTCTATATCGACACCAAAGGGGATGATGGACGGAGCGTTTGAGCAAATCAAACACTCACCCTGAGTCAACAGATCTGGGTTTAATCCATCATCATTCTTTAGCTCACTCCGCCACCCCAGTTCAGACATGGCCATATGCAAATCAGTCTGACCCTGTGCCTCATGGGAACAGTCCTGTCTGAACTGCCAAGCCATGTCTTCCCTGGACCGGAAGCAAGCATCCTGGGGCCGGTTTTGGGTTCATAACCCTCATCAGCCAGGCTATCTTGAATCCAGTGCCAAAGTGAGCAAGGGACCCACGTATGGGCATACCCTGCCAACTTAGGGCGAACAAAGCGATACCAAAGGGGATGATGGACGGAGCGTTTGAGCAAACCAAACACTCACCCCCAGTCAACTGATCTGGGTTTAATCCATCATCATTCTTTAGCTCACTCCACCACCCCAGTTCAGATATGGCCATATGCAAATCAGTCTGACCCTGTGCCTCATGGGAACAGTCCAGCCTGAACTGCCAAGCCATATCTTTCCTGGACCGGAAACAAGCATCCTGGGACAGGTTTCGGGTTCATAACCCTCATCAGCCAGGCTATCTTGAATCCAGTGGGAAAGTGAGCCAGGGACCCACGTCTGGGCATACCCTGCCAATTTAGGGCGAATAAAGCGATACCAAAGGGGATGATGGACGGAGCGTTTGAGCAAATCAAACACTCACCCACAGTCAACTGATCTGGGTTTAATCCATCATCATTCTTTAGCTCACTCCGCCACCCCAGTGCGCACTCACAGAAACAAGCAGCAATGCTCACACAAAGCATTCCAAGAATGTCCTTTAAAATACCTCCCTAGTGTCTGGATTCTCTCCCTCTTTCACTCGCTTTTCTCTCACACACTCACACAAGCAAGCGCACACAAGCAGGCAAACACCCAGACACACAAAAGACAGACACTCACACAAAAGACTCAGGTGGGATGAAGGCCATTTTACACCCCTTTTCTCCCATGGCTTTCTTAATTGCTGCTATTGCTGCTGTCAGCGGGATGCCTGGATTCAAGTGTGTGCACAAATGCACACCATGGTGTGAATGTGATTGACAGCATAGGGCCAGAATGGACCCTGCTCTGTCAACACCGGACATTATGCAGATGAGCCCTGCTGAATTGTTTAAAGGTGGCTCAGCTTGGGCTAGAGGCGCTTTGGCTGTCAGACAGCCTCGTTCGCGCGCGTGAGCCAAAGCAACAATGACCCTACCTTTGATGAGTACCGGAACTCTCCTTGGCAGCAGAGAAGTGCCGGTACTCAGAGCTTTAAAAATGAGAAGTGCAGGTACTCCGTACTGGTGAGTACCGGCCCATTTAAAGCACTGGTAGGCCTGAAACCATGTTTTACATGTCACTGTGGTGGGTGGCACAAAATGGTACTTAAGTCCAGTAATTTACATTTATCTTACAGGCCCTGGGTGCACTTTGTGCCATATACTAGGGACTTATAGGTCAATTAAGTATGCCAATTAGGAGTATAGCCATTTCATCATGCTAAAAGGAGGAGCACATATCCTTTACCTTCTGGTTAGCAGGGGTAAAGTGCACAGAACTCTACAATCAGCAAAAGCTATTAAGGCAGAAAAATGGGCGACATCACGTAAAAGATGGTCATTCCCTACACTCTGTGAAACAAAACTGTGTATATTGACAAATCTCTGAATCAAAAAAAGTTTGGAGGATAGCTGGCCTAGGGTAATGGTGAGAAAGCAAACAGGTCGTGAGCAGGCTTTCACATGGCACATATGAATGTCTCATGACCAGTGGTCGAAGTGGGCGGGATCGGCAGGGCACGGCGTGCCCCTACTTCTTCAATTCCAGGGATTCCGTTCCCCTACTTTTTTATTTTGAAAATGCGTCCCAGGACGTAAGAAATCACCATTGCCTATAAATAAAGCTCGGCGTTTCCTTCTTGCCCAGAGAAGCAAAATACAGAGTCCACTTCTGCTGTGTCACTCCAGCTGCCCCCCCCCCCCCCCACTCTTTCCTTCTTCCCTCTCTTTCTGTCTAGCAGTTCTTCTCTTACTGAAAACCGAGACTTCAAGACGGGGTTTTCACACTCTTTCCTCTCCCTTCATTTATTTGCTCCCCTGTGAAATGGATCCAAAAAAGAAAATCATTTTTGCTGGAAATGTCGTATTTCAATTCCAAAGTGCAGCATCTGGAATAAAAGGTAAAAATAGGAAAAATAGGAAAAATAACGAAATAAAGTAAGACAGAGTGGTAGCAAACTGACCAGAGTGATTTTATTCACACCCAAACACATTAGCGCCACTTTTACAGAGTTTGCCAGTGAAGCGCTATTTTTGTTTTCTTGTCTTTGTTTTCCCTGGGCTTGCAACTAGTGCACCAATCCTGGAGGTACTGCAAAGTGTGGATCGGAAAACAAAATGTGTACTGCGGCTCTGCGTCCAGGGATGTGGTCTTTTTACCATACTGCTTACGTTTTGTAAGGATATAAGCAATGGACATTGAAATGGGTCCATTTAGGGCCCTGTAGTCATGTCCTTAACTTTTCAGGCAAAAGCACTCACTGATTTCTGAATAGTGAGTGTAAACGCGTTAAGTTAACCATGTTGTTCCTATTTTCATTTCACGTAGCTTGCTAAATTTTACATTCCCTATAAGGGTTTGCTTTTTCCAGGATGTTGTTACTTTTTTTTGTAGGCCGCATATTGCTCTTGTCTAGAGCGTCATTTAAATTGAGCTGCATCCAGGTGTTTATAGCCGGCAGCAATTGGGGTGTAGTTGAAGGCAGTGTGAGTTTTTCTCAGTGGGGCAGTATGGTGTTCAGTGGGGGAGAGGATGTGGCACTATGGTCAGAGCTACTGAATTTGGAACTGGGGAACCAGGTTCAGCCTTAATAACCAGTCCACCAGACCACTCTCCTGAGGGAGCACATTCCTATGCTAGACCTTAGAAGGCTGCGCAAACTTTAGAAGCCCTGGCGTCTTAGCACCAGCAGGTGGATCCTAGCAGTGGCAAGTGTGGGTTAACCTTCAAGGTTTGTCCACCACAATCCATACTGAAGTTCCCCTCCAGTCTTGCAGACAGGCCTTTGAAGCAGCACACCCTAGAGCGACAGTGACTCTGTCACTGAGGTCACAGGACACTTGAGAAGGGCCAGCTCTAGGGCAGTGAAACCAATGTGACCGCACCGGGTGCTGACTTTGGGTGGAGGCATTATGTTTGCAAGTATATTAAGGTTTTAAAAGCGCTTGATGCCTCCTTCCTGGCCTCCAGTAATTTCTGGCAACAATAACAATGGCATGATGACTCTGGTGTTTAATGTTCTTCCTAGAGAGAGATCATTTTGTCTAATGGAAGTTTTGATTCATGGAAAGGTAGCTCAGAGGGTTAATGTGCCTGTTTTAAAGAACATGTACTATGCAGATTGTGAGAAGTTGGCCTGGTATATGCTGTCCACTAGTTATAGTGGGCACCTTGTACCAGTCCAAACAACCCTTATTGATGATAGGTTTAAAGACAACCTTTATTGAAAGCTATCCTAGTGGTAGCTATGGAGAGCAGCCTTCAGGCTAAGTCTTGAAGGAGTGTAAAGCAGCTTGGTTTACCAGATTATAACCTCTTGAATTACTAAATGAAAGGAGATCCACACAAGGTATATATAAAATATATGTATTTATTTCTAAACACTCACTACTAATCTTTATGAGATTAGAGTCCAAAATACACAATAATACAGTTCAAAAACGACAGTAAATAGCACAATATACAATGGGCCCTAGGGGCGGACCAAACCATATATTAAGAAAGTGGTATAAGAAACACAACTTGACTAGATACAGTGCCTAAAGCACGTAGAATCGCTGGGACCCCAAGGAACCACACAGGAGACCCACGGGGGACGCGTGCAGTGTGAGAACACAGGCGCAAGCCCCGTACTATTCTATGGGAAAGTTGCGGTTGGAATTTTAGAAGTTAAGGACACTTAGGAGAGGACTTTGAGCAAACCCCTTTAGACTTAGGGGGATCTAGGTCCAGCACCCATGGGAGCACTGGAGTACTCGAGTTACCTCACCCAGGGAAGCTGGGTGCATAATTGTCAAATGATGTCGGGAATCGTCATTGATTTCAATGGCGATCTGCTGCAAAGTGCTGCTGCCAGGAAGGAGAAAAGTGTACGGTGTGATCCAAGCCTGGATCAAAACTCAGAAGAACCTGAAAGCAGAGGGGGCAGAGTCTGGGTCACTTGCCAGTGACCGGGGGCACGGTAGACGAAAGCCTGCAGATGTTGGGTGATTCAGGTGCGAAGAGGCGAAGCCACGAAGACCAGGAGGCGTCGACGACAACCAGAAGCTGGATTTGAGCTGTCCCACGAAGGATGTTGAGTGCTGCGGTGTCGGTACTCAGATTGAACACAACAAGCCTTGGCAACAGCAACCCTTGCAGGAAGAGAAAAGATGCTTCGGTGCGGACCAGCAAGGTCCTGGGGACTCCCCAAGCAATGGAGAGTCAGGGCACGTCTGGAGCAACCAGGTAAGTCTAATTAGAAGTAAAGTTGCCTTCACAGGGACCCACCAGTCGATGGACTAGGGATCGCGAAGGGACCTTGAGAGAAAACACAAAGGGTCAGCTCACGGAACACTCGTGGAGTGTAGGTGAGCAATCTTCAGTGCAAATGCTGCTCGGGGTCAGGGCTATAAGTAATCCAAAGCTCAGCTGCAGGAGTCATTGGAAAGCTGATGCTTCTTCAAAGTGACGTGGTGTCCAGCGGTTCGGTTTGCACGGTCGCCACGAGGGATACGGGCCTCAGACTTGCTGTGGGCACTGATCGACCTCTAAGACCACAGAAACCCACCTCCTGTGTTGCAAAAAATTTCGGAGTCTGGCGGGAGCTTCGGAGATGCAAACCGGTCAGATGTGTCTTTGGTGCCTGCCTTGCAGGAGAGTAACTCCTTTACTCCAAGAGAGATTCTTCACTAATCTAGTTCAATGTAGATCGTCGAAGTTCCAGGATTCAGTGTCAGAGTTTCGTCCGGGTGTAATCTAAAGTCCTGTAGCCAGGGGTTCCATTCTTATACCCAAGGAAGGGGTGGGACAAACTCTAGGGACCCACCTATGAGAGGGTCAGGAAAGAGGGGTAGCTACACCCATTTCCTTTGTCCAGTATCGCGCCAGAGCAGGGGCTGGTTGCCCCTGCAACCGGTTTGAGCTGGACTATGCACAGGGACACCAAATGTGCCCCGAGTGCTGAACTTCAAAGCACTCTTAGAGTGCACCCACCCAGCCCCAATACACTAAATCCTTTCTGGGAGGTGGTGACGCCTCCCTGTGACAGGATACCTATTGTCCAGGCCTCCCCTGCCGGAGTTTCGTCCAGCAGCAGGAGGGCAGACTTGTGTCTGTGGCTGGCAGCATCCATTTTGTGATGCCAGGGCTCTGTCAGCTGGTACTGGTTATACCGGTGCTGTCATGTCCCTCCCTCTAGAAGGGTGGGATCATACTCCCACACCAGTTACTGGTGTTGGGGTATAATTCCAAAGTGTTTGACACCAAACACAACATGTTTCCGTGCAGCCATCCAAAGTTAGCATTTAGCGTTTGGTTATAATGCACTTAAGAGTGTATGGTTTGGCTGCATCACAAACAACCCCAGAATAAAGGTTCCGAAGGCTGCAGAGGAGCTCTGCTCATGCATGGGCACCCTCTCACATAAAACCCAGCATCCTGCCTTCAGGACTGGTAAGGCCTGCCATACGGGTGACTGATAGGTTTATATGTGCAGTGATATGGAGAGATATAGTGAACCTATATCTCAGTAAGGGGTGCATGCACCACCTTACCCAGGCTGCAGTAGCAGACCTGTGGTGTCATTTTGGAAGGCTTCCCAGGGGCGGCACAATACATGCTGCAGCCCCTGGTAGGCCTCTGGGGTACCTATGCCCTTGGTACATAGTATACCATATACTAGGGACTTATAAAGGTACCCCAGAATCCAATCTGGAGTGTACCTATAGTACTTGTAATCAATTTAAGGGAGAAATCAGATAGTCTGGCTGGGATCCTGCTATTCAGGACGCCAGCCTAAGTCGAAAACCAGCAAAACACCAGGAAAAAAGTGGGGGCAACCATTCAGTCAGATTCCACCTTCCTACACAGATCACAAAGTGCACATAATGTAAATAGGTCAGTGGGCTACTGCTTTTGTCAGAGAGATCCTTGTGTTACTTTTAGTTACTAAGTTAAAATCCTAACATACAACAGTGAGCTATTAACTTTCATCTAAGAGCTGCATGCAAATTGCAAGGTATAAATTAGAGCGTTATGTTCCCCCCCAAACCCCCCATTCTTTGATTATCCTAATGTTGCAAAAAGTGTTCTTTTGGACAGAAATCAATTCTGATTATTAAAGAGAACCCCCAACCATGGTATTACGTTTTAAATTCTGAGTTTATGTTTCTCCAGACCAATCACTATTAAACTATACGGCCTAGTAGTATGGTTGTCATGTGACTCCTACACCTTGTAGTCCTTAGTCTTATGTAACATTTTCTATACAATGATTTACACACATATTGATAGTCTCTGAGTAATGTGTGTGATGTAAAGTGCTCTGACACCCTACACTGGTATGAGTGGCGCTGTAAATCAAATTAAATGCATCTGAGAGACAGTGTGGTTATGGAGACTTGAGGGGCACTGTTAAAGGGTGGTAGTGAGGGAATCCATAGCAAAGGTGGCCATTAAGGGGTAATAACAAACAATAATGTACAGGGCACCACCAGTGCTAAGACCGGCCCTGCCATTGAGGCCAGTCTGCCTCACCCATAGTTAGCTCCATTGGCCTTGTTTCAGAAGTAGTAGCTGCAACTCACCAGGGATTGGCAATGCAGAATTTGCACGCACACCAAACTAAGTTTGCAAACTTCACAGTCTCTCTGCTTCATTCCCAAGCACTTTTAGCATGTGCTGCTTGCTGTGGGGCCACTGGAATTAAATATGCAGCAAAGGAGGACAACATTATGCCACAGTGTTGACTAAATTATGCATTTGACATGTGTACACATGCTAACAGTCTTTGGAAATATTGTGCCTTATTAGTACTAGTGTAACATACAAATGCAACAGTGAGAAAGGTGATCAGTCAACCTTTGCAATAAGCCATCCGCTCAAAGGAAAACAATTCACATTTTTTATTAACTTTTGATACGTTTGAGCTATAAACAATTTATTCGTTTAAATGGTCAGATCATGCAGCAGATCTTGCATTAGGAGACAAATATGGCAGAGCCATAATTATATAGAAAACATTTGCTAACTAGAATATTTTGCCGTTCATGTTTGAACTGCTGTTGTGGAAAAAGGGAGAAGTGCTGATGACAAACTCCATGGCTCTGCGACAAATGGCTTGTGCTTCCACATTTTATCGTATTTGGGACATTCTGTGATTAGAAGCATATCCCACTTTGTGAATGTGTTTTAATGTCAACAACTCATTATAACCTTATATAATCATGTGTATCCATTGGTTGATTAAACTGGGCAGGGAAATGCCAAACAAATACTAAAAACTGGGATGTTTGCGCATTCTGGCCACACCTCTGGCTCCGCCCACTGAGCCAATCCTTTGGTTATTCCCGCCCTCTGATTCTCCGCCCACAGTTCCCCTACTTTTTTTCCCCCACTTCGACCACTGCTCATGACTCAAGGAGAGGCTGAACTGACATTGATGAGATGAATGCAGGGAGGAGACCCCTACCTAATATTCCACAGCTTGCAGAGGACCTGTAGGAGGGGGGGGGGGGTGGGGGGGCATTGTTGGAAGTGGATAAACTGCGGTTTACTTTGATATTTTTTCTGTTACAGACGCCCAACATGTTGACCTGTTTATACACGAAAGGCATGCGGGCAACTCTGCCAACCAGCCATATTCTGGATACGTTGGCGTCCTACCTGATGGGGACAGCGACTACGATGACGCAATCATAGCGCCCAGCATATTCCATTAAGGAGCCTGTGGCATGCGCAGTTTCACTCGTGGTTCTTGGGGACGCGCGCATGCGCATCACTGGCTCGGAATACACTTGGATACATCATTTTCTCCCGTGGGGTGTATACTTTCTTGTTCTGCGTGTGGACTGCGAGAACAATGCAGTATCCGTACCTGCATTTCTTTGCTCTTGGGGCTGTGTGTTAGTGGAGAGCTACACACAGCAGGAATCCATGACAACCTCTGTACAGTTTACAGATGACCAGGAGGTAACGCTGAAGTACGGAAATGTGGTCAAAAACAATTTAGAGAAGCTGACTGGTAAAAGGGTGACCATTGCCTGTAACTTTTGTACTTATATTTGTACTTTGGTCTGTATTTGTTGTCTATAGTATATAGTTTTGTAATCTTAATAATTGAGTGAGGCAGCTGTTTTTCCCTCTTGACCAAGTTTTCCATTTGAACAAATTGTGTGATCCTGGGCAGTTGACTTTATCTTCTTGTGACGCATTGGCCACATCTATACAAACTGGAAGCCATTAGAATTGGGCTGGTGCTTTGATTAAGTGAAACAGTTTACGTTTCTATTGAAAAGGCATTAATGGTCCTGAAAAGTACCTTAAAAACACATTCTGCAGTTTAACCAAACACAACCGCAAACCAAATAACAACACCATATTTTATATTCTTTTGCACTTAAAAAATGTATTTTGTTTTATGTCAATGCTAATTATTAGTACGGCCTCGTTGCGCTGTTCGATTCCACCAAATTTTGGGCAATATTCTTGGAAATATTAATGGAACCAACACCCCTTTTTCCTGAATAAACGTTTGTTAAATATAAATATAATATTTTATTTACTCCTAGTAAATGACATATTCCACAGCAAGGAACCCCCACTTTTTCCAACAGTGCTTGCAACGTTTGTGGAATTTTCTGTAGAATCTCTCTATTCTAAGCAGCCATTGGTTACTAGCATTCACCAATGATTGGGCCATTTTAGTCACGCCCTGACTGTACTTGTGACAAAATGTTGCTGTAAACATTTTGTATTTTTTTTGTACCTTTTATTTCTCTGAATACAAAAGCTATATTTTCCCTGCGCAATTTGGAACTCGTAGACCTGCTTTTTTGTACCTTTAAATACTTTCACATTCCTTGATTACGTTTACAGTGTTGCATTTTTGGATTCTGTCATCAAATTGTGCAATAAATGTTCAGAAGCGTATGGACAAGCCATCATTTTTATTCACTGCTTATAAAATAACTATATGGTAAGTTAAGAGAAATAGATATGTGCTATTTTCTATAGAGTGTGATTTTATATTTTATTCCTATAATGATGATTTTACCACTTTGATATTTTAGGAGGTTTATAATGTATGTTACATGCAATTGCTGTATCATGGTATGAAGGAATGATGAATTTGTCTGGCTGACTTACGTGTGTATCTTTGTGTTTTTATGGCCTATTTCTACCCAGTGGTTAAAGTGCATTAAAAAAGTAGAAAAGTAGTATGGGAACTGTGATGCTGTGCTAGAAATGAGGGTGGGGCGAGTGAGCATGAGGGTGGGTTAAAAGACTAAAAAAACGAAATATTCTATAACCTTTTTGGTTCTTTCACCTTCAGGTAACTACATATAAAATAACGCACAGCTTAAATTAAAAATAAATGCAAGTTAAGTTAATCAGATGGAAATGCATTTTCATACATTATGAAACAGATATTAGTAAATGCACTGCAGAGGTTTGTGTCTGTAACCAGAAAACCACCGACTTGAACCCTGCTTGGTGCAGAGGAGAATAGGGACTTGTGTATGTTTATTGTCCAGCCTGTGGAATAAAGCACTTTGAATATGTAAGTCATCATTTTAAACTTGCATACACATACTAGAAGATAGCCTGCTCTAAAGTGCTCAAAAAAGGTTTAAGATTCCAACATATATATTTTAGTAATACCCAGATTGCATAATTGTTCTTTAAAAGCACACACATCGCAGCTCAGCTGGTAACTCCCTTGCAATACCACTCAAAAAGAATACATCTGTGTTATTAAGAAGCTTCGAGTGAAAGCCAATACCGGCTTTCAAGTACCCTTTACATGTGCAGATTTACGAGTTGCGCACATTTACATTGTTTCAGGCAAGCAGGCACCCTGGCAAGACGGCGTATTTAGCTGCCTGCCCCTCCCTCGGGCCTCCCACTCCCTGCTTCACACCTCAGTTGAAGCATTTTAATTCTCGGAATTAACCTTCCCTGGATGGTTCTTTTCATAAAACAGTTGGGGAACTGTCTTTCTTAAACTAAAAATGTCTGGGCACATTGTGCCCCTCAGATCCCACCCTCTTCAACTGTTTCTACCGAAATAAACATGAACTTGTGCTGATTTCAACATCTGTTTCTGCCAAACGTAAGTTGAAGACTGATGGTTGCTTCTGTGACCTCCTGTGGCGGTCACTGGCAGTGCTCTGCAGAAGTGTGGTGAAACCATGTCTGTAAAACCACGGGCCGTATTACAAACACTGCGCACTGTGCCAGTCTGCGCTGTGGGGCACCTTTAGATTGGTGTGCAGGGAGCAAGCGGGTACAGTGCTCTATTACTGATGTGTATTGCCCCCTGGCAGACACAAAGTCGTGGCTGTCCTGTGGGCACCGCATTCGTGAAAGATGGAGCCACTCTTTCTTTCACTCTGGATGTGGCACCCAACCCGCACTTTCAAGAGCGACAGAGACCCCCTATCGGCGGGTTGAGTCAGTGACTGCACCCACATTCAGGGGGATGTTCATCGCTCCACAGAGCTGCTCTTGGGGGTGCACTGACTGTATGCCATCTGTTTGTAATGCACAGTCAGTGCGCCTCCTGATGGCCTCTTTACCACCTGCATCCATAATACGGTGCAGACGCAGAGGCAAATGTTTTCCCTCATTTGCATAGGGCCACGCCCCCATGCAAATGACAGCACACCCACTGAAGAAAGCGCCAAAGCTGTATGTGTGTTGGCACTATTGTGTAACTTCTATGTGTGCTGCTTAATGCAGCACACATTGAAGTTGCAAAGCATTTTTTAGGTCTCGCGAGAGCTTTTGTAAATGGGGGATCTGGAAGTGCAAACGAGTGCTTTCAGGCCTCCAAATACAGTGCATGTGCGCCGGCCGGGCGCGCGCACCATTTGGAGGCCTGAAAGCACTCGTTTGCTTTCACTTTTGCAGGCCGCACGGCCGCTTTGATGTGATCGCGACCGCGATCACTTTCACACAGTTCGTGTGCGCCGGGCGCGCGCACCATTTGGCAGCCTGCGTGTACATTTCGCGGGCGCTTTGATGTTCTCAGTGAGCAGCGCGGCCACTGCGAACATCAAACGCCCGCAAAATGTACACGCCATTTGCCACCCCCTCCCTTATCCCACTTCCTGCTTGTCTTGTTTATCTTTCTGTCCTAAACTTTACTCGTCCTGTAGCCAAAGGTTTTCACTAACGGGGTCTTCCCTCCCCTTTATTTAGCTTCTTTCTGCCAGGTTGTTTCTCCTGGGGCATGACACCAATCGTCTTTTTTTTGCGGTTTAGTATTTTCCCTTTGACCATTTGTTTCAGTCCTTGGCCTTTGTATCTTGCCGCAAATCTCCCATTTCTTGGTGTGTATTCGCATGGCGTGTTACAGTGTCCGTTTGGTTTATTCATGTCTATTACCAAATGGACCATGAAGTTCCGTAACAAAACGAAGGAGGCAGTACCGCAGGCAACTTCTACAGGCAAAGAAACAACTACAGCATCATAAGAGCTATTTGCTACTTCAACTAATTCAATGCAATGTGTGGATGACATACATTCTGCTCGTGCTTCGGACACATCTCTATCTACCCCAATAGATGTTGTGGACAAATACACAATTTCTACAGTTCAGCACTGTGTTGCTGATGACAAAGTCTTCAACACTTCTGAAGGCACGCCGGTCCTAACTACATCTGCAGCCAATGTAGAAGGTGTTCAATCACCGTCCATGGTAGTAGTGGACGTGTGCAAACAACTAGTTTCCTACATAGGACAACAAGAATTAATTACCTTGATTTACAACCTTTAGAACTTGGCAGTATCAAGAAGCACGAGGGGCGTGGCAAGACGGGAGTCGCGTTTGTTTGTGAAGTTGGGCCGTGCACTCTGCTTGTGTTTGTTTTCCTGCCCGTTCCCTACATCTCTCCCCTCATCTTATTCCCCGCCCCATCCCATCTCTCTCCACCCGCTCTCGCACCGTTTTCTTGTGCACTCTGCTTGTGTTGTTTCTTTTCCTGCCCGTTCCCTACATCTCTCCCCTCGTCTTATTCCCCGCCCCCATCTCATCTCTCTCCACTCGTTCTCGCACCGTTTTCTTCTCCCCCCATCTGCTCGTTTTTTTTCCTCCTGTTTTTATTGCACGAGAACAGCTTGCTGAGGCTGTCAGTACTCCTCACGATGCTGTGCACTGGGTCTAAAGTACCGGTATCCACATATCACACGTTTCTGAACGGTTATGTGCGACACTTTTCAGATAATCTACACGTAGTCTGTTTATTCATGTCACATGGCCTGAATGTGTTAACAAATACAAATTAATTTATTGCCACAGCCCAGTGCGTTTTTGTGCTCAAAGGCCGAGAACATACGTGTTTCTAAAGGCCAATAATGCCCAGTCATCATGTTTTGTAGGTCACCGGTAGGAGTAGTAAAACTCACCGAGTGTAATTAAGAAAGAGGGAGCTGCGAAACTCACGACCACGCACCCCACATAAACATGAGAGTTTCAACCCTCCCACATGTGACACGTGGAACGAGGCACGTAACACAAGCTCCGGGTCAGCATCCTAGAAGCAATCATCTACATTTTTCAATTTTTTACTACAGCAGGCAGGACGACGTGCGCAGCCGGGACAATGGTGGCGGCTCATTCTAAGATTGGTGCGTTAATAGCTCTGAATTGGCCGACTAGGAAACTACTTGATAATGTCGAAGACTGTTTTGAAATGATTCAACCGAGCACCGCCAGAGGCTGGTGATCTGTGTCTTACTATGAGCTATAGTCGGCACACATTTGCATTTGGGCAATCAGTTGTTCCTTACTGGTTTAAGATACTGCTATTTTTTATCAGAACAAACGATGAAAAAACAGGTTCTGCAGTCAGCCGGTAGAGGTAGAAGACACATTCAGAATTTGGATAATAGAAAACAGCGTGCCCTCTCAGCAACAAATAAAGCAGACATTAACAAATTAAACAAGCAAAGCAGGGTTTTCTCCAAAGTCACCAAGGATGTAAGGCTTCGCTCTAAACGTAATTCTATAGTAAACAGTTAAGGACAGCAAACAGACCAGAAATAACAAGCTAACGTAAAAGGCTGCACGCCGAGTTAAACACCGACATTCGGTGTTAAAATAACACACTGGGTGCAGCAAGTTTCAGGATGTACTGCATGCAAAAAAAAATGACGTGAAACAATAATATGGGTAAATAAATAAACAGCTCAATTGTTCCAATTAACTTAGAAATTATAAAAACTATTAAGCTACATGCGAAAGTAATAAAGATCAGATATCAGGAGCTAATATAACCTGTATTTGTAGAGTGGACGTTCCCCCAGAAGGGTATCTTGACGCTGGCCACTTCCATGACCCGAAAGTGGAACTTCCACTTCCGGGCCATGTCTCACGGGGGGCGTATTGGAGGTCGAGCCCGTCGCGTCACCAGGGACGCGACAAGCCCGCCTCCGGTGTCGTCGGGGCCGGCAGGACCGCCATATCATCGGCAGGTCCGATGCCGGCCCCGCCTTGCTATATGGCCTGGTACTACCTATACCCCCTCTTCCATTGTTCCACCCCACAAAATATCAAGGAAACGGGTGGTTTAGTTGGAAAAGGGGGTCGTAGATAACCCCCGGCCATATTTTATTCACAAAATTCATCAAACATGAAATATTAATTTTCATCTTTACACAGACAATCATATTATTGACATTCGATTACATTGATATGTACAGATATCAGATGGCTAACCTTAACATCACTCTAATACAAGTTATTTCCTATCCGAATCTAAGCATACATCATCATAATCATAATGGCAATCATTTTCTGCGTATCCATGTTTGAGCCTACGGCAAGGTCAATAACTGGTGTCAGATCCTTATCCCTTAAACCCCGCCCTCCAGCATGAGGGCGCATGCGCAGAGGGCCCGTTCACCGTTCCCCCCCCAGTTACCCCCGTATGCCCTGTATACTCTCTCCATCGGGGGCCCTTGCAGTTCTGCGCCCTTTACTGGCGCCATTGTGCACGTGCGGGATGGCCAACGGCCTAGGAAAAGCGTAACTCCCCCCTCCCCCGCACCCATACAGCCACGACGGCTGTAACTGCCCCTGGAGAGTTCTAGGAGTGGACTCCCTTGGGCAACCCCATTCAAGGAATGGCGCCGCCCCCTAGGGACCTTAAATTTACTGCTCACCAATCATGACCTTACCGCCACAGGCCAGCATAGTTGCCTGACTATCTGGCCCCCACCTAACACTAGGAAGTCATGCCCCCTTCACAAGCCCAACAACCATGCCAGTAGATTCTCTGATAGGATTGCATTCCCCACTGTTGAAAAGTGGACACAGTCTTTTAGGAAGCACGGGTACCCCCTCATACACCCATGGGCAATGGTCTGCAAATGAGGAGACCTAAACAATCTCTCTATCTTGTTGTTGATACGTCTTACTGAGTGATTGAGTGCTTTCACAGATTCCCCCCCCCCTCCATTGACATCTAGGTACCATTTGTGACCATGCGATGGTGCATCCTGGGCATGTTCTTGCTAACCAGCCAATTTCTGTGATTAAGGATTCCACCAAACCCCTTCTCCCTATCTTCACCAGATCATTCCCACCCCAGATGCAGGATAATGATATCAGGATGAGGACCCTCTTTCTTCAGCAAATCCCTTATAAATACCCTTGAATGACTCAAACATAGGCCCCCCTTCCCATGGCATACAATTTCTAGACCAGCCTGCTCTGCCCTGTGCCTGTAGTTTCCTGAACAGAAAAATGCCTTTAAACGTGTCACATAGGAATGACCAATAATCCAAACCACCCGAATTCCTGTTGCCTGCATCGTTGCATGTCTCTTGCTTGTTCTTGGATGATCCAACGCGAGTTTCCCTCCTGCGTAACAGGCTTGAGAAACTGTAAAGATTCAAACAGAAAAGACTTGCATCAGAGAACAGATCCGGGCTACCTACATGTGCAGCCGCACATACCATTTGTAACTATTGGAGGACCACCTCCCAATTCTCTTGACAGTGCTGCTGTGTAGCCCTCTTGCTGTAGCCTCGGTCGCAGCCCCTATCCTAAAGGAATGCGTTCCAAAGTGCGTAGGATCCAAACCTATCCGCAGAATTGCCATGTCCATGACCCTCCTAAACTGAAACCGGGTGAGAGGTGTACCATCTGCATGAATTAATAGATTCCTGCCTACCATCGCAGATCTCTGACTCAAAAATGTTTCCACTTGTGTTACTGGGCAGCATGGGTTGCCCTGTGCTCGGTGTAGAACCACCCCTTCACCCAGGGCCTCCTGATCCGTCTTGGACTTTTTTATGCAGATCAATATAGCATCGCCCTGGATTTTTACATGGTCCACCTGGAAACCCCCATGAGTATCCTGCTTATTCTGCGCGACCAATTCGCTTACGCGAAATGCGCCATAAAAAACTAAGGAAAAGGCCGCCCTGAATAATACAGCTTCCCCTCTTGTTGTGCAGATAGCGTCCAATGCCCCTAGCAGGGCGGCTAGTACCTCCATCCCAATCGGTGCCTTGAATCGGGTGTAGTCCTCTGAATGCGCTGCCAACCTTTCAAGGCCTTTCTGACTATGAAACTATCTGTGGGGTCCCCTCTATCCTTGGCTTGGGCAAAGAAAGATATCGCCGCCACGTGTCGCCTGGCTGCCGCCACTGTGCGCCCCTCTTCGTGCAATGTGCCTAAATAGCGATGCAATGCCCTAGTGGTGTGCCACTCCTCCGCCCTATCCTTCCCCAAAAAGGTGCAATATGCCCAAAACGCCCCCTCATAGGCTTTCTTGGTCCTGAGGGCTAGGCTAGCTGCCACGAGGTTCGGTAGTTGGGGGCACCAATCCGCCGAAGTACTTCTGGGAAGGGTGTTGGGTTCGCGTCTGCAGAAGGGAGGTGTGTCCTGAAAACCTGCATCTTGGAGCGAGAGAGTGCATCAGCAGCATTATTCAACACACCTGGGACATGTTTAGCCCTAACCAGTATATTCTCCTTCATACACAAAAGGACAATCTCTTTTAACAGGCGGAGGATCATTTTGCATCCGGCAGCCTGCTGGTTGATGCATTCTACCACAGTCATGTTGTCAGACCAAAATATTACCGAATGGTTACGCAACCTGTCCGGCCATACCGTTAAAGCGACCCAAATAGGGAACAATTCCAAGAAACCAATGTTAGACGTTAAACCAGACTGTACCCATGCGTCTGGCCACCTGTGTGCCACCCTCTCATTGCCAAGTATGGCGCCAAACCCCACACTTCCCGCAGAGTCAGTCCATAAACCCAGCTCCGCAGAAGTAGTGGGCGGACTGGGCAGACCACCCTGCCATTGAAGTCTTGCAGGAATGCAATCCAAATCCGCATGTCCTGCTTGACCTCAGCTGACAGTCTAGTATGATGATGATTATCCTGCAGTCCCGTCATAGCTTGGGCGATAGAGCGAAATAATGGACGTGTCATAGAAATCACCCTGAGGGCAAAGTTCAACTGCCCCACAGTTTGCTGCAATTGGTGTAGTGTCACCTTCTCCTTAGCCAAGCACTGTTGTAAGGTTTCTTTGAATTTCTCAATCTTATCTGCCGGCAACCGGAAACACCCCTGATCCCCAAGAATTCTATCCTGGTTGTTGGCCCAACCGTCTTTCCCGGCGCCAGCGGGACCCCAAAAACCCGCATGAGTGTACAGAATTCCTGCAATACCCACGCGCACTTCCCGGAGCCCGCTGACCCTAGGAGAAGAAAGTCGTCTAGATAGTGCCCTGTCACCCGTCTAAGAACCCATTCTAAGAAAGAGCTGAACTTCTCAAAAATGGCACAGGAGATTGAGCAACCCATGGGCATACACTTATCCATGTAGAATTTGTCTTGGAACTTGAAACCAAGCAAGTGAGAGTCCTCTGGGTGCACCGGTAGAAGGCGGAATGCCGATTCAATGTCAGTTCCGGTGTCGTCGGGGCCGGCTTGCTACAATGCAGTTAGACCCACTTCAGAAATTCTTGCAAAGCAAGGGTGAACCACCAATCCTATGGAAAGGTGGCGGGGGGGTTTTTGACTTAGCTAATTGCCATAGATGTAAATAAAATGCATATTGGACACAAGAAATGCATCCCCCTTCATTGCAAGCATCCCCTTCATTTCTTACAGTCAGTGGGGCAGGATATTTTCATAACATTCCCTAAGATCGAACTTCTATAAAGGAATGATGGCTCTGATGAGTATGAAAAAGCTTTGATAAGATTAGAGAATTGTTTTAAACCCACCGTTTGTACTACACTTAAAATATATCAATGTTATACACGTCGACAAAAGGATGGTGTGCCATTTATGAATCCCTGGCAGCTTTGAGAAGCCTTACTCTAACCTGCAACTTTGGTGCAGCCACCATTGGAACGCTGCGAGATCAGCTGATAGTCAACACTAATAACAAGGGCTCACAATAAAGACCCGAGCCATGGGGGCTCTGGGTCGGGAAGAAGGAGTTAAGTCAGCAAAGATACAGAGCAATTGGTATCATAGTAGAAAGAATCAAATGAGGACAGTAATGACAGAAAAAATAGCGAGATTTGCAATGTACACAACAAACAAATGAAAAATGATACCCAGAAAGGTAGAAGATGGGAGAATACGACTGCTTGTTATAAATATGTTAGGGGCATATTATCATGAAACGGCTTTAAAATTATCGCCGGTTTAGCAGCAGAAAACTGCCGCTAAAGCGGCGATAATGGGCTTGATAATATGTCCTGGAGAATTCCCATAGAAGCCCATGTTCACACCAGAACATGGGCTTCTATTGGAATTCTCGAGGGTATATTATCAAGCCCATTATCGACGCATTAGCGGCAGTTTTCTGCCGCCAAAGCGGCGATAATTTTAAGGCCGTTTCTTGATAATATGCCCCATGGTTCCTTTCACCTGGCATCATGCGGAGGGTGTCTGGCAATGAACAAGCATTGTAACGTGCGGCCGGACAGGGCATATTGCTGAAGTCTGCATGGAGAGCAGATGCATGGCTAAACCCAGTATTGCAAAGTATCTGAGAAAGGCTCGATGATTAACAAGCTTAAGGATGACCATGGGTTGAAAGCAAACAACACGGTACTAGTCATCAATTGTGTGAATAACATTGAAACACCCTATGCGGATAAACCTCCAATGTGTGCATTGAAAGTGGTGGGGAAGCAGCTATTTGTCATTGTGGGCTGTGGATATGCCATCATCACCAAAGAGAAGTTTGAACTTATATGTGCTTCCAGGGTGCAAGTGATGAAAGAACCTAATATCAAAGGAGCATCTTTTGATGGGAGACTAACTGACTTACCAGCACCAGCTCAAAGGAATGACTGCAGAAATCTACATTTATATAACTTCTGAAGGGGTATGAGTAATGAGCTAGACGGGACATTGTTTTTTAAGCATAATTCTAAATCCCTTTGCTCCTGATCCTGTGCTAGCTGTAAATGACAGCAACAATGACAACCAGATTTACAATTTACAATTTATTCTCAAAAGATTTCAAATGTGGATTAGGGAAGCTCTAGGGTTTCATCCTCTGCATCAAACTTATCGGAATGGCAGCTCTAGTAAAACAAAAATTGAGGCCGGGTCTACCTGTATTCGTAAAGAATTGAAAGATCTTTTAGAGTCTTTGCAACAAAATGGCGTCATAGAGGAAACTTTGAATGGGCATCCGCCAATGTCCTAGCAATGAAGAGCAATGGAAGTTTACATGCAAACTTCCCAGACAAACATCCTTTGCCCAGAATCAATGAGGTGATCTCACTTTTAGAAGGGGCTCCAATGTTTCCAACCCATGATCTTTGCCGTACATACTATCAGTTAGAATAGACAGTGGAATCTAGGCCCCTACCTGCTTTCATAATGCCTTGTTCGGCCTCGCATCAGCAGGATCCGTAATCCAGCAAGCAATGTTCCATCTTTTCAAAAATCTAATCAGTGGCGGCTCCTCCGCTAAGGAAGAGCAACGCCTTACTGCTCAAAATAAAATAAAATGATAATTACATATTGTTATTATCATTTTATTAGAATAATTGGCTGCCATCAACAGGACATTTTGGTAATCCAGGTGACTGATATCCAGCACCTGGATCAGTGTTTTCCTAGTCGAGGAAGGAAGCCAAGGGAAAAACCTTCTTCAGGGTGTGCATGGTAGCGAAACAAGTCGCTCTTACCGCAGCACCGTGATTTTTCATTGTCAGTTCCTGGTTGATTTTAATACCTAAATTTTTCACTAAGTGACTGGGGGTTGGGGTGTGCCCAGCTCTGCTGGCCAGCAGTCCGGTGACCAGAGTTGTCGGACCTTGCTGAATAGCAAGACCTCTGTCTTCTCACTGTTGAGCTGAAGACAGCTTCCAGCCATCCAGGCAGCAGATCTTTCATACAGTTTTGGAAGCAATGTCTTGAGTCCTCAATGTCCTGTCCTATAGTGATGATCAGCTGCGCATCATTGACATACGAGATTACTTCAAAGCCATGCTACCTCACCAGCTGTGCCATGGGAGCAACATAAATATTAAATACCCTTGGGCTCAGTGATGAGGCTTGAGGTACTTCCTTGGTGAGGGGAACCTGCCGGGATTTAAAGGAACCCAGGGTAGTAATTTGGGTTCGATCTTTTAGAACGTCAGCTAATTACTGCAGTGCGATCCCACTGACTCAGATCTCATGCGGTCTACTGGGTTAGACTCATGCAGAACTCATGCAGAACTGGTTTAGAAATGGTCTTGAAAGCTACCGAGAGGTCCAATAGTACCTGCATGGCAAGGGCACGAACATCCAAAAAAAAAAAGATTGTACCGAGTGGCGGTACTATGTGCTGCTCGGAATCCAGACTGGGAGGTATCCAAAATTGAGTGATCATTCAAAAACGTCATGAGCTGTTTGTTCACATGGCACTCAATGTAATGATGTTTGTATCCTGCGATGTGAGCATGAAATGTCTCAAAGGAATGGAGAGGGTAATGTCTCTGCTGATGTTCCTCTAACTACCACTGATGCTCCTTTAGACAATTCTTCAGCTGCTTCTATTTTTAAACGTATTAAATGATCTGCCAGAGTTAGGAACCCTTGTGTAGAATCCTCTAAGAATGACTGTGGCCCCTGTTTTAACATCCTGTTTTGTTCTCTTATTTTTCTGTACATTTTCAGGGGAAGGGTGAGTTATATTCTTTCACTTTCTTTTTTTCTGCCTCCCCATTGGTTTCCTATCTTCCCTTAGTTTCTTCTGCTTAAAATGTTGGAACCTGAAGGTTCTGATGAGGCAGGTTGGCAGGAGCAGTTTGGACAGGGTGCTGTGTCATTGCAGATGTGCTCTTTGTTTCGGATAAAAGTTAACATTATCCTGTAAGTGTTACTTTCCTTTGCAACACTCATACATGAAACCTTTCATAAAAACGTCCATGCTCTACCCAAACAATCCAGCCGGCTACAGACCAATGTCCACCAGACCTCTATTCCGGGGCCAAGTGAAGTAAAGATATCCATTCCCTTAACAACTACATTAAAAGCCAGGATCCTCTACGGAGCACCCAGTAGTGCTACTTCCCTCTGGCAACCCAGCATCTTCCTTTGTTGCCACAAGAGATGACCTCAAAACTCCAATGGACAGAACGCGGCTGCCGCCTTCTCACTTTTTAACATCTATGCTGCCTTTGATATAATTTTCTTCCCACTTTCCAGATGATTCTAAGACATAGAAATCCAGGGAAAGGCTTTCGACTAAATCGCCTCCCCTCTCTCAAACCACACACAGATCATCTCAACTCCATTGTTTAACTCATCCCATCATGTAATCAATGGGACTCTGTGATTGCTATGTTGCTTAATATTTGCGGCAAAGATCTGCCTATCCCATTGAATCATTTAACTATGTCTATACAAAGCTCAAATCATGCTGACACAGACCACGCTACACTAAGTTCCTGTCTCTCCACCACTCACGAATGGGTGAGAGAAACAACTAAGGGTGGGCAGAAAGTTACATTCTGCCTGCGGAACTGACACAATTTTGGCCACTCTACATTACTCTTTATCTTACTCCTGCGAGGCTCCAGAATATGTGAGCTACCGAGTGTAAGCGATATTTGGCATCTACTAGCCCGATTTTCTAATGCGGGTGGGTCGTGGTCAGAGGGCCGCAGTTCGAGTAGAATTGCTGGCACTTGTGTAGACTTTCTACTTGAGTGACAGCAAAATCAACTTGAATGGGCGCGCACTCTTGCGGAAAGCATGGTGCCATTCACACTAATTTTCAGCGCTGCTCACGCTACCGGCGCTAAATTGTAGCATGAGGAGCGAGCTGCATATTTTCCGCCCATTGACAGCATTCCGCGGAATCTCGCTAAGTTTTTCTGTAACTCGGTGGAACTCTGCTGAGTGAAACTCTGCAAAATCCACCCAACCCTACAAACAACTTGAAGCTGAATGCAAGAAAGAAAAATATTTACAAATATTCACATGCCATTCTCTGAGATAACAATGTTTGCATACTGATGAGCCACAGAACGTGGCACCCTGCCCTCAACGCAGACACAGGAAAATCTCTGAACTTTATCTCAGATGGGCATTGTCATCAAGAGATGCTTCCATCAACTGAGAAACCCGAGAAGAACCTTCATTTTCCTGGGCTTTCCTCAGAGATCCAGGCAAACATGACTCTTGTGCGCTGAGGTCTCGAATAAACCAACGCTCTCTCCCTTGGTGCTTCACAGGCTACAAGAGATTAAAACACTTTACACAGAAGCGGACAGCTCTACTCTCAGCCCTCATATGAGACTTAGCGCACATCGGCACTTATAAAGGCGGCCCATGCAGCCCGGACTACCACCCTACACTATCGGTTTCCTCAACCAGGATTGTACACGCATGCCCTGAAGAAGTTCATTCTCATGAACAAAACGTGTTGGCTGGCATTTTTTGAAAATAAAGAATTATTCAAGACTTTTAACATCACAAGACTCATTGACTAATTAACTACCACTTGTCTCGATATCGAGTGGTGCACCACTCCACAAATCTGACTTTCTCATTTATATGCATAGCAGTTGGCACTCAACGACGGCGAGTGCTGGGGTAGTGTTTGTGCACACTCAATCAGATTGACTACTTTTTCAGAAACAACAAGGGAACTTCACAGGGAAGTGTGGTCACTGTGTCCACTGGTGTGTGGAACTACTATTTGCAGAGATTAAAACACTGGAGCAAGCGTTCTCCTGTATATACAAATAGAAGAACACATCAGTCCTACGTGCTCTGCATTGGCTACCAGTCGAGTGGAGTGTCTTGATCATTATGATCTACATGGAAGAGGCCCATCCTTCATATTGGAAAGTGCCCCTTTTGACATGGTTGGCCCACTTTTTGCTTGGTACATGATGTGATTTCGACTGAAAATGCACTACGTTCCTACTAACCAGGTCCCCAGTGCCAGAGCTCTTTCCCAAAAATTGTGCAATTGTTTCCCCAAATGGCAAAACCTTTATTACCTCCTGTAAGCCTCTAGTAAATGGTACCCTGGTATCTAGGGCCCAAGGTACTAAAGCGCGTTCATAAGGGCTTTAGCTTGAATTGTGTCACCCTAAGGGACCCCTCGCCAAGCACATGCAGGGCTGCTATTGCTGGCTGCGTGTCTTGGTGCAGACAAAAGTGAAAACACGACATGCCACACATCCCTGTGAGCCATGCCCCCTACCACTGCATATGATATTTGTAAATTACCCCTACAGCAGGCCTGATAGCCCTAAGGCAGGGTGCTTAATATTATATGTGAGGAGATATCTGTCTGAGCAGATATTCCCCAGTGCTGGTCAGCCCTATTGCTACCAGTTCAGGTGATCCGGGAAGCCATCTTAAACCATGCACTGGACACTTGTGAAAATGGGTTGCCCAGCTACCTGAAGGCTTCACTGAAAAAAAGGATGTTTGGTACCAAACATCTCGTCTTGATAAACCCCCACTGATGCCACTGTGGGAGTTATCAAAACTTGCACTCAGAGGGCATCTTAGAGATGCCCCTTGAAAAACTATCAGCCTCTAGTGTGCTCGCTGACTGGTTTCTGCAGCCTGCCACCCCAGACAAGTTTTTGACCTTTTAGGGTGAGAGTTTTCTGCACTCAGGAGGTCAGGAACAAAAGCCTGTCCAGGAAGAGGGTGCAACACCCCCTCCCACAGAATGACCTGCTGATTGGAATCCTTGGGATGGCAAGCTTCAAAGGAACTGCCACCTTTGGAATGCACATCTAGCTCTCCTCACAGGATAGGAAGCCACCTCCCCTATCCTGATCCCCTTGGCACCTGGATAAGTGGGAAAATTAGTTAGTATGGTCGGTGTACCACCTCCAGGCTAGTGCCACCCCTAAGGTGGGCTAACTGCAAGGTGGCCACGAAAATTGAAAGATAGCCATCTTTCTATTGGCATATCTATGAATTGAATGACAGGGTTTTGCCCACTTCCCACAGGAAGGTGTAGTGACCCGAAGGGTCAGTAGTCCGTTGGCCACTGTCATACACTACCCTAACACTCCAAAATTCAGTATTTAGGGGAGTCCCTGGCACCAGAGAAGCAGATCTTGATGACCTATGAAGAAATAGAACACAGAAGAGCGGCAAAAGCAGAAGAAGACCAAAGAGAGCACCGGACTTGGCCCCAGCCCCACCTGCCTGTCTGCAGCTCTCATCTAAAACTGTGCCAAAATCGGCTCACCCTGCAGCTGTGACTCCAGAACCCTGGGAGGACAAACTGCCTTCGAGAAATACTCAAGACTCCCGAGAGCAGAGGACCTGTTCAAGCAAAAACTCCAAAGAAAAGTCTGTGAGGCCTCCAGAACTGCCAAAACCGACCCCTGAAGCCACCACTGCACCCGTCGCCTCCAGCCAAAGCTGAAGTGGGCCAATGGTACCAACAAGGTTCCCCAGCCCTCCAGAGCCCGAGTCCATCGTGTTTCATCCCTCCTGTACTCCCCGACATCACCTGCATCCTCTCCATGACACCACCCCTCAACCACAACTGCTCTGGTAAGAAAAACCTGAAGCTTAAAGATCCCCCTGAACCTCTCACCCCTGGGCTTTGGAGAAGAGGGCCAAAGGTGTCCCCACATCCCCGACCCTCGCAAGGGCTGAGCTCACTCATTGGTTCAGCCTCACCACCTTCCAAGCCAGAGCCTGCAACCAGCGGCGTCACTAGGGTTGGTGTCACCCAGTGCGGTAACTCATGGTGTCACCCCAGGACAGGGTGCCACGCTCCCAAGGACAAGGGGGGGGGGCGTCTGTGGGGCGGGGAGGGGGCATGTTCATCAGATCTGCTGTCACTCTGTACTGTGTCTGCGGGGTGCCTCGTGTCCTACCATGAATTCGTGGCACAGACCTTACACCTTCCCTCCTTGGGGACCCCATTTATTGTACTAGTGGTGCCGCCCTTTTATCTCTCTCCACCAGTATTTTCTCAGCTCCCCCCCTACCCCCATGGCCCCCGGTTACTCCGCATACTCCGAGAGCACACAGTGCAGATGCTGGCACTGTGCATACTGTGATGAACCGATCTTCTGCAGGCATCCCAAACACAAGGGGAGACAAAAAGAAAGTGCTCCCTTTCCTTCTAAAAGGTATATTTTACGATAAAAATACACCTGGGTATATGGATCCTTGGTATCCGCAAAAATATAATAGTTACAGCACGTAAAACATAATGCGTAATTGTGATAAGAGGGTTGGAGCTGCGCATCTGCCTCAGTTGTAGTCGAGTCAATAATCAATACGCGTTTACGGATCTATGAATGGGGAGAGGTGCCCCCCACCTGCGTGTAATGCGAAAGCCCGGTGCGCTCTGCGGGCTGCCTCTAGCCGCACATCATTTCCCATGCTCGACGTCAGCAATCATATTATGCACAGGAGAGTTGCACCTGAAGCCCTCCGTGAACCCGCGTGGAGCAGTGAGATGCTTAATTTGCGGAGGGCTGCCCTCCCTTCACCAGCCAACAACGCAGCAATGTTTCACCGGTGCTTCTCCCCTCTGGGAACCGCGAGGGCCAGGGGACAATGACAAGCCATTCATATCCTCGCCACGAAGGATTTATGTGGCACACCAGCGCTCATGGGAGGGGTCTGCCGCGCGCGGCTTCCACTTGCATTGACTTTCGCCCCCCCTTTTTTTTACTTTCCCAGTCACCCCTCCGTAGACTTCCTTCCATGAAACTCACCCCAGAACCTAGTACTCTCTCAGCATTCCGTCCAATGGGTGTTGCGCGCCTGTCTGCACCCCCATGTGTCATATCTACACAACCTCGTGTCTCAAAACTATGGACACCCTGTGCCCCATAGTTCCGCCCTCCCTGTGCCCCATACCTCCGCACTCCCCTACGGTGTCCCCCCATGTGATGGTGTCACCTGGTCGTAAACAGAAAAATAAATCACTCGGCAGGAAGCATAAAGAATTGACTTGTGCTACTATATTTCATTGTGGACAGCATATAAGTGAAACAGCCCTGTGCACTACAAACGAAAAGGGCGCGGCTGGGGATCTCCTCCTCAAAGCACTTCGTCAGGGAGTGGAGAGGTGGGAGGGGGTGGGGTGGCAGCCCAGCTGTAATCTTGCTCGGGTTCGAACAACAGCCATTGCTTTAAATGTGCACTTTTAATTGGAGACTACCCGGCACTTCTCCGAAACAAGTGGGCACTGCTATTTTTCGATTTCAAGCATTGACAACAGCCACGCCTCGGCTGCAGCAGCCTCCAATCAATGCCCCCACCCGGCCCCACCGCCATAAGTAAAAGCTGTGCCACAGAAAGAATGGGCCAGGCGCACCCGGAGAGGATGTGAGAGTGAACAAGGAAAGGGCCGGGCACACCATCAGGTGTTGAACTGAGAGGTGTGTGTGTGCTACTGACTCCAGGGGTCAGATGGAGTACAGCTTCAAACATAAGAGTGAAACTAAGACAGGTTTTAGATTTTTTTGCATCTTTTATACAGCGCGAACTCGACCTGAAGGTATTGGAGCGCTGTACATGATAGGCAATAGTAGGCCACTCACCTGCTGAGTTGCAGACAGGGGGGTGGGGGGGACGGGGGACTACCTCGGTGACGGTCGGCCTTGCTGCCTTGGAATAAAATAAATTATAGTGGCGCTGTGGCGATGGCAACCTGAGACCTCCTCAGTCCTCACCTCCTCGTCCCTCGTGATGCAAGCCACGCGCACTTGGGGGGGCCAATGCGCATGCGGGATTCGGATTCCACCCGTAACAACATCGCTGACTGCACCCCTCTAGTGACGACGTGACGTCACTGCCGAGGTGCGCAGACGCGGCGGAGGAGGAGACAGTGCGCGCTGCGCACAGGCACCTCCTGAATAGAACAAGGTTAGGTTGCGCGCGTCGTCGTTGCGTTTCTGTTTCATTCTGGGCTGCTGGTTTGAGTGGTTTCAATAACATTGTGCACGGCGGACGGTTGCAGTGCACCACAGACAGTGACACACCGACCGGTCCGGCCCTTTGGTGTCACCCCCCGTGAGGGTGTCACCCGGTGCGGTCCGCACCCCCCGCACCCCCCTAGTGACGCCACTGCCTGCAACATCTTCTTCCTGAGACTGATACCCATTAAAACCTTTTGGGCTCCCGATGCTGATTTGTACCCTGCACCAGGCCACCCTTGGGCTGCTGGTGGTGTACTGCTGGTGCTGCCTTGAACCTTGCCACCACTCACCTTAACCCCTGGAGATTGGTCCTGTAAGTCGATGTACTGTACCTGTTTGCAGAACTTGTTCTTTCTTTCATAGGATAACATTGCAGAACTCTGAAATTACACTTTGTCCACTTTTTAAAGTGAAAAGAATTTATATTTGAAAACGTACTTACCTGAACAAGCCATAAGTTAGAGGCTTTACATTCTCTACCCAGAGAGAAAACCTTAAAATTAATTATTTTCTCAGATAAAGAACTTCATATTTACCTCACCTTTTGCAAAGCACTGAAGACCTGGCTGCTCCCAAACGCTTGAGCCGCACAATGCTTTTATTGCTTAGGCATGGGCGTTGCTATACAGAGCTATGAACAAAGTTACCTCTGTAGCTCATTCACTGGTCCTTCAACCTATCAGCAGAGCCACTGGAATTATGCGGCAGACAAGGAACCAAATTATGCAGCAGGGTTGACTGAATTATGCAGCAAGAAAAGGTAAATCATGTTGTGTAACTGGGCAGTTTGGGATAGTATTACTTCATCATTTTTAGGTCGAGCCTAGGCACTGAATGCACTGCCTCTCTGAGACATGCTGTAATCTCTTCTGTGGGCTTACATACCGCCCATGCACTTTCATTTCTTCTTTTGTCTGTCCTTCAAAAATGCTCTGTAGCTACTCGTCAACTTTTCTTTTTTCTCCCACCTTCTTGGCATTTATATCAGCCAACGCATCAATGCCTAACTTCCTGTATATGTCTGCTTTTGTCTTTATGGGTTGCTTTACAGGGACTCTATTTTTTCTTTTAGTTGCGCTGCTTCGAACTCCGTTGCGTGTGGCAAGTTGTTCTTGCCCCAGCGCAGCACCTCCACTCATCTCCACAACCCCCTCCCTCTGCTTGCCCGCCCCCACCACTCCCGCCAGATCGCCACTTTCATCCCAAATCCCCCATTACTGCTTGTCGTTCTGTTTTGTGTTTTAGTTTTGCCCACTTTCTGCTCCCCACTGCCCTGTTTTGTGTCTGTTCCCGTTCTTCTAGCACTTAGTTCTTTGTCTTTCAGCTGTCCCTTCTCCCCTTGCTCCTTCAGCTGAAAGTGCCTTACCCGTTGCATGTCTCAGCTGTTGTTGTTACATGAGTCGGTCTTGGGCGCTGAGGCATCTTTTGGAAAGAGACAGACAACGGAATTTACGACAACATGGTGGCTTTCCTTCACGTTCAAATGTACGATTGTTTAAGACTTGTTTTGTTTCTACTTTTTGAAACTAAGTTCTTCAGGGACTCTATTTTTTTCTTTTAGTTGCGCTGCTTCGAACTCCGTTGCGTGTGGCAAGTTGTTCTTGCCCCAGCGCAGCACCTTCACTCATCTCCACAACCCCCTCCCTCTGCTTGCCCGCCCCCACCACCCCCGCCAGATCGCCACTTTCATCCCAAATCCCCCATTACTGCTTGTCGTTCTGTTTTGTGTTTTAGTTTTGCCCACTTTCTGCTCCCCACTGCCCTGTTTTGTGTCTGTTCCCGTTCTTCTAGCACTTAGTTCTTTGTCTTTCAGCTGTCCCTTCTCCCCTTGCTCCTTCAGCTGAAAGTGCCTTACCCGTTGCATGTCTCAGCTGTTGTTGTTACATGAGTCGGTCTTGGGCGCTGAGGCATCTTTTGGAAAGAGACAGACAACGGAATTTACGACAACATGGTGGCTTTCCTTCACGTTCAAATGTACGATTGTTTAAGACTTGTTTTGTTTCTACTTTTTGAAACTAAGTTCTTCAGCGGAAACACCAAATGTGTGCCCATTTTTCCATGACAACATTTCAGTTAAGGCAGGAATAATAATATATGGGTGTCTGCCATGGTACTGAAAGCACTGCATTATTCCATGTGTGCGTCTGCCACACTATGAGTAGCACCTCATTATTGCTGCAGTGTTTCTCATGATACTGGAAAGCCCTGTATTATTTCAGGAATGTCTCTGCCACTTCACCCTATAGCACTGCATTATTCCAGGAGTGTCTCTGCCACAGACTAGAATGTGCCGCATTTTTCCAGGACTAGTTCTTATCCACTTCACTGTATAGCACCGCATTATTTCAAGAGTGTCTCTGCCACATTACCAGAAAGCACTGCTTTATTCGAGGGGTGCGCCTGCCACGGTACCGGAAAGAATTGCATTATTCCAGGGGTGCACCTGCCATGGTACCATGGTGAAGTATGCCCCAGGGGGGAGCACAGTGGGGAAAGTCCTCGATTATTGGTGCCCCAGCGGGGCCCTGATTCTGAAAGCCCGGGGTGTGAGTGAAGGGGCTCGCCCATCCATTCTGCGGTGCTCTCAGTCGGGAAGCGGCCCGGTCTTAGAGTTCTTCACTCTATTTTCTTTCTTTCTGACTTGGAATGAAAGGCTTACTCGCATAGATGTTGCATGTTTTACTGCACCATGTCCACACTCTTTTGAAGAAGGCTCTTTGCCACTTGCTTGGGCATCATGGGGCTGGTACTGGTGCCCACTGAAGTCCTGTCAGAGGAGCCCCTGAGACTGGAAGTGGAGGGGTCAAGTGCAGCCTCCCAGGCCATGCGGCACTGGCTAACAGGTCGAAGAAAGGCCTCCAGCCTAGACTCATGGGCTGACGTCCTTTTACCTGATTCCATCTGTTTACAAACATGACGGCTCCAACACACAGAATAACCACATGGACATATGTGGTGATGGCCAAGGCGTGAAGGTAGCCGGACCAGGGGGCGTAACAAACACCCCCGCAGCCCCTGCGGTGCGGGGGGCCCAGTCTTCGGTAGGTGAAGGGGGCCCCCTCAGCTCTTCGGTAAACAGCTGTGAGAGAGAGGCCTTCTCTAAAGCAGCCGCAATCCGCAGCCTGCTCTGAGCTCCTTGCGCTGACCGAGGACTGAAGAGAAACAAAGTAACAAGTTACATTGTTTCTCTTCAGTCAGAGTCACGAGCCAGGCCCGGAAAAAGGATGGGGGTGGGAGCCCTCAGAGACAGCATTCTCCACAGGGCACAGCCAGGGGCATAACAGAAGCCCCCGCAGCCCCCTTGGTGAGGAGGGGGCCAGCAGCTTAGAAGTCAGAGGGGGCGCCCTATAGATCCAGGAGCCCACCTGCCGAGAATCTATATCATTGAAAACAATTCAACCATAAAAAAAAAAGTTTCAGAGGCCTTTATTAGTGGCAGAGGAGAATGAAAAAAAAAACAATGAAGAGTGCCTTTGATTCGAGAGCAAGGGGCCCCTGGAGGGTTACAAAGTGTGTCACTCTTCTGCTGCACTTCCGGTTTATGCATACAAGGGCCACAGAGATGAGCGCCGAAGAGGAAACTGGAAGGCAGCGCAGCACCGGCTTTAAGGCAAGTCAGACGCCAGGAGAGGAGAGGCAACAGCAGCCTGCAGAGATCTGTGTGTGCCCAAACTTTTTCAAGGCACAATAATAACAGCAAGACAGCTCTGGTGAATAATGTACTTGCACAGAGCAAGGGGTAATGAGCTTCCTGCAAATGTGTAACCAGCAGATCACAGATTTGCATTTTATGGTGATGGCTCAGTAGGATACTGCTTTTCTCACAGAGAATGTGTAGGTACTTGCAGTTCGTAAGCTCCTCCTAATATAGCACAGTGAGCTATGTACCATAATCAAAGAGCTGCATGCAAACTGCAAAGCATATGCTTAGAACCTTATTTTTTCCTCAAACTTTTGTTATTGTAAGGTTGCTAAAAAGGGTTCATTTCAGTAGTAAAAAAACTTCTCATTCATATATACAACCCCAACCACTGTTACTTTTTTAATTTTGAGTTTGTGTTTCTCCAGAGAAATCACTCTTAACATATAGGGCCACATGTACCAATTTCAAAAGCGATGACCTAATTGCGATTCTCTACGAATTGCAATTAGGTAATCGCTATTTCAATATATGAAACTCCATGAGTTTCATTTAGTGTTTCCTAATGGGTCGCAAATTGACCTACCTCATTAATATTAATGAGGCAGGTCACAATTTGCGACCCATTAGGAATCTAAAAAATAACAGGGACGATGGCCTGCTGGGGTCAGCAGACCACCATGTCTGGGATTTCTTTTAAATAAAGCATACATTTTTTTGAAATGCAGGACGTTTACCTTAAAGGAAAACGGGTTGTGTTTAAAAAAGAAACATTTAAAGTTTTCTTTTCATTTTAAGAGCAGGCAGTGGTCCATAGGACCACTGCCTGCTCTTAAAAAACATTTGTACGAACATTCACAAAGGGAACCCCTTCCCGAGTGCGAATGAGTTACCACCTACTATGAAAAGAAGATGGTAAAATGTGAATGTTTTGTGACTGCATTTCGGTCGCAAAACATTCCAACATACCGCTGCGATTCAATACTAGGAAGGGACGTCCTAAACAAGCCCCTTTCTAATACCGAATCGGTATGTATTAGCAATTCCAAATCACGATTCGGCAACATGTGACCGAATCGCAAATTGGAATTCATACATACCAAAAAGCATTTTACTGGTCTCAAACGGCATGATTTAGCGAATCAGCCGCTTGTGACCAGTAAAATGCATGATGCGTGTGGCCCATAATGCCGATCAGTGTGGATGACATGATTCCTAGACCTTTCAGCTCACATTGTCTTATGTAACATTTATTTACATTGAATTACACATGTGTATGATTTATTGTCTCTGTGTACTATGCGTGCGTGAAAAGCGTGCTCTGACACAATACATTGGGGTCATGGAGAGATGAGGTGAATGGATGGAGGGAGGAAGCGAGGGAATCCGTGGAGAAGGAGGTCATGGGCAGTGGAGCAGAGAGCCAACAAAGATTGCCATGCTGGGTGACCTTCATGCGAAACCCTGGTCCTGGACCTATCTTTTCACACAAATTATTTCTGAGAATAGTTGTCATTCAGTTAGGACTTGGTGCATGCATAAAGTTAGCACATGGTTACATAGATCCAAAATAGAGAAAGTACTTTGATGTGCAACAACCATCAGTTTTGAAAAAGCATGTATTTATTAATCACAGAATTAATTCAACACACTGTAGACATCCTACTTTTCCTTTAGCTTAAAAAAGAAAGAAGGAGGTTACTCCAAGGGAAAGTGCAAGAAAAGGGGTGCTCTGGTGTGAGGTGAGTGAAGATAAGAAAAAGGGGAAAGGAATCCTAAATGTGATCAGAAAATGAGAATTGATAAAATTGTGGTTGTGACTGATAACAAAAATCAATCAAAAACGGCCTGGCCAATAATGGTTTATTATACAATTAGTTAGTTCAACATGATTCACAAACAATGGAGAGATATATCATCTGTAATAAGCTAAGGGAAGGGACATGTGGTTCAGGCCTGCTGAGGGTAAGTGTAGACGTTTCAACTCGACTTGTGGGCATAGAGGGTAATTGTAGCCTCAGCCTGTGGGTCTTCTTCAGGAAGGGGCAAGAAAGCAACCTATTCAGGATGTAGGTAGATCTGGCTCCCGAGATCTGTGTTCGTTTGATCTACCCTGTATGTAGAAAGTAAAACACAGTGCCAATCACCAATTCACATTTAATTTTCCATGGTGCAGAGTCTTCAGACTTACCTCTTTACTTCACTATGATCTCTCCAAACTACGTTTTTTATTGTTCATTTAAATGGCCTGAACGGACGAAAATAATATACAGACACCAAAAAACACATAGGTGCCGATCACGATCCGGTAAAAAATTCCCCCGTGCGACTCGTATCGGGTCTTTTTACCGTACGAATCGTACAAGTGGCGTACGAACTGGCAATCACGATTCGCATGGTAAAAAGTCCATACGAACCGCACTGGGAATCATTCCCCACACGTCCTCGTGTCGGAAAATGTGTCCGACACGTCCTCGGACGATTTACCGTACAAACGTGAAAATCCAAGTCCGACCGAGGAATCACGATCCATCCCGTGCGTCCGAGGTTACAACCGTATGGAAAAAACACCGTCCGCACCGAACTCCTACAGCAACCATGGAGACATGTGCCCGCATACGCGCCCAACACTCCCCCCAGCCCCCGTACGTCCGACACGTACCCCCCGTATATGTATACCCCCACCCGTCTAGGTACACCCCAGTACGTTCCAGTCGAACCCCCACCCCAGTACGTGTCATAGCCCCGTCTACCTACACCCCAGTACGTCCCAGTCGTACCCCCACCCCAGTACGTGTCGTACCACCGTCAATGTACACCCCCCACCCCTGTACGTGTCGTACCACCGTCCATGTACACCCCAGTACGTTCCAGTCGTACCCCCACCCCAGTACGTGTCGTACCACCGTCAATGTACACCCCCCCCACCCCAGTACGTGTCGTACCACCTTCAATGTACACCCCCCCACCCCAGTACGTGTCGTACCCCCCGTGTACCTACACCCCAGTACGTTCCAGTCGTACCCCCACCCCTGGACGTGTCATAGCCCCGTCTACCCACACCCCAGTACGTTCCAGTCGTACCCCCACCCCAGTACGTGTCGTACCACCGTCAATGTACACCCCCCCACCCCAGTACGTGTCGTACCACCGTCAATGTACACCCCCCCACCCCAGTACGTGTCGTACCACCGTCAATGTACACCCCCCACCCCTGGACGTGTCGTACCACCGTCCATGTACACCCCAGTACGTTCCAGTCGTACCCCCACTCCAGTACGTGTCGTACCACCGTCAATGTACACCCCCCACCCCTGGACGTGTCGTACCACCGTCCATGTACACCCCAGTACGTTCCAGTCGTACCCCCACCCCAGTACGTGTCGTACCACCGTCAATGTACACCCCCCCCACCCCAGTACGTGTCGTACCACCGTCAATGTACACCCCCCCACCCCAGTACGTGTCGTACCCCCCGTGTACCTACACCCCAGTACGTTCCAGTCGTACCCCCACCCCTGGACGTGTCGTACCACCGTGAACCTACACCCCAGTACGTTCGAGTCGTACCCCCACCCCAGTACGTGTCGTACCACCGTCAATGTACACCCCCCCACCCCAGTACGTGTCGTACCACCGTCAATGTACACCCCCCACCCCTGGACGTGTCGTACCCCCCTGTACCTACACCCCAGTACGTTCCAGTCGTACCCCCACCCCAGTACGTGTCGTACCACCGTCAATGTACACCCCCCCACCCCAGTACGTGTCGTACCACCGTCAATGTACACCCCCCACCCCTGGACGTGTCGTACCCCCCTGTACCTACACCCCAGTACGTTCCAGTCGTACCCCCACCCCTGGACGTGTCGTACCACCGTGAACCTACACCCCAGTACGTTCGAGTCGTACCCCCACCCCAGTACGTGTCGTACCACCGTCAATGTACACCCCCCCACCCCAGTACGTGTCGTACCACCGTCAATGTACACCCCCCACCCCTGGACGTGTCGTACCCCCCTGTACCTACACCCCAGTACGTTCCAGTCGTACCCCCACCCCAGTACGTGTCGTACCACTGTCAATGTACACCCCCCCACCCCAGTACGTGTCGTACCACCGTCAATGTACACCCCCCACCCCTGGACGTGTCGTACCCCCCTGTACCTACACCCCAGTACGTTCCAGTCGTACCCCCACCCCTGGACGTGTCGTACCCCCCTGTACCTACACCCCAGTACGTTCGAGTCGTACCCCCACCCCAGGACTTGTCATAGCCCCGTCTACCCACACCCCAGTACGTTCCAGTCGTACCCCCACCCCAGTACGTTCCTGGCGCACCCCCAACACAACCTCCTAAGTACGGAGCGCACCCCATGCCCCAACATCACAACCGCATGTACGAGTCTTACAAAGCCACACACAAGGACAAAATCGTACAACCAAATGGCCCATGTACACACCGTACACACGCTCAAAACGCACGTACACAACCAGGACAAAATAAAACAACACAAGAATACACCATTCGAAAGGCACACAGCCACTAAACATGGCCAACAACCACTAAAATAACACAATCACTGACCTGCAACTGCCAAAAACAAACAGAGGCCCAATACACCACCACTCCTTATAACACACCCACCCAAAATTCTAAAACTGCCACACCCACCCATGGACCAATAAAAAGGGCCCACACACACAAACCATGAGCCTTTGCAACAGACTCACTGCTGCCAGACACCACAGAACCAGACTACAAGCTACACCACACCTTACACTTGCACACCTTCACACGACCACCCTCACAAACACCCTCTCATCACATTCACACACACACACAACCATCCACACCCCCCCCCCCCAACATCCACACCCCCCCACACCCACACCATCCCCACCCACACCCCTCACCATGCCCACTACCAAGAATCCAAAGTTCAGTCACCGAGAGTTGGAGGTCCTTGTTGATCAAATCCTCAGAGTCGAGCCACAGATCTTTGGAACATTGGTCAGAAGCACCAGCCAGGCAGCCAAAACAGCCATGTGGCAGACCATCGTCGATGCTGTGAATGCTGTTGCGGACACCAGGAGGACCAAGCAGGATTGCCAGAACAGGTGGTATGATCTGCGGAGGAGGGTCAGAGCCAAGAGGCAGGAGGAACACGACCAGGCCAACGCCACCGGAGGAGGGCCCTCCCGCAGAGCCGTACAGTACCATCCCTGGGAGGAGAGGGTGATGGCCATACTGCCGGTGGAGGCAGTTGAAGGAGTAGAAGGACTCCGAGACCCGGGTGAGTACACAAACAACGCACCTCACATGGGGGGAACTGCAACCACAACCAAAATTAATAACAGGCACGCAACCACCACAAGCCATCGCATTACTCAACCACACTCCATGAGCAGGCACATGCCACTGCTGCCACCATGCCCCATGCACCCAGCTGGACAATGTCAAGTCACAGGCCACAGAAGACAACAACACATGACACGGTAACCCGGATGGCGGGAGGCTGGGCACCAAGAATCACATAGCGCGACTCCAAAGCAGACAACAATGCCCTCTGCCCATATGGCCTAGGTCACAGCCAGACAAACACTGTGTCCCAACACAGGAATAACTTGCCAGCAAATGGCGGACGCCTTGCATCAACACATGGGGGTGAAGGCACTGTTTTGCACATGCCAGCAGCTAATGAACAGCCAACAGTGTGAAAGAGTGGCAGCACACACCACCACAGCAGCAGCGCACAGACACACAGCAGACAAAATGGGTGCCTGGAGATCAGAAACAAACTCACAAGGCCACTCAAAGATCTGCTAACAGTGTGTGCCCAGGAAGCTGGGCCAAGGTGACAGAGGGTGACACACGGAGGGAGGGAGAGGGGGACAGAGAGGGAGGGAGAGGGGGACAGAGAGGGAGGGAGAGGGGGACTGAGAGGGAGGGAGACGGACAGAGGGAGGAGGCTGACACACGGAGGGAGGGAGAGGGGGACACAGAGGGTGGGAGAGGGGGACAGGGAGGGAGGGAGAGGGGGACTGAGAGGGAGGGAGACGGACAGAGGGAGGAGGCTGACACACGGAGGGAGGGAGAGGGGGACACAGAGGGTGGGAGAGGGGGACAGAGAGGGAGGGAGAGGGGGACTGAGAGGGAGGGAGACGGACAGAGGGAGGAGGCTGACACACAGAGGGAGGGAGAGGGGGACAGAGAGGGAGGGAGAGGGGGACAGAGAGAGAGGGAGACACAGGAAGATGGACACAGGGAGGAGGCTGACACACAGAGGGAGGGAGAGGGGGACAGAGAGGGAGGGAGAGGGGGACAGAGAAGGAGGGAGACACAGGGAGAGCAAATCAGTCCTTTGGTGTGTGGGAATGTCTGCTCGTCAGCAGGTGGACTGCGTGCATGTAGACAAGGGTGGCCAGTGCCAGAACCCCCCCTCTTCATCATGGCAAAACGCAGGGCCATGTTACAACCTGTACACGAGCACAAGGACAGCCACCTGCATCATATAAGTGTGTGGATCCACTCCATGTGCACATGTACAGTGCTACAAGGAAGGCGCAAATGCATAGCTCGGCACACATGCACACTCCACTGCTGACTGCAGTCACACTTGACGCAGCAAGTAAGACTGTGCCACACATAGTTAAAGGGGCCAAATTGGTGCCCAAGGGACACACACATGCACAAGTGCACTGTGAGTGGAATGCAAGACAGATCCTAATTCCAAGAGGAAATGTGCCAACTTTGTAACGGATGAAACATGGATGTTGCATGGATCAAAATTAACATTGTCTCTCTCACACACAGGTCAACGTCGTGCTGCACCCCCCAACACTGGGGGGGAACACTCACAGGACCCGGATCTGCAGGAGACCGATCCCACCGGCAGCGACCACTCTCACCACTCTGCGGACGACCCCGACCGACCTGGCCCCTCTGGTGTCCAACCACCTGCAGCACCTGCGTCAGGTACAACCGTGCCAACCACCACCCCCACTCCTGCCACATCCCAGGAGACACCCAGGATCCCTGCCCCAACACCACAATGCAGCCAGGCTCGCCAGGAGGGACACGGTGTCCCGGGCACCCAGGAGGAGGCAGGCGACAACGCCAATGCCACCCCTCAGGGGTCCCGGAGACCCGATGTGCCCACAAGTGCAGGCCAGACGCAAGTGGGCAGGGGTGGTGGGAGTGGAGGACGGCGGAGGCGCGAGCCTGACCAGTTGGCTGGGGATCCGGTATTTTCCCATGTCCGTAACATCCTGGACTCATACCGGCAGGACACCACGGGCATGGCCCAGGTTGTGTCCGTCCTCGAGGGGATCAAGGTCCAGCAGGCCCAGCAACATGCGGAGCTAATAGCCTGTCTACAGCTACACCAACGGAGGATGGAGGACAGACAGGCTCAGCAAGTGACGGCGTCCCAGGGGATTCACGCTGAACTCCGTCGGATGGCCGACACCATGGCCGACCCTCCCTGTGCCAGAAGGCGGAGAACATTACCACCCACAGGGAGGGATCATGAGGAGGAGGAGGAAACATCCGACGGAGCATCCCAGACGTCGTCACGGCCTGCTGCTGAGGTTCCCCGCAGGAAGCCGGGTCGTCCACGGAAAGGACCGTGAGGGTGGCTGCTACATCACCATCTCCCAGGACACCTGGCCTGGCACCTGGCCCACTGGAGCAACAGCATCACAGCATCAAGAGACATTCTCTGCCACATGGCCCTGCTGGTCACTGGCTGACCAATGTTGACAAAGACTGTGGCATGGACTCTGAGGATTTCCAATGGCAAGGACACCAACTCCCCTACTGAACTTTGGATTCCCTAATCCCGGAAAGGCCCTCACTTTGCCCCCCCCCCCCCCCAATAATAAATCACACTATTAAGAGTAGATGCCTGCTGGTAGCATTATTACCTAACATGTGTCTTGTACAGTCTAAACATGCCTGAGTCATCTGTTCACTTCAACCATCCACACCCTGGGGCCTGAGTCTGGCACAGGACACATGGGTCACAGTTTTCTAGGCAAGACAGACATGGAGCACCATACACACCCGTGATGGTCAGAACCAGCTGAGGGGGTGGCCGAACAACCGTGCTGACAGACACATTGAGTACAGCAACAGTCATGCGCAGAGGTCAGGGATCCTGGCCCGTGTCCTGGGGGGCACCCAGGTACGTGTAGACAGGTGGCAGAACCATGTCCTGCAAGCTTGAGTCCGGTGGATGCAGAGAATGGGGTCATGGACAACGTTGGATGCATGGGGATGGCACATGTCACAATACCCACACAGTCATGGACATCATGCCCATTACACAGTCTCAGCACACACACACAGCTTGCATCTTGCCACTCGACACATTGACACATAGCCACAATCAGGGAATACCATGCCAGACATGCAGGATGCACCGTGCCAACACACCAGCATTGACTGAGAAGAGGCACCTTGGAGGCATAGGGACACCTTTAATAGTCATGTGTTTGGGATTGCAGAGGCAACTTGAAGTACACATGAACACATCATGTGGAGTAACATGTGGCTCCAACACTGGCACCCCCCTTCTGCAGCACAAATGCGTGATAGCCATGGAACTGGCACACAAGTGTCGGATAACAGCTAAATACCCACAGCTGCTCACGGAGAGACTGCCATACACCATACATCCGCTGATGTGGAAGTCCCACGCCATGTCAAGACAATGTTAACCGTATGTGTCCGAGGGCAGTGTCACACACATTGATGCCTTCATCACAATCCACTATCCCATCACTGATGACTGACAACCAGGCAGCCCATCTATTCAGGTGTACCCAGCTGCATGTCGTGTCCCATGGGGATGCCACATGTCTGCAGAGGAACCAAACCCCGACCGGGGCAGTGTGCACACATCGTGAACAACTGCCACACCCAATACACCCCAGATGCATCCCTTACCCCATGGAGACTTCCAAACGTGTCCGTGCCTGTAACGCTGAGTCAGCCCACGATGCCATGTCCATGAGGAATAGCAGTGCCACAACAATGCAACCAGAAGACGGCATGCGCAGGTACCTGGGGAAGAGAGACACACAAGAAGTCAGCCACAAAAAGCACAGCCACTTGCATGTGCATTGACTCGACACATGTATGGATGACAACATGCTAGGTCACAATTATGAGTGGGGAAATACTACCATCACTGCCACCATCACTCCAGTGACACACCCACACACACCTCTGACTCACGTGCCATACATGCAGGTGGAGACACGCATCACAACACATGCCACACGGGGACCAAGGCGTGCACACTCAGACACTGGTACTCACCACTAAGCAAAGAAGTCGCGTATGAGCCGAGTCCGGATGTCCTCTTGCGGCTCCACATCCTCCACATCACTAGCCCCATTGCCAAGCCCTTCGTCCTCCACGGGTGGATGGTCCTCGTCATGTTGATTCAGGATGAGTGGCACAGCTCTTTCAACTGCCATGTTGTGCAGCATGCAGCAGACCATGAAGATCTTGCAGACCTTCGCCGGGGCATATGGGAGTGCGCCGCCGGTCTTGTGGAGGCACCTGAATCGGCTCTTCAGCATGCCAAACGTCCTCTCTATCACTCGCCTTGTCCGGCCATGGGCGGTGTTGTAGCGGAGCTGGGCCGGCGTGATGGGGTTGCGGAGAGGTGTCAGCAGCCAAGGCATGTTGGGATAGCCAGCGTCCCCTAAATGGAAAGCACATGGATATCGTTAGAACTGGCGAAGCGGTAGTGCTGCTCGGCCAAACAGATTACAGGACAGACAGACTGTACCCACCAACAACACATGCCCGTTCGTTGTGCAGCTGCATCATCATATCAGGCATCCCGCTACGCCTCATGATGTAGGCATCGTGTGCTGATCCTGGAAAACGAGCACAGACATGTGAAATCACCATGTTGGACAGACACACCACAAGGGCATTGATGGAGTGGTAGTGCTTCCGATTGCGGTACGCCACCTCCCGTGCGTGTGGTGGTACCAAACCTACATGTGTCCCATCTATGGACCCAATGACATGGGGCATCCCTCCCAGGGCATAGAAACCACGCTTGACCTCAGTCATCTGTTCAGGGGTTGGGAACTTGATGAAGTCATCCAGGTGAATCAACATGGCCTCCAAGAAATCATGCAGCACACCGCTGAACATGCTCTGGGACATGCCACCAACATGAGCTATGGTATATTGGAAGGTACCCGTGGCAAGGAAATGTAGGGCAGCCATTACCTTCAGCTGGGGTGTCAGTGCCGTAGGATACCTGTGCTGCGGTTGCAGGTGTGGTGCCAGTCTCGCCGTCAGCTCCAGAATCAACGGTTGGGTGAAGCGGTAGAGCCGGATCCTGTCATTCTCCTGCATGGTGGCCAAGTCTGGAATTCTTCGGGCAACAGGAGGCGCTCTGCAGTAATTTGGAAGTGACAAGGAAGAGTGAGTGCACTACGAGAACAACTCATGTCTACTGAGCACATGTAAATCTGGCAATACACACATGCCACATAGGGAGTCAGGCATGTGCTACATGCCCAGGACACGTATGGATGCAAGGTGACACTCCTTCCAAGACCCAGCTACACACGGTGATTGAGAACCTCCCCATGCCACGCCATGAAAATAGCTGTGTCCCAGTGCAAGTGCACTGCCCGACGCAAGACAGGAGTGACATACACCCACACATCAGCAGAAGTGTGATGCCGATTGCAGAGACTGGCAGCGGAACACTTGAGCCACAGGTCACATGACATTACACTAGTCCAGCCCACACACCTTGCCATGAAGGTGCACATGTCATGACTCCCCACACATTCCTTGTGAGTTTGCTGACATGGCCTTGTCACGCTACTCCGTGTCCCTTGCATACATGTGCACCTCACATCCGATAACAGATGTGGCATGGTGTTGGGAACAGTGTGCAATGACAATCTACACACAGCCACATGTTGGTTGCTGCAACGGCTGCAGCTTTTGAGGGTGCTACAACATCAACCCGATGTAAATCCCGGACACATATATGGCATAGTCACATTGTGCACTGTGGGTAGTGATGAGTCATGTGTCATGACCCCTGTACCGGGCATCATGGGACACTTCCGTGTGTTGGTGTCCGTGCCATGCCAGTGACGCTCACCCCAAGTGCGCAGTCCCACATGCACACATGTCAAAGGAGTCAAGGGCATGCCTGGCACACATTGCACCCTCACACAGTACACATGTACACATCTCATCATACATCTGGTGCCTTCTCCACTCAGGAGGCATGTTCCACATCACAGCCTGTGACACCTGTGCCCCACACATGTGGTAATGCACAGACGATGCCTTGATGTCCATTCCTGGACAAGTATGTCCATCCATGGACAAGTATGTCCGCCCTATTCCGACATGTGTGTCGCCTATCACCACAGTGATGTGTAAAATCCGCCGTACTGCTGCTGAGAGGGCCTGTGCATGTTCCCAAATCACTGTGGGAGTGCTGCCGTATGTGTACCCATCGTGATGGCGAGCGTAGATGCGAGTGTACGGTCCGTACCACTACGAGTACGCATACGCGTGCAGACCCATAGTGATAGAGAGCGTAGATGCGAGTGTACGGCCCTATCACTATGGGTCTGCACGCGTATGCGTACCCGTAGTGGTACGGACCGAACACTCGCATCTACGCTCACCATCACTATGGGTCTGCACGCGTATGCGTACCCGTAGTGGTACGGACCGTACACTCGCATCTACGCTCACTATCACTATGGGTCTGCACGCGTATGCGTACCCGTAGTGGTACGGACCGAACACTCGCATCTACGCTCACCATCACTATGGGTCTGCACGCGTATGCGTACCCGTAGTGGTACGGACCGAACACTCGCATCTACGCTCACCATCACTATGGGTCTGCACGCGTATGCGTACCCATAGTGGTACGGACCGAACACTCGAATCTACGCTCACCATCACTATGGGTCTGCACGCGTATGCGTACCCGTAGTGGTACGGACCGAACACTCGCATCTACGCTCACTATCACTACGAGTACGCATACGCGTGCAGACCCATAGTGATGGTGAGCGTAGATGCGAGTGTTCGGTCCGTACCACTACGGGTACGCATACGCGTGCAGACCCATAGTGATGGTGAGCGTAGATGCGAGTGTTCGGTCCGTACCACTACGGGTACGCATACGCGTGCAGACCCATAGTGATAGGGCCGTACACTCGCATCTACGCTCTCTATCACTATGGGTCTGCACGCGTATGCGTACCCGTAGTGGTACGGACCGAACACTCGCATCTACGCTCACCATCACTATGGGTCTGCACGCGTATGCGTACCCGTAGTGGTACGGACCGAACACTCGCATCTACGCTCACCATCACTATGGGTCTGCACGCGTATGCGTACCCGTAGTGGTACGGACCGAACACTCGAATCTACGCTCACCATCACTATGGGTCTGCACGCGTATGCGTACCCGTAGTGGTACGGACCGAACACTCGCATCTACGCTCACCATCACTATGGGTCTGCACGCGTATGCGTACCCGTAGTGGTACGGACCGTACACTCACATCTACGCTCACTATCACTACGAGTACGCATACGCGTGCAGACCCATAGTGATGGAGAGCGTAGATGCGAGTGTACGGTCCGTACCACTACGGGTACGCATACGCGTGCAGACCAAAAGTGATGGAGAGCGTAGGCATGCATGTACGGGCCGTTGCCATGCATTTGGGGTGCCCTAGGGCCCCCACACGCACCGTACCTGTGTGTGATGCTCCAAATTACATAGGGGACAAGTATTAAGGCCTACATGCATGCTGGTTGTCATGGAGACCAAGTTCAAAATTCGAAATTGTTCTGGAAGGTGCACAGCAGAAGTCAGTTGGGATTTGTCTACTTTGTTGCAATGTGTTTGTGGGGCTGACATCATGCAGGAGAATGAAACCGATCGAGAACCCACAGACTGCTAGGTTTGAAGGGATTGGTGGAAACATAGGATGCAAATGTGAGTGACCAATCTCTCTGTACTCCTGTGCATGAGACTGGGCAGAAGGGCACATATTAGGCAGCCAGGTCCCATGAGGGAGCACTTGCCTGCACATCTTTGCATTCGTCGACCCAGCTGCTGCTACTGATTCCCTGGAACCATGTCAAGGGCTGTGGAGAGGACACAGCCATTCACCCTGGAGGAGAACATGGCTCTGCTGGATGTGATCCTCCCACAGTACTCCATGCTGTATGGGCGACCAGGTTATCAGGTGAGTGCATAGGCCACTGCCACAGACTGTCCCTATGTGGTGAATGTGACTTCTGCCATTGCGTCCAGGTGTAACACACATGCCATGTACTGTCGGGGGGGTCCCAGGGGGGGGGTGCCTGATGTCTCCCAGCAGTGCCCTGAGACAGGAGGGGTGGGTGCAGAGTCCTCCCAGCAGTGCCCTGAGACAGGAGGGGTGGGTGCAGAGTCCTCCCAGCATTGCCCTGAGACAGGAGGGGTGTGTGTGGAGTCCTCCCAGCATTGCCCTGAGACAGGAGGGGTGGGTGCAGAGTCCTCCCAGCAGTGCCCTGAGACAGGAGGGGTGGGTGCAGAGTCCTCCCAGCAGTGCCCTGAGACAGGAGGGGTGGGTGCAGAGTCCTCCCAGCATTGCCCTGAGACAGGAGGGGTGGGTGTGGAGTCCTCCCAGCAGTGCCCTGAGACAGGTGGGGTGGGTGCCCATCACTCCCAGCAGTGCCCTGAGACAGGAGGGGTGGGTGCCCATCACTCCCAGCAGTGCCCTGAGACAGGAGGGGTGGGTGTGGAGTCCTCCCAGCAGTGCCCTGACACAGGAGGGGTGGGTGCAGAGTCCTCCCAGCAGTGCCCTGAGACAGGAGGGGTGGGTGCAGAGTCCTCCCAGCAGTGCCCTGAGACAGGAGGGGTGGGTGCAGAGTCCTCCCAGCATTGCCCTGAGACAGGAGGGGTGTGTGTGGAGTCCTCTCAGCATTGCCCTGAGACAGGAGGGGTGGGTGCAGAGTCCTCCCAGCAGTGCCCTGAGACAGGAGGGGTGGGTGCAGAGTCCTCCCAGCAGTGCCCTGAGACAGGAGGGGTGGGTGTGGAGTCCTCCCAGCAGTGCCCTGAGCCAGGAGGGGTGGGTGTGATGCACAGTGTGAGCCTAGATCATTGATTGTGACATTGCCATCATTCCACCTGTGTACCCACTGTGGCACGTAGTGCTTTACCCCTCACCAGGGGATGATGTCCCTATGACAAAGGTGCAATGCGTTGGCTGCATGACATGCCATGTTGTTACCAGCTAATTTGTACCCATATGTCTCTCTGTGACATGTGGCTGGTGTATTGATGTGGTGTCACTTGTTCCTCCTCACAGGTAGGCGCCACTGCCAAGGAGCAGATCTGGCTGACCGCCGTCAGTGCTGTGAGGGGTGTGGATGGTCGGAGGCGGCGCCTGGCCCAGGTGAGGAAACGCTGGCAGGATATCCGGTGCTGGACGCGGAGGATTGCACGGCTCCTGCTGGGGGACTCACCTGAGAGCCACAAGAACCGCGGCCGCCGCCGTCTGAGCCACCTCCACAGGCGTGTGCTGCCGGTGGTCTTTCCAGACCTTGAGAGGCGCTTACAGGCGATGCAGCAGCCGGAAGGGGGTAGGTACATGTGTGTTTGTTGTGTGTCACCGGCATTTGTAAGGGCACAGTAGCATGAATCCACTGGCAGGGTTTAAAGGTGCTGTGCAGATCCTGTTTGCCCCAGTATAGCGCTGTGCCCCTGCCACCCTTCCCCTCCTTGCAATGTGTTCCCTGGTCTGTGTGTAGTCACTCCTTCACAGGGTAATGTAGGCTGGCGCTTTGTCCACGGGAACAATGTCTGTAGCATCATGTGTGGGGGTGGTGTGTAACAGGTTGTGGGACCTTGCCTGTGCACTGTCAAGTTCACTGCATGTGGGTTCCATGTCAGTTGGCACTGATGCTGACTCCAGACATGGGAGTTGGTCTCTCATGTGTCATGCCTTACAGCGCGCATGTCCTATGTAGTGGCCTGTGACATGATGTGCATGAGTGTGCGATACACATAGTGCAGGGATGGTGACGTGTGTTGCAGTCATTACCATTCAGTAGCATGTAGTTGCGTGCCCACTACTGTCCCCTGGGGCACCTTTTCCTCAGTGGTGTATGTGTCATCATAAACGTGGCCACTGTCAGTGTCTACAGCGTAAGTTGTGCTCTGTGCCATTGTCCCCTGTCACCATGTATATAGACGTGCTAATTTGTACAGGTGTCCACTGTGCAGCCTGACCTGATTGTCCTTCTTCATACTCACAGTTGCCAGTGCCTGTGTGTCTTGTTATACTCATCTGAGGATGGGCACTGGTACCTCATTATTTGTACAGGCGCACCTTGGCTGTTTGGCGTCCAATCTTGCTTTTTGCCTGCCCCTGTGTGTATCACCCAGACCATGAGATGTTGGTGCCACCTGTGTCTCCACAATTTGCCTCGTGTAGGGTCTTGTTGGGGCGGGCAATGCCTATGTGTTAAATCCTGATTACCACTTGCTGGGTCTGGGCAGTGTGTGATGTGCCTGGACACACACGCAATGTGCAGTGACCGAGTCATGTTGTGCATGTTTTCAGCATTACCTATGCAGCATGTGTCTCAAGTTCATGGATATGGTCCCTGGTCATCGGTATTTTCGCCAACGCTGTGTGGTGCAGATGCAGTGCTGGATTGTCCCCAGGGCCTGGGTGCTATGTCAGACTCCTTTTCCTGTGTTTAGCTATTGTCTCATGCTCTCCATGGTATTTCAGTGGCATGGTGGCTCAACCAACTGTGTGTTTCATGCCCTACATCGGTACCCTGTTCAGTAGATGTTAGGGATCTTCCTTTTCAGGCCATGCAATGTTACCTATGTAGATTGGACTCATGTGACAGATGTGTACAGGTGTCTGAATAATTTCTGTCTCTCCACCCTGCCCACAGCATCGTCGGGGGACACAGAGGGAGACATGGACACAGACCAGGCGGAGGGACCGAGCACCAGTGCCAGCCGTGACATCGGGTCTGGCACATCGAGTGGGACAGAGGCGGAGGAGAGTGTGGCCGAGGACCTGTCGACTGGCACATCAGACTACGAAGCTGACAGGTCCGGGGACGATGTCTCCGAGTGGGCGGAGGCTGCACCAGCAGCTGACAGCGGAACAACACCTCGCACCGCCCCCTCAGTTTCCACCAGCCGCCTCCCACTTGCTCGTGTCCCTTCCCAGCGTGCCCGGTCACAGCATGTCTCCTTCCTGCCAGGCACCGCACCCCCTGCCCCTGTCTCCACTGCTGCCGCCAATGCTGAGTCTGTGGACATCCAGCGGCAACTGCAGGTTGGTCAGGCTGCGATCCTTAATGTCCTCCATGCCCACGGCAAAACCCTCACCAACATCGAGGCTTTCTTGGAGGGCATTCATTCATCGCAGGCTGACCAACGCAACTTGCTGAGGTCCATCGACTCCACACTGACTGCAGCAGTGGGTCTCCTGCAGCGCGACCTCCCCCCACCTACCCCTGCCCCATCCACACTTCCCACTCCCATGCCTGTCACACGTACACCCAGACGTCGGCATGCACCCACATCAACGGACACGGGCACCACACCAGCAGGGAAGGTCCACCGCACTCCTCCTGACACGCACACACAGGGTGAGGTAGGCACACCCACTGGGTCGGGGGGCAAACGTGTGACACGCAGCCATAGTGGGAGTCCGCATTCCACCCAGTCCACTCCCTCCAAATCCCCTCCCCTCAGCTCTCCTGGCCACATCTCCCCCAAGGACTCCTTCATGGCCGCTCTGTCCCTGAGCCCCACAGTTACACCACCACGCAAGCGGTCAAGGAGGTCCCCGGTCAGGGTGGTTGAGTCTCCCCCCCTGTCTCCACCCTCCCCCGGTGGCGCTGCGACCCATCCCTCTGACCCCCCCCCCTCCTTGGGGCCTGAGGTCCCTTCGGGTGCAGGGGACTCCCTGGAGGACCTTGCAAAGGTGTGTAGTGCCATCCTGGCCTCCGCCTTTGGCACTGACCCACCCCCTGTGGTGGACTCCTCCATCCCTGCACCCACAACGCCGCCCCTTTGCCCTGATGTCCCTGCGGTGCCTGTTGCTCCCCCCCCCCTGATGCCCTCACCAGTGTGGAAGACGATGCCATTTGACTGTGCAGGCAAGGTAGGGGACACGCATCCCACTGTGTCCCCCATCCAGCTGAGAATCATTGACTGCCCTATGGGCTTTGTGAAGATTGAACTGCCTGCGATCCACGGACATTGTGCTCCTGCTGAATAAAGCTTAATTTTGTTTTCATTATCACACTACTGCTATGCTGGTATTGGTGTTGGTGGGGCTGCTACATGGTTTTGGGTGGTGTGTAAGGGTTTGGGTGTGTGGGATATGTAGTAGTGTACTGCTCATTGGTGGGACCCTGTGATCTGTGTGCCATCACAAGGTGTTGGCTAACTTTCTTTGTTCATGTAGGCAGTTACTGCATGGTGCACTTGTCCAAGGGTGTATTCCTTCCTCTGTGTACCCAGCTTTCTTCCCTGCAGGGTGTTCCCAATGTTTAGCGCAGAGCTGTGTCTACATGAGCTGTGTGTGTGACAGAGCCCTTCTACTTTGGCCATGCATGCAGGGCCATGTCTCCACCTGCGACAATCGTGGCATCCTTGGTGATCACTGTACTTGTGTGTGGAGTCTGTTGACATGAGTTCATGGGGACATGTTCCCTTGTAGCCAGTATGCATGTGGATAATTCTGGCCTCACACACATGTGTTACACCCCTCCAGTCTCAGGGCACTGCTGGGAGTGATGGGCACCCACCCCTCCTGTCTCAGGGCACTGCTGGGAGGACTCTGCACACACCCCTCCTGTCTCTGGGCACTGCTGGGAGTGATAGGCACCCACCCCTCCTGTCTCAGGGCACTGCTGGGAGGACTCTGCACACACCCCTCCTGTCTCTGGGCACTGCTGGGAGTGATAGGCACCCACCCCTCCTGTCTCAGGGCACTGCTGGGAGGACTCCACACCCACCCCTCCTGTGTCTGGGCACTGCTGGGAGGACTCCACACCCACCCCTCCTGTCTCAGGGCACTGCTGGGAGGACTCTGCACCCACCCCTCCTGTGTCAGGGCACTGCTGGGAGGACTCCACACCCACCCCTCCTGTGTCTGGGCACTGCTGGGAGGACTCCACACCCACCCCTCCTGTCTCAGGGCACTGCTGGGAGGACTCTGCACCCACCCCTCCTGTGTCAGGGCACTGCTGGGAGGACTCCACACCCACCCCTCCTGTGTCTGGGCACTGCTGGGAGTGATAGGCACCCACCCCTCCTGTCTCAGGGCACTGCTGGGAGGACTCTGCACCCACCCCTCCTGTGTCAGGGCACTGCTGGGAGGACTCCACACCCACCCCTCCTGTGTCTGGGCACTGCTGGGAGGACTCCACACCCACCCCTCCTGTCTCAGGGCACTGCTGGGAGGACTCTGCACCCACCCCTCCTGTGTCAGGGCACTGCTGGGAGGACTCCACACCCACCCCTCCTGTGTCTGGGCACTGCTGGGAGTGATAGGCACCCACCCCTCCTGTCTCAGGGCACTGCTGGGAGGACTCTGCACCCACCCCTCCTGTGTCAGGGCACTGCTGGGGGGACTCCACACCCACCCCTCCTGTCTCAGGGCACTGCTGGGAGTGATAGGCACCCACCCCTCCTGTCTCAGGGCACTGCTGGGAGGACTCTGCACCCACCCCTCCTGTGTCAGGGCACTGCTGGGGGGACTCCACACCCACCCCTCCTGTCTCAGGGCACTGCTGGGAGTGATAGGCACCCACCCCTCCTGTCTCAGGGCACTGCTGGGAGGACTCCACACCCACCCCTCCTGTGTCTGGGCACTGCTGGGAGGACTCCACACCCACCCCTCCTGTCTCAGGGCACTGCTGGGAGGACTCCACACCCACCCCTCCTGTCTCAGGGCACTGCTGGGAGGACTCTGCACCCACCCCTCCTGTGTCAGGGCACTGCTGGGAGGACTCCACACCCACCCCTCCTGTGTCTGGGCACTGCTGGGAGGACTCCACACCCACCCCTCCTGTCTCAGGGCACTGCTGGGAGGACTCTGCACCCACCCCTCCTGTGTCAGGGCACTGCTGGGAGGACTCCACACCCACCCCTCCTGTGTCTGGGCACTGCTGGGAGTGATAGGCACCCACCCCTCCTGTCTCAGGGCACTGCTGGGAGGACTCCGCACCCACCCCTCCTGTGTCAGGGCACTGCTGGGAGGACTCCACACCCACCCCTCCTGTGTCTGGGCACTGCTGGGAGGACTCCACACCCACCCCTCCTGTCTCAGGGCACTGCTGGGAGGACTCTGCACCCACCCCTCCTGTGTCAGGGCACTGCTGGGAGGACTCCACACCCACCCCTCCTGTGTCTGGGCACTGCTGGGAGTGATAGGCACCCACCCCTCCTGTCTCAGGGCACTGCTGGGAGGACTCTGCACCCACCCCTCCTGTGTCAGGGCACTGCTGGGGGGACTCCACACCCACCCCTCCTGTCTCAGGGCACTGCTGGGAGTGATAGGCACCCACCCCTCCTGTGTCAGGGCACTGCTGGGAGGACTCTGCACCCACCCCTCCTGTCTCAGGGCACTGCTGGGAGGACACCACACCCACCACTCCTGTCTCAGGGCACTGCTGGGTGGACTCTGCACACACACCTCCGATTTCTGGATATGTGCGCTTGGCACATACACGGTGGGGGTACGCACAATGCATTCGAGGTGAGGGTACGAGTCTACTGACACTGGTGTGGTGGGGGTACGCTCCGTACGTCCGCGGGTGTGGGTACGGGTCGTACTTACACTGTTGGGCAGGGGGGTACGCTCCTTGCATTCGCGGGTGGGGGTACGGGTCGTACTTCCACTGTTGGGCTGGGGGTACGCTCCGTACATCCGCGGGTGGGGGTACGGGTCGTTCTTACACTGTTGGCATGGGGGGTACGCTCCGTACGTCCGCGGGTGGGGGTACGGGTCGTTCTTACACTGTTGGCATGGGGGTACGCTCCATGCATACGCGGGTGGGGGTACGGGTCGTACTTACACTGTTGGCATGGGGGGTACGCTCCATGCATACGCGGGTGGGGGTACGGGTCGTACTTACACTGTTGGGCTGGGGGGTACGCTCCTTGCATTCGTGGGTGGGGGTTCGAGTCGTACTTACACTGTTGGCATGGGGGGTACGCTCCGTACGTCCGCGGGTGGGGGTACGGGTCATTCTTACACTGTTGGCATGGGGGGTACGCTCCTTGCATACGCGGGTGGGGGTACGGGTCGTACTTGCACTGTTGGGCTGGGGGGTACGCTCCTTGCATTCGTGGGTGGGGGTTCGAGTCGTACTTACACTGTTGGCATGGGGGGTACGCTCCGTACGTCCGCGGGTGGGGGTACGGGTCGTTCTTACACTGTTGGCATGGGGGGTACGCTCCTTGCATACGCGGGTGGGGGTACGGGTCGTACTTGCACTGTTGGGCTGGGGGGTACGCTCCTTGCATTCGTGGGTGGGGGTTCGAGTCGTACTTACACTGTTGGCATGGGGGGTACGCTCCGTACGTCCGCGGGTGGGGGTACGGGTCGTTCTTACACTGTTGGCATGGGGGGTACGCTCCTTGCATACGCGGGTGGGGGTACGGGTCGTACTTGCACTGTTGGGGTGGGGGGTACGCTCCTTGCATACGGGGTGGGGGTAGGGTCCATACATATCCGTCCCCACGCTATGTGATGTTTGTGCGGCCCGTACCCAGGCCTTTGCCACGTGGGTGCGATCCGTCCCGCCATTGTTGGGGTGACGTGTGTGGGCGTGGTCCGACTCGTACCCACGCTCTTCAGGCGTGGGTACGGGACGTACCTGTCTGGTTGTGTTGCCGGTTCGCGTGGTGACGGACTTCCGTTGTGGCGGTCGCTGGCTTATCAGGACACGCCCCCACCCCCTCGTGGTGACCAGGGCATGGGAGTCAGGTATGTCCAGGCCATGTGTGGTGTGTGACTCATGTGGTTGTTTTGTGGCCTGCCCTGGTCGTGCCACCCCCACCCCACCCCACTTTCCCCCCTCCCTTAGTTATTCTGACCTTCTGCGGCGTCTGCGTCGTAACCTGTAGAGGAGGTGGACTGCTATGAGGGCAGGGATGACTCGTAGGTTCGGGTCCATGTCTGTCCGTCGCGTACTGGTCCTCCTTGTTCGCGGCGTCGTCTGTCCGTCGCGTACTGGTGGTCCTTGTTCGCGTCGTCCTGATTTCCCGGCAGTTTTTGGCTGCCGCAAAATATTCACCGTGCGGGGTGACGTCGGTGCGAATCGTGATTCCTGGGTCGTGAATGGCTGGCTGCGTGCGTCCCGACGTCAGGTCGGCGCTTTCCCGGATCGCATTGGTAGGTGTTTTTTGTTCGGTCGGGCTTTTTTACGAATCGTACGGTAATGGTGTACCCGTGCGAATCGTAATTCCTTGTTTGTAAAATTTGACGACCGGGTACGCGTCGGGCGGAGATTATGCTCCGTCCGACGGTTCGTACCCGGTTTTTGCCGGATCGTGATCGGCACCATAGTGAAATGGAATCCAGGCATGCCCCATAAGGTGAATTGGAACCACTGGTAAAATAAATAGAAACAATCTTTAAAAAGCATATCTGATACTGCAGGTATCGCTAAAACATATATATTAGAACTCTGAAAGCTACAAGATTTTTAAAAAAAAATGCTTCTGAAATGCATAAACTACATGCACCTAATGGCACACTGAGGTTGTACATTTCATCATATTTTACGATTCGTGCCTGACAAAATCGACATAGTGGTGGGTACATTTTCACTTACACCCACACTTTCCTACCAACATATGACAAACTTCTGCTGGTTCTAGCTTTTTATACAACATCACATAGCTTTTGAACATGGGACCAGAAATCCTTGTTTGAACCGTGGATAAAACGCCAGGAATGACTGACGGTGTCACATGTGATATGTTGCCAGTTGGCACCTGTGCACACCTATCCCTTCATACTTCATCACATGTTTTGTCACATAGGCTTGCTCTGCTTCCGTGGTGTTCTACGTGTTTTGGCGAGAGATGCTTGCACAGCTGCTGCCACTACAGTACCTCGCTAATGAGCGTAGCTGCCATTGCTTCGAGTTTCCCATGGTGTATCGCTCTTGTGAGGGATGTTTGCAGTACTCGTGTTTTCTGTGCTGTATCTGTTTCTTGAAGGAGACCTTTACAGCTGCTGCTCCCATTTTTCATATTTAGTGTGAGTGAAGCTTGCACATCTCCTGCCCATGCTGGACCTGTTCTGCTAGGGAAGCTTACACTGATGCTCAAAGTAACGCACTGGTGTGATAGCGATTTGAATGCTGATATTCATGCTGTACCTTTTCTGTGCGAGGAAAGTTTGCAGTGCTGCTGCTCATAGTGTGCCTGTTCTTTGTATGAGGAAGCTTGCACAGAAGTTGCCTCTGCTATGCCTATTTTGCATCAGGACAGCTTGCATTACAGATATGTGTGCTAATTCTCTTTTGTGTGAAGAAAACTTACAGCGGTGCTGCTTGTCATTAACCTGAATGAAGACATTTTCCTCTCCTTTCAAATGCTGCTACCTGCTAAGTACCTGCTGAAGGGTGTGTAAATGAAGGTTGCGCGGCTGCTATCTATGAACAGCTTTTTGTGAATGTGAGAAACTTGAACTGCTCCTGTTGATGCTATACCTGTTGTTTGAGTGAGAGGTTTGCTCTATTGCAGCTTTGGCCATTGCTTTCCATGGCAAGTTTTTAAAATAATCCTATAAACTTAGGCATAGTGTCATAACCAAGTGAGAAATATGTCACAAAATTGAGGGTGTAGGAGTAAGGACTCACGCATGGTGACATTGAAATGCTAAGAAAATAAGAGTTAAAAGCAGGAAGCGAGAAGAAAAGGAATAGTGAAGGAAAAGGAACAATGAAGTGGAGGCAAAGGGAAAGACAACGATCGGGGAAATGAAAAGTGAGGGGTAGAAAAAAGAAAAAGAATGAAAACACCTCTATGGAAGAGAATGAAAGGAAGGGTGATAAATGAAAAAGAAAGCATGTGATAAAGGAAAGGCAAAAGGAATATAAGAAAGGGGTTAATAACTAAGGAATACAAGATGAGTAAGAAATCTGATAGGAACATGAAAGTAACAAAAATACACATAAAGAAAGGAACTGACTGGAAAGGAACAAAAGTTGAAAAAAAGAGAGTAAGGGCAGAAAGAATAGAAAGAGTAAAACCAAAGGCTGAACAATGGCACAGAGCATGAACGGGAGCCTGAGCCCATGAGAGAAAGATTGTGCAAGAGTGGGTGATAAACACGAAAGGGAGAGAGATATACATTGCGAAGTGGTAAGGATTTTAGACTGGATGTGCATGGATGTTTCAGGATGAGTGAAGTTATGGAATGTGAAGGAAAGATGACACAAGTGTAAAATATGGAATTAAAAAGGTTAAGGCGTAAGGGAAGCTGAAGTTTAGTGAGCTGAAAGGAAACTGTGGAGTAACAAAAGTAAGACAGAAACAAGAAGCAAGTAGGTGCATGGGAATGAGATAGGTATCTGTGAAGGAAACAAGTGTGATGGGAGTTTGGAAATAAGCAAGAGGGGTAAAGATGGAGGTAGTTAGGAAAATGGGGATGCAGAAGCAAGAAGATCAGAGACAGTGCTGAGAGTAGGATTGAGAGATGATAGTGAGAGAATGAGAAGAATAAAGTGGAAATTAAGAGATGAAATGAAGAGAGATAATTAGTCTTCAAAGGTAAAATTAAATGTTAGTGGGAGGGATGGTATAGATATTAGAGAATGTGGTGTGTGCAAGTTGAAGGTAAATATGTGAAGGGAGTGGAAAATGAGCGTTAGGGTGGCAGTAAAACCGGGAGAAATAAAGGTGAGTGCGAGAAGTTAGAGTTATAGATTAGAGAATGAGAAAATCAAAGTTGGAGGTAAGCAGCAAATTGGAAGTGATAGAGTGAACTAATGAGAGACTGAGGTGCAAAGAAAACCAGGAGGAACAGACCAGAGGGAGAAATTGTCAGAACATGTAGGGGAAGCGTGAGGGATCATGACAGCAGCATGAGAATGAGGGACATATGCTTGTGTTTGAAGAGGAACCTCACAGAAATTGATTAAACTGCAGGAAAGAAGCGGAATTAGGAGAACTGGGAGAGAGAAGAGAAAAGGAAGGGAGCAAGGAAGCTGAGAATGATAGAAATAAGAATGACAAAGGTAAATGACAGCAGTGCTAGTGAGAGGGAGGCCAAAATATGCTATAGAAGGGTAGAAGTGCTGGAAGAATAAAAGATAGTTCCGCGCCAGACAATTCCACAACTAACAATTCCAATCCAGCCCACATAATTCCACTCCACACCACATACATCCACTCCACTTCATAACCCATGGGTAATTTACAACGCCAGCAATAGCTCTAACTCTTTCAATGCAAGACCTATTGGCATTGCACAAAATAAATTCAACTTCTCAGCATGCCACAAAATTCCACACCATAGAATTCCATTCCACACCATGACACATATTACCAGTCCAAACCATCCCCCAATATGGTGTTTCCATTTGACAAAACACCAGACAATTATATGCCACACAATTCAACACTACACAACATAATTACACTCCACATAATACCACTCAGCGCTGCATAATTACATTTCACATAATTACACTCTACTCAATACAATATAAATACACCCCACATAAATGCACTCTATGCCACATACCACGAATCCACATAAATGCTTTTCACACCATGACACAGAATTCTAATAAGCATAATTTCACTCAACCCCACACAGTTCCGGGCTGCACAATTCAACTCCACACATTATTAATACACACCACGTAATTGAACATCAAACAACGTATTTCAAATACACAACACAAGGAAAATTTACCTCTCCAACATTAAATCCGCTAAAAAAATCTTCTACGTCAACGCCATTAAGGAAGCTAGTCAGAAACAAAAAACATTATTCTCAATAGTAAAATCGTTTACCCAGCCTAAAGCACTTCAACCCGAAATCCCCCCATCCCAAGACTTCTGTGACAAAATATCAGACTACTTTGACGAAAAGATCGCCTCCATCCAAAGTAATTTCCCCCCTTCACAAACGTCTCAAGGGGTTCCTATTTTCGATCAACTAGAATCCCTAGCTGGTAGCCTTAAGAAGTTCACCCCTGTCACCTTGGCTCAAACCAGAGAAGTTATTCTAGCGTGCAAGTCTGGCTCTCCCTCCGACCCCTGTCCTCCCAAAATCCTCCACCAACTCATAGATGTGGTGAACCCAATCATCAACGACATAGTTAATTCGTTGCTTCGTTCCGGATCGGTCCCTCGCCTATGGAAAAAGGGTATAGTCAAACCTCTCATGAAGAAGGCGAACAAATCCCCGTCGGACCTGACCAATCTCCGCCCGATCACACTCCTCCCGTCTCTGGGAAAAATAACCGAACAGATGGTTTACAGAGAACTCAAACGTTATCTGGAAGCTCATAATATACTCCACCCACAACAATCTGGTTTCCGTCCCAAACACTCGACCGAAACAGCTCTGATTGAATTGTCAGATACAATAAAGACGCTGCAAGACCAGAGGAAGAAAGCTATTCTCATTCTTCTCGACCTCACTGCGGCGTTCGATACCATATCCCACCCCATCTTGATCAGCAGATTGACAGACATAGGGATTTCGGACATAGCCCTATCCTGGATAAAATCATTCCTTACCGACAGGTCCCAAACTGTCGCTCTTGGCCTTTTCCACTCCAATGAGAAGAAGGTCTCCTCTGGAGTACCTCAGGGGTCCATTCTGAGTCCCCTTCTTTTTAATATTTACCTCATCCCACTCCTATCCCTGATTGAATCATTCGGCATACCGGTAACATCGTATGCCGATGATACGCAGCTCATCGTACCTCTAGAGGATAACTCAACCAAAGCCGAGTTCAACCTCAAAAACTGTTTGACAGCGGTCTTCCACTGGATGGACACTAACCATCTCAGATGCAACTCGAGCAAAACAGAGATACTCCCTATCGGAAAGAACACCTCCTTCTGCCCAGGCCTCTGGTGGCCGGATGACTCAGTTGCCCCTCCCCAGACCGTAACAACAGCTAGGAACCTTGGTGTCCTATTTGACTCTGATTTATCATTCGACCAGCACGCCAGGAATGTTGCAGGCAGATGCTTTGGAATAATAAAATCGCTAAGAAAGTTCTTTGACTTTCTTCCACTTGACGCCAGGAAAACAGTAACAGTAGCCCTCATAATCTCACGCCTAGATTACTGTAACGGCCTCTTGGCGGGGACAAAAAAGTCCACACTGACCAAACTTCAAAGTGTTCTTCACACGGCTGTCCGACTGGTCCTAAAACTGCCCCGAAAATCATCTATCTCCGCAGCTTTAAGATCCCTGCATTGGCTCCCCCTCCACAAAAGACTACTTTTTAAAATACTGATTATCGCCTTTCGGGCATTTAACAATACTGGTCCAAAATGTCTCACCAGACGCTTCCCCCACTACAATCCGAGCCGATCTCTCCGATCTGCCCAGGACAACCTCATGCTCCCCGCTAGGTACAACCTGAAGACGAAAGGTGGAAAAACTTTAAGCTTCCTGGCCATTAAAGCCTGGAACAACATGCCCAAAAATCTTAGACAACAAACTCTTGAAAAACCTTTCAGAAAACTTCTAAAGACCTGGATTTTTAACCTTCCCGACGATTTCACCAAAGCTGCCATCTAACCTCTTATCACTACCACGACTGGGCCTTCAGGAATTCCAGCGCCATGATGCTCCCTCCGGAGCGAACGCTGCGCTTTAGAAATACCCCCTCAAATATCAAATATCAAATATCAAAATACCCACAACCCACACCGCAGATTTCACACTCACCCACGGATCTGATGACTGATCCCAGTTTTTGCTCACTTTAGTACAATCAATGCTTTAGTTAAGACCTTCTGTGATGTAAAGAGCCACAGAAAGCCAAACAATCTTTTACAATTAAGGGTTCGGAAGTCAAAGAGGGTCAAAGATGAGTTTAAAACATCTGAATCTGATGTGAATCCTTGGAAGTATTCTTAAATGGGCTGGTGTGCCCTTATTCCCTCTAATATTTTTGAGACACTTACAGATTGGATTGCTTAATCTTCTTCACGTATGGAAGACAGAGTATTCTACTTAGCACATCACCCAATTAATGATTGGATTTGTTGTGCCATATGAGTCATTGTGCCAGGAAGGGCCAAACTATCACTGTGTTACCTTCTGCCTTCTCAAAGCCACGAGACCTACATCACAAACATTATGCACCCACAGAACTTGTACCTGAATTACTGTACCCCTACGATGTTAAGGAAAAGGCAGCTGGGTTTAATTCTGCCACAATCGTCCTTTCTTTATTTCCATCTTACGAATTTTAAGAGAAAGTCTAACACTTAGATTACCTGATTATTGAAGCTAAATGTAAGACACAACTTGCTTAATGTCATTTAAATACCTGAGTATTGCCAATACCGTTGAACACACCATGGATGTGTTTATTACTGCCTCTGAAGCTTCCAGTTCTAAGTGTCTTGCAGTTACTATTCCACTGTCTTTATGTTTTTCACTAATGTGTATAATATCAGACAGTCCTTATGTCCTAATGACAATGGTCAAAAGATTACATAACGAGCGAGAGAGTACAATGGTGGCAGGAACCTTGTCTATCGAATTTGCATATGATTTCCAGCTTCCTTACTACCACTAGACCTATCCTGACGCAGGCTTTCTGTGTGTCCATACACCAGCCAGTAAATGAGCACATTACTCTGGGATCTCAGTAAGCAAGTCCATCAAAGGTCTTGTGCCAACAAGTGGCATCCCAAGGGTATTGCCTCTTTTCTAGTTCAATCTGTCTTCCCACAGTAGGGAGGATGAGGGCGCACTGCACTTAAGACGGTGCGCCAGAGAAAATGGCCTCATCGTCAGCATCTTCAAAGCCGTGGTGCCCACCCACACAAACCATGTCGATGACCTCAAGGCCTCGAGGTGCAAGCACTGAGACATCAAAAGAAGGTGAGACAGAAGCAAAGCTCCCCACTGTCCACGGAGCGGGAGATGCAAGAAGGTCCCCGATGAGCAAACCTGTGACATGCAGCTTGATGCCACACAGAACTAGAGGAGAAGAGAAGACTGGATCAGCGACTGCCCTGATCACCAGAAGACTGAGCCAGTACCCCAAGGCCTGTTGCTGAGACAGTCGATCACAGAAACACCCTATTAGGCTGGCTCCCGAAGACAGTGCACACTGAGCGCTCAGAAGAAAGAGAAGAGACCAGAGAAACCAGTTGTCTCACCAGCATAGTCAAGGAGAAAGTCCATGCTGGAGCGCTGAAAAAAAGAAAGGAAAGGAATGGGACCAGCAGGATCACACTGGGAAACCTTGTGACCAAACAAGCCTGGAAGAGAGAAGATTAGGTGGGAGTAGGACTGGAAGTCATCCCCATAACGGACTTGTACCAATGTCTGTGAGTGCATCTACTGATTCAAGTAAGCCTCTAATGTGGGGCAATGACAACCTGTTGAAGGACAGCAGAAGAACTAAGAGTAAGCCACACTCATGTGCAAACTGCATCTCTAACCCAAGCTTCCCAGCACAGCCGTTCAGACACAGTCAAAGGCTGACTAGCAACCCATGGCAACACCACCAGGAGATACAGATGCCTTGCACAAGTAGAAGACCTTGAACACAAGCAACTTGCAGAGTCATGAGGCTTTGAAGGCCATCTGGTTACCATTAGTCTAAGCTGTCGATGAACCAAAGAACAATTCCTGTGACAATCAAGCAAAGTTGTTAACATCTGTTGTACAGGTTCACCTTCTGGCAGCCCCATTCTGCCCGTACCTGTAACATGCATCACAGCTGTTGTCTATGGAGCATCTTACAACCAGAATTGAGCCTGACACCGCCATCACACTGTAAGTGAAGAAGTGCTCCTGACACTTCGAATCACCTATAAACTAACAAAGATCTGCTCACCCCATTCTGCATGCCTGATCTTGTTGTCTGTATTACACATTGACAATGAACCATCTACCCCTCCAATTGCATGAGTGACTAAGCAGTGGCTCTTCAGCCGTCTTGCAGCAGCCCAGGTGTGGCACACCCACAGCCTCAGCGCAGACCACATGCTGTCCCGTTTGTGACTCGCCTAGAGGATCCTCCCCAAGCGAGAAATGGACTGGATGCTGCTTCATCAACAAATACCTGGTGGTGAAGCTCCCTCAGAGGAAGACCTCAGAAGTTCATAAATGACTTTGTAGTCTTGACAAGACCAGCTTCAGAAAATCAAGCCATACACCAAGAGTAAGCTTTGCAACAGACTCCATCAACGTTGCTGGTGCACCTGCTTTGAACGTTTGAGACTAGCCACAAACTATCCTGTTCATCAGCAGGATGGACAAACGCAACACTCTTTCGACGTGACACCAGCAGGTGCGCTGTCAGTAGGTCTTGGAGTTCAATGCACCAGTGTTTTTACCCTAAATCACACCAGGTCAACTCGTGAAGGTGAGCGATGATGTCCTGTTGCAGCCAGCCTCGTTTGTCTATGTGTGCACTGCTGCCCTGCCAAGTAACTCTGGAGATTATTGGACTTGTGGTATATAGTGTCTTTTGTTTTGTCTCCACCGTTTGGACTTATTTTCCTCTCTTTTGTATTTTGGGAGTAGCGTGGTGTCCTGCTGGACACATGAAGAGCAAGGTCCTTCCTGGAGGCTGGACATTCACCCACTTTACAGCCATCCATCACAGTCATCACCAATCTGGTAACCCTGCTAATACAAAAGCTTGGGTGCAGAATCAAAGGGCCAGTTACCTCAACACATATCTGGTGGCCATGTTATTCATTACTCAGCAGGTGGGCCTAGAGCCCCCTGTTACTGTTAGCAAGAGGTCTACAGGCACAGAGTCCGGACTGGGGAACAAAGCAGCGAGGAACGGATAAAGGGACATAGGAATTACAACGCTGAAGGGAGTGAGAGATAACAACAGAAATTTGGAGTGGCTAATGACAGCAAAGAAGGTAAGAAGGAGGTTACAGGAGGTAGCCTGAACCCTGGCCAACTGGGAAAGGATACTCTATGAGATGTAAACATGCCATTAAAGCAGCCATGAAGGTTGGCAGAGGTGCTTCCTGGCAAAAAGGAGAGGAACATAGTTAAATGTCACAAAGTATGGAGGTTTTCAATTTGCAAGACATCATTATTGTTGCCTGGCGAGGGCGAGAGATATACACGGAACCATTTAGGGACACCTTTCGGGGCCCACAGTAAAGAGTCCAAAGAACAGGTGCAGAGGGCCTCTCAAATGGAGGTCTAGAGGTAGCAAAAACAGGGGGAGGGCAAAAACTTGCAAATAAGTTCAGTTCCTAACCTTTGCTTCTCATTGTCCTTTTTCCTCGGTTGTTGGCTCTGAATTGGCTTGTCATAGTCACTCCGCTTTGTATTCCTCTCTTGCTGCTGCTTTTATCTTAAGTGTTCTTCCTCTGTCGCTCACCTTCCATATCTCGCTTGATCTCTGTCACACACTCAAAGACTAGTGCTGACATATATATAAGTTTAAGGGGATACTGGAATGCATAGTGATGAAACATGCTATGTTCCCTCAGTCGCTACATTAGCACATTGCTTCTTGATGTCAATAGCTGGCAGCCATCTTGGGCATGTTGTGCTTTGGGACAGAGCTTTACTTTGTGCCAGCACCCTAGACTCTTGAAATAATAAAAGAATTGTAAAATGTAATCAGAGTCTAAACAATAAATAAGTCCATTCCACGAGAACCATAGACCAATGAGAGGAGGCAATATCTGCTTACTATGTCCGAGGACCAAAACATTCTTCCACGAGGAGGGCAAGGTGACACTTGAGTCATTGATAATGAGTGTTTGTGGAAATCGTTCCATCACAGTTTTCACTTTCCTTGTTTTCACAAAGCAGGCCAGTGGCACTGGTAAACAACCTTTACAACGCAACTTTTACAACGCAATGCTATTACAACGCATTTTTTACAACGCAAAAGCTTTTACAACGCATGCATTTACAACGCATGCTTTTATATGGTAAGTACTTTTACAACGCATAGACCTTTACAACACATGTTTATTAATTTAAAAAAAAAAGATTTATTTAAAAAAATAATGAAATAATATTTGAGTATTTAGTAAAAATATTAATATATGACAAATATGATTGAGTAATTTTTGAGTATTAAAAATTAAAAAATAAAGAATAATTAAAATATATGAGTATTATAAATAATGATTAATACTTGAGTATTTATAGATTTTTAATTTAAAATGTAAGTAATAATATTAATAATTTAATAAAAAGATTGAGTACTTTTTGAGTAGTAAAAAATGAATAATAAAGAAATTGTAAAATACTTGAGTATTATAAATAATGATTAATACTTGAGTATTTAAAGATTTTTAATTTAAAATCTAAGAAATAATATTAATAATTTAAAAATATGTTTGAGTAATTTATGAGTATTTAAAAATAAATAATAAAGATATTGTTAAAAACATGAGAATTATAAATAATGATTAATACTTGAGTATTTATAGAGTATTTAATTAAAATGTAAGTAATAATATTAATAATTTAAAAATTAGATTGAGTATTTAAAAAATTAATAAAAAATTAAAGAAAAAAAAAATGTAAAAAACTGGAGTATTACCTTCTAAAAAATAAATTATAGGAAATTAATAAAAAAACCATTTATAATAAATACATATTTATTATATGTATTATTTTTTAATATTAATGTACTAAAAATAAAAATAATTATAATTTATATATTTAGGATAAATAACTAATAAAAAAAAAAACAAGTTGTATTGATACAAGATATTAATAAAAAAAAGATTATGTAAAAAAACATATTTTTAAATATTAAAATTAACAATATATTTAAAAAAAATGATTAAAAATAAGAAATAATTTAATATTATTATTTGTGTTTTAAATAAATAATATTACTTTTAATATTAAAAAAACAAAAAAGATACACAAAAATAGAACATACTTTGAAAAAATTCCCACGCTTTTGTATTGAAGTCTATGAGAAAAATTGTCCTTCATTTATTTTTGAAGCTTAAGAAGATACAACCCGCGGAACAAGAAAGGAAGGATTGAAAAAAGACTAAAACTAAAGTTGGAAAGAAAAAAGAAAGTAGAGTCGAGGTAAGGAAGAAATTTAGTAAATTTAGATATTATAATATATATTTAACATGTTTAAATAACAAATTAATAATAAATAACCATAAACAAATAAGGTGTTAAAAATAATTCTTTATTGAAAAAAGCATAGGATAAACATTTTGGATTTATTCTTTTTTTTAACATAATGTACATATTTTAAAAAAAATTATACATTATTTAATAATAATTTAAAACATATATTTAATAAACAATAAATAAAATAGTCCTTTTTTAACATTGATGCACGCGATGACGTCATGACGTGAACGTAAACGTAAGGCGCCATTTTGGAGAGCATCGGAGGAGGAAGCAGCAGGAAGCTGATCTGCGTCCAGGTAGGAAACTTTTTCACATTTATTTATAGATATAAAGTTAAAAATAGATACATATATAGTAAATAAAGAATAAGGAGAGGTTGCGGAATAACTAATTGATGTTTTAAATGTAAAAAAGCATGTCCACGTTCATGTCATTAGTGTATGCCTATGTCGGGTCGAGGAAAGTTAATTGTAACAAAAAAAAACTTGTTTTAGTGTAACATTAATTAAAGTTTGTACAAAAATGTTCATTAAATCACTTTGCTAGAAATATAAATGATTTAAAACTTTGTTTAATAAAAAAATACCTTTTGCGTTTTCAGAATTAGTGAAAAAATTATTGTATTTTTACTGTTGTTTAAGCAGCAATGTGCATTTCGTTTCATGGATTGACATAGGGATTTTTGTTTTTTTTTGGTGGTAGTAATTAAGGATGTTTACAAGAAATTAATATCTTGCTTTTGATAATTGGAAAATTGGAAACATATTGTAGGGAAGTCGTTTTTGATACTTTGGTTGTTTTGAAAAAAAGTAGATTGAAAAAGAAAAAGTGAAAAATAAGTAGACCAGACTCGTAATTTGGAAAAAATGTTTGTGTAAGATTTGTATGCCAATTGTAATTAATGGTTATTTTAATTTTAAGCAAAGCAGGAAAGTAAGTAGAGATTTATTTTTAAAAAGAAAGAATGTTAGCAAGATTTTCTAGGTAGTCTAGAGCCACACACAACGTAATTTGTTGTAAAATACCCAATAGTCTCTCAGACATTTCCTTTGTTTTTAGAGTTACTCGTGGGTTAAGACTACCAGCAAGTGTTTGGGAAAGTCTCATTTCTTGAAAACTTTGCTCCTTCTTCAAAGTTTCCAAGAAAGAGTAGAAATTAGGATGAGGTTTGCCAATTGTATGGTTGAAGGAGTTATGCCATCCCTCAATGGCATTATTTGTTTTCGCTTCTCCCTCTAAACAGCTCGTGTAACAGTTCCACCACTCCACATGGAATCGTGGCTTCCTCCTGCGACCCGATCTGCTTAGGTGCCCAATCCATGCGTCTTCGAAATAATTTAGGATGGGTGCCAATTTTTCTTCATTACTTGTAAAATATTCAGATTCTGTAATAGCAGTGTAGTACTCGTCCACACTATCGGGAGGAACAAAACAAAGTGCTGTTAATTTTTTTAATTCAAACTGTAGTTTGCTATCTCGACAGTATTCTGCAACTAGGGATGTTTTTTGTAATTTACGCCAGAATGCCTGGGAAAAATGGAAAAAACATCCCTGAATTTGGGTATCCATGTACGTTTTAGTGATCACATTGATCATGCTCAATTCAAAATCTACTATTATTTTCCTAGGACTTTGGGAAGTTTTATTTTTAATAACTGATAAAAGTTCAGAGTATGTTGCAGAAGTCTTATCAGGTAGCAAACTATATACTAAGGGTATTACATTATTGTTAATTTTTTCATGTATAGTGTAAATTTGAGTGAAAGGATGGGGTGTACTTTTAAACGTCCCATCCATCATCCAAATTTCACTATTTTCTAACTTAGCAAGGTTACGTGGGGTACTAAAAATAAGAATTCGTTTTTGAGGGTTTTCGTTATCATGCAAAAGGAAAGGTTCATCAGCAAAAGAAATAGAAAGATCATGTGGAATTCTAATATCAGAAAATGTATGTGGTGTAGATAATTGGATGTTACTTGCCTGCTTTTGTCTTTGAATAATTCGTCTCAAATTAGGAATTATAGGTATATTACTAGCAACATGACTGGGGACATGCTGTGCAACCTCTCTTAAAATGGATCCTGTAGAATCATTGGAGGTGCTTGCAATTGCTTTCATTTCATTTACTGCTTCTCTTATTTCTACCTCCATTGCAGAGGCAGAGTGGTTATGTTCTGTTGTTTTTACAACTAAATTATCAAGTGTAACCACTCTGCCACTGCAATGGGAAGAGTAGTATTGCACACACCTCCAATGATTTCTAGGAAAACTTATTCTTTCCTTACTATATATGTATCCTGCATGGTTTAGTACATTTTTCCCTTTCCTAGATTTAATATATTTAGCAGCTTCAAGAGTAGACATTATCTGTGAAGAGAAGAGAAGAAAAATAAATTAGTCTGTAAAAGTAAATACAATATCTCTAATGTTACCCCTACACCATCCCATAATTTCCCTACTGCTGCACCTTCCTGGAGTTAGAATAGTAATTGTTACCCCTACACCATCCAACACTTTCCCTACTGCTGCACCTACATGGAGTAAGAATAGTAATTTTTACCCCTACACCATCCCACACTTTCCCTACTGCTGCACCTTCCTGGAGTTAGAATAGTAATTTTTACCCCTACACCATCCCTCACTTTCCCTACTGCTGCACCTTCATGGAGTTAGAATAGTAATTGTTACCCCTACACCATCCCACACTTTCCCTACTGCTGCACCTTCCTGGAGTTAGAATAGTAATTGTTACCCCTACACCATCCCACACTTTCCCTACTGCTGCACCTTCCTGGAGTTAGAATAGTAATTGATACCCCTACACCATCCCACACTTTCCCTACTGCTGCACCTACATGGAGTTAGAATAGTAATTTTTACCCCTACACCATCCCACACTTTCCTTACTGCTGCACCTTCCTGGAGTTAGAATAGTAATTGTTACCCCAACAGTAGGCCTGGGCAGTAAATTCCGTTCCGTTCGCGGAATTTGCGAAATGTAGGTAATTTCGCGTTCCGCAGAGAACGCGGAATTGCCAAAAATTCTGCTTTCCGCGGCTTTGCGGAATTTTTTGCTTGTTCGCGATCTCAGAATGCGTGTTCGCGAGATATTTCCCCCCGAGCACGCAAAAAGCGGTCGCGAACAAGAAAAAAGCATCGCGAACAAGCAATTCCGCGTGTTCGCGGAATTTCTGCGTGTTCGCGGAGATTTTCAACCATTTCGCGGAGATATGCGTAACGCGACTACGCAAATTCCGCCCACCCCTACCCAACAGCATCCCACACTTTCCCTACTGCTACACTTTCCTGGACTTAGAATAGTAATTGTTACCCTTACACCATCCAACACTTTCCCTACTGCTGCACCAACCTGGAGTTAGATTAGTAATTTTTACCCCTACACCATCCCTCACTTTCCCTACTGCTGCACCTTCCTGGAGTTAGAATAGTAATTGTTACCCCTACACCATCCCACACTTTCCCTACTGCTGCACCTTCCTGGAGTTAGAATAGTAATTTTTACCCCTACACCATCCCACACTTTCCCTACTGCTGCACCTTCCTGGAGTTAGAATAGTAATTTTTACCCCTACACCATCCCACAGTTTCCCTACTGCTGTACCTACTTGGAGTTAGAATAGTAATTGTTACCCCTACACCATCCCACACTTTCCCTACTGCTGCACCTTCCTGGAGTTAGAATAGTAATTGTTACCCCTACACCATCCCACACTTTCCCTACTGCTGCACCTTCCTGGAGTTAGAATAGTAATTGTTACCCCTACACCATCCCACACTTTCCCTACTGCTGCACCTTCCTGGAGTTAGATTAGTAATTTTTATCTCTACACCATCCCACAGTTTCCCTACTGCTGTACCTACTTGGAGTTAGAATAGTAATTGATATTCCTACTACAATCCATAGTTTATGTATTGTGGCAGCTTATTTTAATAATAAAAAAAAAGTTTAGTCCAAAAGATTGTTGGATTTATAAGAGTGTTTACTTTAAATACCTTTTGCTTTTAGAGTTTTTTTCTTGGTTTTGCTTCTGGTATGGTTTTTGCCTGCTGGCTGGAGTTTTTGGTTGTCTGGTCTTGTTTTTTTCAACTTTTCATATACAGTAGCAAAGATTTATCTGAGAAACAGAAAGAAAAATCAATTTACAAATGGGAAACATTGTCAATGTTTGGAAAAATTGCAAAAAGTGAAAACATCTGTGTATATTTGACATTTTATTTAAGTCTAACTACATTACATATCACATATTCCCTGATTCTGCACCTATCTTGAGTTACATTACTATTTGTTAACCCCACCACACTCATACACTTTGTCTGCTGCTGCACATAACTGGAGTTAGAATAGTAATTGGTGCCCCTACACCATCCTACACTTTCCCTACTGATGCACCTACCTGGAGTTAGAATAGTAATTGTTACCCCTACAGCATCCCACACTTTCCAAAATGCTGCACCTACCGGGTGAATGAATAGTAATTGTTACCCCTACACCATGCCACACTTTCCCTACTGCTGCACCTTCCTGGAGTAAGAATAGTAATTTTTACCCCTACACCATCCCACACTTTCCCTACTGCTGCACCTTCCTGGAGTTAGAATAGTAATTGTTACCCCTACACCATCTCTCACTTTCCCTACTGCTGCACCTTCATGGAGTTAGAATAGTAATTGTTACCCCTACACCATCCCACACTTTCCCTACTGCTGCAACTTCCTGGAGTTAGAATAGTAATTGTTACCCCTACACCATCCCACACTTTCCCTACTGCTGCTGCTTCCTGGAGTTAGAATAGTAATTGATACCCCTACACCATCCCACACTTTCCCTACTGCTGTACCTACATGGAGTTAGAATAGTAATTTTTACCCCTACACCATCCCACACTTTCCCTACTGCTGCACCTTCCTGGAGTTAGAATAGTAATTGTGACCCCAACAGCATCCCACACTTTCCCTACTGCTACACTTTCCTGGACTTAGAATAGTAATTGTTACCCTTACACCATCCAACACTTTCCCTACTGCTGCACCAACCTGGAGTTAGATTAGTAATTTTTACCCCTACACCATCCCTCACTTTCCCTACTGCTCCACCTTCCTGGAGTTAGAATAGTAATTGTTACCCCTACACCATCCCACACTTTCCCTACTGCTGCACCTTCCTGGAGTTAGAATAGTAATTGTTACCCCTACACCATCCCACACTTTCCCTACTGCTGCACCTTCCTGGAGATAGAATAGTAATTGTTACCCCTACACCATCCCTCAGTTTCCCTACTGCTGTACCTACTTGGAGTTAGAATAGTAATTGTTACCCCTACACCATCCCACACTTTCCCTACTGCTGCACCTTCATGGAGTTAGAATAGTAATTGTTACCCCTACACCATCCCACACTTTCCCTACTGCTGCAACTTCCTGGAGTTAGAATAGTAATTGTTACCCCTACACCATCCCACACTTTCCCTACTGCTGCTGCTTCCTGGAGTTAGAATAGTAATTGATACCCCTACACCATCCCACACTTTCCCTACTGCTGTACCTACATGGAGTTAGAATAGTAATTTTTACCCCTACACCATCCCACACTTTCCCTACTGCTGCACCTTCCTGGAGTTAGAATAGTAATTGTGACCCCAACAGCATCCCACACTTTCCCTACTGCTACACTTTCCTGGACTTAGAATAGTAATTGTTACCCTTACACCATCCAACACTTTCCCTACTGCTGCACCAACCTGGAGTTAGATTAGTAATTTTTACCCCTACACCATCCCTCACTTTCCCTACTGCTCCACCTTCCTGGAGTTAGAATAGTAATTGTTACCCCTACACCATCCCACACTTTCCCTACTGCTGCACCTTCCTGGAGTTAGAATAGTAATTGTTACCCCTACACCATCCCACACTTTCCCTACTGCTGCACCTTCCTGGAGATAGAATAGTAATTGTTACCCCTACACCATCCCTCAGTTTCCCTACTGCTGTACCTACTTGGAGTTAGAATAGTAATTGTTACCCCTACACCATCCCACACTTTCCCTACTGCTGCACCTTCCTGGAGTTAGAATAGTAATTGTTACCCCTAGACCATCCCACACTTTCCCTACTGCTGCACCTTCCTGGAGTTAGAATAGTAATTGTTACCCCTACACCATCCCACACTTTCCCTACTGCTGCACCTTCCTGGAGTTAGATTAGTAATTTTTACCCCTACACCCTCCCACAGTTTCCCTACTGCTGTACCTACTTGGAGTTAGAATAGTAATTGATATTCCTACTACAACCCATAGTTTATGTATTGTCGCAGCTTATTTTAATAATAAAAAAAAAGTTTAGTCCAAAAGATTGTTGGATTTATAAGAGTGTTTATTTTAAATACCTTTTGCTTTTAGAGTTTTTTTCTTGGTTTTGCTTCTGGTATGGATTTTGCCTGCTGGCTGGAGTTTTTGGTTGTCTGGTCTTGTTTTTTTCAACTTTTCATATACAGTAGCAAAGATTTATCTGAGAAACAGAAAGAAAAATCAATTTACAAATGGGAAACATTGTCAATGTTTGGAAAAATTGCAAAAAGTGAAAACATCTGTGTATATTTGACATTTTATTTAAGTCTAACTACATTACATATCACATATTCCCTGATTCTGCACCTATCTTGAGTTACATTACTATTTGTTAACCCCACCACACTCATACACTTTGGTGCCGATCACGATCTGGTAAAAAAATTCCCGTACGACTCGTATCCGGTCTTTTTACCGTACGAATCGTACAAGTGCCATACAAACTGGCAATCACGATTCGCATGGTAAAAAGCCCATACGAGTCGCATTGGGAATAATTCCCCACACGTCCTCGGGTCGGAAAAAGTGTCCGACACGTCCTCGGACGATTTACCGTACAAACGTGAAAAGCGAAGTCCGACCGGGGAATCACGATCCGTCCCGGGCGTCCGAATGTACAACCGTATGGTTAAAAGACCGTCCGCACCGAACTCCAATAGCAACCATGGAGACGTCCAAACAGGTGCCCGGTACGCGCCGTACCCCCCCAGCCCCCGCATGTACGCGCCGTACCCCCCCAGCTCCCGCATGTACGTGCCGTACCCCCCCCAGCCCCCGCATGTACGCGCCGTACCCCCCGTGTATGTACACCCGAGTACGTGTCGAACCCCCCGTGTATGTACACCTGAGTACGTGTCGAACCCCCCCGTGTATGTACACCCGAGTACGTGTCGAACCCCCCGTGTATGTACACCCGAGTACGTGTCGAACTGTACGTGTCGAACCCCCCCGAGTATGTATACCCGTGTACGTTCGAGTCGTACCCCCACCCGTGTATGTACGGTCGCCGTACATACACGGGTGGGGGTACGACTCGAACGTACACGGGTGTACATACACGGGGGGGTTCGACACGTACAGTTCGACACGTACTCCGGTGTACATACACGGGGGGGTTCGACACGTACTCGGGTGTACATACACGGGGGGTTCGACACGTACTCGGGTGTACATACACGGGGGGTTCGACACGTACTCGGGTGTGCATACACGGGGGGTACGGCGCGTACATGCGGGGGCTGGGGGGGGTATGGCGCGTACATGCGGGGGCTGGGGGGGGTATGGCGCGTACATGCGGGGGCTGGGAGGGGTATGGCGCGTACATGCGGGGGCTGGGGGGGGTACGGCGCATACATGTGGGGGCTGGGGGGGTACGGCGCGTACATACGGGGGCTGGGGGGGGGTACGGCGCATACATGCGGGGGCTGGGGGGGGTACGGCACTTACCGGGCCACCTACTCTGGTCGTTTCGCGCCGTACTTCGCTTTTCCGGCACTTTTTGGGTGCCGTAAAAATATTGCCGTCCGGACTGCTGTCGGTTCGAATCGTACTTCCTGGGTCGTGAAAAGCGGCCTGTAAATGTAAATTGATACTTGTATAGCGCACTACTCACCCGCAAGGGTCTCAAGGCGCTTGTACGAATACCGCTGTGGAACCCATCCTGGCTTTCCCTGTGAGGTGTCCACTCCTGGGCACCCCCAAGGTGGAGGCCAGGCATCCTTAGCGTTGTGGGGGCCGTTGTGGAGATTAAGCAAGCTATTGCCCAGAGTTGCAGAGTGGGACTCCATGATTGGAATAGGCACCGAGGCGAGAATTATCAGGTCCATGGGATTTTGAGCCCAAGACCCGCCGAGGCGGGGAATTGAACCCTGGTCCCGGGCCAGACCTCTGCATCAGGGTCTGCCGCTCTAACCATTGAGCCACACTTCTCCACTGAGAGCGTCCCGACGTCACGTCAGCGCATTCCCCGGATCCCATTTGTATGTATCTTTTCGTCGGTCGGTGTTTTGTACGACTCGTACGGAAATGGTGTTTCCGTGCGAATCGTACTTGCATGTTTGTAAAGTTTTGCGACCGGGTACGAGTCGGATGGAAAAAAGCCTCCGTCCGACGGTTCGTACCCGGTTTTTGCCGGATCGTAATTGGCACCCCAGTCTGCTGCTGCACATAACTGGAGTTAGAATAGTAATTGGTGTCCCTACACCATCCTACACTTTCCCTACTGATGCACCTACCTGGAGTTAGAATAGTAATTGTTACCCCTACAGCATCCCACACTTTCCAAAATGCTGCACCTACCAGGTGAATGAATAGTAATTGTTACCCCTACACCATGCCACACTTTCCCTACTGCTGCACCTTCCTGGAGTTAGAATAGTAATTGTTACCCCTACACCATCCCACACTTTCCCGACTGCTGCACCTTCCTTGAGTTAGAATAGTAATAGTTATTCCAACTACAACCCATATTTACTGTATTGTGGGATTTTATTTTAATTATTAAATTAAAGGTTTGACTATTATATTGCTGGATTTATAACAGTGTTTATTTAAAATACCTTTGGTTATTGGTGTTTCTTTCTTGGTTTTGATTCTGCTACGGTTTTGGCCTGCTGGCTGGAGTTTTTGGTTGTTTGGTCTTCTCTTTTTTGACTTTTTCGACAAAGTTGCAAAGAATTATGTGAGAAAAAGAAAGAAAAAAAATTAAGAAATGAACAATTTTGACAACGTTGGAGAAAATTGCAAAACTTAAAAACTTGTTTGTAAAGGTGACATTTTATTTAAGTCTTACTACATCACATATCACATATTCCCTGGTGCTGCACCTATCTTGAGTTGGAAAAATAATTTGTACCCCTAAACATCCTACACTTTCCATAATGCTGCACCTTCCTGGAGTTAGAATACTAATGGATACCCCTACACCATCCCTCACTTTCCCTACAGCTCCATCTTCATGGAGTTAGAATAGTAATTGTTACCCCAACACCATCCCACACTTTCCCTACTGATGCACCTAAATGGAGTTACAATAGTAATTGTTACCCCTACACCATCCTACAATTTCCCTACTGCTGCACTTACCGGTAGTAAGAATACTAATTGTTAAACATACACCATCCCACACTTTCCCAACTGCTGCACCTTCCTGGAGTTAATTAGTAATTGTTACCCCTGCACCATCCCAAACTTTCTTTAATGATGCACCTTCAAGGACTACAAAAATTAATTGTTACCCCTATACCATCCAACATTTTTGCTAATGGTAAAGTTAATGTCTTTATTTACAAAATTAAAATTAGAAGAAGTATAATTAATTTACCTTCACATTTAGAAAGGTGAGTCGTGTAGGTTGTGTTGAAAATTTTTTTTGCTAACGATATGTTGGTTTTGATCGAAAAACAAATTCCTGTTTTAGGTTAAAAAAAAAGATATTATAAGTTTGTATATATTAAAGTTACTTTAAAGAAAAAAAATGGTTAGAGTACATTTTTAAAAATTTTAAAATTATATTTGCTGCACTGTTTGGATGGAAATGAAACATGATTTATGAGAAAACATGGTGTTAAAATATAATAATAACTTACTTGTAGTAGGAAAGAAAGAATGCTTCTCAAATGGATTGCAGTGTTCTCTCAGTCTAGGAGTCAGAGGGTCAGGTTTTTGCGTCTGGTCTCTCTGGTAGTTGATAATCAACTGATTGTAAAATGGTGTCTTGCTGGTATTTATAAGTTTTAGTCAGTGTCATTATTAATTTTTTTTAAAACAGCGTTCGTTGTGTTTTTTAGTATACTTTTATTTGCTGTGGAAAATGATAATTAAAAAAAACATTAAAAGATGTGTTGCTTTCACTTATATGCTCCGTTTTGGCATCCATTTTGGAACATGTATTTTGCTATTGCTTTCATAGAAAGTGTTGTAGGACCAGTTTTAGAAGTGGGATGGTTAAAATGGCGACTATGTGTATGTGTTTTGTGTTGTAATCCGTTTACTTATTTTCTGATATAATCATGATTTGCAAGTATATGAACTGTTGATTAATTATTCGTTATTTGTGTAAAACCTTTAAATTTGTTAAAACTGATTTTTTTGGGAAATAGGAGTATTAATTTTAATACTCGAGTATTAATTTTAATACTCGAGTATTCATTTTGTAATGCATTTCAGTTAATTAACGTACAGTTTTTCTCCACATTTTAATACACTTCCCCACCCAAAAACCCCTAATTTCCCTGCATCCCGTGCCAGATTTTATTGTACTTTAAAAAAAATATATATATATTTTGGCGTTGTAATGGTATGCGTTGTAATTGTTTTCGTTGTAAATGCACTTTTAAGTAATTTACTCAGTTTTGCGTTGTAACAGTATTCGTTGTAAAATAATGCGTTGTAACAGTGTTTGCGTTGTAAAAAATGCGTTGTCATGGTATGCGTTGTAATTGTATGCGTTGTAACGTCATACATCCGTGGCACTTGGGTTTGAGAGCATCTGAGAGTATTATAAACAACCGCAATGGACCGCACTCCGCTAGCTCCTCCTCCAGGTCGTCCCAAGGGAAGCTGGTACATGAAGTTCTTGAGTGGTTCACCCCAGTGGGTGCAAGTAAGTACTTGTTGAATTGATGATCTCTGATGGAGTTCTTGAGTGGTTCACCCCAGTGGGTGCAAGTAAGTACTTGTTGAACTGATGATCTCTAGACCCGATACATGTCCCGGGTTTAAAAATATCGCCCGAGACATGCCTCGGGTTTCGGGATAACTTCCCGCCTCAGTAGAGAAAATAGTTAGGGGTGGAAGAGAGGGCCGCCAAGCAACCGTCAAGGGCCTCAGTGCCCGCACAGGCACGCAGGTGCGTCGTCCAGGAGCTCGTCAGCTCAAAGCTTGAGGGAGCCATTTTTATAAACAACCGCAATGGACCGCACTCCGCTAGCTCCTCCTCCGGGTCGCCCCAAGGGAAGCTGGTACATGAAGTTCTTGAGTGGTTCACCCCAGTGGGTGCAAGTAAGTACTTGTTGAACTGATGATCTCTGATGGAGTTCTTGAGTGGTTCACCCCAGTGGGTGCAAGTAAGTACTTGTTGAACTGATGATCTCTAGACCCAATACATGTCCCGGGTTTTAAAATATCGCCCGAGACATGGCTCGGGTTTCGGGATAACTTCCCTCCTCAGTAGAGAAAATAATTAGGGGTGGAAGAGAGGGCCGCCAAGCAACCGTCAAGGGCCTCAGTGCCCGCACAGGCACGCAGGTGCGTCATCCAGGAGCTCGTCAGCTCAAAGCTTGAGGGAGCCATTTTTATAAACAACCGCAATGGACCGCACTCCGCTAGCTCCTCCTCCGGGTCGCCCCAAGGAAAGCTGGTACATGAAGTTCTTGAGTGGTTCACCCCAGTGGGTGCAAGTAAGTACTTGTTGAACTGATGATCTCTGATGGAGTTCGGTTGCTTGGCGGCCCTCTCTTCCACCCCTAACTATTTTCTCTACTAAGGAGGGAAGTTATCCCGAAACCCGAGCTATGTCTCGGGCGATATTTTAAAACCCGGGACATATATCGGGTCTAGAGATCATCAGTTCAACAAGAACTTACTTGCACCCACTGGGGTGAACCACTCCAGAACTCCATCAGAGATCATCAGTTCAACAAGTACTTACTTGCACCCACTGGGGTAAACCACTCAAGAACTTCATGTACCAGTTTCCCTTGGGGCGACCCGGAGGAGGAGCTAGCGGAGTGCGGTCCATTGCGGTTGTTTATAAAGATGGCTCCCTCGAGCTTTGAGCTGACGAGCTCCTGGACGACGCACCTGCGTGCCTGTGCGGGCACTGAGGCCCTTGACGGTTGCTTGGCGGCCCTCTCTTCCACCCCTAACTATTTTCTCTACTGAGGAGGGAAGTTATCCCGAAACCCGAGCCATGTCTCGGGCGATATTTTAAAACCCGGGACATGTATCGGGTCTAGAGATCATCAGTTCAACAAGTACTTACTTGCACCCACTGAGGTGAACCACTCAAGAACTCCATCAGAGATCATCAGTTCAACAAGTACTTACTTGCACCCACTGGGGTGAACCACTCAAGAACTTCATGTACCAGCTTCCCTTGGGGCGACCCGGAGGAGGAGCTAGCGGAGTGCGGTCCATTGCGGTTGTTTATAAGCATCTGAGAGTATATTTACGAGAGGCTTGTGTCGCGTTTACACCACACACAGTGGTACATGCACAACGCAAACCTCTATGACAGATTTATGAAGCCAGGCAATCCAATCTGCCTGGCTCTGAGTGGCTTTATACATCTGGAGTAGCATAACTCAGCGCAAATCGCTGTTTTGCTCTCTTCTGCCCTGGATAGGCGTTCCATGGGCGTTGAGCTGGGTGTTCCCATGCAACTCTCATGGATTTTGACGCTTTCCCAGATTTACAAGAACTCATGAACCTGAGAAAGCGCCAAAATCTTACATCTTTTATAACAAGGAGAAATATCATTATTTTTTATTCTCCTTGTTACTTGCTTTTTCCATGTATATTTTCTTAAGTTTAGCTGGGATCAAAAGTCTAAGGACTTTTGGTTTCAGTTAAACTTAAGACCAAAACTTAAGTTTAACTGAGACAAAAGTCTAACTTTACTACTCGTAAATGCCCTTTGTGAAGACTGAAAGTCGTAAAGTAAAGTTAGACTTTTGTCTCAGTTAACTTTTGATCCTAAGTTTAACTGAGACCAAAAGTGTTAAACTTAAGACCAAAGCTTAAGTTTAACTGAGACAAAAGTCCAACTTTGCGCCTCGTAAATGCCCTTTGTGAATACTGAAAAGTTACACTTTTGTCTCAGTTTAACTTTGTGAATAAGGCACTTTGGTGCCAATTCCGATCCGGTAAAAAAATTCCCCGTCCGACTCGTATCCGGATTTTTTTCCGTCCGAATCTTCAAAGTAGCGTACAAACTGCCAAGTACGATTCGAACGGAAAAAAGTCCATACGAATCGCATTGGGAAGATTTCCCCACACGTCCTCGGGTCGGGAAAAGTCACCGACACGTCCCCGGTCGAAAAACCCACCGTGCGGAAAAATAAAGTCCGACAGCGCAAGTACGATCCCTCCCGTCCTCCCCATTCCACAACCGTACGCAAAAAACACCGTCCGAACCGAACTCCCATAGCAACCATGGAGACATGTGCCCGCATACGCGCCGAACACCCCACCACCCCCCCGCCCGCGTATGTACGCACCCAACCCCCACCCGCGTATGTACGCACCCAACCCCCACCCGTGTATGTACGCACCAAACCCCCCCCCCAGCCGTGTATGTACGCACCGAACCCCCACCCGTGTATGCACGCACCAAACCCCCCCCAGCCGTGTATGTATGCACCCAACCCCCACCCGTGTATGTACGCACCAAACCCCCCCCAGCCGTGTATGTACGCACCGAACCACCACCCGTGTATGTACGCACCAAACCCCCCCCAGCCGTGTATGTACGCACCAAACTCCCACCCGTGTATGAACGGACCAAACCCCCCCACAGCCGTGTATGTACGCACCGAACCCCCCCCAGCCGTGTATGTACGCACCAAACCCCCACCCGTGTATGAACGGACCGAACCCCCCCCCAGCCGTGTATGTACGCACCGAACCCCCCCCAGCCGTGTATGTACGCACCGAACCCCCCCCAGCCGTGTATGTACGCACCGAACCACCACCCGTGTATGTACGCACCAAACCCCCCCCAGCCGTGTATGTACGCACCGAACCACCACCCGTGTATGTACGCACCAAACCCCCCCAGCCGTGTATGTACGCACCGAACCACCACCCGTGTATGTACGCACCGAACCCCCCCAGCCGTGTATGTACGCACCAAACCCCCCCCAGCCGTGTATGTACGCACCGAACCACCACCCGTGTATGTAGGGCCGTACCCACACCCCACCAGGGAATGTACGGACCGTACCCCCACCAGTGCATGTACGGACCGTACTGACGCCAAAAACACACGTACTGAACCAGGACAAACCATATTTACACAAGGAGAGGCAATTAGAGTTTCCCCACACCACCAAACATGCCCAACAACCCCACAAACATCACATACACTCACCTGCAACTGCCAAACTGCCAAACAGAGGCCCAAAACTCAATCACTCCTCATAACACACCCACACAAATTTCAAACACAGCCACACCCACAAATGGACCAATAAAAATGGACCACACACACAAACCATGAGCCTTTGCAACAGACCCACTGCTGCCAGAGCCCACAGACGACCCACACCACCATACTTGAACCTCACACTTGCATACCTTCACACAACCACCTACACAAACACCCCCTCATCACATTCACACACACACCTCCACTACCACACCCACACACCCACACCACCCCCACACCCCCACAACCATCCACACCCACACCCCCACAACCATCCACACCCACACCCCACGCCATGTCCACCACCAAGAATCCAAAGTTCACGAAGGAGGAGCTGGAGATCCTTGTCGACGAAATCCTCAGAGTCGAGCCACAGCTCTTTGGGACATTGGTCAGACAGACCAGCATATCCGAAAAAACGGCCATGTGGCAGAGGATTGTCGATTCTGTGAATGCTGTTGGGACCACCAGAAGGACCAGGCACGAGTGCCAATCCAGGTGGTACGATCTGCGGAGGACGGTCAAGAGGAAGATGACTGACAATCACAACCAGGGGAACATCACTGGAGGAGGGCCGCCCCCCAGACCGGTACAATACCATCCCTGGGAGGAGAAGGTGATGTCCACGCTGGCGGTGGAGGGACTACACGGACTGCCTGGACTCCCAGACCCTGGTGAGTACACAAACAACTCACCTCACATGGGGGGGATGCCATACACAATCAATCATGCATGCCACCCCCCCCAAGCCACCACCGCACACAACAACACTCCACAAACACACACATGCCACTAGCGCCTCCATGCCCCATGCATCAATCAGGGCCATGCCAAGTCACAGGCCACACAAAACACCAACACAACACAGGATGTGGTCGATCCTGGGAGTGGGGGCATCAAAACTAACATTGAGCAACTCACAAGCACAAAACAATGCCCTCAGCCCATATGGCCCAGGGCACAGCCATACAAACTGTGTGTACCCACACAGTACTGTCTTGCCTGCAAATGGTGGCTGCCATGCAGGATGACATGGGTCTGAAGGCACAATTTGCACATTACAGCAGACAATGAAGAAGCATCGCTCTGATAGAGTCTCAGCACACACCGCCACAGCAGCAGCCTACACTCAGACACACTGCCCAATGGGTGCCCGGAGAACAGGGACTAACTCACATGAACAAGCCAATGGCCATTCAAAGACCGGCTAACTGTGTGTGCCCAGGAAGCTGGCCTGAGGTGACAGAGAGTGACAAAGAGAGGGAGGGAGAGGGGGAATGAGAGGGAAGGAGACAGAGGGGGACACAGGGAGACAGACAGAGGGAGGGAGTAGGGTGACAGAGGGAGACCGACAGAGGGAGGGAGGAGGGTGACAGAGGGAGGGAGGAAGGGAGACACAGGGAGACTAAATAAACCCTTGGGTGGTGTGGCCATGTCCACTCGTCAGCCGGTGGACTGTGTGCATGCAGACCAGGTCTGGCAGTGCCTCAAACCCCCCCTTCCGTAGATGAAGACCGGTCCATGTGTCAATCTGTGCACGAGTCCATCCGTGCTGCTGGCACAGACCTAACCACACACCCAGTATACCCACCCACTGTGTCGGTAAGAACCCTGTCACAAATGCTTCAGTCCCCTACCTGCAACATCAAATTGCCTTGGCAAAACACCATTTGGCCACGTACAGTGCAACACGTAAGGCGCCTCTGCATGGCTCGCTACGCCCGCACACCACACTGCTGACTGTGTACCCAAATAGATGCATCAACTAAGATTGTGTCTCACACATGCGTAAAGCCCTGACAGCTGTGGCCAAGGGACATACCCATGCACAAGTGCACTGTGAGAGGAATGCAAGACAGATCCAACTACCCAGAGGAAGAGTGCCAAATCAGAAATGCATGAAACATGGATGCCACATGTGACACTGTTAACATTGTCTCTCTCACACACAGGTCAACGTCGACGAACACCCCCCAACACTGGGGGGGAAGTCTCACAGGACCAGGCTCCGCGGGATGAGGACCCCACCGCCAGCGATGACTCTCACCACTCCGTGGATGACCCAGACCAACCTGGCCCCTCTGGTGTCCAACCACCTGCAGCACCTGCGTCAGGTACAACTGTGCCAACCACCACCCCCATTCCTGCCACATCCCAGGAGACGTCCAGGAGCCCTGCCTGCACACGACCACCCAGCCAGTCTGCCCAGGAGGGACACGGTCCTCCGGGCACCCAGGAGGAGGCAGGCGGCAACGCAGATGCCATCCCTCAGGGGTCCCGGAGACCCGATGCACCCACAACGGCAGGCCAGGTGCACGTGGGCAGGGGTGGCGGGAGTGGAGGACGGCGGAGGCGCGAACCTGACCAGGCAGCTCAGGACCCGGTAGTGTCCCAGGTCAGCAACATCCTGGATACATACCGGCGTGACACCAGGGGCATGGACCAGATTGCGTCCACCCTCAATGACATCAAGGGGACCCTCCAGGAGATGAAGACCCTGCAGTCCCAGCAACATGCCTGTCAACTGCAACACCAAGGAAGGATGGAGGATAGACAGGCTGAGCTCGTGGCAGTGCAAACCCAAATGACCGGTGTACTCCGTCGGATTGCCGACAACATGGGCAACCCTCCCTGTGGCACCAGGCGAAGGCCATTACCAGACACAGGGAGGGATCAGGAGGAGGAGGATTCATCCGACGGAGCGTCACAGACATCGTCACGGACTGCTTCCGAGGGTCCCCGCAGGAAGGTGGGTCGTCCACGAAAAAGACTGTGAGAGTCAGCAGAACATCACCATCTCCCAGGTCACCTGGCCTGGCACCTGGCCCTCTGGCCCAATAGCAGCACATGACATTCTCTGCCACATGGACTTGCTGGTCACTGTCTGACCTATGTTGACGAAGACTGTGGCATGGACTCTGACATTTTGCTACGGCAAGGATACCAACTCCCCCAGTGAACTTTGGATTCTACACTCCCGCTGTGCACCTCTTGTCATCCCCACAAACCCGTACCCCACCACAAATAAATTAATCACACTTACAAGCTGATGCCGTGATTCTGCATTATTACAATACATGTGTGTGTCGTAAAGTCAAAGCATGCCTGATCTCAGAATTAACTCCAACCATCCAAACCGTGGGGTCGCAGTCTTGCCCAGGACACACATGGGTCCCAATGTATCATCTGATACAGACATGGAGTACCATACTCACCTGTGCTGGGCCCAACCAGCTGAGTGGTTCCCGCACAACTGTGGCTACAGACACATTCAGGGGAGCAACAGTCATGCGCAGAGGTCAGGGATCATGTGGAGTGCCCTGGCTTGCCGCTCCCAGGCATGTCTAGACATGTGTCCCTACAATGTCCTGCATGCTTGCGTCAGGCGGATGTTGATATGGTGGCTAGCCCGAGGTTGGATGCATGGAGATGCCAGAATGGAGTTTTGGATCACAGTGCCACATGGTTGTGTTGGGGTTGTGGGCTGCATCATGAGTGTGGCCGTGGATCGAGAAGGTCAACCTGCAGCTGGCTGTGAAACATTCCCCCCATCCCGTTTGGACGTTGATGTGGCCTGGTTGCCCGATGCAGTAGCAGAGCTGTGCAGATGCACTCCGGATATGGACAAGTATCATGGGAGTCGTAAGGCACATGTCCGTATACTGCATGGTAGGATTCGACACGGATGTTGTGGTTGCCCTGGGGGATGGTCTCTCTTGCCTTGAGGTGGATGGAACTGTGCATCTTGTGCATAATACAGTTCCCACTCCCTGACAAACCCCTAGCATCTTGTCACTCTACACATAGACACATATGCACCACCTCAGAAAACTATGCCAGACATGCCGCACGCACAGTGGCAACAGGCCACCATTGACAGGGAAGAGGCACCTTGGAGACAGAGGGACAAATTTATTAGTCATGTGTGTTGGAATGACAATGATACTCTGTCAACACATACACAGGTCATGTGGATGAACATGTGGGAGCAACACTGGCACCCCCCATTGCAACACAGATGCTGGTATTCCATTGAACTGGCACACAAGTGACGGATAACAGCTAAACACCCCCTGCTGCCACGGAGAGGCCGCTATACACCATTGAGGCCCTGATGGGGCAATCACACACCATGTCAACCCGGTGCAACCTGTATGTTTCCGAGGTCAGTGTTACACACAATGATGGCCTCATCACAATCCCCAATCCCCTGCCACATGACAGTCACCAAGTCTGACCATGGCTCCAGGTGAAGCCTGCCCCATGTCATGTTCCCCATGTAGGATCCACATGTATGTAAATGGAACACACATGAACCGGAGAAGTGCACACAGACTACAAACAATTCACACACCCAAAACGCCGTGAGGCATCCCTTACCCTAAGGAGATTTCAAAACTTGCCCGTGCATGTGACGCAGAATCAGCACATGTTGCTGTGTTCATGAGGAGTAGCAGGAGCACAACAATGCCACCAGCAGACAGCATGCCCATGGACCTGTGGAAGAGAGACACACAAGGAGTCAGCCCAAAGGAGCACATCCGCAAGCATGTACTCAACACGTATCATGTTGTCAACATGACAGGTGACAATGATGACCCTCAGACAACATCCTTCCATTGCGCCATCACTCGAGTGACACTTCAATACACACCACTGACTCACTTGGCAGACATGCAGATGGACACACACATTGCAACACATGCCACACACGGCCCAATGCGTGCACACTCAGACACTGGAACTCACCACTAAGCAAAAAAGTTGCGTATGAGCCGACTCCGCATGTCCTCCACAGCCTCCTCCTCCTCCACATCACTTGCCCCGTCACCAAGGCCTTCATCCTCCACGGGTGGATGGTCCTGGTCATCTTGATCCAGTATGAGTGGAACAGCTTCCTCCACTGCCATGTTGTGCAGCATGCAGCAGACGATGATGATCTTGCACACCTTCACCGGGGCATATGGGAGTGCTCCGCCGGTCTTGTGGAGGCACCTGAATCGGCTCTTCAGAAGTCCAAACGTCCTCTCAATGACTCTCCTGGTCCGCCCATGTGCGTTGTTGTAGCGGTGCTCGGCAGCCGTGCTGGGGTTGCGGACAGGCGTCATCAGCCATGGCATGTTGGGATAGCCAGCATCCCCTACAAGGAAACATCATGGACAGAAGTGTGTCAGCACAGGCAGTGAGATTGGAAGATGACGCCAAACACTGAACTGCCAGAGTCTACCCACCAACAATACATGCTCGCTCGTTCCGCAGCTGCAGCATCATTTCAGGCAGCCTGCTACGCCTCATGATGAAGGCATCGTGTGCTGATCCTGGAAAGCGAACACAGACATGTGAAATCACCATGTTGGACAGACACACCACAAGGGCATTAATGGAGTGATAATGTTTGCGATTCCTATACACCACCTCCTGTGCCTGTGGTGGTACCAACGCAACACGTGTCCCATCTATGGACCCAATGACATGGGGCATCCCTCCCAGGGCATAGAACTCACGCTTGACATCTGTCAACTGCTCACGAATTGGGAATTTAATGTACTCATCCAGGTGAACCAACATGGCCTCTAAGAAATCATGCAGAACACGGCTGAACATCGTCTGGGACATGCCCCCGACATCAGCAATGGTATGTTGGAACGTACCCGTGGCAAGGAAATGTAGGGCTGCCATCACCTTCAACTTGGGTGTCAGTGCACTGGGATACCTGTGGCGCGGGAGGAGTTGTGCTTCCAGCCGGCCAGTCAACTCATCAATCAACCGTTGGCTGAATCTGTAGCGGCGTATACAGTCCCGTTCATGCAGGGCAGCCATGTCTGGCATACGTCGAGGGAGAGGCGGAGCCCTGCAGTGAAATGGAAGGAACACCGAAGAGTGAGCACTGTACAACGACATTGTCAATGCACTGAGCACATGTTACACAGCCAATACACATTTGCCACATTCTGAGTCAGGTCTGTGCAACATTTCCTGGACACGTACGCCAGTCAGGAGACACTACTACCAAGGGACAGCCACTAACGGAGGGGGGCAAGATCACGATGACATGGCATGAGACTAGCTGTGGGCCAGTGTAAGTGAACATGCACACGCATCACAGGATTCACAGACATCCACACATGTGCAGAAGTAGTATGCGTATGGTACAGACAGGTTGTTGGATGCGATATGCACTGGTCACATGTCATAGGAATAGGACAGGCCACACACATTGCCTTGGAGGAGTACATGTCGAGACAGAACATACATAGAGAGCATGTGGATATGTACTTGTGTTGATAATCCGTGTAGTTGCATACATACACACCTCATGGCAAATCACATATGTGGGCTGGTGTGCGGAACAGTGTGCCATGGCCATCTGCACACAGACACATGTTGGCAGCAGCTACTGCTGATGCATTGGACCACACACCTACAGCAAAATCATGGAAACACATGCCACACACATGACATGGTTGCAGCGTGCAACGCAGCCATACACATGTCATGTGTAATATTCCGTGTACCTGGCATCAGGGGACAGGTGCGGGTGTCCGTGACTGGGACATGCAAGTGACTCATGGCTCCACTAGTGTGTACGACATGCACACATGTCAAAGGAGTGCAGGGGATGTGTGGTACAATGCGCACCATCACACACGACATGTGTACACAGCTCATCGTACATGTGCATTGCCCACACCTCAGGGGTTAAGTGCCACATCACATCCTGACACACCTGTGTCACACACATGTGGTATTGCACAGACAATGCATTGGTGTCCACCCTTGGCAATATCTGACCGCTCCATTCCTGTCTGTGTGCCGCCTGTCACCACTGACAGTTGTGAAACGCACCGTACATACGCTCGGAGTGCGTGTATAGGGTCCCTGGGCCAATATTGCCGCTGGCGTATGCGTACGCCACAGTAGTACGAACTGTACACGCGCTTGTACGGTCCGGATCACAATATGGGCGCTGGCGTATGCGTACGCCACAGTAGTACGAACTGTACACGCGCTTGTACGGTCCGGATCACAATATGGGCGCTGGCGTATGCGTACGCCACAGTAGTACGAACTGTACACGCGCTTGTACGGTCCGGATCACAATATGGGCGCTGGCGTATGCGTACGCCACAGTAGTACGAACTGTACACGCGCTTGTACGGTCCGGATCACAATATGGGCGCTGGCGTATGCGTACGCCACAGTAGTACGGACCGTACACGCGCTTGTACGGTCCAGATCACAATATGGGCGCTGGCGTATGCGTACGCCACAGTAGTACGGACCGTACAAGCGCGTGTACAGTTCGTACTACTGTGGCGTACGCATACGCCAGCGCCCATATTGTGATCCGGACCGTACAAGCGCGTGTACGGTCCGTACTACTGTGGCGTACGCATACGCCAGCGCCCATATTGTGATCCGGACCGTACAAGCGCGTGTACGGTCCGTACTACTGTGGTGTACGCATACGCCAGCGCCCATATTGTGATCCGGACCGTACAAGCGCGTGTACAGTTCGTACTACTGAGGCGTACGCATACGCCAGCGCCCATATTGTGATCCGGACCGTACAAGCGCGTGTACAGTTCGTACTACTGTGGCGTACGCATACGCCAGCGCCCATATTGTGATCCGGACCGTACAAGCGCGTGTACGGTCCGTATCACTGCTTGGGGGGTGCCCTAGGGCGTGGAACGCACCGTACCTGTGTGTATATGTATGAAAACACATAGGGGACACATGAGGGACAAGTATAAGGGCCTATATGCATGATGGTTGCCATGGAGACTGAGTGAGATTTTTGAATTTGAGCACCAGGTGCCCAGCAGAAGTCAGTTTGAAAGAATCTACATTGTTGCAATGTGGATGATGACTTGACATCATCATCAAAACTGAAACCATGCAAAGGCACACACTGGGGTAGGTTTGAAGGGATTGGATGAAACGTAGGATGCAAATGTGACTGACCAATCAATCAGTACTCCTGTACATGAACAGGCCAGCCAGGCATATATAAGGCAGCCAGGTCCCATGAGAGAGCACTTGCCTGCACATCCATTCATCCATGACCACTGCTGCTGATAGTGATTCCTCTGGCACCATGTCCAGGACTGTGGAGAGGTCACAGCCATTCACCCAGAAGGAGAACCTTGCCCTGATAGATGTGATCCTCCCACAGTTCCAGAGCCTGTATGGTCGACCAGGGGTTCAGGTGAGTGCTGACTCCACTAGCTTAGACTGTGCCCCTTTTGTGTGCCAGTGACTTCTGCCATTGTATCCATGTGTGACAGACATGCACTGTTGTTTGGAGTGGGTCCCAGGGTGTGGAAGGCCTGATGTCACCCATGCAGAGCATGCTGTGTTTCCTGTGTGCACTCCTCACTTGCATAGTGCCTACTGTGACAATGAATGCACGGTGCATGCCACATTCTGCATGCATACTCCTCCCGGGGATGTTGTTTCCACAGTCCTGATGTGATCCTGTGTTCCCCCCAGTGTGACAGGTGTCAGTACCCATGGATGTGTGTTTGTTCAGTGTACCTGTGCTGTGAGTGTCCAAAGGCGGTGTTCGTCCCCTGCACATTGGTGTGTGTGTAAGTCCCCTGTCATGTGGGTGAGTGCATATGGGGAGTGTTGCACACAAGCAGCATGAGGGATGGATGTAGCCTGGCCATCCAATGTGAGCAGGGAGCAGTGCTGTGTGCATGCCGTGCTGAGCCAGCCCCACACCTGTGACACCCCCGTCTACTGGCACATGGGCAGAGTGAGGTGTGTACCCCCAGTTGGCAATGCCATGTGATTGTCCTGTACCTGTGTGTGTCTGTGTACTCTGATGAGGTAGCATCAGTGTGCTGGGGCAGGTGTCTGCTGTGAGGTGCTGTACATAATCCTGTTGTAGCCTGTGAGGCACAGTGTGATCCCTGGTCAGTGAGTGTGTGGTACCCCTCATGCCACCCGTGTACTTTCAATGGCACGTAGTGCATTTGGCCTTCCACAGTGGATAATGTCCCTATGACAAAGGTGCAATTAGTTGCATGCATACCATGGCCTGTTCATAAAGAGGATTGTTCTATATGTGTGTCTCTGTGTCTCTGCTCATGTGGATTAATGTATTCTCACTTTTGCATCCTCACAGGTAGGCGCCATTGCCAAGGGGGAGATCTGGAGTGAAGCCGTCAGTGCCGTGAGGGGTACAGAGGGTCGGAGGCGGAGCCTGTCTCAGGTGAGGAAACGCTGGCAGGACATCCGGTGCTGGACGAGGAGGATTGCACGGGTCCTGCTGGGGGACTCACCTGTGAGCCGTAAGAACCGTGGGCGCCGTCGTCTGACCCACATCCAGAAGCGTGTGCTGGCGGTGGTCTTCCCCGATATGGACAGGCGCCTACAGGAGAAGCAGCAGCAGGAAGGGGGAGGTACATGTGTGTCAGTTGTGTGTCCCCAGCCAATGTAAGTGTGCAGTTGCATGGATACACTGCCAGGGTTTGATTGTGCAGTGCGTCAACTTCTCAACAATTTAGCACAGTGCTGTTCTCACTCCCTCCCTTCCCCTCCTTGCCATGTGTTCCCTGGTCTGTCTGTAGCCACTCTTGCACAAGGTTATTTAGGCAGGCAGTTCATGCAGGTGACCTATGCCATCAGCATCATGTGTGGGGGTGATGTGCCACAGGTATGGGGACCTTGCGTGTGCCATGGCCAATTTCAGTCATTGTGGTGTCCATGTCACTTGGCACTGATTGTGAATCACGACATAGGGGTGTGTCTCCAAACTGTACAGCCTTCCAGCATGCATGTCCAATTGTGTGCCCTCTGACATGATGTGCCTGAGTGGGAGGCCTGCTAAGTGCAGGGACGGTTGCTTAATTTGCAGTCATGTCCATCCTGGACCATGGAGGAGTGTGGGCACTACTGTGCCCTGGGGCACCTCTTCCTAGGTATCATGTGCGTCATCCAACAATATGGACATTCACTGTGTCTTCGCCATGGGTTGGGTAGGGTGGCATTGTACCCTGGGCTCAACTGTTAGGACCTACAGGTTGCTACATGTGTCCACTGTACAGGGGGACCCATTTTGCCTGTGCATACTCACAGTGGGCATTACCTGTGTGTGTTGTTGAGACAATCTGATGATGTTTGCCTGTCAATGATGTGTGGACATGCCCACCAGGGGCTGTGTGTGTACAGTCATTAATTAGTGGAGGCCATGTGTTTTCATCCCAGAGTAAGAGGTGTACATACTTTCTCCGTCTCAATGAGATTGTCTCAGGTGTGGGTGGTTTGTGCGTACAAGGCCCTACATGTCAGAAGCTTCATCCTCCTTGCTGGGTGTGGCCTGTGTGTGATGTTTGACTGGACATACGCTCAAGGTGCAGTGACCCAGTCATGTTTGGCCTGGTTTCATGTATTGCCTTTGCAGCATGCGGCAAGAGTAAAGGTATATCATTCATGCTCATCCCTTTTTGAAGACGCAGTGTGGTGCAGGTGCTGTGCACATTTGTCCCCAGAGGCTGGCTCCTCTGTAAAATTTCAGGTGCAGTGATTTGCTATTGTGTCATGCTCTCCATTGTGTCTCAGAGGCATGGTGGGTCGAAAAACTGTGTGTTCCATGGCCTACATGTGTACATTGTTTTGTAGGTGTTACTCCTGTTGCTTTTCAGGCTATGCAATGTGACCTATGTATATTTGACTCATGTGACATATGTGTACAGGTGTCTGATTATCTCCTGTCTCTTCACCTTGCCCACAGCATCGCCGGGGGACACGGAAGGAGACACTAGCACGGACCGAGAGGAGGGATTGAGCACCAGTGCCAGCAGTGCTGTCCTGTCTGGCACATGGAGTGGCACGGAGGCCGAAGGGAGTGAGGCAGAGGACCTGTCGACTGCCAACACAGACTATGACGCAGACGGGTCCGAGGCTGAGCTCCCAGAGGTGGCGGAGTCTGCCCCCCCAGCTGATGGCAGCCCTCCACATCCCCCCGCCACCTCAGTTTCCATCACCGGCCTCCCACCTGCTCGTGGCCCTTCCCTCCGTGCTCGGTCCCCACATGTCTCCTTCCAGCCAGGCACCGCACCCCCTGCCCCTGTCACCACTGCTGCGGTGAGTGCGGAGTCTGTGGACATCCTGAGGCAGTTGCAGGTTGGTCAGACTGCGATGCTAAGTGTCCTCCATGCCCACACCCAGGTGCTGACCCAGATGGAGGCATACATGGAGGGCATGTCGGCTGCGCAGTCTGACCAACGGCAGTTGCTGAGGTCCATAGACTCCACACTGACTGCAGCACTGGATCTCCTGCAGCGCTGCCTACCCCCCCTACCCCTGCCCCATCCACAATTCCCACTCCCGTGCCTGTCACACGCACATCCAGACGTCAGCGTGCACGCACCCCAACAGACACAGGCACCACACCACCAGGGAAGTCGAAGCGCACACCTCCTGTCACGCACACACAGGGTGAGGAAGGCACACCCACTGGGTCGGGGGGAAACGTAGAACACGCAGCCACAGTGGGAGTCCGCATTCCACACAACCCACTCCCTCCAAATCCACTCCCCTTAGCTCTCCTGGCCAACAGTCGGTGACAGCATCATCCACTGCGAGTGTGCCCCCCAGCCCCAGGATGACACCACCCCGCAAGCGGTGGAGGCGGGACCCGGCCAGGGGAGTTGAGTCCCCCACCCTGTCCACACCCTCCCCCAGTGGCGCTGCGACCCATCCCTTTGCCCCCCCCCCCCTCCTTGGGGCCTGTGGTTGGATTGGGTGCGGGGGAGTCGCTGGGGGAACTTGCCGACGTGTGCAGCGCCATTCTGTCCTCCACCTTTGGCGCTGGCACCCCCCCTGTGGCAGAATCATCCCTCCCTGCACCCACAACACCTACCCTTTCCCCTCCTGTCCCTGCGGTGCCTGTTTCCACCCTCCCCCCTGATGCCCCCTCTTCTGTGGATGAAATGGACTTGTGAACTGTGCAGGCAAGCTCGGGGACACACGTCCCGATGTGTCCCCCCCCCCGGACTTTGCTGCTGGGCTGGCCCATGGCCCTTGTACATAGTGGACATTTTCTCAGAGATATTTTCCTGCTGAATAAAGCATTTTCTTTTTGTTTTGCACACTGATGCTTTCATGGACTTGCTGTTGGTGCTGGTGCTCCCTGAGTTGGGGTGGTGATAATGTGTTAGGGGTCTGTGAAATGTTGGAGTGTGCTGCTCATGGGGTGTACCCTGCCATCTGCGTGCCATCACAAAGGTCTCTGCCAATGGTATTTGGTCATGTTTGCTCTCACTGTATGGTGACATTGTCCCAAGGTGTGTTCCATCCTCTGTGGAGCAGGCCATTTTCCCTGCAGGGTGTCTCCCAAATGCTGTGCTGTGCTGTGTCTACATTTCCTGGATGTGTGAGGGTTGCCGTTCAATATAGCCATGCTGGCTCAGCGATGGCTCCGCCTGCATCTGGGGTATCACCCTTGTTGGTCACTGAACTTGTTGATGGGGTATCTTGTACTATGTCTGGGCACTGCTGGGAGGACTCAGCACCCACCCCTCCTGTGTCTGGGCACTGCTGGGAGGACTCAGCAGCCACCCCTCCTGTGTCTGGGCACTGCTGGGAGGACTCTGCACCCACCCCTCCTGTGTCTGGGCACTGCTGGGAGGACTCTGCACCCACCCCTCCTGTGTCTGGGCACTGCTGGGAGGACTCTGCACCCACCCCTCCTGTGTCTGGGCACTGCTGGGAGGACTCTGCACCCACCCCTCCTGTGTCTGGGCACTGCTGGGGGTGTTTGGCACACACCATTCTTATTGCAGGTTCGGTGCGTACATACACGACTGGGGGGGGTTCGGTGCGTACATACACGGCTGGGGGTTCGGTGCGTACATACACGGGTGGGGGTTCGGGGCGTACATACCAGGGTGGGGTGGGGGTTTGGTGCGTACATACACGGGTGGGGGTTTGGTACGTACATACACGGGTGGGGGTTCGGGGCGTACATACACGGGTGGGGGTTCGGGGGCGTACATACACGGGTGGTGGTTTGGTGCGTACATACACGGGTGATGGTTCGGGGCGTACATACACGGGTGGGGGTTCGGGGGCGTACATACACGGGTGGTGGTTTGGTGCGTACATACACGGGTGGTGGTTCGGTGCGTACATACACGGCTGGGGGGGGTTCGGTGCGTACATACATGGCTGGGGGGGGGTTCGGTCCGTTCATACACGGGTGGGGGTTTGGTGCGTACATACACGGGCGGGGGTTTGGTGCGTACATACACGGGTGGTGGTTCGGGGCGTACATACACGGGTGGGGGTTCGGGGGCGTACATACACGGGTGGTGGTTTGGTGCGTACATACACGGGTGGTGGTTCGGTGCGTACATACACGACTGGGGGGGTTCGGTGCGTACATACATGGCTGGGGGTTCGGTGCGTACATACACGGGTGGGGGTTCGGGGCGTACATACCAGGGTGGGGTGGGGGTTTGGTGCGTACATACACGGGTGGGGGTTTGGTGCGTACATACACGGGTGGGGGTTCGGGGCGTACATACACGGGTGGGGGTTCGGGGCGTACATACACGGGTGGTGCTTGGGTGCGTACATACACGGTTGGGGGTTCGGGGCATACATGCACGGGTGGGGGTACGGGCCGTACTTCCACGGGTGGGGGTACGGTCCGTACATACCCCTACCCACGCTCTGCGTGCCTGGGTACGGGCCGTACCCATGCCTTTGGTGGGTGGGTACGGTGCGTCCCCCCATTGTTGCGGTGCCGTGGGGTCCGCACCGTACACAGGCCTTGGGGGCGTGGCTACGGGTCGTACCACGCGTACCCCTACATGACCCCAGCAATGCTGGTACGAGCAGAACCAAGGCATTTCTGACGTGGGTACGGGCCGTACCGCCATTGTTGGAGTGACGTAGGGGGACGCGTGGTACGTTCCGTACCCACGCTCTTGCGGCCTGGGTAGGGTACGTACCGGTTCGCGTGACCATCCACTTCCGTTGTGGCGGACGCTTGCGTTGCTGGCCTCGCCCCCACCCCCTGGAAGTGACCAGGCCCAGATGGTCAGGTATGTCCAGGCCATGTGTGATTTGGTACCATGTGTTGGTGTTGTGTGTCCTGCCCCTGCCCCCCCCTTTGCCCCTGGTTGTTGTGCTGACCTTCTGCGGCGTCTGCGTCGGTTCCTGTACGCCAGGTGGACTGCTAGGAGGGCAGGGATGGCACGTAGGTTCGGGTCCATGTCTGTTCGTCGCGTCCAGCTGCTCCTTGCGTGTGTCGTCCTGATTTCCCGGCAGTTTTTGGCAGCCGGTAAATATTTTCCGTGCGGGATGACGTCGGTTCGAATCGTACTTCCTGGTTCGTGAAACGTAGGCTGGATGCGTACCGACGTCACGTCGGCGCCTTTCAGGATCGGAATTGTGTTTAGTTTCTGTTCGGTCGGTGTTTTGTTCGATTCGTACGGAAATGGTGTTTCCGTATGAATCGTACTTGCATTTTCCGATGGATTTCGCACCGGGTACGAGTCGGACGGAGAAAAGGCTCCGTCCGACGGTTCGTACCAGGTTTTTACCGGATCGGAATTGGCACCTTTGTGTCTTCCCAGTGAAGGACTGGGTTATTCTTAAGACCCAGCGGTGCCAGGGAACAACACCTGAAACCTTTGTGGGTTACCTGTTCTGGCGTACCAAACACAGAGACACGGGACACTTCCAGCGACGTCAGAGATCAGCGTTTATTACTGCAGGGATACAGAGGTCACAAGAAGTACACAACGTGTAGGTTCTCGGAGACTGCTTCAAATTCGTAGAAGTGGGTCGCTCCTTTTATACACGTTTTTGCCATAGCACAGTATGGCGAACAAAGGTTACAACTCGGTTCCCACAATAAACTTCAAAAGGGTCGCATTCATGTTTCAGGAGGCCGGAACATAATTACAACAGTCCTGCCAGTTCCCAACTGTAAAAACATATTCCCTCCGCCATAAAAGCATTAAGGAAGGCCAAAAAACAGAATGCGGGGAAAGAACGAGGATGCACAACAGGTTAGAAAAGAGTGTTAGGGGCAATAAAGGAAACTCGATAGAGGGGTCAAAGACCTCGTGTCTAATGTATGCGTGACTGAAACAATAGACCGGAGCGGCAAGATGGGCCTTGAGCGGGGCCATCTGCCTCACTCGTGTCATTTCCCTCATCGTAAAAGTCACCTCAAAGAAACACGTGTCCTTCGTACTAGCTTGAAAGTTCCAGGGTCACGAAGCGGACAAAAAACCCGTTCGCTGGCTACCTGAGGGCAAGAAACAAAATGGACGCTGTATCTAAAATGGAACCCGAGGGTTCGGATGAACGAACCCAAAAATGAGATGAACCATACGTGGCTGCATAGCGAAACTTCGTACACCCACTATACTCGTCATTTGCGGTTCATAGATACCAAACTCATCCATATTCGTCACCACTCAGAAAGTGCCGTCCCGTCTCACACGGAACCTCAGACGCTCCTTTTGCCCTCATGTAGGCAAGCACTAGTCAAGATCGGAATCTATATCAATATTCATCAGATCGTTCAGCTGCTGCTGGAACATCATTCTATTCATCAATGTCTCCTTGGTAACAGATGGCCGCCTTATACACGTCGCAGCTCATAGGCCACATAAGGCAGGACCACACTGTACACAAAGACAACACGTAAACAGAAACGCTACAACAGCCCCTACGATCATCAGAATCTTCCAACCCCAGGTTGACATCAGGCCCCAAAACCATCCTAGGAGCGTCCAATTACCTTCGTCCACGTGTATGGACTCGGAAATCTTGTGCAACTTCGAGATGGCTTGATAAACAGTTGGAGCATTGTCAGGAATAAAAATGCAACAACTCGAATGGATAATTTTACACACACCCCCTCTATCTGCAAGAACAACGTCTAGAACCATACGGTTCTGCAACGTCATGAGTCTATCCGCCTGTAGTTCAGCTGTTAGATTACCAAGGGCATTTGCAGTAATATTAGCAGTCGATTCTACCACACGGGTCAACTGTCGCAGGTTCCTACTATTAACCATAGGTCCCCAAAACGGCAAGAAACCCTTAAAGAAGTCTCCTGCTTCTTGACCAGCAGTGTCCTCTTTGCTAATGACGCCTCTCACAACTCTAGTTTTGTGGTAGTCCGAAGCAACTGTGAAGGTCGGAGGTAAAAGATTCGCAATATAACAGGTACCCGAAAAATCGCGGGGTAACCATGTATATGCGCGTTCATAACACACAAAATAGGTGCCCTGAGCAGTCAGAAAAACAGGGGAGGAGAGCGTCGGTAGAACATACGTTTCAGTGCAGGCACTGTTCCCAAGTTGTGCTCTCGGATTTCGACCCAAACCCTGCAGGCAGAAATTTCCAAGGTGCGGTACAATCCATATTGGGGACGAGCTCTTAAGCTGTCTATCACCCACTGATGTACTATACTCAGTCTCACTCAGATCCTTATAAGCCTGCACTTCTTCATCTGGAATGAGTGATGCATCGAAAACATCTCTGTCCAGATCTGCTATGGCTATCGCCAAAGGCTTGTGGTACGGTCCAGGACCAAAGTTGACAGACCGTGGCTCTCGACTGGGGTAGGAATCTAGTGCACTGCGGAACATAGTTTGGAATGCTCGAGCTGAACCCTGGGAGCTGTATGGAAGGACCAGATACGGAATACCCCTATCCATGGTGTGTGGCATTAACCCACATACCCAACAATTGGTAGTATTCACCACCAACTGATGCTGATATAGGAGTTGAACAAAGGAATTATTCATAAATTCCGCACGTCTAACCTGCTCATGTTGAGGCAAAGGATGAAAGGAATGTGGGGAGACAGTGGTGAGGGAACTTAGGTTAAGAGAAGAGGTAGGTGAAACAGAAGGCAAGAACAACGATACTCCGAAATACACTCCACCCACCAATAACATAGATACAGTTAGGAACAATAGAAACACCTGAAACAGAAAACATTTTGTTCGTACAACCCTCCATAACTCTGATCTCTGTGCCAACACCCTTTCTTCTTCCACCAGCTTAGAGAATGCCATCCTCTACAAACCGTCCGTGACGTACTTGACGCACTTCGTTCTGAGTAGCGATTATCAATCCCCAGGAGTTCCCAGGAATCGACAAAAGTAACCAACCTAACGTCAGAAACCTGCTAAACAGAAAGAAGTACCCGCACGGCCCTACGGTAACCCGGATGGCGAGGTTTCCTTGAAACGTTCAGATTTATTACAAGTCTCTTAGCAGTGGAAAGCACAAAAACTCAGAAAGAAAGGATGTAATTGTTCATAATATTCGTAACGTTAAAAACCACTATACTGTTAATTTTTATTAGTCCTTAAAGTCCTTGAACGAAGAAAGTATCGACTTCTTCCAGGTCGAGTTTGCTCTACGAACAATTGTTCAGCTGGCGCAACAGTGTTCAATGAAGTGGATGACGAGTCGGACCTTGGGTTCTCTGCTACTAATGACTCCACCTGTGGATCCGGCAAAGACGAATCCTCTTCCACAAGTTGAGCGTCGCTAAATGGCACAAAACGCGGAGGAGTCTCAGTTTCTCCGGCCGAAATCCCGGTTCTCACCCAACCGTCGGTTGGTAAGGGGATCGGTACCTTCTTTGTGTGACTGGCATGGACCCAATTTTTCCGGCCCTCCAGTCGAACCGCTGTCCTCGTCGTCAACAAGACTAGGTGGGGTCCGACGAATCTGGGCTCCAAGTTACGCTTCCGACCGAAGTTTCGGGTAACCACCCAATCTCCTGGCCGGAGCTGGTGTCCAGGACCCTCTGTCTGCGCTGGTAGAGCTTCAAAGACCTGTTGATGAATTAATCGTAGTTTAGTGGTCAAATCATACAAGTAATCAATCAACATTGGATATTCAAGACTATCAAAAGCCCTAGGTCTCGGGACTCCCCAAATATTTGCAGGGCGACCGAACACAATCTCATATGGGCTGAGCCCTACTCGAGAGTGTACGGTCGCTCTGGTCGATAGGAGAGCCAGAGGCAAGGCATCAGGCCATGACAGACCAGTCGTAGCTTGAATCTTAGCGAGTTTCAGCTTCAGGGTACCATTGTACCCTTCGACCAAACCCGCTGCCTGAGGATGGTTGGCACTGTGGAATTTCTGTCGTATCCCAAGGCCTTTACACACACTCTGCATTACACTTCCCACAAACTCACTTCCATTATCCGACCACACAATCCGCGGCATTCCATACCTAGGAAAATACTCCTTCAGCAGGATTTTTGCTGTGGACAGGGCAGTATTATCCTTAAGAGGATAGGCCTCAATCCATCTGGAGAACGCGCAAACCACAACTAAAACATACTTCAGGTTATTGCATCTCTCCATATGGATAAAGTCCAACTGGATAACCTCAAAGGGACAGGCAGGAGGAGCGAAATGACCAGGTGGAGTGGGGGTACCTTTTCCGGGATTGTGCATCAAGCACACCATACAATTTTTAACCACTCTTTCGGCACACTTAGCGATACCATCATTCCTCCATACAGGAGACAAGAACTTGCATATTCCTTTCGCACTAATATGTGACAACCCATGGGCCATCGTCACAACAGCTAATACATACGCATCCGGTAACATCCACCTCTGACATTCCGTCAGGTCAACCCAACATCCATGCATATCCAATTTCCCTGTACTTTCTTTCCACTTAGTCTTTTCAGCTTCAGTAGCTTCGTTCTGAATTTCTTTCACACTTTCAACAGTATTCTCACACATACCAGTCTCCGTCGGCCACCTTACTGAACTCGTGACATACATTCGAGTCGCAAGATTCTTAGCCGTTTCCTTAGCAATCTCATCCGCAAATGCATTACCACGACCAACATCATCCGTCACTTTCCGATGTGCACTACATTTGACGATCGCCACTTGTTTAGGCAACGTAAGTGCATCCAAAAGATCATTCACGAGATGGCCGTGCTGGATCTTTGTACCATGCGATGTCATAAATCCTCTTTCTCTCCACAATCTTCCAAAGTTATGCGCAACACCAAATGCATACTGACTGTCGGTAAACACATTCACTCGCTTTCCCTTCGACAGAACGCACGCTCTTGTCAATGCAATTAATTCTGCTGCCTGTGCTGAATTCTGGTTCAATCTCGCGGTTTCCACAATCGTGCTCAACGTCACCACAGCATACGCAGTCGTCACATCGCCATTCGGCAATTTGAAGCAAGAGCCATCCACATACAAAGTACCATCAGGATCTGACAAGGGGGTGTTTTTCAGGTCCACACGACCTTTTGTTTCTTCCTCAGTCCGTAAATAACAATCATGGGGCAGGACATCATCTGATTCCATATTAATCGGCAAAAATGTCGCCGGATTCAGTACATTACAACGCTTAATCTGTATATGACTTGCCAAAAGGGTCAGCTCGTACCCGGACAACCTTGCACTCGTCAGATGTTGAGTCTTTGTCCGATTCAAGAGCGTATCAACTGCATGTGGAACCATTACTATGAGCATATTGTCCATGACCAGACCTGCGGACTGCCGAATAGACGCCGCAGCTGCCGCTGTCGCTCTCAAGCAACTTGGCAACGCTCTAGCCACCGGGTCTAAGGTCGAGGAAAAATATGCACACGGACGCTGCTTATCACCAAATTGTTGCGTTAGAACACTCAACGCACAACCGTCCCTCTCATGGACGTATAATGTGAAAGGCTTGCTGTAATCAGGAGTACCTAACACAGGAGCCGAACACAGCGCATCACGTAGTTCAGAAAAACTTTTCTGGCATTCCTCCGTCCAAGGCAAAGGAGTTGAAACGTCCTTGCACGTGAGAGCTACCAATGGCTTCGCTAACAGTGAAAAGTTCGGGATCCACTGTCTGCAGTATGACGTGATACCTAAAAAGGCACGCACATCTCTCTGAGTTGCTGGCACAGGCATTCGAGCAATTGCTGCAATTCGTTCAGGGGTCAACCTTCTTCCCGCCTTTGACAATAAGTGACCGAGATAGGTAACTTCTTGACAACAATATTGTAGTTTAGAAGGTGACACTTTATGATGTAAAGCACAGAGATGCTGTAACAAAGACACTGTAGCGGCTCTACAGAGCTGTTCAGTGTCAGCAGCAACCAACAGATCATCAACGTACTGAATCAAGGCTGCACCAGCCGGTAACACAAATGCATCAAGCTGACTTTTAAGAGCTTGGCTGTAGATTGATGGACTCTCACAGTAGCCCTGTGGAGCGCGTTTGAATCTGAAGCTACGACCACCTAATGAGAAACCAAACAAGTCTCTGCTTTCCTCAGCAATCGGAATGCTAAAGAACGCATTCTTCAGATCGATCACCGAGAACCATGATGCAGTGGCTGGAATCAGAGTCAGTAAAGTTGTAATGTCTGGCACCACAGGAAACTGTGGAACAACGACTTTATTTACCTCCCGTAAGTCGATAACTAGACGATACACGGGAGGCTTGGAGGGATCCGTTCGTTTCAGAATCGGCAACACGGGACTATTGCACACATTACCTCGTGTCTCCTCAATAACATCTTTGCCGATCAGATCATAAATGATCGCTAACAGTGCCCTTTCACCATCGAGGGAAATACGATACTGAGGTATACGTGGCAAACGCGCACCAACTTTTAGTTGGACAACATAAGGTGGTATATCCAACAGGCCCACGTCATTGGGACCTGTCGCCCACAAGGAGTCTGGGAGAGATCTCAATTCCGATGGGAACTTATCCATCGATAAATACATAGGGGAAATCACGCTCTTACCCAACGTAAGCTCCACACCCGTAGGAGAACAGTACAAAGTCGCATGTAACCTTTTCAACAAATCTAAACCCAAAAGATTCTCACCACAACCAGTAGTCAAAATCAAAGGAGCTTCCAGCTCATGAGACCCAATTGTAAGGGGCAAAGGGCTAGAAACTGGATTGCTAACGGGGGCGCCAGAAAATCCAACGGAAACATTCGTTAAGCCAGACAAAGGCGCGCCAGGGAGTTTTGAATGCATGATGGAACTTTTTGCTGCACCAGTGTCCAACAGAAAAGGCTCAACAACGCCCATAGTGGCTACTGCAACATAAGGCCCTCTCTGATCTACCGGAACTGATACTTCTCCCTTCCTTTGTCTATGGCTGTCCTAGTAGATACCATCCGTATCAACATCACATTCAACATAACAGTCATCCACATGATACTGTGCAGACCGACTGGACGATTGTTCGCGCCGATCGAAACAATTTTGCGAATCCGAAGACGCCGCAAAGCGTTCGGCCTGATTCTGGGTAACTCCGCGACCTCTACCACGAGAGACCTGTTGAGGACCGCTACGTCCTCCCCGAGCCGATACGCCATTGGTCCTATCACGGAGAACCGGACAATCAAACTTCAGATGGCCTTCCCCACGACAATACGCGCACTGATTGTATCCCAGCACAAAACGAGGTGCGGGCGAAGCATTGCGCGGCTGTGGTCTAGAGAACTGTGATTGCGATCTGTTTGGCTGCTGTGTATCACTGAAATTCGAACGCGGTGGATAGGCTTGCTGCAACAAAACCTTAGTTTTGAGATCCTTAGTTTTCTTTTCTGCACGCTCACTTTCCTCTTTTTCTCTATTTTCGTAATATTGGGCCGTAGCCAATATTTGGGCAGTGGTAGAGACAGCCCACGCACTCTCAGAATTCTTCAACTTGTTGCCAAGGTCGGGTGACAAATTTGATACAAATTTATCAACGAACAACCGCTGACCACCCTCGGAACCCATGTCCTGACCACTATGATCAATGAACGCTTCCTCAAATCTTGTAAAGAAATCAGAAACACTTTCATCCCTCTTTTGCCTGCACGCTGATAATTTGTCCCAGTTGACGCGCATCGCTGGCATAAGTGTTTTCATGAGGGTAATTATCCTCTGGGGCAAAGCCACAATAATCTGTTCGGGTTTAGCCCCACCAACCTGCCGGGCATCTGCCGCTGTAAGGGCGGCCCAGTCACCGCCTAACTCGGCTACGTGATTCTCGTGCCGAATTTTCGCCCAAATCGGCTGAGGCACCACATTGCCGAACAACATATCAATATCGGCTAGGTTCATAACAGTAGCATCCACCAATTGGGACAGCTCCTTATAGTAACCCGCAGGATTCTTACGGGGATCAGGTAAGGATTGCTTTACTTGTAACACTTCCGATCGTTTCCAAGGGAGGTGTATCCACACTCTCTGGAAATGGCCTGGGACAGGAGGGATAGCAGCCTGATCACCTGGCATCCATACCGGGGGAACTTCCCGCATAGGATATTGACCAGGTTGTGCCATCCATTCCGCGGTCGCGTTCTTAAACAGCGCACGTGGTTGCACTGTACATCGAAAGGATAACAAGCGTTCCAGAGCCTCTCGAACTTTGTCACCTACAATTACACCCGTGGCAAACCGAAGCTGTAGCTCGGAAACCTCAGGTGGTATATCATCCACTATATCATCGTCCCACTCCTCTTTCAATGACTTACACAATTCTTCGAACACGAATCGCTGCGTGGGCACATTAAACTGAGAAAACGTTTCGAACACTACACGTGGGGTGTATTTAACAGGGTTACGAATCCATCTACGTGCCGTTTTCACCAACGATTCACGTTCCCTACCATCAGGAAGCTGGCTGCGTCTTTGAGCAACGTCTGAAAGAGTTGAACCAAGTATCGGCCCAAAGAGCGGAGAATAAAGAGAAGCAACAGCAGTCATGAGACGACTACGAACAGAAGGAGAAGAGGAAGAAGATACAGGCGTAGCAGCCATAGGGGTGGAAACAGTAGAAGTAGACGCAGCAGCAGGAGTAGCGGGAACGACAGGCTGAGGAGGGACTTGGAAAGGCGCAGTAGGGAGAGAAGCCGGGACAAGAGGATGTACGATCTGTGGCCCCAGGGGATTCGGGAGTACGGGAGGAACGGCGGGCTGACCAGCAGCCGCCAAAACCGCGGGTTGAGGAAGAGGTGGACGAACGGGACCCATAACATCAGGAGCATAGGGAGGTGGCGATTTCATCAGATAAGACAAAAGCGAATCTTCCACCGATTCTTCTCCTGTCTTATCGATCGTAGAAGGTAGCGCCGGATAACATTTGTCCACTGCCATATAATGAAGCCGAGCACTAACTTCCTGCTCTTTCTCATCTTTGTCTAACTGATATTGTTCAGCATTTCGCATCACCGTAATAACACCTTCTCGCTTATTTTTCTTATTCTGTTTGATTTCTTTCTGTTTGGCCTCTTTCCGCCATAACCGGAAGGAATCAAACATGGCCGGCCTAGCTTTCCTTTTAAATAATTTAGCTTCCAAGTTATCTAAAATGGCAGTCTCGAAACTACCATGAGGTGGCCAACTAAGGACGCCATCCTTTTTAGTGTAACGAACCCAATATTCATTATATACGATAGGACCCACGCCATGGCGACTATAGAGCTCATAAAGCGGAGTTCCAGCCGGAGGTATCGGACATGAATCCTCCAGCCGGGAATCCATGCTGCAACATTTGAGAAACCCAAACAAAGTACTACGGCCAGGCATCGTGCACACTAACCAAGTATACAAACTTCAAGGGCTATCGAATTACGATGTCCTCGCAAAGATGCAAGACCCTCGGTTTTTGGCAATTGCAATCGTCAAATAAAACCCAACAACTAAGAACCACGAATGCTATGGAACCATGCAAACAACAAAGCAACACTGGGAGCGACCCACAAATACTTAACTGAGAGAACAATGGCGTCACCAGGAAGGCCCGTCAATCGTCTCGCCGTACAAAGGACTACGCCAGGCGCCAAAACAGGTCGACAGTCAGGGCATCGGTCCGTCGCAGCCGTCAGGAGGCGGGGATCTTCGCGGGAAAAGACGTCGGGCCACTTGTTTCGACAACTGGATCGATGAAGCGGGGTGCACCTTCCCTCGGAGATTTCACACGAAGTTCCTCACGATCGTCGGGCTTTGGACCGGTACCGTTGATGTCGCCCCACGTTGGGCGCCAACTGAAGGACTGGGTTATTCTTAAGACCCAGCGGTGCCAGGGAACAACACCTGAAACCTTCGTGGGTTACCTGTTCTGGCGTACCAAACACAGAGACACGGGACACTTCCAGCGACGTCAGAGATCAGCGTTTATTACTGCAGGGATACAGAGGTCACAAGAAGTACACAACGTGTAGGTTCTCGGAGACTGCTTCAAATTCGTAGAAGTGGGTCGCTCCTTTTATACACGTTTTTGCCATAGCACAGTATGGCGAACAAAGGTTACAACTCGGTTCCCACAATAAACTTCAAAAGGGTCGCATTCATGTTTCAGGAGGCCGGAACATAATTACAACAGTCCTGCCAGTTCCCAACTGTAAAAACATATTCCCTCCGCCATAAAAGCATTAAGGAAGGACAAAAAACAGAATGCGGGGAAAGAACGAGGATGCACAACAGGTTAGAAAAGAGTGTTAGGGGCAATAAAGGAAACTCGATAGAGGGGTCAAAGACCTCGTGTCTAATGTATGCGTGACTGAAACAATAGACCGGAGCGGCAAGATGGGCCTTGAGCGGGGCCATCTGCCTCACTCGTGTCATTTCCCTCATCGTAAAAGTCACCTCAAAGAAACACGTGTCCTTCGTACTAGCTTGAAAGTTCCAGGGTCACGAAGCGGACAAAAAACCCGTTCGCTGGCTACCTGAGGGCAAGAAACAAAATGGACGCTGTATCTAAAATGGAACCCGAGGGTTCGGATGAACGAACCCAAAAATGAGATGAACCATACGTGGCTGCATAGCGAAACTTCGTACACCCACTATACTCGTCATTTGCGGTTCATAGATACCAAACTCATCCATATTCGTCACCACTCAGAAAGTGCCGTCCCGTCTCACACGGAACCTCACCAGTTCTTGGAGCCCAACTGGAGGAGATCCCTCTACAATCTTCACGGTCCTGAATTGTCCTCAACATTGTACAGGACCTTCTTACTTGCCCGCTAGGATCTCAGTTAACAAGTTCGAATACACACAGTCATACATCCACTTAGCTCTGTACTACCACCAGTTCCTCATCAGGCGAACTGAATGATGTAGATGGAGTATGTCGTAAAGGGATGCACGCTACTTGGCCAATGCTCCTATCAGTAAGAAATTATGGGATGGCGTAAGTTAGAATTCCACTGCATCAGCTCATCACTGCCTACTGACCATATGGGAGCTTCTTCAGAAATCCCAGGGCAATCCAGGGTTACTGAGCTCAGATTGTGTCAATCAGAGCTGTGAACCACTCGTGTCCTGGGGTTTAACTTTACTATTGAGCTGAAAACTGAGCACCATGTAACTCCTTGAACAATTAGCGCTCCGGGTAACTGAGTCAAGCAGTCCATGGCTTATCCACTGAGGTGGTGTGGGGTTAGACACTCGAAGCTCTACATACCAAGCGAATAATACAATGTCCAGCCAGCGTTTGGTCTTTGAAAAAGAAGTCTAGTTTATTTAAATCATAATGTGATATTGTGCATGATGGTTCCAGAAACAAATGAGATACATTGGGCACTACTAGTACCCTTCAACAATGATTAAAAAAGGTAGCTTAGGCTACTCCCAGGAGAAAACCTGGTAAGACACTCGTGTTATAATCTCCAGAGCAGTCTCTGGAGCTCCCTCTGGTCAATCATGGGGTTCAGAAAGTCTCTGAAGGGTGTCCCGTAACGACATGGATCCATTGTGGTGAACCCCAACCATCCCTATTAGCAAGGGCTTCATCCCCTCAACCCCAGCGTTGAAATGTGTTCGTAGCTCAGGCAGTGCCTCCATCGTTCAGGGATCTCAGCTGATTGGCACTCTTGGTGATGTATAAGTCACATGGCCCCCAAAGTGTACATCCCAGAATATCATAGTAAATAGAAAACATAAAAACGTTCTGCTCAGCAGGAAACAACCCTACATGTACACGATTTTGTAATCAAACGTGCGGCTCATTGATTTAGCACTTTGCAGTTTTATTCTACAGGATGTCTTGAGTTTTGGGTATTTACCTTGTGTTTACAGAACAGGACCTCAGGAAGCATCACTTTTTTTTAAACAGCTTTAAAGGAAAACATGTAAAATGTATTATTTAATTTGCATGTGTTTCACTGGGAAGTGTTTCAGTATTGACGATCTTAGACCTTATAAATCCAAGCGCCATGCTTGGGATTCTTCCTCTTGAAACAGCTGAAAAGTAAAAATGATGCAAATTTGAATTTGCCTGAATAGTGAAAACAAAACATTCACTTGATAAGGAAGAAATCATTCTTTCTACCATTTTTTAATAACATTTAAATATGTATGGTTTTTTTCTGCTATGAGAAAGCTTTGGACAAGGTTGTCAGCTCCTTATATTCCTGAAAATGTGTAGGACCTACAAGGATTACAGTTCTAGTGGCAACAGAGGAGTATCTGGCATTGGAGGAGTAATGCTTGTTGTTGGTGCTTCAGTGTTAGTTTGAGAGGGGGAACAACGTTTACAACGCAACTTTTACAACGCACTACACTTACAACGCATTTTTTACAACGCAACATCCACTACAACGCATTCCATAACATCGCAGGACACTACAATGCATTTTTAAAAACTACCTTTACAACGCATTCCATTACATCGCATACTACCTTTACAACGCATACCATTACAACGCATAATATTATATTAAAACCCCTACACTATCCAACACTTACCCTACTGTTGCACCCCCTGGAGTTAGAATAGTAATTTTTACCCCTATACTATCCAACACTTACCCTACTGTTGCACCCCCTGGAGTTAGAATAGTAATTTTTACCCCTATACTATCCAACACTTACCCTACTGTTGCACCCCCTGGAGTTAGAATAGTAATTGTTACCCCTATACTATCCAACACTTGCCCTACTGTTGCACCCCCTGGAGTTAGAATAGTAATTTTTACCCCTATACTATCCAACACTTGCCCTACTGTTGCACCCCCTGGAGTTAGAATAGTAATTTTTACCCCTATACTATCCAACACTTGCCCTACTGTTGCACCCCTGCACCCCCTGGAGTTAGAATAGTAATTTTTACCCCTATACTATCCAACACTTGCCCTACTGTTGCACCCCCTGGAGTTAGAATAGTAATTTTTACCCCTATACTATCCAACACTTGCCCTACTGTTGCACCCCCTGGAGTTAGAATAGTATTTTTTACCCCTATACTATCCAACACTTACCCTACTGTTGCACCCCCTGGAGTAAGAATAGTAATTTTTACCCCTATACTATCCAACACTTACCCTACTGTTGCACCCCCTGGAGTAAGAATAGTAATTTTTACACCTATACTATCCAACATTTACCCTACTGTTGCACCCCCTGGAGTAAGATTAGTAATTTTTACCCCTATACTATCCAACACTTACCCTACTGTTGCACCCCCTGGAGTAAGAATAGTAATTTTTACCCCTATACTATCCAACAATTACCCTACTGTTGCACCCCCTGGAGTAAGATTAGTAATTGTTACCCCTATACTATCCAATACTTACCTTAAATGCAATGTAATATTATGCGTTGTAATGGTATGCGTTGTAAAGGTAGTATGCGATGTAATGGAATGCGTTGTAAAGGTAGTTTTTAAAAATGCATTGTAGTGTCCTGCGATGTAATGGAATGCGTTGTAGTGGATGTTGCGTTGTAAAAAATGCATTGTAAGTGCATGCGTTGTAAAAGTGTGCGTTGTAACGACGTACATCCGTTTGAGAGGGCAGCCCTTATAGCAACATTGATTTGTGTAGTGTTTGAGAGCTGCGTGTTTCAGGGTAGTAGTATTTTGCCATTTATGTGCTCTGTATGATATATGTCTGGTAAGTGCTGTTATGCAGAATGTTCTAGAGCTAGCCAGAGCTGAAGCGCATATGACGTCATCAATAGAATGTTGGCGCTGAGGGAGGGAGAATGTGAGGCAGGTGGAAAGAGGATACAGGAGTCATGAGTGAAGCAGAGAAGGGGCGACAGATACATGGAGGTAACCTTGATAGAGTCCTTCGTTTAGCTCAAGCCTGGCTTATTAGCAGCTGGTTTAATATTAGCCTACAATTTAGTCACCCGGGGCCTCCCTAAGGCTCCCGATTTATGATGCTTCAGATATTTTCACTGAAACAATCTCACTTTCTGAGCAGGACTGTGGCAGATAAGAGATGGGTTCATAGGTGGAATTGAAGTATTTTTTTTATATATATAGCACGAACTCGACCCCAGGGTATCAGAGCGCTTTACATGAGCACCAGTTAGTTGCGTCACAGGCGGACATATTCACTTTGTTAGGCACGGGGAGATTAAGCGATTTGCCCAGAATCACAGGATGTTGAGCGTCCCTGCGGAGACTGATCCTGGTTCCCCAGCTTCCAGGTGGACACGTTAGCCGTTATTCCACACAGCATCATTGAGGGCACAGAAGATTTCCCTGATTTGTCTGGGGTGGCAGTTACAAAGAGTCAGTTACCGCTGAAAAATGATGCTGCATGAGTGTGAGGAACAAAGGGCAGGAAACCGATCAGTGACCCTCTCTTAGTAAATTCACCCTAAAAATCACCATAACCATAGGGAGGAAACGTACATCCAAAGTCAAGGAGTGTTTCACAACATAACTCCTGGACAGATTTGAGTTTAGAGGACTGAGTAAAGGCAGTCAGGGTGGTGGAGGACTTTACATCCACGACCCTACCTTTACTGTGCGCGACAAATTTAGAACTCACTGCCGGTCCTACATTGAACTCTATCAGTTTGTATGAGCCGTCGTAATGGTAGTTCATACAAAGCCTTTTAACTGTTTGGTGTGCATCTATCAGTGCTGATGGACACTTACTCTACTTTAAAAAAGAAAGGGGCATATTTACAACGAGGCGCTAAAAAATTATCGCCGCTTTAGCAGCCGTTTTCGGCCGAAAAGCAGTGATAATTTTATCGCTATATTAGCAAGGTCACGCTAACGCGTGAAACCTTGCTTTAGCGTGGGGATTTCTAACATCCAGCTTTGCATCTCTAATGAGATGCAAAGTGGGCGTTCCTGACCTGACATGATAGGAGAAATGTCGCTAAGCGACATTTCTCCTATCATCAAGCCCCACGCTACGAAGCATAGCGTCAGGAAAAGTAGCGATAACACCTGTTATCGCTACTTTCCTAACACCTGCTTCAGGACTGACTTAGCCATGATATCCTATGGAAGGAGGATATCATGGCTAAGTTTGTGAGTCCCTATCAACAAGCTAACGTGAGATTATCGCTGGGTTTCCAGCGATAATCTCACGTTAGCCAGTTAGCGTGAGGATTTTTATCGCTGTTGAGATAAGAGTTGCTAATAGCACGCTATCTCAGCGATAAAAATCCACGCTAGCCGGCGATAATTATCCTAGCGCTAAGTGCGCTTTGCGATAATTATCGCCGGTTGTTGTTGATATGCCCCAAAGTTTTGACCTTTCCAAAAACAAACTCCCAAAGCAGGAGATTGTTTTTGAAAATGAAAAAATGATGGATATTCCTGCTGATGTAAATCTACACCACAGCGCCTTGAGACCCTCACGGGTGAGTAGTTACGCTTAATTGGTTGATTGATTGATGTTATTGTTGTCAAGGCTAGATACCAACCTCCAGTGTTTCTGCCGCTGGAGATAACACTGGAGGCTGGCATCAAGTCTTGACAATCATATCATGGGTAGACATTTACGTCAGCTGGACTATCCTAGCGGTGAGGGACAGTAAAAAGAAAAACATTTCCCCCATGCCGTGGTAGAATACTGCCATGGTGTTGGGGCCATCAGTTTTTACTTTACCCTGATGTTGGATAACAGTTTTTTCTGAATATGAAATCATCTCCCACAACCAGTGAGTAGAGGAAGTAAAAACCTTCTTGTATTCATGAAGAATCTGTTGAATAGTAGACCCTGCCCCTTCACACAAACTGTTTAAAAGTGCAATTGTTCAATACAATTTGCAAATACAATGTATTAACTGTGACAGAAGCGAATCACTGAATGCAAGAATATTATAGAAACTTCTTTGAGGAGATGCTTGACTTGACTTGTATCTGCAGCTAGTGCAAAAACAAAAAAGTTCTTTCACTGGGAGACTTCAGTCTCTGCATGGGCACCCCTTAAAGCAAGCTGAATCCAGAATTCATGAAGAACGTTACAGCACTGAACATTGATCATGCTAGTACAATGGATGGACCATTCGATGATCACATATAGCTCATGAGGATGCTGAGGAACCCTAGTTCACATATTAACAAACAATAGACAGATGTGGTACCGTGGGAGCTTAGGGCCTTAGGAAATCTGCATTTCAAAAGTGCACCCATACATGTGTTAGGACACATTACTTACATAAACAACAGTAAATCATTGTGAATGAATGTAATTCGGTGCGCAGGCAGGAAAGACCTCCAGCAGGCTCTTCAAGACCAGTGCCATTCAGAACTAGACAATCCACATCTCGCTGCACATAGTGTCTGGTGAGAGATATAAACACAGAATGAATGTCAAGATCCTGTATCCATTTTGGCCTGACTGAGGTCTAGTTAGCCTAAGCCATAAGAATACGCTTTAACACATCATAATGATTTTGTTTCAAGTGCGCAAGCTCTGTGTCAGTAAATATATGTGAAAGAAGGTGCATCTCGATTCCTACAACAGCTTAAGTCGATCCTGGGGCCGACCAAACAGTCAATACCCACAATAGTGGGCAAGCCACTCCCCCCTGCCCTCGAGCAGGACCGCCCACTCTCCCTTGTTAGGTCGAGCTAAGAGCAGCGCATGCACTGCTTGCTCGACTTTTAGTAAGGGGGTTTTCAAAGTGCTACCAGAGGCTTTTTGCTGGCCTCAAGTTTGAGTGCATGTGCGCGTGAACGCGCGCAGCCGCCATCTGTCTTTTCTCCCTATCACGGGTAATTAAGTGCATCGCGATCGCGATCACTTCAAAAGTTATGATTCCTTGCAGCTCCAGAACACTTTTAAAGTACCTCTGCTTATTTTTGCAATTTTAAGTTTGTACTGATAAGAGAAACAGCTTTAGGTGATGTTACTATTTGTTTTGTACTGATCAAGACATTACAGAGGACTGCTTGGCACACAGGCTAGCAGTATTGACCCCGCCATCCAGCATAGTGTGTTCCCTGTGACATTCCGCTTCACACCCACCGTTCAGCCCCGCGCCAACAACCTAAAATGCATCGCAACGAGCGTTGCCACGTTTCCCACAAAAAAACTGATCATTTGTTTACATTTTAAGATTGTGCATAAGCCTGGACATGGTACTTGAATACCATTTTGTATAAAACCGCTGTGATAAATTTTTTAACACATCGTTCTTACATTGATTACGAGCCAGGAAGGTAGTACTAGAACACCTTTTCTGCTTGTATTTGCTATTTTAAGTATGTACTAATAAATGGTACATCTTTAGGTGATTCTTCTACTTTATGTACCATCCGAGACATTAAAATACTAGTCATTCTAGTAAAAACAAGCCCAGCCAGATGGCAACTCTTGTCTGGACTCCCAACATAATCCTCATGCCTCGCTCGCCGTCCTGGGGAAGCCTGTAGTGTTGAGAGAAAAGGGATGTTGCCTGACTACATCAGGATCACGCTAACACTCGCACTCTGGTGACCGTGTGGTAACCACAGCTAATAAATACAACTGCTTGGCATACAGGCTGGCAGGTGCGACGTGACCAATGAGCATGGTGTTTTCCCTGTACTTACTACTTCACAACATTAGGCCCACAGCAACACAGTAAAATGCCCTTCAGATAGGGTTGCCACTTTTCCCACAGAAAAATGCTGGGTATTTGTTTACATTTTAAGACTTTGCATACGCCAGGACAAGATACTTTAATATAATTTTGTATAAAATCGTTGTGATTTTTTATCATGGCTTTTCTGTCTTTGGGTCATTTTATTATCAGTCATTGATCATTAAGGTAGCTCTAGAACACATTTTGACATATGTTCTTACATTTACTGTTTAAAGTATGTACTAAAAAGGGGAAATATACAGGCTTTGAGTGATTTGTAAATGTTTGTACTGTCTGGGGCATTCAATTCTGGTCATGCTGGTTAAGAAAACAGCCAGATGGCAACCCCATCTGCATATGTTGCTCCACCTCATGGACACAGCCAGACTCCACGACATTTACTTCAGTTGCCCAAGGGTGCTACGTTTCCACCCAGTGAACCCGATCCCAGTCATACAGCCCTCCCAAGGTTCAATTCTGCCAGACACTCTATGACTTTGTCTTCGTCCATTCACCCCACCAATTGGCCCCACAGCTCTCTGTGGGTCTCTCTCAGATACTTCATAAAGTGGTGGTGTTCCCATCTGACACTTCATGACTGCAGTGTACCCAACCACAATGCACCCACTCTAGATCGGCTTCCACAGACACTCCATGACTGCATCACCCTTCAACGGACCTAACCACAGTATCGCAGCTCTGGGCAAGCTTTTCTTGACACTCCATAGCTACAGCACCATCCCAGAGACCTATCCACAGTTCCACAGCTCTTGCTGCCTCTTCCGATAGGCAGTCTTCAACTACAGCTGCATCCCAGGCCTGTGCTTTTTGAGGGTCCTGTTCTTCAGTGACAAACATTTATGTATAGATTTTACAACAAAACTGCGTTCTTTATTAATTGTGAGGCTATTTTCACTAGATTACGCCAGATTGTGCCTCTGCACTGTTTCAACTTTCCCTACAAGAAATTTAATTTAAACTCAGGAACAGGTCCTTCTTGTATCAGGGTTCTACTTCATTTTGCTGACCACAGCCCGCAAAAATGTCTAACATAGCTACCTATGGACAGAATCAGAACTCTATAGCAATCACTTCAATCCCTTGAGAAGGGATAATCTTTACAACCACAAAGTTTGCGGTTGGTTTCACTCAGATACTCCATGACTGTGGTTACATCCAGTGATCCCTGAATATTATCTGACAGTGCTTGTCGAGCAGGCCACAGACACTCTATGACACCATCCGAGAGAGCCATCCAGTATCTCTGAGCTGTCTCTGTGGCTTCCCCCTGACTCCCTATGACTGCACCTCTACCCAGTGGATTTAGGAGAACGACCTTTACAAAGCGATCGTTACACCGCGGTATGTTTCCATCGCGGGCATTACAACGCAAGTCGTTACAACGACTTGCGCTGGATGGCGCTCTAAACTAAGGAATAGTGTGATTTACTAATCCAACAACTTCCCCACTGTTACATAGGCTGGAGTTGGAATAGTAACTCATACTATTCCTGAGTCCAGCGCCCTCCAGCGCAAGTCGTTGTAACGACTTGCATTGTAACAAACGCAATGTAAAATACTGCGCTGTGAATGTATGCATTGTAACGACTCATCCACATTCACACAGCCACTGCAAGCGTTTCTTGTGATACTTCATGACTTCATGTCTATTTGTGACCTAAGCACAATCCAACCAAACTGGATTTGCTTCCCTAGGCACTAAATGACTGCAGCTCTATCCAACCCACCCAGCACCATTCCCACAGCTCACTGTGGACTTTCCTTGGCACTTAGTAACTATACCTCCATCTTATGGACTTAACTCCTGGTCCATCACTTGCGCTGCTGTCTCCCTATACCTTCCCAGACACTCTATGAATGTAGTTACAGACCTCAATCCCACTGCTTTCGCAATTTTTCCTGATGACACATAATGACAACATACATCCAGTGTCATCAAACTATGGTCCGCCCAAATAAAAATCAGACAGGCAGACACACCATAGTCTTAGCAGGGAGTGGACTCAGTCGCAGCTACAACAATATTCCCTCTCCCCCAAGAATTAAATCGGACCGTTAGACCTTAGTGTTTACTCCAGATCATGAAAAGGTGTCACAGTCTTCTAATTAAGAGCTTTCATCAAACTGCCCTACAACACTAAAGACATAATTATGGAATACAGTGTTCTTTTGTTCATCTTTCTTCCCTTGTAAAGCGCTCTGATGCCCGCAAGGGTCATGTTCGCGCTATATAAAAACTTCAAAATAAAATTAAAATAAATAAATACACATCCAGTGGCCCAACCATAATCAGAAGGCTCTTAAGGCATCTTCCTAAAGCCATGGTTATAGCTACACTCTCCCTCCATAGCTCTTGCATGTTATAACAGTTGAACGGTACAGGCTTGCTGCAACATTGGGCCCCACACTGGCGCATATTATCACTGTGAATTCTCTGCAGTTCACTGTCTCACAGGGCAACACTCTAATCACTGGACTCTGCTTTACACTCCATCACAAGGCTCTCATTCACTTATTACCACTTTTAACAGTGTCTGTCAGTGCTTCGAAAAGGCCTTTTGGTGGCCTCAGCCTAATAACAGCGGTTCTTAACTTTTGGACTTCGCTGAATCACTACTGTAAGGGGGACCCCGGTCGAAACAGTTTCTATGATTCGGACATCAAAACAATGCACAAAAAAACAGAAGCATTAGGAAAAATGTATTTAATTCACAAACCCAAAAATCTAATGATTAATTTTAAAGGGAAGGTTAGAGCTTTTCAAATTTTGGTTTAATTTATAAAAGACGTGATATGCTAGACTCTAGTTTATCCCTTTGTCTTTTGTCTCTTAATGCATGCTGTCTTTTTGCTGGCACATACCGATACTTGAATTAGGGCCAATGATCATCCATACTAGATTCGGTCTGCTTCACTTGCTCTGTACCCACAAATCAAGCTTAATTTACCAATCTAATTTTTAGCCTCTAATTTCAAATTCTTTTGATTTAGAATTTTACATTTTGCTTTTATGTGTATATGTACTTTATTAATCTGATTATGTTATTTCATTTTCCAAACAGTTGCAGGCTCCCTAAGCAGGTGTTGCGAACACCCTTTTAAGAACAGATGCCCAATACTATTAAAGAATATCTATTCCTGCTGTATTGCTACTTTCAAGGAAATACACATTGAATTATTCTTTCATAAGCACACAGGGGGATATGAAACAGAGATTTACTCCGCTCTCAGGTTGTCTTCCTTTGGTTTTTCTCCTAACCAGTGTATCACAGCTTGCACCTGAAATCCAAGAATAGGGAAGAACATTTGTAATTTGAACTGGCCGGTGACTTTAATGAAGTGTCTATTTACTTTTGTAACTATACATTTATTTTGGATACTGCATATGTTGTGTAGAGGAGAAAAGTGTGTGAAATTATGTGAAAAACTCACATTAAAAACATGAAAAAATTTAATGAGAACCAGATTGTGTGTCTGCTTCAGTAAAACTTTACCTTCGATATTATTTATTTATTTATTTTATCTATAGGTTTTATATAGCGCTAGCTAGACCCGAAGGTATCAGAGTGCTTTACATATAATGCAAGATCTTTTGATTAAAGTGTATATATATATACAAAGACAATAAATAGTTAGGTAGTCAAGGCAGTTACAATATAAGGACATTAGAACAGTATAAGCTAATGGAGTGAATGACAGAGTAGACAGCTGAAACGACCAATTGACCGCCGGTACGGGTCTAGTCGAATTGGGTGTGAGCTTTGGGAACATATATATCCCCATGTATATGGTCCACAAGAAGTCTTTAAACAACTGATAGATGTAAGTTTTCGGTAGCCATGATTTAAAAATGAAGAAATGCATGGGATCTATGGTTTAGAACATCGTGGGTGTTCATTGTGGGATAATGTTAGATGTTTGCTTTTTGGTCCACTGACTTTCCACCCATCGTGTCTCTAGTGCCCTTTTCCCTTCACTGATTCATTTATGTTGTTATTGTATGCATATGTGTGCACATTGTTGATAGTAAAATGCTGGTTGTGGCTTCCAATGGCATGTTTCTCTGGCTTTTTGTGTTCAGTGTTTTTACTTGTATTATATTAGTATGAGGTGGATTTTTAACCTGTCGGCTTATGTTGATATTTAAAAATCTATTAAGAAATTAAATTCCAAGCACAACCTTAGGTTTGATATAACACATCTTTTAAACGTCCACCACCACATCCACCACCACCACCACGTCCACCACCACCCGTGACAGGTAAAGTGTCACTGGAGGGCAGGGGTAATAGGAGTGTCAACCCCCGGCATTTGGGACATTTGAGGATGCATTGGGTGCGAGAAGACGGGAATAGGGGCTAGAAGCATTACACCAGACCCAAGATATATTTTGAAGTGGCGCAATGTCACAGGGGCTCCTGTAAAAGCACTCGCAGCATCTCTACCTCACAGTGGCATACTTGCACGAGCCACTCACTCAAAACAAGCATTGGCATAGCCAATTGGTATCGCCTTTGGGACCTTATAAGTGTTTAGCCATGCAACACTTGATGTTGTTGCACCAAGGATATTGTGCTGGATAACTAAACACTTATAAGGTCCCAAAGGCGAGACCTATTGGCTATGCCAATGCTTGTTCTCTATGTAGGCTGCTGCATGCAGCAGCCTACATAGAGAAAATGGGCCGTCTGGGGTGCTCTCTGCTGCGCCACACCAATCACAACACCAATCACAATGCTGCCATTGCAGTGTTGTGATTGGCGGAGGGGAGGGAGGCTGCCTTTCCTGTGATGACATGAAGTTCACATGGAGCATGAGCACTGAGAAAGTAACATACCTGGACCTGGATATCACTGTGACTGGTGATAAGTTAACTTCGACTGTTCATCAGAAACCTACAAACAAAAATTCCCTCCTACATTACCAATCTTTTCATCCGAGAGCGCTGAGGGATAATCTCCCAGTGGGACAGTTTCTGCGTTATCGCAGAAACTGTTCCTCGACTGCTGACTTTCTGAAACAGTCTGAGGCTCTCACTGAGAAACTGGTGCAAAGGGCCTATCCAAGAAAAATTGTCAACAGAGCTCGCAAGAGGGCGCATAACACCCCACGTGAAGCACTGTTGGAAAGGAATTCGAGGGAGACTTCTGATTGTCTACCTATAGTGCTTACTTTTGACCCCCTTGCGACGAAAATTCGCCAGGCCATTAGAAAGCATTGGTCGTTGCTATCCACCAGCGAGTACAAAATGCCCGCACCCCGGTTTGCGTTCAGAAGAGCTCAGAACCTCAAAGACAGACTCGTCCATACAAGGCCTCAATCACAAGTGACCAACACATCCATTCCCCCTGGGCATTACCCGTGTGGCGGCTGCTCTGTGTGTGAACTAACTGAAAAGACAACTAGTGTACAGCTGCAGGATGGACGAACTTGGTACTTAAACAAGTTCAGCAATTGCAACTCATCCAACACGATTTACAGGCTTACCTGCCCATGTGGGCTTCACTACATTGGCCTCACCACAAGAAAAATCAAGGTGAGGATACAAGAGCATCTCAGTACCATCAAGAATGGCAAGTTAACCACGAAGCTGGTTCAACACTATAAGGACCACCAGCACAACTACAAAGCTGTAAAATGGTTGGTGTTGGAAAAAGTGATGGGCAATGCGAATCAGATCGAGAATACACTTGCAGTGAAGGAAGCTCGCTGGATCTATTCCGAAAAGGTCGATCAGATTGGCCTGAATGATCAAATTGAGTGGAATAAGATCTCCAGACGATGAAAGCATTGGTTAGTTATCCCTGTAGGTCCTGGTGTTTGGAGGACACGCACAGTACATGAACTCATTGCCCGATCCCCTTAAACACTCGCCCCTGTGTGGTTTGATACGGTCTTTCTGGACTATGTTGTTCACTAGCGAATAACGTTGGAAAGAAAAATTTCTAGTCTCCACATTTGACTCGTCGTATTAGTACTTGTTGTATTCATTTGAGAATAATTCTAAATTTCGCTTTGAATACTGGTCTCCATAAATACACTTTGGACTGCTTGTCAGTTTTAACCTGGCCACTATAAGATGGCCGCCATGGAGGGCTCGCTAGTGCGTCTCATGAGTGACCCGGGTTATCAGTTTTATTCATTTGAGAATAATTCCTAATTTCCCTTTAGATATCGGTCCCTACAAATATACTTCAGATTGGGTGTCATTTTTAACTTGGCCACTATAAGATGGCCGCCATGGAGGGCTCGCTATTGCGACTCATAGAATGACCCGGACTATCAGTTGTGTCCCAGCAGTCCCGACCCGGAAGTGCTCGGGATGCGCAGCCGGCTTAAATCCCGGCCCCGCATCCCGCAGGGTTGTTCCGGGAATGAGTTACGGCGTGAGCTCCTCAACCGCACGGTGAGTCCGGGCTGACCCGCTTTAAACAGTAGAGGCGCCACGGGGAAATAGTGGGATCTAGATTATGCGAGATAGTTAAAACGTTTGTTTTAAATACGGCGAGATAGCATGATTATCAAGAGTTGCCTGTCACTACATGGGAGAATCTGGGGAAACTTATTGAAATAGTTTCATGCCAGTTACCCTGTGTGAGCATGTCTTTGGGCAATGACAGGTTTTAATCTGAGATAATATCCCCTCTTGGTAGCCTCTGATTGATAGGAGTGAGCTTGTACTAGTTTCTAAAATATCCGATTTGTCTCGACAGATGACGGTCTAAACACCACAAAACAACGGATGTGTTTGTGCATTAGGACTATTAGAGCAACTGACAGTGCTCTTTTAAAACATTAACACCGTGAGAGCTGGTACATGGGCCCTTGGCTTTCACTAGGTAATGTCCCTTGTGGAAGGGTGTGTCTTTAGGCTTTTAAGTGGGGTACAGTGTGGTTCCTTCATGTTTTTGTCAACCTCACATGTGTTTTTATGTTCTCTGCACACATGCAGTGATTTCTGTCTCAAAACAGATTCAAACCCAGGGAAGAGATTGCAGTTCTGTGACGCCCTGATGAATTTGCCGCAAAGATAAGTAGGCAATGAAACATGTTGGCCATTCATAAATGTGGTTATTGAACATGACCATGTTTTTAACCTTGGGATGACTCACATAGTGGAATAAAACAGGTCGAAATATAGACGTGGGTCATACCTAATCTTATCTGTAAGACCACACGGGTCTTTCCTTCATAAATTCTTTCCTTTTTGTTGGTTTTGGGCTGCCTAAATAAATCTTCCCTGGTTTACTTTTTTCACATAATCTTTTACACATCATTTTTTTACATTATCATTTTCATGAGAAAGACATCGATGATGAGAAATTCGTGAGCACACTGGCGAGAATCAGCCAGCAGCTCCTCTGGTGTTGCGCACGTGAGATGCTTTCTCATTCTCTACACTTTTTCTCTGGTTTATGTTTTAGGTGGAATGTTCTGCACATGTTGGGTTGTGTTGTTCTAAATATTAAATTTTGAGGCACTAGGGATGGTACTGATAGTACATGATATGAACTACTGTTGAGGGTATAATAATTGTTGATATTACCCTATTCACAATCCCATTTATTCTGCAATAGTGCTTGATATCTCCAGGTCTTGTATTATGTATTAATGACATGAGAGCTGCCTGCAGGAATTCGAAAACGCAGGACGGCGGAAGTCGGGACCGTCAAGAAGCTGAGGTGGCGCAGGACGGTAAGTTTTATTTTATATATTTTTTAAATTAAACCCCTCCAGCCTCCCCTCCAGCCTCTCCCCCATCCTCCCCCCGTTACGACCCCATTTCAACCCCCCACCACCCGCCCGTCATGCCGGCCGTGACTCATGGTCAGGTTTCTTATAATGTGAATAATTCGTAAGTGGCATGGTCAGGTCTTATAGGATGTGAACAGTTTATATGCGGCACGTTTGTTCGATATGCTGCGGGCAGTTCACATATCACATATTCAGTTCTTATATGATCAGGGGTGATCATACATGATGCATGCGAGTAAGAGGGCTCCGAAAGTTGAACCCTCGGCCTTACAATGATCTCAATTTCACCGGTTAGAATAACGACACGGTAGACTCAGCCGCCCATCTTTCTTGAGTCGGTAATTCATTTCCCTCGGGCAATAGTGACATCTTTGATTTTTAGCGTTACTGCTCACGTGCTCTGGATTGTTCATTTTTTGCAGGATCAGTTTTTTATATGGCACTGTCAGTTCTTATATGGACGGCTCCCACACGGCACTGGGGAAGCTCTTTTGGGATATAGATACTTCGCGAATGTAAAGGGGGGGCCGCTCAGCCCTCCCGCCCACATGGCGGTGGGGCGCCCCCCCTCCCTCGGCCTCTCGGTGGTGGGGGTACATCGCGGGTGTATGACGCACGCGGCGCGCCCCCACCACCGATTGGCTGATGCCTCCCCTGGGACCCGGAAGCGGCTGTGCTGCTTCCGGGGCAGAGGGGTGGGTCGGCCGAGGATCGGGCCGGCTGGGCCGGCGACCCCCTGGGGAACAGTCCCAAAAGAGGCCCGGGAGCGAGCTGGGCGCCCTCTTGCCCCTGGCTCGCTCCTCGCTTATTTCGGGTGCCCCCACGCTCGGGGGTTTAATTTTCTTTCATCTTTTGTTTTCCAGCTCGAGGATCGTTTGGAGGTCGACGGATTGCGGCCTGATCAGGAGGCAGAGGTTGGAGGTGAAGGAGCAGGCTACAGGCATTCGGTGACCGCTAGCTGCTAAACGTAGCCGGTTTTCAACGGAGCGCTTGAGGCAGCGTGTGTCCCTGCCATTCAGGTCCGGGGAGAGCGTTGAGTGCGTACGAGCGATCGGTAAGGTGTGGGAGCTGGTGTCGGTCGAAGCGGCAAGATCAGCTGCAGGGGTTTTGTCCGTTTCACGCGTTTGGGCCAGGTTGCTTTTCCCTGGTGGGGGGGCGAAGCAGGATTCAGCAGGGCAGCCACTGGAAGGGAGACCACATAGTCTAATGCTTGATTTTAAATTGTTTGAAGCCGGTTTTTTCAATTGATTTCTCCCGATCGTTGCTCAGTTCATTTTTCCTAGGGTGGGGGCGAAGCAGGACTCAGCAGGGCAGCCACTGGAGGGGAGATCAATGTGATAGTGCTAGAGGCTGGGCTGATTTTTAAGGGGTTTTTCTGGTTTCACGTTTGCTTGGTGTTTGTATGCGGGGGAAATGGTGCATTAAAATTACTGTGATTATATCCATACTGTTGAAGGAGCCCTAATTGAATAGTAGGTCTTGTGGCTCTGGGGTCACAGATTCTGTCCAAGAAAAGCGTTTCCAGGTACCAAGCAGGGTTGGTTGATCACACAAAGTCTATTGCAAGCTATCAATATTTTGTTTTTTCTAGGAAACTTGACTGTGGGGTTTTTTTCCAGTCGCAGAATCAAACCACGGGCACAGAGTACAACAACGAGCTGCGGACTCATCGGTGGTAAGAGGAGTGAGGCGGGCCTGCATTTCATTGCTTCTGGGGGGCCGCGGGGCTTGAGACCTTCCTACAAGGGGTTGGCGCTCGCCCACACGCTAAGACTAGCTTGGTGTGTTTTGCGGTCACAGTTGCATGGTGCTTACGGCCATCTTCACATCCTCCATCTGAAAGAAGGTACAATCGCCGGTGCTTGGCTAGGATTAGTTTGCATTACGATTGGGGAATATTCCGGGGGCACGAATTAATAAGAGTTCCCGCATGGAGCAAATGATGCAGGCTACGATGCGCAGGATGACGGCGATTGATAGGCGCTTGGGTAGGGTTGATGAGTTGGGTAGGAATGTGGCAGAGATTAATCAGAGGTTGGATGGGCCCCCTGGTCCACAAGGCAGGCCAAAAAGGATCGTCAACCCACCACAGCCCAGAGGTGAATTTGTCACCCCTCCTAAGAGGGGCAAATCCAAGAAAACTGCACGCACAGCGTCCAAGAATACAGCTGAGGGGGAGGGTATGCCAGGGGGAATGCCTAAGGATGCTCCCGTGATGCCCCCAATGCCACCAGCGGGTCCAGCTCCTCTTATACCAGCATTGCCGGTTGACCCACTCGGGGTCAGTCCCTCTGCCCCCCCCGTGAACATTGCCCCCGTCGGGGTCCCAACCCCCCCAAATAATGCTGTCCCGGTGGAATTGGCATCCCAGATAGCCGCCGTCTTACCCTTTTGCTACAGTTGGGGGGGGTATTGCCACCCTCTCAGGATCATTCAGCAGAAGCCTTGAAACTGGTGGAGATGATTAAGCTGGCCAGGGCGGGGGAAGGGGCACCATTGGCACCAATTACTCCCCTAACAGGTTCCGCCAGCGAGCAGACGACAAAGAAGGATGGTGCTACGTCCCAAGGCAGTGAAAGTGGTAAGGAGGTGGCTTTGCCGTTACTTAAAGATGGTGCTATGCCCTCAAGGAAGGAGAATTTGAGGCAACATGTGTCTCAGGCTGTGAAAGAGATGATTTGGGCAGGCAAATATATCAACATTTTCTCCCTGCTGATCGATAATAGGGAACTTGAATACGCTAAGTCACAAAAGGAATGGATGTTGCCCAGTGAATGGAGAACGGAGTTGGTCAAGTTCAGAGTTGAGGAGACATTTGTTAACTGGATGAGGGCCTTCTCCGTGTTTAGTGCCATTATAGCTGAAAGGTCACCCAATTTACAAGCTGAAATGGCCTGCTACCAGAGCAGGATTGCCATGTGGAGCGAGACACAAGTGGGGAATGGGTGGAAGGAATATGACATTTCTTTCAGGAAAGCTAAGGAATTCAATCCCTCTCTAGCATGGGATGTGGTGGATTCCTTGTCATGGTACAATCAGATATCTGGGGGGGCAGCAGCGATGGGGGCAACCGGTTCACAGAAACTATACCCGGCCAAGCCGCAACAGCCCTTTCGGCATGCGCAAGGAAGTGAGGTCCCAGGAAAGGGTAAAGGTTGGGGGGATAAAAAGGGCGTATGTTGGGATTTCAACAAACGGTCCTGCACCAGGGCAGCGGGCACATGTAAGTTCAAACATGCCTGTTCCTCGTGTGGGCACCCCTCACACCCCGAGACCACCTGCAGATTTAAGGGTGGCAATCAGGGCTCCAGGGGAAGAAGGAAACCTGAATAGACTAGGGGAGGGTTTAGTATCGCACACTCCCATTGATGTCATGGCAATGATTCCCTGGCTGAACAGATACCCAGATCACGCAGCGGCTAAATTACTTCAGGAGGGATTCTCTTGGGGTTTCAGGATACCGGCAGGAGGGTACACAGGTGAGACTGAGTACAGGAACCAACTGTCTGTAAAGCATAACCCAGGGGTAGTGGCTGCAAAAATTGAAAAAGAATTACGCCTGGGTAGGTTGGCAGGACCTTTTGAAGAAGTGCCAGTGCCCAACTTTGTTTGTTCCCCACTTGGTGTTGTCCCTAAAAAAGAGAAGGGCGAATATAGACTCATTCATAATCTCTCAGCCCCAAGGGGGGCATCCTTGAATGATGCTATAGATGAGAATGTCTGCAGTGTAAAATATGCCTCTTTTGACCAAGCGGTGGTGTTGCTTAGGCACCTGGGTCCAGGGGCATTGATGGCCAAGTCTGACATAGAGTCTGCATTTCGCCTTCTCCCCGTGCATCAGGGGGATCACCACCTCTTGGGGTTCAAGTTTGATGGGAAGTATTACATGGACAAATACATGCCCATGGGTTGTTCGATCTCGTGTGCCTATTTCGAGGCGTTCAGTTCCTTCTTGGAATGAGTAATGAGGCAGGCAACCGGGCATCAGCAGGTCATGCACTACCTGGACGACTTTCTCCTCCTGGGCGTGGCTGGGTCCCAGAAGTGTGCTCGGGCATTGCAGGATTTTTGCGCGCTCATGCAGGCTTTTGGGGTCCCGCTGGCGCCGGGGAAGACAGTGGGGCCAGCTACTTGCTTAGAATTTCTGGGCATTGAAATAGATTCGGTTGAGGGTTGTTTCAGGCTCCCAAAGGAGAAGGTGTCTAAATTCAAGGCGGCATTACACGCGTGCCTGGCCAAAAGGAAGGTCTCGTTACAACAGCTTCAGGAAACAGTGGGCCAGTTGAATTTCGCATTGAGGGTTATACCACTGGCTCGCCCCTTTTCTCGCTCAATTGCGCAGGCTATGAAGGGCCTGCGAGAAAAACACCACCGCACTAGACTGTCGCTTGAGGTACGCCAGGACATGCAGATATGGATGGCATTCCTGGAGGACTTCAACGGCAGGGTTGTGTGGTCCGGCCCCCCCACTACTTCAGCAGAGTTGGGTTTATGGACTGAAGCTGCTGGGAGTGTTGGGTTTGGTGCCATCCTTGGAAACAAGTGGGTCACCCACAGGTGGCCGGACGAATGGGTGTACAGTGAGTTGACAACCAACATTGGTTTTCTAGAGCTGTTCCCCATTTGGGTTGCATTAATGGTCTGGCCAGAACTTCTGCAAAACAAATCAGTGATATTCTGGTCAGACAACATGACGGTGGTGGAGTGCATCAATCAGCAAGCGGCACGCTGTAGGTTCATACTCCGCCTCTTGAAGGAGATTGTGTTGAGATGCTTGCAATTGAATGTTGTATTCAGGGCAAAACATGTACCAGGTGTCCTTAATAATGCAGCTGATGCACTCTCTCGCCAAAAATGCAGGTATTCAGGGAACATCTTCCATCAGCAGAGCCTACACCGACTCACTTCCCGTCAGCACTCTGGCAGATTGGTGCCCCAAATTACAGGACCTCGAGGCTGCTAGCTTAGCCCCCAAGACAAGGACAGCGTATGAAGGGGCGTTTGGTTCATATTGCACTTTCTTGGGGCGTGACTGGGAATCCAAATGGGCTCTAGAGAATAGCTTTACAGATTATCTGAGTAGATTGCATCAGGAGGGTCGCTCAGTTGCCACAGCTAACAGGCATAGGGCAGCTGTCTCCTTCTACGCACAGGCAAAGGGAGTAAAAGATCCAACTAACAGCTTTGCGGTGCGGAAGGTCTGAGGTGTTGGCGCCGCTTACAGGGCAGCACGGCTGACACTAGGAAACCAATAGGCTTGGGGAGGCTGACGGCATTACTGCCTGCATTGCATGACGTCTGTAGCTCAGGCTGGGAGATACAATTGTTTAAAGCAGCTTTTTCATTAGCCTTTTATGGAGCGTTGAGGCTGAGCGAGTTGGTGGCAGCCTCCAAGGCAGATAGGCAGGGGGGTATCCAATTCCTGAACACAACAATACAGGGAGACACATTGTGGGTGACAATTTTGAGATCAAAAACTGATCAGGAGTCGCGGGGGGAGACTGTGGTACTGAACAGGGCGAGGGCTAATCCTTGCTGCCCGGTACACCATGTGGAGACTTTCATTAGGCAGTGAGGTGGACTGTTGGGTGGGTCGCTCCTACTACACGCTGACGGCACCCCTTTAATCAAATACCAGTTCAGAAGAGTCATGGAGTTGACTATTGCCAGGGTGGGCGTTGAGCCGAAGGAATTTGGCACACACTCCTTTAGGATAGGCGCAGCCACTGAGGCAATCACAAGGGGTCTGCATGTGAACAGTGTTAGAAGAATTGGGAGATGGTCACCCAATTCCAATTGCTACAAACGGTATGTGCGGGTACACATGTTGTAAAGTACCTAGAGTTTTGCTGACATTGGGTTGTTTTTTCTGGTTTTGCAGTTCCTTCGCTCTGTGACGCAGGCGGAGAGCTTGCTTCGGGTCATCATCAGGATTCATCGGCGACTCATCGTGGCGTGAACAGTCAGGAACACAGGACGCGGTCAGGCAGGGTTTGGATTGTTGGTCATTCGTATGTTAATCGTGCAAAAAATGTCTTTTTTACAGGCAAGGGTAGAAGGGAGCTAGAGCATAAAGGTTGGTCCATCTCCCTCTTTGGGAGGGGGGGTCTCTGCCTCAGTCAGTTTTGCGGATTCTTTGCGGAGTTGGTCGCCCAACATGCTGCACCACCGGCGGTGGTGATTCTGCATCTGGGGGGGAATGACCTTGCTAGACTGGGTAGGAGGGTCCTCTTAGAAGAGATCATCTCAGCAGCGGGGTGGGTAAGGAGGGTGTGCCCTGACTGCACTGTAGTCTGGTCCCAGCTGATACCGCGGCTGCAGTGGCGTGGGGGTGACTCCGTCAGGGCATTGAATCACTCGGTAAAGAGGATCAATACCAAGTTAGAAAAACTTTTCCGAACCACACACTTACAGACCATCCCGCACGGGACTATTTGGGGGGATGAATTGTCCTTACAGGATGGGGTCCATCTGACTGAGGCAGGGAATACAATATGGTGTGATAATATCCTAGCTTCGTTGAAGGGCTTTGTGAGGTAGGGATGACCTTCAGGCAGGAGTTGTGGGGGGGGCCAGATCGTCGGGAAACAATGCTGGCCTGTGGCGGTAAGGTCATGATCGGTGAGCAGCAATTTAAGGTCCTAGGGGGGCGTCACCATCCACGGAGGGGGCGGCCCAGGGGGAGGGGCCACTGGTCCCTCCTAGAACTTCAGGGGCAGGAAAATCCGCTAGCTGCTAAAGATGCGGGGGAGGGAGTCACGCTTTCCTCAGGCGGGTAGCCACCCCGCACATACACCGTGACGTCAGCAAATGACGCAGAGTGTAAGGGCCCTCCTTGTTGGTTAAATGGAGTTCACGATGCCGGCGGGGTAGGCGGTCCCCTGTCACGCATGCGCACCTGTAGGTAAGGGGCGTGGTTAGTAGGACTTGACACCGGTTAGCCACCTTGCCGTCGGGCCAGAAATGTTAGAATGCAAAATTCAGACAGGATGTTAGATTCGGATAGGTAACACGTTGTATTAGACTTTTGTTAAGGTTAGCCTTTGATATTTGTCTTCAATACTGTAAATCTAATGTGATGAATTTTGCGTTTCTTAACTTATTGATGTAATGTTGATATTTCATCCTTTATTGTTTTTGTATAATAAATACGGCCGGGGGGTCCCAGACCCCCCGCCTTCCAAAGACAACCTGCTGTTGACAATCTTTCAAGGTGTGGTATGGGAAGCTGGGAGGGGAGGGTAGCCAGTCACGGACCATGTGCAATGGGCAGTTCTTTCACGAGGAACAGTTCCTATGAGCGCCGGCAGTTATCCTCTGGGGGGGGGGGGCAGGGAGAGTGGCAGCTCTTTCGTTGAGGGCTGTGTTTCATGTACTGGAGTGTATAAATTCCGAAATGCCGGTCGACGAGTGAAGAGTACCCTCTGCCACTCTGAGTTTGCGAAATCATATTGTGATCACTGTATATTCTTGATGAAGGATGTTGGAAGGCTAGTGACTACAAATTAAAACTATTAGTATTTTTATCATAGAAATTATAGCAAACATTTTACAACAGCTCTCTGTTTGCCCTCTTCTAATGAGGAAAAAGAAAAATACAAAAATCAGGAATTAAGCTTCAAGAATCAGACTTCAAGATTCTTCTTTTTTAAGGATTCAGTTCATGGAACTGTTTGTCATTTCCAACAGACGATTCAGATTCACTATTGTTAGAATGAATTTGAATTGTCTCTGTTTCTCTCTGACAGATTCTAGTCTTTGAGCCTTCCAGTGTAGTCTTTTACTACTTCTTTACACTCACTCTAGCTTCTCATCTCGTTTATGCTCATTCTCAAAGTCTGTATCTTCACTTGTGATCACTACTGAATCTTCTCCACTTACTACCAAACTTGTGCTACCACTCACTACCGAACTTGTGCTTTGGCCAGCAACTTGACTGACTTTGGCCAACACATTTTTCTTTCTGCTTGTAACATTGCAATGCTTCTCCTTGGTTTTCAAGTTACTGATTTTTGAACTGGCTACTTGTACCTTCACCAGGATATGTTTCTCTCCCCTCTGGATCCATGCAGTGAACTTGAGTGTCACATAATCCAGTGTAACACCCAGGTCCTCCTCCCATCTATTCTTGTAAGCAGGGTGGTATTGAGGGTTGTTGAGGAGCAAAACAGAATATATATTGGGTACATAAGTGTCACAGTGTGGAGAGTTTCTGTAAGAACATCTTGAAGTTTGCGAGAGGTCTTGTAGCTGCCACACATATTTGGGGATATAGAACCCAGGGCCAGATTTACCACTTATTCAGGCAGCACATTGCAGCAGCCATGAATGTTGCACTACGCTGCGTGAAAAAGAGTGAGGAGGAGATCACCATATTAACAGAAATATGGCACTCTCCTCCCCTTTCCCTAGCGCCGGCACTAAACTCTGCTGCCGTGCACCACAGAGACACCTTTGTGCCATAGTGCTAGGTTATCTCCCTCAGTCTAGTAAAGGTTTTGTACTGGTTGGCGGATTCTTCAAGTTCAAAATACCATGCTTAGACTAACTTTAACCCTTTTCTCTCTTGTATGTGTGCTGTAATGTGCAGCACGTGTACAAAGCCGGAAAAGGAAGGAGAAATGAAAGCATTTCTCGTCCTTGCACCTACTTCAAAAGGGTTCGGTTTTTGACGCTAAACCCTGTCTACTTTATTAAGTAAATTGGGTTTAGCATCAGAAACCTTGGGTGGTTGTATGGGAACTCCCATGCTTCACCCATGGTACGCCCCCCCTTGGCACTAAGTAATGCAAAGCAGCGATATGTGCTTCTTGGCGTTACTTTCAAGTTATTTCCAGCGCTAAACTAGTTGAACGCTGGAAAGTAAATCTGAAAAAAAGATTTTGTGCTGATTTGCATCGCTTTTGTGACACAATCATGGCATAAAATCTAAGTAAATCTTCCCGGCTCCCAGTGGCTAATACGCCAGTGGTAAAAGCTCTCTAGTTTTGGGACTTAATATGTCAGTTTGAGATCTTCGAAGGATCGAATACTGCCTTTATGGAACATATCTCAGAGCTGGTAACAGTCAGGATCAATCCATTCTTGGAATTTTCATCGTTCAATGCCCGGGGTGAAATCTCTTTTCCCATGCGAGGAAGGGTACCCAGTGACCCCTTTCTATCTAGAAAGGTAGTCTCATTACTCAGAGGTGACCCTCGTAATCAGGGATGTGTAAAGATTGTGACAGTGTTGCGATCTGGGTAGCTAGAGCCCCCTGGCTAATAACCGCGGTCTTATTCTGGTCTATAAAGCACCAGGGTTTGTCCGTTTCCCCCTGGAGCCACTCCCCAACATATCTCACTTGCGTCGCCAAGTAGTAAAGATGAATATTGGGGATCCCTAACCCTCCCTGCTTTGGATGACGTGCTTGTGTGGTACCCAAGTCTTGGGTTGCCTATCGACTCAGATAAACATTTCCAAATGTCGGTCAGCTGGTCAAGTTCCATCTTATGTAGGGGTAGGGGAAGCACCTGAAACATATGCAAAATCTGAGGACGGGTGGTCATTTTGAAAGAGACAATTTTTCCAACCCAGAAAAGAGCTTGAAGACCCCAGGAGGTAGTTAGACCATTGAGGGAGTGGGCTACATGTTTAAAAATCATCCTAGCACAGATGTGCAGGTCTGGGGTCAGGGTCACTGCCAAGTATGGCAGCAAGTCTAGTAACCATCGGAAGGGAGTCTCTAGGTGGAGCTTCCCCCAGAGGGCTCCTCCCCCAGACACCACCAGCCCCATTGACATCCCCTGGTTAATTTTGAGGCCCGCAGTCAATATTGACTGTCTGTATAAATTGTCACACCTAATTCTAGGGCCAAACAGGCTGTAGTCAGGGTGATAAACTGTGCTACTTGTGATGAAATTACATCAGACCAGTATGATGCTTCAATGTTTTCAGAAATAGAGCAGACAGCATGTGTTGCCCTCAGTATTCCTTGATGGTCTCTCAGACAAAAAACATCCACAGAGTGGGATCAGTCATTTCAAGGGGAGCGTATTTGATATCTTGCCTTGGTTTGGTGCACAGTTCTGTTACATAAATGCCATCATGGTCAGGATCTTCATCATTATCTTCATCGCTGTTTGGAATCAGATGCAACAAATTCAAAGTGTTGCATCTCTTCGCTAAAATATTCTCTGCTGCCAGTATTGTTTGCTCATTCTTTGTAAGGCAGCAGTTTTTCGAATGCTGAGTTTGAGTACGAATCACGAAAATCTCAACTGAATGAGGTACTAACACCATGAGGGTATGACCCATAACAAGTCTCTCACTATTTTGAATTGGAAGGCAAATCACTGCAATGATTTTAACCAACCAGGAAATACTATGGCTATAGGATGTAATGTAGCAGAGAAGTAAGCAACAGACCGCTTTACCTCACCATGCTACAATATGAATTCTGAGAGGACACACCCTTCTTTTTCCTGACAAAAGAGGGAAAACTCTTTGTCATAATCAGGCATTCTGAGAGCGGATGAGCTACAAAGATTTTCTCTGAGCTCTCGGAAGTCTTTCATGCATTCGCTGTCAAATGGCACCGAATCTTTAATGGCAATGCAAGTGAGCCTCAGTTAAGGCTTCGCAATGAGGGAAAAGTTTGAAATCCACTGACGACAGTAGCCAAGTATTCCAAAAACCATCCTCACTTCCCTCTGGTTGGTTGGAGGATTCATCGTCAGGATTGCAGAAACACGTTCTTTGGAAACTTTACTTGCCTCCTTCCCAATATGATGACCAAGGTAAACCACTTCTCTTTTGCCGCACTGCATCTTCGTTGGTGAACCCTTATGACCATTATTAGCAAGATGGTTTAAGAGCCCAATTGCATCCAACTTGCAATCCTCCTTTGTGTTTGATGCCACTAGTAAATCATCCATAAATTACAACAGCACTGAATAACAGGGCGGCTGAAAACTCTCTGAATCTTTCATTAGAATCTGACTAAAAATTGAGGCACCTTCTGTACACCCTTGTGGGATTTAGCACCAAATGAGAAATTATTAAGGAATCGAAATGTGGATTCAGAATGCGAAAATATATTGACTATTATGGAGAAGAATGTAAAAGAACACTTGGCATAAGTCAATGACTGTGTACCATTCTGCATTGGCAGGAATCTGAAACAAAATCACAGCAAGATGTGGTACCACCGGACAGCTTTATTAATTTTTCTCTGATCTTGAACTACCCTCTGTTTGCCAATCATCTTTTGGATGTCCATCACCAGAGAGTTGCAAGGACTATCAAACACTTCTTATACAATACTCTATCCTCACATTTTCTGAATGATGGGCTTTATTCTTTCTTCTGTTTCTTGTGAGAGTTTGTATTGCTAAGTTTTATGGTAAACTGCATGCATTTAATTTGTTTTTGGATTTGCACTTCTCATTAATCCCATTCCCTTCCCCCATAAAATCCCATATGTTTTCTTCACAGTGTTTCTTAAATCAATAGGCAAGTCCTCTTTCATAATTTCTGGGAATAGCTGAACTCTGGACTCTTGCTATTTTATTGTAAACACTGAATCGTCATCTTGGGTTTCAATAGCAACACCATCCAGAGAGCAATAAATCACACAATTAATCTTGCAAAACAAGTCTCTGTTGAGTAAACTAACAAGGTTTTAATCACACAATATGAATTGTTGATTGTTCTTCATGGACTCAATTGTAACTGGTACATTGGCTATAACTTGGTTAGTAATCTATTTTTATGTAAATCTATTCCAAATTGTTCTGCTAAATCTTCAAGATTATTATGAGCCTCATTTGCACCCGCACTACTTCTTTGATCAAATAGTTCAGTTCATCCGAATTATATACAAGTATCCTACTTATATCTTTTGTTCCCCACATAATTTCCTCAAATCAATTTTTCAGTTAGCAATATTAATTTCTCTCTATTCAGACAGCTTTAACATGGTAATCACTATCCACAGCATCTGTAGCCCCACTCAGACCACGTATAGCTGTCAATGCACTGTCAGGCAGAGCACTTGCACTTACAATGACAAGTGTTGTTATTTCTTCAGTGCTTATGCCTGCTTCGCCCGCATTCATATCAGGTACTGGGATCTCTGGGCCTGTGCAGCTTCTGTATAATGAGGAGGTGACAATTCAGTAGCTCATTAAAAAAACTATTCTCCTAATGTGAATCAACATTCTCATTTCATCTTCGATTTTCAGCTTTAGATTTATCAATTTTCTTTTTTGTCTATTGCGGGAAAAATCCGCATACCCTACATTGTACCTCCTCTCCTTGCCTTTTTTTGTATGCTCCATTTGGATTCTAACCAATGCCTCTTGGACTTTCTGGACTGCTCCTCCACCTTCTCTCTTTTTCTATGGCCCTCCAATACCATTCATTTAATGCCTCAAATTGTGTCGGTCTAAGTTGTGGCTTTCTCTCACACAGTGCATGTTTAAGGAAATCAAGCTTTCTAGCATTAAATGTAACCTCTAAAAAAAACTGCACATCCCTGTCACCAGAAGCATACTCATGGCAGTCTGTCAACCACACACAAGAGTAAAGTTTGGTGTCTGTTATCAAATGCAGGAGAACCTTCGGGAGGAATCTTCTAGGCCTCCATAAAAGATACACTAGGAACTTTAGGTTTTCTCAATACAGTGTAGTGTAGTTCCTATATCCCTGATAGGCTCTGAGCATTGAAATAATTTACTCTATAGTTTTGACATAGGACTGAGGTCAGTATGTCTCTATCGAGTACATTAAACTTAATTACTTGTGTGTGCCAGCTAACATAGAGGTCACTAGAAACTTCTCGAATAAACAGGAAGGGATTAGTTTCCGACAAACGCATAAACATGATAACTTTGTTTCCCTTAGAATCGGAACAATCTCAGAATCGTGAAAACAATAGATAACAGTTTCACTTAGTCAATCGTGCATGCTTAGTTTCTACAGAGTTACACAGAAATAGATAGACGGGCGTTTCAATAAATAGGGTTTATTGAACAGTCTTATTTCTCGTGCAAGAGATATGAACTGCTACAATTGTAAGACAGAATGCGAAGTATAATACGTACAGCGTTAGCAGTAAGATAAAATAATACTGCAATAGCATGGTTTATAGCTATGACAGATATTCATAAAAATACATACATAAATAACACAGGCTAAAATGTTAATACTCATCTGATGCTTCTAGCTAGTTCTACCCCAGTGTACCTAACCTAAGTGTAGTACGAGGTAAGAAGTAGGCGCTGTTTGTCTTTATTCTAGTTTAGCTATAGTTGCCAAGATTTGCCAAAAGTCCCTCTAGGTTCCAGTCTGCTCCATACCTTAGAATGAGTGAGGTTGGAATCTCTTTCCGAGTCTCGATCTCTAACACCCCGCAAGGGGAGTCAGAAACACTGGAGCTGGATTCTCTGCGAGGAGGAGGACAGCGTCTGGTCAGTGCGTCAGGCGGGGACTTGACTTCCTTCCGAACTTGCCGTGGCGAGCTGCGTCATGCAAGTAGGCAGCCAAACCGTGGTTTGCCATGGTAAGTGAGGGTATATTTATACCTTGAAGGTGTTTAGGAATGCCAGTATTAACGTAAAAGTCGGGCAGAACAACGTCATGAATGAACCCCTAAGGAATAGATGTTCATGCATAATAAATGAGTTCTTGGAGAAATCAATATCCAAGCAAGGGGAAGTCCTAAAGGCTTAAGAGTCTGGTTTTCAAAGAACTCGTTGTGACGTAGATGAACGGATGTAGGTGACCATGCCTGTATTTGGTTAGCATGGATAATGCCCAAGTAAGGGTAGGATTTCTATGCCTAAATATGGGCAATGCGAATTGTGCCTATATAAGGATATAAATCGGGAAACCTATATACGGTATCTAAATCGACACACAACACCCACTCCACTTTCTTATGAACGACATTACTAAATTCTAAACATGCTAAACATATGTAAAAAATAGCTACATATGGACGGCTAAGAACATGTCCAAAAATTACATTGTAAAATGCATAAAAACTGTTGCCATGCATAAAAACGCATTGGTGCTGTACATATTAAAGCAATGTTTAATTCTGAGCATATATTTACATAGAATGCTAAATGAATGAACATACATATATATACACGTATGAAATGGCTCTTAAATACAGAAGAAAAAAGGCCGAAACCATTTCATGTCAAGTTACATAAATCAATTGGTATTGACAAGATGACATATTGTCTCTGAAAGTGAATCATAGAAATCTGTTCTCTATGAATAGTTCTACTATAAACAGATTACTGTGCCATAAAAAAAAAAATCAAATTTGGAGAAAAAACAATTAATCAGAGGAAAAAGTTCCAAGTATAGTCTTTGTTTTGAAAAATGAAGGCCAAATTCAGAGACTTCCCGGTACACTGTGTGCTGAATCAAAAGGCCGTGTATGGGAATGGAGAAAACATGAAATCTTCTAACCCTGTAGACAAAAGGTCGTCTACCGTTGTAGGTGAAAGTTGGATTACCTTGTTTAGATGACTAACAGCACATAGATCAGAAGCATCGCCATCAGCATTGGTCGCATCAGCAATGTTCGCATCGGATGTTACCTGCGTGTCTGTTGTTTCCTCTCGTACCTCAGCAGTAGCAATTTGCGTCTGTGAGATCTCAATAAATGCCATCATCAGGATTGGTAGCCGGGACAACACACAGCATGTGCCGTTACCGGGTCCAGCAGAGTATCGATATCCGTAGGCATGACTGATGGGTGTGTTAGACAGATGTCTAGCACACATTCTTCACCGCAAAGCAGGCAGCGTAGAACAGGTAAGATGCAATCTTGGCAGATTGCTGTGAATGACAGAAACCATGTGGTATTTAAAACTCGTAGACGAGGTAAACCTAAAATTTGGACGATGCGCTCATGACACTTCATCTCCAATAGAGCTCTCTCTCTATGGTACTGGGAGTGACGCTGGTGATTTAACTTGCCATATCGGAGCAGTAGGAGCATAAATAGGATCCCTGCAACGAGTCCAAAAAGTAGTGGCAGTCCGCCAAACACAGAGTGCACGAACTTGGGAATTATTCCGAGGACTGCTTGAAAAGGTGCTAACAGTCCTGAACACAAGGTCCTAAATACATGTACAATACCGCTCGTATCAGACATGTTTAAGATACGTTCTAACATTTCTGAGAAATGTATAGGGCAGTTTGTATTCAAAAGGGCATGTATCTCGGCAGAAGTCCTTGTGACTTGTAGATCATAGGTTTCTTTGGCCGAGGTCAGTGGCACAGTTTGTTGTAAAAGAATGGCTTTCATTCTGCTTAGAGTATCAATTCGTATAGAAGAGATTTATTTATTTTATTTTATTTATAGGGTTTTATATAGCGCGAACGTGACCCTTGGGTATCAGAGCACTTCACAGTTAAATGAGGTAGGTTTGAGATAAAGCTTGTATAGCAGCATTAACATATACATGTCTAACTTCTCGGTTTCAAATAACAATTTTTGGAACTGATTAGTGTACAAGGTGTAACTGTATTCCAATACAAATGGTTTCGATGTGTCTTTTTTTTTTCCCCATGATTTCTACATCAAAATGAGTCCCGAGTCGTACAATACCGTTAAGACTATTTTCAGCTTAACTGGTGATTTTATCTTTACATACGTTGTTGTTCTGTGTTCCTAACACCTATATCACGATGCTGGTGATGAACTGTCTTGCCTAAGGAAGGAACTTGCTCATTAGGAAGATCTTTGCTTCCCTCTTGAATATTGCCATGTTTGGAATTTTTCTAATGTTTGGCGGAAGTGAGTTCCAGATTCTGGGGGCTGCTCCGGAGAAAGCTCTGTCATACGTTTTCTTCTTCCGAAAGATGGGTGGTTTCAGCAACAGCTCTCTGGCACTCCTGGCTGGTCTGCTTCTTCCTGATATCTCAATTTTCTGGGCTAAGTACCTTGGTGTTTTGTAGTGGAACGCTTTGTGGGTAATACATGCCAGTTTAAGTTGTATTCTGGCTTCGTATGGTAACCAGTTTAAAGCTTTCAGGTGTGGGGAGATATGGTCGCATTCAGTAATAAGTCTTGCGGCCGCATTTAGATATGCTTTTAGTGGTACTGTGGACAATTTTGATAGACCTGCTAAAGTTGTACATCCATATTCAATACTTGAAATAACTAAGGACTGGACTGCCAATTTGAGGTCCGCCGTAGAAATGAGTGTTTTCACTTTTCTAATATAGTTCAAGTGAAACCGGGCACTTTTTGCCATTGATTTGATGTGGGTTTTCATGTCTAGGTTCTTAACCAGCGTGATTCCTAGCGATTTCGCTGAGTCAATTAGAATAGGGGTGCAGTTTAGTGCTGTGATCAGCCTGATCCATTCCTTCACTTCTGTGGGGTTCTTTGGTGGTGAAATTAATAGGAATTCCGTTTTTTGTGCATTTAGTTTCAGATGATTGCTAGTTAACTAGTGTAATGATACTTTTAAGGCCTCATTAATTAACTTGATGTCTTCCAGTGATGCAATCTTGATGTAGATCTGCGTGTCATCCACATACATGTGATAGGATATGTTTGCGTCTCTGAGGATTTCTGTAAGGGGTTTGAAATGCAGGTTGAATAGTGACGGAGATAGTGTAGATCCTTGAGGGACTCCAATTGAATTCGGGCATGATGGGGATAGCGTCTAATTGACCAGGAATCTCTGTGTTCTATTCTGAAGGAAGGATTCAAACCATTTCAGAACATTTCCAGATAGACCCATCCTGTCATGAAGCCTGGCTAGTAATTTTTCATGATTTACCGTGTCAAATGCAGATGACAGGTCAAGAAGGACTCGCAGACATGTTTGATTACGATCTAGGGCCTGTAGCACATCATCCACTATGTGTAGGATCGCTGTATCCCTACTGTGGCCTGTTCTGAATCTTGATTGGCAGTCGTCCAGCAGCTTGAAATTAGTGATGTGATGGCTCAGTTGATTTTGCACACATTTCTCAATTAGTTTGGCAAGTGATGAAATATTGGTTACTGGGCGAAAATTATTTGGCTCTGCCGGGTCCACTGTAGGTTTTTTGATGATGGGGAGGACTTGACCTGTTTTTAGGCATTCTGGAAGGATCCCTTGAGATAGTGAGGCATTTTTTTATTTTTGTCCATATTGGGACGACAATATGGTTGATTCTTTTCAGGCATTTAGAGGGGAGTGGGTCATTGTAGTGGTTATTAGGTTTGATATCCGCGAGAGTTTTGGCAATGGTATTCTGGTCAAATAGCTTGAAGGTTGCCCATTGTGCCTTGCATTTCGCCCTATCATGATCGTTTGTCGTAGTAGCATTGTTCAGTGTGGGTGGTTGTCTGGGAAGGTTGTCGGCTGCCATTCTGAGCTCTCTTTCTAGCGTGTTGGCTTTGTCGGTGAAGAATGTTGAGAATTCTTCGCAGCTCAGTTGAGTTTTAGGAGTTTCTTGGCCAGATTTGGCCAACTTATCGGATTGTTGCTTTAACATCTCGAATAGTTTCCGTGGTCTGTTTTTGGCATTGTCCAGTTCTGATCTAAAGAATTCTTTTTTGCAATTGAGGACCCTTTTGTTGTATTTGTTTCTGATTTTTCTGAGAGATTTCAACTGGGGGGATGATGGGTGCTGTCTCCATTTTCTTTCTGCAAGTCTCAGTTTCCGCCTATCTTCATTCAGTGTCCCATTAAACCATGGGTTTTGTTCAGTGAAGGCCATAGAGGCGACTCCCTGACTGTCTGTATTTGTGGAAACAAGACTTACATACAGCAAGTGACCCTGGATGTAACCGTTACTAGATATGGGATACCTGGCAACATGCCACAGGAGCTGTAATCTTTCAACATGAGGTAGCTTCCATTTGAAAGTAGTCCAAAAATTGGATTAATCACTGCAGCTGGTGAGCCTTGCAGGTGACAGGATAAGTTTGTTGTGGAACCATCGCAGGCCCCGTGTAGATTAATACCCTGACAAAGGAGAGAACCGCTTAGTGCGTTTTCACAGTTTGTACCGCTAAGAAACACTTCACGCCCCCCACTCCAACATCTATGTGTTTAAGGTAAATCCCAAGATGTCTTGATGTATTCTTTACCCAACCTTTCATATTTGCCTGCTGGTATATGTTTTAGGCAATACTGAAAATGGAAAGTTGTAACAGGCAGAGTAATTTTACCATTTATGATCCACTCAGTAGCTGGTTTTTCTGCCAACGTGAATGGTAATTTTTCCAGTTTTTCAATGCTCAGCACCGTATAGTCTGCTCCCCTTTGTACCAGTCTAATCTGTTTTTCAGTGAGATTAAATTCTGAAAACAGTGACGTAGAGTTGATAAAACGCCAAGGCACATAGCCTGAACGCAAGTTTTGGAGCGTCCAGCCTAATAGCATTATAGAACATAATTGAGACTGACCATGTTGCAGCATGACCAAGTCCTGTTCCATGATGTCTATTGCAGAAGACACAATGCTGTCCAATGAATATATCCTGGATGACAGAGTCGTTAACCCATTGTCTACTACAGAGAGAGATTTCTCTAAATTAATACGATCAATTTCTCATATTCGTTTTGCAGTCTCTGCTTGGGTAATCTTCCATATTTCATTAGAAGCAGGGAGATACCGGCATATATGAAATGTTTTTGACACGGTTATCTTGGTCCTAGCAAGAATTCCCTAAGGTCTGCAACTTCTTTAAGTAAAGATAAGTAATGTTTTACATCCTGCAGTGTAGCTTTCTTTAGCCAATCAAGGCAGAATTTCCCTACACTGTATGTTGTCACTACCCCTGGATGCTGTCTTTAAACATAGCGTGGGTCGGGCCTGTTGATAGCGAAACCCTGTGTTTTGTTCGGGAATCGATCTTGACAGTTGTTTCTGTCTGTGAGCCAGAGCAACTATTTTTTCCATTCTGGATCTGATCTGTTGTGATGCAAAATATTATGTACGTCAACCTCCCCCCGTGTAGTGCTATTACTCGCAGGTATAGGTATGGTCGGTGTGTTCATGTCCTTGATCTTGGCTAATCCAAGGCAAGACGTTTGCTGGACAGTGTCATTCAAAAACATAATTTGCTCAGGGATGATACAGGCTCTAAACAAAGCTTCTACCCCCTGCACTTGCCAATCTTTTGTACCCCAGACAGATTTTGTCTCAATGTTGTCTTTTCAAAAGTCGAAACCCTGTCTAGACAGTCGGGCAATAAAGGCTGCAGAATAAATATGTTTCGTATTGGTTAACATATTTTTCGTTCCTGTCTTGTTCATATTCTTAAAATAAAACGATTCTGGATTTGATAAGTTGATCCCAGAAAAATATGGAAATTTCATTGCAAACGTTTTTGAGCTACCCTTTGGAGGTGTTGGACAATGTTCCCATTGGTTATACCTAAATACAATTCTAGGTGATGCAGTTTTATGCAAGAAACGATGACCATAGTGGTTATAACAATACATTTGTTCATAGTCTGATGAACCCTCTAAATATTCCTGATTTGTGAATACTGCAGACATTTCAAGACATCAGACATCAAGACATCATGTTATTAACAGTCTCCAAGTCCCAATCATCAGAAAAGGTACTAGAGGTAATAAAGTCACTTTATGAAATTTTAAATAAGTGTGGAATCTCCAAATGTTCCGTCGGGCCAAAAATGTCATATTCAGTTCTGTCCCAAACTATACCATCTGGTATAGGAACGGCTGTGATGTTCACTGCTGACAAGTCTCTTGCTTCACGATGGGATGATTTGTGTGGCTGGAGAAGTAAGTTCACTCTTTTACTTGCTGTGTCCATTTGAATATATCTTCCATTTATCTGCATACCCAGAGTTATTACCAGAGCTAACCAAAGTAGAAAGAAGAATATTCCCAAAACAATCCATAGTTCAATCCATGGTGAAACCAGATAAGTCTTTTTCAGGAGATGAAAAAAGTCTGTTGCTTGTTCTTTGAAAGTTCTTTGTGATGGCGTCATTTCAGGTTCGCTGGGATCATCAGAAAACGTATCAAAGTTAATGAAATAGCCAGAGGCAGTTCTGTCAATGGTTGGAATTGCATCAGGATTCGTTGAATTCGCTGGAACCAGTTGATCACTTGTTACTTCGTTGTAGACAGGTGTATCAGGGCGAACTGTTATTTGGGTCTCAAGAGGGACGAGCTCCATAGCTTTGTTGCTTAGTCCTTTATTTCTCACTGTAGAATCTTCAAAGGTGATGAGTCTCTCAGTTTGAACCTCTTGGATTTTAGCTAGTGGAGTGCGCCTACTACATTGTTGGAGTCCACTTGGCCTACTGCTTAGTATCGGCCACATACTGTGGTTTGATCAGGTCGATGGACACAAATCTTTTCTCCTTTTTACCAGTAAGGGGCGGCAGTAGTACTGTTCTCAATCCGTGGATTGCTAGGACAGGTACTGGTTGTTTGTAAGAAGGCCCAAATTCATTCTTGTCCGCGATCTTTTCTCTGACTAGATCATCAAGCTTTGGGATACAGACAGGCTTTGTTGGGACGGTTGGTTTTTCCCCAGTGGTGGTTGGCTTCAGGAACACGTTGCTTTGTTTCAATCTTAGTTCATTTAAGTCCTGTAAAACAGCCAAACGATCTTTGATATCAAACTTTTTATTTTCCACCACTTTGCCTTTCATGTCAAGGTCCGGAATCAACATTCTAGTTCCAAATAGGACTTCATATGGAGTGACACCCCCTAGAGAACTTCTTGGCAAATTGTTTAATGAGCGTTGGACCCCATAAAGATGTTTGACCCACCCATCACCCGAACCTAATACCCTAGCTCTTATAGACTGCTTTATGTCCCAGTTTTTTCTTTCCACAACAGAATTTCCCTCAGGATGGAATGGAGAAGAATACCGCAATGCTACGCCCAAACTGGCCATGACTTCTTTGTAAGCTCGAGAGCTAAACGCAGGACCCTGGTCAGAATGTATTGTGCCAATTGCGTATGTGCCGATAAAGACTCGCAAATCTTTCATAGCAGTTCAAGCATCAGCCGAGCGCTGAGGCCACATCCATAGGAACCTTGATTTAGTGTTTGTGGGACTGCATTTGTCCACAGGAATGGCTGCATGTAGATAGTCTAATGCTGTCTAACAATGGTTTCTGTACTGGGCTGGCTACGTTTTAGACAGGTGCCTGGTGGTGTTCTGTACTGCGATCTCTATTGCAGTCTATGCATTCATTGATAAAAGTGTGAATCAGTGTATTCATTCCTGGCCACCAGTACATCTCTTTAAGTTTTAAAATTGTTTTAGAGATCCCCTGATGTGCCAGACCCTCTCCCAGATGTGCTTCGTAAATCAAAGCTGCACTTCGTTCCATGTTTGGTATTACCCTATCCCCAACTCCAGGGATTCGAGCAAATGGAACGCTGTTCGCATCAATTATATATGAGTATTTGATTGGAAACCTTTTAGTTAACGCTGCACCGCTGCCTTTGCTTGACGCATTGACAGCCAGTATTATTTCACTGTCTATTTTTGTTTTTGAACGAGTGATTGCAGCTAGAGAAGCCGTTTGCACAGCCCCTTTCGTGGCTTTATCAGCCAATGAATTCCCTTCAATGTCAATGCCATCACGTTGATGACTCAGCGTGTGTATCATGTGAGTGTTTTGAAGTCCGTTTGGCAACTGAACTACTTGTTCCCAAAGAGTTTTATGCTTGATTGTGCCACCTTTTGCATCTTTGAAACCATTTTGAAGCCAATTCTGTAAATTTTCATTGTATGATTGAACACAATAAAAAGAATCGCACACTATGAGTGTGGGGAATTCGCGATCCGTATTTTCAAGTGCCATTTTAAATGCTTGTAGTTCAGGTCGCTGAGCTGTACAATCTCCTAGAGATTGCGTTTTTGTGACCATTGGTCTAAATTTGCCATCGAGCATACGACCTTTAACGATTGCGCATGCTGCAGTATAAGCTTGCTTATCCCCCGTAGCGGGTTGTGCAGATCCGTCAGTATAAAATATAAATTCGTATTGGTCAAGAGGGAGAATTTCAGTAGGCAGAGAAAATTTGTGTTCGTATTGCAGGAATGCTTGTGTTTTTAAATAAGGATCACAAACATATTCAACATCAGTTGCAGCAAGAGAATGAACCCACTCTATCCATCTTGGATATAAAGCTTTTGCATTCGGAATACTCGGTTTTGTAACTGCCTCTAAGGCTGGTACAGGGGTTACGACCATAATGCGTTTCCCCTGTGCTAGGGCTCTTTCTTTTGCTACAGCGGTTTGAACTGCTGTCAGAATTTTTTCTGTCGATGTAAATTTCATTTCTGCTTGCGTATACAATTGTGATTTGTATGCAATTGGTACTTTTTCACCTTCGTTAAAAGTTAAGTAGGTGAATCCGCATTGACCCAGAATGATTCGGATCACTAAGTTGTGTACGTTTACGCGTGTTTGCAAGTGTTTTGTTGCTAACATGTCAGCTTGAAGTGAACGCAGGATATCTGTGTGTACCTGTGTCCAATGTGTGATTTTAAGGTTTAATTAATTTGTAGAGAGGTTTAACCCTTTCTGTGTAGTTTAGAATGTATGTTTTTCCAAAATTTAGGAAACCTAGAATCGACTGTAAGTTTTTCATTGTTTTTGGGGTTTGGAGCAGCGCACACTTTTCTAAAAAGTTGGTTGCCAGGCTTTTGCCTTCACTTGATAGTTCATATCCTAGGAAAAGGACGTTAAGATGGGCAATTCTCGATTTTTTAAAATTGAAATTATAACCTTCAGAGGTGAAGCCCAGTATAATGGTATTCACCCTGTTCAAGTGTCTGTTCAGGTCATCGTCTGTCAGATAGATATCATCGACATATGACAATGCCTTGTCATCATAAATTTGTAGTAACTCTGTTACCCTTTCTGAGAATAACCCTGGACTATTCTTGAATCCCAGAGGGAGACAATAGAAATGACGCTGGGTCCCCATTATTGAGAAAGCTGTCAAATACCTACTTTCAGGTGCTATGTTTTGACAAAAGAAACCTTTAGAAATATCTTATGTGGTTTTATATTTTTTACGCACAATGTTATTCATTAATGCTGTACTATGTGCATTTTGCACTGCAAATGTTTTACAACAAGAGTTTAGGTGTCTGTAATCCAAAACTAGACGATATGTATTGTCTGATTTGGAAACAGGAAACAAAGGATTGTTCATTGTTGAGGTGCATGTTTCAATCACCCCTTGGTATTCAAGTTGCTCTAAGATCTCCCTGACCTGTTTTTCTTAGCTTCTTGCTTAATTGGATACTGCCTTTGAGCAGTTAGTTGATTTTTTAACTGGATCATATGGTGAGGTGGGTCCTCATCCCATCCTACATGATTTTTGTATAATGCTGGGGCTTGGGCCACTGCCCATTTCCTGGCATAAGTATATTTTAAATGTACTGGAACATGGTTAGAGAAGGATGGCATAATGATGTCTTCGCCATGTGGGCACTCTCTGACAAATTCTGATGGCCAGTCCCGTTCTGCTAGAAGTATATCATAACCTTTTGAAAGTCGCTCCCAAAAGAGTGCTTTCACTTTTCTTGGTATGTCTCCCTCCATCCGGAGTGTTATTTCATATAACCTGCGTGGAGAACTAACCCTGGTATCTACAGTTTCAACCTGAATGTCCTCATTCGAGTCCTCTGTCTCCAGAAGTCCCTTCAGGTTCTGGCAAACTATTGTTACTTCTGCTGCGCTGTCCAACATTATCTGAGCCCATTCTCCGTTCTTGAGTTGTGTTCTCAGAATCCTCGGCATGTCTGATCTTCAGACCTGCTACTTTCTTCTTGGAGAGTTGAGGTTTTGGTTTGTTTATCTGAACGTGTTGATCGTCTTTGGACTTCACGCGTTCTTCTTTTTGATCTGACCGTCCTCTTCTTTCGGATGTCTGTGACGATATCTGAAAGGTATGAGAGGAACGTTTACCAGTATCTTGATACCTGTCAGGTTTTCTCAAATTATCCCTATTCCTGAGGTTATACCTCCTTTCAGAGGGCTCCTTTTGAGGAGACCTACCTCGGGATTGAGAATCTTTCTCTTTTGAATGTTGTTTGTTATTTTCCCACTTCTTTTTAGAAGAGGTAGGATTGTTTTAGTCAAGGCCTTTTCAGGACTTTCAGACAGTTGTGGTTTAACTGTGTAATTCTATTAAATTTTGTATCTGATTAAGTAATTCTACGTCTGACATTGATTCAATGTCCGGATGAGGTGTGTAGCCGGCTAAAATCGGCCATGTTGCTCCTGGTCTACCTAGTGGACTGAGCCTGGTAATGGGATTGTAATGTTTTAGGGCGCCTTTAAACCAGAGATCATGCTCATGGTATGTGAGTGGAATTTCAATATCCTCGAAAGGAATATATTCCTCAGGTGGTTCATCTTCTTTGTAGAAGTGAAACATTTTAGTTACTGGATTTGATTCTGGGAATACTATCCATGAATAGAATACCTCTGTCTGGTGAGATTCATGTGCCTCTATCACAAAAACTGCTCTACCACCTCTTGGTGTTAGGCCATGTTTTATAAGTCTTAGAGTGATGGCTCTCCTTAAATTTGGAGCGATGATTTTCGCATTTTCATCGGTTTCATTAAAACCTGTATAATCAAAAGCTGCTGCAATTTCGTCGGGTACAGCTCCACCGGTTCCGGTGTTATTATCCTCGTTTTGGGACATTGTTTAATGAAAATTGGGAGCAAAAAGGGAACTGGATTCTCTGCGAGGAGGATGACAGCATCTAGTCAGTGCGTCAGGCGGGGACTTGACTAACTTCCGAACTTGCCGTGGCGAGCCGCGTCGTGCAAGTAGGCAGCCGAACCGTGGTTTGCCATGGTAAGTGAAGGTATATTTATACCTTGAAGGTGTTTAGGAATGCCAATATTGAAGTAAAAGTCAGGCAGAAGAACGTAATGAATGACCCCTAAGGAATAGATGTTCATGCATAATCAATGAGTTCTTGGAGAAATCAATATCCAAGCGAAGGGAAGTCCTAAAGGTTTAAGAGTCTTGTTTTCCAAGAACTCGTTGTGACGTCGATGAACGGATGTAGGTGGCCATGCCTGTGTTTGGTTAGCATGGATAATGCCTAAATAAGGGCAGGATTTCTATGCCTAAATATGGGCAATGCAAATTGTGCCTATATAAGGACATACATCGGGAAACCTATAAATTGTATCTAAATCGACACACAACAGCAGCACCCATTATTCTCACTCAAAATAAACCAAAAACCTCACAAACTAAACATACGAGCAACAACCAATCCCAGCGTGACTAAGGCAAAGGTCAACCAATCACACTACAGCCACAGCAGCAACCAACCAATGACAGCGTAACTTTTAATGAAATCTCACCCATCCCAGTGCTGCTCCCTGTGTTAATTAACCTCTTCATGAACGTTTCTTAAATCAATAGGCAAGTCCTCTTTCGTAATTACTGGGAATAGCTGAACTCTCACCATCCAGAGTGCAATAAATCACACAATTCATCTTGCAAAACAAGTCTCTGTTGAGTAAACTAACAAGGCTTTAATTACAAAATATGAATTTTTGATTGTTCTCCATGGACTCAATTGTAACTGGTACATTGGCTGTAACTTGGTTAGCAATCTGTTTATTTTTTATTCCTACGACTTGTACTGCCCCCCTCCTGAGACGGGTAGGTTTGGAACTCAGATGGAACGAACTGAAGACTTAGTACCTCCAGTAGCGATTATAAATGATACAGGATGGCCATTCACCTCAAAATCTACATATGTGCCACTCTGGTCTATCTCTAGGACTGCACCAAGCATGCAATCCTCCTCTCACCCCCATTAGGCACCTTCATTGGGAATTTGTTGCATCTGGTGAAAACTGAGGAAAATCACTGCTCAGAATCAATGGATTCTGCTGGTACCCTGAATTGTATGCCATTTTGTTTCTCATGGTTTGTTGTAGCTCTTTAGCTACGGAATATTTGTATGGAACTACCCCTGATTTTGCACACTGCACTGGAGTTTTTTGGTCTGGGTAGCAAACTGTGTCAGCTTCTGATGTGCAGCCTGCTGCATTGGAGGACTAAAGTAATTTTGGATTTGATCTGGGTTTTGTCTACACTTGCACTTTCAGTGCTCTTCTTCAACAAACAGACATTCACATTCATTCCAGAATTATTCACAAACTGTCTACCCGTCTCTTGGGCGTGCATCTGCACCATATCACTCCTCGTTCCAGCGCCTTGCATCACTTGCCTCCACAATTTGAATTTTCTTATTCAACACCAGAAACTGCAGGGGGCATGAAATTTGTATCTGAATTCACAATTTTCAGTATTTCTCTGAATCTGCTTTGTCAGCGTATTCATCAATTTTCCTTGACCTTGATTCTCAAAAAAACCAATTGCTACACTACTTGGCTTACTTGAGTATTTCATCAATACTCTTACATTACCAACACATTACACCGCGCTGAATATGAGAACTAAGCTAAGGATGCAACCATAAACAAAAGCTCATACAAATCCGCTAATGCTTTCTTTTCCCAGCTCTTTGATGCAGCATACTTACTATAGATCTGCGTAAGTCTCTCAAAATAAACATCTGCAGACTCCTCCAGTTCTTAAGTGTCTTTCATTATCTTTGCCTAATGTTCCTCCTTTTCAGTATCTTTATTTTCAAATGCTTTATCACTTCTCTGTATTTTTCTGTCACTATATCAGCTGGAGCATTATTAGATGGAACTCTGATTCTTGTGTCAGCAAATCAACAGCTGTATTTCATTCTGCACTACACATCTTTGGGGACAACAGTTTCAAACAAAGTATTCAAATCAGGCCAGAAAACCTTTGAGATTTTCACTAATCTGTGAATCTCTTTATACCATTTATCAGGTTCCTCTCTCAACTTTGGAAAAATTGTCATAAAAGCATAGCGCTCTCCCCTGGTCCAAGGAACATGTACATAATTTTCTCCATGTACTTCTTGAAAAGGAAACTCTGTCTCTAATTCTGCTTCAGCTTCACTCATGACCACATTCACTTTTTCCTGTGTCAATATTCTTTTTAGAATCAGCTTTCTTCCTCCATTTGTCTCTATATTTTCTCAAGTCTCTCCAGTCCTTTATATTCTTGACTAAGTCTCTAATATGTGCTCACCTAGTTATTAGACCCATGGTCACTATTTCTACTTCACTCAAATCCATTTTGTAAATTTCACACAAGCTTCTATTTTTATGTAAATCTACTCCAAATTCTTCTGCTAAATCTTCAAGATTATTTTGAGCCTCATTTGCACACCTCACTCCTTCTTTATTGAAATATTTCAATTCATCCGAATTATATACAACTATCCTATTTATATCTGTTGTTCCCTGTAGAATTTGTCCTCAGACTTTTGTGCCTGTAACTGTTCTCGCGGCCGTAATGTTTAATGTCCTGCAGTCCCCCCCATTACAACCTGCTGGGGCAGTCCGCAATTTGGGAGTCATATTTAATGAAAAGCTGTCTTTGGAATCACATGTCAATAAGACTCTGGGGACTTGTTTCTCTCTTGTAAGAATCTTGAGGAAGATTCTCCCCCAGCTTCCAGCTCATGTGCGCCCCTTGGTAGTTAGGAGTGTGATCCTGAGCAGATTGGATTATTGTAACTCACTATTGCTGGAATCCCCTTGATTTGTGATCGGGAAATTGCAGAGAGTTGAGAATATGGCAGCCAAGTTGGCACTGATGCGCCCCCGTCATTCTTCCTCCACTCAGGCCCTTGCGGAGCTGCATTGGCTCCCCATAGCACAGAGGATTTATTTTAAGTCCCTCTGTGTCGTGTTTAAGGCACTGCATGGTCTGGGTCCCATACCATTGCAGAGTAAATTTCGCTGGTATACACCTTCTCGATGCCTTCGATCCTCCACAGCCTGCTGGGTGGGAGTACCTCGAATTAACAGAGCTAGGCTTGGGGGTCAAGCTTTTAGTATCGCAGCTGCGAGACTCTGGAATACACTGCTCCTGGAGCTGCGGCAGGTGAAAGACCTTATGGTCTTTCGTAAACAACTTAAAACCTGGCTCTTTCCTAAAACGTAATGCCCTTCTATCTGCTTTTTAATTCCTTGCTTTTCCCTCTTTAGCGCCAGGATGCTCGTTGAGTTGCAGTGCGCTTTATAAGACACTATTACATTAAACAAACTGTTCCTGTTTTGCCAAATGCCTCTTGTCTTCTGTTATTTAAAGGATTTCAAACTCAAGTAACATTTTGGTGAGCCAGATAGGAGCTGACTGGGATCTCAAACCTGACTGTAGCCGAAGGAAGGAGACGCCGCCCAGACAGATTCACGATTCCACATCAAGAGTGGTGGGCAGACACCGTGACTGATTGGAAGTTCTGCTGAATCCCTGAGGAGGAAGTCCGCCCTCAAGCAGCAATTACAGAGGATAAGAGACAACATCAGAATTCAAACATAGGCGAAAGCATTTGAAGTATTGTAAACTAGGGAGAAGTGTAAAAGATAACCTAAGCACTTGTGTCACTGATAGGGCCCGGCATATTACCTATATTGCGTTTCCTAATTGAATCAGTTGCAAGGAAGCATTGGAGATGTTACCACGGAAGTCACCTTTTATCTATAGCTGAGTATGCTAGATAAGATAAAGATAGCCCTTGATAACTCCCAGGACGTTGATTTTTGGAATACAGCTTATTCTGATTGGGCAGAGTTGATACCTCAGTCTCATTGTTTTTTAGTTCAATGATTTATCAGTGCTAATAGGTTTCTTAACATCCTTAGTATCTGTAAGGAGTGTAGGCGATACATCTAGTTTGGACCCCAGGCATTTAACAGGGTGGAATTTAGACATAGGGAAAAATTGTACACAGGAAACCGTGCATAACTTGTGTGTGGCCAGGAGGGGCTGGTGATTTCCGAGTTATTACGATATGGTTTCTATGATTACCACCTTTGTTTAGGAGCAGATATTGACAGACTATCCAGCTCACTTAAGAACGTGTTCCACGCAAGCCTTCTCTTTTTACAGGCTAGCATGTGCTGAGAGCGTACTCATTTTTTGACAAAGTAATTTTTTCTGTCAACTATTATTGAACTGTATTAGGTATGTGATGATGTATTGATTGTTGATTGCAAACTGCATTGTGTTAAAAAACTGAGATTGTGCAGATGCTATTCTAACATATTGTATACTTGCCCTATGTTGTAATACTACATATTCATTTTCTCTTTAGTCCAAACTTTACTACTACTAAATTGAGAAAAATACAAATTTTAAGACTTTCGGTATTCACAGAAGGCATTTAGGAGTCCTAAAGTTAGGACTCCTAACTTCTGTGAATACCGAAATGAGTAAGTGCCTTCTGTGAATACCAAAATGAGTAAGTGCCTGCTGTGAATACCAAAATGGTAGTAAGTTTAGGATTTTGTCTTAAGTTAGTTCTGTGAATCGGGCCCAGCATCTGTAATCCCACTCAGACCACGTATAGCTGTCAATGCACTGTCAGGCAGAGCACTTGCACTTACAATGCCAAGAGTTGTGATTTCTTCAGTTCTTAGGCCTGCTTCGCCTGCATCCATATCAGGTACTGGGATCTCTGGGCCTGTGCCTGTGCACCTTCTGTATAAGGAGGAGATGACAGTTCAGTAGCTCATTAAAAAAACTATCCTCCTAATGTGAATCAACATTCTCATTTCATCTTCGATTTTCAGCTTTAGGTTTATCAATTTTCTTTTTTGTCTGATTTGTCAGCTATTGCAGGAGAAATCCGCATACCCTACATTGTACCTCCTCTCCGTGCCTTTTTTTGTATGCTCCATTTGGATTCTATACAATGCCTCTTTGACTTCTTGGACTGCCCCTTCACCTTCTCTCGTTTTCTATGGCCCTTCAATACCATTCATTTAATGCCTCAAATTGCATAGGTCTAAGTTGTGGCTTTCTCTCACACATTGCATGTTTAAGGAAATTAAGCTTTCTAGCAATAAATGTACACTCTACCCACCCACCAGAAGCATACTCATGGCAGTCTGTCAACCACATACAAGAGTAAAGTTTGGCGTCTGTTATCAAATGCAGGAGAACCTTCGGGAGGAATCTCCTAGGCCTCCATAAAAGATACACTAGGAACTTTAGGTTTTCTCAGTACAGCACCCGTTAATCTCACTCAAAATAAACTAAAAAACTCACAAACTAAACATACGAGCAACAACCAATCCTAGCGTGACTAAGGCAAAGGTCAACCAATCACACTACAGCCACAGCAGCAACCAACCAATGACAGCACGACTTTTATTGACATCTCACCCATCCCAGTGCTTCTCCCAGTGTTAATTAACCAATTACAGTGCAACCTCTTCATGAATGGAAATCAACACAGATACTCTAAACCACTAAATACAAAAGAAAAATCTTCTCTGCTCAACCTAAACAAAGAGAGAAAACAAATGCAGATGAACACAATCATGCAATTGATAGAATAGGCAAAAGAATAGTAGTATGGAGGTACTGATTCACAAATCACAATAAAGCAGATTCCTGCCATTGTGAGGCCACCCTTCATTTTCAAATTTACTGTAGAGCACAGGAGAGCAAATTATACCAATCAAAATTAGACACACAAACCCTGAAAGGAAACTTTTAGTTACTTCTGGAAAATCCCTAATCAGTGTGAATGCGGCACGTCGCAAATCACACCACAACTTTGCAGACAAGTAACAGTATTTCAAGAACTTAAATTACAACAAATCTGATTACCTTAACCAACAATTAACATGGTAAAAAAAAAATGAAACACACTTCACAAGTATGACAAAAACATCAAAACCGATTGTAAAACTGTACACTCAACTACCAATCTCACTATGAATCATTGACACACCAACACACGCTCAAGCTCCACAATCTTTCGCCCTATTGTTACTCAAAATCCTTTACCTCTGGAACAGCACTGGAGCATGGGGATTCAGCAAATAATGCAATTTCGACTCTTGGAATTTAGAAAAAAATCCAAATCAACAGAGATTTCTGATCTTCCTTCCACAAACCATCCTCTTATCTCACAAACCCTCCTCTGCTCCAAAAAGTGTGGGCACCAATGGTGTAACCCAAGCCCTTGCAGTTCCTGTGGTGCAGGGTGACACCAAACCCCTAAAAGGGGCCCCCAAACATTCAAGGAGGCCCCATTTAGCCCAAGGTCTATGAACATTTGTGAGATATGGGAGACTCAGGGGCCCCTCATTCCGTTCTGTAGAGGGGTCACATCATTCGCTTTGTGTTAAATGTGGGTTCTACAGCTCGTGAGAGTGCAAATGTATGGGAATTAGAAATACCATTTATGTGGCAAATGGTTATCAGCAACATTTACAGACCAATGTGGTGATCCACTTTTCATCCCTATAATGTTTTTTCAAAATAATGAACCAAATTACTTTCTAGATTAATCTGTTCCAATTTCCCTGAATAATAACTGTTGATTTTGGAGGGATTCTGGTGTGGGGAGGTGTATCCAACCCAAACTGCCTCACCTTCAGAAAGATGCTGAAAACTGAGCTCTTCAAGGAAGCATTTGCTTGGACTGTGGAAGGTGCTGAGTAATGAAATGTCAGACACAAAGCACAAGTCCTGAAGGAGGCTCGCCAAACCCCCACTTACCACTAGCCTGCCAATCCTGTTTCCTCACTATCAGAGCAGATCTTGGTATGTCACAGGACTGCAAAATTACTGGTGGCAATCTCCACACTGGCCTACTTGCTAAAACCACCCTTTTCCTGTCCCCAATTTTTGATATTTACAAAAGCAACGAGAACCCATGTCCACACACAGACCAATAAATATTTAGATGAAAGGTGTAAATCATCTGTACTTCAGTCCTGTGACCCCTGAATCTACCAGATCTACAAAGAAAAGGAAATGCCAGGTAAAGGACCTTTATAGAGGCTTGATTCCTTACCTACAGACCTGTAAGTGTTCAGATCGCTCTCAGAGCTCCATGGCCTCTGATTGGTTCTTCGAATCGTAGTGAAAATCAGGCACTCCCACTATTTTCATTGGATGAAACGTGTCATCCTTAAAAAGAGTGTGGCATAAACAATTCTAGGTTAGTAGAATTTATGAGCATGGGCATGGTCCTACACAGCATTTGAGCTCCTTAAGGGGGCCCTCTATTCAGCCAACGGTCAATGAATATCTCTAAGACATAAGAGACCTAGTGGCCCCTCATCATACCGTTCAGGGGGCATTTTGTGTTGCAGCACTGCATTTGGGATCCTCCAGACCATTTGGCTGCCATACTTCAAGTGACCCTCAAACTAAGCAAGTTTTTGGAATAAAATGCTGAGCTCTACCTCACCTTGGCCTTTCAAAATGCATTACCAACAGAGGGAATCACGCATTTTCGAACTTCGGGCCAGATGCACTAAACAGTGGTCGCAAACTACGGTTGCAATTTGCTTCCAATATTCTTGCAGCAAGTGCGAACTGAACTATGTACTGCAGGAAATTGGGTCATTAGTTGGATGGTCTGCACAAGGAATAGGTCCACAATGTTCCTTACTGGAAGTCAAGCATCCCATTTTAGCGTTTGACTCTCTCAGGGGCACGAAGCAGAGCTGTCAAAGCCTACACAGGGGAGGTGGTGTGGAGTAGTTTACACCATTCTCTGGCACGCAATAATAGCACTCAATAGTCAGTGCTTTTTCTTTACAAAAAGGAAAAGTACGATTATTATACATACTACTAAATACCACACATCAATTTTGAAATATGTACATAGGCAGATGGAAAATACCATAGATGACATAACGTAATCACCTTTGACCCCGTAAAGGGTTCATGTAAACATATGAGGTAAGTCTACTGGCTTGGTCAAAGGTTCAGGAGCAGCAAACCACATCTTAAAGACATCCATTTGTACGTAAATGCTATCATCAATAATAATAATCCTGTAGGAATGCACCTATTACTGTTAATAAAATAAACAATGAAACATAGTCACAGATCCATAGGGGCATATGTACTGATTTTAGAAATACCAATTTCTTAATTACGATTCTCTCTGAATCACAATTAGGAAATCAGTATTCCTAATGTATGAAACTCTTTTGAGCTTCATTAGCGAATCCTAGTGGGTCACAAATAGACCTACCTCATGCATATTAATGAGGTAGATCACAATTTGTGACCCATTAGGAATCACAGCCATCACAGGGATGGTGGCCTGCTGAGGTTAGCAGACCACCATGTCTGTGATCGCTTTTTAATAAAACAATCTTATTTTTTAAATGCAGCTCATTTTCCTTAAAGGAATACGGAATGTGTTTAAAAAGAAAAAATTAAACTTTGCAGTTTCATCTTTTAAGAGTCGGCAGTGGTCCATGAGACCACTGCCTGCTTAAAAAAATATTTGTTCTCCATTCTCAAAGTGAAAATACCCCTGGGGACCCCGGCCCATTTGTGAATGGGTTACCTCCTCCTTCAAAGAGTCTGTCAAATATGAATGCCTTGTGACCGTAATTTAGTTGCAAAACATTCAGCAATCCCATTCAGTTTCGGTGTTTGGAAGGGACGCCCTAAACAAGCCCCTTCCAAATACCAAATCGCAATTTGGATATTGTACATTTGTAAAAGCATTGGTCATTTCCGACTCCAAAAAATGCTTCGAACATGTAGCTTATAATCACTGCCAATATATATATATTTTTTAATAAAGCATTTTAAAATGAGCAAAACATGTTTCTGTGTGCTTTTTATAAACGTTCCAACCATGAAAATGCAATCATATAAACAGCCCCTAGAGGGAATCACATTTTGACTACATAATATTTAACCATACACTTAGCCCCTAGAGAGCGCTGCCCCCCTTGTACCTCTTTTAGAAATCTAAATAAATGCAACATAAAACAAGCCCCTAGAAGGCACTTCAGTCTCAGCTGTAGAGTAGAAGCTACAGCCTAGTCAGTGCTGTGAAAACATTAGGCAGTGTTCCAGAGGGGTCCTGGATTCTGTGACCCTGCAAACATAGTGTCAGTTCCTTGAAAAAACTCCTTAGGGGTAAGCTGCTGCACTCATGCAACCCCTCTCCCAACTTCCTTTGGTTCATTGGTGGTGCCCCTGTCATACTGTGGCCACCACGTCTAAAGAAAATTAGGTAGATGTCGAAACCTCGCAGGGCATTATGGGAAGCTCCTCTGGGAGCATGTGTATATTTTATTAGTGGCTTTGCCGCTTCCCTTGATGAACCTGCGAGGTCTCAAACCCCGTGGTGTGCACTTTAATTTTCCATTATTTTTTGGGGGGAGGTGCTCCGTCCTAACTGAGTACCCCTCCGTGATCCATTGGATGTGGCCCAGGGAGCCCACCCATGGCTGCCCTGCTAGCTCCCACACCGCTTGTAACTCCACGTGTGGCCACAGGGGCAGGCACCTCATCATTTGGGGGGGACACAGGTGCTGCAACTGTCTTATGCTCGTCAGGGGTCGAGGGTGGGGTCCTGGCCCCCTCCTTAACATATTAGAGCCCGGGGATGGGGTCCCCGGCCCAAAGGAAGGGTCTGGAGAGGAGACTCCGTGCATGCCCTACCCCTAGAAAAACAAAACAAAAACAATGTTCCCAGACTCCCGGCTCACCCTGGGGGTAAATTAAGAAATGGCGGTAGAGCCTCACTCGCTCCGTCTGTAAAAAGGTCAAAGATCACCAATCATTAAGATTCCATAAATGGGGCTTCATTGGGCCGATTCTGATGATCTTATTCTCGTTTTACTGGTGGCAAGCTTAAGCCATCAGGGACAGTTGCAGCAAACCTCCTCACCTCCAAAACCATGTAATCCACAGAGAGGGGTGGTTCTTCTGGCTCCCTGTGTCAGCCTTCCTCCTGGTCTCTGTCTCTGGGAGCAGAAGTCCAGGGCTTTCTCCCAACATGTCCTCAGGCGGTGTAAGGAGGCCAATCTCACTGGCCCTTGGGAAGACCCAACTGGTTCTGGGATCAACTGGGCAGAGTCCTTAGTATTATGTGAGCATCAGGAGGTTCTTCCTTCCAGATGTCCATGGCGGCCCCAGGGTGCAGCAGTGAAGCGCAGAGAAATCACCAAGCAAGAGAGGGTCTCCCCTTGTAGAAGAGTTGTTAAAAGGGAGCAGAAGGTTCCAGAAGCCAGGCAGCCCTGGCCAATACTAGACTGTGAAAAATGAAGAATGCGGTTGCACTCGGGTGTAGAGTAGAACAATGAGAGTTAATCTTGGTAAACAACTCTGGTGCTAGTGAGACCACCTCCTAACCTCAGAGGTGTACGTATTGAAGTAAAAGCAGCGTCTCATGGGAAAGACGACCTCACGTCAGCACTCAAATGGCGGAGACTCCGCTTAAGGAAAAGGTATAAACTTGGTATAGTTCCTTATGGTAACTTTAATTCATCTGTAGTCACGTATGATACATCTCATACTCAAAATATGGTTTCCATACTGGTAGCTGTTAGAAGATCAACAGTTATGAGAATGGTCTTTTCAGATATCCCCGATGCATTTCGGGACTCGCCCTTCGTCAGGGGGGTGTGTTTCTACGAGAAAAAAAGGGAAATTGAGCAAAGGTCCAGGACATGAAGAGTGTGGTTTAGTTAAGTGAAGAGCCGGAGCGTCAAGTGGTCGGTGGTGAATTAAGAATTGTAAAGTCTTCGCTTGGTGAATGTTAATCGGAAAGGGAGGACGGGAATCAGTGGACCGTAGGCTAACGGAAAGTGGCTGGTGTGAAAGGGCTGGTGAAACGAGGTACTCAAAATAATAAAGTCAAGAGGTACCGCAACAAGGTGTTTTAACAAGAAACAAGGAGGTAAGCCATGTACTACGAAACCCAGTAAATACAGTACGAGCGAAGGTAAAAAGTCTAGAGAAAAAGGAACATGCGGGTGAGTCTGTAATGAAATACCTGAAAGAACCGCCGGAGCTTCTTAGGTGAAGTCACATAGAGAGGTGATACGAGTGCGGAGTAGAGCAGCGGAAAATAAAGTCTATTCACCCGGAAGTGACTGGGACGTGTCTAGCGTAGAGTGCCATGTGATTGAAAGAAAGTGAAAAAAGACTTAGTTTGTGTACAGTAGTCTAGGAAACCCCAAGTAAAGTGCGTGTATGACTGAAGGTGACGAGAAAAAGAAAATAAAGTGTATCTAATGCGTATGTGTAGCAAAGAGGAATATAAACCAGATAAATACAATTGCACAAGATGTAACATGTGGGGAAGTATGTACATGATGATCGCTCACTCAAACAGGAAAAATAAATATAAACAAATGAATATAATGAGTCTGGTTGCAGAACCCATACAGTGAAAGAGTCCTTTAAAGATAACAGCTATATTCAACACGTTCGTTCATTCCGGAGGGATGAACTGAATTGAGTCTATTTATCCAAAACAATTCGCGTTGTAATAAAAAAGCGCTATTGTCTCTTCCTCGTAGTAGTGGGACTTGTTCCAAAATGAGAAATCTCAATTGGCTGCAATTGTGTCTGTTTTCGAGAAAGTGTTTCGCAACAGTAGACTCGGTGTTGAGGGTTCGTATATTGCTTTTGTGTTCAATCAGTCTGGTTTTCATTTTCCTTTCAGTTTTGCCTACGTATGGTAGTCCACATGGACATTTAAGAAGGTAAATGATGTTGCTGGAGTCACAAGTGGCTGTGACTTTGAGGTTGATTGGAATTCCTTTCGAGGGATGCATGACACTGGTTCCCTTGATGATGTTATTGCAGCCACCACAATTGTAACATGGGATAGTTCCTTTGTATGTTTTGTTGGGTTCGGAGGAGGTCTTGTTCAAAAGTTGTTGTAAGTTGGGTGTTCGTTGGTAAACAAAGATCGGCAACTGGTCAAAAATGCCTTTAAAGTCAGGCTCGGACTGCAATAGTGGCCAATATTTCCGAATTGAGTTCTTGATTTTTTGACTTTGTCTGGAGAATTTAGATACAAATACTAATCTTTCATTGGAAGCCTTGTGGGTTGATTTTTGTAAAAGATCAGATCTGTCTTTGATTTCAGCTCGATTTATGGCATCTTGTAAAATTGGAGCAGGGTACGCTCTCTTTCTGAATTTGTCAATGAAAATATCACTTTGTTTCTGGAAAATCTCTTCAGTAGAAGATATGCGTTTTATTCTTAAAAGTAAATTCTTTGACCATGTTTCTCGTGACAAGATGTGATCTGTCTCACCTCCATTTAGACCAATTGTGAGTACCAGAAACTCTATTCATGAGCCTATTGGCAAATATATTGACAAACACTTACAACCTATTGTTCAAGCTATGTCCACATACCTCAAAGACACTACAGACTTCCTCGTCAAACTCAGTCAAATTCAAGTGCCACACCATGATCAAATTCTTTTGTGTACAATAGACGTCAAATCTCTATACACCTCCATCCCACATGATTTGGGCATGCAAGCAATTGAATCATTTCTTGTAAACGATAACATGGATGAAGACCTGAAAGTTTTTTTACTTGAACTTATACACTTTTCTTTATACCATAGTTACTTTATTTGGAATGATAACTACTACATTCAATTGTCGGGTACATCGATGGGCAACTGTGCCGCACCTGCCTATGCCAACCTCTTTATGCATCGCTTTGAGACAGATCACATCTTGTCACGAGAAACATGGTCAAAGAATTTACTTATGTTTTACAGATACATTGACGACATTTTTCTTATTTGGAAAGGTACACAAAGAGATCTATTGACGGAGATTACCTACCTCAATACCATCAACGACCGCATCCAATTCACCCATGAATTTGATCAGAAGCACATCACATTTTTGGACGTAGACATCACAATACAAAACAATGAGATCATTACCTCAGTATTCACCAAAACTACTGACCGTAATAATCTTTTACATTTTTCAAGTTTTCACCAAAAATCTCTGAAGAAACACCTCCCGTACTCACAACTTTTAAGAATAAAACGCATATCTTCTACTGAAGAGATTTTCCAGAAACAAAGTGATATTCTCATTGACAAATTCAGAAAGAGAGCGTACCCTGCTCCAATTTTACAAGATGCCATAAATCGAGCTGAAATCAAAGACAGATCTGATCTTTTACAAAAATCAACCCACAAGGCTTCCAATGAAAGATTAGTATTTGTATCTAAATTCTCCAGACAAAGTCAAAAAATCAAGAACTCAATTCGGAAATATTGGCCACTATTGCAGTCCGAGCCTGACTTTAAAGGCATTTTTGACCAGTTGCCGATCTTTGCTTACCAACGAACACCCAACTTACAACAACTTTTGAACAAGACCTCCTCCGAACCCAACAAAACATACAAAGGAACTATCCCATGTTACAATTGTGGTGGCTGCAATAACATCATCAAGGGAACCAGTGTCATGCATCCCTCGAAAGGAATTCCAATCAACCTCAAAGTCACAGCCACTTGTGACTCCAGCAACATCATTTACCTTCTTAAATGTCCATGTGGACTACCATACGTAGGCAAAACTGAAAGGAAAATGAAAACCAGACTGATTGAACACAAAAGCAATATACGAACCCTCAACACCGAGTCTACTGTTGCGAAACACTTTCTCGAAAACAGACACAATTGCAGCCAATTGAGATTTCTCATTTTGGAACAAGTCCCACTACTACGAGGAAGAGACAATAGCGCTTTTTTATTACAACGCGAATTGTTTTGGATAAATAGACTCAATTCAGTTCATCCCTCCGGAATGAACGAACGTGTTGAATATAGCTGTTATCTTTAAAGGACTCTTTCACTGTATGGGTTCTGCAACCAGACTCATTATATTCATTTGTTTATATTTATTTTTCCTGTTTGAGTGAGCGATCATCATGTACATACGTCCCCACATGTTACATCTTGTGCAATTGTATTTATCTGGTTTATATTCCTCTTTGCTACACATACGCATTAGATACACTTTATTTTCTTTTTCTCGTCACCTTCAGTCATACACGCACTTTACTTGGGGTTTCCTAGACTACTGTACACAAACTAAGTCTTTTTTCACTTTCTTTCAATCACATGGCACTCTACGCTAGACACGTCCCAGTCACTTCCGGGTGAATAGACTTTATTTTCCGCTGCTCTACTCCGCACTCGTATCACCTCTCTACGTGACTTCACCTAAGAAGCTCCGGCGGTTCTTTCAGGTATTTCATTACAGACTCACCCGCATGTTCCTTTTTCTCTATACTTTTTACCTTCGCTCGTACTGTATTTACTGGGTTTCGTAGTACATGGCTTACCTCCTTGTTTCTTGTTAAAACACCTTGTTGCGGTACCTCTTGACTTTATTATTTTGAGTACCTCGTTTCACCAGCCCTTTCACACCAGCCCCTTTCCGTTAGCCTACGGTCCACTGATTCACGTCCTTCCTTTCCGATTAACATTCACCAAGCGAAGACTTTACAATTCTTAATTCACCACCGACCACTTGACGCTCCGGCTCTTCACTTAACTAAACCACACTCTTCATGTCCTGGACCTTTGCTCAATTTCCCTTTTTTTCTCGTAGAATCACACCCCCCTGACGAAGGGCGAGTCCCGAAATGCATCGGGGATATCTGAAAAGACCATTCTCATAACTGTTGATCTTCTAACAGCTACCAGTATGGAAACCATATTTTGAGTATGAGATGTATCATACGTGACTACAGATGAATTAAAGTTACCATGAGGAACTATACCAAGTTTATACCTTTTCCTTAAGCGGAGTCTCCGCCATTTGAGTGCTGACGTGAGGTCGTCTTTCCCATGAGACGCTGCTTTTACTTCAATACTAGACTGTTGCATAGCCTCTCCCCCCTTGTCCCAACCCTCCCGTACAGCATGTTGGCACAGCTCAAAATGGCAACATCCAGAAGCCACTAGTCACAGCTCCTCTGGGGCCCAAGCTCACCCTCTTGTAGACATCAATGCAAGAGCCTTCCTCATCAAATCGTCAAAGGGGACCCTCTCCTGTGTTGGTTCCAGAGGTCTGTGCTCTTTCATTTTTTCAGTTGCCTTGGGCAGGCCTATCCCTGGTACAGTGTGTCAGCTGATTGATTGATGCAGATCCTTCAGCCCCAGCCCTTTCCTCCTCAGGAGCCAAGTAAAGTATTGTTAATTGCTCCCTTTGAGTAGGGAGGCCTTTGTTCCCGCTGCTGGAGAAAAATGTAATTAACCTGGCGGAGTGAGTTGACAAAAGGCCTGGGCTTTGATCCTGAGCTGAGCTAGAGAAATACGACAATTCTGGATGACTCATGAGTTGTACAGATATCGTTAATGGAATTTTCATATTTGATTTTCTTGCACAGGTGACACCCCATTTCGATGCTTCACTGGTCTCTGTAGGTCAAAGTAAAGCGAAACTGGCTCTATGGCAGTTTCCCCACCAAACAAAACAGTAAATCACCCTGACTTTCCCTATTTGTGTACACCAACATTACAAGGCCTACCCCAGGTCAATATCCAATCCTGCAGAGTTCCCTCTGCTCCAGGGTACCTGTGAGCAGTTACCAGGCTGCACAAATCAGTTATCTCACACATGCAGCCTGGTAACATGTGTGCACATTTACCCAGCAAAGTGCCCCTTACCCTTGCTGCATCGCAGCGGCTTATCTTAAAAGGTTGATACTGGCTGTAAACACATACAGTCCATTTATCATGTGATTGCCGTGGGCGAGACACATGTAGTGAGGCTCACCCACAGTAAAAAGTCCAAAACAAGGTGATCCAAGAAGTAAAAACATCCAGGTGTACTGTATTTTGAATTTGTATTGGGTATTTATAAAGTATTGGGTGTTTATAAAGTGCGCAACTCATCCCCAAAGGGGCCGGATTTTGATCTCAAAATATTAATACATCCCATTCCGAATCACTATTGGTAGTATAACCTGTCCCAGGGTGCAACTGCCGCTGACGTCACGGGGGAGGCGTGACCAACGCGCTTAAAGCGCTGCCTCTCCCCCCGCGGTGCGGGACCTGTTGCTGCTGATTTCTTGTTCCTGGGAGGCAAATCTACTCGCCAGCACCCATTTTCCTCACCCTGGTGAGACTCCCTGTCCCAGGGTGCAACCGCCGCTGCCGCTGCCACCATGGGTGAGGCGTGACCAACGCGCTTAAAGCGCTGCCTCTCCCCCTGCAGCGCAGGACCTGTTGCTGCTGCTTTGTTGTTCCTGGGGGGGGGGGCAAATCTACTCACCAGCCCCCATTCTCCTCACCCTGATGGGACTCCCTCTCCCAGGGTGCAACCGCCGCTGACGTCACGGGGAGGCGTGTCCAACGCGCTTAAAGCGCTGCCTCTCCCCCTGCGGCACAGGACATGCACTGGCCGCTCCCGGACAAAGCCCAGGCCAAGGGCTGGCCCATCTGCGCACGACAGAGACAGGATGAGGCAGGGCCACCTCCCTTGGTTTTTGTTAACCGTATGGACTGTCACTCTTGCAGACACAAGTAGATAGATGTTTTGATATTGGAATTTACTGAACAATTGGGGGAAGTAGGGATTTGTTTGGGTGCCAATGTAGTTAAAACGTGTCTTGTAAAAGTGACTGCTCAAACTGTCTGCTTTTACTCCTTCACTTTTGGGATAATAGTTTACACTGTTTTGGAACTGTCCCTTGAACAAGGGCTGAATTAATTTATAGTGTCACACATGCCCGAGCACACATACAGTAATCATCATTTGCTATATTAAGATAAAGACATTGCACAATATTAGTCTAAAATAATTTCTTGTGTTTTAATTTTCATTCTTTGATCCAGCCAACACGTGTTTCGTCGTCCGGGAATAACCCACGACTTCCTCAGGGCTGTATTGATGCAAAATTTAGTCGATAAACCTCTGTGCCGGTTATGATTCCGTCCCGACCGTCGGAGGCAGGGAAAGGTAAAGATGCTCCAATTTATTAGCCATCAATGGGATCCGACATCCACGTTGAATCTCGTCGCGTCGTGTCTTGTGAGAGAATTTGTGAGCATCCAGTAGCTCGTTATCGCACTTTTGTGCGCGGACGTTTCTCAACGTCCAACACCGGCATCCAGTATGGCCGCTCTGTGTAAGAGACTTTGAAGCGCTGCCTGATCCATAATGTGTAACTACCTTGAGCACCACAAGCAGCAGGCTGCGGTAGCCGCCCTAATCACCATTACTGACCGTACTATCGGTTTGACATTGTACCCATGATATTGTGTTTTGCCATGTGCTCAATAATTTGTAAACAATGTGATGGCAGCTCGGGCCTGCAAAAGATGTCAACCAGTTCCGCAAACTTTCTGTTGTTTTTTGCTTCTTCAGTTGCTTAAGCTATGCTGTCAAAAGTGGCTCTGTAATCATGTGTATTACCATGTGGCTTTGATATACCAATAAAATAAAAAATAAACACTTGGTGGGCACCAGCTTAGAGGGATGCCTGCAGCATCATCATGAGACAGACTTAGAACGCTAACTCACTAGGGCACTGACTAGAACACTGCAATAGAAAGCCTCACGGCATTCGCTGCCATGAGAAAGAAGGTTGAGGTTTCCACCCAGCAGGCCCAGAGCTCACCCTCTCTAAGTTATCAGGGAGTCCACACAGGCAAGGGCTGCACTGCACACACACTGGATATCTTCCACCTGTCCTTGTCCCGGTCTTGCATTTACACGAATTTAAGCTATTGGCATTATAAATGACAATGCCTTTTATTTATGTATTAAAAACCAAAACATAAATAAAATGCATTGTCATTTACAATGCCAATAGCTCAAACTCGCTTAAATGCGAGACCTACTGCATTGCAAATCCTTGTTGTAATTGTGTGAGCATTGGTTGTGTAAAGCGGCGACAAGAACTGCATACCTTTATACATGCTCATAAAGCACTCGTGCCACACAAATGGAATGGTAATGTGCTGGGCAGATTGAAGTGGTTTTTAGGTCTTTCTGAGCCAGCGTATGCGCTGCTCTGTGAGAAATGTAGTGAGTGGCTTTTTGAAAGTGCTACCAGAGGCTTTTGCTGGCCTCAAGCTTGCATTCACGCGTGCGTGCACGCGCGCAGCCGCCATGTGGGTTTCTGTCAAGGCTCATTAAGCATTGCGTGCCTCTCTCTTGGAATCTCTTTGAAAATTCTGTGCGACTTCTCCTCGTGTTATCTGTGCCTCTCCTCCTGTTATTCCTGGTGCGAGTGGCACCCCGCCACTAGTCCGTGATAAGATCCTTCTGTGCTCGACCAGCGCCCTGACTCTTCACCGTATTTTGTAATCAGATCGCAGCTTAAACACCCCCACCTACTGTTTTAATTATCTGGTCAGCTGCGCACTTGCTGTCGTGGTTGAAGATGTTTTGATGTATGGCCCTTCAGCTGGCAGCCGAGTGCTGTTTATTGCGTGGACATCCTTTAATTTTCGTGAACAGATTAATTTCATCGGGTCTTCCGTTCTCTGCAAGCCTGTGTCTGTTTATTCTGCGGTGCTCATGTTAACTGTTGTCGTTGTTATTAGAATTCAGAGACAGTAGCTGTCGATAAGGTTGTTGCCTGATAGATTTAATATTGGCAACATCAATATGATATTAAGTCACTTTTGTTTTACCTCAGACATGTGTACATAATCAAGAAAGCTCATTAATTATCTGCAGAATCATTTTTTTCCTCATGTGCAACGTTTAGAATTGACAAGATAATGAGCCCATCAAAGTTACATTTTTGTGGCACTGAGACTTTCGGAAGGTATTACATGCCTTTTCGGACACTATAAGGGACATTTCATTTCAATAATAGTTTGGATAAAAACTTTTTTTTCTCCCTCATTTTTCTTCAACCTCATCTTAGTGTTCATGTTCTGGGTTACTCGTCCTTAGTGTTTTTCTAAAAATTAAAGGGGGTCATTCAGTTTGTGGCCATATGACCTGCAGTTGTCCCTTTCTGGAGGCTACATGTGCATTGATACCAAGTATGTGCCATCCAGAGAAAGTAGAGAAGGAAGATCGCAGAAATTCAATATTTTGCTTAGATTTTGGAGTGATGGATGACAAGGAGAAAGGGCTACTTTTGCACAATGCATATTTGCTTTATTGAGCACCACATTGTACTGGAGGAGGATGTAGCACAGCGGCCAGAGCTGCCAACTCGGTAGCTGGAGACCTGCGTTCAAGTCTCCGCATCGGCACAACATCCAATAATTCTGGGTAAATCACTTAATCTGCCCGTGCCCAAGGAAAGCACCTGGATACCCTCACGGGTGATAAGCCACAATATATAAATCTACAAACTTAATAACCTGGCAATTCACAAAAACATTATGATTACAGGAGGTAGGATTATAGACGTACTCCTTTACTTACCCTTAGCTATCTTTCTGAATCAGCCCCAAAATGTCCAACTCTCTATTAGTAACATTTAAAATAGGGTTCTGTCCTTTCTAATTGTACTAACTGTATGTGAACATTCTATGAATAGTCCCATTTTAGATGTTTTGGGGCCAATTCACAAATATATTCAAGTGCAGTTTAGAGTACTTCATGCATACTGCTTTCCATACTCTAAAATACCTTTATGATTAAGACCCAATTTGTTTAAAGAAAACATGTATATTTTAACAGTGTTAGTAGCTGGTTCGTTGTGCCTGTTATGAAACACTTTTTAAACATGCTTTTGACTATTATTTCAACAAGCAGTGATTTGTTAAAAGTTACAGTTTCCTGTCAGAGGCTGTGTGTTGCTCAAACAGCATACTATGTCACTTAAACAGCACCTGTGATTTGTAGGAAATGCTGTTTTTGCTTACATTTTTTAAGGGAATAACTGACGATGGAAACATAATGTGAAAAATTAACTGAAAGAGTGGGTAACAATAATTGACAAAGCTGCAGCATAAAACATATAATTATAATGTCATCTGGCTACATCCCAAAATTAACAAACAATACTCTCATAGGAGACCCTGGTATGTTTGACAAAGTTGGTGTATATCTATTAAAACTCTCCATTTTCATAGTGAATATAATGTACACCTACCGCCTATGTTAAAAGTTTTGATCAAGAAACTTCAGTTTTTGCAGCAACATAAAACAGGTTTCTATTAACACTTGTTAATCTAGTGATCTCAAATTGTGTGACAGCACTACACCGTAAAAGAAACAAGCATTGGCATAGCCAAAAGGTCTCGCCTTTGGGACCTTATAAGTGTTTAGTTATCCAGCACAATATCCTTGGTGCAACCACATCAACTGTTGCATGGCCAAACACCTATAAGGTCCCAAAGGCGAGACCTATCGGCTATGCCAATGCTTGTTGCAGTTGCAATGGGCTAAGCGTGGTTTATGTGGATTCATGATGTATTGGAATTATATTCTAAAGCTTCCCTTCTTAAGCATGCGGAATACATGCTAACTGTGTGGTAAAGCAATAAAATGTCCGCAGTTGATTTACATTTTAACTACATTTGTCTTTCGTTAAGTTGGCACAGCACCCAGGATAATGTGCTGCATGGCTAAAAACGTATAACGTCCCAAAAGCGAGACCTATTGGCTATGCCAATGCTTGTTCTTCTTGTGTCTCTTCTCGTGTCACCGGTGCTATGTTCCAGTCCTTGACAGAATCTAAGATTGCGCCTTGAGCCCTCGGCCCATCCACGGTTCCCTCAATGGCCCACCAATTGCTTATGTTCCAGTTAGGAATAAAGAGCCCTGTGACTGGCCCTATTCCTAGCTTGTCCAGACTTCTATCGGGGGATACCGAAGCTGGGCTTGCGCCTTTTCTGTCTCTATCCATCTGCCCGTGCACCTGTTCTCTTGCCTTGCTCAGAATGATGCGAGCCTATTGAAAGGGGTCGCTCTCGGTAAACCCCGCCTCCTTGTGTTAGCCCTGCCTCCCTGTGTGCAGTGGGCGTTCCTCGTCCAAGGCCAGCCCAAGCGGGCGCTGTCTCGCTTAAAGACGCCGCCCGCCCGCTTCATTAATTGTGCAGCTGTAGGAGGGACCAAGAGGGACCGGGGGATACCAGGTGAGGGTGAGGGGCAGAGGATGGAGGAATGGAGAGACAGTGAAGGCTGACCAGATAAGGGATGAAGGGTATAGAGGTAATGCAGAGACATGGTATGGCTCTAAGAAATTGTGAGGGGAGATACGGGTGAGGCAGGCAGGCATAAGCAGGCTAGGGATGGACGAGAGTAGGAAGGGTGAGTTGGGAGGAGGGATAGAGAGAACAGCAAAGGATGAACAGAAAAAGATGGGACAGGTGGAAGAGGAAGGAGCAATGGAGGAAAGAGGGAGAGATTGTTGCGCTAATAGAGAGAGTGGTTAGAGGAAGACATGGAAAGCAAGAAAGAGTTGATGGGTGGAAATGAAAAGGGTAATATTGTGAAGAAATTATGTAGAGTGACGGGGTGACAGAGGGACGGAGAAGGGAGGAAAGTAATGGGAGTGGAGAGAGTGATAGGAAGACAGGGGCAGGGATAGGTATGCATGGGTAGTGGAGCGGGTGAAGGAACGTTGGTTGCATAATCGAAATAACAGAGATAGTTAAAGATAGGGACAGAGAGGGTAGGCTTCACAGTTCAGCAGATAGTGACGGCTGGGGTACAGGAACTTCCTAACAAACACTCACCTGCTAAGAGTCACCTGAAAAACCGATGCGGTTCCAAACAGCTTGGTCAGCCGCAAAGTGTCTTGACTCATTGCAAAAAACAAAAGAATAGGGCAGCATGAGCAGCAACGAACCGTGCGAGAGACAGGAGCATCACGTGCTGCCCCAAAGCGGTATGAGACTGAGGGAGCAAGTAGCGCTACAGCCATAGGACAGAGGCGCATAACGAACAATAATCAAAACCCCCACCAAAACGAACTACAAGAGGCTCCAGCCCAAGATCACAGACAAATCAAAGGAAGCCTATTAGGGGAGCTCGCGTCCACGGCATCGCGCCTCCAGGCATTGCTGTATACACAATGCAGTTTTTTTGCCCTATACTGAGCTAAAGCAGCACAATAAGGCGGAATAACAGATACGGCAGTGAGAGAACCCAGCGAGAACTGCCCTAGCCCCCCCAATAGGGAGGACAGAAAATGATCGACAGCGCTATGGGCTGACAAGAGGTGCAGGAACTTTGGGACCAACAGAGAGGCTACAGTTGACCTGAGTACTTAACACCTACACCCCACGAAGCACGGAATAGGTTTTGCAGGAGCAAAGGAGACAAGGGTAGGCGGATGACCCCAGACATAGCACCCAGGCAGCTCTTCAGTGAGGAGGTCCCCACAAATAACCTGAAGAAACCAGCAGACAATTAAAGGGAGAGGAAAGCTCACATAGAGAGCGGTGCTACAGTGAGAAGATCAAAGACAGAAAAGAGCCACAGGAAAAGGGGTTGTGAAAGTGACACACAGAGAAACACCAAGAGAGCAAGTAAGTTAAACAAGGCAAGCAAAGCAGGAAAAGCAACATGACAGACAGAGAAATGAGACTACAGCAACAACAACTAAAGAAGAGCAAAGGCGAACCAGCAACATCAGACTCACCGATCAAACAAAAACCAGACATTAATAGCACCCTTGAAATGATCCTAAAAAAATTAGCGGAAGTGCATGACCTGGCGAAAACTAAAAAGCTCAACACAGACACAATCCAACTAGAGATCGCAGCAGTCAGAGCAGACCTGAACTCAGTGAACATTAGACTCGCAGTGGCTGAACAAAGGATCAGCGACGTAGAGGACTCTACCAACAACGCGAGCAAGGAGGTGAAGACTATATTGAAGATCGCAGAAACACTCCAACAGCAGACAGCGGAGAAGGAAGACAGGAACCGCAGAGGGAACATCCGCATACTCGGGATCCCGGAAGGGGCAGAGGACACGGCGGGGTCCTGTTCAGCATTCCTCGAAGACCTGATCCCCAGGCTCACCAATCTAAAATTCACTCGCCAGTTTGAGCTGGATAAGGCCTACAAAATTCCCGCTTTCAAATCCCCAACATCCCAAACAGGTCGGCCTATCATATGTAAGCCCTTGAGATCGCAGCATACTGAAGACATTTTTAACTATGCCCGTAAAAATCACCAGATCAACTGGAAAGGCCACAATATCATCCTCACGCAGGATTACTCTAAACCCACGGTCGACACCAGGAAAGGGTTTCTTGCCCTACGTCACAGACTTAGGAGTAAAAATATTCAATTCTCGTTTGTGGCCCCCACAAAATTCAAGATAATAGATAAAGGCAAAAACCACTTTTTCACCGACTCAAGAGATCTGGCAAACTTCCTAGACGGACCAGCAGCTCTGAACATGGACACCTCACAACCCGGCTCTGCAAAGAGAGGGCCTTCGCCGGAACCGAACACCGAGTGAGCAGTAGCCCAAAAAGAGCGACCTCAACAGAGTCTGCGTACATATCTACATCATAGCTACCAGGAAACTACCTCAAAACACTACCTACCTCATAAAGACGCAACAACTACCTCATGCCAGCAGTCGATTACAAGCACCAACTAGCTCGCTATCTGCCTCAACAAGTTCGCAATGAGGAAGACCAAACTATTAAAGTGAACATTCAAGGCACAGCATTGTATCCTTTTTTATCACAATGCCATATATGTACATGCGCACCGTAAGGAACAATGCGGGCAATGGAGTATGCAAGCCACTTACCCGACAACATATCTCCGGGAGGCAGAACGGCGATCCTGTCGTCACACCTCCAACATAAGAGTAACTCCGGGGGGGGAAGGGGCAGGTGGGGGGGAAGGTAGAAGGGGGGGGAAATCCGCACTAGGATCTCTCAGTTTTCTGTCCTCTGTATTTTCCAGTCTGTTCTTTTTTTCACACCTTCGTTTTCACTGCATACGATACCTGACAAATCCTGCAAAACAACGCACAGGGCGACCCACCCAGACAAGCACAAAGGAGGGTGACGACCCCTGGAGAGTGAAAAACGGATGGGGCATGACACATTCGAGTGTTGGGCATACATAATCGCCACACCACACTATAGCTGATGGCTCTTAACAAAACACTCACCCTGACAACTGACCTCAGTATAGTTTCCCTCAATGTCAAGGGTCTAAATCACCCCATTAAATGCAGAAAGATAGTGGACTACCTAGCGAAAACCAAAGGAGATATAATACTCCTACAGGAAACCAAACTATCCAAGGAAGATGCCAAACTAGTCAGAGCCAACTGGATTGTGCAAACGGCTTGCTCACCAGCCGACAAAAAGTAGCGAGGGGTCCTGACCCTAATATCCAAAAGAGCAAAAATAACAATAGACTCACACTCCCACGACAAGGAGGGTGGACTTCTAATAACACACTTGAGGAGGGGGGAGGAGCGGTTCCACGTAGCAAACATATACGGCCCCAATACAGACAACCCTATCTTCTGGGCAGAGGTATCAAACACGCTAGACAACTTCCCCCAAGACGAACTCATGATTGTGGCGGGGGATTTTCACATCCCACTACATCACATAATAGACAGGCAATCCTCTTGCCAATACCACCCCACCAACTCCCACGCCTCACTCCAAAACGTTTGCTCCAAGTTCAACCTCAAAGATGCATGGCGGCTGCAACACCCAGATACTAGAGACTACACTTTCTACTCCAATCCACACAACTCAAACACTAGGATAGACTACATACTAATCTCGGGTACGCACGCACATCTAATCGAACAATCCGAAATAGCGCCAAGACTTGTTCCAGACCACTCATGCATCAGCCTAAAAATAAGCGGGTGCCACAACGAAGCTGTCCCAAGGAGATAGCTCTTTATTTTTTTTTTTTTTTTTTTTTTTTTTTTTTTTTTGAAACCGTTTATTGCAGTTTGAAAAAGTTACAGGTATGGGCCTACAACCACTCGGCCGGCCGCTAGAGTGACAAAAGCATATTGCATACATACAGTAAGAGTCTCTTGGCAGTGCAGATTAGCAAAACAGGAGAAATCAATGTTGCAGGCCGCATAGCTCCATGCCCACAGTACGGTTCCCTTTTATCAAAACAAAACAACACAAAAAACCACACCCGCAAGGCAACCCGCGATCCAAAGTGACAGCACGTGCTCCATAAGTGGGGGATCCCAACCAGCAGCAGAACTCTGGAGAGGGGAATGGGAATAGATCAGGGACTGGGGGACCGCGTGCCCAAGGCCAAGGGAGGGGGGCCATCTAGGGAGACGGAGCAGGCGAGGCAGCCGGTAGCTGTGGCGGCTCACAAATACCCCCGCGGTAGGCGTTCCAGGGGCCCCAAATTTTCACCCACGCCCCAGGCTTACCCCTCGCCACATACACCACCTTTTCACGAAACATACACCAATCCATATGTTCTTTCCAGGCCAACACCGCAGGGGGCCTCTGGGATCCCCACAATTGAGCAATGTCACGCTTAGCTATCATGTATCCCAGAGTCACCCACCGCGTCTGCGGGACCGAATAGTCATTTGGTTCCCACACATTCAGCAAGCATCTCCTCGCTTCAGGCAACAGCGCGACACGCGTAACCACACGCAGGACCTCATGCACACCACGCCAGAATCGCTCCACCTTTGGGCACTCCCACAGTATATGCATGAAAGTTGCCAACGCGCCACAGCCACGCTTACACATTCCGTCACCAGCAAAGCCCATACGTAGAAGCCTTGGCCCCGTCACGTAAACCCGGTGAAGGATCTTAAGCTGGACGAAACGAAGGCGAGCCGGGATGGCCACCTCTTTTGGAGAGGCCACCGCGGAAATCCAATCCTCGTCGTCCAGCTCTAGCCCGTCGGCAACCCAGGCCTCGCGGAGACTAGTCAGCAGGCACGATCTGTCGTTGATCAGTTTTTTATATATGAGGGAGATCGTGCTGTCTGGGACATGGCCATCCAGCACTCTGTCCTCCAGGGGGGAAGACTCCGGAATGGACGCGACATCCGGGAAGACGGAGCCCAGCGCATGGCGGACTTGTAGGTACCGAAAGTACTCACTGCCCTGCAGCTGAAACTCCGTCTGCAGCGTCGCAAAAGTCTTGAATCCCCCCCTCGTCCAGAGATCTCCCACAGTGCTGATTCCGATCGTGTCCCACTTCTCAAAGCCCTTCGATGTCCACAGGGAGCCCAACCTCTCTGACGCATACAGCGGTGACGCCCGGGTCAACCGGTCCTTCCACCCTATAGCTGCATTAGCCGCGTGCCAGACACGCACCATGACACGCGTCGGTCCCGTCAGACGGGGGCTGGGCGCGGCAGAGTAAAGCGCTCGATTGTAGTCGCCACCGGGCAGGAGCATCTTGTCCATCTCAAACGCCGGGTTCAAGGCGGGCCCGTAAAGGCCATGATTAATTGCAGCCAGTTGGGTGGCCCAGTAATACCGTTTAATGTCCGGGAGGGCGACCCCCCCATCGTACCACGGGAGCGTCAATTTAGCCAGAGCAATGCGCGGCCTCCCGTCCCAGAACAGGCGCCGCTGGAGGCCCTCCACCTCACGGAAGTAGCGTGCCGGAACCAAGTCCATAGTATTCTGGAGGGCGTAGAGGAAGCGCGGCAAGGACATCATTTTAAACAAGGCCGCTCGGCCGAGCGGCGAAAGCGGCAGACGCCGCCAGCGCACCACGTCCTCCTTCAAGCGCTGGAGGGGGGGCAGCAAATTCCGCTCATAACGGGCCTCCGGGTCAAGAGTGATATATATCCCCAGGTACCGAAACCCCTGGGAGGCAATCTGGATCGGACAGTCCCGTGGTAGGACCGGAGCCTCCCCGGAAAGCACATATACACAGGATTTCGCCCAGTTGATGACAAGGCCTGAGTTGCGACCGAATGAGCGCAAAACATCAACCAGGACGATCAGTGATTTACGCGGGGAGGCGAGATAGAGGAGGATATCATCAGCATAGAGGGACACACGGTCCTCATGCTCGGGGGTCCAGCGGAGACCACGGATGGAGGGATGCCACCGCAGCCACTCCGCCAGGGGCTCCAGGGCCAGTGCAAACAGGAGAGGTGACAAGGGGCAACCCTGTCGCGTGCCCCGCCCCAGCGCGAACGGGGCCGAGACTCGCCCATTCACCACCACCTGCGCCAAGGGGCCCGAGTACAACAATTTGACCCAGCTAATAAAGCCCGGTCCAAATCCAAATTTCGCCAGCATCGCCCAGATGTATGGCCACTCAAGCGTGTCAAACGCCATGGTGGCGTCCAAGGACGCCAAGATGGCCGGCTCCCGCACAAATGGGACACGCGCGAGCACACCGTGCAAGCGCCGTAGATTGAGCGCCGTGTTGCGGTGTGGTATAAAGCCAGATTGGTCTTGGTGGACCAAGTCGCCCACCACGCCAACCAACCGGTTGGCCAACACCTTGGCGAGGATTTTGGGCTCCGCGTTCAAGAGCGAGATCGGCCTATAGGATGCGACCCGTTCACGGGGCTTCCCCTCCTTGTGGATCACCACGATTGTAGCCAGACGCTGGTCCGGCGGGAGGGAACCCTGCGAGCGTGCCGCCAGGAACATCGCACGCAGGTGGGGCGCCAACACATCCGGGCGTAGCTTGTATAGTTCGATGGGGATACCATTGGGGCCCATGGCCTTGCCGGATGCAACCGAGCGAATAGCCAAGGCAATTTCGTCCGAGGTGGGAGGAGCGTCCAGCGAATCCCTGTCCTCCACCGTAAGGGAGGGCAGTGCGATGTCCCGAAGCAGGGCATGGGAATCTTCCTCCGAGCAGGGGGAAACCGGGGAGTAGACTTCGCGGAAATAATCCGCAAAGCAGGAGACAATGGCTTCCGGCTCGGTGACACACGCACCATCCGCACTCTCAATCAAAGGAACCACGCGACTCGCTCTCTCCCTCTTGTCCAACCACGCAATCAATTTGCCAGCCTTATCACCCACATCATACAATCGCCCCTGCTGCTCTCGACTGAGGCCCCTGGCCGCCTCCGTGACGAGGGCCCGATAGGCCGCCTGCTTTAGGTGTAGAACATGCAGCTTGGCATCTGTTACCCCGCTCCCCAGGTCACCCTCCAGTTCTGCAATCTCGGCCTCTACCCGGGTCACCTCCTCCCGCTCGCGCCGCCGGGCATGGGAGATAAAGGAGAGGGCCTCCCCTCTAAGAACTACCTTAAAAGCCTCCCACAGGGAGATGGCCGAAGGGACCGACCCCACATTCTCGTCGAAATAACGCTGTAAGGATTTGATCAAATCGGCACGAATGGTGGGGTCGCGCAAATACCATGCATTGATTGGAGCCACCCTGCCATCCCCCCTCGGGAAGACATCGAAATGTAACAGCAATGGGGAGTGGTCTGAGATACCCCGCGCCAGATGGCGCACCTCCCCCACCCTCCCTGCATGGGCCGCCGGGACAAGGATGTAATCAAGCCGCGAGAGGCTACCATGGGCACCCGAGTGGAAGGTGTATTGCCGCTGTGCGGGATGCTTTAGTCGCCAGCAATCCACCAGGCCCAACGTGTCTAAAAGGCCGGGCAGCCACGCCTGTGCCCGGGGGAGGTCCCTGGGGGGATGGCGATCCATAGACCCAGAAGCTACCGCATTAAAGTCCCCTCCAACCACCAGCAGGCCACTCGGAAGGTCCAAGAGGAGGTGCCCCAGGTCCGCAAATGTGGTGGCTTGTAACCCAGGCGGGACGTACACTGATATCAAAATAAACACTCTACCCTCCATTCTTCCCACCAGGACAGTGTAGCGTCCCCTCTCATCATGGCGCACCTCATCGATCTCCAACGGGAGCGAGTTCTTGATCATAATACCCACCCCCCGCGAGCCCGAAGTGAAGCCAGAATGGGCCGCCAAACGATAGCCCCGCCGATTCATTGCCTGAAAGGAGTTACCTATAAGGTGTGTCTCCTGCAGGAAGACAACATCTGGTGAAATACGTTTCAAGTACTGCAGGACCACACCACGCTTAATCCTATCCCCCAGGCCGTTAACATTCCATGACAACACAGTCAAATCCCTACCCCCCATCATACGTCGAAACAATCGGTCGTCCCCCACAGAGCATCTTAAAAACAACAATATAGTAGCGGGTTTGCCTTGCGGTGCAAACAAACAACACACCCCCCCCACCCCCCCATCCCAACAGAACTCCCCCCTCCCTGCACCCCTGCATGAGCCCAGACAGCCCCCCCAAAGTGCAGTGTGCCTGTCGCCCCATAGCTAAAAACTAACTAGTCCCCCAGAGGAGGAGGGAAGCCCCCAACAGACCCCGCACGACCTCCATAGGAGGGGAACATATGCAATCAATAAATGGGGAAGGAACATCGTCCAGAGCAAGGCCTATTCAGTCACCCCTCAATTCTGATCCGGCGGGCCCTCCTCGCCAGCCGCGCCCCCCCGCCCCCCCCGGCCCCGATCTCCAGGCAGAGTGTCCAACCAGTCCCCAGCCGCCTCGGGCCGGTCAAAGAAGTGCGTGCGACCATCCACCTCCACCCTCAGCTTAGCTGGAAAAAGCATTGAGTACTTAAGGTTCAGGTCCCGTAGGCGACGTTTAACACCAAGAAAGCTCTGTCTCTGCTTCTGAACCGCCGGAGTAAAGTCTGGGTAGAAATGCACATCCATGTTGTCAAGCTTGACCGGTCCCTGTTGCCTGGAGGTCTGGAGGATAGCATCTCTGTCCCGAAAGTTAAAAATCCGGGCAATGAGAGGCCGCGGCGGGGCACCGGTCTTAGGTCTGCCCCCAGGGACCCGGTGAGCACGCTCCACCGCAAAAAGCTTACTCAGCCCCCGGGGCTGGAGATGGGTAAGGATCAATTCTTCCACAAAAAGATCCGCCGCCTCCGCCTCTCGTCCCTCCGGCACCCCCACAATACGGACATTATTCCTCCGGGCCCGACCCTCGGAATCCTCCAGTCGCCGGTCCATCAGGGCGCTCGCCTGGCCAAGCCGGCGCACCTCCTTTTGGAGGGCCACCACATCCGTCGTGAGGCTCGTTGCGGTGTGGGCCAGGGAATCAACCCGGTCGTTCGTTTTGGACAAGTCTGCCCTCACAAGGCTCACATCCACCAAGACCGAGTCTATTTTTTGCGCTAGGGTGTCGAAACGCTGGTCCACCGAGGCCTTCATCTCTGCGATGGCGCCCATGACGTCCCGGAGGGTCAGATCCACAGGCTGAGCAGATGCCTCCGTCGGGCCCGCCGGGGATGTGCGCGATGTCTCCGGAGAACCCTTCTGGAGAGTGTAGCGGTCCATACTGTTAGCTTGGTGCGCCGTGCCACGGCGGGTCGTCTTCACCTTCGCCCGGTCGCCATCTTGTTTGGTGGACATGCTTGCTCTCCCACCGTCGTGCCAATCTCCTCGAACGGGCTGCTATACCAATTCACGGGCGCCGGGGGGAGGCGGGGGCGACCACCGAACCGCAGGCCAACCCACAGCCGGCGGGTCAGCCGGGCACTTAGACAAGACCACACCACCGCACCCCACTCCGCAACCCTACCTCGCTTGAGGGCAAGGAGGGCGCAAAAGCGAAAGTGAAAGTGCGGGGTACGCGAGTCGCCCAGCCTTGCCCGCCGCTGTTGTTCACTTTGTCCCCGGATCGCCCCACTACTCCAATCCGGGGGGCCGGCGAGGAGAAGGCCGCAACCTTCGATCGGTGCTCCCACCGGTGTCCGGGGTCCAATTCGAGCCCGAAAAACGGGTGGCGCCTCAGCTCGGGTTCCCCGACACAGTCCCCTCAACAAGGACAGGATATCGCCAGGATTAATTCAGGAGGTCGCGGAGGTCCTCGGGAGCCTCGCACCTACGCGGCCATCTTGGTTGCGCGCTATTTTCCTCCGGAGATAGCTCTTTAACAGTGAAATTCTATCAGACCCAGGAAACAAAAAGGAAATCGAGGACGCCATAACAGACTACCTAAGGCACAATGATACCCCAGAGACTAGTGTTAGCACACTATGAGAGGCCCTAAAAGCAACGGTCAGGGGTGAAATAATTGGAATTAAGTAAAAAATAAACAATAATACGAACTTGAGACTAAACCAACTCGAGGAAGAGATAAAAAGGATAGAACTAGAGCACGTAAAAGCCACAAAAGGCAACAAACTCCTAGCGAGACTAACACAGAACAAATAGGAGTATAACAAAATCCTGAGTGAGAGAGCAGGGCTGTGATTCAACAAGTGCAAAGCCCTTAACCTTTGCGAAGCCAACAGAGCGGGTAAGCTCCTTGCATCCTACCTGAAACACAAACGCAACCAGTTTGCGGTCTCATCTATCACAGACTCAAACAACAAAACACATACAAAACACAAGGATATCCTCAAGACATTCCAAGAGTTCTACTCAGAGCTCTACAGGAATGACCAGACCCTCAACCAAGAAGAGTGCACAAAATACCTTGACAGAATAGGGCTCCCGAAGTTAAACACTGCAGACACAAAAAGGCTCGGTCAGGAAATCAACTGCACGGAAATCGAAATGGCAGTCAAGTCACTGAAAAAAACATAAGGCCCCCTGGCCAGACGGGTACACAGCAGATTTCTATAAGGCGTTTTTAATCCAGCTAAACTCAACCATGAAAAGGGTCATTAATCAGGCTGCAACTATATGGAAAGTACCTCAATCCATGACAGAGGCTAATATAATAGTCATCCCAAAGGAGGGTAAAGACCACGAATTACCCAAAAATTACAGACCCATATTCCTCATCAATGTGGACTGTAAAATCTACACCAAAATCATGGTGGTCAGACTAAACACGGTCCTCACCAAATTAATAAGCAACTCACAAGTCGCATTCATGCGCAACCGTATATCTAGCGACAATACCCGGCTTCTTTGCCATTTATTGGAACAAGTGTCCGCCAAACCGGTGCCAGTAGTAGCTATAGCACTAGATGCGGAGAAGGCCTTTGATAAGGTCTCCTGGGCCTTCCTAGAGCGATGTATGCAGGCCTTCAACCTGGAGGGGTCATATATATGGATGACTATGGCCCTATATCAGGCCCCATCAGTCCGCATCTCAGTTAATGGCACACTCTCTGACCCTTTCACACTGCAACAAGGAACCAGACAGGGATGCCCACTGTCACCGGCACTTTTCTTACTGGCCCTTGAACCCCTCATCCAGGACATAAAGCTAAACACTAGCATAAAAGGGGTAGATATTAATGGAGCCGTAGTAAAACTAGCCGCCTACGCGGACGACATACTGATAGTAACAGAACAACCAAAGTCCTCAATAAGGGCTCTGATGGCCACAATAGCAGAATACTCCAGGATATCAGGGTATATTAACTGAACAATGATAAATCTGAATGTAAACCACTAAACATCCACTGCACGAGAGACATTTCAGGGGACTCGGGTTTGACCTGGCAGACGAGACACATCAAATACTTAGGAATATATTTCGGTACAGACCTCATCAACACTCTACACTACAATGAGAAGACGCTACTAGAAAAAATTAAGAAACTTTTGGACTCCTGGTGCCCATAATTCATAAATTGATGGGGAAGAATCGAAACTATAAAAATGATGATCACCCCAATGATCAACTACCTGATAAGCATGCACCCACTCCTACTCACAGACGATTTCCACCGGAAAATCGATATCATGCTCACCAAATTCCTCTGGCGTGGTAAGAAGGCAAGGATTAGCTTTAGGAAACTGAGATTAGAGAAAACCCAAGGAGGGGTAAACCTAGAAGACTTTAGGGTGTTCCAGCTAGCCTTTCTAGCAAAACAGGGAGCTTACTGGGTTGCCCCGGTGGCTGACTACATACCAGTATGGCTTCAGGTAGAGAAAGCCATTCTGAACAACCGGAGCCCACTGGCCCTACTAACGGCAGATACATACCCCCACTCATCCAAACCTATCTTTAAAAACACAAAAATCGCACTCCTAAAAGTTGACAAGAAGATAGAATTTTGCATCAAAGGGTCTAAGTCAGAATCACTGTGGGCGAATAGCAAGCTTAAGTACAAAGGGAAACGCCTTACCTTCGACACATGGATAGAAAAAGATATATGCTACCGGCACCAACTCGAGAATGGGGAATACCCCAGGACCTTGTCCGACCTCAAATCAAGTCACCACCTAAAAGACATCGAACTATACAGATTCCTGAAAATAGGAACAGCCTTATCAAAGAGGAAACTAACTAGCGCCCAACCCTCAATCTTCCAATATGTATCAAACATTAACAAACTAGGACACCAAGTCTCGCAGATCCACAAGCTATTATGTCCCAAAGCCAACAAACTTAATGAAAAAACAATAGCATACTGGGATAAACAGTCCAACACCCCACTCAATGAACAGGAATGGGAAACTCTGTGGGCCTCGGCCTCACGTAATAAGATCACACCAGTTCTAGCACAAACTAAATTCTGGCTGCTCCACAAAGCATTCTGGACCCCAGCCAGACTACACACACTAGGATTCAGAGAGGACTTCCTCTGCTGGAATTGTAACAAAGAGGGGGGGGGGACCTAGCACACCTTATCTTCCAATATCCAACACTCAAGGTATTCTGGAGGAAGATATTTGATTTAATCAATAATGTGTTTAACTGCAAACTAGCGATGGAATTCTTCTCCATCACCGCAGCGTTTATACGCACGAATTTGAGCTTTGAGCAGAATAAGGACCTAATAGACCTCTTACTGACAGCAGCTGTTAAATTGATACTAACCAACTGGAAAGACACAGGCAAAACTAGCCACAAAGGATGGATCAACTGGGTCACACATCTCAGAGGAGCGGACAGCATTGCGCTACAGTACTCACCCTGGAAAGCGTCCTCGAGGGGGTTGTAAGAAGCTCTGGACAAGTACCTAGACCCTTATGAACCTCCATAAACAATTGGCCTGCACATTTAGTGCACCGACCCTCGAACCAAAAGTGCGGAGCACAACAGAGCCCGGGTGGACTCGCAGGCGGACTCAAGCACCCTGAATGTCTGAAAAACGTAATGCAGTTTGTACAGCTGTTACCAATGTAATGCCAAGCGATTGTACCTCCCTACATGCCTGTCCTATCCCTCTTTTGTTTCACCTCTAATTTTTCTGTACTTTCCTCCTTACATCTCTTTCACTGTCAAAATACAAGCAGTAAGGGGTAGCTACATATGCATCATTGTACGAAAGACTACTGCCATTCGTGGCTAACCCTGCAACAGTACTTGTGATTGTATACTGTATATAAAAATAAAAAAAAATAAAAAAATAACAACAAAACAAATACAGGCATGTGTGTGAATGAAGGCTGTGCCGCTGAGTATGGATTGCCGACATGCCTTTAATTCTCGGCGTCTGGGTGTGTGTGCCACAGCTAGGTCTGTGTGCGAGGCCCAGCTGTTGGTGTTTATTACAGGCCTGTGTGTAACGTGCTAAGGGCTACATTGCGGTAGATTACAGGACTGCACGCGGTGTGCACAGGGTAAAATAATTTTCAGTGTGATATCTGGCTCAATTTTCATGCGTCATTTGTTGTATTCTTTCCTTGCTACCTTTAAGCGTTTCTAATCCATTGCCTCCTGCCTCAGGTTTGGTTTCCCTGGCGTTTCCGCTTCCTCTACATTTTCGGTCTCTTCCTCCTCATTTCCGTGCTCCGCCTCCATATTCCTCATCTCTGTCCCCTCAATATCCGCTCTCCTACGCTGGCCCTGGAATAGAGGTGGCCAGGCTAAGCAAGACTCGTATACTCGAGCCAAATGTCTGGCTCTGGCTCGGCTCTTGTCCCAAGAGGACGTGCAAGCCAAAATAGAGCCGAGCGAAGCACCCAATGGGGACTGGGTTCCGGGGTGCAATGCTGGAAGATTAACAGCATTATCCGTTCTGGAACGGTCTTGCTTAAACTGTTAATGTAAAACTGAACGTCGCTCCCAGTAGCCCCCGCCCACTTCAACCACTGTACTGAAATCTATTGCTAACTATTGCAGACTTGTTATGTTATGTAACATTTGTTGATGCCTCTGTGTGGAGGCAGTACAGCTGAGAAGTTATTCATTTCCTGCAGTTTTAAATAGCGCGAACTCGACCCGAAGGTATTGGAGTGCGTTTCATGAGCACCAGGTACATGACACGAGGACGCATCCATTTTTGTTAGGCACGGGGAAATCAAGGGATTTGCCCAGAATCAGAGGATGTTGAGCGGACGCCGAACTCGAACCTGGTTCCCAGCGCCTAGGTCGGCAGCTCAGCCCGTTACGCCACATCCTCTCCCTTGTTGAGTATTTCAGACCTGACAGATGGGGTAATTTGTGCATTACAAATACAGGCATGTGTGAATGAAGGCTGTGCCGCCAAGTATGGTTTGCCCACATGCCTTTAATTCTCGGCATCTGGGTGTGTGTACCACAGCTAGGTCTGTGTGCGAGGCCCAGCTGTTGGTGTTTATTACAAGCCTGTGTGTGACATGCTAAGGGCTACATTGTGTTAGATTACAGGACTGCACGCGGTGTGCGCAGGGTTAGCCGTCGGCCACTCCGAGGGAGCTGGGCTTGATTTGAAAAGGGCCCTGTGTGCCACATGCTGGGGCTGCTGCAGGTCTCACGAGGCGCTTCATTCCCGGCTCTTGCCTTCTCACCCTGTTTGCGTGCGAGACTAGCTGCTCTCTATCCCCGGCTTCCCTGGTGGATGGGGCAGAGGAGCGACGGGCGGCCACTGACACAGCCAGCTGGGCTAGGCGGCGACGGGTTTACCTTAATCCCTAGCGGCGGCTCTTCGAAAGTGACCAGCATGTACCTGTCTCCTCCGCTGGCGGGATCCCTGGATCTCAGCTGTGGGAGACGGGGAGAACACAAACAAACAAGATACGGCCGTTACTTGAAGTGCCCCAGCCTGCACAAGTAAAATAAGCGCGGTATCGCAAAGTCAGCCGCGTGTTTACTTTCTCATTGCGCTTTCACTTTAAGTGAAAGCGCGATGTGAAAATAAACACGCGGCTGACTTTGCCAAAGCCGAATGTGAATAAAAAGGTGTGTACCGCCTAATGAGGAAGAGAGTGTCACGTGGGATCAAATCCCCGTGGGCGTGGCCAAAAGGAGACAAGGCGGCAACAAGGAAGGACTAAGAAGCGTCTTTTACAATCACAAGCCAGCGTTTTGCATTGAAGATGACGCTGGACAATTAAAAAATGGGCGGGGCTTTAACTCTGTACCCGAGAGCTTCGGAATCTGTATTGATCCAAGACGCTCTCGAATGCCGAGAGCAAGGCATGCGCAGCTTTCGACAGCCGAGACCTAAAAATAAATGTGTAGTTTGTCTATTCAAGCTCACAAGAGTATGGGATGAAGAAGGACAGTGAAAGAAAAGCTGGGATAGCCATTTCCCAGCCGAGGCAAAGGGGGAGTGATGCACATCTGGAGCTGCTGCCGCCTCCACAACCTGCTGTGATTTTACAAATGCAAAAAGAACTATTGATGGACAGAATGCAGAACAATGTCATACATTCACCCCAGTACAGAGATCTGGGCCTAAATCCATCGTTTTTTTGCTCACCATGCCGTTCCAGTTTGGACCCAGCCATATGCAAATCAGTCTTGACCCTGTGCCCAATAGGAACAGTCCAGCCCGAACTGCCAGGCCAGGTCCTCCTTGGACTGGAAAAAAGCATCCTAGGACCGGTTTCGGGGTTTCACCCCTCTTCAGCCAGGATAGCTTGATTCCAGTGGCATGGAGAGCACGGGACTCACGTCTGAGCATACCCGTCCCACTCGGGGTGACAAATGCAAAAAGAACTATTGATGGACAGAATGCAGAACAGTGTCATACATTCACCCCAGTACAGAGATCTGGGCCTAAATCCATCGTTTTTTTGCTCACCATGCCATTCCAGTTTGGACCCAGCCATATGCAAATCAGTCTTGACTCTGTGCCCAATAGGAACAGTCCAGCCCGAACTGCCAGGCCAGGTCCTCCTTGGTCTGGAAAAAAGCATCCTAGGACCGGTTTCGGGGTTTCACCCCTCTTCAGCCAGGATAGCTTGATTCCAGTGGCATGGAGAGCACGGGACTCACGTCTGAGCATACCCGTCCCACTCGGGTGACAAATGCAAAAAGAACTATTGATGAACAGAATGCAGAACAATGTCATACATTCACCCCAGTACAGAGATCTGGGCCTAAATCCATCGTTTTTTTGCTCACCATGACATTCCAGTTTGGACCCAGCCATATGCAAATCAGTCTTGACCCTGTGCCCATTCCCTTTGGTTTTGCTGTGATTTTACAAATAGCACAAATGAGACACAAATAGAGAACTTTAAAAAAAAACTATAGACTCGGTAGAAGCATGTTTTGCATGCTGTACTAACGAAAAAAAATGAAGGGAAATAATTACAAAGAAGTGACGGAGCGGTGCGTTGGCCTTCTTGGCTTAACGCCAAGCTCAGCTACTTCTGAAACGCAGGGCTGCACCATATGTGTGCTGCTTTGTGCAGCACACATTGAAGTTGCAACTCGTCATTTTTAAAATGATTGTTTATGTGCAGGAAGGGACTCCTTCCTGCACATAAACAATCATGCATGGCATTTCACTGTTTTTACGTGTGCTGCACAATGCAGCACACATAAAAACAGCAAAAACAAGGAGAATTAAAGCATTTCTCCTAGTTGCTCCCTGTTAAGACCAGGTTTTCCCTGGTCTCAATTTTGGAGCTGCCCCATATTTATGCCACTTTTGTAAATATGGGGCAGCATCAAAATCAATGGGCTTTGTGGCGGAACGCCCACCGCAACATCCATTGCCCACCCCATTCACACTAAGTATAGAGTGAAAGGGTGCCTTATTTACAAGACAGCATTAAGCCACATAAAGTGGCTTAATGCTGCCTTGTAAATAAGGCGAAGCCGGTATCGCCATGACAGCGTCAAAAGAGTGACTTTCTAGTGGTGATGGGGCTTGTAAATATGCCCCAAAATGTTTATGTGGGGGAGTCACTTGGACCAGTGACGGCCAGGCAACATTGCAAAGTATGCACAATTCCAGAGCATTTGTGTGAACTGTGCATGACATTATGTACTGGCAGAGGCATAAGGTCGAGGGAAAGCGCCTCAGGCATTTGAAAATGGCGGGGCGTAAAAGTGCTGGAGGAAACATGCAAAACTCACGTTTAACATGGGCTCCTATGGCAGCTCTTTCCCTTCCTCGACTTTGCCAAAAAACACCCTTCCCATCGATCGATTCCTCCCAACCTTCCTGCACACCCATCAATTCCACCTCGCTGCCACTCACAGCAGCTCCGTTCCTGTCGATCCACTGGAACCCCCTAAAAAACACTTCTCCACGTACCCCAACACCGCCCATTGGATAACATTGCAATCCGGGCCTTCACAAAAAATGCTCTTTTTTCGCACTTCCACTACTTCGATCATCTTCAAACTCACTGGGACACTAGTTCCAGCCATTCCCAAGAATCTCAGCAAGAATTACACAAATCCATCCACTGGAAGGGGTACGACTTTTCACCCTAACACAAGCCCCCCGCAAACCCACAAAAAAACCCCAAAATCTGCCAAATCTGGATGGAGTTTTGCAAAACCACCCTAAAACCTTCCCAACACCATTATGCACGAACCTGAATCGGGCCCTGAGCCCTAGACTCCGGGAACCCTAGCAAATTTCAACCCTAAACCCTAAACACCACCCCAACTCTACCACCCAACCCTAAACACCACCCCAACCCTACCACCAGCAGCGGGAGAACTGAATTAAAATAAAAACAAAAACTTACCTGACCGCCTCTGCTCCTGGTCCGCGTTGGAGCCTCTGCCCCCTTCAAACCGGAACACCACGTCAGCACTGGAGTGGCAACCCCTCAGGCTATCCTGGCGCTGCAGCAGCGCCAGGATTGGCTGAGGGCACTGCTTACGCTACGCCCGCCACCTGCCCATTAGGAGGCCGAGGGGCTCCTAATGGGCATGCGCAAGGCAGTAAAAACACAAGTACGCATGACTGGGCACGGGCTAAAAATTACTCTCCATGCCCACTCATGCGCACTTGTGCTGACTTTCCCTGGCTTGTCTGACAATGCATGTCAGTCAACATGACGCCGGACCGCCCACGGTCCGACGTCATGCTGACTGACATGCATTGTCAGTTCTCCCCACCCTCGGCGTCTCTGAACTTAAGTAAACTAAGTTCAGAGACACCGAGGAGGAAGCTGCGGGCGCGGGCGGGTGCGGGGCCGGGGGGGCAACGCCCCAACGCCCCAATGGACGCACCGCGCCTGGCCTCAGGTGCTGCTTTCTTCTCTGTGTATGGCACTGTAATTGGCTGCTGCGAGAAGCGAAACGAAGACACCATTTTACTTTTTTTAGGCACAGACCACGAAATCTTTTGCAGGGAAATGTAGGCTGCAAGAGCACCTACGCGCCTACACAAGTGTAATGATAATTATTAGATACATCTACTGGCCACCCCTGCTTTGGAAAGAAGGGGTGGGGAATGCATCAGAATGCTCCTTGAAATAAAGAATGTTTTCTCAATCAGTTTGTTGTCTACCAATCAGATGCGCGAGCGATAACCAAATAACGAGCTCTTGGCCTGCTTTGTCAGCCCTACAATCACAAGGGAGAGAAGGGGCACCGAGCGAAGTGTCGCGCTCACAGGAACCATAACCAAAAAAACAAGCATTGAAAATGCAATAGGTCTTGCCTTTAACTAAGTTAGAGCAATTTGCTTTGCTAATGGTATTGTATAGCAAAGCAAATGGTTTTAACTTAATAAAGGGCGAGACCTATTGCATTTTTAATGCTTGTTTTATGAGCAGTCCCATGAGAAATGTGTCTCTTTTTCTTGGTATATATATATATATATATATATATATATATATATATATATAGCGCAAATGCGACCCGAAGGTATTGGAGCGCTTTACATAGCACCGTATTTACATTACACATTCAGGCACGGGGAGACTAAGGTGCCAATTCCGATCCGGTAAAAAAATTCCCCGTCCGACTCGTATCCGGATTTTTTTCCGTCCGAATCGTCAAAGTAGCGTACAAACTGCCAAGTACGATTCGAACGGAAAAAAGTCCATACGAATCGCATTGGGAAGATTTCCCCACACGTCCTCGGGTCGGGAAAAGTCACCGACACGTCCCCGGGCGAGAAACCCACCGTGCGGAAAAATAAAGTCCGACTGCGCAAGTACGATCCCTCCCGTCCTCCCCATTTCACAACCGTACGCAAAAAACACCGTCCGAACCGAACTCCCATAGCAACCATGGAGACATGTGCCCGCATACGCGCCGAACACCCCACCACCCCCCGCCCGCGTATGTACGCCCCGAACCCCCACCCGTGTATGTACGCACCGAACCACCAGCCGTGTATGTACGCACCAAACCCCCCCCCCAGCCCTGTATGTACGCACCGAACCACCAGCCGTGTATGTACGCCCCCGAACCCCCCCCAGCCGTGTATGTACGGACCGAACCACCAGCCGTGTATGTACGCACCAAACACCCACCCGTGTATGTACGCCCCCGAACCCCCCCCAGCCGTGTATGTACGCACCGAACCACCAGCCGTGTATGTACGCACCAAACACCCACCCGTGTATGTACGCCCCCGAACCCCCCCCCAGCCGTGTATGTACGCACCGAACCACCAGCCGTGTATGTACGCCCCCGAACCCCCCCCCAGCCGTGTATGTACGCACCGAACCACCAGCCGTGTATGTACGCACCAAACCCCCACCCCAGCCGTGTATGTACGCACCGAACCACCAGCCGTGTATGTACGCACCAAACACCCACCCATGTATGTACGCCCCCGAACCCCCCCCCCAGCCGTGTATGTACGCACCGAACCACCAGCCGTGTATGTACGCCCCCGAACCCCCCCCCAGCCGTGTATGTACGCACCGAACCACCAGCCGTGTATGTACGCACCAAACACCCACCCGTGTATGTACGCCCCCGAACCCCCCCCCAGCCGTGTATGTACGCACCGAACCACCAGCCGTGTATGTACGCACCAAACACCCACCCGTGTATGTACGCCCCCGAACCCCCCCCCAGCCGTGTATGTACGCACCGAACCACCAGCCGTGTATGTACGCACCGAACCACCAGCCGTGTATGTACGCCCCCGAACCCCCCCCAGCCGTGTATGTACGCACCGAACCACCAGCCGTGTATGTACGCACCAAACCCCCACCCCAGCCGTGTATGTACGCACCGAACCACCAGCCGTGTATGTACGCACCAAACACCCACCCATGTATGTACGCCCCCGAACCCCCCCCCCAGCCGTGTATGTACGCACCGAACCACCAGCCGTGTATGTACGCCCCCGAACCCCCCCCCAGCCGTGTATGTACGCACCGAACCACCAGCCGTGTATGTACGCACCAAACACCCACCCGTGTATGTACGCCCCCGAACCCCCCCCCAGCCGTGTATGTACGCACCGAACCACCAGCCGTGTATGTACGCACCAAACACCCACCCGTGTATGTACGCCCCCGAACCCCCCCCCAGCCGTGTATGTACGCACCGAACCACCAGCCGTGTATGTACGCACCGAACCACCAGCCGTGTATGTACGCCCCCGAACCCCCCCCAGCCGTGTATGTACGCACCGAACCACCAGCCGTGTATGTACGCCCCCGAACCCCCCCCAGCCGTGTATGTACGCACCGAACCACCAGCCGTGTATGTACGCACCAAACCCCCACCCCAGCCGTGTATGTACGCACCGAACCACCACCCCACCAGGGAATGTACGGACCGCACCCCCACCAGTGCATGTACGGACCGTACTGACGCCAAAAAAACACGTACTGAACCCGGACAAACCATATTTACACAAGGAGAGTCAAGTAGAGTTTCCCCACACCACCAAACAGGCCCAACAACCCCACAAACATCACATACACTCACCTGCAACTGCCAAACTGCCAAACAGAGGCCCAAAACTCAATCACTCCTCATAACACACCCACACAAATTTCAAACACAGCCACACCCACAAATGGACCAATAAAAATGGACCACACACACAAACCATGAGCCTTTGCAACAGACCCACTGCTGCCAGAGCCCACAGACGACCCACACCACCATACTTGAACCTCACACTTGCATACCTTCACACAACCACCTACACAAACACCCCCTCATCACATTCACACACACACCTCCACTACCACACCCACACACCCACAGCCATCCACACCCACACCCCCACAACCACACCCCACGCCATGTCCACCACCAAGAATCCAAAGTTCACAAAGGAGGAGCTGGAGATCCTTGTCGACGAAATCCTCAGAGTCGAGCCACAGCTCTTTGGGACATTGGTCAGACAGACCAGCATATCCGAAAAAACCGCCATGTGGCAGAGGATCGTCGATTCTGTGAATGCTGTTGGGACAACCAGAAGGACCAGGCACGAGTGCCAATCCAGGTGGTACGATCTGCGGAGGACGGTCAAGAGGAAGATGACTGACAATCACAACCAGGGGAACATCACTGGAGGAGGGCCGCCCCCCAGACCGGTACAATACCATCCCTGGGAGGAGAAGGTGATGTCCACGCTGGCGGTGGAGGGACTACACGGACTGCCAGGACTCCCAGACCCTGGTGAGTACACAAACAACTCACCTCACATGGGGGGGATGCCATACACAATCAATCATGCATGCCACCCCCCCCAAGCCACCACCGGACACAACAACACTCCACAAACACACACATGCCACTGGCACCTCCATGCCCCATGCATCAATCAGGGCCATGCCAAGTCACAGGCCACACAATACACCAACACAACACAGGATGTGGTCGATGCTGGGAGTGGGGGCAGCAAAACTAACATTGAGCAACTCACAAGCACACAACAATGCCCTCAGCCCATATGGCCCAGGGCACAGCCATACAAACTGTGTGTACCCACACAGTACTGTCTTGCCTGCAAATGATGGCTGCCATGCAGGATGCCATGGGTCTGAAGGCACAATTTGCACATAACAGCAGACAATGAAGATGCATCGCTCTGATAGAGTCTCAGCACACACCGCCACAGCAGCAGCCTACACTCAGACACACTGCCCAATGGGTGCCCGGAGAACAGGGACTAACTCACATGAACAAGCCAATGGCCATTCAAAGACCGGCTAACTGTGTGTGCCCAGGAAGCTGGCCTGAGGTGACAGAGAGTGACAAAGAGAGGGAGGGAGAGGGGGAATGAGAGGGAAGGAGACAGAGGGGGGACACAGGGAGACAGACAGAGGGAGGGAGTAGGGTGACAGAGGGAGACCGACAGAGGGAGGGAGGAGGGTGACAGAGGGAGGGAGGAAGGGAGACACAGGGAGACTAAATCACCCTTGGGTGGTGTGGCCATGTCCACTCGTCAGCCGGTGGACTGTGTGCATGCAGACCAGGTCTGGCAGTGCCTCAACCCCCCCTTCCGTAGATGAAGACCGGTCCATGTGTCAATCTGTGCACGAGTCCATCCGTGCTGCAGGCACAGACCTAACCACACACCCAGTATACCCACCCACCGTGTCGGTAAGAACCCTGTCACAAATGCTTCAGTCCCCTACCTGCAACATCAAATTGCCTTGCCAAAACACCATTTGGCCACGTACAGTGCAACACGTAAGGCGCCTCTGCATGGCTCGCTACGCCCGCACACCACACTGCTGACTGTGTACCCAAATAGATGCATCAACTAAGATTGTGTCTCACACATGCGTAAAGCCCTGACAGCTGTGGCCAAGGGACATAGCCATGCACAAGTGCACTGTGAGAGGAATGCAGGACAGATCCAACTACCCAGAGGAAGAGTGCCAAATCAGAAATGCATGCAACATGGATGCCACATGTGACACTGTCAACATTGTCTCTCTCACACACAGGTCAACGTCGACGAACACCCCCCAACACTGGGGGGGAAGTCACACAGGACCAGGCTCCGCGGGATGATGACCCCACCGCCAGCGATGACTCTCACCACTCCGTGGATGACCCAGACCAACCTGGCCCCTCTGGTGTCCAACCACCTGCAGCACCTGCGTCAGGTACAACTGTGCCAACCACCACCCCCATTCCTGCCACATCCCAGGAGACGTCCAGGAGCCCTGCCCGCACACGACCACCCAGCCAGTCTGCCCAGGAGGGACACGGTCCTCCGGGCACCCAGGAGGAGGCAGGCGGCAACGCAGATGCCATCCCTCAGGGGTCCCGGAGACCCGATGCACCCACAACGGCAGGCCAGGTGCACGTGGGCAGGGGTGGCGGGAGTGGAGGACGGCGGAGGCGCGAACCTGACCAGGCAGCTCAGGACCCGGTAGTGTCCCAGGTCAGCAACATCCTGGATACATACCGGCGTGACACCAGGGGCATGGACCAGATTGCGTCCACCCTCAATGACATCAAGGGGACCCTCCAGGAGATGAAGACCCTGCAGTCCCAGCAACATGCCTGTCAACTGCAACACCAAGGAAGGATGGAGGATAGACAGGCTGAGCTCGTGGCGGTGCAAACCCAAATGACCGGTGTACTCCGTCGGATTGCCGACAACATGGGCAACCCTCCCTGTGGCACCAGGCGAAGGCCATTACCAGACACAGGGAGGGATCAGGAGGAGGAGGATTCATCCGACGGAGCGTCACAGACATCGTCACGGACTGCTTCCGAGGGTCCCCGCAGGAAGGTGGGTCGTCCACGAAAAAGACTGTGAGAGTCAGCAGAACATCACCATCTCCCAGGTCACCTGGCCTGGCACCTGGCCCTCTGGCCCAATAGCAGCACATGACATTGTCTGCCACATGGACTTGCTGGTCACTGTCTGACCTATGTTGACGAAGACTGTGGCATGGACTCTGACATTTTGCTACGACAAGGATACCAACTCCCCCAGTGAACTTTGGATTCTACACTCCCGCTGTGCACCTCTTGTCATCCCCACAAACCCGTACCCCACCACAAATAAATTAATCACACTTACAAGATGATGCCGTGATTCTACATTATTACAATACATGTGTGTGTCGTACAGTCAAAGCATGCCTGAACTCAGAATTAACTCCAACCATCCAAACCGTGGGGTCGCAGTCTTGCCCAGGACACACATGGGTCCCAATGTCTCATCTGATACAGACATGGAGTACCAAACTCACCTGTGCTGGGCCCAACCAGCTGAGTGGTTCCCGCACAACTGTGGCTACAGACACATTCAGGGGAGCAACAGTCATGCGCAGAGGTCAGGGATCATGTGGAGTGACCTGGCTTGCCGCTCCCAGGTATGTCTAGACATGTGTCCCTACAATGTGCAGCATGCTTGCGTCAGGCGGATGTTGAGAATGGTGGCTAGGCCAAGGTTGGATGCATGGAGATGCCAGAATGCAGTTTAGGATCACTGTGCCACATGGTTGTGTTGGGGTTGTGGGCTGCATCATGAGTGTGGGCGTGGATCTAGAAGGTCATCCTGCAGCTGGCTGTGAAACATTCCCCCCATCCCGTTAGGACGTTGATGTGGCCTGGTTGCCCGACGCAGTAGCAGAGCTGTGCAGATGCACTCCGGATATGGACAAGTACCATGGGAGTCGTGAGGCACATGTCCGTAGACTGCAGGGTAGGATTCTACACAGATGTTGTAGTTTCCCTGGGGGATGGTCTCTCTTGCCTTGAGGTGGATGGAACTGTGCATCTTGTGCATAATACAGTTCCCACTCCCTGACAAACCCCTAGCATCTTGTCACTCTACACATAGACACATATGCACCACCTATGAAAACTATGCCAGACCTGCGGCACGCACAGTGGCAACAGGGCACCATTGACAGGGAAGAGGCACCTTGGAGACAGAGGGACAAATTTATTAGTCATGTGTGTTGGAATGACAATGATACTCTGTCAACACATACACAGGTCATGTGGATGTACATGTGGGAGCAACACTGGCACCCCCCATTGCAACACAGATGCTGGCATCCCATTGACCTGGCACACAAGTGACGGATAACAGCTAAACACCCCCTGCTGCCACGGAGAGGCCGCTATACACCATTGAGGCCCTGATGGGGCAATCACACACCATGTCAACCCGGTGCAACCTGTATGTTTCCGAGGCCAGTGTTACACACAATGATGGCCTCATCACAATCCCCAATCCCCTGCCACATGACAGTCACCAAGTCTGAGCATGGCTCCAGGTGAAGCCTGCCCCATGTCATGTTCCCCATGTAGGATCACCATGTATGCAAATGGAACACACATGAACCGGAGAAGTGCACACAGACTACAAACAATTCACACACCCAAAACGACGTGAGGCATCCCTTACCCTGAGGAGATTTCAACACTTGCCCGTGCATGTGACGCTGAATCAGCACATGTCGCTGTGTTCATGAGGAGTAGCAGGAGCACAACAATGCCACCAGCAGACAGCATGCACATGGACCTGTGGAAGAGAGACACACAAGGATTCAGCACAAAGGAGCACATCCGCAAGCATGTACTTAACACGTATCATGTTGTTAACATGACAGGTGACAATGATGACCCTCAGACAACATCCTTCCATTGCGCCATCACTTGAGTGACACTTCAATACACACCACTGACTCACTTGGCAGACATGCAGATGGACACACACATTGCAACACATGCCACACACGGCCCAATGCGTGCACACTCAGACACTGGAACTCACCACTAAGCAAAGAAGTTGCGTATGAGCCGACTCCGCATGTCCTCCACAGCCTCCTCCTCCTCCACATCACTTGCCCCGTCACCAAGCCCTTCATCCTCCACGGGTGGATGGTCCTGGTCATCTTGATCCAGTATGAGTGGAACAGCTTCCTCCACTGCCATGTTGTGCAGCATGCAGCAGACGATGATGATCTTGCACACCTTCACCGGGGCATATGGGAGTGCTCCGCCGGTCTTGTGGAGGCACCGGAATCGGCTCTTCAGAAGTCCAAACGTCCTCTCAATGACTCTCCTGGTCCGCCCATGTGCGTTGTTGTAGAGGTGCTCGGCAGCCGTGCTGGGGTTGCGGACAGGCGTCATCAGCCATGGCATGTTGGGATAGCCAGCGTCCCCTACAAGGAAACATCATGGACAGAAGTGTGTCAGCACAGGCAGTGAGATTGGAAGATGACGCCAAACACAGAACTGCCAGAGTCTACCCACCAACAATACATGCTCGCTCGTTCCGCAGCTGCAGCATCATTTCTGGCACCCTGCTACGCCTCATGATGAAGGCATCGTGTGCTGATCCTGGAAAGCGAACACAGACATGTGAAATCACCATGTTGGACAGACACACCACAAGGGCATTAATGGAGTGATAATGTTTGCGATTCCTATACACCACCTCCTGTGCCTGTGGTGGTACCAACGCAACATGTGTCCCATCTATGGACCCAATGACATGGGGCATCCCTCCCAGGGCATAGAACTCACGCTTGACATCTGTCAACTGCTCACGATTTGGGAATTTAATGTACTCATCCAGGTGAACCAACATGGCCTCTAAGAAATCATGCAGAACACGGCTGAACATCGTCTGGGACATGCCCCCGACATCAGCAATGGTATGTTGGAACGTACCCGTGGCAAGGAAATGTAGGGCTGCCATCACCTTCAACTTGGGTGTCAGTGCACTTGGATACCTGTGGCGCGGGAGGAGTTGTGCTTCCAGCCGGCCAGTCAACTCATCAATCAACCGTTGGCTGAATCTGTAGCGGCGTATACAGTCCCGTTCATGCAGGGCAGCAATGTCTGGCATACGTCGAGGGAGAGGCGGAGCCCTGCAGTGAAATGGAAGGAACACCTAAGAGTGAGCACTGTACAACAACATCGTCAATGCACTGAGCACATGTTACACAGCCAATACACATATGCCACGTTGTGAGTCAGGTCTGTGCCACAGTTCCTGGACACGAACGCCAGTCAGGTTACACTCCTACCAAGGGACAGCCACTAACGGAGGGGGGCAAGATCACGATGACATGGCATGAGACTAGCTGTGGGCCAGTGTAAGTGAACATGCACACGCATCACAGGATTCACAGACATCCACACATGTGCAGAGGTAGTATGCGTATGGTACAGACAGGTAGTTGGATGCGATATGCACTGGTCACATGTCATAGGAATAGGACAGGCCACACACATTGCCTTTGAGGAGTACATGTCGAGACAGAACATACATAGGGAGCATGTGGATATGTACTTGTGTTGATACTCCGTGTAGTTGGATACATACACACCTCATGGCAAATCACATATGTGGGCTGGTGTGCGGAACAGTGTGCCATGCCCATCGACACACAGACACATGTTGGCAGCAGCAACTGCTGACACATTGAATCACACACCTACAGCAAAATCATGGAAAGACATGCCACACACATGACATGGTTGCAGCATGCAACGCAGCCATACACGTGTCATATGTAATATTCCGTGTACCTGGCATCAGGGGACAGGTGCGGGTGTCCGTGACTGGGACATGCAAGTGACTCATGGCTCCACTAGTGTGTACGACATGCACACATGTCAAAGGAGTGCAGGGGATGTGTGGTACAATGCGCACCATCACACACGACATGTGTACACAGCTCATCGTACATGTGCTTTGCCCACACCTCAGGGGTAAAGTGCCACATCACATCCTGACACACCTGTGTCACACACAGGTGGTATTGCACAGACAATGCATTGGTGTCCACCCTTGGCAATACCTGTCCGCTCCATTCCTGTCTGTGTGCCGCCTGTCACCACTGACAGTTGTTATACGCACCGTACATACGCTCGGAGCGCGTGTATAGGGTCCCTGGGCCAATATTGCCGCTGGCGTATGCGTACGCCACAGTAGTACGGACTGTACACGCGCTTGTACGGTCCGGATCACAATATGTGCGCTGGCGTATGCGTACGCCACAGTAGTACGGACTGTACACGCGCTTGTACGGTCCGGATCACAATATGTGCGCTGGCGTATGCGTACGCCACAGTAGTACGGACTGTACACGCGCTTGTACGGTCCGGATCACAATATGGGCGCTGGCGTATGCGTACGCCACAGTAGTACGGACTGTACACGCGCTTGTACGGTCCGGATCACAATATGGGCGCTGGCGTATGCGTACGCCACAGTAGTACGGACTGTACACGCGCTTGTACGGTCCGGATCACAATATGGGCGCTGGCGTATGCGTACGCCACAGTAGTACGGACTGTACACGCGCTTGTACGGTCCGTACTACTGTGGCGTACGCATACGCCAGCGCCCATATTGTGATCCGGACCGTACAAGCGCGTGTACAGTCCGTACTACTGTGGCGTACGCATACGCCAGCGCCCATATTGTGATCCGGACCGTACAAGCGCGTGTACAGTCCGTACTACTGTGGCGTACGCATACGCCAGCGCCCATATTGTGATCCGGACCGTACAAGCGCGTGTACAGTCCGTACTACTGTGGCGTACGCATACGCCAGCGCCCATATTGTGATCCGGACCGTACAAGCGCGTGTACAGTCCGTACTACTGTGGCGTACGCATACGCCAGCGCCCATATTGTGATCCGGACCGTACAAGCGCGTGTACAGTCCGTACTACTGTGGCGTACGCATACGCCAGCGCCCATATTGTGATCCGGACCGTACAAGCGCGTGTACAGTCCGTACTACTGTGGCGTACGCATACGCCAGCGCCCATATTGTGATCCGGACCGTACAAGCGCATGTACGGTCGGTATCACTGCTTGTGGGGTGCCCTAGGGCGTGGAACGCACCGTACCTGTGTGTAAATGTATGAAAACACATAGGGGACACATGAGGGACAAGTATAAGGGCCTAAATGCCTGATGGTTGCCATGGAGACTGAGTTAAATTTTTGAATTTGAGCACCAGGTGCACAGCAGAAGTCAGTTTGAAAGAATCTACATTGTTGCAATGTGGATGTTGACTTGACATCATTATCAAAACTGAAACCATGCGAAGCCACACACTGGGGTAGGTTTGAAGGGATTGGATGAAACGTAGGATGCTAATGTGACTGACCAATCAATCTGTACTCCTATACATGAACAGGCCAGCCAGGCATATATAAGGCAGCCAGGTCCCATGAGAGAGCACTTGCCTGCACATCCATTCATCCCTGACCACTGCTGCTGATAGTGATTCCTCTGGCACCATGTCCAGGACTGTGGAGAGGTCACAGCCATTCACCCAGGAGGAGAACCTTGCCCTGATAGATGTGATCCTCCCACAGTTCCAGAGCCTGTATGGTCGACCAGGGGTTCAGGTGAGTGCAGACTCCACTAGCTTAGACTGTGCCCCTTTTGTGTGACAGTGACTTCTGGCATTGTGTCCATGTGTGACAGACATGCACTGTTGTTTGGAGTGGGTCCCAGGGTGTGGAAGGCCTCATGTCACCCATGCAGAGCATGCTGTGTTTCCTGTGTGCACTCCTCACTTGCATAGTGCCTACTGTGACAATGAATGCAAGGTGCATGCCACATTCTGCCTGCATACTCCTCCTGGGGATGTTGTTTCCACAGTCCTGATGTGATCCTGTGTTCCCCCCAGTGTGACAGGTGTCAGTACCCATGGATGTGTGTTTGTTCAGTGTACCTGTGCTGTGAGTGTCCAAAGGCCGTGTTCGTCCCCTGCACATTGGTGTGTGTGTTAGTCCCCTGTCATGTGGGTGAGTGCATATGGGGAGTGTTGCACACAAGCAGCATGAGGGATGGATATGGCCTGGCCATCGGATGTGAGCAGGGAGCAGTGCTGTGTGCATGCCGTGCTGAGCCAGCCCCACACCTGTGACACCCCCGTCTACTGGCACATGGGCAGAGTGAGGTGTGTACCCGCAGTTGGCAATGCCATGTGATTGTCCTGTACCTGTGTGTGTCTGTGTACTCTGCTGAGGTAGCATCAGTGTGCTGGGGCAGGTGACTGCTGTGAGGTGCTGTACATAATCCTGGTGTAGCCTGTGAGGCACAGTGTGATCCCTGGTCAGTGAGTGTGTGGTACCCCTCATGCCACCCGTGTGCTTCCACTGGCACGTAGTGCATTTGGCCTTCCACAGTGGATAATGTCCCTATGACAAAGGTGCAATTAGTTGCATGCATACCATGGCCTGTTCATAATGAGGATTGTTCTATATGTGTGTCTCTGTGTCTTTGCTCATGTGGATTAATGTATTCTCTCTTTTGCATCCTCACAGGTAGGCGCCATTGCCAAGGGGGAGATCTGGAGGGAAGCCGTCAGTGCCGTGAGGGGTACAGAGGGTCGGAGGCGGAGCCTGTCTCAGGTGAGGAAACGCTGGCAGGACATCCGGTGCTGGACGAGGAGGATTGCACGGCTCCTGCTGGGGGACTCACCTGAGAGCCGTAAGAACCGTGGCCGCCGTCGTCTGACCCACATCCAGAAGCGTGTGCTGGCGGTGGTCTTCCCCGATATGGACAGGCGCCTACAGGAGAGGCAGCAGCAGGAAGGGGGTAGGTACATGTGTGTCAGTTGTGTGTCCCCAGCCAATGTAAGTGTGCAGTTGCATGGATACACTGCCAGGGTTTGATTGTGCAGTGCGTCAACTTCTCCACAAAGTAGCACAGTGCTGTTCTCACTCCCTCCCTTCCCCTCCTTGCAATGTGTTCCCTGGTCTGTCGCCACTCTTGCACAAGGTTATTTATGCAGGCAGTTCATGCAGGTGCCCTATGCTATCAGCATCATGTGTGGGGGTGATGTGCCACAGGTATGGGGACCTTGCGTGTGCCATGGCCAATTTCAGTCATTGTGGTGTCCATGTCACTTGGCACTGATTGTGAATCACGACATAGGGGTGTGTCTCCAAAATGTACAGCCTTCCAGCATGCATGTCCAATTGTGTGCCCTCTGACATGATGTGCCTGAGTGGGAGGCCTGCTAAGTGCAGGGACGGTTGCTTAATTTGCAGTCATGTCCATCCTGGACCATGGAGGAGTGTGGGCACTACTGTGCCCTGGGGCACCTCTTCCTAGGTATCATGTGCGTCATCCAACAATATGGCCATTCACTGTGTCTTTGCCATGGGTTGCGTAGGGTGGCATTGTACCCTGGGCTCAACTGTTAGGACCTACAGGTTGCTACATGTGTCCACTGTACAGGGGGACCCATTTTGCTTGTGCATACTCACAGTGGGCATTACCTGTGTGTGTTGTTGAGACAATCTGATGATGTTTGCCTGTCAATGATGTGTGGACATGGCCACCAGGGGCTGTGTGTTTACAGTCATGAATTAGTGGAGGCCATGTGTTTCCATCCCAGAGTAAGAGGTGTACATACTTTCTCCGTCTCAATGAGATTGTCTCAGGTGTGGGTGGTTTGTGCGTACAAGGCCTACATGTCAGAAGCTTCATCCTCCTTGCTGGGTTTAGCCTGTGTGTGATGTTTGACTGGACATACGCTCAAGGTGCAGTGACCCTGTCATGTGTGGCCTGGTTTCATGTATTGCCTTTGCAGCATGCGGCAAGAGTAAATGGATATGATTCATGCTCATCCCTTTTTGACGACGCAGTGTGGTGCAGGTGCTGTGCACATTTGTCCCCAGAGGCTGACTCCTCTCTAAAATTTCAGGTGCAGTGATTTGCTGTTGTGTCATGATCTCCATTGTGTCTCAGTGGCATGGTGGGTAGAAAAACTGTGTGTTCCATGGCCTACATGTGTACATTGTTTTGTAGGTGTTACTCCTGTTGCTTTTCAGGCTATGCAATGTGACCTATGTATATTTGACTCATGTGACATAAGTGTACAGGTGTCTGATTTTCTCCTGTCTCTTCACCTTGCCCACAGCATCGCCGGGGGACACGGAAGGAGACACTAGCACGGACCGGGAGGAGAGATTGAGCACCAGTACCAGCAGTGCTGTCCTGTCTGGCACATGGAGTGGCACGGAGGCCGAAGGGAGTGAGGCGGAGGACCTGTTGACTGCCAACACAGACTATGACGCAGACGGGTCCGAGGCTGAGCTCCCAGAGGTGGCGGAGTCTGCCCCCCCAGCTGATGGCAGCCCTCCACATCCCCCCGCCACCTCAGGTTCCATCACCGGCCTCCCACATGCTCGTGGCCCTTCCCTCCGTGCTCGGTCCCCACATGTCTCCTTCCTGCCAGGCACCGCACCCCCTGCCCCTGTCACCACTGCTGCGGTGAGTGCGGAGTCTGTGGACATCCTGAGGCAGTTGCAGGTTGGTCAGACTGCGATGCTAAATGTCCTCCATGCCCACACCCAGGTGCTGACCCAGATGGAGGCATACATGGAGGGCATGTCGGCTGCGCAGTCTGACCAACGGCAGTTGCTGAGGTCCATAGACTCCACACTGACTGCAGCACTGGATCTCCTGCAGCGCTGCGTAACACCCCCTACCCCTGCCCCATCCACAATTCCCACTCCCGTGCCTGTCCCACGCACATCCAGACGTCAGCGTGCACGCACCCCAACAGACACAGGCACCACACCACCAGGGAAGTCGAAGCGCACACCTCCTGTCACGCACACACAGGGTGAGGAAGGCACACCCACTGGGTCGGGGGGGAAACGTAGAACACGCAGCCACAGTGGGAGTCCGCATTCCACACAACCCACTCCCTCCAAATCCACTCCCCTTAGCTCTCCTGGCCAACAGTCAGTGACAGCATCATCCACTGCGAGTGTGCCCCCCAGCCCCAGGATGACACCACCCCGCAAGCGGTGGAGGCGGGACCCGGCCAGGGGAGTTGAGTCCCCCACCCTGTCCACACCCTCCCCCAGTGGCGCTGCGACCCATCCCTTTGCCCCCCCCCCCTCCTTGGGGCCTGTGGTTGGATTGGGTACGGGGGAGTCGCTGGGGGAACTTGCCGACGTGTGCAGCGCCATTCTGTCCTCCACCTTTGGCGCTGGCACCCCCCCTGTGGCAGATTCATCCCTCCCTGCACCCACAACACCTACCCTTTCCCCTCCTGTCCCTGCGGTGCCTGTTTCCACCCTCCCCCCTGATGCCCCCTCTTCTGTGGATGAAATGGACTTGTGAACTGTGCAGGCAAGCTAGGGGACACACGTCCCGATGTGTACCCCCCCCCCGGACATTGCTGCTGGGCTGGCCCATGGCCCTTGTACATAGTGGACATTTTCTCTGATATATTTTCCTGCTGAATAAAGCCTTTTCTTTTTGTTTTGCACACTGATGCTTTCCTGGACTTGCTGTTGGTGCTGGTGCTCCCTGCGTTGGGGTGGTGATAATGTGTTAGGGGTCTGTGAAATGTTGGAGTGTGCTGCTCATGGGGTGTACCCTGCCATCTGCGTGCCATCACAAAGGTCTCTGCAAATGGTATTTGGTCATGTTTGCTCTCACTGTATGGTGACATTGTCCCAAGGTGTGTTCCGTCCTCTGTGGCCCAGGCCATTTTTCCTGCAGGGTGTCTCCCAAATGCTGTGCTGTGCTGTGTCTACATTTCCTGGATGTGTGAGGGTTGCCTTTCAATATAGCCATGCTGGCTCAGCGATGGCTCCGCCTGCATCTGGGGTATCACCCTTGTAGGTCACTGAACTTGTTGATGGGGTATATTGTCCGATGTCTGGGCACTGCTGGGAGTGATAGGTACACACCCCTCCTGTGTCTGGGCACTGCTGGGAGTGATAGGCACACACCCCTCCTGTGTCTGGGCACTGCTGGGAGGACCCTGCACCCACCCCTCCTGTGTCTGGGCACTGCTGGGAGTGATAGGTACACACCCCTCCTGTGTCTGGGCACTGCTGGGAGGACCCTGCACCCACCCCTCCTGTGTCTGGGCACTGCTGGGAGGACCCTGCACCCACCCCTCCTGTGTCTGGGCACTGCTGGGGGTGTTTTGCACACCCCATTCTTATAGCAGGTTCGGTGCGTACATGCACGGGTGGGGGTTTGGTGCGTACATACACGGGTGGGGGTTCGGTCCGTACATACACGGGTGGGGGTTCGGGGCGTACATACTCTGCTGGGGTGGGGGTTCGGTGCGTACATACACGGGTGGTGGTTCGGTGCGTACATACACGGCTGGGGTGGGGGTTTGGTGCGTACATACACGGCTGGTGTGGTGGTTTGGTGCGTACATACACGGGTGGGGGTTTGGTGCGTACATACACGGCTGGGGGTTCGGGGCGTACATACCAGGGTGGGGTGGGGGTTCGGGGCGTACATGCACGGGTGGCGCTTGGGTGCGTACATACACGGGTGGGGGTTCGGGGCGTACATACCAGGGTGGGGTGGGGGTTCGGGGCGTACATACACGGGTGGCGCTTGGGTGCGTACATACACGGGTGGCGGTTCGGGGCGTACATACACGGGTGGGGGTTCGGGGCGTACATACCAGGGTGGGGTGGGGGTTCGGGGCGTACATACACGGGTGGCGCTTGGGTGCGTACATACACGGGTGGCGGTTCGGGGCGTACATACACGGGTGGGGGTTCGGGGCGTACATACACGAGTGGGGTGGGGTTTCGGTCCGTACATACACGGGTGGGGGTTCGGGGCGTACATACTCTGCTGGGGTGGGGGTTCGGTCCGTACATACACGGGTGGTGGTTCGGTGCGTACATACACGGCTGGGGTGGGGGTTTGGTGCGTACATACACGGCTGGTGGTTCGGTGCGTACATACACGGCTGGGGTGGGGGTTTGGTGCGTACATACACGGCTGGTGGTTCGGTGCGTACATACACGGCTGGGGGGGGGTTCGGGGGCGTACATACACGGGTGGTGGTTTGGTGCGTACATACACGGCTGGGGTGGGGGTTCGGTCCGTACATACACGGGTGGGGGTTCGGGGCGTACATACTCTGCTGGGGTGGGGGTTCGGTCCGTACATACACGGGTGGGGGTTCGGGGCGTACATACTCTGCTGGGGTGTGTGTTAGGTGCGTACATACACGGGTGGGGGTTTGGTGCGTACATACACGGCTGGTGGTTCGGTGCGTACATACACGGCTGGGGGGGGTTAGGGGGCGTACATACACGGGTGGTGGTTTGGTGCGTACATACACGGCTGGGGTGGGGGTTCGGTCCGTACATACACGGGTGGGGGTTCGGGGCGTACATACTCTGCTGGGGTGGGGGTTCGGGGGCGTACATACACGGGTGGTGGTTCGGTGCGTACATACACGGGTGGTGGTTCGGTGCGTACATACACGGCTGGGGTGGGGGTTTGGTGCGTACATACACGGCTGGTGTGGTGGTTTGGTGCGTACATACACGGGTGGGGGTTTGGTGCGTACATACACGGCTGGGGGTTCGGGGCGTACATACCAGGGTGGGGTGGGGGTTCGGGGCGTACATGCACGGGTGGCGCTTGGGTGCGTACATACACGGGTGGGGGTTCGGGGCGTACATACCAGGGTGGGGTGGGGGTTCGGGGCGTACATACACGGGTGGCGCTTGGGTGCGTACATACACGGGTGGCGGTTCGGGGCGTACATACACGGGTGGGGGTTCGGGGCGTACATACACGAGTGGGGGTTCGGGGCGTACATGCACGGGTGGGGGTACGGGCCGTACTTCCACGGGTGGGGGTACGGTCCGTACATACCCCTGCCCACGCTCTGCGTGCCTGGGTACGGGCCGTACCCATGCCTTTGGTGTGTGGGTACGGTGCGTCCCACCATTGTTGCGGGCCGTGGGGTCCGCACCGTACACAGGCCTTGGGGGCGTGGCTACGGGTCGTACCACGCGTACCCCTACATGACCCCAGCAATGCTGGTACGAGCTGTACCAAGGCCTTTCTGACGTGGGTACGGGCCGTACCGCTATTGTTGGAGTGACGTAGGGGGACGCGTGGTACGTTCCGTACCCACGCTCTTGCGGCCTGGGTAGGGTACGTACCGGTTCGCGTGACCATCCACTTCCGTTGTGGCGGACGCTTGCGTTGCTGGCCTTGCCCCCACCCCCTGGAAGTGACCAGGCCCTGATGGTCAGGTATGTCCAGGCCATGTGTGATTTGGTACCATGTGTTGGTGTTGTGTGTCCTGCCCCTGCCCCCCCCTTTGCCCCTGGTTGTTGTGCTGACCTTCTGCGGCGTCTGCGTCGGTTCCTGTACGCCAGGTGGACTGCTAGGAGGGCAGGGATGGCACGTAGGTTCGGGTCCATGTCTGTTCGTCGCGTCCAGCTGCTCCTTGCGTGTGTCGTCCTGATTTCCCGGCAGTTTTTGGCAGCCGGTAAATATTTTCCGTGCGGGATGACGTCGGTTCGAATCGTACTTCCTGGTTCGTGAAACGTAGGCTGGATGCGTACCGACGTCACGTCGGCTCCTTTCAGGATCGGAATTGTGTTTAGTTTCTGTTCGGTCGGTGTTTTGTTCGAATCGTACGGAAATGGTGTTTCCGTATGAATCGTACTTGCATTTTCGGATGGATTTCGCACCGGGTACGAGTCGGACGGAGAAAAGGCTCCGTCCGACGGTTCGTACCCGGTTTTTACCGGATCGGAATTGGCACCTAAGTGATTTGCCCAGAATAACAGGATGTGGACGCGACCCCGAGGCTTGAACCCTGGTTTCCAGCACCAAAGTCAGCAGTCTAGCCGACGGACCACAACCTCTTCTCCAATATCTGTTGTATGCACTACACTCCGCTTACAAAATTAAAGCAACATTGTTACATCTTTGAATATGTTGTTGGCTCGTTCTCTGCTTATTTTTTTTAGACTAATACATTAATCTTCTGAAGCTTTTCCATGCGTTTAGAAAAATTTACCTCAAAAAGGTATGCAAAGTGTGCGGGCTCCTGTTTCGGACGAGCTTCAATGAAATTAAGCAGCTTAATTTAAATTCATACCTTTTTACACTTGCACTATTACTGCTCATCAACGGATTTAGGGAGACAATACGAGCGAGAAGCACAGGGATGAGTCAGCAGTACAATCACTCAATGGTGGACTGAATGTGCTGAGAAGTTGGGAAGTGGCATGTATAGTCAGGAATGGAACGGTGACAAGTTCAGCGGGGAGGAACAGCCTGTAGTTTCAGGGATGGGATAACAACAGGAGCTCAGAGGTGGATTTGAAGGGTACAGGGGTGGTAAAGAACCCAGCGGGCACAGGGGTGGGCAAAAAGAACACAAGTAACATCCTCGATCTGCAAGACCCAAACTCTAATGGACTTGCCTTGACAAGCGAATGGAAAGAGCAGCTTTTCAATAGAGCTCAAAATTCATAGAAGGAAATTCTTTACCCTCAGATTACCAAACTGGATTCCACATAGGAAGAGGACTTGCGAATATTTCACCGCGTGGTAAACATCCACTCCCTCGTTACAGTGAATGCCATTTGGTGATTGACACTTTAAAAAAAAAATCAACAAAACACATTGTTAGCGGTCGCTCCAAACGGTCCGGTTGACTTTTGCCTCTAAGCTTCTCCAATATAAAACATGCCGTGCACAACCTACGGCCAAATATGTCCATAGTCGGTAATAGCCTGTACTGCATTTATTCGACACATACCTCACCATTGCGTGGACGCCGAGCGGGGCGTCTAATCACTGAGCTTTTGTAAACGCATGGCTTGCCGGTATTTGACCTGGTTGTTGTTTAAGCGGTCACTTTCGGGTCTGATGTCTTGCTTTTTCCAAGGTTTATTTTGATTGCCCCATCCAATGTTTTTATTTAAACGTTACAGAGCAAGAAATAAATGCAAACTATTGGTGGAAAAGGTATTGACCCTTAGATTTCTGGGAATTTGAGTCCAGAGCGGTGAAATTCCTTCTGCTGACAACTTAACTTTTCGCCATACATATGTAGTGTACTGTGGTGGTATTGAACTAACCATGATAATATATGATAACCACCTAACCCTTTATAATACATTCTTAGTGTGTTACGGTAATAAAAGGTGGCAATGCCGAAGATGGCGGCAGACTGTCCACTGTCCCAGCGCCGGCTTCCTTCAACTCTGGGTCCGTCGCGCGCGTGCACTGTTTAAAGTGAAAGCACGCCGGAGCCAGAGTTGAAGGAAGCCGGCGTGAACAAAATGGCGGCGGACTGTCCACTGTCCCACGGACCCGCGCATGCTGTCTGCTATGGACAGATGGCAAGAGCAGCCATCTTTGTCCATGCAGGCGCGTGGATGAGACCACGGGGAGAATCGATTCCAAAAGGTCCTCTCTGACGAGAGCAGCGCATGCGCTGCTTTCGCCAGGCGAGACCTAAAAAGGAGCTCCGAAACAACTGATAAAGAATCAAAGCATAAGGAAACTGTACTTGGCCGGTGGTCCTCTGAGAAAAACTGAATTGACCTATTGCTGCGTGAACCAGTTGGGTAGCAGCAAAGAAGAGCGTCAGTGAACTGAACCGATCGGAAGCAGCAGGCAGGAGCAAAGCCGATCTAAAAATAAGTAAATGTGTAACGTTCCAGTCAGTTCTCATGAATGTGTCTGTCGTTCACAGGTCACCGTTCTGTGTAATTTTCTTTGTACACTGATGGATGAGCCATGCATGGTTAATGGCCAATTATGCTCTGTAAAAGTGCCACATAATCACTGGTCAGATCTTTATTCAATCAAAACTGAGGTCATTAGATTTTATCTTGATCTCAGGTTTATGGCCATTGTTTCTACAGGAGTCTACTCAAACTCCCAATTGTATGTAAAAAATAGCCTGCTTGCATTTTCGAATTCCAGTAATTACACGGTCCTCTGGTTTCTGAGGTGTTATATTTTTTTTTATCATATAAGACTCTGGAACACTTCTTTCTTTTTTTTTTTTTTTTTTTTTTTTTTATAACTCTTTTTATTAAAGAAACATCGACAACAAGGCATAGTTTCATAAGAACACCGGAACACTTCTTTCTTGAATTTGACCTCAGAAGTGTCTGATCTTGTTTTGTGCAACCTTGACCACTTACATGATCTATATCTGTAGTTTCTGTTTAGTGCTCCAGCAGCCTCAGGACTGCTTCAGGGCACTAGCTAGGGATTGGGATTGAGAGTAGGGTTAAAGTAGGTTCAGCAGGTACTGAGAAGGTATCAATTGAGAATGGGTTAGTCTATAGAAAGTGTGTTTCGAGATATTTGGCATACGTTTTAGAGTCCACCTTGTGGTGGAGAATTCATAGGAAGAGACTACCACAAGTATAAGCCTAGCGTGTGGCATGATCGCTTATTAAAACATGTCTATCATCAATGTGAAGCGATAACCTGTTCTGGGGCCAGCTGTAGCCTTTATTTAGGCCTATCTGCATCTCCACTGAGGCCGTGCATCCAGAATGCTACAGCCGAGTTTTCACTAAAACTTAGATCCCTTCTTTGGCTCCTGTTGCCAAGGATTGCTCATCTGAAGGCGCTATGCATTGTGCACCAAACCAATCTTCAGTGTCGTTCTCTTTCCTCCCTATCTGCTTCTTGATCTGTGAATTTATAAAGGGATAGAGACATCAGCTCCGATGCTTTAATGCTAGTTGCTTTGTGTGCTTGAGCAAAATAGGGTGGGGGCAATCCAAAGCCCATATTTATTTAAATAATTGAAGATCATTTTAGATGTAGAAAGGATTTGAAAACAGCTCTATCCATTTTAAAGCCATACTACAATTTACAATTGCTGCTTCCTATGGTCGATTTCTGACAGACTTTCATGCCAAGATGCTACACTCTTAGCACTTATGCCCTTAATGTTCTAACATAATAAAACCACCATCTCAACAGCAAACAGTGTGCCGGCCAGTTGCATGCACAGGCAGGGGCCAGACCAGTGATGGAGGCTTCTCCCCTCTTTTACCTCTGTTTAAAGGCTTCACAAACTATTAATTCACCCCTGTTTCGCATCGTCCTTACCCTTGTCTCGATCTACCTCTTCAAAGCTTTGATGGGGCCTGCCTCCAAAACATTATGCTCCGTTGGGGGAGGGGGGGGTACCCATTTTATCACAAAGTTTAAAGACCACTGCCTTGGATAGTTCAGGATGTTCAGGATGCACCGGGTGTCGCCACAGTAAGCAGGAATAAGGTTATTCTGACCATTTGTTTGGACATCCATAAATGTCTGCCAGATGGTCCGTCTGACAGGCAGATTACTTCCTGCGAGAAGAACAATATTTATTTATCAGTCTTCACGTCATCAGTTACTTTCCGCACCAATCTGCCACTACATGGCAGAGGTATTTTTGCTATAGAAACATCCCACCACCCCCAATTCAGAGCTATTCCCCCAACAAAGGTTATTTCCTAGTTAGAGGTCTGTTTACCACCAGTCAGACTGCACCCAGCCTCTCCCAAGAAGCTTCTAGAGATTGAGTTTATATTCCGAGCTGTGCAGACCACTGAGGGTCAGTGCGTCTCATCTCCTTGAAGACATCCACCCCCCCCCCCACGTGCCGATCGGCATATCTCCCACCTCGGATCCATCTGGCTAGTGTGAGGGTACCACTGCACTGAACACAGACTCAGCCTGCACTGAACACAGACTCAGCCTGAACAAGAGGCAGCCACGGACACAGTGCACTCTTTCATCAATACTACATTGTGTGAACGGTTGTGTGAGGGACCCCCCACCTCATAGGGCCTGATTCAGATTATCCCAGTGAATGGGGTCAAGGAATTACTGGGGTATGAAGAGCTGGCGCGGTATGGCGCTTCCTCCCAATAAATGATGCAGTCACGCAGTAACAAACTATTACCTGCTCCTTTCCTGCATGGTTATCTCTGATTCCAGGAGCTTTTCTGGTCCCACTTACCACCTGCTCAAAACAGGTCTTGAAGGGCTCCCGGGAGGGGAGAGGGGCAAAGTGGGTTGCTGTGATGTCCAGAGGGTGTCGGGCCGGGGAAGGCTAAGGGACTCGGGGCAAAGGAGCGTTCCACTCTTACTAAATGTATCAAATTTGCATTAGAAACCCAACGTTAGAAGTTCATGTTTGAATTAAAAAAATGAAGACAGCAGGGATCAGAAATCTTGAAAACTATACTTTATTTTTAAAAGCAGGATTACAAAACATAAGCAACTTTGTGGTGTATAGGTAACTTCAGTGTTCACTAAAAACCTCTTTTTAAATATGCATCGAATCAGTTCACGTTGAAATGACATTTGTGCAGTAAAGATGAACTGAACAGTCTTAAAAACGAGGTGGTGTACAAAATGGAAAAAGAACTGTTTTTAAGATTAAGTTCCAATATAATTTTAACTTCAATAATAATAGAATACATGAAAAATAAACTGCACACAAGGTAGGGCTTCAAAAACACAGAGCAAATCTTAGGGGAGACAGAACATGCATGCGTGTGCTATTCTGGTCATGGAGTCACCAGGCTGTTGGGTGATGATTGCAGGTTTGCTTTGATTTATTATGTAGGCAATAGCTAGAGCCGACGTGACAAATGGTTCACAAAGCTAAAAATATGCTGGATTTCCAGGATAACCACTGACTTTGTAAATGATTTCCATGTATATTCAATGCGCCTTGTTTATGTCATGCCACCAGGGCCAGCTCTACAAGGCGGCACCAGATAGCTCCAACAACCAGCAGCAAAAGTCTGCCATACGTGATGCCCCCTAGGAAGGCATTACCTGAGGCAGCGAGAATGTGTGCCCAAGTCCTGAACTGACCTAACACATATAAACCAAATGGGTCAGTGTACATACATGGGGTGGCATGTTGGTAAGATGAATTGCACACATTTGCGACTGGGTGAAATGCAGGGAATAGGTACATGGGGTGAAGGAGTTAATTAGCAAGGCCAGCTATAAAACATATTCATATATTGAATGCCACTGTTTGGAAATACTCTATAGATAGCACACAATGCCACAGGAGCATATTAATGTCAGATGCACACTAAACACATTCTGATACCTCAACATTTCTTCCCGTGTGCCTACTCCCTTATAGTTACTAAGGTCCGGGTTTGTAAATAAATTTAAAATAAATTTGTATTTTCCTTTTCATTTTACCCAATTAGAGTAAAAATCAGTTTAGTTCACAGAATGCGAAAAAAGAGAAAATTACAGAGATACCCATCCACACCCTTTTCTAAGCCACATAACTCACTCACACATCACTAGTAATAAGGATTTAGAAACAGAGATCATTTGGAATGTTGTACAGACAACAGACCATGATTCAGTTATACCCAAAGTTTTCACATTTTAATATGTTGTTTCATTATTAATTCAACCATTCAAACTCCCAGTTCAGGTCTCCTTCAAATATTTATCAACCAGTAACTAGCTGTCATGATTGCTGCATGCTTTCCTTATTACCCAGGTACAATAAAGGCGCTTCCTTTACGCTTGCACGTATTGCAGTACCACATCGCCGTCCACCTCCAGTTGGTCGATCTGCTGGAAGTGGGGCACTCGGTGGTTGTAGTTGAAGAGGTGCTGGCCATTGACAGTCACGGAGAAGCAATGGTGTTCGCATAAAATTACAATCTGCAACAGAAAGAAAAATCTATGAGGGTGTACTCATAATCAAGACCATGACTCCCTCATGTTCAGAATGCCCTAAAGGTAAGAAGAAGAAAGTTATTCAATTGAGACGGTGGAAAACAGACACTGGAGGTGGCAGATGGGGACTGTGGCCTATTGGTCAACTTCATCATGTTTAAGTCTTACAGACTCCACCTATGTTTGATGTTCAAAACAAAAATGTTTTTTTCCCACAATATGTGATTTTTAGACGCAACCACTAGTGGTAAACTAATGTTCAACATGTGAATGTGCCATAGGTGCAGGCTGCAAAATGGAATAGCAGGCTCAATTCCTGTGCCTATCTGCTATTAGAACATTGGAATGCTGAGCGCTCCATTGAAGACAATGAAATGAGCATGCAGCTTGGGCCTTTACAGCTGGAGCGGGTCTTTAATTTCTGGTAGAGCTCACTATCGCAGGCTCTAAAGCTATATTGTGTAAGTATTCCAACATTTATCTTTGGTGTTCTGTATAGAGTAAAAGGAATAAATACATTAAATACATTAAATACAGTAGAAAGAGGTAGATTAAAGCAAAGATGGGGCAAGAAAGAGAGCCAAGAAGGACACATTAAGTAAAGATGGGGACACATTAAGTAAAGATGAGAAAGAAGAAGATGTGTTAAGGGGAGAATAATCAAAGTAAATACAGGGTTGAAAAAAAAGTTAGCAATTGAGAGCAGGAACAGAGGCGCACATCGAAGCAAAGATAGGCAGAGGGAAGTAGAGATTCAAGAATAGACTGGAAAAGGTGTAGGAAGAGCAAAGGAAAAGGATTTAGATCAACGTATGCACTGTTGTGCTTTTAGTTGCCCATGCTGCACTGCTGTACGAAAGTTCTGCAATATGGTTTGATGTTATGCCTCCATGTTTGACCATAATTCCGGGACTCTTCGGGATGGGGCTATTTTGTAGATTGTGAATATTGTGAAGTTGCTAATGTTTATTGGGCATACGCTACACTGCCCGCAGATAGATTGTTATGAAAATATAAATAAAGATATAAAAAAAAGAAGAGAAGATGGACATAGTTGAGAGAAGTGCACAGGGAAAGGATTGTGTATTTTAAGGGCTTCATCTTTGAGGTATCACAGAAAGAGGCAAATGAATTTCATTTACCCTGCGCTCACTTGCTCAAGTCAGTGGCGTAATGATACTAGAGGGGGCCCTCTGCAAAGTTCATGCAGGGGACCCGTAAGCTCCGGACCCAGTCACGGGCTCTTAGGCCCGCTCGCGCACGGTGCCGAGGGGGCCACTGGAGCTCTGGATCCCCTGCACCGCAGGCTATTGGTACGCCACTGGCTCAAGTGTTTAAGAATATGCCTTGTAGAAACAAACTTGTATCACCCAGCGAGGTTTGCAGAGCCCTGCAAACAACAGTGAGTGGCAATGATGTTAGGTCTCAGTGGTGGGGCTCTTTAGCATTGAGCTCAAATGATTGACCACTCCAGACCCAGCATCAGTGTATCTCATCTCAGAACACACAACTATTTGACTTCCATCAATCTCCCACAATCACGTTACCTCTGGTGGAATGGAAGCAAAGATCTGAAGATGGAAAAGGGATAGATGGAAGTAAGGGAGGAAGTGTACAGGGGAAGTAGCTGCTCAACAAAAAACACGAGGGCCTCAAAAGCCAGAGAAATGTGAGTTGTATTAAGCTGCCATTAGGGCTAGTGGGGAGTGTGCTGGACAATCCTCTGAGAGCATAGCTACTGCATTACTAGAGGGTGTGCTTGGATCCTGCTAACCAACAGCCTATAGTTTCTTGTCCGTCCACTTCCTCATTTAGCCACATTAGGTGTGCTGATTGTTATTTAATACATGTCTATTGCCCTAGGACCTTACGATATTGTCTTTCTTCCACATTTATCTCACCATAAAGCCCTGCCCTTTACAAAAGGGCATGGCCCCTCCTCGCTCCTCCGATCCCCAGTGGTTGTTCAGGTAACTGTTTCGAACAATGGTGTTCTCGTCGAAGCGCGGGTTCAGGTGGAAGGCAGTGCCGCCGTGGAACTTCAGGTTGACATGAAACCTACAATACAATCAGACCATTGGTTCAGCATCGTTTTACTGTGGGACGTTTCCTACTGTGCAGTGAACACCCCACAGTGAGTCCCACTACCCTGGATGCCAAACTTCCCTCGTATCACAGCGCCTTGACTGCAGATAGTTGTGCATAATGAGCATAGTCCATTTGACTGGTCTTCTCCAAAGCAAATGCTGCGTAACCTTATGGTGTAACAACTTTATAAACATTATCCCCTAGCAAACCGAAATATATAAATATTCTTTATACAGCAGAATACACTGCGTGCTTATTGAAGGGAAAAATTTACAACATATTCATCTGGTATTGTTGGGCTGACTAAAAAAGGAACGTTTCGTAAAAGCACAATTCAGAAAAGCAAAATAGGGAGATTCACTGGAATGAAGCCACTCTAACTGCAGTTTTTAGGTCTCGTCTGAGACAGCGCTTTAGCGCTGCTCTGGCGAGACTTATAGTAAGCGAGTTTTGGAAGTGCAAACAATGGCTTTTCAGGCCTCCAAATACAGTGCATGTGCCCTGGGCGCGCGCACCATTTGGCAGCCTGAAAAGCACTGCCTGATCACTTGCTTTGATGTCCTCAGTGAGCCACGCGGCCACTGAGGACATCAAAGTGCACACCATTTGCCACCCCCTTGTTTTTTCCTTTGATCCCTATCTTTCCCTTCCTCAATCTCACCCTCTCCCTGCCTTTTACAACTGCGGCCCGCACCACTGCGCCCGCCCCCACTCCCCCCTCCCACTCCCTCCTCGTCAGCTTCAGTGCGCTCTTGTTCTGTGCCACTCGTTTTTCCTCGTTTTTTGTGCCTTTCTGCCCTCTGTTCCACTCGTTTTCCCTCTTTTTGTGCCTTTCTGTCCTCTGTTACACTCGTTTTCCCTCTTTTTTTGTTCCTTTCTGCCCTCTGCTCCTCTCGTTTTTGTGCCCTTCTGCCCTCTGTTCCACTCGTTTTTTGTGTGCCTTTCTGCCCTCTGCTCCTCTCGTCTTTTGTGCCCTTCTGCGCCACTCTTTTTTGTGCCTTTCTGCCCTCTGTGCCACTCGTTTTCCACTCTTTTTTTGTGCCTTTCTGTCAGAGGCGCAACTAGAGCCAAATTTCGGGGGGGGCTGAGCAAAACTTTCGGGGGGGGGGCTGAGCAAAAATTTCGGGGGGGCTGAACTTTAAGGAATAGGCAGAGTGGAGCTGCAGGGGCTCTTAGATGGGGTGAAACAACAGCAAGGCCTCATTAACATGCAAATGGTCTTTTAAAGACCTGTGAAGTGCTCGGGTGCGGCTGCTTTTTTGCCCTGGAAGGTGTCTCAGCCTGGGCTGCCACACACGACGGGGGGGGGGGGGGGGGGGGAGGCTGAAGCCCTGTGAGTCCAATGGGTGTTGCGCGCCTGCTTTCTGTCCTCTGTTCCACTCGTTTCCCTCTTTTTTTTTTTGTGCCTTTCTGCCCTCTCTTCCACTCGTTTTTTTGAGCCCTTCTGCCCTCTGTGCCACTCGTTTTTCCTCGTTTTTTGTGCCTTTCTGCCCTCTGTTCCTTTCGTTTTTCTGTGCCCTTCTGCGCCACTCGTTTTTTTTCCCTTTTGCCCTCTGTCCCACTCGTTTCCCCACCGCTGTGCCCCCTGTGGACCCCTTCCAACACTACATATTCACCAAAGGATTGTGTGTGTGTGTGTGTGTGTGTGTGTGGGGGGGGGTGTGCGTGTGCGTGTGTGTGTGTGTGTGTGTGTGTGTGTGTGTGTATATATATATATATATATATATGAAAGCATGTGATGTCCTGGGTTGGGGGACGGCGCTCTTCGGTCGGGGGGGTGCGTGAAACAGCCGGTAGGACAACCGGTATGAACAAGAAGCAGGAGACCTCTGAGCCCAGAGGTCAGGAGTACACGCACTCACACGGAATCCAAGATTTTGATTTTCAATTCGTTTTAATCCAAAAGAAAGTTCTTCAGCACAACACAGCCAGTCAACAACAACACTGGCCCAACGCGTTTCGGTTCTCACTCGAACCTTGATCACGGGTTACCAAACAAAATGGCCAGACATTATTTATGTCAATTATTACTACTACTTCCTGTTTAAGCATTTGCAAAGCATGCTGGTCATTGTAGTACGTGTATTTTCGATTTGTGCTGGTGAGTTCACAAAAGCAAAATTTACCAAAATTAAACTCAGGTAACTGGCAGAGAGAAAGCGAATGCAAAAATTAAGCATAATTACAATCCTCAAGTGGAACGCTAAAGGCAACGCTATTGCGTTTGCCTAGAAAGAAGCTGCAGGCTTTTAGGCCTATTTCGTGTTCTATGTTTGTATACAACTTGTGTCAATGGACGTAGTTTCTTTGTATACAAACATAGAACACGAAATAGGCCTAAAAGCCTGCAGCTTCTTTCTAGGCAAACGCAATATTCAATTCAAACAACACAACTCCATGTTGTTACAAATGATTAATCTATGCTTGCAAAATAACATCTTTACTTTCAACAGAAAACATTACCAACAAATGAAAGGTACAGCCATGGGCTTTTCATTTTCACCGAATTTTGCCAATCTTGTAATGGGGTGGTTCGAACAGAAAATCGCGTGGAACAGTGAAAATGACCATCATGTACAAAAAATCATTGCATGGTGGCGCTTCATCGATGATTTATTCATAATATGGGATGGTACTAGTGAAGAATTCGCAACATATTATCAAGTTTTGAACAACAATGAAACCAAGCTACAATTCACCTACGAAATCAGTTCAACCAAAATCTCATTTCTTGACATCGAAATTTATGTACAAAATAACACAATACAAACCACCCTTTTCAGAAAACAAACAGCCACCAACTCAGTTCTGCACGCGGACAGTTTCCACCCCACTAATCAAAAATGGAACATACCGTATGGGGAATTTTTACGTCTACGTAGAAACTGCTCCGCAGACAATGATTTTGAACACCAGAGCAAAGCAATGGCAGCAAGATTCCAAAGAAGAAAATATCCAGACAGGATAATCCAAACAAGTCTCAAAAAAGCAAAGGAAAGGAATCGTATGGAGATTTTGAAAAATAAACCTAAGGCTACTCAGAATGATTTCACAAAAATACGCCTCATCACAACTTTTTCAACTGAAACCAGTGATATAATCAATATCTTGAAAAAACATTGGGGTATCCTAAAACTAGACACCACCATTGCAGACCTGATTGGAGATCATCCGGAGGTCACCTACAGAAGAGCACCGAATCTAGGTGACAAACTCACACGCAGCCATTTCAAAATCAAGCCACAGAACCCATGGACCAACATTGAGGGTTTCTGGCCATGTAAGAACTGCAAAGCTTGCAAAATTGTCATCCCCAAAAAAGAGGTGGAAGGCAGAAGTGGAGGAAACTGGAAAATTCAGCAACATATTTCTTGCAAAACCAAATATGTGGTGTATGTTGTTGAATGCCCCTGCAATCTAAAATATATTGGAAGTACTATTTGTGAAATCAAGAAACGCATTCTGGAGCACATCAGAGCCACTGTTAACATAGATCGCTCAAATGCCATTGCCAAGCAGCATTCTGGTACTTTACGTTTCTAGCCTTATTTTACAAATGCCAACACCGAAGAGTCTTTATGTATCAAGGTCCAAAGGTGGTGAAAGCATTGTGCTTTGCCAACCAACAGGGAAAGGACAATCAGAATATCATCGATGCTAGAATGGTAAGCTGCATCTGTCAAAGTGATTGAAGAACTCTAGCTGAAGAAAAGTAGGGTTTGACCCCCCTTATCATTTGGTTTCTGCACATTTTACACTCAGATTCCACGAGTAGATGGAAAGCTGCAGACAAATTTATCACCACCATCGGGACCGTGCCCAAATAACAGTGACCTGTAATAATGCCTACACATATACGCTATCATATGAATGTTCCAGGGAAGCTAAAAGCAGTAGCGGTTGCTTGGATATATTTAGGACAACCAGGGTATTTGAAACAGATGATGCAACCTGGGTCTGTTAAGATAGCACACCTTTTTTAACCACACCTTTAAACTACATCAGAAGGTCAAACAGGTCCTCCAAGGCCACCTTGACAACTACAATTCCTGGTGGCATCTAAGCTATCTGTGAACCTGGAGACCCTGTGTACAAGTCTAAGCCACGATACAGCGTAGAGGGAGTTAAATCAAGAAAGAAAGGCAGATGTAAACAAGCATTTGCAATGCAATAGGTCTCGCATTATAAAAGTGTGAGCAGCTGGCATTGCTAATAATAATGCAACACTAGCTATTGGCTTTGTAAATGATAAATAAATGCCATTATGTGTTTGTTTTATAAAATAGATTAAAAAAGGCATTGTCATGAACAATGCCAATAGCTTAAACTTTTGCAAATGCGAGACCTATTGCATTGCAAATGCTTGTTTTATTAAGACTTCAGCACTAATGCTATATGTGCAACACGAAATGCCAAATATATAGACCACAGCTAACACGATATTGTTAGAATGCAATCCCAAAAATGCTGTTAAAGTAGCAGCTCGACCTGAGCTCCGCCACCTCTAATGCAATGTAGTTGACATCAGACATTGACTCCCATAAGACATCATCTATGACATCATCATCGATGGGCCAGCACTGAAGTATCCCAGAAAAGCACATTTACTTTGATGTTTTGAAAATCCATAAATCATATTTCAATGAAACAAAAAGTTCATCCTTGTTCACATATATTCAGATAATGCTGGAGCATCTGAAATATAATAACATGTTTCCAAGTGACAGTGTGCATCACTCTCTGTGTAAGGATCCTCAAGGCTGGTTTACCTGTTAGCATGGTGCGGAACGGTCCCGGAAATTGTGATTACTTTAGAAGGGTAGCAACCCCCATGGAGCTGTGAGTGGTACGGCACGGGCTGCAAAAAACAGAAGGAAAAAATGAAACAGAGAGAAGACTGATATAATCTGCAGATCCAGAAGAACTAATAGTTAAACCATGTAAGATGCTCATTTTGCTGGCAACCAATCAAATATTTATTAATCACAAAAATAAATACAAATATAGCGAATATTAAATAATTGTTCAATATGATTTAATCCGGTAAATGGTATGGCTCTAAAGCTTAGCGTGGCTGTCCAACTATTACCTGGTTAGCCATTTATTTTAATAGGAGTATGTCTGTAACAGAAACCTTGCTCCACAGGGCAGTAGAAAATGAGGATTTGCATACACGGTGATGCCTTGTAACCAAGCAATATTTTTTTTCTAAATTTTGGGGAGGTTGTTTCCTGTTGGAGTAGCTAGAGCAGTGTGTGCACCACTGTGTGCCAGTCATCCCGGTCCTCAGTCTCCTGCAGTTTCCTTCCTTTAACTGGTAGTTGTTTGCAGAGACTTGATGCCCAAAGGGCAAACAGTGAATCTCTGATCTCATGAGTTGCAACAATTGATGTTATGCACTTGCACCGTGGCCTTGAAATTTGGAATTAATGTTTAGAATGAAAGGTATGGAGTCTGATTCTTTTTAGGCCAAGCAATAATTGATATTGGAAGTTCTGCAGTCTCATGATTATTTGTAAAATTCATGCTTTGGGTATTAAATTAGGGACTGTAACAACAACTAAACTATCACTCTAGATCTACTGCTCAGCAGGTCTCTTTATATGAATAGTCAATCTTCTGAACAGACTGAAGTCAAAGTTGATGATTTCAATTGCATTGTTCATAGAGAATTGAAAAATGTACGCTGCTGACATATATACACGACCGCTACAGTCAATAAAGTACGGAGGCAAACTGTTGAAAGGCTAAAGTTTGTGTGCTTCACGTGTTGTCGAGTCTCCTGTTAAGACTCATCCATAATTTTTATTGTCAATGTTTTAAATGGATACTCAACTATATAAACACAGGCAGAGCAGTATGTAAAAATGCTACTTTTTTAGTTAACAGTTGCAAAAGTATTAACTGCATACAGACAGACTACTTCAGGTGCTCCTTCCTTGACATCTTGCCTCCTTTCTAGAAGTTCTGTCTTCCAAATGACAGGAGACTGCTCTGTGGTACATGACTTATATTGGTTGTGACAGTAAAGTGGTCAAACAGACCTATGGCTAACCATATGTAGAGAGTGGTCTTTGGGTCCATTGGCTCTGTTGGACCTGCCTCTTTCGGTCACTGGTTTGAGACATTGTCAATCACAGGATTAGAGTGTTCATCTCTCATCTAATGCTGCTGGCTATTTGCGTGTACCCTTCCAACTCTACTCTAGTGCTTGCATTAAACCTCAAGAGGAACTACTTTACAACAATAGCCCTCTCTGTCCCTGCCTGATGGCTCCCTCCCACCAGTGTGGTTGACTCTAATGTGCTAACAAAGCATGGGTTAGCACGTTAAACCCAGGCCCATTGGCTTTTCCATTGCTCATTTAATTTTGTTTTCAATTTATTAAAAGTACATCCTCTTCACGACTAATACTAAAAGTACTGGGAAACTTTAAATGAAAGGAAAATGTCTACTAAGTGGCTGATTATTATGATGTAGGGCGGAATTGCCTCCACCCGACATCGTCTCGGTCATGGGACTGACCAACACTCGGTCGGTGGTCCCGACCGGGCCATTAGAATGCGACCAAACCCTGTTTGGTCGCATTCTTATATTTTACAATGGCAGCATGTATTCCGGCCTTAAACCCGCCAGAATTCATGCTCCCATTTTAAAATGGGAGGTGCAGTTGATCCCTGCACCCCGTGCCTGCCACGGGGTGCAGGGATCAACAGGGGGCACCATATGGGACCCTTCTGGGGGCCCCCAAAGTCAAGTTCCGACAGCCTTTCTGTCGGAAAGGCTGATACAGAAAGGCTGCTGAAACCCGACATCGTAATCCAATGGCCAGAAAGAGCCGCCCTTGGGATTATGGCCGCATTCCAACTGGCCGACGGGCTCTCCGAGCCCGCCGGAAGCCAGCCGTAATGACTGTTCAGATTCCTTTCTGACGGCCTCCATTGTAATGAGGCGGTCGGAAAGGAATCCAACCGGCCTATTACAATGCATTCAGAAATGCTCTGACCAGCGGTCGGAGCCTTTTCCGACAACATCGTAAATGGCCCCCAAAGTGTTAGTTTTAGATCAAAAGTTTCATTTGAATGTCGCTTGGATGTGGGCAACTACTTTAAGGATGAGCTTGTGCTTGGGAGCAGTTTTGTTACTAAGGACATGGCAAACCTGAAATCTTATAAAAATATATTGACCACTGCAATTTCTATTTTTACGATGGACCACTTCAGGTAACAATGGGGAGGTCATATTTTTACACTAATTTGTTTGTCACACCGGCGTTTTTGGTTATTATATACAAAAACCAACACTGACAACCTTCAAATAAGCTTGATGAAAATTAGACAAATAATTATTGACATGACTAGAAAAGTAGTGTGAAATCTGATCTCGTCCAAAAAGATAGAAGCAAAAACATGATGGCTAGCCCACTTGAAAACGACCTTTCAAATCCAAATAAGGTTCTTACACATTGTTGGCAATGCGGCGGGAACTGTGGAGTTGGATATGGCTATAAGAGGTGAAAAATAAAAGAAACAAATGTTAGTTTTAATGTATGACAGCGTACTGCATCAAGGTTACTGTATGAAATCTACATACACTTTTCAAAATCAGAATGTTGTGATTGGAACACATTATGTTACAGTGACAGTAAGAATTCACATATATACTGGAAAGAATACTCCAGAGCTGTTTACAACTTGCTGACACTCCTTTCTCCCACATATAAGCAATCATTCCAGTGATACAGATTTTTTATACTTTGTTGAGAAGGTTATGTGCTTTACAGCCAGGTTCAGCATGGGGTGTAAATGTAAGAGTCTTTGTTTTAATGGTGGGACAAATAACTCATAATCAAGAGACTAAAGGGGGAGACAACTTAATGGGGATCCATAGAGAAAATATATACTGCACGATTATACCGACAACCTTCCCGCTCCCACCAACAGTTCTCTAGATGTTTTCAGCCACCTACCTTAACACATCTATGTAACACTATCGAGTCCCCCCACGCTCCGCCCAAACAATTTGTATTTGCCAAGCTTACTTACAAGCACACCATTCCCCCTAATCATAAACATTTCTGTGATTAAAGCAGGATACATTTACATCTGGTTTTAAGATGCTTTGTAGTGGAAGGGCTACGAATTCATCCCAGCTCCAAACCTTATGACCACAAAAAGAAGACCATGCTTTAGCCATGATATTACCCAATGACTCTAAATTATTTTTATAGAATTAATTTCTAACCGCTTTCCCTTAACAGAATACATTTTTTTTTTTTTTAAACAGAGATTTGTTAACTTTCTCTCGCCAGGAAGGCATCATGGGCCCCATGTACGAAGCATTTCTGCGGTCAGAAACGGCCAATCTGGACTTTTTCGACCACAAAATTGCTTTTACATGTGTACAATACACAAATTGCGATTCGGTAACACGTTACAGAATTGCAATTTGTGTTTGTAACTCGGTTTTTGAAAGGGGCATCTTTAGGGTGTCCCTTCCAAGTACCGGATCTGAATGGGATGCATGAATTTTTTTTAGACCAAATTAGGGTCACAAAACATTCATTTTTTACTACCTCCTTGAAGGAGGTGGCAACCCTTTCTCAAATGGTTAGGGTTCCTCAGAGGAGCCCTTCTCTTTTGAGAATGGAAAACAAATATTTTTTAAGAGCAGGCAAATAGTCCCACGGACCACTGTCTACTCTTAACAAGCATTTGCAATGCAATAGGTCTCGCATTCACGCGAGTTTGAGCTATTGGCATTGTAATTGACAATTACTTTTATTTATGTTTTGATTTTTAAAACATAAATAAAAGGCCTTGTCATTTACAATGCCAATAGCTCTAAATCTCGCAATTGCGAGACCTATTGCATTGCAAATGCGTGTTACAAAATGTGACGTTTACTGCACACATTTTAAACATTCTGCCTCCACCAAATGACGCTGCAGGATGCCCGGGATATAACGTATGCTGTCTGCAGAGACAAAGACATGTGGTTTGTGTGATATGCAACCCAACCCAAGCCTAGCTGAATACAGTGTGGTTTATCAGAGCCATATATTTTAGCGTGCGCGGTTCTGCTGCAGTCCGTAATTTGAAGCGGAGGGATGTGCCACTCAAAAATGAATGCAGATGGAAACAAACATATACACTGCCGAAGAGCGACACAGACAAAATCGCAAACACTCTGGTACTATGTAAAGCTGAAACCAAAGGCATGCGCCCCGCCACAAAGAGAATGCCCATATGCCGTTCACGGCAAAACTAGAAAGAATGCAGAACCCCAGGCTCAACAAGCGGCTCACATCTCCTCGCCTATGCAAAAAAAAAAAATAGTAAATAAAAACCACAGAAAGAAGAGCAAGTTGGGCGCGAAGAGACTTACTCAAGTTCGGCAGAAAGGATCGGGGATAAGTTTGATGATGTCTCAAAATTAAAAGACTGCATGTCATGGCTCAATACGTGTTTTTGTTTTTTTAAATCTTAATTTATACTTGTTTTCCATCCAATATAAATATGCCAAAGCTGGTTTAAGATAGTGAGTCGATATCATAGGCTTCAATTTAAGAAACAAATATTTTATTAAAGTGATGACACCCTACTATACATAGATACTAGTAGCCACTGGGGAATACAAGTCCCTGCAGTTGTTTAACAAAGGGGGATTTCTTTTTCAGCGGCTGTGTTGTGAAAAGCTAAATGCAGTCTCTCAAATTGAAGGTATCCAATGTCTGGAGCTGGACGACCCAATATCTTGTACTGTGTGGAGGGAGCATCATTATTTTTGGGGAAAAGCAAAGACCAGCAAGACAGCTAAAGCTATCTTTAGGCCAGATATAAAAAAGCAATCATAAGAGTGAACAGTTATTTTCTCTTTTAGCCTGCAATTGTACTTTCGTTGATGACATTTCTAGAAAAAAAAACACTCACTTCATTGCACAGTGTGTTTTGCCATTCTATGAAAAACAAAATACAGTTTTTGCTTTTTTCTCAGACAGCCATCAAATAAGAAATATTCTGTATTTTTAAAAGAGCAACAATTTGGTCCCAGGGTGACAGGTGTGGTAAGATGAAGGCAAACTCTTTAAGCTTTCTCTGAGTTTTAAGTAGATTTCGTATTTCACAACTAACTCAAGCCTCATCTAGGAGTGTTTTTGGGCTGAAAGATGCTGATGGATTTACCCCCTTATCCCTAACAGAAGACATCCTGGTGAGTCTAAAACCCGGACCAGCTCGTCTGTAAGCAGATATTGCTTCTATGTGAAATAGTCCAACCATATGTCCTCATTTTCCAAAGTAGTTTTTTATTGTAGCGTATCACTCTTGCTTTATCTTTCTAAAACGGGAGAGGAGTTGGCCTAACGGCTAGGGCGGTCGACCTCGAATCGGGGAACCGAGTTCGAGTCTCGCCAATGACGCTGAACATCCTGTGATTTTGGGCAAATCACTTAATCTCTCTGTGCCTAACAAAAATGAATGTGTCCTCATGTAACGCAACTGGTGCTATGTAAAGCGCTCTGATACCAGATACCGGGTCAAGTTTGCGCTATATAAAAGTACTAAAAAGTTATCTTTTCAAGAGTTTGCAAGATGTTGTGCTGTTGTGTTTACATCTATGCCAACGTTGTTTTGCAGAGTTAAACATTGTTCGTTACTAAGTTATATGTTGTCTTTGGGGCTAAATATGAAAGTGATATTGAGTGATGAAGAGGCTTGCAGGGCCTTGCTGATGCTCCGATACTTTCTGATATCGAAAATATCCTGGTGAGGATGCAACATGCAACAAGGCTCTATCTATCTCGAAGGCAACCTGGAATCTGTATTTTAGTCGCTTGTTCTCTTCCCTGGAAAGGCTGGCTCCCCTTTGACCCTGGTGACCTATCACGTCCTTAGTGTCTGTAGGGGCTTATCTGATCCCCTACCCCCTTGTACAGATGGAGGGAGGGAGGCCGGTGGAGCAGGGGGTGCGGGGAAAGCGGAAACACACAGTGGAGAAGAGGGGGCTAAATATGACGGAGAGAGAGAGGTGTACAGCGAGACAGAGACAGCACATAGAAGAACGAATAGTTTCTTACCTGTCGGTGTAGTTTTGCAGCTTGAAGATCTTTCTGGATTCACTATGCTGTGCATTATTCCGCGATCTTGTGGTTGGGTCCGGATTCGTAGTCTTTTCTTTGTTTTTTTTTTTTTTTTTCGTAGCCCAGGTGGGCGTCGACGTCCACCATTTGGTGCACCTCCCATGACGTCGTCGTGCTTCCTGCGGAAGTCCCACCTTTGGGGCGCCATCTTCGGGTTCTTTTTTCCTTTCCTTTTTTTTTTTTTTTTTTTTTTAACCCTAGGCGATTGATTAATCCTTCTTGTCCATTTTTCTGTATGTTTTCATTTCTTTGATCTTTTCCATTTTACCCCCTCTTCCTCCAGCCTCATCTTCCTGGCGGAGGTGGGTGGGTTCGCTAGTGAATCCAGAAAGATCTTCAAGCTGCAAAACTACACCGACAGGTAAGAAACTATTCGTTTTGCAGCGTGAATCTTTCTGGATTCACTATGCTGTGCATAGACTTTGTAGCGGTTTTCCTAATTCTGTGGCGGCTGGGTGGTAGATGAGCGTTGGTCGTTGAAAATGTGCTGAAGCACCTTCTGTCCAACCTGTGCTTCCTTGTTCATCTGAATGTCCACGCAGTAGTGTTTCGTGAACGTGTGCACAGATGCCCAAGTTGCCGCGAGGCATATGTCCTGGATGGGCGTGTTCGCCAGGAAGGCCACGGTGGCCCCTTTCTTCCTTGTGGAGTGAGCCTGCGGCCCCTCCGCTAGCTCCTGTCCAGCCTGTTTGTGGCAGAATTGAATAGTGAGGGCAATCCACCTTGCGATGGTGCCCTTAGTCACTGGCCTACCCATGAAGCTAGTAGCAAATGACACAAACAGCTGTTTCGACTTCCTGAGTTCCTTGGTTCTCTCAATGTAGTGCATCACCGCTCTTCTGGCATCGAGGGTGTGCAGTGCCTTTTCTGCGTTTGTAGTCGGGTTTTGGAAGAAACTTGGTATCTGGATACTCTGATTCATGTGGAACGCCGACACTACCTTGGGCATGAAGTGTGGGTCCGTTCTCAGGACTATTCTATCCTTGTGAATCTGAATGTAGGGTTCCTGCAGCGTTAGTGCTTGAAGCTCGCTCACCCTGCGTAGTGAGGTTATGGCCACCAGAAAGGCCGTTTTCATAGTCAACATCTGCAGTGTGGCCTTGTGAATGGGTTCAAACGGTGCCTTCATGAGCTCCGTCAGGACCACATTCAGATTCCATGCCGGCGGCGGCAACCTTTTCGGGGGGGCCACCCTTTTGGCTCCTTCCATGAATCTCCTCACCACCTGCGAGCTGAAGAAACTTCCACCTTTTTCACCTCTGGTGTAGGCCACGATTGCCGCTAGGTGTACCCTTAGTGAGCTCGAGCAGAGGTTACTCTTTAGAAGGTGTGTGAGGTACCTCAGTACTGTTGAGTCTCTTGTCATTCTGTTTTGCAGGCCCTTTTTCCGGCACCACACAGTGAACCTCTTCCATTTTGCGCTGTAGCATTTTCGTGTAGTTGGTTTCCTCACCTCCCGTAGCACTCGCATCGTGCTCGGCGGCAATCTTAGGTGTGCGAACTCTAGGTCTTCAGGAGCCATGCCGCCAGGTTGAGGGTCTCTGGCTCTGGGTGCAGGACCTCTCCGTTTTGCATTGAGAGCAGGTCCTTCCTCCTCTCGAACCTGTATGGGTTGCCTTGTGCCATTTCTTGAATTTGTGAGAACCATGTCTGCCTCGCCCACTGCGGAGCCACCAGGATCAGAGTCATGTTGCTGGTTCTGCACTTGTCGAGCACTCTGTGCAACAGGGGTATCGGTGGAAAGGCGTAGGCAAATGTCCTCGACCAGCTTATCCATAGGGCATTTCCCTTGGATTGCTGATCTGGTTGCCTGGACGCGAAGCTTTGGCATTTTGCATTGTGGCGTGTTGCAAATAGGTCTATTGTGGGAGTCCCCCATCTCCGGAAGAGTTTCTCCGTTTCCTGGCCATTGAGCTCCCACTCGTGTGATGCTGAGGTCTGCCTGCTTAGCCAGTCTGCCTCCACATTGTCCTTCCCCGGTAGGTGAATTGCCAGTAGATCTATCCTGAGAGGTATGGCCCATCTCCAAATCTCCTGAGCTAGGGATGAGAGTGGGAACGACTGTGTCCCCCCTTGTTTGTTGATGTAGAACATCGCCGTGGTGTTGTCTGTTTGGACCAACACCCTCTTGTTGAACAGGTGTCTCTGGAATGCCTTCAGGGCTAGCAGGATTGTTTTCAACTCGAGGTAGTTGATATGGCGGACCGCATCTGCTGGGGCCCATAGACCCCTCACTCTGAGGTTGTCCATGTGCGCTCCCCATCCCTTCTGCGATGCGTCCGTGGTAATGGTCACTGTTGGGATTGGTGGTGTCAGGCTTCTCCCTGTTGTTATGTTGTCTCTGTTCCACCAAGTTATCTCCTCCTGCACTGCGTGCGTAACAACCACTAGATCCTCCCAACTTCCGTTTGCTTGTGACCATTGCTGTTGTAGCCATTCCTGGAATGGTCTCATGTGCAGGCGTACATTCGGCACCAGCTGGATACAGGACACCATCATCCCCATCATCTTGCTCACAGCCCTCACTGTCAGAGCTCGCCCCTTCTGGTAGAGCTTCGCCTCCTTCAGTAGAGCCTCTGTCCTCCTGTCGCTGGGCACTACTGTACTGTTGCGGGAGTTGATCTTTGCCCCCAGGAAAATCTTCACCTGTTCCGGTTCCATCGATGATTTTCCCCAGTGGATCGAGAATCCCAGATTTGTGAGGGTGTCTGTTACGCGTTTTGCGTGCCTCTCGCACTTTTCGCGTGAGTTTGCCTTGACCAGCCAGTCGTCCAAGTAGGGGTAGACATGTATTCCCTGCCTTCGTAGGTGTGCCGCTACCGCCGACAGGCATTTTGTAAAGACCCTTGGTGCTGATTTTAATCCGAAGGCCAGGGTTGTGAACTGGTAGTGTTCCTGTTCGATGTTGAATCTTAGAAGGCCCTTGTGCCTTCTGTTTATTGGGATGTGAAGGTAGGCATCCTTGAGGTCCACGGTGACCATGAAGTCCCCTTCTCTTATCTGTGGCAGAACCTCCTGCAGTGAAGTCATTTTGAACCTTTGCGTTCTGATGAACTTGTTTAGGTAACGGAGGTCTAGTATGGGTCTGAGGTCTCCGTCTACCTTCGGAACCACGAAGTAGTTTGAGTAGACCCCTTTGTTGCGTTCTCTGAACGGCACTGTCTCTATGGCTCCCTTTTGTAGGAGTTTCCGCGTTTCTTCTCTGAGTATTGCCAGTTCTTGGGCCGATCTCAGTCTTCCCTTTGGTTTCCTGTTTGGAGGTCTTTTCTCCAAATCTACGCAGTATCCGTACTGCACCATGTTCCGTATCCACTTGTCTGTGGTTATACGCCGCCACTCCTGAAGGTAGAACCTCAGTCTTCCGCCTACTGGTGTCGTATGCTCGTAGGCTCTTGAATCTTCTCTTCCCCCTGATGACACTTTTTTGCGCCTCACCCTTGGGGTCCTGACGAGGGTAGGCGTCCTCTTGCGTGCTGAGTCACTTCGACGAGGGCTGTTCGCCCCCTCTCCTCCTTTGGCCACGTCCGTTCCCTCTCCCGCGAAAGGACTGGCCCCGAGGTTGATATTGCCAGTTTTGCTTCTGCTGACCTTGTCCGTGACCTTCACCCTGCTGACTTTGTTGGAACGCCTGGTGCGACGTCCCCTGCTGGCTTCCTCCCCTACCGTAGGGTCTCCTCGAGGGATTTCCTCGCCTCATTCCCCTCAGCTGTAGGGCCCCCATGGACCTCGCCGTCTCGTTTTCTTTTTTCAGCTGGGTGAGCTTCTCGTCCACTGTTGCTCCGAACAGTGTCTCTCCGTTGAAGGGGGTGCCAAGGATGTTGTTCTGCACTTCCGGTTTGAATCCCGAGATTCTTAGCCATGCATGCCTCCTCTCTGTGACCCCTATGGCCATGAGTCTTGCTGAAGTCTCTGCCCCATCCAACGCCGTCTTTATACAGGAGTTGGCGATGTTCTTGCCTTCGTCTATCAGGTGAGAGGCTCTCTGGCGGTATTCTTCGGGGAGGTGCTTTACTAGCTCCCCCATCTCATCCCAGTGCTGGTATTGGTGTCTATTGAGGAGTGCATTTGAATTCGCCATGCGCCAGTGCATTGCGGCGTTCCTCTCGACCTTTCTTCCTGTGAGGTCAATCCTCCTGCTCTCCTTATCCGGAGGTGGGCCCGAAGTTGCTGGTACGTTGGCCCTTCTCCTGGCCGTGGAGGCTATGATGGAGTCTGCGGTCACGCTACCCTTGATGTAAGGGGGGTCCAGGGAGGAGTGCTTATATTTCTTCTCTGTCCTGGGCGTGATCGACCGGCAGGTCGCAGGTTCCTTGAAGGCTTCTCTCCCCTGATTCATCACGCTTTGTAGCATGGGGAGGAACTGGCTCCTTGTCTGGATGGGGAGCAGTGTCTCGACGAGAAAATCGGCTTTCGGTTTCTCCTCGTCGAGTTTGACGCCGAAGGCCATTGCTGCGCTCCTGACCACCATATTGTAGACCCCGATGTCGTCGGGTGGCGAAGGCCTCGAAGGGTACGTGTCCACGGGCTCCTCCGGGTTTTCGGTGTCGAGATCGTGCCATTCGACGTCGTTGCTGGTAGATGCCGCCGATTCGTAGAACGACCGTTGGTCTTCTTCCTCGGCTTCTCCCTCATAATAGGGCTCTTCTTCCTCTTCGAGATCCCTTGTCAGCCCTTCGGCGTCGAACTCGTCTTCGACCTCACCGACGTCCGCCGATGAAACTGTTGGAATCTTGAATTCCTTCATCCTGGCGTCGAACTCCTTCTTCCTTTGAAGGATGTTCTCCATTTCGGCCTCGAGCCGCCTCTTCTTTTTCTCCATCTCGGAGATGCTTTCGGCGTCGACCGCGGGTCTTTTTGATGAAACTTGCGTCGACGTCGAACGTTCTTTCTGCGTCGATCGGCCCGTTTCATGGGATGTTTTCGATGACCCTTGCCTTTCGGCGTCTTTCGGCACCAGGGAGTCCTTTTCTAAGGATCCGCTCGGCCTCTTGTCCGTGGTTCCCCCTTTGGACGTCGAAGTTTTCGGCGCCGGGGCTCCCTTCGTGGACTTTGACTCAGTTTTTCTCGAGTCACCCTCGTGTTGTCGAGGTACTTTCTGTTTTGCGCTCGACGATTCTCTTACCTCGTCTTCTTTTTTCTTGTCGGTCTCTACGACCGTGAAGTTTTCGGCTGTCTCGGCGACGTTGTCCTCGTCGTCCGTGGAGAGGCCCAGATCGTAGAGCGTCGGGGGCTTCCCCTTGCCATCCATGTTGGCGTTGGCTCTTCTCTGCCGCTCTCTCACCCTGAGTGTCTTCGGCGCGAAGGCTGAGCAGGCGTTGCAGTCGATACTCTGGTGATCGACCGGTAGGCAGAGGTTGCAGACCGGATGCTGGTCTTTCTGCGCGAACTTGTGGTGGCAGTTTGGGCAGAACTTGAATGGCGTCTTGTCCATTGCGCTCAGGGTCTCTGAGCGTGCATTCTCCAAGGCCGTCGAAGAAAAGGGGCGCTGGTCCTCTTTTCTTCTCGCTCCTGATGAAATCTCTTCCTTTCCTGATATCTTCTAGTGATTCTATCGACGAAACTCGCTTTTCTTCCTTCTTCCTTCGAGTGTAATTCTGGAGCTTCCCGATGACGATCCAGACCCAACGGCGGAAAAAAGAATCTGAAGATGGCGCCCCAAAGGTGGGACTTCCGCAGGAAGCACGACGACGTCACGGGAGGTGCACCAAATGGTGGACGTCGACGCCCACCTGGGCTACGAAAAAAAAAAAAAAAAACCAAAGAAAAGACTACGAATCCGGACCCAACCACAAGATCGCGGAATAATGCACAGCATAGTGAATCCAGAAAGATTCACGCTGCAAAAAGAACAATATACACAGAAGAAGAAATATGTGCAGACAGACAGCTGGAGAGGAAATGGAAAGAATGAGTAAAAGAAAAAAAGAAGTAGAATTAATAGACAGTGGTTGGAAGAAACAGAGAGATGGAGACAGAAAGATTGAGAAGAGAAAGAAATGGAGGGAAATATGAAAAAAAAGCTGTGAGAGATAGAGAGGCCAGAGAACGAGGCAGGGGAGAGCGAATGGTACAAACAAACAGAAAGTGGAACGAGAGGAAGAAGAGGACAATGCATCTAATGGAATACGTGGCAGGAGGGAGAGAATGGGAGAGGATGTGGTCCGTCGGCTGCGCTGCTGCCTCCTGAATGTGTAATGTAAATACGGTGCTATGTAAAGCGCTCCAATACCTTCGGGTCAAGTTGGCGCTATATAAATATGCAACAAAAAAAACAAGACAAGCCCGGCAGAGCGTGGCGCGCGCGTTTGGCGGGGGCCGGGGAGCGCATTCCAGGCGGGGGAGCGGACCCTTTGAAGTTAGATTGCCAAACGGATTGCATGGCGGCACGATGCACGTGATTGTGCGCGTGCTCGCCATGCAATCCACTTTTGGGAGCACTTTTGGGAGCCCCTTACTAAAGTCTCGCTGAGCGATCGCTTACGCGATAGCCAGCGAGACCTAAAAATGAAACAGCAAAGTTTCATTTTTTCTTTTTAAACACATCCCGTTTTCCTTTAAGGAAAAGGGGCTGCATTGTTTAAAAAAAAGATTGCTTTCTTACAAAGCAATCCCGGACATGGTGTCTGCTTACCTCACCAGGCCACCATCCCTGTGATGACTGCGATTCCTAATAGGCTGCACATAGCGACCTACCTCATTAATATTCATGAGGTAGGCCTATTTGTGATCCACTAGGAATCGCTAATAAAACTCAAAAGAGTTTCATACATTAGGAAAGCACAAAAATCCTTGTCTGGGATAGGACTTACACCTACCAGCATATTATATAATGGTACACAGAAAAGCATGGCGCTTGGCCTTAGGGGAGCTTTGCCCTCCTCACACTGCCTGCGGATTTATTTCTCCAAGCCCTAAATGCTTCTCCACACATTGAAAGAGAGCATTGGGCCTGGCCTGAAATGGGTACAGAAGACTTGACTGGTTCCTACTGAGCCTCCGTCTCTGTTCCCAATCATTGCCCACCCCCTCCTTATCCCCTGGTGGAGTGACATGCTGGTAAGAGGGCCTCACAATGGTGCTCCACTGAATCTTTGTTCGGCCTACTCAAGCGGGAAGGGTGACATGAGCCATGCGAAGAAACTCCCTCCCAGCTGCACGCAGAGCAGGTTGTGCTCGGGGGTTCTGGCGACACAGCATCTCTGCTTACCCTGACAGTATGGTAAAGGGCAGAGGGGTGGTGGCCCCCATAGATGGTAATATCGATTGCTTTGCAAAACAAGTGACTGGAGCACAAGCAAACCAGCCCTGCATACCTGGAACAGATCCACAAACGCAAGATGAGGAACTGGAAACCTCAGCTGCAATCCTACAAGCAATTTGAGACTTCCATGAGGCCCTAGAAGGAAGAATCAACAGAGTAGGCATAGAGCTTTCCCTTGTGCGCCAGGATCTATGTAATGTACAAGAGGACAGGTCAGAGATTGAGACCCATGTCCTGTTGGTAGAGGACGACCCGTGATCCCTCAAATTGGACATCACAAGACTTCAGGAGAAAACGGTGCAACTGGAAAGGTGAGCAGAAGATGCTGAAGGCAGATCTAGGCACAATTATCTATGCTTGGAGGATGTCCCCGAGGACGCAGAAGGTGCATATTCTGAACAATTGTTTGCCAGTGGTTTAATACCTGGGTCTCAGAACAAGAACTCTCATCCTGCTTCATGATAGAATGAGGACATCAAGAATGTCCCAATGTGTTTTCCTCCTGCCCACATATTCCTAAAACTATTTAATTATTTGGACAGGCACGCTATCATCCGGGTGTCTCGCATCTGGCAAACGGTTCCCCTGCACTATGCAAAAATCATGGTGTGACCGGATTACACCACACTTGTGTAGCAGTAGAGGAAAACATTTACTAATGTCAAGACTTAACTCCGGGCAATGCAGACTAAATATATGCCACTCTTTACAGCTCAAATTAAGACTATGGGTCTGATTTAGATCTTGGTGGACGGGTTACTCCTCACAACGGTGACGGATATCCCGTACGCCGAAATATAAATCCCATTACATCCTTTTGAATTTCTGTCAAGATCTAAATTTTTCTCAGATTTAGATATTTCCCAATTGAATAGGTCAAGCCAGTTAGTCAATGATCTACTATTAGTAGCATCTGACAGGAAACCTGGTGAGTGGAAACAATGCTTAACCTCGATTAAGAGTTTGGATCTTGCACAGAAAGCAATAAAAAAAATGGTCTGATCAGGAGGATGTTGAAATTTCTATGAATGTTTGGATGACGATTAATAGATTACATTTTAACACACTTAGAGGTGCAAATTGGCGTAGGATGCTTTTTTTCAGTAAATGGCTAGAATATCGCTCACCTTCTGTTTTGCAGAAAATGTACCCTAATTCTTCAGCTCATTGTTTTAGATGTATCAGTCACCCGGCAGCTAATTGGACTCATACTAGGTTACAGTGCTCAAAAATTCAAACATTTTGGGAAGATGTTTTTGGTTTTCTTGCAATTGAATGTGATTTACAATGTTTAAGATATGATAAACTGATCCTTATTGGTTCTGACCCAGATCTTCCACTCCCAGACCAGATGGTCAAACTTGTATATATCGCAATGGCAGTAGCTAGATCGCTTTTATTACAGAAATGGCGAACAGATTTAGTCCCCTTACTAATGGAATGGGTCAATAAGATGCGGGCGGTTAAGCGAAGCGAACGCATATACGCTATGAGAATAGGGGGTCTCAAAAAATTCGCGAAAATAAGGTCTTCCTATTTTGATTAAAAAGTCCTGGGATCTATTATCATTATTATCGTCCTGATATAAATTGGTGTAGCAAGAACCAGTGAGTTTGGAGGCAGGATTGGGTCTAATTTTATGTACATGGACATATATCCTTGGGGGATTTTATCGGCAGTTGAGCCCTGGTTTTAGCAATCCTTTTCTAAATCTGGATGTATTTTACTTCTTGTATATGCAATGTGTTTTGAATTTCGGGTTGATATCTTTTATTTTTTCATGTATCAGATGTGTAAAGGTAATCTGCTTTTAGACTCCAATAAAAAAATATATATATCTAAATCAGGCTCTACATATCGGAAGACACAACTCTTTTGAAAAGCTGAGGTGGCCTGGAACTGGGTGGAGGAAAAAAGCAACTATATCACACAAGAGGGCCATAGGAGATTTAAACACCTGCAAGGGTTGATCCCTATCAAAACATAAGGCACAAAAAGAAACCCTTGGGTGTAAAAAAGCTACTATTAAACTGGAAACCTAGCAGCAATGAGTTTCCCTTTTAAAGGATGATTTCCCTCACCCAGCATAGGTGGCATGCTTCATCATTGGGAACCTCCTCGTACCTTGATGCCTAGTCACGGTACAGGCTACAACCTCCACTCTGAGAGGTAGGAGCTCAGGGATGTTTTTTGAGAAAGAGGTATACTAAATACCAAGATGATGAGCTAGGGGTGGTGAGGGCAGCAGAGCAAAGTGAAAGCGGTAGTTAAACTAGCTGCAGGGTCCAGACTTCCCGGCGTAGGTGGCGCTTGCCTGTTCTAGCGAACACTATATATACATATTTGATGCACACATATCCAGAGACCCAAAACAATGCTAGGACCTCAACCATGTCCCTCTGCTAGTCCAAACCAGGAGGGAAATGAAGTCTTTGGAGAAGTTGGCCTTATCAATAATAACCAGACGCAGGCACCCTTGCACCATTGTGAAAAGGTGCCTGCGTTGGTGCACGGCAGCCCATTGTGCACGGGCGCAGGGGAAAAGGACAGGAATATGCACCGTATCTAATAATTATTTTGCCATAGGGCAGCGCAGCAGCAAGGCCTGCTGCGCTGCCCTAAGGCAAAAACCCATAAATGAGGCGCTGAAGATTTTGTGCTGTAGCTCTATTATGCAACAAACCACGCACCTGTCACTTTTCTTAAACTCTAAGAGTAGGATACAATATAGTTGTGTGTCATTTCTCTCTTCACTATGATTGTACAAAAGGTTAAAATTATGGTACACATGTGCCTGGAATATCCAAATAACACCCTACGCTCAGCAATACACTTTGTGCATGAACAATTGGATGAATTTATCTCTGAGGGCAGCGTTAATGCACAAACTATATTGCTCAAGCTGACTTTGCAAACTTGAGCAAAAACACTACTAAACTTATACAACACAAAACGTAAACATATGCTAGTAATGAAACCTAAATAATATGCTAACTCTAAGTAAGCAGGTGAGGGTTGGTGATGCTGCTACACATATATTTCTCCAACATGGCAGCATTCTGTGAGAGCTGAAGTGTGCTCTTTAAGGAAGGAATTCGTGGAAGTACGTTTTTAGCATTTCAACAAATCCTAGAATACTAAAATATTAATTTAGAACTGTAACTTACATTGAACGATCCTCCCGGAGGGCACGTAGAAGGTGGGAAGGATGGAGGGAACCCCTGAGAAGGAAACAAAAAGGATTATCAGTTTAATATACTCCAAGTCGTTGGTATTGGTTGTTTCTGGGGATCTTCCAGATCTAGCTGGGTGAGGAAGGGCCAGGTACTGCTTCCCAAAGCTCCCATTCTATAGTCACAGAGACAAGGGTGTCTATACCTGGGCATGAAAGAACATTCCATGCACAGTGTGGAGGAGCGTTGGAAGGTAGATGTAAGCCCAGATGCCCTCAAGCTGGAAATCTATGGACACAACTTACTGATGCGGAAGGACAGAAAGAATACTACAAGAATGTCCCTTCCATGTCTGTAGAGCAATTACTGCAGCAGTAGAGGACTACAGCCCAGCACACTCAGGCCAGTGATAAAGGGGAGGTCCACTTTGCAGTGACAGCCTCTCAGTGATAAGAACTAATTTACTTTGCAACTGATCCTATTCACATGACCTTCAGCTTCCATCAGTGCTGGATCGCTTGGCTGGCTTGCAGAACCAGTTCAAACTGCCCCCTATTCCCAAAACCAGGTGCCTAATTTAAGCCGGTGGCTGCCAGTGCTGTCCATCGGCCTTCATTTTTGGTGACGTGACTTATTGTTGATAGAAAGGGGACAGAATGAGGAAGAGATAGATGGAACAACCATCGCAAACGGGTAATGCAGCGACCTGCAAAAGTGAGATTAATGGGCAGGGAGTGTCTGGTAGCTGATTAAAGAGGCATGAGGTGGATACAAGACTAAGCAGCCTAGGTTTGTAGTTGGCCACTATTTAATAGCAGAGGCCCTGGGCTTCTGAGCAGCGGTTTGGGCCGCAACACTCATTCTTTTACAAATTAAGCACTGCTACTCCAACAATGGAGAATGATTGACTCTTTTTTTACTTTTTTTAATTGACGTTTCGGTTTATCATACAAATGAAAAAATCTTGTATCTGGGATGACCTGACGGCAAAGGAAGAGACCACCAAAAACAGATCTATCTATTTGGACCAAGTTAGATTAAATATCCTGCATCATAAGAGTCTCACAATGATGAGAGGTCTTGATTCTAATGGAGCACAGATTGTGTGCAGGGGGTTGCAGAGGGCGGTGATGGATCCGACAGACAACATCATAAGTGCTGTGGCGGTTCTGCTGAGCCGTGTGGAATCTGAGGGGGCAGATAGGGATAAAGGTCGGCCAACACATGCCAGATGATACTTATGAGCAGCACTTATAAAAAGCGATGCCATGGAGTCATTGGCAAACATTTCTATCCGACTGAATTTAAACATCTCAATTTAGTGCAGCAGTGGATCCCAAACAGCCCTCAGTTTCTATGGGGAGAGTAATGTCAATGGGTTGGATGCATACGTTGGGATTTGTTATGTTTATGACAGGTCAGTCATTTCCCTAATTTCACATTGTCCAGATTGCCAGGTATCTCCACTTTTCCTCAATTCTAGGCCACTAGGAGCAATCTCAGCTATGGCATACTTCATGAAACTTCTCCTTATTCCTTCCTGGGGCCCCCAAACAGAGAACGAGTGACAAGTCATCCCCCCCTCCTGTTGGCTGTTTGGACTGCCCTTGGCCATGAGCATCTGCATATAAGGCACGGCAATGTCATCTGTCTATCTGCGGGAGAGGTATATAGGCTTAGTGGCCCGATAAGGCTCCTGCAACAATTTCTGATAATTTCCATTGATTGAGATTTCTTATTGAAGAGCCCTCACCTTAGTCTGTGATGTGAAACTAGTAGAACTATCTCAATTCAGGGCTGGCCTCTGCTCCAAACATCGACAACCTTTCTAGCAATGTCCAGGGTGCCGAACAAACCAATCAATGAAATTCTGCAAGACTAATCCACAGTGACGTAGGAAGGGGGTGTGGTGGATGCAGATTGCCCCGGGTGTCATGACTGAGGGGGGTGACAAAATGGCAAAAATATGTGTAACTATCTCTTTTTCCTTATTTTAATAATTTCAATGTGGGCGGGGGGAGGGAGGTTACAGAAAGTTTCTGCACCGGGTACCACCTGACCTTGCTCACCACTGCTAATCCACAATTGCGCAGAGCTAGGCCTGCCACTTATCCTGTTTGGGCATTGTTATTTCGGTGTCATTAGATCAGCTTTAACTATACCGGACACAATGGTCTGCCTTGCTATATAGCAAGTTCAGCAAGATTTGCCAATACTATATTACCGATTGGGACGGGTGTTTTCACCGTGGTGGTCCATAGGTTGTATAGATCAATCTCTTATACATTACTCATGAGTGGAATTTTCTCAAATGATGGAAGGGCTTAAAAGCAAAAGTGGTCCCATTATTATTGGCTGTGCGCCCCCGAAAACTGGCCGCTGCTCAGGTTATTAGTGGGACAAAATACCTCAGTAGTGGGCTGTACTGAATATATTGGCTGCTGGTCAGAAAAATGGGTCTGCATTTAGTACCAGAGTAAGATTGTTTTACAAATTTTACAATAAACTAGTCAGATATTGGCTACAAATGGCTTCAAAGAAGATTTCAGTGCACAAAATGTGTTGATGCTTTTTGGACACATTATATTCTGTGCACCATTCTAGTGAATAGAAACGGGTAGAAAATCCAATTAGATGCATACTTTTGGGTCAAACAGGTTATATGACCCTAACTGTTCTGCACACAAAATGCAAACACATTTTGAAACCTCTATCGAAAGTGAACTGTGTGCAGTCATTCAGTATACTGGACGTAACAACCGGTTGCCTGTATTCTAGGTTTAGGGCCCCAACACATCAACTCTGCTTGGCCGTGCTACGGCTCCGATTTAGAGAGGACCTGGCCTTGCACTTTGGTATAGATGTCACTTGTGCAGCAGAGCCAAGACCTACTTGCTTGTGATTGGTCCCTGCCTGTAATGACACAGAAGAGCTAAAAGACGATGGAATGGTATGCGGCCCAGAGTAATTACCAGCAGCTGAAATTAATTCAAGGATTAAATCCATCATGTTTTGTGCTGTGTAGGAAATATTATAAACAAAAATGGGGGGAGATGGAGGTAGATGTTAGGTTCATCCTCCAGGCTGTGTATAGTTATTCATGAATCTGTAAATGACAGATCTGAGAACCTAACCAAAGGGAAGAGCTTCCGCTAAATGTGCGAAACAACGTCTCGAATCTAAGAAGAGAAAAATATTTTACTAAGTCCCCTCACTCACCAAGGGTTGCCCCTAGGTGACCTGCTTCATCATTGGGGCCATCCCAGACAGCTACTGTCCGGGGCGTGCTGCAACTTGCGGAACTACGTAGGAGCACTTTTTGTGAAAAAATGTGTAGTGCAGTGTTGGGGGGAGTGGTGATGGTGATGCTAAAAATACCTAGCTAGTGAGCGATTCATTTATTCCTGCTCCTAGTTGGTATGGATAAAAAGGGGGTTAATAGTAGGTAGGAAGCGTAACTGTTATGTGTATACTATCCCTAGCATTTGGTCGACATGTTTCGAAGTGCTCCTACGTAGTTCCGCAAGTTGCAGCACGCTCCAGACAGTAGCTGTCTGGGATGGCCCTAATGATGAAGATGTCACCTAGGGGCAACTCTTGCTGAGTGAGGGGACTCAAGAAAATAATTTTCTCTTCTTAGATTTGGGGTGCTGTTTCGCACATTTAGCAGGAGCCCTTCCCTTTGGTTAGGTTCGCAGAGCTGCCATTTACAGATTCATTATTAACTTGTGCTCTGTAGGGACATTTTATTTGTCAATGTCAGGATATGTTGGGGAATACTAATAGCCTTATTTTTCAGCAGAAAAATGAACTTACTCTGTAGGTTTTACAGACCTTATCTACAACTATACTAAATTATATCACCCTGTATTTTTCTTCTACATGGTGGAGCACTTGGGGTGCAGGCAGGTCGACAATTCCTTAGTCACCTGCCAGTCCTAAGACAGAGAGTAGAGCCTGCCCTATGTGTGTGACAAATCAGCACCTGTCCATCTCGCTTGGATGGCAAGGAGGGGGGGCATATTTTTTAAAGGGACGTGTGGAGTTTCTGCAAAAAAGATGGCTGTTACTGCTCCAGCAGATAATAGAATTTCGCTCTAAGGAAATCTGCTCTTTGTTCAAAAGGTAAAGAGACGTAGGAAAATGTGCTACCTACAGAGCAGTGAGGCCTTCTGAGAGATGTTTTTGGGAGGTTGGCGATCAAGCGAGCAATTGTAATGCATGTTCTTAGACAGGATATGATGTGGACATGGCAATTATCTGCATCAGTGAACCTGGCAGGTAGCAGCTCAATGGTCAGAATCCCTGCATCAGGACCAACAGAAAAGTCGAGGATGTGACATGTGGAATCAAACCCTCAGAACCCGGCTACCCCTCCAATCGCTTATTGACTGTCTCTTTGCCTTTGACCCTCTACAGGGCTCAGTTGCCTTTAGGCTATTTTTGCACTATAGAAATACCACACACAAAACATTTATTAAAATATTTGAATGGGATTTCCTTCTACATCCAAAAGAACACCAGCAGGTGAATAAGCTTCTCATGTAGAAGCATTAGAGTTAGCAACAATGTACCCCACTTACCCCAGGACCCTGAAAAGACACATTTTCCAATTCCACACTTCCAGTTATGTGCAGGGCGTTTACTCTATGGAGTGGAATCCGGTGATTGTACTCCACGAAATGTTTTCCGTTGACTGACACCTAGAAGGCAAAGATACGTACAGCGTTACTGGGACGGGAGTCACCTGCACCATCCGTTTTTGTGTGTGACAAAATCGAACAATCATGACTGCAAAGAATAGGGGAAATATCACATATTAATGTCTAAAAACAACATCCGGGGCAGAAATAATGGTGTTAGCATGTAAACGCAAGAGGTCGGTAAAACTAGGGAAAGAGGGTGGAAGTAAAGTATAACCTCAGATTTTTCCAGGGGGAAGAGTAAATGAAAGGAAATTGAAATGCCATTGGGGACTAGAAAAAAAGATGGTTAGAGAGCGTTGGAGACATTTGTGAGTGGGCAGGCTGTATTTTAAGAGAGCAGAAGAAGGAGCAAAGTTAGACATCTAGCATGACGCCTTGAGATCTCAGCAATTCATTATTCCCAGCCTTGTGCTAACCGTGGTCCACCACAACAAGTTTTCTCAATGGAAGCTCTCATCCCACTTGGTGCTGTGTACACCCATCCTTGGTGTTGACTTTACATTCCTAAACATCTGTATCATGTAGAAGGAAAAAAGAGGAAAGATGTATAAAGTCCAAGGTGGCAAAGTTTGGAAAAGTTATTAAACGACAAGGACACAACCTATTCACAGGCATCGACGGGAGCGTAACACAGGTCCCAGCAGCCCCTGCGGTGCAGTGGGTCTCTAGTACTTCAGGGGCCCCAACCCTTCTGGGGTCTACCATTTAGCACAAGGCCTATGAAAATCAGTGAGATGTGGGAGTCTTAGGGGTCCCGCATCACATTCAGAAGGGAAGTCCCATCATTTTCTGTTACACCATTGGACAGCAATCCCTCTCCTTAAAATAATCAACGGCTCACCCTTTGGTAGCCTGCTTGAGCTCAAAGCATAAAAGCTGCAGGGCGTAGAATGAGGTGCAAGATACAGAATGAAAAAATTTATATTTGGGGCTATATAGATTCATAATTGTTTTGAATTTGTGCCTCCTTTTGAACTAGAGGACAACTAGAGGAAACAACTATAGGCACAATAAGTTCAATTTCATTAGGAACAGTCTTCAATATCCACCCATCGAGCTTGTGGCTTCCCGTTGTCTTTGAGAGTGTTTACCAATGACTTTAGCTCACTCCATCTAGATAAATGGACACTCATTCCCCAGTGCTGCTTCTCAGTTGAACTAGCTCAGCCAACCTGATCTGGAGAAAAGCTAGACTTTTTTCTGAAATCTGCCAGCCCCTACATACCAAAGTTTGGTCAATTATCCAAGAGTATTTAGTTTGTGAGCCCGCAGAATGCCACATCTATATACAAAATGGAGCTTTGGTGTTGATGAAGATTAGAAGCCTTTAAGGGAATCTCTCTGACTCAGACCTCAAGACTCTCTATCTCAAGGTCAGAGGTCTCTGACCTTGCGATAGAGAGACAAAATTGTGTTTTTTTTTAAAAGGATACCACCCAACACATACATGTTTTTGACTAACTCTTTCTTGGCACCAGTAGCCAAGAGTCCTTCTTGGCACCAGGACCTAAGCTTATCATTTCTCTCCAAAAAGAGAAGAAAATGATTCTTCATCCCTGAATGGAATACTGCTAGCCGATTTACATGGAGGGCTCGGGCACAGTGAGCACAAATGATTGTTGTGGTTGCTGGCATCTGGATGGGGTTCCCTTTCAACTGGCAGCTCATGAGACAAAGTCCCAGAGATGAGCCTACTTTTAGCAAAAATAATAGATACTGCATTCCCATACAGCTCAGGTCCTCACTTTTCACTCCCATCTGCATTTGCAGCAGATGTCAAATACATATTTGTTGACTGTGTAGCAGCTCCGTGGGCTAGGGCGAATGTGAATTGGAGTTTAGATTTATGGGTTGATTCCCAAAAAGCAATTCGGCTGCCAGCATTTCAATGTGTATTCAATACTATGTTTTGTTGCTTACAGCGCTACTGTTTTCCTGGTATTAATAGTTCGGCTGAAGGAGGTGCTAAGTATAATCAAATGTTACAGAGTGTAGGACTAGGATTTCAGTTCATTGTGGAAAAGTGGTCTATCCTCAATAAATCTGATTCCCATGGGTGGGCAATTTGAAAGGTGAATTGCCTGGTGGGAAAATGAAACTGTGTCCAAGCGGGGGCAGTGGTAAGTGGATTCTCAAACAAGCTTGGCATTTGAAGATCAAAGCAATGAGAAGGTTTGTTAAGAAAGAGTATGCCAGCAGAGGAGGTGGGCTAGCCGGGTAGATGGCTCAATGTGTGTGCAATGCACAACACTTTGAACTTCACACGTCTGTACATGGAAAGCAACTTCTGTTGTGACTGGTGTGATGTGTACTTATTGGGGGCTCCAGGCAGTAGGTAGGTATGTTCTCTAAGTACTGCACTCTTTCTAGGCAGCAAGCAAGGATTAATGGATTGTAACCACAAGTGCTGGTCTAAGGAAGGAAATAATCTTTAAAAAGATTTAAAGTGGTAATCAAGTTCCATTCTTTTTAACAACAGTGACCCGGATTGGAAAAAGTCCAATACCAGATGATCCTGCAAGTTCTTTGCTGGTGCGACAAGGACGGAAAGATCTGTGTTGGATGGTTCACATTAGGAGGTACTCAACCACCCATCTCCCCACAGAATGCAGACAGTTAGCTGAGGAATTGAGATTTTGGCTGGATTGAGATTTCATTGTCTTTTGCATGAATGAGAAATGATTGCACATGATCGCCTTTGGTGCGATTGTAAATAGTGAAATGGGCACGCATTGGGTTTTATCCGATCCAGTTGAAAAACAGGCCTGTAAAGCGGCAACAGCTCTATCCAAAGGTCTGAGATGCTCATCTAAAACAGGGATCATTGGCAGGACTTGCTTGGTGCTTCTACCAGACTGAAATACTCCTTACAGGGGTCTACTATAGGTTGCAGACTTTCTAGCTAAATAAGTACATGATCTCCGACAGCCTTGTCTAACAACTTAGACGTACAGGGGAGGTTGGACATGGGGCGGTTGCTCCCAGAATCATGCTGGATAACTGGAGCCTTTGTCAACAGCGACTTAATGTTATCGAAAAAAATCAGCTTTTCTCTTTAGTGACAGAAATATAGAACATTCACTGAAAAAGCAGATGTTTTCAGCGCATGATCCAAAATATCACAATGACTCTGATTGCGCGTGTTGCCTAATTCTAAACGTATAAGGGAAAACACACCTGGTGTATTTCATACACCAGGAAAGGGAGGTATGCACAATCCTATTCTGTTTATTCTTCTCTTTCCTAATTAACATTTATCTTAAAGTGACATTAGATATAAACCTGCACAGCTGAGGCGCCCTTTGCAAATCAAAAATCAGGGCTTGAAGAGAGGAATCAGAGAGGAGGGCAGAAAAAGTGGACGTGGAGATGAGGAGAAAGACATATGGAGGGATGAGAACAGAAGGAAAAAACATGGCGGAAGTGGAAGAGCCCCAATATTCACTCTCAATGCTTCATTTTTATTCTCAAAAGTGAGGCCTTTTTAAAAGGAGCTTGTTCGTAGGATGAACAAAACAGTTGAATCAATGTGTACCATAAAAACACAGAGGACTTTGCTCCAGGCCAGACCTTGAACTGTGAAACGCGACAAGACTTACCATATAACAGTGATGGTTCACAAGGACCCGGATTTCAAACCGGTGGCCCTTGTGAAACGGCATCTCGTGCTTTCTCTCCTCTTTTCCCCATTGGTTCCTCTCCTTGGTGTTGCAAACAACGACACCACCCTCCGAAAAGCGCGGGTTGAAATGGAAGGCGATGTTCTCAGACGTCGCGCAATGATCACACTGCAAGTTCACAGCAAACCTATTGAGGACAACAAAGAGGACAAATCCCAAGATTACACCCAGCTAGAAACAGCCATCACTGCCCTGCATGACGCCCTAGTCGAGAGCAGACTTCCTTCACGCGGAGTCGATTTGCAACCTGTAGGCCATATACGGGAGCCTCAGGAAGAACAAAAACATCATGAATTAAGCCATTTACGACACTTCCAACAGGAAAAAATATGTGTGGTTAGATTGTAGTAACCTGGCTGATGGTGCTGGTTTATGGGTTTTACGCTTGTTTGGAAAAGTGTGTTTTAGTTGTTTTAGGAACAGGTGTGCTCTTAGCTGCTGATGAGTTGTGGCCCCTTTACTGGAAGCCTACTCAGTTTGCGTTTTAATGAGCAGGTTGCATATGTCTGCCCTAATATGTTCTGGGTCAGCCCATCTTTACAACGCATCTAGTACAACAAGAGACCACTACATTACGAACACTACAACACATTTACCTCTACAACACAGTAAGTTCCAATAACGTAAGTTGCAATGTATTACATTTATGCAGCAATTAAGGATTTAATGGTGGGTGGATGGTGGTGTTTAGAGGGGATTTTTAGGATTCAGGGTTGAGGGGTGGTAATGGGTAGTTAGGGATTTATAGGAATCATGGATGGGTAGTGGTAAGAGTAGTAAAAGGTTTTAGTCATTAGGGATGGGTAGTGGTAAGGGATAGTAAGGGGTGTATAGGGTTTAAGGAAGGGTAGTAGTAATGGGTCCAGGGGCATTTGGGGTTTAGTGGTGGCTCTGGGGGAGGGGTTAAAATACAATATAAAAACTATTACTTCATTAATTCGCAGTGCTGAATTCATTTGCAGAATATGTAGCTTACCTAGACAAATACAAAAGTTACACACTGCATTTTATCTTTCTTTCAGTGCTGGTAGAAAAATGCTTTCCCAGTGATGGTGCTGTAACTGCTTGCAGGTCTGGCATTAATACAGACATCCACCATTGAACCCATCTCAATGTGGGGAAAAAGACTGCAAACGAGAATGCATTGCACTGTATTTTTTCCTTTATGTGTGTCTTTTTAAACTGCTCTATGGTTTCAAAGTACTACAAAAGGAAAGGACATCCTGGAATAATTTTAATTTCCTTACAGTGCACTTCGCATTTAAAATTAGATTTAAAATAATACACATTGTTGCGTAAAACACACTTTAAATAATAGCACAATCCTCTAACAAAAACACACAGTTCTCCAAAAATTGCCAAACATATCAGCAGTCTCAGATAAACAAGGAACAGTAAACGTACGAAGCACAAATGTTCTAAATCATTCTTAAGAGTATTAAAGTGAATTATTAAATCATGTAATATTAAAAATGCATAACAAGTGACAACTGTAGTATGGCTCTATACTGAAATCGAGGAGCTCAGGTGACATTTATAAACCATTCGACCTTCGGCCTCGTGGTTTGCAAATGTTTCCAGAACCCATGGGTTTCAATATAGGTACGCATTCTCTCTCTCTCTCTCTCTCTCTCTCTCTCTCTCTCTCTCTTTCTCTCTCCCCCTCCCGCCCTCCCTCTCTCTCTCTCTCTCTCTCTCTCTCTCTCCCGTTGCAGGCATCAGACGGGCAGAATCCAGCCCAAACTTCAATTATTGGAACAAAGGGATGTCGCAGTCCAGAGATACTGTTTAAGGGTTTTTTTTATTCACCACCACAACTACCACCGATGCGTTTCACCACAAGGGAAGTGGGTGTGAACACAGGGTAAGTGTATTCGTTGTAGCGGATGCGTTGTATGTGTATGTATTGCGTTGTGCAGCTGGACAGTTTGGTAGTGATATGCAACCATTCCTGGTGGGTGCTGGCAGTGGTCAGGCCTCTGAGTGTCGAATCCCCTCTCCGCCGAATACATGTGTGTGCTACTTTGGGCACCGACTTGCACTTTCCTCTATAGTGGAGCAGTGATGGGTTTTAGGGTGGGCAGTCAGCAGATGTTTGTGTGTGAGTTTTATGGCGAGTCTTTTCCACAGTGTGTTCTTTTCATATAAAAGGGATAATTTAGCAGGGAGTGCACAATGGACAGATAAAATACCTGCAAAAACCTGATCAAAACCAGGAGGGGAGTGCCAGGAAGCAGTAAAAAGTGTTGGCTTCGTTCTCAAGGGGTTTACCACCTTCTGTTGTGCGTTTTACAGCAGGCGGGTAGTTTCAACTAGTACGATCCAGTTCCTAGTTTAATTGAGTTTTCTGGTTTCATATCAGGCACGTATAATGTACGTATAATTCACAGAACTAAATGATGTCCTTCCCATGAACCCGAAGAATGACCTCAAAATGAACTTGCTGGCATCGTCTATTTCAAGCACTTCCTTATTGTGCAGGAGGGCCTTTTCTGTGCATGACTTTCCTACAGGGCGGACTGTTCCAATGCAACTTTGTAGGGGAAAGATTGTATCAGTTTCATATAAAACCCCCGCAATTAACTGCAGTGCGCGGTCTCAGAGATCAGCGGGGCTGCTGTCGAGGCGCTACAGGGGAATGCAGACTTGTTTGTACTTCAGAGACATGTGAAATCCATTGCTTGCTCTCAAAACCTAAAATTCACAAGGTGTTGCTCATGTTTCTCTTTCCAGAGAGTCTAATCTACATTCTGTACGACAGAAGACACGTGTGCTGAGGTAACGATCAGTTTAACTTGGCGTTTTAATGATGACGCGTAGTTTTGCACCCTTGCACTTTAACAGGGGGAAACCATGGTCCATCTCGCACCGTGCATATACCCGCCTCAGTTCAGCATATAAGCACTTTCATTATCTATAGCATCTATTTATGTAATCCAGCGGCCCGCATGGCCATTTTGCACTTTCTACATTAGGGAAAAGACCAACCCCTTATCAGCCATTTTGATCCACTTTACATCTGTATTTGGCATCCTTTTTTATATATTTAGGAAGGAAAGAAAAAACAAGAAATGAAGGACAGGCGATATGATGCCCAATGGCTGGAGTAGAGTTATGACCATTTTTTTCGTTTTTCTTGTATGCATCTTTTTAACCCTGTTGAATTGTATGTTTGATCATGTTTATGGTTTTAATTTACTGATGAACTATATTAAATCCTGCTCTCAAAACCTAAAATTCACAAGGTGTTGCTCATGTTTCTCTTTCCAGAGAGTCTACTCTACATTCTGAACAACAGAAGACGCGAGTTGTACACGTAGCTCCTCCTGAAGTTCCTTCTCCTCCACAAGTGGATGTGCTTCGAAACACACCTAAAACTTATGCTAGGAGCTACATAAAATAAAGTTATGCAAAGGTAGTGAGAGATGCGACACAATATATAAGTATAGTGGCAATGGAAGAATTTCGCTAATTAAACACAATAACCTAGTGATGATGATAGTAAAAGATTACTTTGAAGTCTTTCAGAGTTTAGAAAAATAGCTGAGGTCCTGAGTCACCAAACACCTTCTGCAGGTACCTGAAACGTAAGTAACTAGGTAGAATTACTCAAGTTTGGTGTCCATCCTGTCTTAAGTCAATCTGTGCCATCCAGGTTTCGATATGTTCAACGCATGTGCTGATTCAGAAATATTTCGAGATCATCCACGTAGAAGTGGAGGATGACAGCCTGCTGAATTCAATTCTAGTAGTATACTCCAAATCATACATTACATTTATACATATAAAAGGGCACTTGCATTTTTTAAAGGTTGATTAACTGTGTCAAATTGGAATTAAAATATCCACGGCAGCAATGACAGACCAATGTTATCCTCGGGAAGATCGGGCGCAGATACGTATTGGCCGATCAAAACAGTTCTGGACCAAAGCAAATGGCATTAACTTGATCTTGTACTTTGTAAGAATTTAAGGTAAAGCATTTAGATATTATGGCATCATCAGAAGGCCTTACATAATTCGCAACTTGAAGGCCGCGTGACAAAGTTTTTAAAATGTCTTACATTAGGTTCTGCATTGGCACGCATATAGAAATGCATGTATGTCCTAGTGACTATCTGACAAACAGGAAGCAGATGTTTTGTGTGTAAACAGTGTGAACAGTCTGACTAAAAACACTTTGCTATAGTCAGTCGTAGCCAACTTTTAAAGCGGAGTTTGGCATGTAGGGCACACAAGTCGGACTCCTGAATACCCAAGAAGTACAATTATGTTCAGTACTCCTGGATTTGAGTTCAAACATGGCCTACAGCAGAGCCTGAGCTCAGCTTGTCTGATATTGTTCCAACATTGAGATATATCTGCGAGCCCCTTACGACAAATATTGACTGTTCTTAACTCCTGCCGAGTCACTCTTATGACAGCCTTAAGGATTCTATAGAACCATGGAAGGGGGTCTAATGTGAATATTAAAAATGGAAGAAAGAAGAAGCTGTGGTCACACCAAAGGGGCGGGGCATGAGACTGATCCTTAGCCATATGGACTGGGATGTATTCATTGTCTCTGGCTATCTCTGGAAGACTACGCATCAGCAGCGGTCCGTGGAGGGAGTTCCGTGGGGCGGAAAGGCGGGGCGGGGGAGGGGCAGGGTGGGGATACTAAACACCGAAACATGGATAATTGGAGGTAAGTAAACAATTAAATAAATAAAACAAATTTCGTAGCGCGCCCTGCATCACAAAATGCGGTGCAGCGCGCGCTACGAAATTCGTTTTATTAATGTAATTGTTTACTTACCTCCAATTATCCATGTTCCGGTGTTTAGTACCCCCCACCTTGCCCCTCCCCCGCCCCGCCTTTCCGCCCCACGGAACTCCCTCCACGGACGCTGCTGCTACGCATGCTGTAGGACAATGAGCCGAACATTCATCTTGAATCAAATTGGCCTAGTACTGAACGTTTCCAGTGGGACAATGGACAGGAACATCACAAGAGGTCTCAATCTGCGTTTTCTAGGACATTATTTCTCTGTGAACGAGAGTCATTTAAATATTGTGTTGTGTTTTTTGGGGCGGGGGGTGTTTGATTGTAGGGGGCTGGACAATTTTCATTTTTCGACATGTTCCTGAAGTTAGAAGACCACGATTTCTTCTAATATATTGGAAATACGTGAAATATTTGCTATGTAAGATAGTGCGCTTCAAGGAAGGTTAAGTCAAGGTCTGGCTTTTTAGGAGGACAAATGCATTTTTAATGGACATTGGACCGGAATCTAAGAAGGGACTGAGAAAGTCATCTGAGGGACTGACGTTAGTACAGGCCCATAGTCAGCAAGTTAAGAGAGTCTGCAATATGGATTCCAGAGAGTTAGCTGTGACCTGTACTGGGTGTAAATGACTGGAATGGAAATCTAGGTTGAAGATATGTATCGTTTAACATTGTAAAATACCCCCTGGGCCCATTATTTTGCAGTAATATGTATCTAGAATACACTATACAGACACAACACATCCACTTTCAGGACAAGTCTGGTACGTCATGTCCTATTGGGCCTCTCTGAATGAGTGACCTCCATACTGTGTTATCTGTGTCCAGAGGCGTAACATAGGTCAAAGAGACACTACTGCACAGGTTAATATCTGTGATGCGGCCAACCAAAGTGCAATCCTAGGGACCGCTCAGTTTATATTATGTAGCTGTTTGTGCCAGTCTAGTGTCCAATCCCAGGGGTTACGTAATCACATAGGGATCCCTCTTGTATACATTTGTGTATTTTAGGGACTCCAGAGCCTTTCGGTTCCCAAAGTGTACCTGTAGCCCTTCTGTCTGTCAATCACTCGGAGATCACTATCACTAACAGGCAGTAAAGGGATGCAACCTTGGGTTGCAATGGCTGATGGATTGCTTAAGGCACTAAGGTGCCCTGTAAAAGTTACAGTTTGACCAGGTGCAGTCAATAGAACACTGCAGAGTCTTGGAGAGAGGAATTTGCCCTTTTGCGAGCTTGCGTCAAGGTATTAAAGCCGCTGCCAGTGATTCCAAGCTGATGTTACACTCTGCCCCTCCATCTTCCCCAGCCTGTCTGTCCGCGTGCCACAATCTCCTCACGCACTATGTCCATGTACCCCAAGTTTCTCACACGGTTTATGTGTTCCAAGATCCTCACGCAGTCGGTGGTGTTTACCAAGCTCTTCGCACAGTCTGTGTCTGCGCCTCAAACTCTTTAAAGTCAGTGGAGTGCCCCAAACTCATAGAGTCAAAGGTGTTACTCAGGCTCACCCTAAGCTTATGACACGGGTTGCGTATCTCAAGCTCCTCACTCATTCTGTCATTTTGCCCCATGTTTCTCACACAGTCTGTGTGGCGTTTCCCAAGTTCATCACGCCATCAGCTAGTTCAATGGCTAGCTAAAGTTTCTAAGTGATATCAGACGGAGTTACAAACTATCAGCATCTTCATGACAAAGTGCTAAGTTCTCTTGGAGTGCAACATTGCAAAGTGCTATTCATTTCAGAAAGCAGTATGTGCTCTCTTGTATAGTATCACATCTAAAGGAAATCCCTGCTCCCTTCCCTTCACCCCACGCCAAGTTCCTGGCCACCGTATTGCCCATAAGACGTGTCCCTTGCTTTTACTGCTGTGCAGAAGGAAAGTGGTGGACCAGACTCAGCTGAGGGCACTGGGTGAACTATGTGATATTATGTTCTCACCAACAGTGATGGGCAATATGATAGGAAGAAGGGCACGTGGGAGGTGGTCGAGACCTTAATGCCAAGCTAGCGGATCAAAAAGGCCTTTGACAGAGCCAGCCAAGTGTCAAGTCACTGGTGAGGCCTCAGCCTTGTTGATATGTGAGAGGCACTGCTCTGCTGTGGGGTCTCTCCTATTTCCTTGCACCCGTCGGCTTCTGGTTTCACAGTATGTGAATGACACACACCTCAGGCCACAATGTATGCCTGGTTGCACACAATGAGTATATACTCTCATGCCATTTTTGCCACTGACAACCGCTCTGGCCCTCAATTGCACTCTATCACCATGTAGAATACTCACGTGTCACCATGATGACTGACTGTGCCACTGATCACCAACACGGTCCCATCGCTGAGGCTGCCGGAGATACCTTGGGTGAAGGGCACCGACTGCAAACCAAAGGAGAGTCTTAATGCTTCAGCAAAAAAAAAAATCAGGCTGGTCTGTTGTATTTTGTTCATTTTGTACCATGATACGCTACTGTACTCAAATAATATGGTGTGTCCTTCCACACTTCCAAACAAAAACATAATGCTGTCCCGCGTCAGGTGTGAGTTCTCAATGTTGTTTTTCACTGTATGCCTAAATGACCTAGGGGCATAGTATCAAAAATGGCGTTAAAATTATCGCCGCTTTATCGGCAGGAAAGTGCCGCTAAAAGCGGCGATAATGGGCTTGATAATATGTCCTTGAGAATTCCAATAGAAACCCATGTTCTGGTGTGAACCTGGGCTTCTATTGGAATTCTCTGCGGCATATTATCAAGCCCATTATCACTGATTTAGCGGCAATTTCCTGCCGATAAAGCGGCGATAATTTTAACGCCATTCTTGATAATATGCCCCCTAGTGCCCCAAGTGCAACAAATGTGACCACTAGGGAGTTACTTACTCCTGAAATGGGACAGCCTGAGATCGCAGGAGTATGTCACTGTAAGTACAATTGTTGCAGCGCTACCACTACAAGTTAGTGCATAGTTACTCATAACTTACCATCGAGCAGTGACTGTTTCCCATGCTGGGGGCTCAGTAATGCTGTAACAAACTGCTCAGGCCCTGGGTTGTCTGTAGTCAATAAGGATTCAGCGTTGACCAACAGCCCAGATCTAGGTGATTGTGGTCCCCTGATTTGTCTATTCAGTGTCTTGGTGTCTTTTTTTGCTCTTTACTGTGAGAAAGGAAAGAGAAGAAAGACTGTGGCTGCTACAGCAAATTAAATGACGTACTAAGTCCTTCCTGACTCCCTTGAACCACCCTTTTGTTCCATAATTCCTATTATCAGAAAGGAATGTTCATCCCTTAATGTGGGTTACTCCTGGAAATATCCAGTTTTCAATGTCTATTTCATACCTATTCTGCATCTCTGTTAGTGTTCGTTCTCCATTTTTACACAATAATAGATCTCGCTTCCAAGGAGTGAAAAAAAATTGCTAACCTTAGGTATAATTTTATTGAGCCTAGATGGTGTGTAATATACACCATACATATAAAGGTATCGTATTCTCTTCTCAGAAGCTCACGGCTGGCACTATTATACCCTTAGAGATGTAGCGGGCTCTACCGGCCATTAAAGGCCTGCTCAGTGCTAAAGGCCCAAGCCGAAGGTGAGACCTTTAAGAAGGGAGCGGACCTTTAATGGCCGGTAGAGCCACTACGGAGGGCTCTAAGGCTATTAGAACATTCTGCTCCTCTATTCTGTGAACAAAGGCCTCACAGAGCCGGAGGAGATTGAGATCCCCTTGGGCTCTGTGAGGCCTTTGTTCACAGAAACAGCTGTGAACAAACACTTGAATGTTGATGCTCCGGGCTTCTCCCAGCCATTAGAAGCCCAGAGCACTCCACTGTCGTCAATGGTGCGCTCAACATTCCAATGTTCTAATACATCTCCGCACGATGAATAGTAATGCTACGTAGCCTGGAATCCCCCTCATGCCTCTGTAATCCACGCACTAGGGCCTCCCTGCCCCTTTATACCACTCTGGCAGGTTTCTACTTTCTTCCTTTATAACAGTTTCACCGTCTTTCTCTTCCTTTTCCATCTTTCTCTTCCTCCTTCTTTCCCCTCTGTGTATTTTTCCCTCTTTTGCTCTTGGTAAATGTCTGAAGAGGAGAAATAAGTGCCTGTCCCCACAAATGATGCTGGTGGTCTCCACCGGCAACCACCGGCTCAAATTAATCACTGAATCTAAGATTTGAGCGAAATGGAAGGCAATGCACAACTTTATTTATCTCTTCCCAAATGTATGGGGTCACTGATGTTCCTACATCCTGCAACCACTGTCCACAAAGCTTGGCATAATCTAGGATCTTGACTACCATCCATCTTAGATATTGATACACCCATCTGCTGGGTGACTGGAGAAATACAGCATCAAGCAAGCTGGTGTTAGCCTACTGTTGACTATTAAAATAACTCAATCTGCAGATATTTAAAAAACCCTCCCTCCTCTCGAATCCAAATCTTCCCTGCATTTCTTGAAATGTAAGGAATGCATTAATCATTTTTAATAATCTGATCTGCTCCCAGAATTCCCTTCTCATCTGAAGGGTTGTATGATCTAGTTAACTCTGTTGGGAGGAAGGGGTTAGCGTTAGCCCAGGGCGGAATGCAGCCCCTAGCGGGAACTCAGACGTCTGCCCTCACTGGGGATCTCTCTGCTGACACTCAGCTCGCATCGCTTGAAACTGATCTTTTTACAATGCTTTGGACTGTTGCATTAAGGTGCATAACCCCAAGCGACACGCTCCTTAAACATTCGATTGAGAATACTCATAAAATATTTCTTTTGCACGTTTAAGAATACACATTTTTGTATGTTTTGTAAAATAAATGCAGGCTAAAAAAAAGATAACTGAACGTGGGGTAAAGCCCTCCCTCAAATGCTTAGGGCGGCATAAAGCTCTCTTCTAACCACTCTGGGGAATTTCTTTACCCACATGAATTAAGTTGTCGTTTTATTTAATTCCGAAAAATACACTTTTCTGGTTACAAAGAAAGACATTGAACTAAATAAGCGTGGCAAAACCACTGACTTTAGCCAAACCTCACAGCATCCATGTGGGTTAAGCTGCATCATAGTCAAGATGTGTAATCCACGCATGCGCACACCTACAAACTTCCGCATCTGCTTTTTCTTTCTTTTTAGTTAACGAGCATCGAAGTTGGATCTAATATAATATAAGTAATAGTGTTGCATAGTTTAACGTATAGATCGGAGTAACGTATCGTTTTACATCTATTCTTAAGTATCACATGGAATTAGACATCACCACTGACTGACATTGCTCTACTTGTCTTACTCTATAATAGTTTTATTAATTTTGTCGCTCGAATGTTTTGAAAATTCATCTGTAACTTCAAATGTTTTAGCTATGCTTTCAGATTCATAATCCAAATATGAGGCAACATATAATCACATTTTAATCGCTGACATTATCTTTGTGCGGTCTATCATAATCTCCGCAGTGCTAATAAAACGAGACAACGGTTTAATAAATAAAACAAACATCGACGGGAAAAGGGGCTCCCCTGTCTAGTTCCCCCACTAATATTCATGGTGCCTTCGGATGCTCCCTCCGGAACCCGCTCTGCGTCACCTTTTGATTTAGGGGTCTTAAACCTATGAAAGGGGATGGAAACTTAAGGCGTCTTAATGTTTAATTAAAACAAATGACTATTCTGTTGAATTGTGGCCATCTGGTTAATGTACAAACATCCGATAATGAATATGCATTGTGGGAATCCTTCCGGGTCAGCTGGACGCGCGTCTCGTGCGTTCCCAGTGAGTACTCAGGGGCAGATTTTCAAGCCCCTTGCGCGTCTCTTTTAACATGGGAAAAGTGACGCACAAGTGGCGCAAGGGGCTTGTAAATTTGCCCGTCAGTGTTCACAAGAGTCAAAGGCTGACGTTTCAGGCGCCTTCCAACGGCTGCGTGTTCCCATCAGTATCCCTCGGGGTTGACAGAGACGGGAACCCCGGGAAATTGTAAATACTCTTTTTCTGCAGTGGGAATTACACAGCAACGTATTTTTTCCTTCTGGATTTGTATAGCGCGAACTCGACCCGAAGGTACTGGCGCGCTTTACGTGAGCAACAGTAACGTTACACAAGGACACATTCGTTTTTGGTAGGCACGGGGAATGTACGTGATTTGCCCAAAATCACAGGATGTTGAGCCCACGCCGAAACCCGAATCCCCAGCTCTAAAGTCGGCAGCTCTAGCCGTTAGGCCCCATCCTCTCGACAATAGTAAAGACAATATAACCGGGTGCTTTTTACAGCATATGGTTTCGCAAATATGCAGGGCAAGGGGGGCTATACTAGCTGGGCCTGGTAAACATTTAATACCGTCAATCTTTTGTTCAACAACGACACAACTATCAGTTAACAGTATATAGAATGGAGGCGGAGTGCCCATCATCCTTCTGATGTCGGTATGACGAGTGCACATCCAGTCGGTTGACAGTAACATCCGTTGTCTGTGTACGGCTTACATCTACTTGAAGAATTCTTACTTTGGGTTAATCTATGTAATTCTCACCTCAGATTTACCCCTAATATCAGTAAAGACAGAATTGAGTTCCTAGACATCTGGATACTAGTTAAAGATCAAAGAATAGAGGTTTCCCTTTATACTAAGCCTACTGCCCGCAACACCCTTTTGCTGTACACCAGTTACCAGCCGCGCAGCCAAAAAGATAGTATCCCGTTCAGTCAATTTTTGAGATATCGTAGGAATTGTACCTCCTTGAAAGATTTTGACTATCATTCAGAACAACTTAAAATCAAGTTGCTGGAAAGAGGTTATCCCAACAGATTGGTTAGGGACTCATACAAAAGAGCCAAATATTATGATAGAGTGGCCCTATTCCAGAGTAAACGGACTAAGACTGAAAATAACATCGTTTGTGTTACTACCCACTCCAATATTGACCATAAAGTACGCCAGATCATAAACACTCAGTGGCATATTCTCAATTCCGACTCACAAAAACAGGTACTCCCTAAACCCATCTTCGCGTTTCGCCGAAATAAAAATCTACGAAACGTTTTGGTCAAAACTAGAGAGCCCTTAAAAGACAGATTTGTTCAGAGATCCATCGTTGGAAGTACTCCTGTGATGGGAACACACAAATGTGGCAATTGCCATGCGTGTGATTTTGCCATCATAGGACATGTCCTTACCTGGGGCAAACGTACCTTCACTATGAAGTCGATGAGTAATTGCCGTACCAGCAATGTTATTTACCTTATCCTGTGCCCCTGCCATAAAGGATATGTAGGTGAAACAGGCAGGGAGTTCAGGGTGAGGTTTAGCGAACACAAGTCGGCTATATCCAATCACCGACCTGGAGCCCCAATGGTAACCCACTGGCTGGAATGTGGACACACAGTAAGTGATTTGCGGTGGACAATTTTGGAACGCATCCTCCCTCCAAAAGATGGGAATATTGATTGCTTGAGGCGCAAAAGAGAGGTATTCTGGGTTTACACCTTAGATACATTTGCAGATGGACTTAATGAGTCGTTACCTTGGGAGAATGCTATCATCTGATCCCTAATTTCTGTCAGTCCATGTACCCCCTTTCAGGATTAATTGTTTGTATTTTTACTTTTGATTTTACTCCCCCTATGTAAGTTTTATATATTGGACTATCATTCTCACTAGTCCATACCTGTAGTTGCCTTGTAGTATTTTCTTTTGTCACCGTCTATTAGTTTACCTCGCTGCAGTTCTCTGCACGCACATGTTATCACTTTAATTATAATTTTTGGTACATTTCACATTGCTTACCGTTTATCTTCCCTTTATATTGTTTGTTCCCCATTAGGCTTATCTTGCCGGATTATTATACTTTTTATCTCCATTTGAGAATTTTTTGTGAATTTTTTGTGATTTTCCCTTAATATAGTTTAGCCATTCCAATATGGCCGATTTTCTCTTCATAGTAACTCATCGTGGCTCTATATTCTTCTGACCCGTTTTCTATTTCTGGAGCGAAGCACATGACTTCCCGTTGCCGGGTATTTGAATCCGACACCTTCAACATTGCATTTTGAAATCTACGGCGAGGCTACGCAGTACTTCGTATTTTCTTCAGAAGACTTCTCTGATGGACGCAGACGGACTTGTCACACGAGGATAATATCGGTAAAAGTTTTTACTTTGGTGACCTATGCTGGTGCCGTTTTCCCAATAGGCTCTTTAACTAACGGGCCCTTTATTGTGGTCTCTATTTTAGAAACAGTTAACGTTATCTTGGCGACTCGGCGCTTGTGCTATTAACTCGCACCCCCTTTTTGACTGGCTTAGCACTTGCTTTCCTGGGGCAGTAGGAATCCACTGCTAGCGTTTTCAATTACGTCCGCCGCCTGATACCGATATGGCGATACATTGGGTAAGAACCTTTACTTTATTTGGATGCTGCCGTCATCTATTCTGGCTATATTTTCATTGTTTCTTTAAAGACAATGCTGACCTCTGTTTCATTTAACAGATCTGTAGTTAGTACCCATTTGCGATGTCCGATGGACCCCATATCGTTTACTACCCTTATTGTCATTTCTCATCTTAATATGGATTAACTCTTCACACTTTAAAGACCAGAACGAGTGATGAGTTTTTACTTTGGTCTCTTAGCACTTCTAGTAAGACACGCTTTACGTAAGGCTGCTTGCTCACTGAGGGTAGTACCCTCATTTCCTCTCCCATGGGACTGTATCATCAGTGTATTATTTACTTCAGTTTACTTTCCATAGTAAAACTTTATGTGGAGACTATGAAGTTTCGTTTGCACTCATTAGATTATCAGTATTCATTAGAGTCTTGATAAATTATTGTATTCAGCCAGCATTTGACATGTACACTTAATGCTGTTATGCATCGTGTAATTCCAGTTCATTAGGGGCCGTGATTTTGAACCCTCAGCCACTACTGGAAGTACTTCGATTCTACCTTGCCTACATCTAGGAAATATTAGTGCTGTGGAGATATTCCTCTCCTGTGAAGTATGTTTCCTAATTATACTTTTGTGTTGGCTTAAAATACTTGCTGCTTCATATGTCTCCCTCTGAGTTTGACTCTTTTAGACATTTACTACTTAATAATTTCTCTTATTTACGCCTTTAAGTAGGTTCTTTCTCCCTACGACACACAGTTTTCATCTTTCTCACACAGAATGTTCTTGTTTTTTCATCACAGGCAATTTCTGGTGACGGCTGTTCTTCTTTTCCCTTTTCTTGCTCCATTGGGGATTGTTTCTGTAGTCACAACTCATAATTAATGTTGTTGTGTTTATGAAATTATTTTCTATTAAGATATGTCCTGTTGTGTTCCACAGACCGATTATGAGCGTACATGCTTGAAGCCCGACAAATTGGATTATTAAATTAATCTCTTGGATATCGTGACTAAGATGCTTATGTCAATTGCGCCTTGATGAAGGAGTTCATATTTAAAACAGATTTCGAGATCTCCGAAACGCGCGTCTGGATATCGTGACTAAGATGCTTATGTCAATTGCGCCTTGATGAAGGAGTTCATATTTAAAACAGATTTCGAGATCTCCGAAACGCGCGTCTGGATATCGTGACTAAGATGCTTATGTCAATTGCGCCCTGATGAAGGAGTTCATATTTAAAACAGATTTCGAGATCTCCGAAACGCGCGTCTGGATATCGTGACTAAGATGCTTATGTCAATTGCGCCTTGATGAAGGAGTTCATATTTAAAACAGATTTCGAGATCTCCGAAACGCGCGTCTGGATATCGTGACTAAGATGCTTATGTCAATTGCGCCTTGATGAAGGAGTTCATATTTAAAACAGATTTCGAGATCTCCGAAACGCGCGTCTGGATATCGTGACTAAGATGCTTATGTCAATTGCGCCCTGATGAAGGAGTTCATATTTAAAACAGATTTCGAGATCTCCGAAACGCGCGTCTGGATATCGTGACTAAGATGCTTATGTCAATTGCGCCCTGATGAAGGAGTTCATATTTAAAACAGATTTCGAGATCTCCGAAACGCGCGTCGAAAAATGAAAGATAAATAATCTCTATATGAAATTAACCTCTATTTCGGTTCGTGGACACATTTGTATTTATGGATTTATAGCCTAAGTATATTACATTAGTGGGGGGACTGTACTCCTGTTTTTTTACTTACATCTAACCGACTGCCTTCCTCTCGGCTGTCCTTATTAAGTTCAACTAAAACTGAACTTTACAGCGAGGTGCAATAAGATATACAGGTTGCAAAAGCCTTCACCATGGTAACGGACTGTTCCACCCCAGGGGACGTCAATGGACTTCCAGCAGAAACCCAGTATCTCAAAATCCGAACAGTTTGTTTTACTTCCTCCTGACCGGTTTCTGTCGCAATAAAGACACGTCTCACTGCCTTTTAACCCGTTTGTTAAAACAATCGGAAACGAAATGCCAGTGCCCAGCAAAGAACGGGCTTTCGAAATAGCACAGCCCTCTCAGCAGCCGGCAGTGGTATAGTCTGAATTAATAGGGGGAAAACACTGTTTGGTACATATTCACAAAGTCAAAATGAAAGTGGAAAATGACTCCCTTGCTAACCCACGTTTCTCTCTGAGTCCCTAATGTTGGGGGCTGGATTTTAGCATTTCCCCTCCACCCGTCATATTCTTAGTTTTTCTGCGGTGCCCTCAGAGCAGCACTTTGGTCAATGCAAAAAGACCACTTACTTAATATATTGCAGTATTGGAATAAGAAGGGTAATAAGCCTCCGTGGTCATTTTGGGGAAAGTTGCACTTTCCCCAAATATTCCAGGACTCAGAAATATTAAGACTAAATTATCCAGCAGGGGTGACTAAATTATGTGGTCAGAAAAAGCAAATTATGCGGCGTAATGCGGTACAAATTAACAGTATTATTGCATTATTACGTCTTTACATATATTAACACTATCTGGGCAAAGGTTCCGCCTCATTAGGAAAAAGTCTATCACTCAAACAGGCATTTGAAAGGCAACCAGCAGACTTTCCCAAAGGGACTTTCACTGCGCAACAACACATAACCGCATTTTCTGTACTTTTAAGTGGTCTGATTATGCAGCAGATGATGGATTATGTGTCAAATGCGGCATATCCGTAAATATGCGGAAAAAGCAGTAGCCGCAGAATCGCATAAATCCATCAGTCCTGCCTGTGACTCAATGGGGAGAGGATGTGGCCTAAGGGCTAGGGGGTCAACCTCTAATCTGGGGAACCGGCTTCTAGTCTCGGCAATGACGCTCAACATCCTGTGATTCTGGGCAAATCACTTATTCTCCATATGCCAAACAAAAATGAATTTGTCATTGTGTAACGCAACTGGTGCTTATGTAAAGCGCTCTGATACCTTCGGGTCAAGCTAAATAAAACTCCCAAAAATAAAAAATAAATCCCCCAATTACAAGACGTTTCAAATACGGGACTTTCCTTTTGGAAATAATTGGTCCAGGTGTGGAAACTCAATTCACTTCCAACGCTTCCCTCTTCCTCGCCCCCACCGCCCTTCAGCACTTTGAGTCAACTTTATAATAACAAACCGCACTGCATAAATATTCAACATAACTGTAGAAGCCCCAGAATGCAGTGATGAGGTAAATTAAGGCCTGACGACTGGAAATCGTGTCCTCGAGACACGGGCGATCAGGTAAGTTTAAGAAAGAACTAACAGGGCAGCATTTTTCAATTCTTACAGCCCCCATTTCCAGGTGATGGTACCTCCCGGGGGACCCGGAAGTCACCTGGCACTCACCGGTCTGTGGAACTGGTTGTGGGGATGGCCGACCTGCATCTTGAGTGACTTCCTGGATGCTTCCCGAGGTGCGGAGGAGGATGTGGTGCCCGGGCGCAGACCTGCTTGCCTTTTGTACACGGCGCTGTCACTTCTGCTATTTTCCGCTCCTCCCTTTCTGCTCCACCTCTAAGGAGAGTCCGAGAGTGAAGAGGTGAAAGGGAAGGGGGGCCTGGCCTGGCAGGAGAGGCTGATCTCACCCCGTGCTGATTCAGCACCACGAGGGTGGAGGGGCTCGGGCTCCTGCTCACAGGGTCACTGCCGGGGCTGTCAGCAGGCCAAGTGGGCCGGCCTTTGGGTCACAACACCAAATGACAGCAGGGTCACAAGCCCATGTTGTGACACACACAATTACAAGAAAGTTCCCAAGACAGAGCCAGGAAACTGGTTTGATTGCAAAACAGCCCACTTTATGCATTTCATGATCAACATGTTAAACCAGCAACGTAGCCTGGTTGGATAATGCGCCTGCTGCCTTGCCTCTGCGCTCATGCTGAAGCTCACAGGATACAATCTCGATTTGAGGACTCCGCATTTCATCACTTGGAGGGTAATAGAGTGAGTACCAAGTCTTTTGCGCAAGAGATCGACGTCAAGGCGCTTTACACATCTGTAAATATTTTAATAGTGCACAGACAGTACAAACTATTACAATTTGTAATTAGAGGTCTGTACATCTAATAAACAGGAAATAATCCCCAGTGACATTTGAATAGCTCTTTTCTTCGCCCAGTTTCTTCACATTGGAGACAATTTCTCGATTAAAGCAAGATCAAAGGGTGTTTGAGTTAATCGTTCTTTCTTATTGTATTAGTTCATGGTTTCATTGCTTCTCGGTGAATAACGCAGACTTTTAACAGGAATTCTTTAGAGCCCTCATGGAAGGTATGTATGATGTGGCTGGTGGAGGGATGAGGGAAAGCTGTGCCAGAGTCTTGGTCCAACACCAAGAACTGGCTGAAAGATTTTTTTTTGCTTATTTCATTTTGGGATCCCTAGTTTAACCCCTTCGCTGCTAGGCCTTTTCCCCTCCTGTGCTAAGCCTTTTTTTGGGCTATTTGGGGTAGTGCGCGCTTAGGCCCCTGTAACTTTTTGACCACATTAGGTATCCACGCCAAATTTGCGTCCTTTTCTTCCAACATCATGGGGATTCTAAAGGTACCCAGGGTTTGTGGATTGTCCTAGAGGGTTCCCAGAAATTAGTCAAAATACAGCAAAATGTTGGTTTTTTTGTGAAAAATGAGGAAAAGTGGCTGCAAATGAAAGCGTCTGGGTTTTTCTCTGCAAATGATATCAAAAAAGGGTTTGTGGGGCTGAAATCACAATTTCTCCAGCTTTTAGGGAATGACAGATTTTTGTCAGAAATCCAACATGTTTTACACAGTTTTGATATTTTTCTGGGACATACCCTATTTTTGCTATTTTTTGTGCTTTCAACCTCCTTCCAGATAATGGTAGAAATGGGTAGAAAAGCAATAATGGATCCTGGAAAGCTATACATTTTTGAAAAGTAGACAAAATTCTGAATTCAGCAAGGGGTCATTTGTGTAGATCCATCAAGGTTTCTTTATAGAAACTAACAGGTAAATATGGGAAAAATTAAAAATTTGTTGAAAAAAGCAGCCTTTTGAGTCAACGTTTTCACCTGTAACTTCTTCGAATTATGACATCTCTTTGAAAGCAATGTACCGTTACATCCGGTGGACCTTCCTGGTTGTGGGGATATATAGGACTTGTAGGTTCACCAAGAGCCCAACGAACTCAGATTAAAAAACTGAGCAGCATTTTGTAATGGTTTTTTTTTGTTCCGGGTATATAGCAATTATTGTGGGAAAATGTGTACATGGAAAAATCGGTATCAAAGACACCTATGTATTTCTGAAATGGGAACAAATTACAGAGTTTAGAAACAGTGCATATTTGGACATTTTCGAAATTGGGAATACTCATACTTGCATGACAATTATTGGTCATTTTTCAAAATGACTTTTTTTTTACACATTTGGAAGGGAGAAACGCATCAAAAATCAATAGGTAATAACAGTTGCTTTACAAATCTGAACTACCCTAAGTCTCCTGATAAAAATGGTACCTCACTTGTGTGGGTAGGCATAGTGCCCACGACAGGAAGTGGCTCAAAACCTAAGGTGAACACACCACATTTTCACACTGAAAATGTACACTGTTTTTGCAAAGAGTCTAGCTGTAGTTTGTGAACCCTAGCCCTGCCGGCACCTAGGGAAACCTAGCAAACCTATACATTTTTGAAAACTAGACACCCAGGGGAATCCAGGATGGGGTGACTTGACTGCCTCCCACCATGGTCTGTTACCCAGAATCCCTTGCAAACGTAAAAAATTGACAAAAAAAACACATTTTCCCCACAGTTCTGTGATGGAAAGTTCTGGAATCTGCGTGGATCCACAAATTTCCACACACCCCGCGTTCCCCAAAGTCCTACGAGAAAAATGGTACCTCACTTGTGCGGGCCGGCATAGTGCCCGCGACAGGAAACGGCGCAAAACGCAACGTGGTCACACCTCAATTTTGCAGTGGAAAATTACCCCTTTTTAGGTCTCGCGAGCCAAAGGCTCGAAGAGACATTTTATATGTGGGATTTTCAAAGTGCTACCCGCAGTCTTTTGGCTGGCCTAAACCTTGAGTGCGCGATCACATGCACGTGCACAGCTGCTCCTCTGCTCATTGCGTTCCCCCCTCCCTTCTCACCCAGCCCTTTGATGCTCTGCTCGATTACTTTCACTTTCGCCGCTTTGACCCTTGCATTACCCCCTCCCTTCTCACCCAGCCCTTTGATGCTCTGTTCGCATCTCCCTCCTCCCTGGGCCTGAAGGGAGACAGAGCCATCCTGCTTGATTAATGGCTTTGCATTCCCATGTGTTCCCGTAGTAAACATGTTATATTTTGATTTCCCTCTACCGTGACTCAGGGTTCTTTGGGCTCAAACGTCAGCATTTCTAGAATGTAAACGTCTTGTTGGCTGCGCTCTGGCAGCTCGGACTCTCGCACCTTTAAATTACGTTTTGCCAGCGTAGCCCATGTGGAATCAGATTACGAAAGCGAGACTTGGCGCTGCCTAATGTCTGTGTAAATAGAAAGAAGAGATGAGTTTCTGTCCATTGATCATTTGCACGGAAATTAAAATACCCGTTTCTGCCGAATAGTTCAGTGTCTGCCTTGACACACCAGCTCTTCCGTCTTGTTTAAATGTTTCCTTTCCGCCACTGCCGCCGCTCATCAGTGCTATTTTTTTAAACTCATTTAGTTTTATTTTATTATTTACATGGGGCACATCTGTGCCTGAGTGTGTGGCCAAGAGCTATTTATCAGCACGGTGCCCGTTTCACGGCCCATGCTTCATGAAGCTCAGCGGGAGCCGTACTGATATAAGAAGACACAGACTTTTTAATTAGGCACCAGTACCGGAGTATTAAGGAAGCACCTCATGCGGTAAGCCATTTCTCTCGCGTGTGAGCACCGAGCAGGCACATTTTGCAGCGTCACACACCGGCTTCAGCAATGGTGGCTGCTTCTTGTTTTAGTGAGGAAAGAGATCGGACCGAAACACAGGACAGTGACTTGCTATTCATGGCAGGATTTGTTTACACATGGGAATTGTGAACTTGCCTCATCTTTCACTTTGAAACACTCTGCTGCCAACCGCACCTGGAAAAATGTTTAGAAACATTCTAACTGCATGGTGAAAAGTTCTTGCTATGAGCCAGCCAAACCCCTGCAGCTCAATTCCTAAATTGTGGCAAAACTATAAAGAAACGAGGAATTAACTCTACAGGCAGCGTCTCCAAACCGCGCCTGCCGTTTAAGGAAATGAGGCAGGGGTTCCGCTTCATGAAACCTTTTGTAAGCCACATTTTTAAGCCTAAAAGACCGTCAACGTGCTCAATAAAACAACAAAACTTAAAAACAATTGCATTTTGCTTTTTAATTACAGCTTAGATCATCACTCCCATTGTTTTGATAAGTAAATGGTGCCAAGATGGCCATGAGGTTTGCATTGTGTGCAGGGCGTTCCACAGATCATTGTCTTTCAAGTTTTCCCAATCAATTGCGTAGAACCACGAGCCTCGCCATCGCTAGTTTTTTTGTGCATGTACAGTCCTGGGACCTCAGAATCTTACTGCACTGTATGACTGAGCAGCATACATTATTAATGTAAATAAACAGGGCTCTTGGTAAAACAATACGCTTGCATTTAGCAAGAGTTGTGCAGACAAAATAAACACAGGCAGTTGCATCTAAAAATGATCGCTTTTCTTAAGATGGAGCTGACACAATGCCTCAATTCGTCCACAAGATAAGATTCACAAAGACTGGCAGCAACTGGGAATTACACAAAATGAGTACATAAAATTGTGTTTTTTTTGTAACGCGGAACTGCCTCTTACAAAAAGTAACATCTCACTTTGTTCATTCCAAATTAATACAGCACCACCCTGTACCCCTTTCAGAAAAGGGTAGCGTTTCTGGTGTGAGGCATTTCTATGCATTCAGGCGGAAGTTCTTTTTTGCAGTTAGTGCTTCTGAACAAAGGAAAGACATACATGTCTTCCATCCTGTGCCTCTTAGAATACAGTATGGACTGGGTGCACAATTCCTTTTTTGGCCTCTTTGCTACATGTGGTATTGAAATTCAATGACTGCGACTCTCGGGAACTAACATAGGTTTTATTTAGGATTAACAGATTGCTCCTGTAGAACAAACATTATGCATCTGGTACTGAGATTTCCTTTTACCAATCATGGTAGGTGTTTTAGTCCACCTGGGCTAATAAAATAAAGATTACAACTCCCCGAGCGCACTGTTAAAAACATAAAAGCTAAGGCCTAGAAAAAAATCCAAAATGTCTTTGGTAAAGATATGCCTTGTTTTACCATTGCCACCAATTAACAAATCATGTGCCAGGTCAACATGGTGCAATACCTAGAACCCAGACATGTGTGACCTGTGCTCTGCCAGTCACAGAGCCGGCAGTGACGCTTAGCCCACTCAAGTAATTTCTTCTTACATCTTTGAAATATCTGGCATAAAGTCGGAGAGAAACATACAGCCAAACCTAAAACGTGAAACAAGTAAAATCATTCTTTCAACCTTCCCTTAGTCTAGGCTTACAAACAAGGACAGAATCCAGTCCAGTACCAATTTAAGAACTGTAGTCATCCATTCTCCTTAAGACAGGGTTGAGATACAGAATTGACAACCTCAGCACACATCAAACAAGCATTTGCAATGCAATACGTCTCGCATTACTGAAAGTTTGAGCTATTGGCATCGCATTATTATTTGCAACGCCAATAGCTTCAACTTTCAGTAATGCGAGACCTATTGCATTGCAAATGCTTGTTGGCAAAGTGACTAGCTGTAGTTTTTGAACCCTAGCCCTGCCGGCACCTAGGGAAACCTAGCAAACCTATACATTTTTGAAAACTAGACACCCAGGGGAATCCAAGATGGGGTGACTTGACTGCCACCCACCATGGTCTGTTACCCAGAATCCCTTGCAAACGTAAAAAATCGACAAAAAAAACACATTTTCCCCACATTTCTGTGATGGAAAGTTCTGGAATCTGCGTGGATCCACAATTTTCCACCCACCCCGCGTTCCCCAAAGTCCTATGAGAAAAATGGTACCTCACTTGTGCGGGTCGGCCTAGTGCCTGCAACAGGAAACGGCGCAAAACGCAACGTGGTCACACATCAATTTTGCAGTGAAAAATGACCCTTTTTTGGCAAAGTGACTAGCTGTAGTTTTTGAACCCTAGCCCTGCCGGCACCTAGGGAAACCTAGCAAACCTATACATTTTTGAAATCTAGACACCCAGGGGAATCCAGGATGGGGTGACTTGACTGCCTCCCACCATGGTCTGTTACCCAGAATCCCTTGCAAACGTAAAAAATTGACAAAAAACACATTTTCCCCACATTTCTGTGATGGAAAGTTCTGGAATCTGCGTGGATCCACAAATTTCCACCCACCCCGCGTCCCCCAAAGTCCTACGAGAAAAATGGTACCTCACTTGTGTGGGTCGGCATAGTGCCCGCGACAGGAAACGGCGCAAAACACAACGTGGTCACAACTCAATTTTGCAGTGGAAAATGACCCTTTTTTGGCAAAGTGACTAGCTGTAGTTTTTGAACCCTAGCCCTGCCGGCACCTAGGGAAACCTAGCAAACCTATACATTTTTGAAAACTAGACACCCAGGGGAATCCAGGATGGGGTGACTTGACTGCCTCCCACCATGGTCTGTTACCCAGAATCCCTTGCAAACGTAAAAAATTGACAAAAAAAACACATTTTCCCCACATTTCTGTGATGGAAAGTTCTGGAATCTGCGTGGATCCACAAATTTCCAACCACACCGCGTTCCCCAAAGTCCTACGAGAAAAATGGTACCTCACTTTTGCGGGTCGGCATAGAGCCCGCAACAGGAAACGGCGCAAAACGCAACGTGGTCACACCTCAATTTTGCAGTGGAAAATGACCCCTTTTTGGCAAAGTGACTAGCTGTAGTTTTTTAACCCTAGCCCTGCCGGCACCTAGGGAATCCTAGCAAACCTATAAATTTTTGAAAACTAGACAACCAGGGGAATCCAGGATGGGGTGACTTGACTGCCTCCCACCATGGTCTGTTACCCAGAATCCCTTGCAAACGTAAAAGATTGACAAAAAAAACACATTTTCCCCACATTTCTGTGATGGAAAGTTCTGGAATCTGCGTGGATCCAAAAATTTCCACCCACCCCGCGTTCCCCAAAGTCCTACGAGAAAAATGGTACCTCACTTGTGCGGGTCGGCATAGTGCCCGCGGCAGGAAACGGCGCAAAACGCAACGTGGTCACACCTCAATTTTGCAGTGAAAAATGACCTTTTTTTGGCAAAGTAACGAGCTGTAGTTTTTGAACCCTAGCTCTGCCGGCACCTAGGGAAACCTACCAAACCCACGCATTTCTGAAAACTAGACACCCGGCGGCTTCGAGGGAGGTATGGCTTGCGTGGATCCCCCAACGTTTCCTTCCCCAGAATCCCCTGCAAACCTCAATTTTTGCTGAAAAATTCACTTTTTTCACACATTTTGGGGTGGGAAAGTTGTGGCATCACTGGGCTCACACAAATTTACCACCACCCAGCGTTCCCCCAGGTCTCCCGGTAAAAATGGTACCTCACTTGTGTGGGAGGCCCAAGTACCCGCGGCAGGCAAGGGCCCAAAACGTAGTGAGGCGACATCAAAATGGCCTATCGCAAAACCATCTGGTTTTGCAAGGGGGTCACTTGGGTTTTTGGCCCGGTGCTCGGCGGCCATCTAGGGAAACCTACCAAACCCACACATTTCTGAAAACTAGACACCCGGCGGCTTCCAGGGAGGTATGGCTTGCGTGGATCCCCCAACGTTTCCTTACCCAGAATCCCCTGCAAACCTCAATTTTTGCTGAAAAAATCATCTTTTTCACACATTTTGGGGTGAGAAAGTTGTGGCATCACCGGGCTCACACAAATTTACCACCCCCCCAGCATTCCCCCAGGTCTCCCGGTAAAAATGGTGCCTCACTTGTGTGGGAGGCCCAAGTACCCGCGGCAGGCAAGGGCCCAAAACGTAGTGAGGCGACATCAAAATGGCCTATCGCAAAACCACCAGGTTTTGCAAGGGGGGTCACTTGGGTTTTTGGCCCGGTGCTCGGCGGCCATCTAGGGAAACCTACCAAAGCCACGCATTTCTGAAAACTAGACACCCGGCGGCTTCCAGGGAGGTATGGCTTGCGTGGATCCCCCAACGTTTCCTTACACAGAATCCCCTGCAAACCTCAATTTTTGCTGAAAAAAATTACTCTTTTCACACATTTTGGGGTGGGAAAGTTGTGGCATCACCGGGCTCACACAAATTTACCACCACCCAGCGTTCCCCCAGGTCTCCCGGTAAAAATGGTGCCTCACTTGTGTGGGAGGCCCAAGTACCCGCGGCAGGCAAGGGCCCAAAACGTAGTGAGGCGACATCAAAATGGCCTATCGCAAAACCACCAGGTTTTGCAAGGGGGTCAGTTGGGTTTTTGGCCCGGCGCTCGGCGGCCATCTAGGGAAACCTACCAAACCCACGCATTTCTGAAAACTAGGGCCTCCCACACAAGTGAGGCACCATTTTTACCGGGATGCCTGGGGGAACTCTGGGTGGTGGTAAATTTGTGTGAGCCCGGTGATGCCACAACTTTCCCACCCCAAAATGTGTGAAAAAAGAGATTTTTTCAGCAAAAACTGAGGTTTGCAGGGGATTCTGGGTAAGGAAACGTTGGGGGATCCACGCAAGCCATACCTCCCTGGAAGCCGCCGGGTGTCTAGTTTTCAGAAATGCATGGGTTTGGTAGGTTTCCCTAGATGGCCGCCGAGCACCGGGCCAAAAACCCAAGTGACCCCCCTTGCAAAACCTGGTGGTTTTGCGATAGGCCATTTTGATGTCGCCTCACTACGTTTTGGGCCCTTGCCTGCCGCGGGTACTTGGGCCTCCCACACAAGTGAGGCACCATTTTTACCGGGAGACCTGGGGGAACGCTGGGTGGTGGTAAATTTGTGTGAGCCCGGTGATGCCACAACTTTCCCACCCCAAAATGTGTGAAAAAAGTGATTTTTTCAGCAAAAATTGAGGTTTGCAGGGAAATCTGGGTAAGGAAACGTTGGGGGATCCACGCAAGCCATACCTCCCTGGAAGCCGCCGGGTGTCTAGTTTTCAGAAATGCATGGGTTTGGTAGGTTTCCCTAGATGGCCGCTGAGCACCGGACCAAAAACCAAAGTGACCCCCCTTGCAAAACCAGATTAACTATTGTTCCTACAGCGTGAGAATTTTGGAATAAAATTGCAAAGAAAATGTGGCAGACTTTTTGAGGTTTGCAGGACATTGGGGATAAAAAAAACTTTTTGAATTCACAAGAGAGACATCACCATGAACTCCCATGGGTTTTTGACAATATCTACAGTGGGTGGGTTATTCTTACATGGAAAGTGTACCTTGGCAGAGAAACTAAAGACAAAGATTGCTGCACAAGCATCTATTCCTCAAACACACACACATACTGGTTGGATTTGGCACGAGGGCGAGTCATGGTTCAGTGTATTACATTTTATTAACTAGAGATTTCACAAAAATGAAATGCACTGTCAATAATTACATTCTTAAAAAACCAAACCAATGACTCGCAGCTCGTGAGCTGTAAAGCCACGTCAAGGCACCAACCACTTTACAGGCCATTCACACACCTTTCATACGTGATACAAAGAAGACCATTCGCACCACCAGGTACAAAAGCAACACATTACAAAATTCACCAAAAAGGGACAAATGACACCCTGCTTCAGAAAGACAAATATTACTGCACAGCCATCTAATCCGCAAGCACACACACATACTGGTTGGATTTGGCACGAGGGTGAGTGATGGTTCAGTAGATACAATTGTATTAGCAAGTGATTTCACAAAACATGAAATGCACTGGTAATAATTGAAAGGGCGAGAAACTGAACCATTGACTCACAGCTCGTGAGCTGTAAAGCCACGACAAGGCACCAACCTCTTTACAGGCCATTCATACACCTTTCATACGTGTGAGACATACAAAACCATTCACACCACCAGCCGCGGGCCCATCACATAACAAAACTCACACCAGCACACAGCGCCATTCAAGGGCCCATCACTTTCACACGCCCACAATCCAGACACAGCAACTACACATGCTGATGGATTGCGTGGAGTGGCACTCAGCTAGCAGTGTGTGTAGTGACCAGCAGAAAGTCACTACTCACACACAGCCAGCCGAGCTCCAGTCCACACACACCGCTAGCAGAGCACCAGTCCACACACACCGCTAGCAGAGCGCCAGTCCACACACACCGCTAGCCAAGCGCCAGTCCAGGCACACCGCCAGCCAATCGCCAGTCCAGGCACACCGCCAGCCAATCGCCAGTCCAGGCACACCGGCAGCCAATCGCCAATCCACGCACACCGCCAGCCAAGCTCCAGTTCACGCACACCGCCAGCCAAGCACCAGTCCGCACACACCACCAGTCCACGCACAACGCCAGCCAAGTACCAGTCCACGCACACCGCCAGCCAAGCACCATTCCACGCACACCGCCTGCCAAGCTCCAGTCCACGCACACCACCAGCCAAGCTCCAGTCCACGGACACCACCAGCCAAGCACCAGTCCGCACACACCACCATTCCACGCACACCGCCAGCCAAGTACCAGTCCACGCACACCGCCAGCCAAGCACCATTCCACGCACACCGCCAGCCAAGCTCCAGTCCACGCACACCAGCAGCCATGCACCAGTCCACGCACACCGCCAGTCCATGCACACCGCCAGTCCACGCACACCGCCAGCCAAGCACCATTCCACGCACACCACCAACCAAGTGCCAGTCCACACACACCAACAGCCAAGCACAAGCCTACACACACCGCCATCACATTTAGGATTTTTTTAGAAAAAAATAAAAACACAAACAAATCGCAAATAGATACAAATCTTCTAACAGAAAATCAGCAACTAAATACATTGCACTAACACCAACCTTGAAAAAGAATCAAATTATCCAAAGAATACAGACCAGGCAGTTCACTTTACCACTCATGAATGCTCCCAATAATTCTTTCGCGTGTGGTACGCTCTAAAACAAGCAGGGAGACACAGTGCAGGATGAGAAGGACAGTCGGGGCAGTACATACGACTCTCCTTCCGCGTACCTCTTCGCCAACAGACTCTACATCTCCTACTGGGAAAATATTTTGAGGGTGTGGGAGGAATGTGATCTGGAAAGTGGCGATCTTTCAATCTAGCAACATCCTCCACCACTCCAACTCTAGGAACACTTGCCTGTTCCACTACAACAAGGCTGCCTATTACAGACTCCTGAAACTTACCAAAAGTCATCTTTGACTCAGGGCAAGAATCCTGGAACACAACAAAAGCATTAAACATTGCCAAGTGGAAAAGATGGATAGCCAACTTCTTGTACCAAATGTAAGCCTTACGAAGAGCAGTGTAAGGTTCCAACCTTTGATCTACTCTGTCAACACCACCCATGTGCCTATTATAGTCTAAAATGCACACAGGTTTGCGCGCTTCAGCGACCTGACCCCAAACAGTCACAGGTGCAGTGCTTTCATCATGGATGGAAGTCAGCATGTAGACATCTCTCCTGTCTGAAAACTTCACAGCAAGAAGCTCCTGGCAACGCAACGCACTGCACTGTCCCCGCACAAGCTTTTGACAAACAAGTTCTTTCGGGAAACCTTTATGGTTAGAGCGGATTGTGCCACAAGCAACAGTGTCCACTTTGGCCAATTCACTGAACAACCGCACACCAGTGTAGAAGTTATCTACATACAAATGGTGACCTTTGTTAAAAAATCCTCTACCAAGTTCCCAAACAATTTTCTCAGTCACTCCAAAAGTGGACGGACAACCAGGGAGGTTAATCCTAGATTCCTTACCGGTGTACACCCTGAAATTAGAGACATATCCAGTCCTACTGTCACACAGCATATACAGCTTTATTCCATAGCCTGTTCTCTTACTAGAAATGTATTGCCTAAAAACCAAGTCATCCACTGCAATTTCTTTCCCAGGGACATAAATCTCAGAAAATCGATCAACAAAGTGATCAAGGACAGGCCTAATCTTAAAAAGACGGTCACAATCAGGGTGATCTCGTGGCAACGCGAAACCATTGTCAACAAAATGCATCATCCGAAGCAGAAGCAAATACCTGTCACGACTCATGACTGCCGGAAAAATAGACGTTGCCATCAAGGGACTGCTAGACCAATATGAAGACATTGATGGCTTCCTTAGCAAGCCCATCAAAAAAGTTAAACCCAAGAACTTCTTCATCTCTTCAACATTTGTGGGAGTCCACCGGGTAGCTCTAGAGTGTGGCTTAAAACTGGCACTGTTGTCCCTCAAAAACTGTTCGGCATACAAATTAGTCTGCTCAACAATCCCTGCCAAAAACACATCGTCCATAAACAACTGAAAAAAATGTACCGGCAAAAAGTTTTCAGTATTCACTCTAGACCCTGGAACACCAGTAAACTCTGGCAATGCCGGCTGCACCATGCCAAGGGCAACCCAGAGGTCATTACTTTCAAAGGGAAGCCTTGCAGCCCCAGCCTGCAGCCCAGATGCCTCTTGCCGCACTACACCAACGGGAAGCCTTGCAGCCCCAGGCTGCAGCCCAGATGCCTCTTGCATATTAAAGTTTAATACAGCTTCCAACGGATTGAATGAGCTCTCCGAGCTATACAAATTGAGTTAATACCATACCACCTGGAATCACGCCCAACATGTGGAAAGAATTCCTCCGTGTTATCTGTGGAGCATTCTAATATTAATATAGTTTTCATGTTGTCTACCAAACTGGCTCTATGTTCCCATTAGCTGCCAAGACTTTCCTGGACTTCACTGCCAACCCGAACCAATATCGCGGGCAGGGTTTCATACAGTTGATTATGATCCCACGTATTCAATTTACCACATTTTTTATTGCTAAGCACTCATTTCCCGTTTATACCATAAATTTATTTTGTGAATATTGATTGTGGCAATTTATTTCCTCACGTTTCCCTTTTGTGGCCGGAACTATAAGCGTTTTTTAAGCTTTTGCTTCCAAAGCTGGAGTATGAGCTTCCAGCATTTTGAATTGGGTCCGCTCTAAAACGGAATCAGTCCTTTATTTGTGTCTCCCACAAGAGATAAAAACTCAGCGATCACGTGCCCTCCCACGTGATCGGCACTGGCGTTCACTATCGGCTGGAGAGACGAATGGAGATTTACTCAGGTAAGCCTGTTTCTAAGGCTGTAATTATTTAACAACAACCCTCTAAACTCGGCCCTCGAGACAATAGAACAGAAATCTACTGCCTAAAAACTGAGCCACCATTTTATTGTTTATAGTTTGCCTCTAAAAAACCGCCCGAGTTGCCACTGACCGCTTCGCACTCTAAAGCTGCCCCCGATATATGTTTTTACAGATTCTACAACAAAGTGTGACTAAGCACACCGGCCCCTTACGCTAGTGAAAAATAGCGTCCTTCCCTGCTTGCTGGACACGTCTTACTCTTTCTTCCTTCGGTGAAGTGCCACAAGTGACCACCGTTGAGCAGCGTAACATGTCTTTTTAGACACTTCAGGTATTCTAATTGTAATCTGACAACGAATGATTTTTCTATGGCTATTATTGACCTATATTGAATTCACTCCACATTTACTCCACAGCATACGAGGGATTCTTCCACAACCGCAGCTATTTGACACTACGAAAATTTGATCTCGCACACTAAGATAGCTACGACGCGCCATAACTTATGTAAGTGCATGATGAATGAGCGTTTGTTCTTAACACTATTTTTCTTCTGTTAATACCACCAGAATTCGTATTCTATTCCCTTAGCTTAGTGCCATGTTCTCTTTTTTCAGAGTCATTTCGGATTAGATCGGCTGATCTTCTCTTCATATGTCAGAGGTAATCAAGTCAATACTGAAATTTGTTGTGCTTTGAGAGGAAATTGTACGTTCTAGTGTTACTCAAAAAGGTTTTTGTCATTTTAATTTGCAGGTCCTGATGAGAGACCCTCTAAACCAAGGGGTCTCGAAACGCGTAGACCTTTTTGTGTGACCACAAGAATTTGGAATTGGTTAAAAAACAAATAATATTGAGAGTTACTATTTCAACGATACTCTCTGTGGTCTGTGAAAATAGAATATTAAATGTTTATGTTTTCCCACAAGATTGACTGAGTCGTGTGAATGGTTTATTGGTACCAGTATGTATGGAGCAAAGAAGAGTGTGTTGCTCAGAATGGTTGAAATGTGTGATTGAAAGGTGTGATGGTTATTGTATGCACTATGTCCCATTTATGTGAGTTGTAACTTTTTTCTTGTATTTTGTATTATGGAAGGACGATAAAGTTTTTTTGATACAATTAAATTGATCGATTAAGTCGAAAAAAGAAAAGTCTTTCACGCATTTTGTTGTTTTTCAAAATGTGTCCTCACAAGTTGATCTGAGGTGTAAAAAGTGGCAGTACTAGCAAATCTGTTGTTTATTTTATTTTATTTCTTGCCGCACTATCGGCACATCAGTCTCCTCCTCTAACACAGGCACTTCATCCGCATTAAGAGTATCTTCATCATCCGATGACTCCATACGGAGAGAAAACTCACTGCCAGAATCGTCCCCTGCCTCCTCTCCCTCAGATGCAGAGTCAGTCTCTGAACCATGGTCAGAGGAAGACTCAAACAGCAAACCAACAACCTGCTGAGCAGTAATCCTGCGGCTAGCCATTATACTTACTAAGATAGAAGACTGCACAAACAAGTCAACAACAACCAACAATGTGCAAACCAAGTAAGTAAAGAAATGTGTACCTTTATCACAAAGATCAATGTACTCAAAAACTATACAATTCAATTACAAGAGACAGCTGCACTCACCAGAAACCAACTCTGCAGTGACACAGCAAAAACCAACGATATCAAACTAGAAAGAAGAAAAAAAAAAAAATTACTCACAAGACAACAAAATACAAATCGAGCACCAATGCAAAAAGTTTTTGACACTCAAAAAACAAACATACTGCTATTATTACACCATTTGCAAAACAAATTCATGCAGAGAAATCAAACACATTTACATTGTACAAAAAAAAGTCTCTTACCAAACTACACAAACAGCAGAACCACCAGTAACAACACGGCAAACTGAAAAGAGCAAAAGCCTTCCCCTAGAACAAAAAAGTAAAAAAAAAACATTACTATTGCAATTCACAAAAAATATAACAAACATTATAACATGCTATGTTACTACCCAAATGGTCAATCGGGTTGTGTGCCAGGTGGGGCAGAAAACAGCAGGAAAAAAAAGGCTACTCTGTCCCGGGGCGGGTGGGCCAAATACATATTATAAAAATTGCCCCCTGGAAGCGACACTTGCCAAAGGGGTCACTTCCATTTTTATTTACACTAATTCCCTGGTGTCTAGTGGGCTTTTCTGCCCCCCCCTGGGGCCAGAAACGGACCGAAAGTGGACTGATCTGCCCCCAGGGGGGGGCAGAAAAGTCTGAGCACTAATTATTCCCCCTGGGAAGCGACCCTTGCCCAAGGGGTCGCTTCCCAAATCAATAACACGACATCCCTGGTGTCTAGTGGGCTTTTCTGCCCCCCCTGGGGGCAGAAACGGACCGAAAGTGGACCGATCTGCCCCCGGGGGGGGGGGGCAGAAAAGTCTGAGCAATAATTATTCCCCCTGGGAAGCGACCCTTGCCCAAGGGGTCGCTTCCCAAATCAATAACATGACATCCCTGGTGTCTAGTGGGCTTTTCTGCCCCCCCTGGGGGCAGAAACGGACCGAAAGTGGACCGGTCTGCTCCCAGGGGGGGGGGCAGAAAAGTCTGAGCATAAATGATTCCCCCTGGGAAGCGACCCTTGCCCAAGGGGTCGCTTCCCAAATCAATAAAACGACATCCCTGGTGTCTAGTGGGCTTTTCTGCCCCCCCCAGGGGCAGAAACGGACCGAAAGTGGACCGATCTGCCCCAGAAAAGTCTGAGCACTAATGATTCCCCCTGGGAAGCGACCCTTGCCCAAGGGGTCGCTTCCCAAATCAATAACACGACATCCCTGGTGTCTAGTGGGCTTTTCTGCCCCCGGACCGAAAGTGGACCGATCTGACGCCAGGGAGGGCAGAAAAGTCTGAGCACTAATTATTCCCCCTGGGAAGCGACCCTTGCCCAAGGGCCGCTTCCCAAATCAATAACACAACATCCCTGGTGTCTAGTGGGCTTTTCAGCCCCCCCCTGGGGGCAGAAACGGACCGAAAGTGGACCGATCTGCCCCCAGGGGGGGCAGAAAAGTCTGAGCAATAATTATTCCCCCTGGGAAGCGACCCTTGCCCAAGGGGTCGCTTCCCAAATCAATAACATGACATCCCTGGTGTCTAGTGGGCTTTTCTGCCCCACCTGGGGGCAGAAACGGACCGAAAGTGGACCGATCTGCCCCCAGGGGGGGGCAGAAAAGTCTGAGCAATAATGATTCCCCCAGGGAAGCGACCCTTGCCCAAGGGGTCGCTTCCCAACTGACAAAATGGACATCCCTGGTGTCTAGTGGGGCATCCCTGCTCCACGATCGCGATGCTGTGCGCGATCGTGGGACAGGAATGCCCAGCATTGAGACATCAGGGGAGAGGAAATACTCTTTCCTCTCCCCCGATGCCTCAAGGCCTGCGAATTCCGCCCCCCCCACCACACCGCAGCAAAACACTTACCCTCCCCGTTGGACGCGCTGGAAGAAATGAATTCCAGCGCGTCCAACGCTTCCTGATGACGTCGGCGCGCGCTGTGCGTGCTGAGGTCATCAGGAAGCGTGGGGGGGCTCGGGGGTGGCAGCGGAAACTCTTCCACTGCCATCCCCCTCTGCCAGCGCTTCCCCCAGGGGCTGTGCTCATGACGGAGCGGTTCCGTCATGAGCACAGCCCAACCGATGCTCATGACGGAACCGCTCCGTCATGAGCATCGAAGGGGTTAAATATTTCTTTTGTTTTGGAACTTTTGTTTTTTCCTAGGACATGTAGTTTTTATGATAGGTACGATGGAGAGGCAGTCTTGCCAAGTACTACGTATCAGATGTTAGACTAACACATTTTAATGTGGTCCGAATCAGCGCATTAAAATGCATTATCACGATTTTTAGCACCTTGACCAGCCGCACGCGCTGAGCTTGAGTGAACTAAAAGCTGTATAGGTAGTTACCGCGAGCGCTGCTGTGTTTTTTTTTTTGTTGTATATTTATATAGCGCGAACTCGACCAGAAAGTATTGGAGCGCTTTACATAGCACCGTATTTACATTACACATTCAGGCACGGGGAGATTAAGTGATTTGCCCAGAATCACAGGATGTGGACGCGACCCCGAGGCTCGAACCCTGGTTTCCTGTACCAGAGGTGGCAGCGCAGCCGACGGACCACATCCTCTCTCCTAAGAGAGGAGTTGGCCTAACGGTTAGGGCGCTCGACCTCGAACCTGGGGAACTGGGTTCGAGTCTGGCAATGACGCGGAACATCCTGTGATTCTGGGCAAATCACTTAATCTCCCCGTGCCTAACAAAAAATAAGCATTGGCATAGCCAATAGGTCTCGCCTTTGGGACCTTATAAGTGTTTAGCCATGCAACAGTTGCATAACTAAATGCTTATAAGGTCCCAAAAGCGAGACCTATTGGCTATGCAATGCGGCTGCGAATGTGAAAGTGATCGCGATCAAACATCAAAGCGGCCGTGCTGCCGCAAAAGTGAAAGTAATCGCGGTAAAGCGCGGCGCGCGCGCCCGCGCACATGCACTGTAGCTCTAGGCTGGTCTGGTAGCACTTTTTGGAGCCCTCTCAATAAGTCTCGCCAGACTAGCGCATGCGCTGGGTCAGGCGAGACCTAATGAATGTGTGTCCTCGTGTAACCTTACTGGTGCTATGTAAAGCGCTCTGATACCTGATTGGATTCGGGTCAAGTTCGCGCTATATAAAACTCTGCAAATAAAATAAAGATCTTTCTGCCACGCCCCTCCTTGAGTGTGTTGGTTTGGGGTTGTATGGGCCACAATGGGTATTTAAAAGGTGCAAATTTGTTGGGGCTTGTCCTCCATTTAAAGGGGACTGGGGGGGGGGGGTGGGGTGGGCGTATCCTTAGTTCCTGAGGCCTCCACCGAGGGACAGGGGCCCAGAAACACCCAGTCCAGTAAATAGCAAGGGGTGGATATCGAGGCGCGCATACCCAAGCAGCACCTGCTCATTTAGGAGTCAGAGGAGAATTAGGATAGGATGTGTGAGGCCAGGGAGAAGGCACCCGGCCCTGCCCCTGCGGACAGGGTGCCCCAGGTTGAGGGTGCATGCAGCAAGTCCTGAGGACCAGGAGCTAGAGATAGGTCGGCTGGCAGCCGGTGCGGCTCCGGTGCCCAGTTGTGCGAGGGACCACCCAATTTGGTGCAGCCCGGTGGGGTAAGGGAGCGCAAGACCGGCAATTGAGGCTGGTAGACAGTTGGGGATGCCAGGGGCACAACACAGCACTTGGACGTTGACCTGAAGCAGCAGGGGATCCGCGGCAGCCTGCCCTCCAACGAGGGCTCGCGCACAGAGAGGCTAGCCAGAACCCCGTTTGTCTCAGTGTGATGTGTCGGTGCAGTCGCAGAAGGGAGCAGGGCATAAGCCCGAGTGTGGGACTGCAGCACGTGATCAAGAGCTTATCCTTAATTATGATGAAGCCAGTGATGAATGAGAAGAGGGTGAGTTACGTGACGATGAGGATGTGGGGATGCCCATGAGGTGGCCCAAGAGCAGGCAACAGGTGAGATTGGTGCTTTACAGATGTCAAGTGTGGACAAGGGGAGTGCCATGAACAGAGGGGTTCGGAGCAGCGGTGGACGTCACAAGGAGAAGATGACTGGTGGAGCTTTGTCGACAGCTAAAGGTGACTGATGGGCAGTGTGGGATACCGAGACTCTCGAGCTGGGGATAAGCCTGGCAGGTCAGTGGGTGATGGGAATGGGGTTGTGCATGAATCATGGGTCGCACTGGCAGATGCTTCAGCTGCAATGGTGATGCATAAATGGGCTCCTGTCAGCCGAACAGTTGTGGGTACCGGGGTCAAGAAGGACAGCACGGTTGGGAAAAGTGATGTCGGTGGGGTGGATGAGACTGAGGATGATAAACACAAAAAGTGATTACCATACTTGGGATTGGCGATGCCCCAAGGGTCCCATCTGTCAGACAAAACTAAGAATAGAATTTGGAAACATGAATAGGTCGACGTTTTCAAGCTCCTACATAGGGAAATTCAGGCAAAAGTAGGGTCCAAGGAAGAGGAGTGGGAATAGACTAGGATGCTGATGGGCCCCATAAATTTGTAAAACTGGACTTAAGTATTTTCGATTTATGCATGCATTTACTGTGAACGCCACTCTGATAGGGCGATTGCGCTGCTTAAGTACACAGACATTATTTGCAAGGTGCTAATGTATTCCAGGGGTTATTCCTAGCTTAGCTACGATAAAGAATTCAGGGCTAGGTTGAGCTTTTACCGTGATAAGCCGTCGGGGAAGGTAGATTATGAACTTTGGATACAGCGGGTGTCGTCCACTCAATCCACTGCCTCGACGCATATGGCAAGTGGCCTGCCGATTACTTATCAGTTCTTTCAGCCCCCCCCCGCTCCTTAGGTAGCGGGTTATGCGCTGAAGTCAACTGGAACCAGCACTGGGGCATGTTGGAATTTCAATAAGGGATTCTGCACCCGGCACCCCTGAGAGTTTAAGCATGAATGTTCCAAGTGCAGGGGACGCACCCCCTCGTGCAGTGTTTCACACTGGCCAGCCCTGCAGAACAGTGGAAGGACTCTACAGGCCGGGGGCAATCTGGACAGTCTGGACATAAGGGTCCTTATCCCAATTAAGGTGGAGGCCATGATACCTTGGCTCTCCATGTACCTGGACAAGGAGACAGCTCTGCGTTTGGAATGGGGATTCAGGGAGAGGTTTCGGGTGGCTTATTTTATTTGACACATTTTATATAGCACTGGCTAGACCCGGAGCTATCAGAGCACTTTACATGAGGATCATTGAGTTACAAGCTAAAAGTTACATCCATTACAAGAGCATAGTAAACCACAGGAACAAAAATCAATGTTACGGTAATACGTAGGAGGTAGGGGAGGAAGGAGCCACAGTGGGGAGGGGAACTGTGCCCAATGTCCGGCTGGGTAGGTGACGGCCGAGGGGGTGAACCAGGGCCAGTCTCTTCTATAGTTGTCTAGCAGCTCCACCGGGCATCATCCATGTTGCTCAGGTCTCAGCGGTCAGGAATAACAAGAATAGCAGTTATGCATATTTACATTAGCTGCAGTAGCAGGGGTAACAGGGCCCTAGGGGGTGCAGGTGGGGAGACAATTTGAAATCAGCCAGTGAACTCCCTCAGGTGGTAGCGGCAAAACGGGAAAACGAAGTAGCCGAGGGCAGAGTGACGGGGCCTTCCTTTGGTTGAACCCTGACGGATCTGTTCATTTCTCCACTGGGGATGGTGCCCAAAAAAGGAGTTGGGGAACTCAGGCTGATTCACTATTTATCTTGGCCGGAGCGTGGATCAGTCAATTACTTCATTGGGGAAGTAGATATCAGGGTGCTAGACTCCTCTGTGGATGATGCTATCCGCCTGGTTGAGGAAGAGTGGGCGGGGGGGGCGGAACTGGCAAAGTGCGATATCAAGTCTGCCTTTTGGTTGCTGCCCATGCATCCTTCTGACTTTTCTATGCTAGGCATGCAATTTGGGAGTGCTATCTATGTGGTCAATATTTTGCCTATGGGGTGTGCCATTTCCTGTGCATTGTTTGGACTGCTTAGCACCTTTTTGCAGTGGGATTTCACCAAGATGAGTGTCCAATGTGAAGTGTCTCACTATTTGGATGACTTATTGTTTGTGGGTGAGCAAGCATCAGGGAACTTTCGTAGGGCGCTTCAGCCATTTGAGTTCTTAGCACTGGTGTTCGGGTGTCTTTGGCCCCGAGAGAACTGAGGGTCCTAGTGAGGTTTTGATATTCTTGGATATTGAGCTGGACTCGGTGCAGTGGGTGGCACGGTTGCCCCAGCGCAAGTGGTGGAGATACAAGGTTTTCTGGTTCAAGTGATTGGGGAGAGGAAGATTGAGTGGAGGGTGGTGCAGAGGTTGCTGAGTTTCTTGAACCTTGCGTTCCAGGTGGTGAGAGCGGGGCAGCGTTCTACAGACGTTTGGATATGGCTATGTCTGGTGTGATGTTGCCTCACCACAGGGCTGACCTTTCTATTTGGCAAACATTCCTGGATGATTTCAGGGGTGTATCCTTGAGTTTTGTGGAAGAAAACATGGTGTGGCAGGTCCAGCTATTCTCAGATACGGCCGGGGCCTTGGGCTTTTGTTCTTTTCTGGGACGGGAGGTGGTGTGCAGAGTCGTGGCCAGTGCACCGGTCGATTTAAGGTCGGACCATTGCTTTCCTCGAGTTTTTCCCATTGTTGGTGACTCTGGCAGTTTGGAGTGCCGAATTGATGAACAATATGGTACTGTTCCATGTGGATAACATGACAGTGGTGGATCTGGTGAACAGGCAGAGAGTGAGGGATTTGAGGGTGTTACTCCTGTTGAGGAGATTCATGCTGGTGTGCCTGCGACCTAATTGTGTGTTCAGGTCTAAACATGTTCCGGGTGCCAGCAATGATATAGCTGATTCATTGTATTGTTCGCAGTTGCAGCACTTTTGCCGATTGGCGCCAGCATTGGAGGAGATCAAGACGCAGTTGCCTGCTGATATCTGTGCCTGAGGTGAGTGAGAGTTGTGGGGCTGGTTGAGAGATTGCTGACCGAGTCCACCAGGAGAAATTACCGACTGGCATGGAGCAAGTTTGGGGAGTTTACGGGCTGTTCACTGGAGGTGATGATGCTGGAGCAACATGAAACTGAACAGCGAGTGTTGCATTTTGTTTTAACTTGTATTGACAGAGGCGTGTCGTCCATGACATTTGAGGACAAGTTGACAGGTATTTCGTACTATGGCAAGCTCTGTTGGGGTTTGACCCTGCCAAGGGTGAGATACTGGGCCGAGTGTTGAAAGGGTGGGTCAGGAAACGGCGTGCAGGGAGGGTGGCGATGCGGGAAGCTTTTACATTTGAGCTATTTCAGGATTTGTTGTCTGTTTTGCCTCTTTGTTGTTATGATCGTTTCAAGGTTGTGGTGTTTTGCCTATGTATGAATTTTATGATTTTTGGGGCATTTAGGGTATCAGAGCTTTTGGGTACCGCTCGAGCTCGGGAGGTGGTGTATGGGGAGGTGCGTTTGGAACAGGGATGTATGGGCATCTGGCTGCGTCAATCCAAGACGGATCAGACAGGCAGAAGTAAATGGGTATGGCTGTGCAAGGGAGGTAGTTGCAAGGTTTGTTCGTTGCGGTAATGGCATGGTTTTCAGGGGGCTTTGAAACATGCTGCGATTGATAAAGCCCAGAGGAAGCTGTGATGGTTTTCTTCATGGCAAATGGCATTAAGGTGATTGCTCATGGGGGGCTTACGGAGGAGCTGAGTCTGATCAGGGGGGAGGGGGTGCACCTTTTGCACCTAGGAAATGCATATTAAATTATGGAATTGCGGGATGTGGTAAGCACTTTGTGGAATGAGTCGATTTGGTGCAAACGGTCATATCGCTGATATGAGGAGGTGCACACTTTCTGGGGGGGGGGGGGGGCAGGAAACCGCCCTAAGGGGTATTCCTGGTTGGCGATATTTTGGGGGATGGCAAGTCACATGTGGGCATAGACACCCCTCGGGGGGGAGGAAGGCAGCACAGGTGACTGAAGGTGGTGCGTAGGTTGCGACGAGCAGGGGAAGGATCTTTAATGGAGGATGTTTGTAGGGCAAGTGAGGGAGTGACTGGTTATATGAAACGAGGTCAGTGAGTGAAAGGGGGAAAAATGAAGCAAAGGATATGGACTTTGGGATTGAAAGTGGGTGAGCTGCGAATCGTGCGGGGAGGAATGGAACTGTCATGTTTATGGTCAGATTCATAAGTTTGAGATATTGTTAATGTTAATAAAGTTAATGGAATGTTTGCAACCCTGTCCTAATAAATGGCCTTTGCGCTAATTTAACAACATGGAGTGTGGTTATTGCATGATTAGCAGAAGATGTGACCCCCTCCTGCCTCTGTTTAAGCCCCCTTTTTCTCTGGTAGAACTTTATTTAAAAAGCGATGTCGAACCCACTATAGGAGTAAGTTGTTTACATTTTTAAAAACTCTCTCCTACCTAATGAATGCAATTGCGTGATGAATTGGGATAAGTACCACACCTTGGGTGTTCCAGCGAGTAGAGGCCATTGGATAAAGCTACTGTATATTGTGTTTTTGGGCATCTGCGAGCAGGGAAAGAGTTAATTGAATGCTTATAGATTTTCTAAATGTCACACATTTGGTCCCTGAATGTCACTCCAAACTGCACGGATCTATGAAAATGTCACACATCAGCAATATGAAACCTTGGCAGCTATGGAGAGGTCTGGTGTATTCGGTGATTGTAGAACAATGATGTGTATTTTTAGCTCTGTCGATAAGTTCATGTTTTCCAAACGATTAACTATAAAAATACAGACTTGTTTATATACACATAGAGGCTTTTGGTTTGTTCAAATTTCATTCTAGTTGAAGTGGGTGTGAGGAGATTATGGTTCACACTCCCCCTCCCATTGGAGTTGAAATAACCCAACAGATTGCTTATTTTACGAGACTGGCTGCTATGTGGTAAACTATATTCAGTTTAGGATGTGGAACCCTCACTCAGCAAGGGTCTCAGGCTCAGGTTCCCTCCTACACCCCAGGCAGAGTATTCCCCTGGGTGGGCTCAAGAATATCGGGAGCACAAATAGAAAGGTAAAGAATAAAAATAAAATATATATATATATTTTCTTTTTTTAAATAGGACCCCTAGTAGATACAAAACTAAAATGATCTAATGGTACATCCTGTTCATTTATTATTTAGACCACTGATAAAGCTAAAAAGCATGTGGCAATTTTACAAATCACAATTATGGGGGTGTTGCCACACTGACAACCGACATGGCCACTCGACGCTGAAGCTCCGGCTGACCAGGCCCTCAAATACATACTAGATGGGTCTCTAACCAGTGAGCGTAGTATGTGGATTACCGCCTGACAGCTCCTAAAACCTGGGAATGTGGGAGCGGTGTTTTTTCTGTGGTCCGGGGTGTTTCCTCATTGTGTGGGACATCTGCGTCTTCAGCACCAGCAGCACGCCTCGGAGGTGAGCCTGAGAAGTGCTGCCCGATAGGCCTACTCTTCTCCCACACCCTCTGGGACCCATTCCGCTACACAAAGGGGAGACACTGCTGATGGGGAGATTCTGCCGACGTCCTGATGAGGTCTGCACGCACGGCGCTTGGGGCCTTACTGCTGACTAAGATGTCTACTGCTTCTGATCCTGCCTGAGGTGGTGAACTGAAGGTGCAGCGCTCCCAAGGCTACAAACTGGTAGGATGGCATGTATAGCATGTATATTGTGAACCAGACACTGGGATCATGAAAACCTTATATGAAATACAGAGGCTTCGCCGGCAGGCCCGGCAATATCAGCCTGATTCTTTGCTCACTCGCTGTCCATGTAGTGCCACAAAAAAAGAAGTTGCTGCCTCGCCACTTCGCTTGCCCATCAAAGACTCTCCCAACTGCCACCACAGCTAGAAGCGGGCGGATGGGGGGGGCATCTGCTCCTAATACTCTATAAATAGATATAGGGAACCCCTTACCCAAGTTGACGCACTTCTCATCTTAAGACCACAACTGTCTGTCGCTGCCTAGGCCTGGGTCTTATGCCCAAGCTCTTCTTCTATATGCACTAAACAGCTAACGAACTGGAAGGCCTCATCATTAAATCCAACCAGACTATACAGCTTTTATACCCAAGCCGGACAACCCCCTTCCCCTGCCGCTGACATGGTACTGTGGGCTGGCTTCTGAGCAATAGATGCACGTTTTAATCTCCTCACAAGTTGACTGGACCTCATGGCAGAACAAATGACTGGAGGGAGTAGAGAGGTGAATTTCCAGACTGGAGAACGGTGCCGAGAAGACAGAGAAACACTTGGAGAAACTGGAATCCAGACTCAAAACAATTGCAATAAAAAATGAAGATCTCAAAGAGAGGGATGCAGTAATAATATACACATCCTTGGTAATGCAGAGACTACCAATACTGGCTTCCTGGACCTGTTTGTGGAAAGACTGCTCTCTGAGCTGTTGGGGCATTAGAACTTCACATCTACTTTTATAGTAGAATGCACACACAGACCTCTTGGCCCCCTCTCCGCACCGGGCACCTCCACCGCACGTTCATCGCTCAGAACCTCAATTTCAGGAACTGTGATATGGCGTTGTGACTGACGAGAGAGCTGGACCAACTGCAGTACCAGGGAGCAGCAGTCTCCCTTTTCCCAGACTTCACCATGGTGGTCCAGGAGGCTAGACGCAAGTTAACGGACGCGAAAGCTGCACTAAATTGGGCCTCCCTTATGGCATGCTCTATCCGGCCAAGCTGCAAGTGGGAATACATGGTGGGTCTTACTTCTTTGATAACCAGTCAGACACCCTGGTGTTCTGCAAGCAACACACCCAAGGACATGTCTCCCCTAGACACAACATGCTGGACTGCCCCCCCCAGACATCCTGGCCACTACCAGCAGGGACCTGTTCTCACTGGACTGAGATGCCTCTTGGTCCCCAGGCTAATGCCCGCGGTGTACACAACGCCTGTACCATGACTTTAACACGAGTCTAATCTTCATTCAGAACGTCGCTAGCAATGACTGCAAGAAGGGCTACCTGCCGCAGTGTTGCCACACCCCTGAGGTTGATACCGCACTGATGTTCTCTGGGGTTCTGTTATTGTGTTTTTTGTATTTTTAGGATTCACCAGGCATGTTGACGCCATGTGTGGGTGTGGGTAGGGGGACTGATACCTGGTGGGAGGTTTGTTTAAGTTACTTCACTTCACTTATTTGCAACAATCTCTCTTCATGAATACTGTCATTGTCATAGCCATTGCTATATGTTTATAGATGACAAAAACAAGCAACAATAGGAAGTAATTTGCTGATATTGTCTTTCTATCCTGCAACGTCCAAGGCCCTATTAATCGCCGTAAGGACAAAGAAGTACTGCAATATTTGAACAGGCATGGCACTCAGGTGGCCTTCTTACAAGAAACGCACTTAACACTAAGATCTGCACACACTTTTTCAGCCACATGGTGTCCACACCAGTATTTTTCGAGCTATAGCACATAGTCCCGAGGGGTCTGCACATTAATTCATAAACATCTTCTCTTTTATCCCTACACAAGCTATACAGACGAGGGGGGCAGATACTTTCTAGTTGTGGGCACACTTGCAGGACAACGAATACTGCTTGCCTATATCTATTGCCTATATCTATTCCACAAACACAGATGCTCCAGAGTTCTTCCAGACACTACAGTTCCATATTGACCGCATAGACGCGGATCATGTCATACTGGGTGGTGATTTCAAGATGCTATTGGACCTCACTCTAGATACCACTGCCACAACACCTGCTGCTGGACCCCACTCCCTGCGCATACTCCATCATATTTGCAACACTTACTGATACCTTGCGCTTGTGTCATGTTAATGCTCAGGCATCGGGGATTTATTTTCCTGTGAATCTTTAAATTTTTATTATATTGGATTCTAAAGAAGAATGGATATACATACATTTTGAATCAAGGAATGAATTTCTGTACTATTGAAATAGCATGCAAATAAGCCAGAGTTAAATACAACCAACGGGCAATTGACTTTTGAAAGCGAATCCTTTTCGCGTCGGAGTGCTTACATGGGTGATCCTTCCAGTGGTGAAGGATTTTTTCTTTTACATATTATCGCTACGCCTCAATGATCAGGAGGTGATACCCCACAGCACCCAAACTGTTTGAAATTTGAATTACCCGAAGTAATATTCAGACACAGGAGTGCGACCGTTCTCCACATATCATTCTTAATGCTGAGGCATACACATTCCACTCTGCACTTCACAACACATGGCCACACATTAATTATTGGCTAATTTACGTCATGGCTACACCTTGGCTCGCCTCTATCATTCACCTACCATGCAACGTCTCACACCACTCCCCGATCAAGATGACACTCCAAGCACCAATTGCAGGATTACTTGAGCGCCAATGGCGCGTCCCAAACATTTTTATTTTCATTTTCAAAGAAAAAAAAACACATACAACTCATGCGTGGAGTACGCAACATTACCCCTCACCTCCCCTTCAAGTGACAATAGGCATAGTAACGTCCAATATACGAACATACTACAGTCCGGTCGGTAAACCATATCAGCTTATCCTACAATATTGACATTCGCGGGCAAAGACATATCCCTTGCCACCGCAGAGCTATTAGACAATAAATATGTAGTTAAGGGCGCCCAAACATCTCTGGCCTGGACTGTGGGGGAAGTTCTCTAGCATAACAAGACCATTGGTCTCTGCAGAACACCAAGTCCTTAATCCAATGATCCAATTTCGGTGATCGTGTATTGTCCCAAGTTTGGGCAACTTTTCTCTTAGCTAATAACAGTGCAATGAAACCAGCTTCCTACTTTGTGGCCGTAAGGACCTCACCAATCCTAGCAGGCAGCACCGAAGTGAGCAGTCTACCTGCTCCAGCACCATGGTTGATAATGCTTGTGTAACCATCGTCAAAAACTCATGAACTTTGGAGCAGTCCCAAGCAAGGTGCCGGAAGTCAACCTCCATCGCCCTGCATCTTTTACAACTAGATGTCTCTCTCAATCTATATTTGTGTAATTGCAACGGTGTGTACTATAGATGTTGGAGAAATTTGAAGTGTATTAGGTGTAAATTACAGGTAGCTGTTAGTCTCCCAGTCATGGAGAAACAAACTCCCAATCCTCTTCACTAAGAGTGTCCCAAAGCACCTGTTCACAGCGTGCACGCGCAGAGCTGGAGGTGGGTGCCATGTCTGATTGTAAAGTGTTGTAAAGTCGCGTGACCAACTTGTCCGGAGAAGGGCCGGGCAGTAGTGTTTGTAGGGGCCGCAAGGTGACTAGCTTGAGAGATTGACTGGGGTTAAAAACCTTAAGTGCCTCACGTAATCTGTAATACGCAAAGACTGACATTAAGTCATAAGTATGTCGTTCCTGCAGCTCCTCCATTAGGATGAAGGTGCCTTCCGGGTACACATCTCCCTTGTGCTCAAGCCCAGATCCGCCAATGCATCCAGCATCCTTTTTTCCTGAGTCACCGAGAGTTTGGGGTGGTATGCTAGTGGCAAAGCTGGGGCGTATCTAGTTGTCTGCCCGTGCGTCTTCCCTTCGCGTGCCATGCCTGAGCTGTACAATCGGCCAGGCACATGTCCCGTAATGGATAAGTGGACTTGCCTTTAGAGATCAGTGTCACTAAGTGGTCTGGTGTGATATCATCTGCCTCCACCGCCACATGTGGAATGAAAGGGGAGGGAAGAACCAATAGTGGGCAAAGTGCGCCTGAGCACATAAATAATACAGATACAATAAAGGGGCTGCAAATACCCCCTGGGAGTAAGGTCTAGTCAAAGTGATCCAGCTACATCTGGATTTCTTGTTCGCCCAGATCAGCCGTATCAAAATCGAGTGAAGCTGTATAAAGAAGGTCTTAGTTAACTTGATAGGGACTTTTGTGAAGAAGTATAGGCATCGGGGGAGGACAGTAATTTCTATCTGCGGGAGAAAGAGGCAGACCTATCCATCTATTCACTTGGTCTTTTGTAGTGGATAAGGCCTTGCCAAAATTCTCCCTCAGTACTACTTCCGGATCAGAGTGTACCCAGACCCCTAAGTACCTAACTGGTTCTGTTGTCCATTCTAATGGGTATTCCATCTGAAACTGTAAGTTACTCGGTGTGAGTGGAAAGACAGACGACTTGCCCCAGTTAATTTGCAGCCCGAAAGATGCTCGTATTTAATATATTCACAGATAAGCTCATGCAGATTTTCCTCTGGGTTGTGTATATACAAAACCATGTCATCTGCATACATGGAGATTTTCAGGGGGCGCTGACTAAATTGCAGAGCGGCCCTTGCATATCGTTGGCGCACCACGCATGCCAGGGACTCCATAATAATCGCAAACAGGATGGGGGAGAGTGGGCACCCCTGTCTGGTGCCTTTGCAGATATTAAATGGCTGAGAGTGACAGTTGTTAATACGCACTCTTGCCGTAGGAGCTGTATAGAGGATTCCATCCACCGTAAGAATGGAAACGGTAGGCCCATCCGTCGCAGCGTAGCAATCATATATCCCCATCTGACCGAATCACAGACCTTAGCGGCATCAAGTAGTAACGCCACTGCATGGTAGTCTGGATCTAAGTGGTGTAGGACTGCAAACAGTGTGTGCAAGTTATGCGATGTTGAGCGGGAGGGCACGAAGCCTGATTGATCTGGAAGGACCAGGGTGGGAAGTAGGGGTTGCAATTTTGTGGCGATTACTTTAGTGATGATTTTTGCATCTATATTCAACAAGGACAGCGGTCGATATGACTCACAGATATCTGCCCGTTTCGCCGGTTTCAACAAAGTGACGATCAGTGCCTCTCAGAGAGTTGGAGGAAGCGAGCCTTTTTCGTATGCCTCACTATACATATTCACCAGATGTGGGGCCAGGATTGCTACGTATTCCTTATAAAATTCCCCCGGCAGACCATCCATACCTGCTGCTTTACCAGAGGGCAGAGACCTTATGGCTGCTTTGACACCGTCTACCATAAAGGGCTGCATAAGGTACTCACTTTGGCTGTCCGAGAGCCATGCCAAAGCTATCACCTCAAAAAATTCACAGATGTCCTCACTGTCAGCTTCTGTACCCGAGCCATAGAGGGATGCATAATAGTCTCGGAAACACTCTACGAACTCTGGGGTATTATGATATGTCGCACCATCCTCACTCTCCAACTGCGTGACATATGCCTGTGTTCCCCCCCCTTAATTAGGAGGTTATGGTGCAGCCAGGGCGACCCCCTCCCCATACGCGCGAGCCCTCCAGCATCTGGACATATGGTTAAATTCTTGGTCTGAGGTCTCATTATATTCGGTCACAAGAGTCCTGATCTCTGCCAATGTACTGGGATTCAGGGTATTAGTGTATTCCCTCTCATGTCACCAGATCTCTGCCTCAATATGTTGCATACGAGATTGTAAGGACCTCAGTACCCCAGCCTGTAACCCCATACAAGTCCCTCTGACGGTAGCCTTAAAGGCTTCCCATCGTTTGCCCGCGTCCTCAACACTACCCTCGTTCTCTTCAAAGAACAGTTTGATCGCTTGGTGAATACCTTCTTTGAATACTGGGTCTAGCAGGGACGTCGGTTGTAGGCGCCACTGGAATGGTTGATGATGCCTAGTCGGGATGTTTATGTCTAGTGCAACAGGGGCATGATCGGAAAGTGTTCATGTCAAATGTCGGACCCCAGTGACCCAGGAAGCCATTGACTCTGAAAGAAGCCAGTAATACAGTCGGGACCATGATTTGTTTACTGCTGAGGTAAAGGTGCCCTCCCTGGTATTTGGATGTCTATCTCTCCAGATGTCCCGCATATGAAAAGTGTGCATAATGTCTTGAATCACTTTTGAGGAGCGCTTCCCCTGCCACGCTGTATTAGCACTTTTGTCCATGTCTGGGTTTAAGTAAGTGTTCATGTCACCCCCCCAAATCACCAAGTCGGAATGCAACTGGAATAGTTTGGTTTTAAGGCGCTGGTAAAAATCGGGGTAATCAATGTTTGAACCATAGGTGTTAATGATGGTGAGTACTGTTCCCGCCAAATTACCCTGCACCAATGTAAAGCGTCCTAGTTGATCCGAGTCCGTGGAAAGTAATTTGAAGGGTGTTCCGTTTTGACCAATATCGTTACCCCTCTCGCATAACTAGAGTAGGAGGAGGCTGCCCGTGCCATCGCCCAGCGGGTTCCTATCCTATTCTCACCTCCCCATCAGATGAGTCTCCTGCAAAAGTGCGAGGTATATATGGTGCCTGTCAAGGTAGGCAAAAACCTGCCGGATCTTTTGTGGATTATTCAATCCCCGCACATTCTATGTCAATAGGCGAATGTCACCCTCTATCATTGTTGTGTGAGTTTAGAAGTATAGTAGTGCTGGGAGTGCCCAGTACACACCAACCACCTGAACCAAGTGTACCTGATGTGCCAATGTTGTCACTCTTTGCAAAGAATAAATACAACATCCCCAACCCCCCACCCACTTCAGCATCCCAATCATACCAAAGACAGTCCCCAAGAAGCAATAGAGAAAACATGGCAAACAACTTGGGGAATACCCACATGGGGAACAACCAAGCACCCTTGTGCCACCCGTATAGCAGGTGTGGCCGGGCCGCAGCGTCCTGGACCCAACATAACCTGGCAGATAGTCATTGAACCCCCCCACCTCCTCCCGCACAGAGGAAACTCCACTGGTTGCCTACCAGGAGGCCGCCTGCACATTAGTCCATAAACACAGTACATTTTTATGGTCAATTTCAAAAGAGTAGTGCCCCAGGGACCACCACCCAGATGCATACTAGAATGGGCAATTTCAAGTATGTCCCGGAGTAGAATGCATAGCAGTCTAATTGAGATGGAGTTTGGAGGTCAGATCCGTGAAGACTGGATCCCAAAACCATGGCCAACTATCCATCAAATGACAATTAGAAGGAAAGTGAACACAGTTTCAGGCAGCAACCCCCCTGCCCATATGACGGATACTCTTCGTAAACCACAGTTCACCATCAGGAGCTGCACTATGTAGAGAACCACTCAGTCCTTCAATAGTTGGCCTGTCCACTCAATGCCATGGGGCCTAGCGCCGTGCTATTCATCAGTATCCGAGCGGTCAGAGGGCGTGGGAGATATATTGCGCTTTGCAGCCTTTCGTTGCACCTGCAGTTGCCGGAGGAAGTCCTGCGCTGCTATTGGAGAACCTTCACCTTGCCATCCAGTGTGATCTTTAACCTGGCTGGGTATAACATAGCACAGGGAATCTCCAAGGTGCGTAGTTTCTGTTTTTACGTCGTATTCCCTACGAGCCGATTGCACTGCGACGGTGAAGTCCAGGAAGAAGGACACGATGTTGCCCTGATAGGACGTATTTTGTTATTCCCTCGCCAACCGGAGTATCGTGTCTCGGTCTCTGTAATTTAAGATCTTTGCCACAATGGGGTGAGGCGGTGCACCCGGCTGCGGCCTGGGCACCAGGGATCGATGCGCCCGTTCCACGATTAAAACCTGGGAAAGGTTGTCGGCTCCAAATAGATCTTTCTACATAGTTTCGACGTGGCCCTCCAGTCGACCTTCGTTGGTACTTTCAGGCACTCCCGCTATTCGTAGGTTACAGTGCCGAGAACTAAGGGTGGGTGTAATTTGCACAAGGGGTCTACGCGGAGAGGCACAGAGATGGAACCAATCTCTGCACTCTCAGCATAGCTCCGTTACGCGCCGCCCGCCTCCCGCCCGCAGTATTAAAAAACTTTAAAAAACATTTTAAATAACCTTACCTTATCGGCGGCGTCCCCGGGCTTCCCTCCGTCTCCATCGTGTCTTCTTCTGGGAACAGCGCATGTTTTTTAAAGTGTTAATACTGCGGGCGGGAGGCGGGCGGGAGGCCAACGCCATTCTGCCCGAGTGTGCAGAGATTTGCCTTGTTTCTCTGCCTACATCGCGGAAGGTGGAAGGGTCAAATCTCCGCACATTCCGTGGGCGGAACGGAGTTGTCCGCCCACCCTCACCGAGAACGCGCTTTTTTTTGGCCCTGATAACCACCAGTAGGCTTTCCATTTCCTGACACTTATCTGTCATGGAATGCACTTCATCCTCCACATCTGAGATCAGGCGTTCTGCCGTTATGAGTCTCTCGCCCTGTTTATCCAGTGTTGCTTGCATTTTGTCCATTCTAAGGGACAAATTGTCGATTTTGTCATCAATGGCTTGTAGGCTCTGTTGCATTGCAAGCAGCACTGCCTCTATTCTGGAGAGCTGTGCCTGTTGCTGATCCAGCTCCGCGTCTGCGTGCGCCCCCACAGGGCGACTCGACCGGCAGGATAAGAAGGACAGTGTCGTCTGTTGCTAGTCCGTCTTGACCATGGTGATGGCAGATGGGTGTGTGTAGCTCCTACGTCGCAGTCCCAAGTGCTACAATCGTTTTTCCCGGCCACTTGATACCCCCTACACCTCCGCAGTCCTATGCAGTCAGGTTCCAACACGCAAGACGAACCAGCGTGCACACGCCTCACACCATCTGTGGGCTCTCCGCTTCCTGCGCGCCGCACTATGCTCACTCTTGTGCCCACAGGGGTCGCACACAGAGCCAAGAGAACGGTTGCAGGCCCAAGGTCTCTGTGTGGAGGCAGCAACAACAACGCAAAGCACTGCAAGCTGGCCGTCCGCTATTCCTTTCACGCTGTGATTAGAAACCAGTGCCTGATCTGCTCTTGCCAGCAAGGCTGCCGCTATATTTTTAAATTTTTTTAAATTCTTTTTTGGGTTTGCTTTTGTCTTTGCCGGCGTCTGTTTCAGGGCCACTCTGTCTCGTAAACCTTGCAAAGTATGCACCCCACACAGCTATAGCACGCTAATTTTGCACCGCAGCCAGGATCTACGAGCGCCCTGCTCCTTTTCACTCTATGTTGAGGGTAGAAAGGCTCCTTAGCACAGCGTTGTCAGACGGGCCCCCACGAGCTCCATGCTGCGCACCAGCGCTTCCCAGCTGGATCCCGTACATCTGTTATGTCCGCTGGCAGAACTTTCCCAGCTCTGAGCACCGCCGCACACTCGGCCAAGTCTAGTGGTCCATGTGGTACTCACTTGTTGTCGTTGCGAGGAGTCCCTTGTAGCTCAGTCCCTCGTTCCTCCGCACCCAGCCCTCTCACGCGGCACCGGGACCGACACACCTTCAGGCCTCACTCTTAGCAAGCTGGCAGCACTCTGAGATCACAGTGTCATCCCCAACTACACCTCAGCAGCAGCACGAGGCTCCATGGCTACCAGTGCGGACCGCCCAGCCGAGATAGCCAGCCACTTGATTTAGGTTACTGGTGGTCAAGGCGCATCACGGTCCGCACCGGGCGTGACTTGCTGTTCAGGCCGGTCACACTCCGGTGTACCCGGCGCTTCACAGCGGTGCCGATCCGCGCCCGCAGTCAGTGCACCTTATTCACCGCATCACTGGTTCCAGACAACGTTGTCTGCCGCACCGGTGACAACCCGGTGCATCTTGGTCTTCGCTGAGTTGCGGAGTTGTTACGCCGCTATCTTAGGCACCCTCGATGCGGTAGTCTCCGGGAAATCACAAGGCGGAATGCAAGGCTAGCAATGCCTGTGCACCCCATTGCTGCACATAAGTGGGTCCCTCTCCGCGTAGTTAGTTAAACACTGTCAGTTTGGGGTCCGATGGGCTATGGATCCGCAGATATTTAAAAGATTGTGGGTCCAGCCAGCAGAGCCTCGCTAGAGTGCGACCATCTTGCTCCGTACTCTCTAGCGCCCCCCCCCCGGTGCTTCCCAAACATGGCATTACATGATGAGCTTTTGTGTACTGAACTTGACTCTGCACTCACAGAATATTTTCAATTCTATAAAGACTCAGTCGATTCGTAGGCCGCACTATGGGAGGCCTATAAGGCATAAGTCAGGGGCATCTGTATAGCAAAACACTCTAGGGTGCTGCGGGACGTACGTCAAACCACACAACGTTCCACAGACCTAGAGGCTGAAACCACTGGATCTCAACTGTACAAACATGTTACTTTATTAGATACATTTCACAAGTTAGTGGATCATGAGGCAAACCTCCTTGGGAAATATGCGCGGGCTAGTGAGTATGGGGAGGGTGAGAGGCCAGGCCGCACATTAGCCAGGTTGCTAGTACCATCATACATACAGGAGCTACAACCAGCAGATGGCATCCGCGCTACGAACACTGTAGATATACAGGCTGAGCTAGTCAGCTATTATACTCAATTTTACTCCGCGCGCCACAATGGAGAATCCTCTGAGTTGACGCAATACCTTGATGAGGTAGCTATGGTGTGGTTAACCTCCACCTAACAACAATTTCTCTGTGAACCATTCACTAAGGAAGAGATTATATTGCAATAGATTCCCCAGATGGCTCCAAGGCACCTAGCCTTGATGGTTTCACCGGAGCTTTCTACAAAACTTATAAACACATACTGGCATCACACCTCCTCGCTATGCATACAGAGGCACTCGAGGTTGGTACACTCCGGATGACATTACAGGAAGCAGTGATTACCCTTTTTCTAAAGCCCGGAAATGACCCACAACTGTGTGGTTCCTACACTCCACTATCCTTACTCATTAGCTATGTATCTCTCACTTCTGATGGACCAAATCAACTTTCCTGCCCAATCGCGGTTCGTTCCCCACCGCTCTACATCCTTAAACCTCCACACGTTTTTTGCGGTACTTAATTGGATCTCCTCTTCTACATCCGCTGCAGTGGCCCTTCTGGATGTGGAAAAAGTATTTGACTCTTTAGACTGCCCCTTTCTACAAGCTACACTCCACAAACTAGGTCTCCCGTGTGGCTTCACATCACAGATTATGCTCTTATACTCACAACCGACCGCTTGGATATGAGCAAAAACACACTGCCCCTTCCTTCACTTTCACCAGGGAGACAAGACAAGGGTGCCCTTTGTCACTGCTACTCTTCATTAAAGCAATGAACCCCTTCCCGCCACCTGCAGGAGAGCCACATGCACAGGGGATTGCAGTTTAACCCTGGTCCACTATTAACTTCACTATACGCCGATGACATCCTGTGCTTCACCCGCGGACTATCTGGTACCGATTTGACATGAGATATTTCGGTTCCGAGATTATTCTGGACTGCACATCAATTGATTTTTTTTTTTTACCTCATTACAGATGGGCTTATAGATCAGAACCCAGGCCAGTCTTTCATGTAAAGTGCATGGGAAAGTCATAAGAAGGACTTCTTTATTGTCACGGGCATTCTTGCGAGCCCTCTGGACTATCTTTTTTTTAAATATTGTCTGTTCTCAAATAGTTGGGCAGCCTGTGTATCAAAATCTGCACTTGCTGAGCAGTTGCACCTAAATCATAAGAATTGTTGAGAAAGAAAACTTTCTCTGAGAGCCTGATTATAATAGCTCTCAAAGTCTAAAATATTATTCTTAACTTTCAGCTTCTGGTATACCTTAGTAGTGAAGTGACCATTTTGTGGTCTGATTGAAAGGTCAAACAATGCAAGATCAGTATAACTTATAGTATGTGTAAATACAAAAACACTGTTTATTAGCGTTAAGCCATTCAATAAACTATTGTATAATAAAGCTGGCAAAAAATGTTCTATGCATAATTTATGGAAAACCAATAAAGACGATTTAAAAAAAAAACATTCAATAAACTGGTAGACCTGTTTAAGTCTCTCATGCGATAAACTGATCAGCGATATATCTGCACCATGTCTGTAAATGTACTCTAAAAGGGGTTGTGTTTGTTAAAATAAACTCAATTTCAAAATGATGAACCTATAAACAGGCTAGGCTAGGGGCAAACGTGCTGCCCATCGAGGTACCATGGATCTGTTGATATATTGTCTCTTCAGATTCACAATTTTTTTTGTCATTGCCAATTGGGCACTCAAGTGCAAAGGTTATCGATGTTGTGTAAATCCATTGAGAATTGTTTAATATGTCTTCTACCACCTGTAAGGTCTCTTCCTTGGCAATAGTAATATATAGAGACTCAATGTCAAGACTTGTTAAAAGTTCATTCTCAGTGTCAAAGGGCAAAATTTGAAGCAAATTACGCATATTTTTGTGTCCTTCACATAGGAAGGCATCTCTGTTAACAAGGGATCTGGAAACCAATCATAGAACCTCAATAAGGGTCCTAATACAGGCCCTGTGCCCGACACTTGGGTCATCCTGAAGGTGGACATGTAGGTTTATGAATTTTAGGTAGCATATCGCAATACTGTGCCTTGGGCTATTCAGCTACCAAAATCTCAGCTTCGTTTTGAGTGATACAATCCTCTGATGGGGCCTCTTCCACATTTGTTCTGATGCTAGTAAGTAAGTCATCAGTTGGGTCATTTGGCAGAATCTCGTAATTGGCTGCATTTCTAAGTAATCAGAGACATTCCAGGCTCTACGTGAGTATTAGTTTAACATCACCAGTTGTTGTTAACCTTATCAGTTGTCCTAATATTAAATGGACTGGAAGAACCATTAGATAATTTACATTTTTGTATCTAGTAGGGATCCCATTTTTTAAAAGCATTGTTTCCCTCTAGATTTGTGCTCATTATACGGTTGAGCCCATCCTGGGGGCGATACTTTGCCTGAGGTGTAGGAAATCAGGAAACTAGAGTTAGAGGACTCGATGAGCAGTAGTCATGGCCTTAAAAGCATGTTTTTTAGATAAAAGAAACTGATATTGGCTACATGTGGGCTAAGAATTTAGATAAAGCAGCATTTAGCCTGTGTTCCAAGGACCACTGGGGGTCCACGATGCCTACTTAAGGGGGTCCGCGAATGCTTAGAAAATTAAATAATACAGATTAATAACGTGTATATACATAAAAAAACAATATTTAAAATTTAATAATGTAACACATTCTGTAAATGTAAAGGAATCTTAAATAGGAGCAGTACAAGTGCATGAAACAAAATATAATATGGACTATGGGTAGCCTCAATTGAACGTAGAAAATAATCAAACCCCACTAAAATTTGTTTTTTAAATTGTTTTGTGAATTAAATAAAATATTTCATAATGTGTGTATTTGTTTGATGAATTCTTGTTTCTGAATTTTGTGTATGTTTTTGTGGTACAAAGTCTCTAAATTGCTTAGCCTGGGGCGACCAGCTTTTATTAATGGCTTATGGGGGGTCCTGAGATTCCAATAATGATTTAGTGGGGGGGCCCCGTATTCTAGTAATGATTGAGTGGGGGGTCCATAGAAGTCAGAATGTTAAGAACCTCTGGTCTAGAATAATTCCTAGAATGCGTATGAAGATGACATTTTCAGTGGTGGCTCCATAATTGATGACCGATTCAGTAAATTATAAAATAATGCTAATTCTGAAACAACTAATTGTTCTGTCATAGAGGGATTTCATAAAAAAACAAAATCTTGGCCATCCACCAACGAATCACATGGAGAACATGAGGCAGCACTGGAGAGGAAGATGAACCTTGTTCAAAACTGAAGGTCAGCTGCATGCCATCTGCATACAGAAGGCATTTACTTTTCATTTTAGACAATAAGTCTAAAGGAGGCAAATAAATCTTAAAAAGAAGCAGTGAGAGAATAGAGTCCTGTGGAACACCACAGTTGGGAACATCAAGTTTGCATGCATAAGGGGAAATTGCAATGATCTGAACCTGGTCTGTAAGATAGGAGGAGAGCCAGGTGAGGGCAACATCGGAACCTCATACTTCTTGTAATCGGGTAGTGAGAATAGAGTGCTAAATGGTGCTGAATGGAGCAGATAGGTTCAAAATGTCTAGGGCTGTAGGCTACCCTCTATTTACTAGTCCAGTGGTGCCTAACCTGTGGTGTGAGGACCACAGGTCTGATTGATGCGTGGGAGCAGTGCAGGTGCATCAAACAGAATATAGTATAGATGATGAGTGGCCTCAATTGAATTTAGAAAAGCTCCAACCTTTCTATTAAAATTAAAATGTTGATTTTTTAATGTGTTTGCAAATTAAATAAAATTTGTCATCATTTGTGTATTTGTTTGAGGAATGATTCTTTCATCCTTTTTGTGCATTGTTCGGCGGTTCAAATCATCGACAATGCTTAGGCCGAGGTTCCCGGCTTCCAGTAATGAGTCAGTGGTGGGGGGGTCCCCGGATTTAAATAATGATTTAGTGGGGGTCACTGGGTTCCATAAATGATTAAATAGTGGTCTCCAGAAATCAAAAGGTTGGAACCTCTGCAAGCTTTACCTCTTCCATCTGTGTCCTGTCAGTAACCCTCCTACCTCTCTCCCTACTCTTCTTGCCACCCAAAACTTTCTCTTTGCAAATTATTCTAATTATTCTCTGATTTCTGTCCCATCTTGGCGTCTGCAGAGACGTAATGATGTTTTATGTTATCTGCAGACAAAGGTTTCATGATGTTTCTTTGTGAGAGGTTGCGTTGAGACCTTCTGTTATTCAAACGTACAGCATGCTGACACCTCCCCAGTGGTAGTGTGCATTATAAAAATGTGAAATAAAATAAATAAATATAAATTCCGACGATCATAGGGCTGCCAGAAAATTAGTAGCTTCCTGCAAGTGCTTAATTTATAAAAAAAATAAGTGGCAGGCTCCGTGTAAGGAGGCCACAGCCGCCTGCACCACCCATTACCCCCGCCAGTGCTGCCAATGCTAGCGCCAACACAACTGCTCTCCATCACACTCCTACTAGTGTGAGAATTCTTTCTATTCCAGGTCCCCAAAGCTGTAAGAATGTTTGGCCGACATATATTAGTCATCCTTAAAGTATATTGATTAATAAACAACTGCTGTTGAGTGTAACTATGAGGCTCTGAGTGGTATTATATGAAGAGTAATTATGTGTGTTGTGTAGAATTGTGTGGTATTGAATTTTGTGGTGTTTTGTGGAATTATGTGGGATGGTTTCGAGTGGTATGTGGCATGGTCAGAAGTTGAATTTATTTTGTGCAAAGCCAATAGGTCTCACATTTGCGAGAGTTAGTGCTATTGGAATTGTAAATGACAATGTCTTTTACCCATATGTTATGGAGTGGATGTACGTGGTGTAGAGTGGAATTTTGTGGTTTGGATTGGAATTGTTAGTTGTGGAATTGTGTGGCTCGGAAATGTGTGGTGTGGAAGTGTAGTGGAATTATGTGGCATGGTGTGCAGTGGAATTATGTGGATAGTAATTATGTGGTTTTGAGTGTACTGGAATTATATGGAGTGGGATTGTGTGTTGGAAAAACTGGAAGGGCTGGGGCAGTGTTAGTGAAATGGCAACCCCTGCTTGGCGTGCAACTCACTGCCACTGTACGAGGTGGAAACTATGGTGCCTTTTAGTAAAAGTAAAAAATTCCATGTTACCCCATCAGATATACTGGAAGGGCTGGGACAGTGGCAGTGGCACGGGAAGTCCTGCTTAAAGTGTAGCTCACTGTCAGTGTAAAAGACCAAATATATTGTGGTTTTTAAAACTATATATGCTATAAATTCGGGGCTGCATTCAGACCACACATAATGAGGGCTGCATTATTTGTAATCAGCAGTTGCACATAATATATATCCTAATGCCAACAATATATCTCTTAACACAGCTGTTTGCTGGCATTCATGAGCCACAAACTGTCTCAAGGACAGGTGACACTCATAACAAGTATTGTTGAAGGCAAACCATCTGACTTTAATGTACTATCGCTTTGAAATAGCATTTGCGCCCAACTAGATTTTTCTGTATTATCTCCAAGCCACAAAACATGAACTCAGGCACTCATCAAGAATACATTCATATAATTAGCAACTCATGTTCTGGACGACGTTTCTGAAAGTACTGCCCTTTGTCCATCAAGGCCTCCCTGGTTGACACAGGCACTCTTGCAAATGAATTCCCAAATTTGCTTTTATCCTGAATGAAAGACTTAAAATTACATTTATGTATGCCCTGCTTTTTAGGCACATATCTATTTCGTTTGGTTGCACAGATACAATATTATTGTACGTAAGCACGATTTCACATTTAGAATTAAGGTGCATAGAACAGCATTGGGCAAATCAGTTTGAAACAAAAAATCTCTCCTGGGCAGAGCTGGGAGAATTCAAAGTGGAAAACAGCCATTAAAGTGCCAGCGTCACTTTCACATATGGTCATTTTGGGCAAGAGAGAGACACACAAAGTGTTTTAGGGCCCATTTACTGTTCTAGCACATGATAAGATCTCTGCCGCCCGCCTTCTTTCCACATTGTGTCTTTGATGTGCACAACACACGACTGAGGCTTTCCACCCCTGTGTGAAGTACCATCCTTGGGTCACTTCCTTTTCTACTAGCGGCCTGTGGAAGGAGTGTGTCTTTCCCTTCTTATCTATATTTTAGTCACCTTGAAGTTAAGGGGCACAACTTGAAAATAAAAAGAGGAAAGAAATGAAACCAGGGATTGACTGGCTATGCCATTACTCCACACTGGGTCACGCAGTGTGATTTAGGAATGCATGCTCGCGTGATACACGGAATGGAAAGTGTATCAATCAAAGTGCACAGTTTTAAACCTTTTGCAAAGGACTCCCTGCCCCCCCAGCCTTGCCCACAGCCCTCTGGTGATCGGTTGTGGGTCACAAGAAAAGAAGCTGTTTGTCTGGGGGCATGCAGGCACTCCTCTTTCTTGAATGACTTCAGTCATCAGAGATTGTCAGGTCCGCTTGTTATCAATCTTAGTAAACAGTGCAGTCTGTGGGTTAAACCCCTGTGTGCGGGGCATTCTAAGAGCGGCTGACAGAAGACAACAGAGATGTTTTTACATATCATCGCCTTTCACGAAGCGCCGGTGTGAAAGGATGCTGCTATCAAAGCTGACAAAACATCGGAGTGTTTTAATATTTCATTCATTATTGAAGGGTTTTGCACAGCGCTCGACTACATTTACCCTGCAAGAGGCTTTCATACCCCCACAACCAGTGCTTTAAATGGGCCGGTACTGTCCAGTACGGAGTACCGGCACTTTTTTATTTTGAGGACGAGAGTACCAGCACTTCTCAAGAGAAATGCAATACCTTTAATAGGAGAGTACCGGCACTTCTTGAAAACAAGCAGGTACTCTGGCACAGAGTACCTGAACTTCTATTTTTCCATTTCAAGCAATGCCCACAACAGAGGTATTTACTGTTATGTTTAGCACGTGTTTGCGCCTCCCAGTCCCAATATCACAAAAATACTGAAAGGAACTACCGAAGGAACGGGGAAAGGAATTCATTTTATTTAACTTAACCGCCTTTGGAACAGGGGACGGGTTCGAGTCCCGGCACCGGCGCTCCCGGTGAGTCTGTTGTTGTTATCGGCATCATCATCATCTGTGCAGCAAGGCGCCAAGAACAAGCATTGGCATAGCCAATAGGTCTCGCCTTTGGGACCTTATAAGTGTTTAGACATGCAACAGTTGCATAACTAAATACTTATAAGGTCCCAAAAGCGAGACCTATTGGCTATGCACAGCGGCCCTGCGGCCGCGAAAGTGAAAGTGATCGCGATCACGATCAAACATCAAAGCGGCCGTGCGGCCGCGAAAGTGAGAGTAATCGTGGTAAAGTGCAGCGCGCGCGCCCGCGCACATGCACTGTACCTCTAGGCTGGCCTGGTAGCACTTTTTGGAGCCCTCTCAATAAGTCTCGCCAGACCAGCACATGCGCTGGGTCAGGCGAGACCTAAAAAGTGACCCCGGCGCTTTCTTCAGAGTTGGCACTCCTTTTATCTTCCTTGATCTCTGCTATACAACAGGCTTATCTGTATCCGTGCAGCCGCTGAACTCAGTGAACTGACACCATCCTGTCACTGTGGGCATTCAACAGCTTCAGACTAGACCTGTGCCACATACAAATACTTGTAATAAGAGACACGTTCTGCACTTTGAAACGCAGACGCTACTGTGTCCGGCTACCTTCAGACCTTGGCTATCACCACATATGTCCATTTGGTTGTTCTGTGTGTTGGAGCCGTCATGTTTGTAAACAGATGGAATCAGGTAAAAGGACGTCAGCCCATGAGTCTAGGCTGGAGGCTTTTCTTCGACCTGTTAGCCAGTGCCGCATGGCCTGGGAGGCTGCACTTGACCCCTCCACTTCCAGTCTCAGGGGCTCCTCTGACAGGACTACAGTGGGCACCAGTACCAGCCCCATGATGCCCAAGCAAGTGGCAAAGAGCCTTCTTCAAAAGAGTGTGGACATGGTTCAGTAAAAATGCAACATCTATGCGAGTAACCCTCTCAGCTGTGTGCGAAGAGTGTGCCTTTCATTCCAACTCAGAAAGAGAGAAAGTAGAGCGAAGAACTCCAAGGTAGGGCCGCTTCCCAGCAGAGAGCGCCGTGGAATGGATGTGCGGCACCCACACCCCGGGCTTTTAGAATCAGGGCCCGGTTGGGGCATTAGTACGCCAGGACATTCCCCACTCCAGGGGGCATACTTCACCATGGTACCGTGGCAGATGCACCTCTGGAATAATATGGTGCTGATGGAGCAAGGTCTCGTAGAAAAGAGACTTGCTCGGACGCAATCCGCTCCTTTTACCTACTAAAACTTTATTAATTTTGTTTTGTGTTAAACTAATGCGCACCACATAAACACGTGGGTTAGAGAAGCTTGCCTATTTGTTTACTAATGTTAACAATATGAACGAAGGCCTAAAATTCCTTTAACAGGGAAATCTTTACTGCGCATGCGTCAACTGCATTTACGTAGTATGACGTTCTAAAGCTTGCAGGGAAATTCTTGCACATGAGCAGAAGGCACTAACATGGCGGTTAAAGGCTCATGTGCATGACATTTGCTTTGCTGAAAAGAAAACAAGATATTATACAAATGCTAATGCGGGGAAAGTATTAATAAATAAAGGGGAATAGAGTAGAGATGGGTGATATACAGTGAAACCATTTATTTTTTAAAGTAACATCTGTCTTTCTGACTTTATTACTAGTACGCATTTGGGCCTCTCGTGTATGACAGAGGTAAGCAGAGCCATGTGATTGAATCGTTCATCTGCGCATGCCTATTGAGTGTGAACCCGGAACGATGAGTACAAACTTGAATACCAGCCAAGGCCACAGAGTGCCCTGGCCTGAGAACTGAGCAGTGAAAAGTTCACTTGAATGATAGAATATGTGGAAGTTATTATACATTTTGCAAATGTAATGTGAATACGGGTGGGAAATAAAGTTTGGACTAAAAATTAAGGTGATGGGTTTTGCAAACAATGGTCGATAGATATTGATGTCATGCAAGCATGGTGTGATGATCTTCCCCCTTGCCAGACGAATTAGATTTCGCATTTTTACGATATTGAAACTTTAGTGGGTGGTACATAAAGAACCAAAGGTATAATTGATATAGTTTTAGATAGTAAGTCAGATGAAGAGTTGCTGAATGCTACCGAGGGGAGATGCTGGCGGTGTAGCGGGTGATGCTGATGCTGAGAGGGACTCTGTGAGATGCTGATGAAGAAGCCGAATGCAGAACTTTCTATCCTAATTTAATTGGGGTTAGAAGAAGACTTGCGGAAGAATCTCGAGGAGGAAGTGAGTGTCAGAGAGGAGGGCGGCGCAATCGTCAGTTCTAGAGAGGTCAACTATCCTGTCCTGAATCCTGTCCTGAAGTCTTTGTCTCCTGAACTATCCCGGGGACCCTCATCAGCCCTTTGGCCAGGGGGTTGGTCTTCACACCATTCTTGGCAAATATAATTGTGTATATTTGTAGATGTTCTATCTCTCTGTCCTCTCCCTTTCTGAGCATAAGTCATCGCAAATGTTTGAAGTATGTGTTTGATGATCAATTGAATTTTCTCTCCTAATGAGTGAAGGCGACTGTACTGTATTTTTGAAGTGGTTCACATGCTCTAAAATTTCAGATAAAGTTTTAAAAACTCTAAAAGAGTCTTTGGTTATTTCATTTAATTAAAGTATAGGTAAGTTAAGTTGAGTTTGAGTCATTATCACCATCAATTAGTTCAACTAATGGTCCATCGACCAGAGGAAAAAACTTTTTGATCTGTGAAGGGTTAGTAAAGGTGATTTAGACTAATCCTGAGCACTTTTGAAAACATATAAACTTGACACCCAGCGGTTTACTCAAATTGTGTGTTTATGGGCCCAGGTGAGTATACGGTAGTGGAGTATATGTTGTTGTTGAACCGCTGGATCAGTGCTTTCTGGTACTGTGGCAGGCGCACCTCTCGAATAATGCGGTGCTTTCTGGTACTGTGGCAGAAACACTCCTGTAAATATGCGGTGCTATACGGTGAAGTGGCAGGGACACTCCTGGAATAATGCGGTGCATTCTAATACCATGGCAGATACACTCCTGGAATAATGCGGTACTCTACAAGTGAAGTGGCAGAGACATTCCTGGAATAATGCGGTGCTTTCCGGTATCATGATAAACACACCCCAGGAATAATACAGTGCTACCCATAGCGTGGCAGACGCACCCCAGAATAATGCAGTGCTGTTTTCAGTACCATGACAGACTCACCCAAATATTATTATACCTGCCTTATTGACATTTTGCCACTATTGGTGCTTCCGCTGGAGAACTCACTTAAAAAAAAGTAGACACAAGTCTTAAACAATAGTACATGCAAATGTGAAGGAAATCCTCCATGTTGTCGTGAATTCGGTTGTCTGTCTCTTTCCAAAGGATGCCTTAGCGCCCCAGACCAACTCATTTTTTTTTTTAAAACCGTTTTTATTGCAGAATCACAGGATTATCACTGTACATACATTACGGGTCTGCGCCTCAATCACCTGTGCCAGATCTTTGGCAGGCTAGGATGCCTCCATACACAGCTTATTAGCCCACATCCCGGAGGCCGGGCAGCGTCAACAGGTGGGACAGCGTCCCCGATCGACCTCAGCGGCTAATGTCGTTGGCTTACTCATAGGACATCTACTTTCCGCTTTGAAGTGTTTTCTCCCCCCCCTCCTCCCCAACAAAACCCATCCCCTAATCCTAACCCCGAGTGCTCTCGCCCTCCCTCCCCACCCCAACAGTGCTCTCATCGACGCCTGGTGGAGGCTCGAATAAGTGGATTCGGGTACTTTTGTGCCATGTTTACCTATCTACTGTGGCCCCAGACCAACTCATGTAACAGCAACAGCTGGGACATACACTGGGGAAGGCACTTTCAGCTGAAGGAGGAAGGGGCGACGGGAGAGCTGGAAGACAAAGAACCGAGTGCAAAAGAATGGCACCGGACACGAAACATGGCAGTGGGGAACAGCAGGTGGGTGAAACTAAAGAACAAAACAGAACAACAAGCAGCGACGGGCGATTTTGGACGCAAGTGACAATCAGGAAGGGGTGCTGGGGGCAGGCAAGCAGTGTTGTGGGAGGGGGTTGCAGGGATGGGTGAAGGTGCGCACTGGGACAGAAACAACATACGGCACGCAACGAGCTCTAAACAGAGTGACTGAAAGAAAATAAGGAGTCCCTGAAAAATAACCCATAAAGTCTAAACCATACATATGTGGGAAGTTAGGCGCTGCTCTGTGGGATGATACAAATGCCAAGATGGCGGAAGAAAAAAGAATTATTGACCAGACGCAATGAAGCATTTTTGAAGGACAGCCAAAAAAAGGAATGACAATGCATGGGCGGTATGTAAGCCTACAGAAGAGGTTACAGAGTGTCTCGAAGAGGCAGCGCATGCGCTGCCTATGCTCGACCTAACAATGCGCCTTCAGATTACAAGTTACACTTGCAAATTTGACTATTAGGCAAGTGATCAATTTCTGGGAAGATTCCAGGAGAAACGCTTGGTTGCATAGATGGGTAAGCGGGCAAACATGTGGCCCAACTCCGGTTACAGACTTTCAACAAGTATTTCAATCTGGGAGGGCTGGTTTTAACCTGCCAACGCATGTAAACACAGATCGCACATGCTAATTATCACGTCAAAGCCTGCTCTGTTGGCTAAAACAGCAACACATTGCTTCCTGTATAGAGCGCACATAGGAAATACATTTTTAATGTAAGAAACAGAATGGTGGATGTCCCTCATGCACTCTAATGGAAAAACCTTCTGGAAGGTGGATGGATGCACCAAACAGCCAACAGTATGAAGTGAGAGAGTAATGCTGCTTAAAGCCCCCTCCTTGTATATTTTAAAGCATTGGTAACAATATGTCCTTCGAGCATCTGCGCTGTCAAGACTGACCTTAAAACTTTGCAGACACCTGTATTTGGAGTTCATAGGAAGTGGATGGAACCAGGTGTATCTCTTTTCGGTGGGAACAAGCTACAGAACATGCAGAGCTTAAATTGTGAAAAACAAAAAATAAGTCCATGGAACCAAAGCTTTTTTAAGAGCGTGCAGGGTTGCTGAATACCGAGGCTGCCCAGTCTTGATTCCGCATAATGATAGCTTTTTCCACCAGCCTGCATTTCCTATTTCTTTATCTCACTTTTGAGGGTTTGTTTTGATCACTTTTTCACAGTTTTTCTCCTTTTCTTTTCCTCATTCGTACCCCCTTTCCTACCTTTCTTTCTCTTGCTGTGGGTTATAGCCTGATGATGATAAACAGCCTCAGCTCCTCTGCTCTGACAACTGCCTCAAAATGGCAGGAAAGGAAACAAGCATTGAAAATGCACTAGGTCTCGCCTTTGCTTGATTTACAGCTAATGGCATTGTAAGTGATAATGTGTTTAGTTTTATGGAGTGTATGTATAAGTAGTAAGTGGAAATATGTGTGTTGTAATTGTTAGTTGTGTAGTTGTGTAGCATGGAAACGTGATCTGAATTGATTGTGAAGTTGTACTAATAGTTGTAGTGATGTTGATTTTAGATTTACATTTGCATTGATATTGTTTTATACCTACATATGCAGTGATGTATCACTGCTAATATCGGTGTGCAGCAGTATCACTGCACATATTGATGTAACATCACTATCACTGCAGATATAGGGATAAGAACACTATTACAGCATATATAGGTATAAAAACACTATTAATGCACATAGATGTGACATCACTAACACTGCAAACAAACATATAGGATTACTAGTATGTATGTATGTATGTGTCTTGTAAAGCGCACTGCTGCCCTGAGGCGTCCTGGCGCTGTAGACCGCTGGGGAACCCGTCCTGGCTATCCCTGTGAGATGGTCCCTCCAGGGTATCTCCAAGGTGAAACCAGGCATCCCCGGCGAATGTGGGGGGCTGTTGTGGAGATGAGGCAAGCTAATGCCCAGAGTTGCCGAGTGTGTTCCTGGTCAGAGTAGGTACCGAGGCGAGAATTATCGAGTCCGTTTTGACCCTGGTCCACGACCCTGCCGCGTCGGGAATTGAACCCTGGTCCCTGGCCGATTCTCTGCTTACGGATCGGCCGCCTCTAACCAGTGAGCCACACCTCTCCAGTAATGGAGATATAGGTGTAACATCACCATAACTGCAAATAGAAGTGTGCAAAAACTATCACTATACATATATAAGTATAAGATTACCATTACTTAAGAAATAAATGTAATAATAGTAACATTGCAAATATAAGTATAAAATCACTATCACTGCAAAAACAGTTGTTAAATATATTAACATTTTTTGTGATTTAACAACTGTATTTGCAGTGCTACATATTAAGCAAGCTACCCCTAAATAAAGTATGCTATTTAAACCGGAGAATTAATAAGCGCACTAGTATTAGATGTGTCACAAATTAAGCCCTAGGAAATAATCTATTAAAAAGACGTTTCAAGGAGTGCAGTAATTTAATTGATCTCTAGCTGTTGTGCTGATGCTTAGAATGCATATAACCACTGTTTGGCTGGCCCCTCTGTCCTTTGTGTCTTGGTGTCACTGCACCTGCTGCACCAATAATGCATGCGCATAAATCTGAACACTGAAGCATGCCCATGTTCTTAATAGAATCTCTGCTAACATTCTAGTGCACATTTTCTAGCCTTCAACCCAATTATAACATCTAGAAAAAAAAGCACTGTGCTAAAACAAAGCATTAAGGAAAAAATCGTGGCTATAAATATAAGAATTGTTTCTGTTCACTGCGTGTTACAAATTAAGCCCTAGGAAATGATCTGTTAATGAGACGTTTCAGGGAGTGCAGCAATTTAGCTCATCTGTATCTGTTGTGCTGATGCTTACAATGCATATGACCACTGTTTGTCCTGCACCTCTGTTTTATGTGTCTTGGTGTCACTGCACCTGCTGCACCAATAACGCATATGCATAAATGTGAACACTGAAGCATGCCCATGTTCTTAATAGGATCTTTGGTAACATTCCGGTGCACACTTAAATAGGAGTCGCAGCAACTTTGAAGCATTAATTATAGTTTTTTTTTTAAAAAAAAAAGGAAAAACAGTGAACAGTTGCGGACACCGAGGTTGTGTAACTAGGCATTATAATGATGATAACAGTCGGGTCACAACAAACGTTCATAAAACACTGCTATGCAAAAATGGGTAGCAACCAGTATCCATTTAATTATTCTTTATTTGTAGTTCAGAATCTTAAGGTATTGGTGTCACTGCACCTGCTGCACCATTGATGTATACGCCTAAATCAGAAGTGTGAACCATGCCCATGCTGTTAATAGGATCTCTGCTAACATTACAAAGGACAAATTAATAAAAGCCCCGGCAACAATAAAAATTCAAATTCAGTCCAGTAAACGCAGCTGTAAGAAAGATAGTAATACATTGTAGATAGTTCAATAAATAGCTATGTTTTAGCCTTTAAAGCACAGCTTTTGCCCATTCGTACAGTTTCTGCGCTAAATGTTAAGCAAGCTACCCCTAAATAAAGTATGCTATTTAAACCGGAAAATTAATAAGCGCACTAGAATTAGATGTGTCATAAATTAAGCCCTAGGAAATAATCTGTTAAAAAGACGTTTCAAGAAGTGCAGTAATTAAATTTGTGTCTAGCTGTTGTGCTGGTGCTTAAAAGAAATATAACCACTGTTTGGCAGGCTCCTTTGCCCTTTGTGTCTTGGTGTCAGTGCACCTGCTGCACCACTAATCCATACGCATAAAAGTGAACTCTCAACCATGCCCATGCTCTTAATAAGATATTTGCTAACATTCTAGTACACATTTTAAGCCTTTAACCACGTCATAAGAAATAGAAACAACCAAGCACTATACTAAAACCAGCATTACAGAAACACTCGTGGCTATATATAAAAGCAAGGTTTAGGTTGACTGCTTTTAAAATGTGCACCAGTGTACCCTTCCCTAATCCGTACAGGGTGCGCGCAGCCAATAACACCGTTTCTGCAAACTTTAAAGAGTTTATAGATTGAGCAAGGAGTCCAGAGACTTTGTAAAATGCCAGAAATTAAAACTAAGCAATCACAATACAAAAAGCGCTGGCCCATGGGCACTGCAACATAAGCATTTGCAGTTTGAGCTCCAAAACAACTTCACCAACACATTTGCACAGTTTGTATGCACACTGTTCAATAAATTAACTGGCCAAAATACACTGTAAAGGACTGACTTTTTATAATAGCCCCTGCACCACTATAGCTACAAATTAAGCACTATAAAAGCAAATGTAACAAAGCCATTATTTAGCTGTCGTATCAGCCGATATTGTAACAATATTTTAATTAAAGCCACATTATGTGTACTTTATGTGCTCTCGGTAACATTAACTAACAAAATGAATATAATCCAGGAAGCTGAAAACATTGTGTAAAGCTGCCAAATAATGTGAACCCAGGCACTTTATTTTTCTTGAAGAAATAACTAATAAAAAGAAAATTTGCAACTACACTTTTCAACGTGTAGAAAAATATAAGCAGTTTCGTGTTTACAAAAAACAATATGTTTTAGGCAATACGCTTTAAACAATGTAAACAAAACAATTTGCGTATGTTTATTTTGTAACTGGGCAAAGCTATTGTAATGCATTGCCATTTAGTTCAAACGAAAAACACAGACCAAAAGTCTGCTATAGTGTAAAGCATCACATGTTTTCACTAGTTGGAAACCAGACCAGGATAATTAAGTGCTTTAAGCCATGTAGTAAAGATTGCAATCTGTTGCCTGGCAGCATCTGTGAGATGCAAATCAACTAACAGGATGCTAAGGTCCGAAAAAAAATGGAAGTCACTGCTGAAGTAAGGGCTAAAAACACAACTCTCCATTTGCATACTTTTAAATGCAGCATATGATTAGTGCTAACCATGTCCAGAGCGATGTGCAGACCTTTATTTCAAATAGCGCAATACTAGCTGCAGGCAAGAAAAGCCAGGCTTGTAGTAAAAAAGGGCATATTGGCAAGTTTTATTCCGTGGGGCAACTTTCATCTGGCTATAAGGTTGCATGCACCCGTACCCTCCAAGTCCCAAGCATCTACTCACTTTCCTCTGGTCCTGCCATTTTCTTTCTCGACGCTTTGCTTCTGTCTTTTAAAAGTTTAATGTTAATTAAAATGTTTAAAGGCATCTCCCACACCACTGAATCCTGAATTGTACTGTGACAGGCATTCCCCATGATAATGATGACAAGGCCCCCAGGAGTTAAAGACCACCAACCATCTCCACTGGCCTACCTGATCTGCCCCTCCACTTCATTACCTTTTCCGCACAAACTCACATCATGCTTGCAAGTACACACCGTCCTGGTACACTCAAACACTTGCGCACCTCATTAAATCCATTTGATACCTTTATATTTTAGGAACAAATAAATTTTGGCTGGTGGAGAATGCTACCTTGTGCCTCTTCGAGCCACACCTGCAACTACCATCTTCGTCACATAATTTTCAAATCGGCCGGGTCACAGAAAGAGGCACTGATCACTACATCAGAATACACTGCGTGGCACGAGACGCATAGTGTGATCAACTGTGCAGATCCTATGTAGACCCTGTCCAATTAATCACAGCATGACGCAAACACTCTCAAACCTCGACAGTTTATGGAAATTCAAATGGGAGCTGCTAGAGTCTTTAGCAGTGACTTTGCAAAAGGCTGCTTCAGAGGCTCGGTGTGCTTACAAGCTCATCGGAAGCAGAGCGGCGCCTGTCCTGCTCTGGTAGAGACACCCAACGTGAGGCTGCCATGCCGTCAATCAGAGTACCAGTACTCTCCCTAGCTAAAGCGAATTTCAGGTACTGATGGCTAGAAAATGCGGAAGTGCCGGTTATACCAGATTTTGTCAAACTTTAATAATAATCGTGCTATGAAACCAGCTTATGTTAAACGTAAATAAAAAAAAAAGAGAAATGTCATCTTAAAAACCACAGAAAAACAGGTACTAGTGATACACTGCTGTCTCAGTCAATCAACAATAAAAGTAGCACAAGTAAATAGAACGTGCAAGCAGAACCATTACCCATGCCAGCACTGCGCGCTGCTGTTTTTGTGCTCGCACATAACTATGCGTGTAGTGGTAGCGCTGTTGTCTATATCCTTTGACACCAGTATATATATATAAAACAAGCAGGCATAACTTAGAAGTACAGTCACGTAGTGGTTTATACAAACAAGTTTTAAACAGCGCTTGCCACTTTCCAGTTTTTCAGAAGCCACAATATAATATTTGCAGCAGCTTAATTCCGTTGTCTATGTTGAGGATAAAAAACATGGCAGCGGTAAACACCCACCGGCCACAAATACATCTGTTAGCAAAAGGAACTGATTAGGCGGTTACACTGAAAGATAAAAAGCTGCCAACTAGCATACATAAATACACGCTCTACAAAACAATAACAGTAGTAACCAGGAGCCACTGCAGCAAACTGTTTGTGAAGTGCTTAAAAAATAGAGATACATAGCGGCCAACAATAAATACGTTAGCACGGAGTAGTAGTGAGGCGGTCAGTGAGAAGAATGCAATTCTGGCAAGTGGCATAGATGAGTACACGCTCCACGAAACAATAGCAGTAGTAAGCGGTAGCCTCTGCAGTAAAGTGTCCGTGAGCCGGTCAGAGACGAGGATGCAATGCCAGCAACTGTCCAGGACGAGTAAACACTCCGGGAGACAATAAGCTTAATAAGCAGAATCCGCTGCGGCTAAGTGTCCATAATGCAAAGAACAGCAACATTTGCACCTACCACTTATTGCGCGATAAAAACAGCTTTTAGTAAAGTTCAATTATCACGCGATAAAACCACCTTTTGTCAAACTTCAATGATCGCGTGATAAAAATGTAATCTTAAAACTCACGGTTGCATCAAAAAAAAAGTACAATTACCACTATAATAAAAAAGCTGGTAACAAGAGCAAAGAACAAAAATTACAGCAAAACTGGATGCATCAAACACGGCAATCCAAAGTATACAAGCCACGAAAAAAAAAGAAGTTCCAAGGGAAACACTTCACTCCATGTGCAGCATGTTTACTGTACTTAGTCGGTGCTGCATAGGTGTTGCCCCCAAAAAGAGGCTAATCTACAAAGCACATTAGCCTGTTACAACGAAAAAAGGCAAACAGACAAGGTAATAAACCAATTAACCCCTTCCCCGCTCATGACGGAACCGCTCCGTCATGAGCCACGGTTGCCGTGTGCTCATGACGGAACGGTTCCGTCATGACACGACCGTTGGCGGCCGCTCCGCCTACGCGTCGCTGTTTCCCCGCCTGTGCGGGGGGACAACGCAAATGGGCGGAGTCATGACGGAACCGTTCCGTCATGAGCACAGCTCAACTGTGGCTCATGACGGAGCGGCTCCGTCATGAGCACCGGGCCACCGCGCTGCCCCCCCGCACCCCTCAGCGCCGCGGCGGAATTCCCGCCGCGGCGAAAGGGTTAAAAGCAAGGAGGTAAAGTAGGTGGAGTTTACCTAGATATACAGATTACTTAAAGTCTCGGAGAGACAGCGCATGCGCTGCCTAGCCGAGACCTACAAATAAAATGATAATAAACATGATTTATTATTGTTTTAATTTTTCCTTTCCTGCCGAGTCTATGGGGGGGCGAGGCCATGGGGGACGACAGGCGCAGGAGGAGTGGTAGTGCACCGTTGTCAGTGTGGATAACAGTTTGGCCGGCCATCCCAGGCCGGCCAAACCGTCATGCGTACTAAAGCTGTCTCCAACGCAGCTGCATTGATGGGTTGGAGACAGCAGGCACAGGCTCCCAGTCTCCATGGGAGCGCAAATCCTCGGCGCTCATGCCAATCCTAACACTGCTTACACGACATGAGAGCAGTGTCAGGATTGGCCGCAGTGGAGTCTGAGAGCCTGTGTCTGTGAGAAGAGGAGCAGAAGAGCACAAAGCAGTCAGCTGCAGGCACGATTAAAAAAAAAAGTTTTTATTTTTATTTTGTCCACTTCGACCCCATCCCCCTCACCACTCTTGAAAAATAAGCTCTATTCCCCAGAAAAGAGTGTGAGAACCCACCTCCTGCAACCACTGGTACTGAGAACAGCTATTGTGTTCCATGCCAGGCAGCTGGGGATCTTGACAGAGGTCTCGCTAAGATCTATAGGTCATTTATTTGGGTGGTGCGACCTAACAGGATAAAGACTTTTGTCAATAGCTGTGCACGCTTGGGGTGGTGTGCACAGATCTGTATACATAATTCATCTCTAAGGCCAGAGGGTGAGCTGTTTGGCCAAAGAGCAGCCAATTGTGGTCAGTTTTCTGGCAGGACTGAACAGGAAAGGGCTAGCTGCAAGTGGTCTTGCAAATCACTTTTCAGATGGCTGCATGTACAGATTGTTGTAGGCCATGGGAACGCATTCCTGGGATTTTTGTATAAGTGGAATGTTTTTTTTCATAAAGGACGCAGCATATGAATAGTCCAGTTTTTTAGTAGCATTTATAGGGCACTTTGTACCCTTCACGAGTCGCTAAACACACTCAATGAGGATGGAAGTTTCCATCCAAATATCCAAGATATTGTATGATTTAGTTTATTTATCTTCATTGTATGAACACCCCAACGGTTGTGACCTATGGAAAGAGGTCCTTCTCAGTTGTGCCTTACGTGCCGGAAAAAAATTGTTGACTTCATACACTCGGTGTGGTCATGTAGATATATCAAATCATTCACCATGACCTACCAACTATACTATATTACCCCCTGGAGCTCACACCCACAATGGCATTACTGCATATGCTGGATGTCGAGGGATTTACAACGGGTGAAAACAAATTGCTACGTCTCAGCCTGGTGATGTCACGTGCAAAAGAGACATTGCGTAACATTGGCCTGCATCGAAGCCTCCATCAATCCATTGATGGAAGGCAAGTATGGACAAATGTTCTTTTGGTTCGTGAGCGCCCCCAAAAACATTGCCGGATGTGAGTAGAGTAGATTCAATATGGGGGTCTCTTGATTTTTTAATCCTTATCTTGGGTCAATCAAATGTGTAAGCGATCTTTCAAGATGCCTCAGAATTCTGTGACACCGGGCTGTTCTAGTGGGATTATATGTATTCTACGCGCTGTCTACATTGGGAGAATGAGTGGGCTAGATACAAGACAATTTTGGGATGTAAACCTTTGTATTCACCTGATAACTTGCAAGGAAGTTAACAAAAACCTTGATAAAAAGATTCAAGGGAAAAAAAAGTGCAGGAAAATCGGGTATTTTCCAGTTCCTACTAAAAAGGAAATGTTCCATTTGGTGTTTCTTTTACCAGTTTTAACTGAAAACTGAAAAGAGCTTGACTTTGTGGAGTGCTGTAATTTTGCTCAACTTTCCATATCTGATGATACAATTTCTGGCCTAAAGGATTCATTTCTTGGATTAATGGTCTTTTTAGTCTGGAGAAACAAGACTGGGTGACAGTGGTATATACCAATAGACTCCCATATAATGTTTCTTAGGTGTTTAGGAAAACACTAGAGTCCTTATTATGATTGGCCTGTGAAATTGTGGCATGTGTGAGAACTCCTGTTAACACACAACCCAAATTCAGAGATTTGCACAATTTACATTGCCAAAATATACTGGTGGGAACATTTTCCAGTAAATACAGGCATATGAAGTTTTTGGTGAGGTAAGCACAAAAAAGCACCAAAATCCAATTTATGCTCCATTTTGTTGGGATGAACTTGAAATAGGTTAGAATTGTTACACCTTTTAAATTCCATTCAGGTGTGATAATTATTGCATCCAGGGCAGGGCCTACGTCTTGGATGGTACTCGCAGTCCAAACCTGAGAGGGAACTCAACCTGTTCCCCTCAGAGTATTCTGTAGTTGTACCCGTCTTAGAGGTTATTTATCTTTTTTTTTAAACAAAAAAACCTCACTTTGAATTATGTTTACACATTTTTTAATGAATTTCCAATTTTCACTTTTTGTATTAGTTAATTTCTTGTAATAAATCACTGCTTTCTTTTGAGGGCACATTAAATGCTCCAAGGTTTTTCAGAGAATTATGGGCCAGATCTATCATTATAGTGGTCACAAACACTGGTCCCAATTTGTGAACCAACATATTTGTGTCCAGTATTGCATTTTGGGAACTGACGCACGTACTAAAAGGTTGGGCACAAATTGCAACTCACGCTGATTGAATACATTCACAGGGATGATGGCATTGAAGGGTCAACAGAGCAACATGTCTGTGATTGCATTTAAATAAAGAAACTTTTAAGAAGCCTGATTTCCTTAAAGAAAACAGGGCTCCTTAAACAAAGGTCATCTTTTTTTAAGTTTACTCAAAGGGGTCCCCATTCTTTTTGTGAATGAGTAAAAACACTAACTTGGGGTTCAGGGTCCAGGGCTACACCGGGGTGTGGTGGGTCCGTGGAGGTTGGAGGGGCCGCTCTGGGAGTGGAGGGGCCTGCCAGACAGGGAGCACTGGTCCTTCTATAGGGTCATGATTCAAGATGATGGCACCATGCAGATCGCAGACACGGGCGCAGTGCGCTCAGAGGGACATGGGTCGCCTGCAGTGGCCTTGGGCTTCCTTGTGCAGGACATTCAGTTCCTTCCTGAGGATGTGATATCGGAGAATAATCTTTCTGTGGAGGGTTGATTAAGGCTGCTGTGTTTTCATTTAGTTACTGCTGGGCCTGCTGCAGGAGGGGCTTGTGTTTCTGCTACCGGACTGCCCTGAGATGATTGTAAATTCTCAAATTGACTTCCCTTAGGACTGGAGAGCTTGCTGGGGGGCAGGTAGCCCTACGTGGTCCTAATTCTGGCAAAGCCTCCTTATGTACTGCATAGATTGAGGCTACTTTTTCTTTTCAGGGCTCCAGATTGCATCCCTAGTGATTAGTGATTAGTGCTATGCGCTGACGATTGTGCTGCTGTTGGTCACGGAGTCGGTTGCGGGTAGGATGGGGTTACGGGAGGGGGAACGGAATTGGGTAGAAAGGAGCTACTGTGTTCTTCTGGCATGCGGTTAGGGTGGGCATATGTATATTGATAGTTACACTATGGTCATCCTGGTGTGAAGGGGTGAGTTGTTCTTATTTTAATGTTTCTAAGTTATTTATTCACTTTTATATGCATCAATGTCGAGAAGTTGTAGTAGCACAGGGGGAGGATCCTTAGCCTGCACTGACACACTATACACATAGGGGGAAGATTCAGAATTCTCACTTGAAATGTCCAGGGACTGGGTACATAGGTCTTGGGATATAGTATCTTACCCTTTTTGAAGACCATAAAGTGAAAGATGTATCTTAGTGAAGAAGAAGTTGATAAGGTAGCCTAGAAATGGAGATAACAGCTGTTTCACACCTCCTATTCAACCTATGCTAGAGGAGTTCTGGTACAGGTGGCCCCAGGGACCCCATTTGTGCCCAGTTATGTAGAAGCAGACTTGGAAGGGAAATGTGTCTTCCTGCAGGGCAAACTTGATGTGAGGGCTGTCTCCTTGCTTAAACTATCTGCTTTCAATGTGTATGATCACTGATTCTTCTTTAATCTGCAGGAGGTGGTTGGATTGGATGTAGATAATCTGCTGCTTTGGCTGGGGGATTTTAATTGTGGTGTGGATGGAGAAGGATGGAACCCCCTTTGGTCTGGCATGAAACCGTGAATGACTTTGGCACTGCGTGAGGTGATGTTCAGTTTGGGGCCGCTGGACAAATGTAGGGTTCATAAAGCATTGGACAGAGCATTCACCTGCCATTCGCCTGTGCACGGATTGTTCAGTAGACTCGAAAGGGTGTTAGCTGCAGGTTTGTCACTTGATAATTTACCGGCAGTAACCCACTTAGCTCATTGCATCTCTGATCACTCGCCAATAGACTGGTGCACCAACGCATAACTGGTGCTTCCCGGTTGATACAGTGTAAAGAAAGAGGCCCCGTGCTGATAGAAAGCACGTTCCTTAAGGTACGGATAAATGAATGAATGATACATCAGATTACCTAATCCTTGTTGGAACATAATATACTGATCCGTGTTACAAAATATGTGTACCATCTATGGATGGTTTATTGTACATTGTGTTTTAATATGAAAGGTTGAAAGTGAGGGGTGTATGCAGATATGAATGAGCTAGCATGAATGAGTACTGTTAGAGATATGTATCTTTTTGCATTAATATAATAAATGTTTTTGTATTTTTAATAACAAAAAGTATTCTTGGGTTCTTTCAGTTTATTGCATCTAGTGTTGCTTCCCAGTTGATATACTGACAGACATAGTGAGAATGGATACGCTGTCACGGGCCTTGACCATCTAGCATGACGGCACTTTATGGGTTTGACCTTTGGAGTACATAGACAGTTGCAGAGGGAGCTGCAAGTAGAGGAAGGGACACCGCCTGAGCTGAAGAGACTAGACTTGACTAGGCCTGATCACCAGCAGGAGCAACTATGGGTACATCGTGCAATATGACGGGGAGAGGAGCTGGCATAACGGCTATGGTGGTCAACCTCAAATATGGGGAACCGTGTTTGAGTCTCGGCAAGGATGTGCAATATTCTGTGATTCTGGGCAAATCACCTAATCTCCCCGTGCCTAACAAAAAATTAATGTGTCCTCATGTTACGCAACTGGTGCTCGTGTAAAGCGATCTGATACCCGATACCTTTGGTTCAAGTTTGCGCTATAAAAAACTCCGTAAAAAAAAAAAATGTTTCAAAATGGGATAGGCTTGAATGCCTACACAATACAGGAACCGCCGACATAATGAGAGAGAAAAGTTGGGTAAACTGTTGGCCTGGCTCCTACATAGAGAAAGCAGATCGCCTCCCGCAACTCACTTATTAGAACCGGACTGTGGGGGAATGGCTTAGGACAACAAGATGGCGGTCACACTCTACGAGTACTCCAAACCCCTCCATCATCTGACACCATCTACCCTCAACAGCCACATTTTTATGGGGCAGTTTTGCCACATCTATGCAGCGGTCCATCCCTGTGTGCACGGATTGCAGCCGGGAGCGCTGACATTGACCCCAGAGGCTGGGTGATACCTCTGGGATCCAGCCTTGCTTTAAGATAGTAGCCTTGCTGTGATTACTGACCAGCCGCCCAATATTGAGGCCTGACAGAGGACACTTGGGTGTACCCTGATCTGCCATACTGGTGAATGATCCACATTGGGGCTCAGCTGAAGACATCCTGACTCTACTGTTGGCAGTGTGGGAGAGGAGCCGAGAGGTGAGTGCTTGCTCCTGCCACTGTACCCTGCGTGGCGAATCAAGACTGCAGAATGGTGTCTCACCCGAGTTAGTGCTGCCAGGGTGCACTGAAGTCAGCTCCAAGGGATAAGAGCTGCTGCGGGCCCCCGTCCTAACCCAAAATGGCGGCCTGCAGTAATCATCTGTGAGAGTGTTCAGAGAGGAGCCAGTAGGAGAGGGCACTGCACCTACTGCTGTGCTAAACGTGACACTGAAAGGCTGCACGTGGATGAGGCTGATTGTGTAGGTCCTGTGCAAGGGTGCCCATCGGGCATGGGACTAGGCAAGGGTGCCCCCTGTCCCCCCTCCTTTTTGCATTAGTGATCAAGCTCCTTGCTTAACTCATATGGTGTGATGCACAGTTCAGTGGTTGGGACTAGGACACAGGTCACAAGGGCCGTATCTAGTTATACGCGGATGACGGTCTCTTGTACATCTCGAATCCAGATAGCAGTGGACCCTGGTGTCTCCCGTTTGAGGTGTCGAATGTTTGCCACCTCTATCACCAGCCTGGATTAGATATATACCCAGCGAATTCTATTTTGCAACCATTGTCATCATCCAGGAGCTGAATGGAATGGCAGGCTACAATTCCAGTGCGCTGTCTGAGTTTTCGCTGCCTAAGTATACAAGTGGCACTCCACCCTAAATTGACGTGGTCCCTTAACTTTACTCCCCTGACTCGCCGAAATAAGGCAGACCTTAAGAAGTGGCAAAATAACCAGTTGAATGTAATGGGTAGGAGAGCCCAATACAAAATGATGGTGCTGCCTCGATATCTTTATCTTTTTCAAAACATCACACAGATGCTGCCCCACCACAGGTTTCGTAAGATGACTCAATGGCTATCTCCTTCCTCTGGCGCAACTCTAGACCACACCTGGCCTTTGTCAAGTGTCAGCGAGTCCCATACGATGGAGGGCCTTTGTATTGCTAACCTATATCTATAGTATCTGGCATCACAGCTCCTGAAAATTAATGACTGGCTTATCGGCGGTTGGTCTGAAACGTCCTATAGAGTGGAGCTCGTCTCGTTAGGCTGCCCACGGATCATGCCAATTTTTTATGGTACCACCATACCAAACGCCCTTCTGTAGGTGACCCACCTGATCTTTCTTGGGTGGAGAGTTGTGATTCACCATATAGGATGGAGCTCAAAGCTCACCCAGCAGACACGGCCTATAGAGTGGAGCTCATCTTGTTAGGCTGCCAACGGATCATGCCAATTCTTTATGGCATCACCATACCAAACGCCCTTCCGTAAGTGACCCGCCTGATCTTTCTTGGGTGGAGAGTTGTGCTTCACCATATGGGATGGAGCTCAACGCTCACCCAGCAGACTCACTTGTGGCCGGGCACGTGAGTGAGGGAGGTAGTAGCAATGGAAGGCTTTAATCGCTGGGAAACCATTGACATAATGCAATTGGTAGATGTTTGGTTGGGTACACATATGCGCTCTTTTTTAGAGCGGCAAGTGGAATATGCTTTGTCCAAGGCACAGTTTCATAAATATTTGCAGTTACGGTGCACTGCACATGCCCCTCTCCCAGACCACTACACTCCCGGCATTCGGCGCAGATGAGGCAAAGCTATGATGGGCGCATTAGGGAACAGTGGTGTCTCACAACTGTTACGCATTTGGGTCATAGTTCACTTATTCATCACCACCACTATAGCTCAAACATAGGGCACCAAACCATTAGTTTAATCAGCACAACTCTGCATACAGGAATTTCACCATTTCATCATCCTCAATTCTAGATCCAGAAAAATAGTGTGATACTGAGTAAGCAGGGCTGATAAGGTACCCTATGACCTGCATTAACAGAGATGAGGACTGTCCTTGAGTACCATTTGACCTTCAGCACTGAAGAAGGCAGCATCTGTTTGAGTGGCATTTGACCTTCGATAGCTGACACTTGAGGTGTGTGCTTGAGAGCTAGCTTACGGAACTACATGCTCAAAAAAGTGTAAGAATTCTGAGGCTTGTAACATCCACTGTTTTCAGATGGTGCTTGTTTTTTTAGTATTAATGCCCTGCATAATATTTGAAGCACCCAGTTAGCAGAACGAAGGAAATGTAATCAGTGCAGATGGAGATTCGTTTGGTGCTAATAAATAATGCTTAAGTTGGCAAACATTTTGAAACAAGTCTGCATAGTTCTTTAATCAAGTTGCTTAGGTGATATTTGGGCGATATGCACGTGTTCTCTAAAAATAAACATACCCTAAGTCGTACAAACATTTAAATTTGCCGAGGAATAATTCTTATGTGGCTCATGTAATGATGTTTCACAAATTGTTGTAGAACTGGAGAGAGATAATATACTATAACCATATAATATATGAAAGCCTCTTACATTTAATGATAACAAAACAATACATTAGTGAAGATATGTTTAAATATGTATGCATCTGTTGCTTAACACAGTATACAACCTACCTGTTAGAAACAGAGCTCCAGGCCCTAATTAGGAGTTGGTTGGTATAGTCAGAATCCTGGTTAGAAGGTCTTATTTATTCCACTGGAGATTTGCATTCACAGTCTTACGATTTTGTGGCAAAGTAAATATAAAAGATGTTTATTCCCCAACTCAATGGTGTGCACTTTATTAAGCTTGAAATGGTGAAGGGCTGAACAGACCTGACAGGATTCTCACCTGTCACCTGCAGATTACAAGGTTGAGGGGGTTTAACCTAAAAACGTGCTTGCTAGCTAGATATCAGTTCAACTAGTTTGCCAAAATAATAATTTATAAAAAATAATCCCAGTTCATAAAATGCCTCACTTTCAGGTTATGTGTGTGCTCGAAATATAAAGTATAAAGGCTGCATAAAACATAGGCATTATCGTTTGATCAATTTATAACACAACTCATCACTGTAAATATATAATTTAAGGCACGAGATGTCTAGCTCCCAAAAGGTGAGAAGTAATGAGAGATCAGACCATTGTGGTGTGCTCGTTGTGAAACTGCGTGTTTCTTGCCTAAGCATGCACAACAGGCAGTAGGAGACAGACCTGTGATGTCACTGTCCTGTGACTGACTTCCTTAGTCTAGTGTGGGCGGGTCACTCACAAGCACGTCCTAAGAGGAGGTGGGCAGGGTGTGTTTCATTGCGCTATCTTTTCTTGGCGGGGGCGTAGTCCATTTGACAGCCTCATGACACTTGGTCATTTGTCTTTTTAGCCACGTTCTATGCACACGCACTGTGTGCAGAGTTCACATCCGTCTTATCATGACAAAGTCCAGCTTGCCAATGTGTCTCTGACAGCCCGGGGCATGTGGCAATTGTACTTGACTTATCAGAATTTCCAGATAATGGATGTACCAGTTTTCAAAGTCTGCAATAACATAATCAAAAGCAATGACAAAGCTCATAAATCTGACTTTGGCAAAGGTGCTTTTTTGTAAACAGATCGAATATGCAAAAAAATATGGCTAATATATACAAAATAAAAGTAAAGAAATGGCCCTTTAGCCCAGGTTTACGAGCTCTGGCAATGAAGAGCACTCCTTCTCAGGTGGCTGGGTGATCAGGGAAATGTCATCCCTCACAGTACAAATTAACTAATGGATTAAGCGGGTAGAGCCCTTGCCACACACTGAATGCTGCAATGGGCGCAAGTCCCAACTGCGAATGGCTCTTGAACAGACCAGTCAATGAAGAGGGATGACTGAAAGCCCCCAAAGTATATGTGTGTGTGTGTGTGTGTGTGTGTGTATATTATATGCAAAAAAGAAGCAGGGAGTTTAGGTGGAGAGCAGATCCTGTATAGAACACCCTACAACACCAGTGACACTCTGAAATGGCTCACCTCAAATGTCTGCTTTTCTATCAACGTTTTTAAGCATCGTATTAGCACATTGCCATTCACGCAAATTCAGGGTTTCACTGGTGTTGTAGGGTGCTATATACAAGAGCTGCTCGCCACCTAAACTTCGGAACTACCCACAGTTCCCTGCTTCTTTTGGGCTTTATTTATGCATGACTCTATGCGTGAAAGTGTATTGAATTGACTTATATTAGGCGCTCCATGTGTCTGGACAAAGCTGTACCTCTCCGAAGAGCTAGAATTATAGCAAAACACGTGCCATAGGTTGCTTTTATTCGTTCCAGGTTGGCTTGGATGGTATTTTATCAATCTCAAGCTATAATACTGTGCCTGGAGTGGTGAAAGACTTTTGCTATATTAAAGCTTGGTGTGGATGGCACTGTGCTAATCCTATGCTTAAAGGCTTTAGTGTACAAATGGCAAACGACTGACCCTTTCTATCTTGATGTGAAAGGCAATGTGCTAATCCTATGCTTAAAAACTTTGATAGAAAAGCGGACATTTGAGGAGAGAAGATCCAGAGTGTCGCTTGTGTTGTACTGTGCTCTATCCAATGCTGTAATACTGTGCCTGGAGTGGTAAAAGGCTTTTGTCATTTTACAGCTCGGTGTGGATAGCAAAGTGGTTATCCTATGCTTAAACGCTTTGCTGCAGAAAAGGCAAAACTTTGTCCCTTTCTATATCCCAGAGTTCTCAGCTTTTTTTGCATAATTTATGCGCCACTTTGTGCCTGAAAGGGTATTACTTTTTAAATATATGTATGTATATTCATCGAGCAAACCAAAGGTTAAAGGAACATTGTAGTTACATGAAAATATATGCGAAAACATTGCATTATAAACAAAAAACACTTAAATTCTATAGTTTGCTCAAGTAACTGTAACTCATGACTTAAAGTAACTATAACTGGCTCCCTCACCATACATAGGGGCATATTTACAAGTCCCTAGAGCTGCCAGAGCGTCACTTTGTTTGATGCTCTAGTGGTGCTGTGTGCTTGCCCATATTAACAAGGCCATGCAAAGCCACTTTCACACAGTACTCTGCGTCAAAGGGGTGTGTCATGGATGTTGCTGTGGGTGTTCCCACGCAACACCCTGGATTTTTGACACTGCCTCAGATTTACAAGGATTCAGAAATCCTTGTAACCTTTCCAGTGGAGGCATTAGAGTGGCGCAACGAGGAGAAATACTTTTATTTCTCCTCCTGTTTTGCTCATTGTAATGAATGTGCTTTTCTCTAAAAGGACACACCAAAATCCTGCACTCCCACTTTGGAGGCAAATATACCACTGCACCTTTAAATAATACACTTTAAGCAGCACTCCCTAAAGACGAGGAAAAGACACAGCACTCCCTTTAGGCGAGGCAAGAAAACAAATCCAGGTGCATTTAATACACTTTGAGCAGCACTCCCTAAAGACAAGTAAAAGACACAACACTCCCTTTAGGCGAGGCAAGAAAACAAATCCAGGCGCATTTAAAATAATATACCCATAAGTTTATTAATGCAATATTTTTGGAAAGGTAGGCTGAATATATCAGTAATTGCAGACTCCCTAATATCAAGTGAACAATTAAATGAACAATTGAAATAAACTGCAGTATATAGAAGTAGCAAAGAGTAGAAAATATATACAAAATGGTTAGGAATACCTCACCGATTGAATTTGCATCATCTTTGTCAACTCAAGCTGGGGAAGCCCTTCAACAGCCCAGGAAGGAGTTCAATCAGGACTCAAGTTCCGACACCTTCACAGCAATACGTCTATTCTGTGGTGAACTTCCACCTGGCCCTCGAAGGTTCCCAGCTTAAATACCTATACTAATCGTAAGACGAAGCTTCCAGAAAACCTCGCCCCCTTCTCATGAGAAAGAACCGAGCTGGCTGTACCAGTCTGCGTCAAGGCCAAGACGGAGGCTGGCTAAGCTCCCGTATTTTGACTTCGAGGCAGAGTTGCACATTCTACAGATAATGTCCAGTTCACTCTGGTCAGTGAAGAGCGAAAAACAAATGAGGAGTAGAAACATGCCCTCTTCACTTTGCCGCTACGTGCGTCCAGCAAGGCAAAGCCAGAAAACAAGATGACATGAGGCCATGTCAAAGCCAATAGTAAGAACTCATAATTAACCCAAACAACTTGCAAGCACTGCTGTGCACGCACAAAAGCTGAAGCAAGGCAAAGTCAGAAAACAAGATGACATGAGGCCATGTCAAAGACAATAGTAAGAACTCATAATTAACCCAAACAACTTGCAAGCACTGCTGTGCACGCACAAAAGCTGAAGCAAGGCAAAGTCAGAAAACAAGATGACATGAGGCCACGTCAAAGCCAATAGTACTGTTCTACTCTGTGACACCTCCCACTAAAAGACAGCAAGATAACAAGACTGAAGAGAAGCAGGCATATGCAGGACCATCTCATATATCCAGGCTGGGGTAAAATAACACTCTAAAGTCAGTTAAGAATTATGGCAGTCGAAGGTCATCATAGGGTGCCAAACCACAAGAGTGCTTCTTTCACTACAGGGTTCCACTTGAGGGAGCAGGTCTCAAGGGCCTCAGGACCATGGGAGCATAGCTGGTTTGTAGTTACCCAGGTCGGGCAGGCTGGGTGCAGAGCAGATATGGCAGCCAAGTGTCGTGAGTCGAGACGGTCTTCGCAGTCAGGGGCAGGCAGGTTGTAGAGGTGATTCTGGGACAGCTAGGCCACTCATGAAGCGGGTCTCAGGGCTCTTGAAGTCCCTCGATTGGTGTTGTTGGAGTCCGGCTGGACTCTTTCTTCTTGGTCTTCGGTGTAGGGGGTCCGGTATCCCGGTATTGGCACGGCACGGCTGCGGGAGGTCCTGGTGTTCTCTCACTTGGTGGGTGGACAGATCTTACCCTTCGGAACTGATGTACCACTTCTTGCTTGGGTGCTGTGTCGGAGTCGCCGGGGAGTAGCAGATTGGTAAATCGGACTTCCCGGTTCAGTGCCTGCAGGCTGCAGGGAAGTAGCTCCTTTACTCCAAGGAATGTTCTTGTAATTTGTCAGAGGCTGGAGGTGCTCTAGGGTTCTTAGAGGCCCCTCAGTTGCAGGAAGATATAGCAGTTTGTAGTGCAGGGATGCTACAATGGGTGGCCTACCTTTAGTGTGTGTACAGCCTCAAAGTGACCACTCCCTGTGGGAAGGGGCACTAGCCTGACACTAATTGGCAAATTTTCCCTCAAACCAAGATGAAACGAAATGAAAAGTGGGGTCCACTTTGCCTGCCCCACCTTAGAAGTGGTGCTGGCTGAATGGGGACACACCTCCTGATTTACCACATTTTCCCACCTGTCCCCCTGCCAAATGTGGAGCAGGAAGGAGGGGTGTTATTCTCCACTTGCTGGAGCTGCCTGGGTGACCTTTCAAAGGTGCCATCACCTTTGAAGCTTCCCGCCTTGGAAGGACATCCTGTCCTGGAGAGGTGTGAAGCATCTCCACCCCAGCAGGCTTTGCTCCTGGATTTCTGAGAGTGCGGGCACTCACCCCATGAGGTCAGACACATGGCTGGTAATGGGTGGTGGGCTGGCTAAGACTAGTTAAAGACCACACCAGTGCTTGGTAGGTTTTTCAGGGGACCCTCTAAAGGGTCTCCTTTGTGCATTTATCAATAAATCTAACATTGGCATCAGTAAGGATTTATTAAGACAAGATGTTTGGTTCCAAACATCTTAGGGTACCGTGTAGCCATCATGGAGCTCGGAAACTCGTAATGACAGGGATCCATCCCATGTGCTCTCTATGGCTTCCCTTTGCACTTACAAGATCCAAGAATGAACTTGATATTGTAGGGTCATATCTGCTCTTGCAGATATGTCCACACATGGGATATAGTGCACTCTGCCATACTGCTGTAAGGCCTGCAGTAGGGGTGACTTACCTATACCTCATGCAATGTATGGGGCATGGCACACAGGGCTGTGTGCCATGTTTACATTTCTCTGCACCAAGGCACACAGCCTGCAATGACAGTTTGCATGGTCTTGGTGAGGGGCCCCTGGGTTGGCACAATTGGTGCTGCAGCTCCAGTGGACCCTCTTCAGTCCCAATGCCCAATGTACCAGGGGTACCATTTATTAGGGACTTATAAGGGTGGCTGAAGTAGTGGCAATCATGGTACAGTTTTAGGAGAGAGATCTGGCACTGGGCACCTGGTTGGCAGGGACCCAGTGCATTTTCAATTCTAAATCACATCATACACCAGGCAAAAAATGGGGGCTAACCATGTCAAAAGAGGCACTTTTCTACAAGCCACAAAGCCAAGCTGCCAACTATGTGGAAATAACCAAGAGACACTAGTGCACATCTTCTGTTTATGCCCCTGGCCCAAAGGAAAAGGATGTTGAAAAAGTCTTCATATATTGCTGTTAATTTGTTCTGGCCGGCAAGCAGTAACCACTTGGGTAAGCAGCAGCTCCATTCCCCTAGTTTACAGGGAAGTAACATTTCTAAAACTGCTCCTAAAAGAAGTGGACCAGGGAGGGTATAAAGCTAGGTTATCTATAAGAATGCAAAATATACAAGATTGTATTTTACTCTCGTGCTCTAGGAAGGTGGCCTTTTGAAATTTTTCAAAAACTTCTCTTGGTGCAAGGACAATTCATTTTTAACACAGCCCCTTTGCACATGAGACTTGCACTTTAAAATGTGTCCATGGGTCACACCTGTTCTTATTTTCCCTTTCTAAAGGGCTCACTTAGAAATAGTACATACATCCGGGCTCAGGGTGTATACCCGCTCCAAGAATGTATATCATGCAAGATGGAATCTTACTCTCCAGCTCTAGGAGGTGGCCTTTGGAAATTGTCCATAACCCTTCATGCAGCGGTGGCCCCTCCATTAGGACGGAGGAGCGCTGCCCCCCGCCATCACCCTCCAATAAAATGATGTAAAAAATGGATTTAAACCCGTTTTATTATTATTTTATTTTAATCCCCCTGGATCTGCCCCCAGGACAATCTGACGAATCTTAGGGGAGGGTCCAGGGGGATAACACTGCTTTTGGGGAGTGGTGGGCACTGTTACAATGCGCATGACGGTTTGGCCAACTGGCTCAGACCGGCCAAACCGTCATGCGCACTGAAGCTCTCTCCATTCCCAGCTGCGATGCTGGGGCTGGAGAGAGCAGGCACAGGCCCCAAGTCTGCCTGGGAGCGCAAGTCGACAGTACTCAGGCCAATCCTGACGCTGCCTTCACGCCGCGTCAGGATTGGCTGCAGTGCAGTCTGGGAGCCTGTGGCCAGAAGATGACTGGAAGAGCTGAATGCGGTGGGTGGTGGCGGTGTTCAGGTAATTTATTTAATTTTGATTTATTTGTCCCTGAAACACCCACCCTTCCCCACCTCCCTCCACCGGCCCACCCACCACTTTGGCAGGCGACGGGCCACTACTGCTCTCTAATGATGATGAAGGGACAAGGACAGGTTAATTTTAACCTTGCTCTTTTGCACATGATATTTGCACTTTATCATTAGTTAAAGTGGTACACCTTCTCTCTATTATCCAGTTTTAAGAGGCTGGTTTTAGAAACATGATCTAGGCTTAAGGCGTATACCTACCCATTATTATCCTGCTTCAAGAGGTTGACTCTTTTGTCTGGATCTTTTGGGAGAATGTGATGGCGTAGGGTCAGCGTAACTTAATTCAGCTCTTTTACACATAATACTTGCACTCTATAACCAAGTTAAGTGGGCCGCATTTGTACTAACAATAAGCACTTCACGGTTTGGGACCAGGGAGCTCACAAAAAGATAAACTTGCCCCAGTAAAAGCACAGGAAAAACGCAAAAAGAGTCATTTGGGCTTGTAGACCATCTTAGAAACAATAACACCAGATTTCAGGATTGATCAGTCAGTGCATTTACTTCTTGTCAACATGTTTGTCTCATACTCTTGATGAGTTTGTTAGAAACGTTTTTAATAACAGACAAAAAAATGGGGATTTTTAAATTGACGTCTTTTTGTCTAAATGAATTTGTATGTGCAAACATTGGGGGTCATCAGTATAGCGGACAGACATTCGTCCGTCTGCCATGCAATCGTATTTGGGACTGCTCGCCTACTAGCTGGCAGTCCCACAGGACAAATTAGGAGGCGATCGCCACCACGGCGGTCACATTGCCCATGATTTGTATTGCGCCGGGTGAGACACCGCACACATATCCCGGCACTACATGGCAGGCACCACGCTGTGCCTACCACATGGGGTGGGTATATGCCCCCTAGGGCCTATGTCCCTTGCCCAGGAGGTTACGAGGGCCTACTGCGGGCCCCCAAATCTGTTTCTGCCTGGCGTTTTGCTGATGTTTGACTGCCGCAGAACAACTGGCAGAAAGGGATATTGTAATTCCTACGGCAGTGCCTGACCGGCACCGCCACCATTCTGGGACTACAGGGAGGTCTGTCAGGCGGTTGATGCCTGCCCATCGGTGCTGTGGCAGTTGGTGTTTCCGACCATCACCCATCCAGAATCCTTTGTAATATGGCGGACGGAGATCCCTGTTATGATGGCAGAGGGACCGCCACCGATAGCCTGTCGTTGACGGTCCCTCGGCCATCGTAATCAGCCCCAGAGTTCTTTTAAACTGTAATGCAATGGTTTTTATTGCCTATGCAAATAAATGTGACTTGACAATTATGCCATCTTGGTATGTGGACAAAATATCGAGTTTAAATATCAAGGTCAGAAATATATAAAAAGAATTATAGTGATACAAATATATTGTCTTGCAGAAAAATCTTTGTCAAGAATATCTATGTTCTTAATGTCATTTTCAAAATTATAGTTGTAAAGAATATCGTTTTTTAATTATATTTATGTGTTTTATTAGGCTGCTGGGTTTGTAAGGGTATAGGGTGGGAAGTTCATTAAGTAATGTAATTGATTATTAATTATGTTAATTGTGCAATGATTATAGTTATATATTAGGTGTGGGCTGCTGGGTTTATAAGGGTATAGGGTGAGTAAAGGAATTAACAATGATTAATTTATATTTAATTATGTAATCATTAACATATTATTTTTTGTATTAATAATTATGTTAATTGTGTTATAATTATTTATTTTAGTTATATTTTAAGTGTGGGCTGCAAGGTTTGTGGGGGTATAGTGCGGGAAGTTAAATAATAAATTACTAAACAAATTTAATTGGTAATTAATTATTAGGTTTTTAATAATCATGTAATTTGATTAATTGTTTTTTAGTTGTATATATATAATTTAACAGTATTATATTTCTTGTAAACAAATAGGGTTAAACAAATATTTTATGTGTTCGAAGTGAAGTACTTCCCCTACTGCTGTACGGACTGGAGTGGGAATAGTAAATGTAACCCCTCTGAAAACCAACTCTCAGCCACGTTCTGTGCAGGTAACAGAGGTGGGGTCGGGTGTGGGAGGATTTCAAGGAACGATGCAGATGGAAAATTAAATAAATAATTAATTTTCCCTCGGCATCGTCCCTTGAAATCCCCCCCACACGGCCCCTCCGTCCCACCACTGTTACCTGCACGGACCGCGGCTGCCAACACTTTCCCTACTGTTGCACAGACTGGAGTGGAAATGGTAAATCAAACTCATCTGAAGTCCAACGCTTTCCTTACTGTTGCACAAACTAAAGTGGAAATAGTAAATGTTCCTCTCCGAAGTCCAACGCTTTTGCTACTGTTGCATAGACTGGAGTGGAAATAATTAATTTTGCCACTCCAAAGTCTAACGCTTTCCTTACTTTTACACAGCTTGGAGTGGCAATAGTAAATCTTACTCCTCCAAAGTATAACACCTTCCCTACTGTTAAACAGACTGGAGTGGGAATAGTTAATGTATTACTCCCTGACTTCAACACTTTTCTAAAACATTTTTAATATTATTTTTTTAACTTTATATCGTTAGATATATATAGATTTGTTTTATATAAGCCAGGGATGAAAATAAAGTAAAGTTGGATTTGTACAACTCGAGTGTGCACCACACCTTTGTGTTACAGAGCGTTTGGAGAAATATATATATATACATATATATATCCAGGGCTTAATGAGCAATTTACTTAAAATGAATTGATGAATCGTTGAACTCGCAACTTGAAATTACAAGAATAGTCAAAAGTTGAATGGATTAAGAGTTTAAATTAATTTAACTGTGATGTAATTTGCATGTTCTAATATGGCGGCCAAAATCATGTTAAAGTGGTCCTTTATTTGTGTTTATATACAGATGTATAAATCAATTTCCGTTTCCTGATGAGAGTCGAGACTGATGAAAGCTACGGCCGAAACGCGTCTGTTTGTTTACTTTGCACCAATAAATCCGAATTGAGGATTAAATCTAACCGGAGTGCTGGTCCTCTGTTCTTTTTCTGGAACCTTGGAGCATTACATATATATATATATATATATATATATATATATATATATATATATTCACTGAAAAAACCATAGGTTTCACACATGTTATAGTTAGCTGGACATTTTACTGATAAAAAACCAATGAAATTCCCCCGTTATAGTTACTGCAGGCAACTATAACTCACGCGACCGCAATCTTCTGCTGATGACATATGTGTCTTTATGAAAAAAAAAATTTGTAATATATGTAAAGCTAAAATTTAATGGAAGAAGACATGGGCAAATAAGTGTCTAAATACAGTATTAGCATTAGCAGAGGATTGCGGTCGCGTGAGTTATAGTTGCCTGCAGTAACTATAACGGGGGAATTTCATTGGTTTTTTATCAGTAAAATGTCCAGCTAACTATAACATGTGTGAAACCTATGGTTTTTTCAGTGAATATATATATATATATTCTGCACAAGGTTGCCCCTAAGAAGATGCCTCTCGAGTAGGGGTTACAGCACAAACCATCACAGGCAGCATGCAGTTCAGCAGAAAGCCGGTCTCTCTGTGGCCAAACGCGTTTCGAGCTCTTGTTCACTGGCAGAAATGAGGCAGGAAACGAAAATTAAGAACAGCTGCTTTATTTAAATAAGGAATCCCGCCCCAGTGGGCGTTGAAGAGAATGGCCTGATGGTTATGGTAGTCCAATAATAGCAGCCAAACACAGATTCCAACGTTCTTTCACCAAGTGGATTCAAGTCCTGCCACAAAATTCACTAAATAATCTGTATCCCCATTTGGGTAAGAGAACTGCACCTCACGCTGAAAGGCACGCCAATATTTTCCGGAGACTGAGGCCCCCTCCTTTCCAACGAGCGCCTATGATTCACGGCACTCAGGATCTGCCCCGACGAGCAGCAGGGCATCTTCGCGACTGGGCCGGCCGCTATTGTATTCCGCACAAGGTTGCCCCTAAGAAGATGCCTCTCGAGTAGGGGTTACAGCACAAACCATCACAGGCAGCCTGCAGTTCAGCAGAAAGCCGGTCTCTCTGTGGCCAAACGCGTTTCGAGCTCCCTCAAGCTCTTGTTCACTGGCAGAAATGAGGCAGGAAACGAAAATTAAGAACAGCTGCTTTATTTAAATAAGGAATCCCGCCCCAGTGGGCGTTGAAGAGAATGGCCTGATGGTTATGGTAGTCCAATAATAGCAGCCAAACGCAGATTCCGACGTTCTTTCACCAAGTGGATTCAAGTCCTGCCACAAAATTCGCTCCACTGTTTTTAATAACATTAATAATATTCAATGAAGGTAATGATAACGCTCAATAATTGAGGTCTTAATTTTGGAACCTAATGTAACAATATATGACCATGATTACAAGTGCTCCCATCATTTGCAAGTTGCAAATGATCTAGTATTGTATTGGCATTTGCCCACTAGGGCTCAATTGTTCTGTGTCATTTAAGGAGGCCCACTCGGGTCTCACTGTCGCCATATTCTTTTAGAATATCTTTCATGAAGACATAAAAGTGAGTAACTAATCGAAACACTCGCGCAATCATTCAGGTCTTTAATTTGTAAACTTTAAACTATAATAATTGACCTTGATTATAAGCGTTTTTTATTGCCTGCCAATAGCATATGATTTTTACACTATGTGAAAACTACGAGTTTGTCTTCACATACACTCCATTTGTAGTTTAAATAAATCACGTGTGTAGTAATTTAAATGGCCGCTAATAATGTATCTCTACGTCAGTGAACAAGGGTGCTACGCACTCGAAACGCGTTTGGCGAGCGGCTGATTGAGGAATAAAGGAATTTGCTCAAAACCACACAAGGCTTTGTTTTTCTTCCAACAATACTGGGGAAGACTTCAAAGATAATATTAAGAGACCGGCTTCCGTGAGAGAGAGAGAGAGAGAGAGAGAGAGAGAGAGAGAGAGAGAGAGCGAGATATGTGTGTATGTGTGTGTGTGTGTATGTATGTATGTATATGTATATGTATGTATATATATATATATATGTATATATATGTTCCGCAACAAGCCCTCAAGCTCTGAGAGGTCACTGGGCGCTCTCCCCACCTCCGGTGTGTATGCCTTGCTGTCACTCGCATTGCTGGCTTTCATAACATCGCTTCCATTGTCCGACGCGTTATGAAAGTCAGCAATGCGAGTGACAGCAAGGCATACACACCGGAGGTGGGGAGAGCGCCGAGTGACCTCTCGGAGCTTGAGGGCTTGTTGCGGAACACTTAAATTACACGGCTACCCTTGGCCGTGGAGAGGAGCACCATTTCCGGCTCAGATAAGAAGTGCATCTGAGAGCGGAAAGGCTTGTGAAGGGAACCTTCCTTTCTGGTGAGCGTGCTTTCCCGAGGGTGATTTTGCTCGCAATCTGACTTTCTCTCCTACTCAAGGAAATATGATAGCTGATAATACAGGGGAATTGAGCCTACTTAAGGTTGTACTATACTCACCTCTCTTGGGACTGCATACACCAGCATGCCGCTGGACGTCAAGATTGTGCCCCGCCCACTGAGGGCGGTACTTCATTCAATAAATGGCCGAATGGAGTGAGTGGTGAGTTTTCATTTCTCCCTATGCTGAGTCCATGATGAAGGGGCGTACCAGCCTTGAAACGCGTCGGACAATGGAAGCGATGTTATGAAAGCCAGCAATGCGAGTGACAGAAAGGCATACACACCGGAGGTGGGGAGAGCGCCGAGTGACCTCTCAGAGCTTGAGGGCTTGTTGCGGAATATATATATATATATATATATAATTCACTGAAAAAACCATAGGTTTCACACATGTTATAGTTAGCTGGACATTTTACTGATAAAAAACCAATGAAATTCCCCCGTTATAGTTACTGTAGGCAACTATAACTCACGCGACCGCAATCCTCTGCTGATGCTAATACTGTATTTAGACACTTATTTGCCCATATCTTCTTCCATTAAATTTTAGCTATACATATATTACAAATATTTTTTTTTCATAAAGACACATATGTCATCAGCAGAGGATTACGGTCGCGTGAGTTATAGTTGCCTACAGTAACTATAACGGGGGAATTTCATTGGTTTTTTATCAGTAAAATGTCCAGCTAACTATAACATGTGTGAAACCTATGGTTTTTTCAGTGAATTAGCAAGGTTTTTTAAATGCTATTTCCTAACTATAACGTGTGTGAAACCTATGGTTTTTTCAGTGAATTTGTACGGTTTTTTAAATGCTAAGTTACTTTACGCCATTTGTGGCGTGCGCGCCCACTTAACGCAGTTCGTTCCGTGCACGGTTTTTATCAACTTTAATAAGCCCTGTACATTTGGTGGCCTTCGGCCACCAAAAGCACAGGGGGTGAGGTCAATGTGGATAGTGTTTTTTTTATTTCGATTTTATAATTTCATGTTGCCAAAATTACGTTTTTTTTCTCTATTAATAAGCCCTGCACATTTGGTGGCCTGCGGCCACCAAAAGCACAGGGGGTGGGGTAAGTGTGGATAGTGTTTTTTTTATTTTTATTTTTTTACCGTAAGCGTACGGTAAGCTTACGGTAAGCGTACGGTAAGCGTACGGTAAGCGTACCCCGCGAAATTGCCGAAAAAAAAATAAAACCGTTTTTGCTCTTGGGGGATGTTTGGGGACTCCCTCAACATGACTATGTGGGAGGGAGTTGTCAAAACAGCCCCGTAACATGTTTTTGGCCATCATGTTTGATAAACAACACTCAGTGCGAGAGACAAAATGGCGGACGCCGCTTCCTGGTTTCGGCCGATTCGAATGTTTACTAAGATCTAAGAGCCAATCAGAATCGCGCTCGCGCACGCCACCGTAAGCTTACGGTAAGCGTACGGTAAGCGTACGGTAAGCGTACCGTAAGCGGTCTCAGATATATATATTGATTTAAAGGCTATTTTCTCAGAATCTACTGAACAGATTTACACCAAACCTACAAAAGGCACTTCCTTGACCTAGGGACTACCTCTCTGCCAAATTTCTAGTAATTCTGTTCAGCCGTTCGGGCTGTAGCTCGTTCTAAAGGTCCTATGGAAAAATGCATGGGAAAAACGCGTTTTGGGACCCCCCTTTTATCTCAGCCCCCGCTTGACGAATCCCCCCGAGACTTTCAGGGTAGGAGCGGAGCGTAGCGCCCCACCTATTTTGAGAAATTCGCGAGGATTCGTCGACCGGCGCCAAAGTTATTCAAAATAGAATGTTGAGGTTTTCCTATGGAAACGTGGTCCTAACTATAACTACCTACTGGCGACCGCCAGTAGGTAATTTAATATGTTTAGTAAATGTCTTATTTTTTCTATATTTAATTAATTTGGTAACTTATTTAATGTTTTGTATCCAATTAGTTTTTTATGCTTTACATATTTATATTTATAAATATATATGCATATATATGCATTTTATAGTAGTACATTTAAAAAGCTCAATTAATACAAGATATATTCTTTAACAATTGTGTTATATGATGTATATGCATATGTCATCATATACACACATATATTTATATAAGTATAGAGCTATGTATGGTATTACATTTTACTTACATTTATTCAATTTACATATGTTAAAATATTTAAGATGTACTATTATCAACTATATATATATATATATATATAGTTAATATGTTTAGTAAATATCTTATTTTTCTATATTTAATTAATTTGGTAACTTATTTGATATTTTGTATATTATTTGTTTTTTATGCTTTATATATTTATATTTATAAATATAAATGTTTTTTATAGTAGTAATTTTAAAAAGCTCCATTAATGTAAAATATATATTTTTAAATAATTTTAAAGAGGTGATTAGATCTAGAGTGTCGCTGGTGTTGAGAGTGCTCTAACAGGAGTTGCTTTCCACCTAAACTTGAGAACTACCCAGAGTTCTCTGCTTCTTTCTTTGCATAATTTATTTGTCACTCTATGCCTGAAAGGGTATTATTTTGACTTATACTGGGTGCTCCCGTGTGTCTGGACAAAGCTATACCTCTCTGAAGAGCTCTAATTAGAGAGAAACACTGTGTCAGGGGTTGCTTTTACTCATTTCAGGTTGGCTTGGTTGGTATTTTACCAATTCAAAGCTGTAATACTGTGCCTGGTGTGGTAAATGGCTTTTGTCATTTTACAGCTCAGCATGGACAGCACTTGCTAGTCCTATGCTTAAAGACTTTGCTGTAGAAATGGCAAAAGACTTTGTCCTTTTCTATCTCGGCGTGGATGGCACTGTGCTAATCCCATGCTTAAATACTTTGATAGAGAAGCAGACAATTGAGGTGAGTAGATCTAGAGTGTCACTGGTGTTGAGAGTGCTCTAACAGGAGCTGCTTTCCACGTAAACTTGACAACTACCCAGAGTTCTCTGCTTCTTTTTTTGCATAATGTATTCGTCACTCTACGCCTGAAAGGGTATTGTTTTGATATATATATATATATATATATATATATATAGTTAATATGTTTAGTAAATGTCTTATTTATCTATATTTAATTAATTTGGTAACTTATTTGATGTTTTGTATTTGATTTGTTTTTTATGCTTTATATATTTATATTTATAAATATACATGTTTTTTATAGGAGTAAATTTAAAAAGCTCCATTAATGTAAAATATATATTTTTTAATAATTGTGTTATATGATATATATGTATATATAATCATATACACACATATATTTATTTTTATTTAAGTATTAACAATATTTTTGTATTCTTTTAATGATATAAGTGTGAAACAATATTCCCCACCTCCCCAATATTTTTTTACTTTCCTTTATAAGTATAAGGAAATTATCTTTTTAGAATCTATATTTTTGACACAATATTTCTGTGTTGCAATATTGTTGTGATTGATATGTCAGTGATCCATCATTTCGGAATTCATTAGGAATGTCAGCAACGCAGTCATTGAATATATGTCATATGTGAGGGTACACAAGCAGTGCGTGGAACTGTCAAAGGCCTTAGATTTGGCGTTGTATAATTAATATGATATAAAGTTTGGCAGTATAGATACCGCATGGACAGCCCATAGCCCAAGTTTTACTCTTCCACTTACAACCCCAGCACACACAAGGAGGAGTGTGGCTCAATGGTTAGAGCGGCAGACCCTGAAGCAGAGTTCTGGCCAGGGACCAGGGTTCGATTCCCGCCTCGGCGGGGCTCGGGCTCAATTTCCTCGGACCTGTCTATTCTCACCTCGCTGCCTATTCTAATCACGGGCCCCACGCTGCAACTCTGGGCAATAGCTTGCTTAGCCTCCACACCGGCCCCAACAGCGCTAAGGATGCCTGGCTTCACCCTGGGGGTGCCCAGTAGTGGACACTTCACAGGGAAAGCCTGGAGGGGTTCCACAGCGGTATGAGTATCAGCGCCACGAAACCGCAAAGGCGACAACCCAAGGTGCCCGTCTGGTGACAGTGCGCTCTATAAGTACTTTGACATTTACATTTACATTTACACACAATCCTCGACCAAAGTACGGCACTGCAGTAACAGAGCAAGCATTCATCACAAAGAGATCACAAAGTATGCAGGCATAATAAGTGCAAGCATCTCTCCCAGGTAGGGTAGGTACATGCAAGGGGCAGTCACGGATGCTATGGAACGGGGGTGGCAGGCGGGAGGGCGGCAAAAGAAAATATATAGCACTGACCTCTGCATGGCTGCCATTTCTCCTCCGTCTTGTCTCCTCCGTTGTGTCTCCTCCGCTCTTCTTCCTGACTCCTATAAGCACACAGGCTTCCCTAAGGGAATCACGATGCTGCTGTCACCAGCAAGACAGAAGCGTCCTGATTGGTCTGAGCAGCCTGGTTCAGCGCTCAGACAGGTTGTGGAAGCCTGTCCATGTTCTTTACCAGGGCTGTGCAATACAGCCAGGTGGAGAACATGCTATGTGAGCATGGCTGTTTGGGTGGCCCAAGACGGCCAGCTAAACCGTCATGCACACTTAAGTGCACAGATTTCCTCCTCCCGCTGCTCTGACAACCCAGCCCCTCCCCACCCTAACCCCCCTGCTCTCACAGCCAAGCCCCTACCTACCCTAACCTGGCTTGCACTGAAGAATAAAATTATAATACCATTTTGTTATTATCATTTTAGTTTTCCTTTTTTGCACGGCTGAAAAGTAGAGGGGCGATGCTGGATAGGGGTAACAGTACAAGCCTCTATCACATTGAGCAAGTACAGTGTAAAAAGTAGCAGTGCAAACATCCGCTATAAGTGGGACAGGCACAGTACAGGCAGTAGCAGGTACAATTTATGCTAAAAGAATAATCTGGCATAAACACCTTCTTTGAGTGGGATCACCCCAGATTTGATGGGCGAGAAAACGAAGAGTGCATGTTTGCACAGGGTATCTCTCTTGCAGAGCAGGAAAACTATTGCACTGAGAATGTCACATGTCCTCTCCAGAAGCACTCCTGGAAACCTGGGACTGTAGCTTTACGGACACAGGCGTGCTTCTGTAAATATGAATTTCAGGAAGTAACAAAAATTGAGTCAAGGCGGAGGTAGAGCTCTACGCCTGTAATTTCCTGACTTTTTGTGTGAATTTGGCCCTTTATATTCATCAGCCTGGCAGACTTTTCAGTTTAACAATGCTGAATGCAGAAAAACTTATCAGCACCCCTGTAGTTAATGACCTGAATAAAGCACACGTTCATTGCTTAATATGAGCCAGTGGTTACAGGTGGGACCCAACAGGCACTCATTTTTGGGGAGCTGTACTTATTTTTCCTTATTTCCTTAACAGACTTTGCTCCAGAGCAGACGAGAGAAACACACAAAAGGGGGAAGAAAGAGAAGAGAACGAGGGGTAACAGTGACAAAAGGAGAAGCGAGGGGTGAAAATAACCTGCAAGAGTGGCATAAAGGACAAGAGTGTCTGGTGGCGGCATGAGGTGGAATCAAGACTGCGCAGTCTTGGTATTCGGAACCCCGATCTTCAATAGCGCTTACCATGGGCTTCTGAGCAAAACATTGGGCACCGGCACTTAGGCCCTGATTACAGACCGCCGACCGCTATCGCTTCAGTCAGGAGACTGACCAACAAGCAGTCGGTGGTCAGACCGCTCAACTATGATAGGACCGCCATGCTGGCAGTCGAAAAGTGCTCTTTAACACTGCAGCTTGTATTACAGCCCAGGAAAAGGGCCGCAGCACAAGCCACAGTGCACATCCATGCACTGTGTGCCATGCACCATGTGGTGCATGGCACACGTGCATGGGTGTGAGTGGGGGCACTACATGTGCCCCAGGGCCACTTTGCAATGGCCCACAAGGGACAAGGGCCCTGTTTGGGACCCCCATAATCCCTATCTGACCAAATTTTCATTGCAGTGGGACCGCCATGAAAAAGCTGTTGGAAAGGGACATCGTAATCCCGAAGGCGGTGCCTGCTTTGGAACAACCTAAATTAGGTATTGCGATTTCGACCACTGCCCCGTTGGGATCAGTAGACCCTGTCAGAGGCGGCGGTCTGTCCAGGTCCAACAGCTTGCATCTTAAAGCGGCGGTTAGCCCGAAGTACTGACGGTCGGGCAGACCGCCACAGATGGCCTGTCCGTGGCGGTCCACCTGACATTGTAAATATGCCCTTATTATTTTGAAAATTAAGCCCTTCACATGCCCCACTACAGTGTAAGCACTGGCAAGGACGTAATAACACTTAGGGGGTTCTTTTCACCTTAAGGTAATTGTATATTTTCACCACAGCTTTACAGTTTTATTGGAAAACAATCAAGCAATCTTTTATGGCAATCACAATTATTAGTTTCCTAATACTTGTGATTACTCATACAAATACTGAAAAACAACTAGATTTTCTGTCATTTTAACCAAACATTGCTATTTCACTGTATGCAAACTTCTGCTGTTCCAGACTCTCTTGAAAGTCATTGTTCGAGATGGCTCCTTAATTCACAGTAATAAACCAGCCATTGATTGCGGCAGCAGTGCACACTTTTTAGGGTAACTCTGCACTTTATAAGGGGATTTTTATTTCATTTCAGTGACATGAAAACACTTGTTTTGTATACAAGACAATCAGTACACTAGGCCTATACCATTGACACTACAGCATGATGCTTCACAATGGAATTCTGTAGGTAAATCTCTGTGCATGGTTATTTTAATTGAATATATTCACATGTTGCACAATGCAATGTTTTGTGCTGCTCTAGTTTCGTTTCTTGCCACAAAACATGAAATTTAATAATGCGAATTAAATCAAACCTTTTAATTGTTATAGCATGTTATGTTGATTTGTATAGCACATTAATCACCTTAGATGGTATGTAAGTGCTTGGGTAGGTGTGTAGTCTCCAATGTGCTTAAACGGAGAGCCAGGTCTTCAGTTTCTTGCAGAACATAAGAAGTAAGGAGGAGTCTCTGATGTGTTGAGGGAGGTCGTTAATTCAATAATGTAAAGGTGTGTCTGACTTTTCAACCATTACCGAGACGGCAGGGGATTAAAACATGGACTAGATCTCACTGCCCAGTGTGGAATAGTCCATTACACCATTATAATGGATGGAAAGCTCTAATAGACTTACATATGTTCCAAAAACATGACAATAATACTGTTTATAGAGGAAAGGTCTTATTACGACTTTGGCAGTCCTCCTGTAGGACTGCCACTGCCGCGCCTACATTGGACCGCCAAGGCCATAAAGCACCCACCCACCGGATTCAGAGCTGAATCCAGTGCAGGCAGTGCAGTGCCAGTATCATGGTGGTGGTATGTTAGGCTCATAGGAGAGCCTAACATGCAAACCGCCACAGTGAGAGTGCCAACGGCACTGTCCTGCACGGTGTGGCATGCACCATGCCGTGCTTGCCACACTGTGCAGGAATGCTGATGCAATTCCAAGGGGGCACAACATGTGCCCCCCTGCATTCACCCCCAGCCCCAGAAGCGGCAGGGTGCCCTGTTAGGGGCCCCTTAGTTGCCTCTCCACCACACCTTTCAGGGTGGGCTCACCGTCATGAAGTAGGCGGAGGACAGGCAACTCATAATATGCTTGGCGGTGCCGCAGCGCCACTGCCAGCATATTACTGCTCCTGACCACTGTGCCACAGCTGTGGGATCCTGGATCCTGCTAGATGTGGGGGTCCTGTGTTGGTCCGACCACCACACTCAGATTTCTGATGGCGGGCCCACAGTGGTGGCAGTGGTCGGACAGCCACTGCAAGTACGGCAGTCCTGTGGACAGCTGTACCTGTAATCGGGCCCTTAGTCTTAAAAGGAGTCACCACATAACCTGGGGGTAATTTACTCTCAAGAAAATGCTTCTGGCATCTTAGTTATAGGGAAGTAGCCTGTTATTGTATGTGCATGAAAACAACTCTCACGGTGTGGTGAGGTTACATTGCAGTATACAAGGGCATAGATTATTTCAGATATAGCTCACCATCGCTGCGCTTTATACTTAGAAAATGCACCAACAGAGACATAGCTTTCCCTAATTTAGTACATTGGTAGGGCCCACTGACTTTGTATCAATTCTTGGTGTTGAAGGCTTTCCTGGTTCTTACCTGTAGCCTCAAAAAGAGAAGCTACATTCTTCTATGGTTCTTGTTAGACTTAATGTGACTGCCATGGTGAGTAGCATAGCAAACATATCAAGGGCCCTCATATGATCAAGAACATGGGCCCATTCTTCCAGGGTTTGTAACAGAACCATAGTTGAGGTGCAGAGAACGCCTCACCCTCAGGGCTTCAGTGCCACTACAGCTGATGCACTATTGATAGCTACATCCATAGCCAGGCTTGGGAAAGCCAATCTACCATTAGAATCAGTGTGGCTCTCTGTACGCTGCTTTGCTTGTCTGCCTGCTGTGGATGCTAAAACGCCTGCAAGTCTGTCTGACCTGGTAGCTCTTTAAGCCAAAGGGGAACAGAGGGAACCAAAGAATGTGGAGGATGCTTGTGTAAGTCTCAAAATCATCTGAATGCATCATCCCTTCAGTTAGTATGTATGAGAAATTGGAGGTATTGGATGGGCGGGGGTTGAAGCCCCACTCAGGCAACAACCACAATCCTTGTCACGGTGAACCTCAAAAGTCACTAAATTAACCTGTACTTAACCCCTCGGCTTGGCACAATCGGCTTGGCACAAAGAAGTCAGGCTTAACTTAGAGGCAATGTGTAAAATATTGAAGCTGCACACACACAATAATAAAGTGAAAATACAACACAAGAGAAATCCCAAAACAATTCAGAAAAATAGAGTACATTTTGATAAATAGAATGATACCAGAACAACAAACATCCAATTAGTGGAACCAGAGAAATGCAATTTCCAGGTTTTAGGTAGATATAGCACATTAAAGCACAAAGCACCACTCACGGTCATCTGGTCGTGATGGATTGGGGGAAGTCACAAGTTCAGGCTGACCACAAGGGTGCACAGACTGGATAGAAGGACCAGGTTAGTCTCACTGAAAAAGTTAGTGTGCGTAAGTCCGGGCCAAAGTGTTCTGATTGTGTGTGATGGAGCAGGCCGTGAGGAGCAGGGAGAGCTTTGTGGATAGTTGTCACTGTAGCTTGATGAGAAGGATGGTTGTCGCTGAAGCACGAAAATCCGGTTTGGTGTCACAGGTCATTGCTGGTGCCTCTCATTGACGGTCACTGCAGGCTGTTGTTGCTGTAGTTTGAAGTGCAGGTTTTACATTGCCAGTCGACACTGGCGGTTGCTGTAGCATGAAGAAACGGGTTTACCAGAGCATTGCGTTGGTGGTCTTCGCATGTGGCAGAGTTTCGGTGCAAAATGGCATGTAACTTCAGGATTTCACCTTTCTTCACAGGAGGAGCTCAACTGATGCCAACAAAGGGTCCAGGACCTGAGTAGGCACCTCTTGGGGATCAGGAAATCACCTCAGCAGAGATCAGAAGGCCTCAGACAAGTCCAGTTGCAGATCGAGGCAGGTCCCAGCAAGTAGGTCAGTTGATCAGTTGGAGGGAGGCCTCTGGAGCTGTTGGGTCCCTGTAGCTCAGACAGAATGTCTGCCAACTTAGAGTCACTCAGGTTAGCCTGAGAGGAAGGGAGCAGGTCCAGTTTTCTTTCTAAAAAAGCAAGGCAGTCCTCACGCAGCAGGTCAGTCCTCTGGTAGCAGGAGGGCAGTCCTCCTGGGGATAAGGCAGTCGTTCTTCTGTAATGTTCACAAGTCCAGGAGTGTACAGAATAGTTATTCTGAGGGTCCTATATTTATACCAAATACAAATTAGAGGGGTTTAGAGATCAAACATTCCCTTGTTCTCCAAATGCTACTCTAAAAAACTCACCAAATGGGAAGGACTAAAAACAGATTCAGAGATCTAAACACTCTGTTTGGGTGTTCAGAATCAAAGAAGCTGATAAAATGACTTTACAGATTGGAAGGAAGAACCGACAGGAAAGCCCATAGGGTTGTTAAAATTGCCCTCCCCCACTAAGTAGTGGCATAGGGTCGCTAATACACCCTGGCGCAGACCAACGCCCAGGGTGGAGCACATTTATTTTGTTTTTGAAAGAATTTTTCATGAGAGGGATCTGAAATGCAGAGAAAGAAAGAATATTTAAAACTTAGTGGATTGCCCTAACCTTATTTATTCTGGGCCACAATTGACAGGATTAAATAAGAATGGGTATATCAGAGAAATTATGTCTCCATTAACCCCACTGCCAGTATCAACATGTTTCAGCCTCTAAAATTCGCACCCCCACTCTCCAATACCCTGGGGGCCTGCAACAGGCCCCCGAAATCACGCTGCAGTCACGGAAAGGCTGCTTCCCGCTGCCTTCCTAATATGGATGGCGGTGTCTAGCAGACACCGCCATCATATCAGGCACCTTTTCCGCCCGGTCACCTGTGTGACCGGTGGAAAACTGTCGGATGGTCGTTCCGTCTGCCGGGGTCCCCCCCGCCATACTAATATGGCGGGGGGAAATGGGTGGCGGGCGGGGAGTTTTGTAGAGCGGATCGCCACCACCCTACATCCTAATCGACCTCTTAATGTTTTTCCAACAATCCACTATGAGATCCTGATTCTGATGCCAGTGACCTCTGTTTACCCTTGTCTAGCCCTGCATGTGAATAGGAGAATCTTTGTAAAAACTACAAAAGCAGAAGTTAGAACAGCCACGCGCTGCATCGGATGTCCTGGCATGTCGCATTTCAATTGACTAAAAAGTTGAAGAAAATGTTTTATTTTGTTTTTCTCCATTTTTCTCTTATCGATTTTCTTCAAATTCGTTATTAATATTTCATTTTTACCTTGGTTTTGACCTTATATCCGTTCTTAATCTATCTATGGTACAATTTTGTTGACTTATCTTCAGGAATCCTTCTGTGTACGCTTACGTTTGGCCACCCTACAAAGGGTGAGGCAAGGATCCTTTTAAGGAGTGTTTGTTTTCCTTTGGCACATCCCTTAGGCAAGGATGTTGTGGGAGTTGAGCCTTCCAAGAGCATTTCATTATAAGACAATCCGGCAATAGTAAATCAATCTGCAAACCATGCAGGTTGGTCCAAGTACAAAGATCTGCTATGAGTTAAATTCATATCCAAGATTGCAACCTAAGTTGCTGCTCACCAGCAAATGTTGAAACCTGAATTGCTGAAACACACCTAAACTAACTGGCTGTGCTATCATCTTCCCATCCTAGACTTCCCATAGGATGCAAAATCTGAACTACAACTACAGCACAAACAAAGGTGTGTTTGAGCCCCATCAGTGTCAAACATGGCACAAAATCTACCCAGTATCCAGTGGTGTAACTCGGGTGCCATGGACCCTAAAGCAAGTAAGGGGAATGGGCCACCATCACTTAGATTGGTTGTGAAAAAACAACTGTAATACGGGTGTTGTTGGTCTCTCACACTCCCAGGCGACGGTGCCACTGCACCTGCTGCACCAACGATAACTATGCCCTGACAGTATACCTTTATCTCACCTATAAGAATTCATCAGTCAAATGTGAAATTGTGAACAAGTACATGTATTTATTAATTTATTCTTAAATGATTGCAAGGCAATGTTTGCTACAATTTAAAACAATGGTCATAATTCAATAGGTAACTCATTCGTTTTTCTACATTTATGCTCTCAGATAAAAACACACAGTATCAGATACAGAAAAGCACAGTGCGCATGTCAATCTTATTTTTCTGGTACTGGTCAAAGTAGAGACGTGTGACAATTTCATAATTTGCTTTTGCATAATTAGGAGACATTCCACAAACATTGCGAAAAATAGTAAATACGCAAACAGCAAAACCGGCAATTAGAGCTACATTTTAGCATGAAACGAACATGAAATGAACCAGTGGCAGAACAAAAGCTACTTGTGTTCTGGTTATTCGTGTTGTTAGGGTACACCCACGATAAAATGCCATTGTGTAGCAAAAGGGCAACATTTGGGGAATTTCGCATAACCACCGTAACATGCAATTCACAAAATCAAGCAAGGTTACGCCAGTGTAGCGTGAATTTCATTCATTCATTCATTTATACTTTATTTCGGCCTCTAGGGCCATTAAAGTGCATCAATAAAACAAATGATATATACATCTGATTAAAAACAGTAAATGCTGGCAAAAATCTTCTGTACAATAATCTGCCCACAGATGAAAGGCATACAGCACACACTACATAGGTACAGCAGGGATGTGGAAACATATACAATGACATAAGCCAATTAAAATACAACCATTCATAGGTAAAATTATTTTAAAAAACGTCCATATAAAAATAAACAAGTTATAAAATGTATGGTAAAATAGAACTATAGAACAGCCATGCAGGGCATAGGGCCTGGTTACAAACATACTCGCCCATCGCCGGTTCATACAACTCTTAAACCCCCTTGAACCTACTTTAAATAGGCCCGACGAGTGTGCCACATACAATTTAAGAAACGCGTTACGGCAAAAACAATTGGTGGGTGAGTGTCATACTTTAGGACTCTGTAAGCCTCTGTAGAGCGCACAAAACCTAAATTTTTACATAGTTGGATTAACCAACGCTTGCACGACCACCGATAGGCTGGGCAGAGGAGCAAAACATGTAATTCAGACTCCGCCTTGTATTTACATGCAGGACATTCACCCGTTTGGTCTCTCACCCATTTGCTGGTATGTGCAGCCAATGGAAGTGTCCCCAGTCTCAATTGCATATACAGTTTCCTGGCCAGTGGGGGTTGAACAAAATCTAAAAAGGTTTTCCTACTGTATACATCCTTTACCATTAAAAATTCTACAGTTAAGCGACCACTTGAGGTTCTTCCTCGGATGGAGGTTAGCTTAGCTACTCTGTAGGAATTAACTAAGTCTAGCCTGCAAAGCTTGGCACACGATGTCTCGGGCGTGCTCCAAAGATCCGGCCTGCCCAACTTGGAGGCGAGGTCCTTTATATGGCAGAGCCATGGAATTTTCTTTATAGTGCAAGTAGATAAAAACTCAGATAGCTCAGCCCTAAAATCAGACAACTCTGTTAAGGGTCTCAAGGCAATTTCTTCATCAAGGAGCCTCATTCCGAGGTCCATACGAAGGGAGGTTAGGGGGTGCTGCGGGTAAGTCTAGTAGCTGGCGCATGAAGTTGTTCTCCACCTTTATCAAATTGCCGGTAGGGCAATGCCCCCACAGCTCTACCCCATAAAGTGTAGCACCCCTCGCTTGGGCTTTATAGATTTCCACCACAGGGGCGGCTGGTTTGAAAGTTGAGGATCTATATAATTTCATTATACCACCCACTGTCTGTGTTAATCTAAGCCTTGCTTTATCCAACTGTGGATCCCATTCAAAGTTCTCTGCCAAGGTAACTCCCAGGTAATCAAATATATTGACTCTTTCTAGGGGAATACCATGTAGGGAGGGGTTTGAGCGAGTTGTGCGAGGAGGGTTGAAGACCATATATTTTGTTTTAGCTATATTGATCTCCAGCCCTCTTGAATTACAAAAAATTTCAAAACCATCTAAAATACGCTGGATGCCCATAGGCGATTTTGAAAGTAACAGAGTATCGTCTGCGAACATCAGCGCAGGGACCTTCCCTGAAGCTAACTTTGGAGCATCGTTGTCCTTGATTGTTTTAAGATAGTCGATAAGACCATTAATAAAAAGACAAAATAAAGTAGGGGCTAAATCACATCCCTGCCGTACTTCCTTTTGAACAGGAAAACAGGAAGTGATTTCCTCATGCCTTCCAGAGCGTACTTGTGCAAAATTGTCAAGGTGCAACCTCTTAATAACATTCAGGAGGTATGGAGGAATCCCTAGGTCACTTAACACCCTCCAAAGCGTGAATTTTGCCCGGTCCTAGTTAAAAGCTACTAAAAGCATATTGCTCAGTATTTAATTTGAGCCAGTAGATGCGGGTGGGACCCACTTGCGCTCAGACTTTGACCCAAAGCAAGAGAGGGGAAAACACACAAGGTGGAAAGAAGAAGGAGACAAAGAACGGAAAAAAAGTGACAAAGGCAAAAGCATGGATGAAAAAGAACCTGCTTGAGCGAGATAAAGGGGCATAGAGTGTCTTGGGGTGAATTAAAGAGGGTGGAAGTGGAATCAGGACAATGCAGCCTTGGTATTTGCCAGACTGACATTCAATAATGTGGGCTGTAGAATTCTGAGCAAAACTTTGAAAACCTGCACTTATTCATTTACAAAGTAAGCACTGACATTGTTTCCCTTCGCAGATAAGAGTTCAGTATTAGGAGAGCAAACAAACAATTGAACTTTAAAGAAACAGGGAAGTCAGTGGGAACACTTTCATTTTGGTCAATGTTTGGGCATTATAAAGAGCAACTTCCTCTCTCAGAATGATAAGTTCTCAGTGATAGTCAGATGACTCTAGCTTCAGCATTTTGCTGCTGATGCCTCACCCACATTGTCAAACAGAAACCTTTTTACGTTTGGGCATGTGTGCATTAAAATCTGAACTTCTTTTACGAAGCATAACTTCACACATTTACTGTTTTTGGGCGTAACAATTGCTGATGAACAGAAAAAATAATACATTATGGAAACCTGTAAAAGCGTGTGGTAAAGGGAGGCATGAGTCATTTTAATGTTTTGGGGTGGGTAGAGGCAAAGGAAGGTTAGGTTAACTAGAAACATGGGAGGTCCGCCCACCTCCCAATGAAATATGAATCAAGTTATTTAAAAACATCATATATATACCTAACTTGCATATAATTACCCTGGGCCCGATTCACAGAACTAACTTAAGACAAAATCCTACACTTACTACCATTTTGGTATTCACAGAAGGCACTTACTCATTTTGGTATTCACAGAAGGCACTTACTCATTTCGGTATTCACAGAAGTTAGGAGTCCTAACTTTAGGACTCCTAAATGCCTTCTGTGAATACCGAAAGTCTTAAAATTAGGATTTTTCTCAGTTTAGTAGTAGTATAGTTAGGACTCCTAACTTTAGGACTCCTAAATGCCTTCTGTGAATACCAAAAGTCTTAAAATTAGGATTTTTCTCAATTTAGTAGTAGTAAAGTTAGGACTCCTAACTTTAGGACTCCTAAATGCCTCCTGTGAATACAGAAAGCCTTAAAATTAGGATTTTTCTCAGTTTAGTAGTAGTAAAGTTAGGGCTCCTAACTTTAGGACTCCTAAATGCCTTCTGTGAATACCGAAAGCCTTAAAATTAGGATTTTTCTCAGTTTAGGAGTAGTAAAGTTGGGAGTCCTAACTTTAGGACTCCTAAACTGAGAAAAATCCTAATTTTAAGACTTTCGGTATTCATAGAAGGCATTTAGAAGTCCTAAAGTTAGGACTCCTAACTTCTGTGAATACCAAAATGAGTAAGTGCCTTCTGTGAATACCAAAATGGTAGTAAGTTTAGGATTTTGTCTTAAGTTAGTTCTGTGAATCGGGCCCCCTGAGTGGTGAGTGCATTATAAAGTCACACATTTGCCTCCTTTGGTATGTTCTTATTATTGGACTTTCTTAGTGAATGCATAAGATACAGCTTAAACATTCATATTGTATATCCACAAACATCTCAAGATTGTGAGTCAAAGTTAGTCATGGCCCATTTCTAGCCCAAGAAACACCACAGGCAGGAAACATATCGCTTTTTTACTACAACAGCATAGAGTACCGGGCGAGATGAGAATCCTTTGCCATGATTAACAGCAGAGAAGATATTCCAAGGAAAGTTTACCTCTACTCCTCAGTCTAAGAAGAGATCCGAGTGTGAAACACCTTCTCCAACAAAGCATTAAGGACATCACAGGGTGCAAGCATGTGTTGAAACGAGTTGTAGGGGGCCTTACATCTTGGGAATAGCATGACTTGGCCAGCAATCACTGAGAACCTTTCAGGGAGAAACTGAAGTGGGAAAGGACAAAGTGGGGATATTGTACTTTCCTAGTTTCAGACCTTTATGCAAGAACCTATATGATTTTAACCAGTACTCGTTTTTCGTGTAGAGGCCCAATTTTAATTTGCATGATTAATCGGCTCCTCCTCCTTCAGCTCTTAGAATATCTTGTACATGGATGATTGATGATGTTGGTTTTCTCTCCTGTTAATTAAGCACCTCCTTGAGCTATACTCCTCTGTTGCCCCAGTCTTTTTTCGGGCAGATCATATTACAATCCTGTATAGCTGATTATATTTCAGCCAGGAAAGGTCAACAGTCCCATCTTCAGACAGCTAGTTCAAACTCCATTACCTTATTATTCATAAAATATCCCTGTTGTTATATCAATCGTGTTGTTTTCAGTGCAGCATTGAAAACACCCCACCTTCCTAGGCCATGAAACCCAGAGTCCCACAAAGGTATGGATTTCGATGGCTCAGGTATATACTTTCCCTTAGTAATTGCAAGCCCGTTGCTTTTGAGGTCTGGCCTAAAGACAACTTAACTTCATTACAAGTCCCATGTTTTTAAAAACAATGATGATAAAAGTACATCAATCTTATTTATCTACTGGGCTACTCAAATGTCACTCACATTATGTTCCCGCCCACCACAGCACACAACATAGGACACTGGGTCAGCCCGTGTGAGCCACTGGATACCTTCATTTTGAGTAAATGCATTTTGCTTGTGCACTGGTGTACCTAAAATATGTGCCCTAATATTAGATATTTGAAGGCATTTGTATTTACCAGTGACTGCTAGAATCTATGTATTGTAGGGGAAGTTTCGTCCCCTCAGCTCTAGGAGTGTCATGTGAAGCATTTTCATATGACGGGAGAGGCACAACTAGTAACAACTTGAGATAGTTTCATGAAAGAATTTCTGGGCTTTGTCATCCGACTTGAGAGGGACCTCTAAAAGTGACTCTAGGTACTGCATGTTTGTGGACACTTCAGTTGGATCTTACGCAAGAGGGATACCTAGTAACTATTACAAGTACTGTAGCTTTGGATGATTTTGTGTCCAACATTAGGGGAATTTCTAATGATGGTTCTAGGTACTGCAGTTTCGGTAATGTTATTTCAGCCTCAAGAAAAATCCAAAGTTATATATATATATATATATATATATATATATATATATATATATATATATATATATATTCTGCTCCAAAGGTTGTCCACCAGGTGAGTAGCACTTGATCAGCAGATTTGTTCACGATAGGCAGGGACGAGGATCTGCTTGTAGAAGCCGCTCCGTAATGGAATTGCCTGACGCGTTTTGAAGCTCCATATGCTTCTCTTCAGAGGCTTTAACGGAGACGGTGTGTGCAAACGCTGAACCCACTTCGCCATTTTCATATTGCACACCCACCAATGGGAAGCTCGATTGAGACTGTGCATTGTGGGAAATATGGTCCGGATAGCACACAAATCTTGTCCTGTATGGACCCTGCAAGTGGGACCGTCCTCGATCCTATGTACGGCTGCTGTTCCATTGTCGTGGCCCCCAAGGCTTCCGGGGTGGTGCATACTCCGCGGCTGGATGGCCGCGTGTTATATTCTGCTCCAAGTTTGTCCACCTGCAAGTAGCACTCGACCAGCAGCTTGATTTATGTGTAGGTAGGGACGGGGATCCGCTTGTAGGAGCCGCTCCGTAGTGGATTTGCCTGACGCGTTTCGAAGCTCCATATCCTCAATCCTGTTTGCCGCTGCTGACCCACATTGCCGACATGATAGTTATCATGTCAGGTGGCCCCCATAACATTACTCTGCACAAAATAAACCAATACATTTTGACCTGCAAAAGGTCTTGGACACAACTGCTTCTAGTCTGTTTTTGCTGTCCATTCCATGTAATTGCCTTTTCCCCTGTGCACGCTGTCTTTCTGCGAGTTGTAGTCTTGATATTTAATTACAATCTCTTATATAATGTGTGCTGTGTGGTCTGTGCTTAACAAATTCCTTGAGGCATTTACTGAGGCTTTAAGAGAGATCATATTTTTTGATTCACAATCGTGCCAGTATCAATTGCTGGGATTTCAATTAGATTACATTGGAAATTCAGTGGTTTGATAAGCTGTCATAGTGTATGCCACTAGATGATGTCCTTGTAGTATGGAATTTGTTTATCTTTTTCTTTAACAAGTACATATGTTAATCCAGTGTTTCTTATTCACAAATTGTGTTTGTTGCTTTGCTCCCTAATGAACTGGATACCATCTAGTGAGTTTTATATTTATATTTCATCCTCATTGGTTGAAGTATGAACCCCTAGTGGGTTTATCTATCATCCATTCTTATTTCTATGCCTTCTCCTTATGGTAAGGTAAAGTTAGTGGCAATTCAATTAGTTTTAGTTGATTCACTTTATCCTTAAATCAATTTCACATGTGGTCTTGTTTGATTGTGTAGTATGCAATCGTAAGTTCATTTTCCAATAGCTCTCATGTTCCTCATGTTCCTAGATGCACAAATAGTTCTTCGTCTTGGTTTAACCCTTCCGGCCCACGTTTACCATATGTAGAATGTTTCCAATTGTCTTAATACTTTTTTCTATTCCTCTTTTGGTTTTCTCCTCTATATGATTTGCACAAAAGTTCAGTATTAGCAAGTCACTTTTATGATTTTTCTTAAACTGTCTTGCCATTGGATAGGTTCTATCTTTATTTTTGATGGCTTAAGTATGCTTCAAAATCCTCTTTTTTCTTTATTCACAGGTTGTACTTCCTACATAAGTCAAACTGCATAGACATCCAAAGGTGTATGCCACAAATGTATATCTTTCTTTATGTATTTGACAGTCACACATGCAGCAATATCAATAATTATTTTTTTCACCTGTAAAAACCACAAAGATGAGTGCAATGCAAAAGGAAGACCAACATTACCATCTATAAGAGCATTCTTGGAAACACACCTCCGGGGATCTGGAAATGTTCATTTTCAAGCATGTTACAACTCTCTCCTCCTACGTTAGACACATAGCAAATATCTTATCAAAGATCAACAATATCCCATGGAAGATGTCTTTTTGTTGATGTATGTATCCCTACATACATCAATGAACTATGACCAAGGGGTAGAAGCCTGTTGATACTTTCTTAAAGCAAGGCCAATTAATTACATCCAGCATACACAAACAATTCTAGAAGTGTTGTAATACTGTTTAGCTCATAATGTGTTTCTAAGATTTAGCTACAAAAGCAAGAAACAGCAATGGGGACCTCCTTCACCCCAACATACGGAAACCTCTTTATAGGTTAGTGGGAAAATGAGGTAATCTGGGCAGACAATAACGATGAGTTGTTGAACCTTGTGGTGCTGTGGACATGTTTTATCGATGATCTATTTCTAATATGGGATGGGGAGGAATCTGCAATGGAAGAATATATCAACAAACTAAACAATCACATGTACAACATAAGATTCACCCGCAGCTAAAGCAAAATATGAATGGTCTTCCTAGATATAACTTTACACGTTAGAGAAGGAGAACAGATTATACAGATTTATAGAAAAGCCACAGCCAATAATTTGATCCTACTTGCAAATAGTGGTCATCCTAAGGCATTAAAATAAAGTATTCCATACAGCCAATTAAGAGATTGAAGGATTTGCTCATTTGAAAAGGAATTTGAATGTGAAGCAACATCACTGATTACTAGATTTGCTATGAGAGGTTATCCGAAAAAAGTATTGTAATATTCAAATGAAAGAGTAAAAGCAAAACAAAGGGAACATCTACTTTATAAAACTGAGATGGGAAAGCAAAAGATGTAAAAAAGAAATACGCAACATGGTAAGGAAGAATCAATGTAAGTTATTCCTGGAATTAAATGATGAACATCATGTTCAGCAGAAAGTTCTAAGAAAAAATTGGAGGATTGTGCAACACGAAGAGTATCTAAAAGGATGGGTGGGTCACTCCCCCCTAAGGTCACGTACCAAAAAACAGAATCATTGGGAGATTTACTAACTAGTATACCAAAAGGAGTTTATCACTAATTGGAAACTAACCGAAACAGGGTCTTTTTGGAAATGTGGAACATTTAAGGTTTGTTTTTACAGAAAGAACAAAAAGGAATTTATAACATTCAAAGGGAAAACACAGATTACCAAAGAGAGGATTACATGCAATACGGAATAAGTGGTATATGTTTTTAAATGTGCTTGTTATAAGAAATATATTGTCAGAACACATAAAAGTTATATTAAGAAATCAGCAGCACCTGAGAGCAATCAAAAATGGAGACAAGAGTTACCTCATGGCAAAACATTTTTGGGACCTAGAAAATAGCGAACTCAGTGGGGTCAAGTACTATATTATCAAACCTATAAGATCAAAAGGGGATTGGAGCTAAGGAGGAGTGAATCTAGGATGATTTTACTTCTTGGTACTGAAATCTCATAGGGGCACAATATTGATGCCAAACTACATGTGCATTTCTGGCACTTCAATAAGTGAAGTCATGAAACGTCTTTTTGCTTAACTCAGACATACAATCTCAACATGAATTCTGACCTTATCCTTATACCTATGGCACTTTTGTGGAGAAGAGCATCATCACATCATCTGCACAATATTTTCTACTTTGCACTTGGGGACAGGGTGTTGTCTCGTAACTAATGACCATAACGATATTCTTATGCATGTGACACTTTACCTGCAAGAATTGGTTCTCTTCTTTTTGGTTAGAAAATGTGACATTTTTCAAATTGTTTTACAATATACATTATATCTCTTCACCTCACATGTATAATGGCAAATAACCATAGCATCATCACCGCTTACCCATTTGCATGACACTTTAGCTATGAAAATGATTCCCTTCTTACATGTATGTCAGTGATGAATCATGATGTCTTTCTGATCTACACTATATTTAACTACAGTGTCGCATATGAGCAGCGTTGCAACTATTATTTAAGTGTAAATTCATCACTTGAGCAAGTCACTTTAATATTCATTCGATGTATGTGCCATGTTAATCATCTTAATCACATCGCTTTGCATAGGGCACCTCAATCAATCAATTAGTATTTGTAAAATACTACTCATTACCCATGAGGGTATCCAGGCTCTGGGTTGCAGGGTTCAGTCGAAAAGCCAGGTCTTGAGTCTTTTCCTGAAATCCACCAGCGATGCTGATGTAAGGAGGTGGAGGGGAAGTCCATTCCAGGACTTGGCTGCAAGTTAGGAGAAGGAACGGCCTCTGCTGTGACTTCGGCAGATGTGATGTCTGTGCACTGGTGAGGGCAGCCGATCGAATGTTTGTGGATGGTTGGTGGAAGTTCAGTTGGTGGTTGATGTATGCAGGTCCAAGGTCGTGGAGGGATTTGAAGGCATGTGTCAGTATCTTGGATTGGCATCTTTTCCATTACAGATGGCATTTTGCACATAACATTTTAGTTGTGAAAATTAACTTTTGTTTACATCTTAGTTGGCTATAAACTATGATGCTTTTCTTATTGATATCACATCAAACCCGAAAATAGAATCGACATTTTGTTCAAAGCGATAGTGTGATTGTAACTTTAAAGCAAGTTTGCAACTTTATGCACAGGTCACCTTATCAATGATAGGAAGTATGTGCCATTTTAATTGTCTTTCATTACATCTCTGTTGATATGGAGAGAAAAAGAGGAAGCTTAACAGTATATACCGTCAATTTGATGTTTAAAATGGGGTCAGTTTTTGCCATTTGGAAACAAAAATGTTGCAGTCTAGTTGTTTTCTTGAAAAGTGATAAAGGACTGTAAAAAGAGAACTGTGTGTAGCGCTGAGCTAAGGGAAATGAAGGAACAGCCACAGCCGCAAACCAGAAATAAGCTGGCTACTTCTTTGAAGTTTTTATAAAGTCCTTTTACTAAATGATAGGACACACAACCGCAGGGCCACCAGCAGGCTCAAGGAACAGCAGGCAACTGACACATGCCTTCATCATGTGGCTCACCCCAACTCCTAAAGGTCGGGGTGTGCTCAACCATATTTCAGGGAGCACTTGTGAAGACTTGGTGTATGGGGGCGTAACATTAAAGATAAAATTCCTCCCCCACTCCTAAAGGATCCTTTATTAGTGGAGTGAGGGGGAAGGTTAAAAACACTATAGTAGGGCTAGAGGATGTAATGGTCCTATGACCCTAAGCTAGACACCAACATGTTTTAGCCCTTTCTAATGGCCTAAAATGGTCCTGAGCTTTTGTCAGTGTGGGATGCGATGAAGTCACTTCCCCCAAAGACATGAGTGCAAAGTGGGCATCCGAGGAGTGAGTAGGTAATACCACTGGTGAATATCGCGTCATAGTACATGGCATCTATGTCTGGACTGTGTACACAAGACAACCGCCATATAGGCGGTCTCCTGAGCAGTCTGGTTCAGGGCTGCGGTTTCTCTGTGGGGTGGCAGGAAGAAAGAGGAGGAGTTTGTAAAAAATAGTTCTACTAACATTGTGAAAAATGTATAATAATAATGGTACTACATTTGAGATCTGGAAAGGCTGGTCCAGGCGGGGTTTCTTTGCTCCAGCCCAAATGTTGAGCCCTGATTATTATCTGTTGAGATTATACAGCTGGTTCCAGGGAATGTCATTGTTTAGACCTTTGGTGTGTGTCTGTAATAGGTACACCCATCTTTGTTCTTGTAAAAGGAGTGTCCTGTGGGCCCCGTTTTTTTGTGTTGCTTTTTCTATGATCGTCCACTTCATATCAGTGTCTGTATGGTGGGTTTCTTAAAAATGGCCGGTGAGTTTAGTCGTGCCCTCTTGCATCGAATTGTGCTCCTGTGCTCACTGATGCAGATTTCTATTATCCTGGTGGTCATACCAACGTATTTCAGGCCACACGGGCAGGTGATTATATATACACAATGTTCGTGCTGTTACAACTCGTGTGAGTTCTCTGTTCCCATGGGGTCTTGAGTCCCAGATCGATGGTTCTGGTGTGTGTCATCAAAGGGCATACGGAACAATTTTCACATGGGAAATGGCCCATGACCGATGGTAAATCCCAGAGGGTATGCTGTCTGTTAGTTGCTCTGCTGGTGGGGACCAGCACACGGCCTCGCACCGGGGCACGCGGTCGACTGTGCGATGCGGGAGGTCGGGCCCCCGGACCAAATGTCTCCTAGCACATCTGTAATTCTGACAGAAATCTAGAATTTTCAAGGATGCGTGAGGAAAGTCACATCTCCCTCTGACACTTGAGCCGAGACTCCGATTCGTATCCAATACCGGCACAGCACCTGGGAAGAGTCGTGGCTGATCTAGCAGCTTCTGGGGCTTCGCGCACATGCGATGTATGGGTACTTATTCAATGCAGTCGCACTCGCAAACAGGACAAGCAGGGGAGTAGAGCACACAGTAGGTCGTAAGCAGGGATGGACCTTTTAAGACATAAGTGACTGATCCGCTTACATTAAGGCATCTGGCATATAAAAATACCTCATGTAAGTTTCTCTCTGACTGACTCCAATGGCATTTTTTTGTCTTACAAAACCCTAGCATTATGTCTTTCTTGCCTACAGTGTGTGACTACAAGGCCTCCCCCTCATGCCCCTCTTGGGAGATGATGCCCTGTTAATGTGGGCTGAGTGCCATCCACCGCCTATTATTGACTTTTTTTGTAATACTAGGACTGTGTGTATATGTGTGACACTTTGTAGCAACACTAATTGTGAATGATAAGTGTGAATGAAATAATGTATGTATATTCATCCCATAACACTTATGGTGTTTGGAATAAGCGTGTTTGAGTGTCACTGGTATGAATCTCTTGTGGCCACCAGATCAGAGCACTGTCCATTTCTGGTGTACCCTACACAATACCAGGCACCTCCACGGTTTCTCTCCAGGGGGACAGCACTGTGAAGTTTCACGGCAGCAGTATGCCTCCTTTGGCTTTACAGCACATCTATTACAATTTGTATTTTGTGTTTGTTTATGTCTTTTTTGTTCTACAAGTAATTCCTCTTAAAAATCAGCAGCAAGTATTTGACTTGTTCCAATGATATTCTGTAACGTGCAAGTTGCATGCCCCCTTTGCACTCACGTCTTCGGGGGAGGTGACTTCATTGCATCCCACCGTGACAAAAAGCCCAGGACCATTTTTAGGCCATTAGAAAGGGCTGAAACATGTTGGTCTCTAGCTTAGGGTCATAGGACCATTACATCCTCTAGCCCTTATATAGTGTTTTTAACCTTCCCTCACACTCTACTAGTAAAGGATACTTTAGGAGTGGGGAGGAATTTTATCTTTAACGTTACGCCCCATACACAAAATCTTCACAATCTTCACAAGTGCTCCCTGAAATATGGTTGAGCCCACACCAACCTTTAGGAATTGGGGTGAGCCCGATGATGAAACATGTCACTATTAAATTGAGTGAGGGCTATATTAAGAAAAGGGTCTCTTTCCCTTCCCACCCACGATAGTGGGTCAGCTAAAGACTGGCGTAGAAACTCTTGGTGTTGTGTCATCTCAAAAAGAACTCCCCCCCCCCCCCCCCCCCTCTTTTCTTTTCTTCTTGAAGGAATACCTTTTGTTATTCATTTTGTCAAGAAAAACAAAATCTTTTTTAAATGATTGAACAAACCTGAGTCTCTGCATCTGCTCTGCAGTGCCGCTGAGTTCCTGGCTCTTGAAAAACAGGTGAACGTAAGAGATATATCTCTCTATCTATATTTGTGTGTGTATATATATATATATATATATCAGAAAGAACCAAGAACCTTTCAGCAAATATCTTTATGTATTGCTTCGCTCCACTGATATTTTGCTTTTTCAACAGCACACAGCATAGGCCGGTGGGCTTTATTATATAAAAAGAATTGCTATTATTTGCATGCACATATAATGGCTCTCAAAAATCAGTTTGCTAATAATAAGGTTGAAGGCATTTGAACTTACCAGTGACTGCTCATATGTATGTACACTAGAATATCATCACAACCAATCAATAGTATCAATATATTTACTGAAAGTTGCCAGCCTCATATTTTATATAATACTTAACAGGTGCCTGTGAAAGCTGGTCCAATTCTGTCATTGAGGGACTCTGGGGAAATCATAAATGACAAGGCCAAAAGGCGAGTGGTTTCTTAATGTCACCAGAACCAGGGGATTGGAAGATAACACCATATTAAACATGGTGCACACTATGCATTTTTATATTAAATATAAATTTTGGGATAGTTAGCTGGAAGAAGCTGTTTATTTCAAAGGGCATGGATTATAATTAGAATATTTAGGTTTTGCTTACCTTTCTCAAGTAAAATTATGATAAAACAATGAGCAATGGTGCTAAACTGATGTAGTGTCCACCGGATAATTATGAGTTTACTAATTTTATTACATAATATGTCACATAATTTTCCAAATTCAAAGATTTCACTAAAACTGTTTCGAGCACAGATGAAAATAGTAGGGAATGAACAGTAGTGCATTGGGGGGCACAGGTTATAGTTAGATCAGTAAACAATAACTGGTGAATTACAGTAGGTTTCTTTAAAATATTATGTTTCAACTGGCATTTTCACCTAATTTATAACTTAACTTTAACCTTTAGTTTTTGAGTGAATTTCTAGGGGTTAATGAAAAGTACGTTTATTAGCATTCCTACCAATGCCAACCTACTATGCACATGACATTCAGCCATGTGCAGCATCTGGTTGGTGGCAGGGCGTGGTCTACAGCCCAAATCCATGATTAGGAAAACCACCCTCTGTAATATGATCTGTTGACAAGAAATGTCAACAGATCATATTACATTCCATTGTCCATAGTGATGTGGACCTTCCCACGATTTATTGTAGATTCCCTTGACTTCATGATCTCACCTATCTCAGTACTTACTAGGGGAAAGTGCGCCTTCTTCTAATATAGCGAGGCATCGCAGCTCGAATTCCTCATTGTAGAGCCATAGTCTTACAATCCACCATCTTACTGCAGGTGAGACCCCATGTTTTTTTTTTCAATATGGATTGGTCTCATTACCATTGTACTCACCCTGTTTTTGTTTTCTCACTCACTTCCCACCCCATCTTCATCGCTCCCTTATTGTTCTATTCTTGTAGAATCGGATTGAACTATCTCATGTCCTTGCGCTACTCCGTAAGAATTAGCTCTACATGCGTTTTTACAGGTACGATTGTACGTCATTACCAACTACTTTGAGAAGTGCCTGGTATTGACCTCTCCCCACTGTTTGTTTGTGGGATCTCTCTAGGAAACATTTCATTGTGTATACTCACCTTTATAAGGGTATGAGCATGTAGCACGATCACGCCTTAGAATATTTCTACTACCAGACACTGCACTAGGTTTAGCTCTATACCCTTTTCTTGGTATGATCCATTAGCTTGTGCGTTTGGGATTTTTGGAAAACACAAAATAGTTGACATGAAGCTTTCACACTTGGATGTTCTATTCTTACCTAGATTAGTATACGTAGGGTTGATAATAGAACGTACATACGTTTTCTGAAGCCTTGAAAAAGTTGCGAAGCTGAAACGCGTGTTGTCTGCCTGTGTATTCTGATGCTGTACACTTGTTCAATACACGCTATGAATATGAAAAATAAAAATTGAGCAATGCACTGTTGGACTCTTTGAATACTACATTAACTCCATGGGACAACGATTTAAGGACTTTCTTTACTGTGCTCCGGTATTTTACATTTTCTAGGGTCTGGTACTCCGACCATCTGAACCTGAGAGTCAGACCCCCTGCTCTGTTTACCTCTTTGGCCCATACACCACGTCCAACCATCAACACGCTTCTTTTTAGATTTGCTGTAAAACATACCATTGCCATCACATACATCCACTCCGCTCCAAAACACAAATAAAAAACATTTCCATTACACAGCCAATAGCTCTAACTCTAAAAGAAATGCGAGACCTACTGCATTGTAAATGCTTGTTGATGTTTGCCCTTGGGTTACTCCTGCCCTTAATTGCTTACTTGTCCTGAAGAAGACCTGCTAGTGAGGCACGGACTAACCCCATTCCCCCAAAGCCAGGTCGAAACGTCAACCTATTTTGAATTTCCTGGATTGTCTTAATTTTGCCACAGAATACCTTGAATGTATGAAATGTTTGATAGACAGGCTGTGATAAAATAAGTTTATAGATGTTATTGGTCCTTCCCTTCCTTTTATACTTTGTATGTACAAGCACTTTCTCTTGAGCACATTGCTATGGCTTTTTGGAGCAACTAATGTATGAAAATAATGGATGTACAGCATTACTACAAACAGAAATCTATGTTTTGGAATGACATTGTGTTCTGTGCGATGATGTTTGACTCATATTCTATCTCCCTGTTTTCTTCTGCTAGTTTTAATGCATGATGTGAAAGAAAGAGTAAACCCTCGCAAAACATGTGAACAGTTTACTTTTCCATGCGAAACAAGCAATTGTTTTATAACGGTCAAGACAACTTCGTAAAATTTCGAAAACATAACTGACAAGTGGTTGCATGTCATTCCAATGCTGCCATTTCAGCCAACTCTTTGTATGCTGGGGTTTGAACCCTTAATGAAACATATAAACGCAGACCTGCGAGCCTGACAGTGCCTGGCTGATGGTATTGTATGTTGTAGGGCCACTTGCCAGACTTGTGAAATGCAAAGTAAAGTTTGGTTCCTGACTGGTTTGGTTCCTGACTATCCCAGTGGATGAGAGAGCGGAGTCAAATGCAATGCCCACATCTCACTGCTGGTGGACTAAGGATTAGTTACTTACCTGTAATCCTAGTTCTCTTCCAGGGGTATACTCATCATAGTCATAAGCACTGAATAATCCCCGCCCACGTGCGGGATCCCGAAAATCCCGCACGTGGGCGGGGATTATTCAGTGCTTATGACTATTGATGAGTATCACCTGGAAGAGAACATTAAATAACACTCCTTGGATAACCGGCCTGCTAACCTAGCCGGTTACCAGTTGAATGTGAGCAGCTTTAGTTAGACATGCTTCAAGAGACACAGAAAGGAAAATAATATGCTGGCACCCTTTTACCCGTTTCCATCCTCGGCGATGATATAGTGGAGTATCTGCAACCCAGCAGTAATGCGCCCTGGCGTGAACAAGAGCAGCACATGCTGCAGGTGCTGCCCCTGAGGATCACCAATGCTTGCGTATGGATAGTGGTAGACAATATAAATATCACCCTTTAAGTTCTGTTAAAAGAGGTAACTCTGTGCCAGAACACATTTGAGGTTAAATTAGTATGTACATGTTTAGACTGTGCCTATCCAAGGTGCGGGCTTTTAGTAATTAAATCTAAAAGAATAAAAGACTCTTATTACTAACTCAATAAACTGGAGTGGTGCAAGGGGGGTGCGGCAATGTACTGGGCCACTTAGCCATGACTCCTTGGGCCTGATTTAGATCTCGGGGACGGGTTACTCCGTCACAACAGTGTTGGATATTCCGTCCACCGAAATGTAAATCCCATAGGATATAATTGGATTTATATTCCTGCGGATGGGATATCCATCATCGTTGTGATGGAGGAACCCACCCACCGAGATCTAAATCAGGCGCTTTGTTTTGAAGGTTCAAGGCGCTCTGCCTCGAGGCCAGACTGGAACCAAAAGCAGCCCTAGCAAAAATGTTTAACTCTGCCCTCTTCTCTCTTTTTATCCATATTGATTGTCTCACATTCTATTTATCGTTTCTCTCATCCTGTTCATCGTGATCTCTTTATCTCTCCATTTGCCCCTGTTATAAACCCTGGGGAGCTGGAGGCGGCAGCAGTAAACTTCAAAATCTGCCCCCCCCCGTGGCTCCAGGCCCGCTGGGAAACACCCGATGGGAAATATAGCCAATGTGGCACTGCTTTACCACAAAGAACAAATCTATTCCAGAGCCGCAAAAAGCATAAATGCACCATCTGCTTTACGGACAGAAACGAGAGTCCGAACAACCAAGCAGAGGAATGTTTTTAAAAAGAATGTGCAAGGCAAGGTGCAGCATCTGTAAGAGTAGAGGACAGTCACCCTGAGCACACATGAACCAGAATTATAGCAAGCGAAATGCTACACACAGGGAGGCCACCACAACCATTTTATCAATGTTTTCAACTGAGCAATACCCTAGAGCAGCGGTGTCCAGCGTAGGTTCAGGAAGGAGTTATTCGTTCCAGATTTTAAGTATAACTACCGAACATCTAGGGTAATGCTACTCAGAGTTTGTAAATTTACCTAACGTGGACATCTTGAAATTCTGACATGGATAAAACCCGCTCAGACCTAAATAGAACTGAAGTAGAACTGGTCCTGTTCCATAGTTTAAGAAACTTGACTTTGCATATCAGTGATACATTGCAACAGTTACATTACTGTGAGTTTGCACTAAAGGCCCATTTGGGTTGCACTCGTTGAACCTCATTGCTAACCCTCTGCCACTTGGCAACAGCTAATAATGTGTTTGTTATCACTCAGGGCAGCGTTTCCCAACCTGTGGCTCGCGACCCTAGCTGATTTCTGGTGGGTCAGCCAAAGTCAGCGCAATAAATAAAGATTCCTGTAAATTCTGTGCTTCACTTGCACATTGGCCAGTGATTTAAAGACAATTGTCAGGCTTTTTCATTCTGTTAACATGGTGATTGGTGTTTACTTTTCTTTCTCGGACTGGAAAGTGAGCGTTTTTAAAGTGAATTATGTGACTTAGACGGATGTTGTGTTTTTGCAATACACAACAAAATGTAAATACCTGTAAATGAACTGTAGGCAGTCAGCAGTTAGGAAAGCAAAAATGTAGCACTTTTTAGTAACTCTGAAGTGTACTGGAAACCGAGATTTTAATGAGATAAAAACAAATCAAGATGCTTTCTTGGAGATGCACAAATGATAAATGTTAGACCTGGCATCATTGGCATGAGTCTCTCCTCCATTTTTTCTGTTTGCCTCCTCTGTTTACGATGTTTTTGCTGGATTATTGCTTTGGGCACTGTGCCACTGCTGATCAGTGCCACAGTGCAAGTGCTCCCTATGTCAAATTGTTACATTGATTGGTGTTACCATGATCGGCTTGGTTGACTTACTGTTCAGACCCTAGTCTAGTGCACTGCGCGTGCCAAGGGCGTGTAAGTTAACTGCTGCTGGTGGGCTTGCAGCACTGGTTGTGCCACCCACAGAAGCAGCGTGCAAAATGTGTCTCAGGCCTGCCACCGCGGCGCCTGCGTGCAGTCCCTGACTGCCATGTCGACTTGGTAAGGAAACCTACTTACCAGTCTCTAAACCTTCCCTTTGCCACATTTCAGACACCTCTATGGTAGGCCCTAGGGCAGGGTGCATTGTTGGTAAAAGGTAGGTCATGCCCTGATGTGTGTGGCATGACCTAATAGTGAATTACAGCCATTTTCGTTTTTCACTATTGAAGGGCTACCTGCCTCCAATAGGCCAGACTGGGCAGACTGATTATTAACTCCATTATAATCTATCTGACTCAGGGAGCATGGTAGCAAGTCGAGTTTAGTATCCCTGAACTCAGAATTTAATAACACACCCTTTAGGATGGATGGTTTTTAAATTCTATGTTTGAAAATAGCACTTTTAGAAAGTGGCTATTTTCTTGTCCAACTATCTACCGGTCTCTGCTGGTTTGGTGTGTGTGTCAGGGGCTGGGTGGCTCCAGAGGTCTGAGTGAGTCAGTGGGGGGTGAATGGGGCGTTTACACGTAGAGTGAGGGAAGAGTAGCCTGCCCTGCCTGACACAATACTGGCCCCGCCTCCTGCTGGGCGACTGATAGCCCTGCTCCTACCAGTGACAATACTGGCTCCGCCTCCTGCTGGGCGGCTGAGGGCTCTGCCCTGCCCAGTGAATAGGCCAGGTGCCTCTGCCTGGCAACACCCACAACAAACCTGAGATGGTGGGAATCGCCCTGCTTGGACAAAGGGAACAAAGGGAAAAAGGGGTATAAGAGAAGGACCCCTGAACCAAGAACTCAGATCACTTCTGACAAGGAAACCTGTACCAAGGACAAGAAGCCTGCTGATCTAAGGACTTGCCTCCCCTTTCTGCCAGAGTGCTGTTTTGCTGTGGAGGAACCTGAAAGCTGCTTCTTTATTTTTGCCAAGGAACAAGGAGAGAGGAACTTGGTGTGTACTCTCTGAACACTTGCTAGAAAATCTCCAAGGACTGGAAGAGTGCCAGTCTCCTGTTGAAGTCACAGGGCCAAAGGACTTCACCATCTACTGAATTGCTGAATTGCTGGAAAGTGTTGTTTCCAGTACACAAGGGAAAATCTGCAGTCTCGACGCCAGCAGCAACGCCAGTGAGCAGTGGGTATCGGCCCCGGCTCCAAGTGACCCCGTCTCGACGCCGGTATCGACGCCAGTGAGGAGTGAGTATCGGCTCTGCCTCCAAGCGACCCCGTCCCGACGCCGCTGCTGATCGCATCGACTCGACGCCCGTCTCGACGCCGTGAGCGCTGCTCCGGCCCGACATCCCTCGACGCCGCTGCGGATTGACCCGACTCCGAGGCACGATCGACGCCGACCTCGACGCCGACATCTCGACGCCGTGGATCATCGTTTTCTTCGTTTCTCAAGGTACTGTACTTGTGGGGTCTGTTGCGACTCCAGGCTCGACGTAGCGCTCCTCGCGGTCGACGCCGAACCTTGGGAATCTTGTAGACTCGACGTCGTGTGACTCCTGTGGGGGTTACATTGTTGCCAAAGAACTGTGCCCAGAAGAATACTTTGCTAAAGAACTATTTGCCAAGAAGAAACCTTACTTGAACTATTATTTTTCCTTCCAAAGAGTATTTATTAAGACTGTGGTATATTTTTGTCGTTATTTGGTCTTGTGCTAAACCTTATATAAAGATCCTATTTTTATAATAACTTCGGTGTCGTGTCCATCTGTAGTGTATTCACTTTATTACTGTATGTGGTCATAAATGCTTCACACACTGCCTCTGAGATAAGCCTGTCTGCTCTGCCAAGCTACCAAGGGGGTAGCAGGGGTTATCTGAGTGTGTAATCCCCTTTCCCTGACTAGAGTTGGTTGGTCCCTATTTGTCAGAAGTGTATACCTCTGCCAACTAGAGACCGCCGGTTCTAACATTGGTGGTCAGCGGTGAGGATTTGAACTTTGCATTTATGACTCATGTGCAGTGATTAGTGTACGCTACATAGTGAAAGCAGACCATAGCGCAGCCACAGTCTGTTTGGTAGGATTGCCTATTTTTGTTCTCCGCTTTCCTGGAGCTTATTTTCTTAAACACTGCCAGTTTTGACCATGGAGAATGCCGGAGCTGCTACACCTGTGGAGAATGTTGTGGGGGAATTCGATAAGGAGAAGATAGATTCCTACACGCTAAAAGATCTAAAAGGATTTTGCAAGCAGTTTAAAGTTCCTACCACAGGTGTCTCAAAGAAAGAGGGCTTCCTCAAAGCGCTGAAGGCCTGGTTAGAGGCCAGAAATCCCTCTGATCCGGTGGTGGTACCGGAAGAGGAAGAAGAAGAGGAAGAGGAAGAGCCCACAGGTGGGCCAGTGTCATCTCCAGGCAGTAGTGCGTCCTCTAGGAGCCTTTCCCCCGAAGAATTAGAAGACAGGGAGAAGGAGAGGGGGTACAAGTTAGAAATGGCAAAACTTAAATTAGGAGGGCAGTTGGAATTAGAGAATGCGAGAAGCAAGAGAGAAGCTGAAATGGAGAGCAAAAGATTAGATTTTGAGAGAGAGAAATTAGCGTTTGAACGTGAGAAGATGGTGAGGGAGATGGAGCTTAAAACTAAGAGTTTAGAGTTGAATCCCTCTGGTGGCAGCGCTCCATCTGTGCCTGCAGAAAGTAGGTTTTATTTTCCTAAAGATGTGATCAAGGATTACAGTAAGAATGAAGATATTAGCCAATGGTTTAAAGCGTATGAGTTAGCATTGTTGGCCCACCGGGTCCCTGAGAAGGATTGGGGAACGGGGTTGTGGAGCCGCTTTACAAACGAGGGGAGAGATACCTTGTTGAGCCTTCCTGCTGAGGATAGGATGTCTTATACTCATATGAAAGATGCTTTAATGCTGAGATATGGCTTAACTCCAGAAAAATACAGACAAACCTTTAGAGAATGTAAGAAGTTGCCTGGTACTACGTGGGTTGAATATGTGTCTTTTTTCTGCAGAACCATGGATGGTTGGATAAAGGGTAGCAAGGTTGATAGTTATGATGCTCTTTATGATTTGTTTGCTTGGGAGCACTTGTCTAATAACTGTTTTCCAGAGCTACGCCAGCACCTTGTTGACAGCAAGCTATCTAACCCTAGAAAACTTGCTGAGGAGGCGGACCGCTGGGTCAGTACCAGGGTCCACAAGGGTCCAGTGGGAGACTCAGCCAAAGGTGGGCAGGGTCCCCAGCAGAAGAGTGGGGGGGACAGGGGTAAACAGAGGGAGTTTCAGAAAGGGCCCCAAAGTAGTCCCCAAGGGAACCAAGGGAAGGGTTCCCAGCCTCCCCCTGTAAAGAAGCCAGAGGCCCCGACAGGTAAACCTGTTCACAGGGGCCCCATGACCTGCTATGCCTGTAAGCAGGTGGGACACCGTTATTATGATCCCCAGTGTCCCATGAAGGATTCGAATGCACCGCCGCGTGCACCCCCTCGTCAGGTAGCGAGTGTAGCCCTGGGAGGGGAGGAGATGGGTGCCCCCGGTGGGTGGGGTCCCGCAGAAATGTCCCTGGTCTCTTTAGGAGACGTGGAAATGGTCCCTCCAACCCCTCTGCCTAGTAACACTAAGAAATATAGGCAGTGGGTGACCATTAATGGCCATAGGGTGGAAGCTCTCAGAGACACCGGAGCGAGTGTGACAGCTGTCAAGTGTCACTTGGTGTCCAGAGAGCAGGTGGTCCCTCATGCATTCTACCCCGTTGTAGCTGCTGACAACTCACAGAGTAAGTGTGAGGTAGCTCAAGTTCCTTTTGAGTGGGGGGGGGTCTCAGGTACTCTTCAGGTTGCTGTGAGGCCCGCCATGCCTGTTGATTGTCTCTTGGGCAATGATTTGGAGGACTCCCCTTGGGCTAAGGTGGAGAGAAAAGCGCATCTGGAAATGTTGGGTCTGCCTGAGTGGGTGTGTGCGACCACCCGGTCCATGTCAGTCAGTAAGGGTGTTGATGGGGGCCCGGAGCCTGAAAGTATGGCCCAGGTCCCAACCGTGAAGAGAAGAGGCAGGGGGCGCGGGAAACCGTCCCCCATCGTTCCCGCGGTCCAGGAGGGAGCAGACCCTGAGGGGGATGCCCTGGAACCGACAGGAGAACAAGTGGCCGAACTGGGAGACCTGCCCGAGCTGACCCATTGGCAGCAGGATGGTGGTCCCTCCAGGGAGGAATTTTGTGCTGAACAGAAAGTGTGCCCTTCTCTTGTGGGTATGAGGCAGCAGGCCTCAGCCCAAACGACAGGTGATCAGTCAGGATCACATTGGGTCTACTGGGAGAACGACCTCCTGTATAGCGAGCCTAAGGCTGCTGAGCCTGGGTCAGCCCGTGTGCTGGTGGTACCCCAGCGCTTCAGAGCCTTCCTACTGGGGTTGGCTCATGACGTTCCGTTAGCTGGACATCTGGGGCAGGACAAGACCTATGACAGGCTTGTCACCCATTTTTATTGGCCTCAGATGAGAAGGGATTCAGATATCCATTGTAGGACCTGTCAAACTTGCCAGGCAAGTGGGAAAAGTGGGCGGAAGCAGAAGGCTCCCCTCCAACCTTTTCCCGTCGTCAGTACCCCCTTTGAGCGAGTGGGAATTGACATTGTGGGGCCACTGGACCCCAAGACAGCCATGGGCAACAGGTTTATCCTGGTCTTGGTGGACCATGCCACCCGGTACCCGGAAGCCATCCCTCTCCGAACAGTGACGGCCCCCGTGGTGGGACGGGCACTGATGGGTGTTTTCTCCCGCATGGGGTTCCCCAGAGAGGTGGTGTCAGACCGGGGCACCAACTTCATTTCGAATTATATGAAGTCTCTGTGGAAGGAGTGTGGGGTAACCTACAAGTTTACCACTCCTTACCACCCTCAAGGTAATGGGCTGGTTGAGAGATTCAACCGGACCCTAAAAGGCATGATCATGGGTCTTGAAGAACCAATGAGGCGTAAATGGGACGTCCTCTTGCCATGCCTGCTGTTTGCTTACCGTGAGGTGCCACAGAAGTCTCTAGGGTTCAGCCCCTTTGAGCTTTTGTATGGTCACCCGGTAAGAGGACCTTTGAGTCTGGTCAAAGAAGGCTGGGAGCAATCTCCCAGGAAACCTCCCCAGGATGTATATAGTTACATGCTGGCCTTTAGGAACCAGACTCGGCGCTTCAGAGATCTTGCTCAGGCAAATCTGGAGGCCAGCCAGGAAGAGATGAAGCGGTGGTACGATCAGAATGCCACTCTGGTTGAGCTTCAACCTGGTCAGAAAGTTTGGGTCATGGCCCCTGTGGAACCTTGTGCGCTCAAGGACAGGTGGACTGGACCGTTTGAGGTTGTGGAGAAGAAGAGCGATGTCACCTACTTGGTGGACTTGAAATCTCCCAGGAACCCCTTAAGGGTCCTGCATGTCAACCGGTTAAAGCCCCACTTAGAAAGGTCCGAAGTGGGCATGCTCCTTGCCACAGATGCTGGGATGGAGGAGGAGAGTGAGCCTCTTCCTGACCTCCTGTGTGCAAAAGAAAAAGATGGGTCAGTGGATGGTGTTGCCCTCTCTGACACACTGACCCCTGAGCAGCAGCAAGATTGTCGCCATCTGTTGGTACAATTCCCTGATCTGTTCTCCTTAATCCCTGGTGTCACTCAGTGGTGTGTCCATGATGTGGACACTGGGGACAGCACTCCTGTGAGGCACAAGGCCTACAGGGTGACTGACAAGGTCAGAGCATACATCAAGGAGGAGGTCTCCAAGATGTTTGCCTTAGGGGTGGTTGAGTCCTCTAGCAGTCCTTGGGCCAGCCCAGTGGTCTTGGTCCCAAAGGCTGCAGCGCCTGGTGCTTCACCAGAACTTCGATTCTGTGTGGATTACCGAGGACTCAATTCGGTCACCAAGACTGACGCGCACCCCATCCCCAGAGCGGATGAGCTCATCGATCGGTTGGGGGCTGCCCGGTACCTTAGTACGTTTGATCTAACGTCTGGGTACTGGCAGATCGCCTTGACTGATGGGGCAAAAGAGAGGTCTGCATTCTCCACACCAGATGGGCACTACCAGTTCCGGGTGATGCCCTTTGGGATGAAGAATGCCCCTGCCACATTCCAGAGGTTGGTTAACCAGGTATTGGCCGGGCTGGAAGATTTCAGCGCCGCCTACCTGGACGATATAGCAGTGTTCAGCGCCAGCTGGGAGGAACACTTGCGCCACCTCCAGGAAGTGTTGTTGGCCCTGCGCAGAGCAGGCCTCACAATCAAGGCTAGTAAGTGCCAGATTGGGCAGGGTTCAGTGGTGTACTTGGGGCACCAAGTAGGGAGCGGCAAGGTGGCCCCCCTGCAACCCAAGATAGATACCATCCTGGCTTGGGAACCGCCCAAAACCCAGACTCAGGTGAGAGCCTTCTTGGGTCTCACGGGTTACTACAGGAGGTTTGTCAAGGGGTATGGCAACATTGTGCACCCCTTGACCTCGCTGACTTCCAGGAAGCAGCCGAGACTTGTGATCTGGACTGACGCCTGTCAGAACGCCTTTGACACCCTGAAAACTGCAATGTGTACAGCACCGGTCCTCCAGGCACCCGACTTTTCAAAAGAATTCATTGTCCAGACGGACGCTTCAGAGCATGGTGTGGGGGCTGTTCTAGCACAGATGAATGAGGAGGGCCGAGACTTACCTGTAGCCTTCATCAGCCGGAGGTTACTTCCCAGGGAACAAAGGTGGAGTGCGATAGAGCGTGAGGCATTTGCTGTGGTCTGGGCGCTGAAGAAGCTAAGACCCTACTTGTTTGGGACTCACTTCCGGGTTCAGACGGACCACAGGCCCCTCAGATGGTTAATGCAGATGAGGGGTGAGAACCCAAAGCTGTTGAGGTGGTCCATTTCCCTACAGGGGATGGACTTTACGGTGGAACACCGCCCTGGTACAGATCACGCCAATGCTGATGGTCTGTCCAGATTTTTCCGCCTTAGTGATGAGGACTCCCTGGGTGAAGGGTAGTTCTCCCCACATTTCAGCTGGAGGGGACACGTGTTAGACCTGGCATCATTGGCATGAGTCTCTCCTCCATTTTTTCTGTTTGCCTCCTCTGTTTACGATGTTTTTGCTGGATTATTGCCTTGGGCACTGTGCCACTGCTGATCAGTGCCACAGTGCAAGTGCTCCCTATGTCAAATTGTTACATTGATTGGTGTTACCATGATCGGCTTGGTTGACTTACTGTTCAGACCCTAGTCTAGTGCACTGCGCGTGCCAAGGGCGTGTAAGTTAACTGCTGCTGGTGGGCTTGCAGCACTGGTTGTGCCACCCACAGAAGCAGCGTGCAAAATGTGTCTCAGGCCTGCCACCGCGGCGCCTGCGTGCAGTCCCTGACTGCCATGTCGACTTGGTAAGGAAACCTACTTACCAGTCTCTAAACCTTCCCTTTGCCACATTTCAGACACCTCTATGGTAGGCCCTAGGGCAGGGTGCATTGTTGGTAAAAGGTAGGTCATGCCCTGATGTGTGTGGCATGACCTAATAGTGAATTACAGCCATTTTCGTTTTTCACTATTGAAGGGCTACCTGCCTCCAATAGGCCAGACTGGGCAGACTGATTATTAACTCCATTATAATCTATCTGACTCAGGGAGCATGGTAGCAAGTCGAGTTTAGTATCCCTGAACTCAGAATTTAATAACACACCCTTTAGGATGGATGGTTTTTAAATTCTATGTTTGAAAATAGCACTTTTAGAAAGTGGCTATTTTCTTGTCCAACTATCTACCGGTCTCTGCTGGTTTGGTGTGTGTGTCAGGGGCTGGGTGGCTCCAGAGGTCTGAGTGAGTCAGTGGGGGGTGAATGGGGCGTTTACACGTAGAGTGAGGGAAGAGTAGCCTGCCCTGCCTGACACAATACTGGCCCCGCCTCCTGCTGGGCGACTGATAGCCCTGCTCCTACCAGTGACAATACTGGCTCCGCCTCCTGCTGGGCGGCTGAGGGCTCTGCCCTGCCCAGTGAATAGGCCAGGTGCCTCTGCCTGGCAACACCCACAACAAACCTGAGATGGTGGGAATCGCCCTGCTTGGACAAAGGGAACAAAGGGAAAAAGGGGTATAAGAGAAGGACCCCTGAACCAAGAACTCAGATCACTTCTGACAAGGAAACCTGTACCAAGGACAAGAAGCCTGCTGATCTAAGGACTTGCCTCCCCTTTCTGCCAGAGTGCTGTTTTGCTGTGGAGGAACCTGAAAGCTGCTTCTTTATTTTTGCCAAGGAACAAGGAGAGAGGAACTTGGTGTGTACTCTCTGAACACTTGCTAGAAAATCTCCAAGGACTGGAAGAGTGCCAGTCTCCTGTTGAAGTCACAGGGCCAAAGGACTTCACCATCTACTGAATTGCTGAATTGCTGGAAAGTGTTGTTTCCAGTACACAAGGGAAAATCTGCAGTCTCGACGCCAGCAGCAACGCCAGTGAGCAGTGGGTATCGGCCCCGGCTCCAAGTGACCCCGTCTCGACGCCGGTATCGACGCCAGTGAGGAGTGAGTATCGGCTCTGCCTCCAAGCGACCCCGTCCCGACGCCGCTGCTGATCGCATCGACTCGACGCCCGTCTCGACGCCGTGAGCGCTGCTCCGGCCCGACATCCCTCGACGCCGCTGCGGATTGACCCGACTCCGAGGCACGATCGACGCCGACCTCGACGCCGACATCTCGACGCCGTGGATCATCGTTTTCTTCGTTTCTCAAGGTACTGTACTTGTGGGGTCTGTTGCGACTCCAGGCTCGACGTAGCGCTCCTCGCGGTCGACGCCGAACCTTGGGAATCTTGTAGACTCGACGTCGTGTGACTCCTGTGGGTGTTACATTGTTGCCAAAGAACTGTGCCCAGAAGAATACTTTGCTAAAGAACTATTTGCCAAGAAGAAACCTTACTTGAACTATTATTTTTCCTTCCAAAGAGTATTTATTAAGACTGTGGTATATTTTTGTCGTTATTTGGTCTTGTGCTAAACCTTATATAAAGATCCTATTTTTATAATAACTTCGGTGTCGTGTCCATCTGTAGTGTATTCACTTTATTACTGTATGTGGTCATAAATGCTTCACACACTGCCTCTGAGATAAGCCTGTCTGCTCTGCCAAGCTACCAAGGGGGTAGCAGGGGTTATCTGAGTGTGTAATCCCCTTTCCCTGACTAGAGTTGGTTGGTCCCTATTTGTCAGAAGTGTATACCTCTGCCAACTAGAGACCGCCGGTTCTAACAATAAATATTCAGAGAAACCCAATTTCCACACGTTATCACTTGTGCTCTTTAAAGTTTTATCAGTTTATCAGTTAAACTGTATGTCTGCACATTTAGGGGCCATGAGAATGCACTACTACACGGTGCTTTAGTTACAGTAAAACATCGCCCTGCCTCGTGCCCATTAAAGGTAGGTGTGTCACGAACGTTTGTTGTTCTAAAAAGTGGGTTGTGGTTCTAAAAAGTTTGACAACCACCCAATTAGGGAGCTGCCTGCTTGACCTCATCTCACTCTAGAAGTACTTCATTGAGTCCTCATCTACCTGTGCAGGGCAGATAACATGCTAGAGCCTTTTTATAGATACACATTTGTATTACTTCCCGAATTCTTAACTTTTCTTGACCATACCTCATCTTTCATTTGGATTCCAGTCTTGATGTAGTTTATCTTCTTTCATGTTTCACACTCAAGGTGCACACCTAGTTCAATATTTGCTGAGTTTGTAACCCTACTACTGTGATACTAAGGAAGGCAGCTTTACGTGCAATTCTCGCCTCCATTAACTTTAGGTGTTGGACAGGATTACTTGTAGCTGGCAGGTTTGCTTATTGAGTTGAAAGTTCACCGCTGGAACAGGTGGTGATCAGCAGCACACAAACATGAATGACAGCCGGTCTTCCAAAGGAGACCAAACTGAGTACCATTGCATTGTGTAATACTACCACCTGCTATTTACAGTGTTGAGGAAGAGTTCTAGCTGTTCTTTACTACTCAGTTTTGACGTAACGGACGTATAGATGTCTGTATAGTGACTTACCTCTTCAACGCCATCTGCGCTTTTGGCAGCCAACGGACTCAATGGAGCTAGCAGAGTCTAGGCTGGTGGAGCCAGGTAGCGTGGGCTGCCTGAGAGGCTCGAGCTGTATTGAGCTCACATCAATGGTGACCGCTGCCTCTTCCAGGCCAGATCACTCCACTCTCCCGCTCCAGCTTCCTGATTCCTGCATCGCCGAGTTTTCCCGCCGCTGCCTGCCGAATTTTTCCCGCCGCTGCCTCCCTGCAGCCCGCCCCCCTCCAATCCCATTCGCCGCCCCGCTCCCGCCACCCAGCTGACCCTCTGTCCCGGCTCCTTACTTAAGGGGACCTAGGGGACTGCTGCAGTGTGACCGCTGCCTCTTCCAGGTCAGATCACTCCACTCTCCTGCTCCAGCTTCCTGATTCCTGCATCGCCGAGTTTTCCCGCCGCTGCCTGCCGAGTTTTCCCCCCGCTGCCTCCCTGCGGCCCCACCCCCCTCCAATCCCATTTGCCGCCCCGCTCCCGCCACCCAGCTGACCCTCCCTCCCGGCTCCTTACTTATGACGCCCCCTGAGCGACCGCTCAGCGGACGCGCGCAGAGTGAGCGCCGAAGGTGCGCCAAAGGTAAGCCCGTCTGCGCCCGTCCGCACCTGGACTGCGCCCAGCACCAGACCCCCTGGTCCGCGTCGCCGCCGGCGCACCCGACTCACCTACGCACCACAACCCTCCTCGCACTCAATGCCGGACAAAACAACGCCTGGCACCACGCCACCCCGAGACGCACCCATGGACCCTTCTCCTGCCTTGACTGCCGATTCTCCTGCCTCCGAGCCTGCACCGCACCAGCCAAACCGAGCCCCAGCAACAACCATCTGAAGTGCATCCTGCTCAACACCCGCTCCATCCACCGACACGCCGTCGAACTCTGAAACCTCCTCGACTCGACATCACCAGACATCGCCTTCCTGACGGAAACCTGAACGAACGCCTCCTCAGCGCCCGACATCGCCATAGCCATCCCGGACGGATACAAGCTCACCAGGAGGGACCGCATCAACCAGACGGGTGGAGGCATCGCCATCGCCCACAAGAACACCATCCGCATCACAACCAACTCAGATGACACCCTCACCTCCGCCGAACACCTCCACTTCCAGATACACTCCGACCCCAAGACCACGCTCAGAGGCACCCTCGTCTACAGACCACCGGGACCACGCACACAATTCAGCAAAGTCATCACAGATTTCGTCAGCCCACACGCCATCAACTCCACCGACTACATCCTCCTAGGGGATCTCAACTTCCACCTGGAGAACAACAAGGACCGCAACACCGTCGCCCTGCTGGACAACCTTGCCAACCTCGGACTCAAGCAACTGGTAACCACCCCCACCCACTACGCCGGCCACACGCTTGACCCAGTCTTCTCATCCAGCAAGCACGTCGCCTTCAGCCACGCCACCAAACTCCAGTGGACCGACCACAGCTGCGTCCACTTCAGCTTCAGAAAAACGACGACCCACCAAAACCCGCAACAAGCCCCTCGAAGGAACTGGAACAAGATCACAAACGTCCAACTCACCACCTTCCTCAGCCAGAACCCCCCCACCAGCTCAATGGACCCCAACGAAGCCGCCAACAACCTCACTCAGTGGATCACCAACTGCGCGGACGCCCTTGCACCACTGAAGAATCCCCCCAGCAGACGCGGCAGCAAGAAAACCCCCTGGTTCACCGACGAACTCATCACCTCCAAGAAGAACTGCCGCTCCCTGGAGAATACCTGGCGCACCAACCAGACCACAGACAACATGACTGCCCTCAAGCACGCCACCCGCAAACACCACCAACTGATCCGCGCTACGAAGAAGACAGCCTTCAAGGAACGATTGGACAACAACACCCACAACAGCAAAGGACTCTTCACCATCGTCAAAGAGCTCTCCAACCCCGACGCCGGAAACAACGACATCACTCCCTCGCAAGACCTCTGCGACTCTCTCGCCGCCTTCTTCCACGACAAGATCCCCAACATACACAACAGCTTCGGCCCTCCTACCATGACCCCCACCACCGAACCGACTCCCCCCCACCGCCACCCTCCGCACCTGGACCCCGGTCAGCACCGAAGACACAACACGCACGATGAACACCATCCACTCCGGATCCCCCACAGACCCCTGTCCACACCACATCTTCAACTCGGCCAACTACATCATCGCACCCCACCTCCGCGACATCATCAACGCCTCCTTCAACACCGCCACCTTCCCGGATTGCTGGAAACACGCCGAGATCAGCGCCCTGCTGAAGAAACCTACAGCTGACCCCACCGACCTCAAGAACTTCCGCCCCATCTCGCTCCTCCCGTTTCCTGCCAAAGTCATCGAGAAGACCGTCAACAGACAGCTAGCCGCCTTCCTTGAGACCAACGGCTCCCTCGACCACTCGCAGTCCGGCTTCTGAGCCAACCACAGCACAGAGACCGCCCTCATCGCAGCCACAGACGACATCAGATCCCTACTGGACAACGGGGAAACAGCGGCCCTCATCCTCCTGGACCTCTCCGCAGCATTCGACACTGTCTGCCACCGCACCCTGGTACAACGCCTGAACAATGCCGGAATCCAGGAGAAGGCCCTTGAGTGGATCACCTCATTCCTCGCCGGAAGAAACCAGAGGGTCCGCCTCCCCCCATTCCGGTCAGCGGCCACTGAAGTCATCTGCGGCATTCCACAGGGGTCATCGCTCAGCCCCACCCTCTTAAACGTCTACATGAGCCCCCTCGCAGCCATCGCACGCCAACACGACCTCAAGATCATCACCTACGCCGACGACACCCAGCTCATCCTCTCCCTCACCAATGACCCGGACACCGCCAGAGCCAGCCTACACGAAGGGATGAAAGACGTCGCAGAATGGATGAAGAATAGCCGCCTGAAACTGAACTCAGACAAGACGGAGGTTCTCATCCTGGGGTCATCACCCTCCGCCTGGGACGACTCCTGGTGGCCCCCTGCCCTGGGCGCCACCCCCAAGCCAACGGACCACGCACGCAACCTGGGCTTCATCCTGGACTCCTCCCTCTCAATGTCCAGACAAGTCAACGCCACCTCGTCTTCATGCTTCAACACCCTGCGCATGCTTCGAAAGATCTTCCGATGGATCCCCACCGAGACCAGGAAGACGGTCACCCATGCCCTCGTCACCAGCCGACTGGACTACGGGAACGCCCTCTACGCCGGCACCACCACCAAACTCCAGAAGAAACTCCAACGGATCCAGAACGCCTCAGCTCGACTCGTCCTGGACATCCCCCGTCACAGCCACATCTCCGGACATCTGAGAGACCTTCACTGGCTCCCTGTCAACAAAAGGATCACGTTCAGACTCCTCACCCACGCACACAAGGCCCTCCACGACCTGGGCCCCAAGCTCCTCAACAACCGCCTGACCTTCCACCAGCCCACCCGCCAGCTCCGCTCTGCCAGCCTCGCCCTCGCTGCCGTCCCACGCATCCACAGAGCCACCACCGAGGGAGTTCCATGTCTTGGCGGCCAAGACATGGAACTCCCTCCCCATCCACCTCCGGACAACCCAGGACCATTTCGCCTTCAGGAAGCAACTCAAGACCTGGCTGTTCGAGCAGTAACTTTCCCCCACCACCCCCCAAGCGCCTTGAGACCCTCCGGGTGAGTAGCGCTCTATACAAATGCCATTGATTGATTGATTGATATCTATCGTGGCTGCCAGTCATCAGCCATTAGCCTTGTGTGCTGCCGGAGCCCTGCCGCTGTTGCTGACAATGGCAAGTAATTTCAAGCCCCGGCCCCTAGACATCCAGAGATGGCCGTGGAAGCGTGGGACGCTTTGTTTAGTGGCAAGAGGTGAGAGTGATACGCTGTGGGTACACAGGGAACGGGGAGCACTTTGCAGGTGGGGTAGGGCTATGAGTTGGGGACTATGGAGCTAGAAGTGCCTCTAAGAACGCCCACTGCGTCTGTCCTGCGAGCCCACTCCCCACCAGTGGCATCCACTACCGGCATCTTGAACAGCGGCATCCACCAGACACCTACCAGGCATGTGAGACCACTTGCCAGCTCTAAAGTCACAACCAGATAGTCCCTGGTTGGATCATCAGATCACTGAATTAAACCAGCGGGGTGAGAGAGGACGCTCCCCGCTACACAGACCTCTGCGGCTTTAACACTTGTTATTGTGTAGATGGGCAGTGACTGCTATGGTTGAGGACAGATATGCTAGGAAGTAGGCTTAGCTGCTGCAGTGGGAAGGCGGTCAGTATTAGGCTGGTGCGGCTTGTACACGTGGGTGTGGCCAGCCGCAACCCAAAGATTTGCAGAGGCACAGTCCCATGGTGGCAGCCTGATAAGTCACTCTACCTACAAAGGATAGTGTGCTCGTGCCCCTCTCCCAGTGCCCACCGGAAAACTCTTGTCAGTGGGAGGTTAGGTGCCGCTATAGTGACAGGCTACAACTCCAGGGCCATGAGGTCGGACAGAACAAAGAAAGAGCCACGGACAGCCCAAAGGTGCAGGACGAACAAGAAGAGCAGCACAAAGTCTCCTTGCGGGCCTGAGGAGCCCTCTCCATCATTCTTGAGGTCCAATCAACATTATTCCTCATCAACCATCCCATTACCGACATCTGTATCAGGCCCAATCACTACAAAATCCCAAAACACAGAACATGTCATAATCTCTAATTGTCTGTTGATTGACCTCCCAGGAAACAGCAGAGCAGCTGGCGCTTCAGGCCCTCCTGCGGTAACCCTTTGGGACTTAAAGAAAACCTCTACTGTTGACAGGGCAGTCGATAGTACATCCATAACCACAGCAAGAGAGAGCACCCCCTACACATCTCAGCACGGAGCACCCAACAGGAAGGCCTCTGATGTTTACATTTCATGCTACAATACATCCACCCCTGCCACTATTGTCCTTTCTGGACAGCAATGGTTTAATTAGCAGCCCAAATGTTGAGGGCAGGGCAGATCAACTTGCAAATTATTTGCCACAACGTGCAATATTGGTAACACCAGCCTTTAATCAGCAGTCTGGCTAGTAGTCCCCACCTCGGACAGACTTACTTGAACGGAACCTTTCACCAATAGTTATCTCAAGCAACAACCCACTTATCTTTTTGAATGTCGCTCCTTTACCCAAAGAACCTTCCCAACGGGAGCACAAGGTTTCCATCACAGGAGAATCCTGAACCTAACTGCAGACTGTATTATAAGCCCCCCTGAGGCTCAATGGACCTAGGCTCTGACACGAAATATAATACCACTCTCACCTATGGAATCATTTCATTAGGATAGTTCAGGAAACCCCACAAATGAACCTGGTGCTATGGAACCGGATGATCAATCCCTTCTGGAACTGTCTTTCTTTTATACAGAGCCCACCAGGAGCCCAGGTTTGCAAGACAGAATTGCTCTTGATACAACAACTGAATTTTCTAGCACAGTCTGGCCTCAGCTCCTACAAAGTTTTCAATTCACTGTTTCCACTTTAAATTATCATTCTGATAAATTGGATGTGCACGTTGATCTTCTGAACTCTTTGGCTGTCTTTACAGCTGGACTAATAACAAACTTGACAACATAAACAAGTTGATTATCAGAGCACAATCGAATATCACCCTCATGCAGTCGGTGTGCTGGTGCTCCCCTATTATTGAAAGCTCGTCTTCGATCCTGACATTCCTTAGTACAGTCCTGACTGAAATCAAGAGACTCCGCAGCAGCCCTGGCCAAAGCCACTAAACGACAAGACTCTGGATGCAGAAAGTTCAAATTCCAGGCTAGTGTTCAGCCCAGAGTATTTCTTACAAGGCCCCCATAACATTTTAAATAGGTTGCTAAAGACCGACCCAGAATTGAGCAGATTGGAGTCATGACATTTCAGTGATTGAATTTGTCCCCCAAAAGGCTCTCAAACCTTAGAACCCACATTAGAAACATTTATTTCGTCAACCCTTGTGCCGTTAATATTATCCAAATCAGAGTTTTTTAGTACAAGGGGCATCCAGATCAGCCCATTCAAATTGACTGGTTATCCCACTGTATTGTCAAATTTACCAATCCCCACATTGTCCAGCAGGAAGAAACCGTTCTCAATCTAATCAAATGCCCAGGGTTGTGTCATCACAAAGTAGACCGAACAAAAAGCGCAAACTACAGACCACACTGGGAAAGATTGCAAATGGCTGCCTGCGGCTCTATTCAGCAGAAGCTTTGATTGAATTAGACCTTAAGTATCTTCCAGCTCAAAGTTGCCATCACTATCCTTGTGTTCTTGGAATATGAACAGCCTTATCCAGAAACTTCAGTCTCCAGATGTAACTATGTTTTTAAACAATCATGAAATTATAGCCCTACAGGAAACATGGGCTCAGTCTAGTCACTCGTGTAGGGTACGACGAGCACTGGAAGTCGGCCTTCAGGGAGCCTAAAGTAGACCAAAAGGTGGGTTTCCTATTTATACCTTAGGCAAGCTAAAAGGGGACATTGATTCGTTAACATTCGAGGAGCATTGGCTGTCAGAAATAAAGATCAGCAACCTAAGATCGTAGCAATTGCTATTACTAATAAATGTTTATATTAGCCTAAGTGCAAGGGAGAAAAGGTCCAGATTGAATCGTCCAATACAAATCCTGTGTGACCTAGCCAGTGATCATCCCCAGACAGCCTGCTTCCTCACAGGGGATTTTAACACAAATCTCCTTCAAGATCTCCCTGAGGACCACGAGGAACTTAACTCAGAGAGCGCCCAGAACATCACTGAACAGGCAAAGCCAAGGGGATGCCCATGAAGCATGTTGGGCGAATATTTGGTCTTGCAACTCCGTAGCGTGGGCTATAAAGTATTGAATGGTCTCTTCCCACAAGACACACTGTCAAATTGGACAGGAACCAACGGGAAAACCTGTTCTTTCCTTGCCTATACCATCTGTCATGCTGAAATGATTCCCCTTGTAGACAACGATAACATTATTCCATGTGTAGAAAGTGATCGTGGCCCTCAGATTATCATTCTGTCACCTATTCACCAATAACGCCTCGGCAAGGGTTACATACAGTGGAACATGTTCAGAGAACCTCAAGTGTCTCAAATGGAGAGGCTCGATCATCAGTGTTGTTATGGTCGAATGCAAGAAGCACCTAGATGCAGATGGGGCTACCAATGAGTCTCCTACTATAGAATGGATGAGCCTCTTCACCAGACTACTTACAAAACCATGCTAACCAACCTCATAGCGATAACAGTCCTGATAGACAAAGCAACAGACATAAAATATTTGATATATTGTTACTTTGTCTACTTCAAGGTGGAGTTCAATCGAGTACCAAGTGGAGCCCTGTGGGCTAAATTACAGTGATGGGGAATACCCTCAAAGCTCTTGGAGGCCATAATCCAGCTGCATCCCGATACATGGATCCGCATCAAATTGGGAGATGGTGTTCACTTATCCAGGAAAATTTCGACATCATGGGGAGTGAAGTAGGGGTACGTGCTTGCCTCCTGCTTTTCAATCTATTCATTGCAAATCTACCACCGCTTCTTAATGTCATCAAAAGTCACCATAGCTGGGAGTAGTATTTATAAACAACCTCAACCGTATGCTGTATGGAATCTCTCGCACGGAGTGTGTTGAACTAGCCTTCTGTTACGGATGAATCAGCTGCCCTTACTAATTATAACAGGAGCATGGGAGGGATTAGCCAGGCAGGACAGACTTTGCCATCTTTGCGGAAGCTGGGTACAGGATTTAAATCATGTTTTATTTGTTTGTCCTCTATTACAACCGCTACAACGTCACCTACTGAAGCCATTGTATTTAAAATATAACATCGCCACAGCCGAGGAGGCCTGGAACTTTTTTGGGCACCACCCTCTGAACAAGTGCGTTTTAAAATGTATATTTTTTTTAAACATTTTTAAAATATTTTTTAGACAAGAATTAATGGGAAGAAGTAGGCTGTGGTATGTTGAAGAGGGTCCAAGGTAGACAACATTTACTACATATAATAATTAGAATTGCAGGGTCCTTGTACTATACATTTGAGGACGTCATGGTATAATCTGAATTATATTTTACCAACTAGCTGGTTCTATAAACGATCAATGGATGAATAGAATTTGCACAGCACTTGCACACCGGCACTTTTGACATTATGTATGCTGCTAAGTAAATAGTATCACATAATGAATGCGTTGTGCATCTTTTAGGCTACTGCTTGCATTTTTCCCATGGGGTTCATCCGAGCTCGATTTATTATTCATTATAAAAAAAAATGATGCAGGATGTCTTTGCATTTGCACTTTAAATTATCTTCTTGCGGCCTTATGTATTTAGCTTGTATAACGAAAAATGTTGCGTCATGTCTCTGTATACGCCTCGTATTGATATAGAATTTTAAGAAGCTAACAAAGTTATAGTTTTAAGAGTATTTAAGGATACAGTTTGACCGAAACTGACATATCTGTATTCAACCATAATGGTGAAATTGGTTTAACATTTGCATACTTGCAAACTTAGTTGTAGCAAACTGCTAGTATCTCTTATTGCTCAACAAAATTGATGTATTTTTGATTTTATGTATATTTTCATTTATTTTTAACTGTTATTATAGCTCCAGATGATTTTTAAAGCCAGAGCTTTATTTTTTGTATATCTCTTTATGTGGAACTCCTAGTAGCTCCAGATCATAATAAAATTGAATTGAGTATCTTGAGGCCGCACCAGAGACCACTTCAGTACCTGAAGAGCAGAGTAAAATTGAATAAAGGATCATGGTTTGAAATTGGAGTAAATAGCTCCATACTGTGATAAGAATGCAAATGAGGATGGTACCATTCTGTTTTGCGGCTCTTAAATGAGGTCAGTGATCTAATTCTTCCTAACTACCCAGCCGGCATCAGTCATAATCGTGCTAACTCTTGCTGTGAAAAGATACACAAACAAAATGAACAGCAAAAACATATTTATGTTGTACTTTTAGAATTGCACTAATTGTTCTGTCACAGCTCAACAACCTAGCTCGTCTTATTTCTAACCCTTGCTAAAATATTGCAGTGCGGGCAAAGGTAAACTCCTATATTCTTATGTTATGACATTACAAAAAACTTTTCCTCTATTTGGATAGTTTTAGGTTTTGGGAGTAGAAAAGGCAATGCGTTGGAGGGTGAAGTGTATCTTTTCCTTCATTAGTGCATTTTAACAGTTTGTATCACCCAGCTTGAAAAGGCTGAATTGAGTGCACCTAAAGTTACAGCAGTTATTAAAAGGCCAAGCAACAACCTTGAAAATCACTGGAAGTTACTGTGAGTGGAAACATGAAGATAGAATTTAGAGAGTTGTAACACTTATTTGACTGTGAGATATTGTAATGTATTTAAACATTTTTTTTCATAAAATGTATCGACATTTGTATGACAAATGAGACTGGGATCTGATGCTTTGAAATCTTTCCATCTTTTAAATGTTTAATATCATCAATTAATTTAGTCGTGTCTTCTGTCTTACTAGTTGTAGCAGTTAGTGACTTACATTTTGTATGGTACTAACCGAGGAAAAATGTATGATAAAATGGGATGATCCTCATGTTAATAATTGTCTTTAGTATTAATATTCCCATGAGTTGTTAAATCCCTACACAGCTGATGCTACTGATCAGTATGCATGTTAGTGAAAATATTTTTAATTATCTTTTTGAAAGTTTAAGTTTTTTGTGCAAATTGTGGGCTGAATTTGGATTTCTGCTATGACTGCATTGTGCTAATGACAGTACAGCTGTTTGAAGACTGTTGAAGAGTATGTATTATAATAAGGAATTATGAAATAGTGACTGCATCTCAAATCTAAACTATCTAGTCAATATCTTCATGGGGCCATTTTTCTAATAAACTTTTTAAAAGTAAGCGTGCCCAGAAATGGTTAATTTTCTTTTGAAAAGTGCATAGTTATTCTCCCAGTTTGAGAAACCGAATGTTATTAATATTGAAATTTTCTTGACAGAAAGCTGCCCAACTTATTTTTTGATACAACACTACCATGAATTGCCACCCAAAATAGATGAAATGTTAACCTCATCAAGGCTGAGTGCCAGGTTACGGTTAACAAAAAACACTTGCATTCAGATTTGTATTTTGTTTTCTACTGTAAGCAGAAATGACAAGTTCTGCCAGCTCGGACAGACAGTACAGTGGCAAAACTAAAACAATAAAAATTACAATGCTGTTACTATTGAAAAGGGCTGTACTACCGGGAGGGAGTCCTTGACCACATTTTTACAAATGTACTTTATCAACTGTTGTTTCTGCTGTAGACTTTTGCATATATTTATTAGCCTTCTGAAATACAGATCAGCCACATGCAATTGTGCATTCACATTTTCATTCCACACTTTGTTATGATTTATTATAGCATAGGTTTAATAAATGGATCTGCTAATTACATCTACTTACATTTATGAGGGGTGGGGGGAAGCCGCTGACCCGAAAACTCATGCCGCCCAGGGCGGAACGCCCTCACCTTGCTACGCCACTGGAGAATATACAATGTATACATGGGTAACAGGGACTTCTTTCAATGGGGTGTTCTGAGTGACATTAAATAGACTCCGAGAGTGAAGTTGAAATTGTCTATGATGGCACTCAGAACCCTGAGGTGAAAAACATCCATTATTCACTTTTAGCCACCTATAATATAATGCTATGTATTGCCCTCTCAAATCATCCACCCATGCTTTCAACTGCTATACAGGGGCAGGGGGAGTAATGGGAGAGCCATGCATAACATGGCCTCTCCTTCTTGTTCCAAATGTAAAACAAATACCTGTCCTCTTGCCATCCCCGCCCAACATCCCCTGTACCTTTCCTCCCCATTCCATGCCAAAGCTGTGCTCTCTGCTCTCCATTGAAGCAGAGAGCGAGTGATGCACTGACAGGCTGTCTAAGAGTCCAGTCAGAGCAGCCTGGAATTTGTTTACCAGCCCTTAGATTGAGCAGGTGGTTTCAGGTGCTCAGCACTGGCACTTAATTGTCAACACCAGTATTTATGATAGCTTCCACATGGTGTGTAAAATTTAGGACTGAGCAGAACAAGAGTTGTTTATTAATTCAATATACACTAAAAACAACTGTCGACCAAGCTATTTTTATAGCTTTGGGGGCGTCAAACAGTCTGAATTGCCGCACTTGTAGCATTGTGATGGTTAGTAGTTCTGTAGATACTGTCATTGGAGCCACTGAAAGTGGCTATGGCTGGTGCAAGCTGCTGTGGCCTCCTGACGAGGACCCTGGCACTTATTCCTTTACAAATTAGGCACTGTTTATGACACAGGACCAGAGGGTAAACACCTTTTGTTTCCCTTTGCTGTTACATCATAGCACTGAGCAACCAGATTTAGACAATGGGATCCATTATAGTGGCTCTTAGCGAGTGACGTACAAAACAGGAGTGTTCATGGTTATTGTGAGGAGGGGCATTAGTGGGCAGCAGGACAACTCTAGAGGATGTTTCTACTACACTTTCCTAGGTAGAGTCCCTTCTCAGCACTTTTGCTTTGATCTAAGGCATATGGGTAAGCAGGATGAGGAATAAGCTGCCAAGGGGAAAGTTTGCTCTGCTTCTTGGAGATAAGCGGTGCATTGCTGCATCACATTGGTATCATGTGATGCAGGCTTGGTATTGACTCAGTACTGATATAGCATGTGATGAAACTGCTCTATTCAAACTGAAACACCCCTTTTGACAAACAACTATAAATGTGTTCTTTACAGCAGAAAATCTATCTGGTGGTAGACTTATGGTGTCCAGATATCGACTGCAATTACTTAGTAATAGATATTTAGAAATGTATCTATGGTCATAGATTACTGTACACAACTGCATATACTGTGCATAACATATCGATGAACAAGGACAAGCCATTCTACTGCCTTTGTTGATTTATACCCATCGTTCATGTTTTATTGTACTACTTTCTTTAAATTGGCACTATAAAGCAATGTGAAGAAAAGGTCTTGATAGAGCGCCATGTTATTCTGAATTTGTAGGGGTGCATCATAATCACCGATAGTCCGCACCCATATATTTAGAGTGAAAATCATTAACATGTGGATTTAGAAATGTAGTACTAAAATAGCATATAATCGTGCGAACAGGAATGTAATCATGTCATTTATGAAACTCAATGTAGTGTTTAATCGAAAATGTATTTTAGATAATGCATAATGAATTAGTTCATGTATAATGTGATGCATTAGGTTTAACGTGCACCATATTAAAGTCTGCACGTGTAGTTTTGCTTATTCATATATGAAGTGTAATAAAGTCAATGCTTATAATGTGATTTTAGAAATGGGTGTTTAAATGTGTAAAGGCCTGATTGCATATATGTTTAAGAGAAAGGCCTATTCGTTTCTTATGTTAGCTTCTATGATTTTGTGATTTTGAATTAGGGACAGTGCCCCAAGGGTTGAGGAGTTGAGGATTAGAGGGGAAGCTAGAAGGAGCATCTCAGAACGAGCTCTATAGCTTTGGCTATTGATTCCAGCAAAGTGAGTGTACTTCTAAGGAAGTCTTCACTATTGACACCTTTTCTCTCTTGCCTGGGGATAATGCTGAGTAGGGATGTCATCTTAGAGATAGTGTAGGGACAGATTGATTGATTTTTTTATCTTTTTAGGTTAATGACTTCCAACATAGAGACTGGAGCAGTTATCGGTTGCCTAATGCTTCTGGAGCTAACTATTCTTCTTATTTGAGACTCCTGAGTACGATTGTTTAGGTCTCGCCTGAGACAGCGCTTTAGCGCTGCTCTCGCGAGAGCTTTTGTAAAAGGGGGATCTGGAAGTGCAAACAGTGCTTTTCAGGCCTCCAAATACAGTGCATGTGCGCTGGGCGCGCGCACCATTTGGCAGCCTGAAAAGCACTGCCTGATCACTTCGCGGCCCCTTTGATGTCCTCAGTGAGCCGCGCGGCCACTGAGGACATCAAAGTGCACACCATTTGCCACCCCCTTCCTGTTTGTTATTGTTTCCTTTGATCCCTATCTTTCCCTTTCTCAATCTCACCCTCTCCCTGCCTTTTACAACTGCGGCCGCACCACTGTGCCCGCCCCCACTCCCCCCTTGAAACGTCTGACTCGGGAATCGCTGCACTCGATGCCCATGTGAAACAGCCATCTCTGCATGCCCTCCGCACTGGCCGCACCCTTGGCATGACTCTCGGGAAACACCACTGGACTAAATACTAATCCCGCGAAACAGCCGAAACGCGACCATACAAGATGTTTTTCCACCTGATAACATGGTTCACTGCATTACTATACATCCCCAGTATTATAGTCACCAGCATCCCATCATCGCGATCACCCAACTATAAACTGAACAGCCGCCCCGCCTCCAGAACGGGGCCAACATGGAAAGCCCACTGCTATAATACGTCGAACTTAATTTTGAGTCTCAGAGTTCATTACTCGAACCTGCGTTATTAGACGCAAATTCAAACTGACCATCAAAAAGTACCTGATTTTGTTGCTAATTCCTGCAATCCTTCCCAGGTCAAAGTTCGTGCAGATTCCGGCATACATGAATATATAATATTAATTTATTAGCGCCTCTCTAATTGCGCGTCACGTTGGCGGTAACACCAGTAGCGGCCGCGCATATATCTGCTCCCAAACGGATACATATCGATGATGCTGTCCGACTGTTAATCAGGTGCGAACAATTGCTGAAATATTTATACTTTTTTCTTCATATATCAGGCGTACATTACCCCATCCTTTTCCATGTTACCGGCATATGCAATTACAATTGGCTGGAAATATCCGTGCTATAATAAGCCACACCTTTATGTGGAAAAGGGGCGTGTTTATAACAACGTGCATGTTATATCAATTATTCTGTTTTACACATCAGCGCGGGGCACGGAGTTGTCGGTTTTGCAAATTATGGTATAACACACAGGGTTATTATTCCAGTCGTTACCGTTTGTGTCACCACCCAATAATGTTGAAGACAAATCAAATTCACTACAAAGGGAGATTTTATTTTTAAAGCTCACCTCTGCTTCTTGCCCTCGTGCTGGGGGTCGCAAGTAAACATAGATAATCACACATAACAATCCAAACCCTTGGCCGGAGCGAGAGTGCGACCTTCAGTAGAAAGTGAAATAGATTTGTAATATTTGCATACTTTTGTTTACAGAACTACGTCGATGCACCCACTGACGGGATGGAAGGACCATGTTCCAAACAAGCATTTGCAATGCATTAGGTCTCGCATTTACGCGAGTTTGAGCTATTGACATTGCAAATAACAATGCCTATTGCCATTGTCATTTACAATGCCAATAGCTTTAACTCGTGTAACTGCGAGACCTATTGCATTGCAAATGCTTGTTTTGTATTAGTGCCCATTTATTTCCTTAACCTTGTGATGAGGTGCTTGTATGTGCAATTATTTTTAGCTTTATAATAAACCCCTAAATTTTGAAATTCTGAGTCAGTGATCTTTGGAGTATAAATTGAAATTCAATTGGTGATATTGAGAAATTGGATTTTCTTCCCTTCACACTATTTAGCAGATAAAAGGTCCAGTCAGCCTGAGGATTCGTAGAGATGGTAAGATACAATTAGATAAGAATCCAGCTTTATCAGTTGGTAGCAGAGTAGGATGGTTATCTATGATAGTAAGGGGAGATCTAGATCAAGATAAGAGAAGTGTGGTTCAATGGTTAGAGCGGCAGACCCTGATGCAGAGGTCTGGCCCGGGACCAGGTTTTAATTCCCGCCTCGGCAGGTCTTGGCGGGTCTTAGGCTCATAATTCCTTGGACCTGATTTCTTGCCTCGGTGCCTATTCTAATCATGGGTCCCACGCTGCAACTCTGGGCAATAGCTTGCTTAATCTCCACAACGGCCCCAACAGCGCTGGGATGCCTGGCTTCACCCTGGGGATGCCCAGGAGTGGACATTTCACAGGGAAAAACCAGGAAGGGTTCCCTAGCGGTATGAGTAAAGCGCCGGGAAACCCCGAAATGGGGTAGCTGTGCGCTATATAAGTACAAACACATTCACATTACCGAGTCCCATAGAGTTCGAGCGATGGTAATCCTTTGGATTGTAAGCAGCGGACGACGCGGCTGATGGAGACCAACGGAGAGTAGCGGTGCAGCAGAAGTAGCAGTTCGTGGTAACGTGAGTATGAAAAATGTGATGTTGTTAGATTGCGGTGTTGATTTGAATGTGTGATGTCTTGCGGAGTTGGAATGAGAGTCGTGTGATCGAGGTTTGGACCGTGAACGCGCGCGGGCCAAGAGATTTGATTTTGATATCCTGGGATAAGAGATTGTGGTGTAGAAGACATCTAGAGTTGAAATTTGTTGACCAGAGATTGTGGGAGTCATGAGACGTTGTTGACAACCCACGAATGACAGGGAGCATATGTGTGAGTGTGTGAGTAACCGATGCTGGTCATAGGTTGCTGTATGTGGAACATCGAGAGCTTGAATCCTATCGATTGATTTAGAGGTGATTGTCCGGTCGTTTTGCAGACAGTTGCCAGATATGAGGTCAACAGTTTCGAGAGACTGTCCGGTCGTTTCGTGGACAGACAGTCAGAGAAGTGATTGTCTGGTCGTTTCGTGGACAGATATTTACTTCAGAGTGTGAATGAGATGCATGCAAGTGTGAGAAGCGAAGTGTAAAGGAGGGGAACTGCTGCGAGCGGAGACAGGGTGACATCAGTCGGTGCCGCGCTGCGATAGGTCGGTTGGTGTGAGTTGTGCTGGTATTGGTGAATTGACATCAGGAAGTAAATGAAAATATTGCTTGTGAACTAAAAACAGTTCAGCATGAAATGTTTTAAAGTTTTACGAGAACTTTGTAGAGGCGACAGACATGTGGTTAGTCGGGGCGGAGAAGAAGCCCCTCTCGAGGATACTCCAGCACATTACATGGCAAAGAATGTGGGGTTGCATACCATCATTTGGCTTGAAAATTGGCATAAAATGACTCAAGGAGAAGGAGAATTGACTTTCCCACGATATGATACCTTCAGGTTAGATGTGTTGTACCAGTTGAAATCTGTGATGTCTTCCTTGCGACCTCTGCCTAGACCGACACAATTCGAGGCGCTACACGCATGGATTAGAGCAGCGTATGACAGGAAAAGAGATAGGAGTCAGGATACGGTGAAGAAGTCGATCAGGGCATTCCAAGTTGCGAGATGGGATGCGTTGGAGAAAAGGTGGAGAGTAGAAACAATTGAGGGGTATAGGTTATACCCGCTAGTAGAAAAAACGGAAGGTGTGCAGGCAAAGAGTGTAGAGGAGGATGACAGTGATACGGATGACAGTTTAGTAGAGAGATTATTGTCAGAAAGACCACCTCCATTTAATCCAGAATCTTATGAAGGAAAGTCGACCCCAGCAGAAGGGATTAGTGGATCACAGACTCAGTCAAATGTGAGAGTAGTAGGGAAAATCTCGACAGGAACAGAGGACATGAAAATACAGTCTCCATTAGGTACAGAAGCAGCGGGAGTTGTGAGGTTACCAGATGCTTTAACAGGACCGGTTACCATTGGACCCATAGTATCAGTCTATGACCCAGACCAAGCGAAAATTGCCAGTCTAGCACAGTCAACTGCGGGAGAGAGAATCACTACCGAAAGGAATGGTACAGGGAGTGAAATAGTACAGGCTCCGAGACCTATAGAATGGAGAACGCCATTGCCAGCCACCGCAGACTCCTCTAGAGGACAGGTGGATATGAGACCGGTGAGACCAAGGTCTTTGACCGAGTCGAGATCAGACCTGAGAATGTCGGTACCTGCGAGGAATCAGAACGGTAGGGCGACAGGGAATAGTGAGCAAGATGGTTCAGGAAACAGACCAGTCTCCAGGAACGTAGCAGAGGAGAGTAGGTCTCAAGATCAGAGCTGTGAGTATGATGAACGGAATGGTGCACCTTGTCGAGAAATGTTGAGAGGTGCCATGAGGGCAAGGATGTTGGATATAGTGAGGTTGAAAGCAGAAGTAGATTAAATAATTAATGGAAATCTGCCTTTGGACAGGATCGAAATCTATGAACAGGATGAGCTGCACATGAGAAACTGACAGATTTGGCTAAAGGGTATGAGGTGGATTTATCCAAAATGAAGGTGCTGCAGGGGAGCCATAGGTTGCAGTATAGTGATCAAGAACTGGAGGAAAAGAGGGTCATAGGATTGAGGACGCACATCAGAGATTCGATTGTAGGGATGCATGCATGGATCATGCTTGATAAATGGAAGGAAAGGTGGTCTAAGAAGAGCTCCAAAAACACTGTCGGAGAGACGCCAACTCCAGGTGGAGGGATGTTGGGGGTAGAGAATTACCCTTTACGAGAGGTACACAATGGAGGAGTGCATGTGCCTTGGAGTAGAGGTGATTTGGCTGCCTTCACGAACGACTTTCCTCGGTTGAGGGAAAAGCCTGTAGAATGGTACAAGCAGGTTGACCGCTTTGTCAAAATCTCGAAAGTATTGTGGATTGACTTGAACACATTGTTTGACATTGTAGTACCAGGTGATTTGTGGTCCGCATGTAAAGTTGCTGTTGAATGGCCGACTTCTTAGCCAGAAAGGGATTCTGTCACAAATGGTCTGGTCTGTCACCTATAGTTATGAAAAAGTTCGAACAAGTGATTACATGGTTGAAGTTGAAGATCTCACCTCAAGATATTGATTGGGTTAAGATAGACTGAACTGTTCAGGAACCAAAAAAAACGGTGCATGAGTATTACGTACGTCTTTTGCAAGCCTTCAAACAGTACAGTGGGTTAGACACCTTAGATCCCAAGGATATGTGACAGTTCATTTCAAAGTTTGTCTTGGGGTTGAGGCCAGAGGTTAGTCTCATGATACAGCAACATATGATTTGTTGGCAGAACAAGCCGGTAGATGACATTTTGCGGTATGCAAGGTACTGTAGTGACGAGGTGGATTTGAAGCACCGGAAGTTGAAAGACAAATTGATGCTTATCCAGATGCAAACGGCTCAGGCCCAACCTAGTGGAGGGACGCTGGGTAGTAGACAGGAAAATAATCAAGGGAATCAGAATGTACAAGGACAGGGAAAAGGGAAACCTGTAGACCCTAAGATGGGGATGGATGTGGCACCATTGAAGAAGACCACTGCGTGTCATCTTTGTCACCAGATCGGGCATTGGAAACGCGAGTGTCCCTTGAATCCAGCAAACCAGGTGCAGCAGGAGGTAGGAGTAGCTCAGGTGTCTGCCCCCGAAATGGTCACTACAGTGACAAGGCCGAGATCGATGAAAGGGGGGACATTCAGTCTGCAGGTACAAGTTCCCCAGCCACCGATGGTCCTACTGGGAACTCTGACCTTTCAGCAGATGCCTCCTTTTAAAGGGTATGATGAGTACAGCCCAGACCCGTTGGCATGACAGTGCCTGAGGGGGGAGGAGGACTGCATACTTGGAGCGGTTTTGGAGGTAGACCAGAGTGGGCCATTTGTGGAAGCAGATGTTGACAGTCACCCTACCACCTTTTTGGTTGATACTGGTGCTACCCGTTCTACTGTAAGATCAGCAGTAGTTCCTAACCTACCCCTCTCGGGCCAATCGATCCAAGTTGTTGGAGTAGCGAACAAGAAAATGACTAACCCATTGACAGAGCCGATCCTTGTGAAAATAGGAACTTTCCGAGACCGACACCAGTTTGTGGTGTGTGACTCGAGTCCAGTCTGCCTGTTAGGAAGAGATCTATTGTGTAAGTTGAATTGTACCATCTATTGCACACCTAAAGGGGTTGAAGTACAGACGAAAGGCGACAATGCCACCTTTAAGTTCGCCAATCAGCACTTGTGTATACAGATTCACCCAGCGCTGACAGCGGAAGAGCTTCCACTTGATCTGAGAGATTCTGTGTCACACAAAGTGTGGGACTTCACCGGAGAAGAGATTGGGTTGATCAAAGGCGTAGAACCAGTGAAGATTCAGGTCAAGCCGAATGCAGTTTCCTAGGACACCTCAGTACAATTTGTCACCTTGAACTATTGCAGGGATTAAACCTGTAATCGAGTCTATGATCAAGCAGGGGATTCTGAAGGAGATCATGGGTAGCCCATGTAATTCACCTATCATGGGACTCCAGAAACCGGGTGGGAAATTCAGGATCGTGCAAGACCTGCGAAAGGTCAACACGATAGTTGTTCTATGTTGCCCAGTGGTACCGAATCCATCAGTGATATTGTTTCAAATCCCATGTAAAGCCGAGTGATTTACAGTGATTGACTTATACCAAGCATTCGTCTCGATACCACTCCATGAGGAAAGCCAATTTATTTTTGCTTTCCGGCTGGAAAATTGTGTGTTCACGTGGTGACGTATCCCTGAAGGGTATACAGAGAGTCCATCGATCTTTATTCAGATCTTGAAGAAGAATCTTGAGAGTCTTGTGTTGCCGCAGAACTCAGTTCTCGTGCAGTATATCGATGACTTGCTCATTGCCTCAGAAACAGAAGACGCTTGCAGGATTGATACTATTGCCCTACTGAATCATTTGGCAGAGAATGGACACAAGGTGTCTCCGAACAAATTGCAGTACTGCTTGAGCGAAATGCAGTACTTGGATCACAGAATTGAAAAAGGCAAGAAAAAGGTGTCACCAGATCGAATTGAGGCAATCATGACTATGCCTGTGCCTACCACTCAACGGGAGGTCAGAATGTTCTTGGGGATGGTTGGCTACTGTCGTCAATGGATTCCCAACTTCTCTTTTGAGGCGAAGCCCTTATAGAGGCTGACGCACAAGGATGCGAGTTATCCGGTACCATGGGACAACGACTGTTTGATGTCATTCTTAAGGCTGAGGGAGGCCATGTGTCGTGCCTCGGCTTTTGGAATGCCTGATTACAACAAGGCTTTCTCATTGTTCTGTTGTGAGAGAGAAGGTTGCGCATTGTCAGTTCTGACTCAGAGTAGGTGTCCGTAGACCAGTTGCCTACTTCTCAGCTTCTTTAGATCCAGTAGCTTCTGTGTTGCCCGGATGGCTCAAATCCGTTGCTGCAACAGGCGTCAGCATTGAAAGATGTGAGAGCATTGTAATGGGGCACCCTTTGACTGTATATATACCACATTCTGTTGAATTGTTAATGACGAGGACCAAGACGCAACACCCTACGAATAATAGATTGACTTGCCGCAGAGAATGTGACTTTGAAAAGGTGTTCTGATTTGAATCCTGCTACGTTGATGCCTATACCGAATTCAGATGATGCAGATTGTGAGGACCATGATTGTCTCAATGTGACTGAACTATGCACCAAGACGAAACCTGACATTGTTGATGAACCACTTTCTGACCCTGGTGAAATTTTCTTTGTGGGTGGTTCATGCCTAAGAGACAATGTTGGTCGGTTGAGAGCAGTATTTGCTGTATGTATCATCACAGGAGTTGTTGAAGCTGCTTGTCTAGAAGGAGTACACTCCCCACAGGTAGCTGAGATCATTGCCTTGATGTTAGACATGGCAGACACTCGGCAGGAACTAAAACGACTGCAGGATGAGGTTACCGAACAGGAACGTGATGGATGGATTAGATCAGGCTGTGAGAAAGGAGATGTTGATGTTTGGGTTTCAAGTGATGGTCGAGCAGTGTTACCAGAAACCTTGTTGAGCCAGATGGCAAGGCTGATACATGGTGCAGTACATCTTGGCAGAGATGCAATGGTGAGAGTATTTAGACAGACATGGTACAACCCGAAATTTTGTGCGGTTGCTGAAGCAGTGTGTCAGAGGTGTGTTACTTGCCAACAGATGAATTCTGGAAAGAAGACTGTGGTTACTTTGAGTCACATTGGGAGGTCGGGAGGACCTTTCAATAGGATGCAGTTGGATTTCATTGAGATGCCGAAGTGTAATGGGTTGAGGTACATTCTGGTCATGGTGTATGTTTTCTCAAGATGGGTGGAGGCTTACCCAACACGTAGGTGTGACACTCTTACTGTAGCTAAGCTGTTATTGAGGGAACTTATCCCGAGGTTCGGTTTTCCGATTTCTTTGGAATCAGATAGGGCGACACACCTCCACAGTGAAATTATGAAGCTGCTTTGTGCCGCACTGAATGTGGACCAGAGGTTACATTGCAGCTATCGACCAGAGGCTTCTGGGATTGTGGAGCAGGTTAATGGGACTTTGAAAGCACGGATGGCAAAAGTGTGCACATAGACGTCTCTGAAGTGGCCTGATGCATTGCCTCTTGTTCTCATGAGTATTCAGTGTTCCAGACAGGTTGTCCCCGCATGAGATCCTGATGGGGAGGGCGATGCGATTGCCAGCAGTACCAGTTACCGCTTTAATTACCATCACTGATGACTTGATTCTCGATTACTGCAAAGGACTAGCTGATGTGGTCCGTTCTGTGTCTCAGCAGGTGCAAGCAGCAACTGTTCCAGCCTCGAGTGACCTGTGCCACGACCTGTGTTCAGGGGACTGGGTGCTTGTTCGTAAGCACGTGAGGAAGAGTTGCCTGGATGTTCGGTGGCGAGACCCTTACTAGGTGATACTGGTAATTAACATAACAGTGAAGTGCGGAGGATTGCCAAACTGGGTGCATACCTCCTATACCCGCAGTGTTTCAGCACCCTTGGAAGAAACAGCCCCTCTCGTGATTGAAAATCCAGCTGATGTGGCAGGGCCACATGAGAGGGCAAGTCAAGCTGTAAGGGTCACTGATGCAGCTGGTTGTGCACCACAGAAAGCTGAAGGGGGTTGCGTCAATCAGAACCCCGACTTTGACTCAGATGGAGAAGGTGTTGCTGTGGGTGGAGTAGAGTCAAATTCAGCAGAAGAAGGAAGTAGTGCACAGGGTATCCAGAGAGAGAGCAGAAGTGCAACCAGAGCAGAAAAGGTTTGGCCCGCGAGTCAGAGGCGACTGAATCTGAGGTTGGTACCTGAAAGAGACCTTGCTCCGGTTTCTGAAACATCTGAATTGGAACCAAGCAATGGGGAACAGGCTCAAGGAGGTCCGAGAAGGTCTAGGAGAACAAGAGTGCCGTGTCAGAGATACGCCACCCCGGAGGGACGTACGTTGATACTGATGCCAGGAGTGGTGAGTTCGGGGAGGTCCGTGACTGTGGTCAGCAAGATTCCTAACGTGAAAATCGACGTGGGATTGGTGGTTCCAGGACTTGAAATCGAAGGAGTGCTGACTCTAACGGTTCCGAATCCCCCACTTCTGAGTAAAGATCATGAACTGATATTGCACAGATTGACCTTTCCGATGTTTGGTTTTGAGCTACCGATTCATGAAATGATAATTCTTTGTCTTGAACTTTTGCAGCATGTTTTAGAGATTCTTGGAGCTGATCTTATTTTGGACTGAGAGTGAACTTTGCTGTGCAAATAAGGAACTGAAATTGCAAAGGGAATTTCCAGCTTCTCTGAATGTTGTTCGAATTGGTTGGCAAGCGACGTGTGGAAGAGAAAAGAGACTCTTGGGTGGTTTCTGCTGAAACCAAGAACTTTGAAAACTTTTCCGAAATCATGGATGCTGGAGATACCCATCGTAGATCCAAATTAGTAGTAGGTACACTTGTAGGTGGAGTGATAGCTTCTATAATCATAGTAGTTGGGTTTCGTATATGGTCCCACATGAGTAGGCAGCGGAGGTACAGGGAACACCTACACCTACCACTCCTAGCCAAAAGGAGGTCACCATAGGAGCTGAAAGAGCTTTACTAATCGAAGAGAGTCGTAGGTTTCACATAGATTTGTCTAGAGGTGATTTTAAGCTTAATGCGTACGCCAGGCTGCTATATGAATATGTCGATGCGATGGATGCGAAAGACTGCTATGTGTGTATGCAGTTACCTGCTTCAGTGAACGAGGGTATTAGGTATCACCACCTTTCACTGACGTAAAGGATTTCATGAAGTCTGGTGCTTAGTATATTTTATGAAAGAGGTCAGTTTGAGTCTTTCTTTTCCAATTACGATGCAGTGCTTCCTGAGGTTCCAGCTTACAAGCATTTGAACAAGTACCATTACTACAAATCAGAAGATAGGCTTAGGAAGTATTTCATACCGTCTTTGGAACTAGATACAGCATATGCTCATAGACACTACCTTACATGCTCATTGTCAGATGTAGAGAAAAAGTTTGTGGCTCAAGTAGAGGATAGATATAGAAAACTAACACAGACACGAGATACAGGAGACAGTCCAGTAGATTGGACCGAAGAGGAAAGATTTCACAGGGCTAAAGGGAGTTATGGTCCTATAGCATTAGACAAGGAGCAGAGGGGAAAGTTGTGTGTGAGACGGTATCAGACCTATTATTAAAAGGTTCCAGAGGGACAAAGTACAGTGATCACGTTTTCACTATAGAAGACTCTGCTAAGAACTTTCTGCAAGGCTCTGTGCAAGTGATACCAACTGTTTATTATGTGTGTGGAAAGAATGCCTATGTCAGGTGGCCTGCAAATTGGTATGGTACGTGTTATCTGGGGTTATTTTCCCAAAGATCTACCATGCGGAGGATCTGGAGCTTTTAGAAGGTGGATAGCATTCGAGAGTGAAAAGAGCTGAGAGTGCAGGAGCGGTGATTGGAGATGTATTTGGAGTGATAATACCAAGTTTGGGAGTAATTATGAATGACGTGAAAATCAGACGATTGGCGACTGTGGTTGACGAGTGGTCGATGAATACAGCAAAGTCATTGTTACTGGTGGATAGAGAGACGTTGTTGATAAGGACTATTGTTTTGCAGAACCACCTTGCTTTAGATGTTTTATTGGCAAAAGAGGGCGGGGTCTGTAAATTATTGAAAGTTCAAGAGTGCTATACTTATATTTCAGACAATAGCAAAGATCTGGAAAAATATATAAGTAACATCACTACAATCCATCATGAGATAGAGGATTTGACCGAAGAGGGTGTTTGGGAAATGGTTGGTAAAGGATTTAGTCAGGTGGGAAGTTGGTTTGCCAATCTGGGGAAGGGTTTCCTTGGCTATGTATTGAAACCTCCCATCATCGTTGTGGTTTGTGTGTGGTTTGCTTGTGGGGATTTGTCAGGGCCTCTTAGTGGTATAAAGGAAACAGAGTTGAGAGAGCTCTTGGGTAGAATGATACGAGAATGGCCAGACTGCACGACAGTCACTATCAGAGTCTTAAGAGTATGGAGAGACTCCGACGGGGAAGAATGGCAACAAGTTCTGTTTCGGTCAGTTCTTTCTCCAAGGAAGTTGTGTAATGGTGTGATGACACTAGTCATCAAAGGGGGGAACTGATAGAGCGCCATGTTATTCTAAATTTGTAGGGGTGCATCATAATCACAGATAGTACGCATCTATATATAACGTGTGGATTTAAAAATGTAGTATTAAATTAGCATATAATAGTGCGAACAGGAATGTAATCATGTCATTTATTAAGCTCAATGTAGTGTTTAATCGAAAATATATTTTAGATAATGCATAATGAATTAGTTCACATATAATGCGATGCATTAGGTTTAACATGCACCATATTAAAGTCTGTGCGTGTAATTTTGCTAATTCATATATGAAGTGTAATAAAGTCAATGCTTATAATGTGATTTTAGAAATGTGAGTTTAAATGTGTAAAGGCCTGATTGCATATATGTTTAAGAGAAAGGCCTATTTGTTTCTTATGTTAGCTTAATATTGTAGGCCGAAATTGTTTCCCTTGGAAAGGCTCTGGGTTTCAGGAAAGTCAGCAAAACTAAAAACTCAGAGTCGAAAGTTTCTCGTTCCCATGTTTCTGTTGCAGGTGCAATGACACCTAGCTCGTTAGGAAGACTAACCCTTTGTTTTAGGAGTTAGGATGGTAGGAGAAGCCAACATGGGAGTATACTGGAATGCAGATATGATACTTTCAGCGGAGAAGGTGCCTGGGACTCAAGGTCAGTCCGAACCGTCTTGGATGAAGCAGAAGTTTTGATGTAAAAGTACAGGAAGAACACCTGGCTGAAGAGGTGTGACGAGGGCGTGTTCTATGATTTTGTGATTTTGAATTAGGGACCGTGCCCCGAGGGTTGAGCAGTTATGGATTAGAGGGGAAGCTAGAAGGAGCATCTCAGAACGAGCTCTATAGCTTTGGCTATTGATTCAGGCAAAGTGTGTGTACTTCTAAGGAAGTCTTCACTATTGACACCTTTTCTCTCTTGCCTGGGGATAATGCTGAGTAGGGATGTCATCTTAGAGATAGTGTAGGGACAGATTGATTATTTTTTTTTCTTTTTAGGTTAATGACTTCTAACATAGAGATTTGAGCTAACTATTCTTATTTTGAGTCGGATGAGACTCCTGAGTAGGATTTTTTTTGTATTAGTGCCCATTTATTTCCTTAACCTCATGATGAGGTGCTTGTATGAGCAATTATTTTTGGCTTTGTAATAAACCACTAAATTTTGAAATTCGGAGTCAGTAATCTTTGGAGTATAAATTGAAATTCAATTGGTGATATGGAGAAATTGGATTTTCTTCCCTTCACACTATTTAGCAGATAAAAAGGTCCAGTCAGCCTGAGGATTCTTAGCGAAGGTAAGATACAATTAGATAAGAATCCAGCTTTATCAGTCTTACATAATAACTAGTGAAAGATTTAACCAGTGAACGCAGCAAATATAGGTCACAAAATTCTTTAAGAGCAAAAAAGTAAAAAACACAACTTCTCTAAATCACAAAGCCGTAAATTCTTGCTGTGAAAGATACTGATTACCAAAAAATAACTGTTTGTTTCCAGGTTTATCCAGCAAAATCCAATGCCACTGTATATGGGCTGCAGCTCTGCATTTAAAAGTGGACCACTCTCCTTTTCCATCAAAGTGCCTAGAGGAGACCACTTTACCACCAGCTCACAGAGGTCCTCTCCATTGGCTAGGATGTCAGCGGGTCTCCATATGTTAAGAGTGCCAGGAGAGTGTTGAGAGTGGGGAGAGAATTGAAGGCCACATATTCCCCATCATTGTTTCCATGAACTATTGTCTACTGCAAATATTTGCACTGGTTGAAAAACACAGAAAAAAAGTGAAGGGTGGAATGATTGAATTAATCTTAGCTACTTGAATTACTTGGGTCGATCCAGTCTGTCATTCACACCAATGCACTTCAAACAAGAACCAGCCATTTGCAAACCAGCATTGGTCCCGCTCCAGTAGGAACTGTACCGCCCAAACTACCAGGCCATTTTCTCTCTGAACGGGAACACAAGCCACCCCACCTGTTGCATTTAGGGCATCGCACAGAGAAACAAAAATGACAAGTAGAATGCTGAATTAATTTCAGCTACTGGTAATTACTCGAGGCAGCATGCCATTTCATCATTTATTTGCCCACAAAGACACCTCAGACAGGAATCAGTCACATGCAAATCGGCTTTGGTCCTCATCCAAAAGGAACAATCTACCACTAACTACTAAGGGCCATATTTTACATTGTGCCCTGGTGGGCGCTACGGGTGTGTGCGCCCACTTTGTGTGCCTCCGGGGCACAATGGTATTTCTGTAAAACTGCTTGCGCTGGTGCACATGTTGCGCCAGCGATATCATAAGAGGGTATTCCCTCATTTACATGAGGCTCTCTCTCCCATTTGAAAGTGAAGGACGGCTGCCGCCTCCACTGTAAAACATGAATCGGCTTTTAAACAGCTGCTCTGTATTTCACTTGAATGAATGAGCTACCCTGGGGGCAGCGCAAGTTCTCGGCTGCCTTCGGGGCAGCACATTCTTCGTAATGGCATACTGGCCCTGGCAGAACTTCTAAAAGGCGTGCCATGATGCAAACAGGGAAGGTGCACTGTATTTATAATACAGCCCCAGATCAGTTTTACTAAGCTGAAAGTGGTGTGGTGTTATGCAGTGGTAAGTACTGGGTTGACGTTTCAGTCACCCGGTAGAATTTTAGCAGCCTTTGTGTGTAATCCTGTTCCATAATAGAATGTGATATGTGTGGGGTAATGAGATGACAGTTGGAGGAGCAAGTTACAGTTTGTGGTGACTGCTGCGCAGTTCCTGTCGTTCACAATAAATCTAATGAAACTTCTTATGTGCATTTGTAGTCACTTACCACATGCTACAATTGGATAACCTAAGGAGAGGATCCCTTCTCGGAGTACTGGGAGTACCAGTAAACATATCAGATGAAGTGTTAACAAAGAAAATGTGTCACATGCTGTAGGAACTCCTAGACTCAGACACTGCTGCACATGGTGTGGTCCGTGTACTACATCCTCTCCACTTCTCAAAGGCACAATATTAAAGTCTGCTGCATAGTAATGATCTTTCTACAATCGTAAGAGTAGACACACAGCATACTCAAGACACGAATAGAAAAACGGAAAGTGGTACAATTGGGAGATTACTGGCTCCTGAATTTTCCTGACTTAAATCCGAACATGTTAGCAAGGAAGGAGGCTTTTATTGAGCTCAAGAAGGATTTAATGGCTAAAAGTCGAGAGGCATCAATGGGTTTTTCTTGAACACCTGAGAGTAACATTTGAGAAGTAGTTATTGTACTCTCAGATTGATTCTGCAAAATCTTTCCTTGATAACAAACCGGCGAACACTGGGCAATACATTTTTCCTAACTGATCTAGACTAGTGCGGCTGGTGGATATCCTGGTAGTAGATGGCTTTGGGTTGTATAACAAAATGAGCGAGAGGCACCTCCGCTGGAGTACGAACGCATAAACAGTGAAGATAGGCTTTTTAATTTGGTTTATGATATTCTGGTGATGTCTCAATTTTCTCCTTTCATTCTTTCTGGCTCCACCATGGACCTGCAGGGTTATCTGTTGAGAATGTAATTAGTGAAAGATTATTGAACTGCATAGGTATGCTTATGTTTCTCTTGGTGTGGTCTAGTGCTGGCAATTTAAATGTAGATGGTGAATAACCAAATTTAATCCTATACACCTTTACTGATATCTTCATCCCCCGTTATTCGGTAAAGCTGAAGTCAACAAGATAATGAACCTCCTCTCCTATTTCTACCAGTGTGCAGTTTTGCATACTGAACTGAAAAGGGGTCTTGGAAATACTGCCATCAAACACAGCCACACAAGTATCATCAGAGTAGGAGTCATGGTCACAGTGAAGCACAAGGGAAGAGTAAGGTTTTTGTTTTATTTTAGGATTAGCACCCCGCCCAAGGAACTAGCAATACATATGAATTCCTAGCTAGATCTGCTCTTTGCATTTATAACACCATAATATCGTAGTAAGAACTGTAGGTTTCCATTCACACCGTCTCGGAAATCTTGCCATAAATTTGACCTGTAGTGCATTTATCTTAGAAATATGAGTATCAATGATCGATCCTCAGTACACCTAACTCAATTTGCTAAATTATTTGGAAATTTCATAATCTGATTTGACAGGCAGTAATACAGTTATAACAAAATAGGATATCATATATTCTGTTGTCAAATTTCAATTTTGGCAGCAGTTAATGTCCACATTGTTGACTAATTGGTTTTTCATTGTCTTAGAAGACAATCACGGCTGCTCCTGTGGCAGGCACGGTAGAGTCTTTTGGTTTGGGTGGGAATTAGCCCAAAACACTTGAGGATTAGAGTCAGGGGCAGCTGGAAACATATGAAAGTGATGGGGTGAGTAAAGTGCCCAACTGCTTCCCAAAACACAGCATGCATGCAAAATAAACACACTGGCATGCATTACAATAACATTAAAAATAACAAATGTACTTACCTGGGTTGTGTCGTCTGTGTCCTGTCTATGTGTCCTGTCTATGGCTCCGAGCACGATTTGAATCCTGATGCTGCTCTCTTGGTTTTGCTTTGTTCGCCCTAAGTTGGCAGGGTATGCACAGACGTGGGTCCCTTGCTCACTTTGCCACTGGATTCAAGCTAGCCTGGCTGATGATGGCTGATTAGCCAGAAACCGGTCCCAGGATGCTTGTTTCCGGTCCAGGGAAGACATGGCTTGGCAGTTCGGTATGGACTGTTCCCATGAGGCACAGGGTCAGACGGATTTGCATATGGCCATGTCTGAACAGGGGTGGCGGAGTGAGCTAAAGAATGATGATGGATTAAACCCAGATCAGTTGACTGGGGGTGACTGCTTGCAATGTTCAACACTCCGTCTGTTTATGTAACATGTTTTTAGACCTCCTTACCCAATCCCTGACCCACCCAGACCCCCTACCACCACCCTGCTGGCATCAGTGCGGCCCTCGGTCACACTTCAGCCCGTACTTTGTGGCCCCTTGGTCAATGTTTGTGAGTACCCATGGTGTAAAGTAAGAAATGTGTGTACCTGCATGTTTTCTCACACAAATGACTATCATAGCAACTCCTGTTTCATTAGGTACAACATGTCCTCTCCGCTTATATATATTTGTGGAGAAGCCTGTTGATGGTGACTGGTTGTGTGCGGGTGGCCAACCTCTCACACAGGCCATATATTTCATCACTCTTGCACTGACAGCCTTTGGCTTCACCTGATTGTGGGCAGCAAAGGCCTCAATTTTAGAAGTTCCTTTGTAATGTTTTGTAATGTGCCAGCATTGCAGGAAGTGCATTCAGGTCACAATTTGGCATAGATAGAAGTAGAGTATGTTTTTCCTGTATTGCACATTGTGAGTTGAGATGCCATCACCTTTAAGTGCTAGGCCTCTACCACTTGTGTATCTTAACAATTTTACGGTGTTGGAGGCTAAAGTTTTGCAAGCCCTGAACTGCCATATCCATGTACCAAGGGTAAAGGACATGACACAAGGACCTTGTAAGTACGCTAGAAGACACATCCTACATCCAGCCGAATGCAGTGATGGAGACCTGCTCTTTCTTGACCAGGCTGCCATTCTGCTCCCTCTCCCTGCATGGAGAGGAGATGATCACGTCAAGGGTGTTTAGAAGGAAGCATACTGATCCATCTTTGGTCCTTCCATGCAGTCTGCAGCTCCAGTCAGGGCAGCACTGCGTCTAGGAGTGCAGGGGTTTTCCAGCTTGGCTGCTTCAATACAGGAAAATAGTGCTGATGGGAATGAATAATGGTTTTGGCTGTTATGGCAGCTATTTAAGCCGAAATGCAAATTTTGTTTTCAATAGTTGCTTGTGGGAGGAATTCTAATTCCTACACCGACCTGAGTAGGTTTGGTTTCAATTGTTCCTCCAGGTCTGCCTTTGGTTCTCACTCCACCAACCGCCCACTTCCTCTTAATAAGATGAAACATTAAGTGAGAACCGCTTGAGAATGAGGAAGAGGAACTTTTTTTCAAACTTAATGAACCTGTGAGCGTGAAGCAATACAAAAATCCCCATAACAGTCTGATTATAGATTAGTATGTTGCGATTAAGAAGCTTATCTGAAAACAAATCATGCAACGCAACACGTAAACCAAAGATACCCAACACAGGAAAAAATAGACGACCAATAATGCAGAGACTTTATTTTCAACGAGCGCATTAATTTATTGACTGTAAAAGAATTCTAAATATCCAGAATTTCATTAGCAAAGAGTGCACTTCTGCTGCTTGCATAAACTAATACAGAACCTTTGTTAACACTAACAATTAAGTTAACTGCAGTTTTGGAAGACAAACTCAGTCGATAGAAAATATAAAAAAATTTGACTGTACATTTTTTACATTACATTTAAAAAGAAACATCTTCATACCATAATAAAGATCTCACTTAAATACACCACAGAAGTGTCAGGGAAAATGCTGCAGTTATTGCACAGCCAAATAAACAGTTTTCACATTTACAAGTATCAAAAAAGGTACAAACATACAGTGACATCACTCACTCCCTTGCGCCCCTGGGAAAAATATTACAAACAGTAGCAAAAAAAGGGCCAGGGAGTCTAACTCAATTTGACATGTCTAAATGTAGCCTCATAAGAAAACACATTTTGCAAACTATTCAGTCCATGAATCGATAAAGTACAGCAGTGAAATAAAGGTATTAGCTAGTCTGAAATGGTACTGCACAAATAAGTGTAGTCATGTCAAAGAAGAAACGACTCAAGAGACTTAAGCTAAGATCACTACATTAAAAAGTACTCCGATTTCTGGAGAAAATGATGGCGAATGGGGCAGGGGATGTCCCGACCCTATCCCTCTCTTTGTTCAAGTCTGGGATCCAATAAAAATCTATTGGACTTACATTTGATAACATATTTGAGATTTAGTGTCCTGTACTTCCCTTTCCCTTCTTCTCTACATTTGTGTTGAACACCTTTGGTTTTTGCATTTGCTTTAATGTATCTGAAGAGAATAAGGAAGTAAACAGCTATGCTTTTGACACGGGTTGAGTCTCTGGTCTATTTATAATATGCATCTACAAGCATAAGCAGTGAAAAGAGCAACTTTCCACCTTCATTGAGGAGTGATGGGTGATTTTTTGAGTAAAAAAAGATCAAGCTGGAAAATTATCAGGGAAAGAAATTGTGGCAAAACAAACATGTAGGGATGATACATGTAAGTAATAAGAGAATAGGGAAGGGGTTATTGGTAAGCTGTGGTATGGGGAAGAGAAGTATTAAAGTACAACTATGTTAGAGGGATTAGGCTTAGTTAAGGAAGGATGCTCACCAGACAAAAAAGGAATCACACCTGGAATTTCTTCACAAAATCAACAGGCAGCTTGAAAAAACAACAAAATTACAACCCTGAAATGAATCGCCTCCTGCCTAACCCACAACTAACACATGGAACTGCCTGGGTTACTGCTAGTTTACTAGAGAGATTTGTTTTAACACTGAACAGACCTCCTTGATTGAGAGGAAACTGCACTTGCTAGAAACCAGTGCTTGGAATGGAACTGCCTGGGGTACTGCTAGTTTACTAGAGAGATTTGTTTTAACATTGAACAAACCTCCCATATTTAGAGGATACTGGGCTTGGTAGAAACCAGTGCTTTGAATGGATGAGTACTTAAGAGTCTTTTCCACACCTACACAGAGTAGTATCTACTCACATACTTTAATTCATTTTTGTACAGTTTCAAATATTCCACGTAATGTCATCTCCAAAACACAGATTTGGTTACATGAAATTATACAGTGAAAGCCAAAATCACAGCTTATTTTGTTTTAATCAGTATTGAATATGGCAACACATGTTCATTCAATAAGGATTTATAAAGTGCGGCAAATCACTTGTGAGGGTCGCAAGGCGCTGGAGTTGCTAGCTGCTTCGCAGAGAAAGCAGTCAAAAACGAGGCAAAAGCAGGAGAAAGCACTCAGAAAAAAGGGGGAGAGGAAGAAGGGGATATGGCCATGTTTATTTATGGGAAGAAATTGAGGGTTTTATTTTTGCAAAAGAGGATGCTCATCCTTTACTCTTCAGTGGAGAGGGTATATTTGGAGTCAATATTCCATACTCTCTTCTATCCCTATAGAATTTTGTCAAGCCATAGAGGGCCAAATAGAAAAGCATTTCATGCAAAATGTGACCTCAGCACTCAATAATTGGGGAGCTGAATACCTACCCAAATTATGTCTATATTGTAAATCTGCATTCACAGTACTGTGATGATTTCCAAGACAATCATTTCATAACCAAGTATTTTAACATGCACTAACGCCTTTCAGTACACACATCCTAAGTTGTTCAAGTGTCAAATTCATTTTTACGAGCAGACACTGGTAACAAAATGAAGTCTAAATAGGAGAAAGGTACACAGTTAAGTCATTGTAGGTCAAAGGAAACTGCTGCCTACACCTTTGGCTGACAAAGACTAAGCAAAAAGGAGGGGTGAATGAAGGTACCACAAAGTGCAACAATTATTTCCAAAAGGACCCTGCTTTTTGATTTACAGTCTAGCTAAAATATTCTTATGATCGCACTTTAAATATTTTGAACTATCTTTTTTTATTGTTGCACTAGCAACTATTGTGTATATTACATAGGTGAACATTTGATGTGCAACTCTTGGATCATGCTAACCACTGTGTTATTCCTGAAAACATGCTTACTCTCATGTCTACTTGTAATGTTTTTAATTTACACAGCATCTTTCAACCAATATGTATAACAGTACAGAAAATGGGACCTTGTTACTTCCTGTGCTTGCCCTGATCACTATGACATGTCAATTATAAGATGTGAAATTGTGGTCTCCTACAGGGAATCTGCGACGGTGGTGGCACACCATAGAAAATTCCCTGGGCACTATTAAAAGATAAATCAAGGTCGCCGAGGTCCCTTAACATTGTGCTATTAAACACTTGTTAGTTCCCAAGCAAAGGAGTACAGGGCTTTAATGATGAAAACATCTATTACATTTACAATTTTGCTCTTTCCGAATGAATCTGGCTCCATTTTGGCAAACTACATCTCAGTTCATTTTTTGTACCCATTGGAAGATGAAGATGTATCAGAATTGTTTGAACTTAGCTTCTTTATTTTTCCCTACAATGACGCTAAATTAGCTATGTTTTGTTTGGCATGGTGACACCATTGTAATTACTTTCCTATTTTGAGAGTAGAACCAAATAGTTATAATAGATAGGCGAGTAATATGAAGTCAGGTTTGGGCAGAGAATGAGTCCTCTGTTTGCATGTGAAGTTCCAGTGATTTTATAATGGGTCCAGGTACTAGGGAATAGATGGTTTATAAATGCTGTCAATATTGATGGATAAATACATTTAGGCACAAAAGAATAGAGTAAATTTGTTTAGAATCTCAAAATTCATCTAACGGGGATTTCGCTCTCATGGTTCGGCAGACAAAAATGCTGTAGCTAGACAGTTTCCATATCCCCTGCAGGTCAAAGGATGGTCAAGTATCAGAATTCTATTCTTAACTGAGTAGGTTCCCAATCTGGAGTCCTGCTCCGATTTCTTTCCATGTTCATAATTCTGCCAAATACTTGAAGCACCCTTTGATGTAGTATCAGCCCGAAAATATGTAAAGGGCATTTTATTTTTAAATCGTTTTGGTTGGCAAAATATATTATAAGCTGCATAAGCCACTGAGGAAAATGCATTCAAGTTTCATGAAGATATACATTGTCTTGTAAGCGAAGGAGAACAGCATTCTCTTGTACAAAGGCATACACATCTCAGGCTGACTTGTTATGAAGTCCACTCAAAATGTCATCTTTGACTACTAAGCCAGGCTCTATCCCAAGAAGCTTACATAATAAAAGTTAGAGTCACAAAAATATATATATTAAAAATACTGCAATAATATCTACTTTTAATTTTACACTAAACAATTACAGATTGTTTAAATATATGCTAAACCAGTGGTCTCCAACCTTTTTGCTATAGTGAGAGCTATGAAAAACCTCCTGAACTACTGCCCAATATATGGACTAGATACCTGCAGAAAAAAAGGTCATGCCAATTTAACACAGGCTCTAGGGCACTCAGTCCTGATACAGTAAGCACACACCATTAATGGCAGAAGAGCTGTTGGGGAAAGATTGTGGAGCTTGGTGGTCCACATGTAACAGTATTATCCCCTTACTCTTCTTTGTGTATCATCTGTGACAGGTGAATCGATAGTTTTGTGGTCTCTTAGTTATGTACTACATGGGATGACACTACCCTCATTACAAGACATAGGAACCAAAAGACTTCCATTATCTAGCTAACTGCCCTATATTCCATTTATTGATGTCCAGAAACTGGCATTGCTTTAAAGGTTCAATATTAAGAACAGCTACATGCACACTCCATAGAGCTCTACGAATAAAAAAAACATTCCCATAAGTATATCTCTGAGGCAACTATGAAACACAAATTAAAAAAGAACTGCTTAAGCAAGATAACTATCTTTAAAGAAAGAAAGAAAGAAAAAGAGCAAAGAAAAGAGAAAGAAGTAAAGATCATGAGGAAGGAGGGGAGAAATAAATACGAAACTGTGAAAACAGGAGATGCAAAGAAGGAAAGGAAAGAATGAAGGCAGATAATAGAGGGATAGAACAATGAGGGAGAGGAAAGGAAAGAATGAATACAGATAATAGAGGGATAGAGCAATGAGGGAGGTAAGGAGAGGGGAAAATTATGGAAGGAGAAGAAGGAATCAAGAAAGCAGAAGAAAGAAGGAGAGAAAGGAAGAAATGAGAGAACAGAATGAAAGAAAGGTGAAAAGAACGGCGAATGAAACAAGGAGAGAATGAATTAAAACGGACATAGATGGAAAGAAAATGACAGCAGGAGCAAACAAGAGAAGGAATTGACACAATGAGTATTGTAAAAAAGGTAAGAAGGAACAAAGCAGAGAAAATTAAATGAAAAGATGGAGAAAGAGTAGAAGAGATAGAAGAGAACAAAGTTGAGATGAGGAAAGGGAAAAGAGAACAATAGAAAGAAAGGAAGAAAAAAGAGCAAGAGAAAGAGAGAAAAGAGAAACAAGAGAAAGATGAAAGAAAGAAAAATAATGTAAACAATGGGTCAAAGAGGAATGAAAAGATAAAAGAAAGTCAAAAAGCTGATGAAAATGAAAGAAAAGAAAGAGGCTGGAAGAGAAAAATGCAGGAAAAATGAAAGGGGTAGAAAGAAAAAGAATTAAAGGAACAAGAAACTAAGAAAGAACTAAAGAGAAAAAGAAAGAACGAAAGAGAAAGAGAGAGAAAATGCAAAAGCAGTGCAACTCATTTACTGCCACTTGTCATTATGGATGCTACAGTTTTTCAGGGTGAAGATTTTTAATCAGTATGCTCGGATGTGAGGCATGTATCAATTGTTTAGCAAGTCTTCTTATCTACAAAATTTTTTACTTAAGAAGAGAGATGGCTACATATGGTTCCTGCTGTCACCTTTCCCAGCCACACTGCTGCATTTCCCGAAATGGAATGACAAGCTGCTGGTAGCTCGTGATGCACCGCTTGGAGACTCCTGTGTTTTACAGTACAAAAAGGGCTTTCATATAAACAATATCTCTTCAACGGTCTCACATCTGTAACTTTTAATCTTTCAGAAAATACATTTGTGCCCAAACAATACCTATGCTATCTTTGAGGTTTTTTGCTGCTTGAATGTTATTTTACATGACTATCTTCCAATCCAGCCAAATACAGTTTAAAATCACCTTTTTGCACTAAATAACTTAGAGCCAAAAAAGCTCTACAGCTTCAGATCAAATAGCTTAACAAATCTTAACCTTTCGATGGCTTGAAACATACTCATTGCCCCCCCCCAACCTCGACCCCCAACTATCCTATGTTAACAGAATATTAAAACTGGGGGAGGTGGAGGGTTGAACAATTTTACTATCATGATTACTCTAATTTTGCGGGTCGAAATCTTTGCAGCAGATATTATGACTCCCCATTCGGTGTGGGAGGGTAATCACTTCATACTGAGTGGATGAGACTGAAATGAACTCGTAGTGATGAAACCTTGTGGTTAAATATGCCTGTCTTGGAAGCAGAGCAAAGGCGATTTATGCAACACTCCTCCAACTTCCAATTTGTTATTGTGGGAAAAGCACTATATTTTTTTTCTATCCTAGTATCTGCACTGATAGGAAGCATTTTGTGCTGGCTTTCAAGTTGAAGGATTTCTAAATAACAGTATAATAGAAAACATAGCAGCTCAACAGCCCAGAAATTCTTAGACATTAAACTTAACAAGCATTGGCATAGCCAATAGGTCTCGCTTTTGGGACCTTGTAAGTGTTTAGCCATGCAACAGTTGCATAACTAAATACTTAAAAGGTCCCAAAAGCGAGACCTATTGGCTATGCCAATGCTTGTTTTTGTTTATTACTGTTCTAAAGTAATGGCGGCACCCGTGCTTTATCTTAAACATCTTAAGCTAAAGTCGGTGCCGAGATTGCTTCAAAAGTAAAGAATTGTCTATTTCTTTACTTTTGAAGCAATCTCAGCACCCGACTTTAGCCTAAGATGTTTAAGCTAAAGCACGGGTGCCACCATTACTACATAGAAGTAATAAACAGGAAAAAAAAACGGAGAACATCAAAGCGGCCGTGGGGCAGCGAAATTGAAAGCGATCGCGATAAAGCGCGGCGCGCGCGCACATGCACTGTAGCTCTAGGCTGGCCATGGTAGCACTTTTTTGAGCCCTCACAAAAAGTCTCGCCAGACCAGCGCATGCGCTGGGTCAGGCGAGACCTAAAAAGGGGGACATTTGCTGTCATATTATTTTTTTGGACTGCTTAGTCATTCTGCAAGTGCAAACCATGTTGTTCCTGGAACCCGCCCATTAAAACATTATTGTCATGTATGTGAGCTTTTTGACATGTAATACCTATCAGGTTGTGTGCCTACATGATATCTAGATAGGTTCATACACACGTTCTTGGAGTATCTTTGGGTGGGTGGGGCAATTGGGATGGGGGGCTTCAGCGGCTCAGGCGAGAAAGTTGACTCAATTTGTTCAAACATGCAGCTCCATCGGGCTTTGAGGTGCAGAGAGACAGAGGTTAAAAAAATCATAATGGCAAAGCAGTGGGTTTGCTCTAGCAGTGAATGTGCAATCTGCACTGCACAGGTTCGAATCTTCGCAGGTCTACTCATTCTTTTATCTTTCCATTGACAGACCCAGGGAACTGAGGATAGCAGTACTGTAATGTACAGTGCTTTAAATGGCGTATCAGTATTTTGCAATTATTATTTTCATTACTTCAAATTCCTACTCTAGCTCAAAAGGTAACAAAACAAGACCGGTGGAGAAGAATGACCACTAAATGAAATGCTGTGGCATGATATGAGTCGTTGACACGGAATACTCCTGGTCCTGAAAGAAAAAGAAGTACTACGTGTATTTCGCTGCATCAATGACCATGTAGGTTTCCAGCAGACATGGGGGCCAACTCACAAAGGTCTTTTGGAGTTCATAAAGCAGTACTCCTGCAGTGCATCTTTTGAATCCTCTTACATGCCTTTGTGAACTGACCACACGTTATCTAAAATGTGAATTAAAGGGGGATATCCTGCAACATCAATATACTATTAGTACAAATAGAAAGGCCGGTGTCTTCACTGCACTTTTAGGAATATGGAGTAGATCTTTCAGGGCAAGGGCATGAAAGAGTACATGGAAGCACACCCGTGGTACATCCCGTACTCATCAATACTTTGGTGAATCAGCCCCATGGTGTTTTATGACTCTGTACAGTAATGTTTTTTCCACACTCCATCTTTCTACAGCCCAGTCCCAGAAAGGTAAACTAACACGAGGACTGACCATTTGGTTAAAACAATGCAGCTTTTGTTCTTTTCCTGGTATAGATAGTGAAAGAAAAACTATCCAGACTAGACAAGCCACCACTTTGGGGGAGGGGTAAACATGTCAAGTATTTAATATAAACAGTGGGCTGGTAAAATGTTTCAGTGCATCTCCAAGAACATCTTAGATAACATACCAATAATAGTACTCTCTGAGAAAAATAATGACAGTGAGGAAATTATGTTAGGGCTGGGTGACCTTCTACTCCAGGGGAAGAAGTATGTCCTCTGCCCAAGACTTATGCTTTAAATTCAGGATTGCGGCTTAGTGAACCTACTTTAGACATGAAAATAAGGTCACCCAAAGAAAGAAGTCAATTCTGACATTTTAGGGTTATAAAGTCCAACTGACCAATTGTGGCTTTCACATAGGTGGGACATTAGGATATGCTTGGGCATCCAAAATATGAAGGCTGAGCCACAGAAGATAATGGAATTGGACGTAAAACTGGCATGTGATCGCTTTTGAGAAAGGGCAGATGTGGAAGAACAGACAATTATTGGACACATTATTGGAGCTCAACTGTTGATTTAAACTGATTGTGGATCACAAGGGTATTGAGAATGGGATAAGCCTTCATATTTTCGTACTTTTGAAATTTCAACTTGGGACAATTTTATTTCAATGTTTTATATCAAAGTGAAACAAAGACAATTCAGAATTTAGTGGTTGTGATGCGGGAGTAGGTGGAGACAAAATGCACTTTTCAATTTCACGTACACACTGTAAGAGACTGAAAATTCAATCCCTCAAACCATGGCATAGGTGGGGGGACTAGGAGTAAAGTATTGAGGTCATGCAAAGATTGCACTATAAAAATAGTACAATTTCCTACTGCGAACTACATCAGGAAAAAATGGGAGACACAGAAGCAAACTATCTGAAATGAAATGCATCATGCTCCTCTCTCTACATGCCTTCCTGTAGCACTGAACATTAGAATACTGCATTAACCATGAATGATAATATCTGTGATACAACTCTAACTAGAATTCCCTCTCTTGCTGCACTTATGTACTTGACAGTAAAGTACTAATGGTGAATGACGATATCAGTGAGGCCATTATAATTTGCTTTTAATTACTTTACAATAATGGATTAATCAAAAATGTGTGCGCCTAAAATGGGATATTTTATGTTTTTAAATAAAAAATTTCTGCATTTTTGGGATTTAATGGATTACCTGAAATAAATTGGATTGATGAAGATGATCTTATTCACATTACAGTTTGAGTAGATCTGCAAAGATTTAGATCTGTGACTCTTTGAGCAACTCTAGATTTTTGTTTCAAGCAACTGAGATAACTTTTCAGCACTAAGCAGAATTTGTTTTTAAAGCTGTTAGCATAACAAGATGGGAATGGATCAAGATGTTACATTAAGTGCTATTACCAGACACTAAAGCACATGGTGGAGCTCTCCTTGTCCAGGATTCCAAACAGCACATTGGAGCACTGCAATTATGCTCATTTTGGGAATATGGTTTTGGCTACACAGGTAGGCCTACTGGATTATTTCTACCTGAGGACAGTGTCAGATTTCCTATTACTCCTTCAAGTGTTGACCTACAAACTGGGGATGTATTTACGTGACTGTTGAGCATTTCAGAAAAGCTCCTGGCTGCTGACCGAGGTCAGGGATGTTGATCATGACACTGACTACAAGTGGCAGGGGCTGAATCAAGGGGGGAGGCACGGCATGGGCAGTAAAGGCAAGTGAGCAGAGGAGTTGGGCCTGTGGTACTTTTAGATTCAGTCCTACCTGGGAAAGGAAAATGGCAGGAAATCTCACAAGAGGAATTTTCTTAACACCATAAATTATATATGTATACATATCATTACAATGTTTACAATGTTCAGATGGATACATATCACAAGTTAAAAAAAACTGCAATCTGCAATATCTTGCTTTCATAGTTATTAATTAGATAATTTACAGAGGTTCCAAAGACATCCAGTAACTCATTCCATCATCCAACTGGGGTACCAACCATTGTGCTGAAGAGCGAAGATGCGATCTCAAACGATATTCTCAGCATTCAACAGTATACACGACATGCCATGAGCTGTTGCTCGGCAATTAAGTAGAGGTGCTACTTGTGTATCTTAACATGTGCTGTGATCAGGGTGAACACAACTTCCAACCATTCAGCATCATTAATCCGGAGTTAAGAACCTCGAATGACACTCATTATCAGAGCTTATGCCACGTGGAAATGCCATTCACATATATTATTTTCTCCTGGTAAGAAATAAGCTTCACATCAATGAACTCATCAATAATTTGATATGTAAACATTATTAAAATACACGGGTGGTGTCTGAGCATGCAGCCAAAACTTCAAAACCAATAACGGGCTTAGTGGACTGTTCAAATCAGCGGCAGTGGGCACTCCTGGACATTCTGCAACATCTTGCTCGGTTTCAGATTTATTCAGGTAAAGGAAGTTATAACGTACTATTAGGGCGTCACAGGTGAGGCTATATCTTTGCATTACTTTGCTCCAGAGGTCCCATGCCAATCCTTTCAAAACGTGGGATAATTTTGTTACTGCTAATGCTGAAAAGAGGAAAAACAAAGCAAAATTATAAATCTTCCAGGTGCCACATGGAGGTGGATAGAGTTAAACAAACATGGCACTTTTAATAGTCATCGCTTAGCACAATGTTAGACTGTCCAACCACGAGCGCATTTAACAGAACGGATGTGCTTTTTCAATGGTGAAGCAGGCATCTGAATTCCAATCCAGGATTTGGAATTTCAAGTAGCAATCTTACTAATGTAGGAATTCCATTCGAAGATTCGGAATTGTACCAATCCAGAGTTTGAACTTTCATTCTAGAATCTGGAATTCTCTTCCACGGAGAGCAAAAATGCACCACAAGTATAAGTCTTGTGTAACATCTACGCAGTTCCCTTAACCCGTCTTGCTTTCCTTAATTGCCTCCCTACTTTACAATAGCCACCATTTTTTAATGTATATTTATATTTGCGCATCAACATATAAGAAGTCTTTCATATTTACACTGCTTAGAATGGTATTTCTAAAACAACAATCCGAGTTTAATGTGCTAGGAAATCTTATCTGCTGTATGGTAACCAACAGAGATGAACACTTCATATTACCATAAGCCATTTAGATAGTTCAGCTGGTTAAGGCTCGCACTCAATAAAGCTTGGTCAGACCGAAGGGCCACAATTTACACCACAAGAAATACTGGATAATTTGTGTTCATTTGGTCGTAGATCCATACAACAAGAATAACTCTTCTTATGTTAAATATAGGGGAGACTAAAACGTATGGTTCAGCAAGTTAACAGTGAAGTGGAAAATCAATATTAAAACACACTCGCATTATCATAAATGTTTTGCTGAAAAGCATTCTGCACCCAAAAGCAAAGGAGTAATTATACATGCCGAAAATTAATAAATAATAATAGGTCCCAACCCTTTACATTTTTGGACTCTGTACTTTAGATCAGATATAACTAGTATGGTTACGAGTAGAAAAATGATCACCCCACCAACAAGAATATGCCACATTGAGGGCCGACATGTCCTCCCCGTGGCACACGAGGCACCCCTCTGCTGTATTCCATTCTTCAGTACTAATCCAACAAAGACTGTCCATTTGTTTCCATTACCTGCTCTGCACTGGCTTGCCTATCCGTTTTGTTTCTATAGTGGTACAGTGGCACATAGGCTGTTCATTAGTTCCAATTCCATTGGTAGTCACAAACTCAACTTTAAGCTTTTCGTTTTGTCCCTGCTCAAGTGCTTGGTTACCTTTCCAACGTTGATAATATGAATATGATTTTCCCAGCTCTTCTCAGCTGCATGAGGCTATTGATGAACTACCAATATTAGTTCTTCTCAACTAGGCTCCAACGTAAACATTGTCAAAGTACCTGCACTTTTCAGTCGCATTCTAATAGCAATGTTGTTCCAGTACCAGAACTTCCCAGCCGGACTCGGCTAATGATAATATGTTAGAATCTGCATTTCTCAGTGCGATTGACAGCACGAGAACTACAGCTGCATTGCACAAGTGATAATTTGTGGGTAGTACGGCATTACCAAACCGCAAGATCTGCACTCGTTTTTTAGCCCCAGTTTCAAGTGCAGAATAATATTTTGATTTTGCCACTGCTCACAAAAGCACTTTTGGGAGGGCAGTGAAGATTCAACTACTCTTTGATCCATCTCATTCACCTTCTCCGAGCACGACACTGACTTGTGTTTACACTTTTGTTCACATCGCCCCTCTGTGCTCTTACTCAACTAGTGAATGCCAGGTGAGCCACAAGACGTGGGTGGGATACGGTAAGGAGATCAGCCGTGGTTTATAAATATACCTTTTACATTTCAAAACATATAGGCATTTTGAAATGTTCATGACAACAAAAATAATTGCCCCTTTATTCAAATATTAATGGTGCTGAGTACTTCGCAACCGAACTGATATACGCCAGAGGATACGAATTATTCGGTAAAATAGCCTACAGATTCTTAATAGTCATCCTCCTCCTTATGGGATTCAAATTCTCCTAAGAGACGAAATACAGCTACCAGACCAGAAAGAAACCTACCAACAAGCTTGAAGTGTTCTGAGATCATTGCTTCGGAAGGCACTGGAGCTACTGATATCACTGCACTGGAGACTGCTGAACAAGAGGTGTGTTAGCAAGAGTGAAACAGGCCACCGCACACACAGGTCACTCGTGGATTTCTCAAGATGCCACCGGAGGCAGAAAATGGTTTCTCGTGACTGCATCACTAGGCCAGAGGTGTGACTCATTAATTTACAAATTCGTTGTTTGAAACTTGGAAATCCACCCCTTTGGGACACTGAATGTTGGCAAGTAAGGAATAGTTTACTCTTAATTTTAATGAATTACATAAACTAGAATTTAACTGGTATAGGAGCCTTTCTTTCCAACCTAGCAAGTATATTCAAATTTTAATGTTCCTTAAAATGATATCGTGAGCAACATAAATATGAAATGCCAAACCTGTATTTAAAAATACATTACATCCTTTTCCAGATAAGAATTGGTCATACCAAACCGTTATCCTGCTCTTACGAGGACCTCTAGAATTATGGTAAAGCAGAGACAATTACCGAGTACTGAATGCCTCTCATTGTCCAGGGATTTTGATGACCCAGAGCCCGATTCACATATCTGCACACTGATGCTGAACTTGGATGCCTAAATGGCTTCTCCCAAAGGTTTATATTAATATTTTGTATTTTAAGAATTTACACTCTGAAAGGGGTTTATTCTGATGTGATATGGTTTAATGTTGCCTATGAGAAAATCTGGAATAGCAGTAGGCAATGTGTCTTGGACTGTGGGGACACTTGGGAAAGAAGCCGAACACACACACTAGTGAGTGTGTAGGTGCTGGTAAATATGTTTAAACATATTACCACAATGGAAATGGTTGGGGATTTCCTCCTGTCAAGTGCAGAAATAAACATGTATGAAGGGTAGAAGTGGGAAAGAAGGAATGCGTTACTTAACTGTAACTGCAGTTATCCAGTATTGGTATCTTTCATAGATTCACATGCCTGAATCATTCCCAGTCGTCGGGATGGGAGTCCCCGGTACATAAATAAAGTAATGTCTCATTAGACATATAGAGTAATAGGCCAAGGGCCTCGCCTTAGTAACATATCCATGTCCTTTTGTAAAAAAGGACAAAACTTTGGAGTAGAGCCAATCAGCTATCACCACCCTCTAGAACCTTCCTGGAAGGAGCTCTAGTCCCTCAGATTTTCATAAGCACAGTGCTAAGTAGTTGTATCACTGAGAGACCCAAGAGAGTCCTTCAAGGGGAGGTGGGTGGGTTGCATGTGAATCTATGAAAGATACCAATACTGGATAACTGCAGTTACAGGTAAGTAACACATTCCTTATCCAGTATTACGGTATCTTTCATAGATTCACATGCCTGAATCAGAGTAGTAAGCAATGATAAGCACATTTCGAATGGTACAGTATATATAAATTCACCAGATCACAACATATCAACGTGAAAATAGAAAGTACCAAAAAGCAATGAAATAGCATAGTAAGAAACACAATAGAGAAATGTGCGTATAGGAGAAAGGATGGTGGGATGAAAGGAAGGGCTCACCTCTAATGAAATAGGTGACGGAGCACCGCTTGTCCCACTGCAGCGTCTTCCATGAGTTCTGTATCCAGGCAGTAATGCTTGGTAAATGTATGCGGCGTCTTCCATGTTGCCGCTCTGCAAATGTCTGTAATCGGCACACCTGCAAAAAGTGCCATTGAAGTAGAAATTGCCCTTGTGATATGGGCTCGAACTTTGGAATGCAGGGGCTGCCCCGCTTGCTGGTGACAAAAAGTAATAGCTGCGGAGATCCAGCGAGAGATACTTTGTTTAGAGTGTGGGAGACCTTTCATAGGTCGACTGTAAGCCACAAAGAGTTGGTTGGATTTGCGGAATGTCTTTGTCTTGTCAATGTAGAATTTTAGGCAGCGTTTAAGATCCAGAGAATGCAGGGTCCTTTCTGCCACTGTTTGAGGATTTGGAAAAAAGGATCGTAACACTATAGGCTCATTGAGATGGAAGTTTGACGGGACCTTAGGTATAAATTTCAGATTTGTGTGTAGTATAACCCTGTCGTGTTTTTCATTTGAAGGAAAGGGTCTTGAATTGAGAAAGCAAGAAGTTCACTCACTCGCCTTGCCGAGGTAAGGGCTAGAAGGAGCGCTGTTTTCCAGGAGAGATACTTAAGATCAGCTCTGAGTATCGGCTCAAAAGGGTGTTTCATAAGCTGAGCCAGAACTGTGTTGAGTAGCCATGAAGGAGGTAAAGTCCTTACAGGAGGGAATGTCCTAAATAGGCCTTTAAGAAATTGTTTAATCAACCTATTAGACCACAGAGAAGGGCCTGCAAAGGATCTCCTGAAACGGGATATTGCTGCCAGATGGACTTTAATGGAGACATGAGCCAGACCAGAGTTCGCCAGATGGAGATGGTAAGGCAGTATTTGCTCTGGAGAGGATGAAAGATGGTGTATTTTATTTGATTTGCACCAGATACAGAACCTCTTCCATTTTAAGGAATATGTTTTGTTAGTACTGTCTGCTCGAGCCCGAGCCAGAACTGCTCTACAGTCCGGAGGTATGTCTAGACCCTGGAACTCTCTGAACTCAGGAGCCAAGCTGATAATCTGAGATGCTGGATCCGGATGCTGGACTTGTTGGTTGTTCATTGTGAGAAGAGAGGGAAACCGTTTCAACTGGATCGGCGGTTCCAGGGAGAGACGGTGAAGCTCCATGAACCAGTGTTGGAGTGGCCAAGCTGGAGCTATCAGGATGAGCGTGCAAGGTTCCGCTTTCAATTTTCTGAGAACCCTGGGAATCAGGGGAATTGGTGAAAAAGTGTATGCAAAGACATTGCACCATGCGATCGAAAATGCATTCCCTAGAGATCCCTTCTGGGGATACCAGCTTGCGAAGTGTTGGCATTTGGCGTTCTGCTTGGTAGCAAATAGGTCCAGAAGAGGGGTGCCCCATTGAGAGAATATGCGGTTGAGAGTCCGCTGATTCAATTCCCATTCGTGACATGCTGTCTGTTGTCTGCTTAAAGAGTCGGCCAGAACGTTATGTGTTCCTGGAACGTACTCTGCCCGAAGAGAAATGTTGTGATGGAGCAACCAGTTCCAGATTTTTTGCGACTCGTGAGAGAGTTTTAGGGAGCGAGTCCCTCCCTGCTTGTTTAAATAGTGCATTGTCGTGGTATTGTTGGTTCGCACAAGCACTAGTGAATTTCTGATCCGTGGTAGGAATGCCAGAAGAGCGAGATAAACCGCTCGCAGCTCCAGGAGATTTATGTGGAGTCTTCTTTCGGAAAGGGACCATTTCCCGTTGATCTAGAGTTCTTGGAGGAAAGATCCCCAACCTTCCAGGGACACATCCGTTGTGATGGTATGTGGAGAAGCAGGAAGCAAGAAAGGCAAGCCTTGAGAAAGGTTCTGAGGGCAAATCCACCACCGTAGAGACTTGATCATCTGAGGGGTCACTCAGATGACATCGTCGAATGATCCCGTACATTGGACCCATTGAGCTGATAGCACCTCTTGAAGAGTGCGCATGTGAAGGCGACAGTGTGGAACTAGTAGAATGCAGGAAGACATCATCCAGAGCAGAGATTTGAAAAGGCGCACTGTAAGAGACTTTTTGGATCGTATGCGAATCGCCAAGGAAAGAAGCTGGTCTCTTCTTGTGAGGGAAACGCTTTCTTCTGGGTCGTGTCGAGAGTAGCACCCAGGAAAGTTATACGCTGGGAAGGCCAGAGGACGGACTTGTCCTGATTGAGAGTGAGCCCCAAGCGATCGAAAAGTCGTAGACAGGCGTCGGAAGACCTGGACGGGTCTTCTAGAGAGGGTGCTTTGACAAACCAGTCGTCCAGATATGGAAAGACCTGATGGTGGTGGTGTCTGAGATATGCGGCAACCGAAGAAAGGCATTTTTAAAAAATGCGTGGCGCCGATTTGAGTCCGAACGGTAGGAAACGGAATTGGTAAGGTCTGCCCGCTACTGCGAATCTCGGAAATTTCTTGTGATTACGATGGATAGGGAAGTGAAAATAGGCATCCTGAAGGTCTAAAGACACCATGTAGTCGTCCACATTGAGAAGTTGCAGTACTTCCTGGATGGTAACCATACGAAACAACTCCTTTTTTAAGAATTTGTGGAGACTTCTCAAGTCTAAAATTGGTCTCCATTTCTTCTCCTTTTTGCGTACCAGGAAAAAACGGGAGTAGAATCCCTTCCCCCTTTGATGAAGAGGAACTCTTTCTATAGCGCTCTTCTGGAGCATAAGTGAAAGTTCCAGGAGTAGAGCATGTAAATTTTTGTGAAGCACAGTTCGGGGAGGGGTTTGGGGAGGAATTTGAATGAACTCTAGTGAATGTCCGAATTTAACTAATTGCAGAACCCAACGGTACGTTGTTATTTGTTTCCAATTTTGTAGGAAGTGGGAAATTCTTCCTCCAACCTTTGAGGGCGGAGAGGAGATGGAGACCGGCGGTAGTGGAAAGTCATTGTCGCCGAGCAGCGTCTTTCTGTCAACCTCCTTTGCCATGAAAGGAGGACTTAGGGTAGGTTGATTGGTGCTGTTGACGTTGCTGGTATTGTGGCCGATATTGCTGATTGAAAGAATAGGAAGATCAGTGTTGGTAATCACCTCTTGCAGATGTGTGTCCTCTTCCTCTTGAGCCACGAAAAGGTGGGTTCTTGAATTGGAGGGTACCCAAAGCTCTAGCTGTGTGGGTATCCTTTTTTATACCCTGAAGAGCTTCATCAATGTGTGTTCCGTAAAGAAGCTGACCATCATAGGGCATGTCCAAAACTTTTGTTTGCACTTCAGGTCGGAATGAAGTTGCCTTCAACCAACCATGGCGCCGTAGTACAGCTGCGCCAGCCAGTTGGCGAAATCCAGTAGAGGCGATGTCCATCGCACAGTCTATTATCTCGGATGCAGAACGTTTGCCCTGCAGCAAGATCTTTTTTGCTTCTTCCTTGGAGTCATCTGGCAAGGCCACAAGATATGGAGCAATATCTGCCCACATCTGCCTGTTATAATGTCCTAACAGTGCCAAGGAATTGGTTGCATGCACTGTTAATGCGGACATTGACGAGAAACGTTTTCCGATATTATCAAGCCGTCTACCGTCTTTGTCTGGAGAAGCGGCCAGCAGAGCGGAAGGATTTTTCGATTTCCGCTGAGCAGCTTGTGTGATGACGGAGTCTGGTTTGGGATGTCCGGTTAGGCAAACTGGACCATTATCTGGAGCTCTATAGTTTTTATCCAGACGAGGCAATACTGGGGGCACTGAGGAAGGGTTTCGCATTATTTTAACACCCTGATCCCATATAAAATCTAGAATAGGGATCGATCTGACTGATTTTTTAAAAGGCTCTTTAAAATCATAGAGGAAGCAATCCTGCTGGTGTGAAGGCATAGGTATTTGGAAGCGCTGCGCCGCTTTTTCCACTATGTTGTGAAAGCCCCCAATGTCCTCAGGAGGCGAGCCAGCTTGAGCGGGCACGGGGGAAGCTGGATAGGGGAGTACATAATCGTCCCACTCATCATGAGTAGATTGGGAATCTTTTAGTTCCCCTTCCTCATGTGGATCCTCCTCATCATCGTCTGTAGAAAGCGGAGGTGGCGAAGTGACGGGCCCAGACTGCAAATTTAAAGGTGGAGGCTGCGGTCTTGGCGGTGGAAACACAGCTGGAGGCGGAGACGTTGCAGAAGTGGGAAATCTCTGCTTATAGTCCGTAAGGAGGAATTGCAGATCAGAAACTAAAGATGCAGGCAGACAAACTATGGGAGGCGGATGGTATTCTACAGGATAAACTGCCTGATCCTCCTGTACTTGATCCTCATAGTCTGAACTGTCCTGATACTTGACGTTAAGCTGAGATGGGCTTGTCGCCGTCCTAAACATACTGCCATCATCAGAATCTTCTTCCTCCAAAAGGTGTGCTGGAGGCAATGGCCGGAACCTACTAGGGGAAGTCAGAGCCGGCGTCAACATACGCTTTGTGATCTTCAGATATACGTACGTACTTTCTAGATTGGAATCCGTTGTCGTCGACGCGCTCGTCGATGGTGCACCATGGTAGACAGAGTTCCCGTCGACGGAGCCGTCGTCGACGGTGTTGTCGTCGTCGATGGAGGTTTCATCGACGTTGCCGTCGTCGACGGAGTCTTCGTCGACGGTATAGTCTTCGTCGACGGTGTCGTCGTCGACACAGTCGTCGGCGATGGTAGCGTCGATGGTAATTTGGACGTCGACGATGACTTCTTTAACTTAAGCGCCGATGAGACAGACCTACCGGCCGTCGACGATGGAGTCATCGTCGTCGTGGATAATGAAGACGCGACAGAAGTTGAAACAGTCGTCGACGAGGTCACACACAAGGCTGTAGATGGAGATTTCCTCGTCGTTGAGGCCACCGTCGACGGGGTGGAAGAAGGCTTTTGAAGGTGTGAAGAACCTCCTGAGGAGAAACCTTCGCTGAAAGAGCCTTGGGATGTACCTCTGAAGACTTTTTATGCGCCTTCTTTTGAGGTGGCTGCGATGAAGGGCCTGAAGTAGCCCCCCTTGGTCTTTTCTGAGAGGATTGAGAAGAAATGGAAGAGCCCTCACTCTCCTCAGAAGACAGTACTTGTTCTTTGTCTTTAAGCCTCTGCAGCCAAATTAAGAGGCGTCCCTCACGATCTTTGAGGGTTGTTGAAGAAAAGGTATGACATACCTTACAGTCCTTTGAGGAGTGATCCGGATAAAGGCAGTAGAGACAATCCTTGTGTTGGTCATCCACATGAAGTCTCTTTTTTCCGCAGGAAGCACAAGGCCTAAAAAGGCCTTTCTTTGGAGTATCTGCCATGAAGAACTGGAGAACTTCACCCCGAAGATGGAAAATTGAAGCAAGAAGCACTAGAAATCCAAAAATAAGGAAAGCTGGGCAGAGCTCAGAGGAGACTCCCTTAGCACGATGTGCAGTAGAAAATCTGAGGGACTAGAGCTCCTTCCAGGAAGGTTCTAGAGGGTGGTGATAGCTGATTGGGTCTACTCCAAAGTTTGGTCCTTTTTTACAAAAGGAGATGGATATGTTACTAAGGTGAGGCCCTTGGCCTATTACTCTATATGTCTAATGAGCCATTACTTTATTTATGTACCGGGAACTCCCATCCCGACGACGGGGAATGATTCAGGCATGTGCATCTATGAAAGATACCCTAATACTGGATAACAACTCTAAAACTGGAGGGGAAGGAGTTAAAACTAGTCTTCCAGAGGAGAAAACGTTTTTTGGAAGTGCATCCGCACTAGTGCAGCGTATTTACACATGAATCAAGTTACACAAGCTATATGTATGCATGGGAAAAGCTTGGAATTCACAAGTTTCGGAACTTCTCTTGAGAAACTGTGACTGTCACAACTTCTACCCCCGGACTACTCAGGGAATCCTTGGTAAATTCCAAAAGAGAGGTACATTTACTTGAAATGCAGGAGAAAGTTACAGGAATAATATTCCAATAATTTATGAGAAACAAGCCCACATGCCACACCTTAAACCCACAGATGTAAAGGAATTGCTGATGCTCAATTGCAGAACTCGCCTGTATTGCTAATTCAACAGAACCACTTTCAGACTCAAGAGGGTGCATGTTAGTAGATTATACTCTTTGCAAAGAACTCAAATTTGTTCTATAATCCAGGCTTGTGTGTGTAGTTTTTAAAGCGTGTCTCACCAAAACTGTTAAAAATACTACGATCTCAATTTATCAATTTTGCACAAACCCACACTTCCTCTGCCCCATAAAATATTTAAAGCATTTTCTTCTGTGCAGTCAAAGACCTAATGGATGTACACTGTACCTGAAATAGACAAGTTGGAATGCTTAGCATCCCAAAGCGGAGCACACTGAACGGGATATTTTCATATTCCCCTATGAGATCCTTTGAGGGGAAGGTCACCAAAATATTTTGTGGCAGGACATCCCCTGATCAATATTGATGAGCCAGTTCCCAAACATGATGTGGGGATCCATGGCTCAAGAAACTGCAGAGTCCATTGCCATAAACCTGGCCTCAGCATCAACCCTAGAGGACATCAGCAACAGGTGTTATTAACCGGACAACCCTTGCTGCCACAGGCTCATAAACATAGTAAAGCGCATGGTGCTATTGCTTATTTCACTAAGACGCTGGTAGGAATCCTTATTACGTAGAACCAAAAGACAACTTTAAAGAGCGTTATAGTACAGCTGTCTATAACACTTCAGAAATGCATACACAATCTTTGTTAGAGGAATCCACCCTCAGGCAGACAGAAAAAGTACAGAAGCGACTTCTTTCAGACAACTGTTATCGAAGCAACTTTTTGCAAATAGTACAGTTACAAAGTAGCTTCTAGCAAACAGAATGGTTATCAAAGCACATTTTTGCAGACAGAATTGCCCTTGAAGCATCTTCTTGCAGATAGAGGTTTGTTATTGAAGCAACTTCTTGCAGACATAGATTTGTTATTGAAGCAATTTCTTGCAGACGAAGATGTTATTGAAGCAGCTTCTTGCAGACAGAGATTAGTCATCTTGCAAATAGAATTGTTATTGAAAAAGATAGTTCATAGCAAGTGAGAATCAGGCAGAAGAAGGCATTAGCTACATCCAAAAAATTGAACTCTCTTAATTAAAATGACTGTCCAAGAAGCTGATGGCTAGGAGAAGACATACGGAGACAAGCAAAGCAGACCCACTGATTGCACCATTAGCTACAACCTACAAGAGGGGACAAAGACAGCGAAAGTTAATTTATGTTGGTTAAAAGCAAGCATTAGAGATGCATTCAACAGCTAAAACAATTAGTCCAGAGAACCTAGCACAGCAAACTTTAAATGTATTTAAATTAAAAGAACTGCAAATAAACATCTGGAAATACAAGTAAATATTTCAAGTAAAAGTTGCACAATACTATGCAAAATGTCTGTATGCTCGGAGGGTCTCTAAACAGACCTTTGATTGCAGTTTGCACTTATTGAAAAAAGAGCACTACCCATTGTGTTAGTTAAGCATAACTGTAGCTGATCTTACGTTTATATGTCGCTAGAATTTCCCGGCAGTAAACCTTGTGATCGAATTAAAGTGCAGATATAATTATAAGAGCGTATTCATTCTTCTTTCTACATGTCATTTTTGTAGGTGAACACATTATTTTGTTTGCTTGATTAACGTTTATGCAGGAAAACTGTTAAGATGTAAAGTTTTGTCAGACAATAAGGCTAGGTTATTTCCTCCTGCTCACCCAATATGGACGATATGTAGGCGATATAAAAAGAACAGAGGTTTGGCAATGTGCAAGGACACTTTCAGAATATAGACTAATGCACTGTGCGTAGGAACCGTTTTTATCAGCGTAGAGACAAATTGCTTTGGATCTGTTGGAAACACAAACCTTTTAAAAAAGCGTTCAAGTTAGCACAAACCTGTGAGATGTACCAATTTAGAAATGCCTAGCTTCTGGGAAAACAACCAATTACACTAAGCCCAAAATTAGTCAATGACTAGTATTTTATTTTTCCACAGTAATGGCTGGTTGGAGTAAAGGTATAGGCACTGAGGAATTCCAGCCAGAACTGTAAAAAAAAAAATGTAATGCATAACCTGCAGTAGCCATATTTATAGGCCATTACAGAAGCTCCTATTCACATATAGGCAGGGTCAGTATGTTTGCAATTGAAGTGTATTTTTTAAAAGATTGCTGCATGTGTAGAAGCCACACACTTGTGTAGATATAATTGAAGGGGGAAACAACCTTCACAACGCAGTCATTACATCGCACTACCTTTACATAGCAGTCATTACATCGCAACATCCTTTACATCGCATGTCCTTACAACGCAGCAATTACATCGCATGTCATTACAAAACAGCCATTACATCGCATGTCATTACAACGCATGTCATTACAATGCATGTTACTACAACGCAGGCATTACATCGCAAGTCATTACAATGCATACCATTACAACGCATAGTACCCTTACACTATCCAACACTTACCCTACTGTTACACTACCTGGAGTTAGAATAGTAATTTGTACCCCTACACTATCCAACACTTACCCTACTGTTGCACTCACTGGAGTTAAAATAGTAATTATTACCCCTATACTATCCAACACTTACCTTAAATGCGATGTAATGGTATGCATTGTAATGGTATGCGTTGTAAAGGTATAATGCGATGTAATGGAATGCATTGTAAAGGTAGTTTCTGAAAATGTGATGTAATGGCATGCGATGTAAAAGAATGCGTTGTAAAGGATGTTGCGATGAAAAAACTGCGTTGTAAAGGCATGTGTTGTAAATGTATGCGTTGTAGCATCATACATTTAATTGACTGACATTGATTTGACCTTAGTAAATAGGCATGCTTGAAGGGTGCGGATCAAGATTGACAAATATACCAATTGCCGTATAACAAGTGCCTTAGGAAATAATGCGCCTGCGATATAGCAGACATGTTATCATGTTTGTGACAGAGTATTCGATCCTCCAAGCTCTAAATCAGTTCCAAAGTTTTCATACACATGATGTATGTATGCTTTGTTTAAAATCTTACTTTGCTTTTAAAGGTAATTTTGTTCATTTCTGCTCTACTGGGTTAGGTTCTTTGCTGATGACTGTGCCAGGATGTTGGTTTCAAGAGGGCAGTGATACCACATTATCCATTATTCACCTTAACCCTCAGGGATATATAAAAGCAAATGTGTTTGTGCTATTCGTCATCAGCAACATCTTTATAAATTCTAAGCAATGACAGGGGCAGTGTTAACCTTCACAACATGATCCAAAAACAAGTTTTGGTAATGTGGGATCGTAGGTGAATCAAAAGGGTTAACTTTGGTGTTGTCTTCTGTTCAAAATAATATTGAATATGAAGAACATTTTTGATTCTCCGTCTACTTAGGTCTGCTGTAACGAAAAGTTTCTTACCTGTCGGTGTAGTTTTGCAGCTTGAAGATCTTTCTGGATTCACTATGCTGTGCATTATTCCGCGATCTTGTGGTTGGGTCCGGATTCGTAGTCTTTTCTTTCTTTTTTTTTTTTTTTTTGTAGCCCAGGTGGGCGTCGACGTCCACCATTTGGTGCACCTCCCGTGACGTCGTCGTGCTTCCTGCGGAAGTCCCACCTTTGGGGCGCCATCTTCGGGTTCTTTTTTCCCTTTTTTTTTTTTTTTAACCCTAGGCGATTGATTAATCCTTTTGTCCATATTTCTGTACGTTTCCACTTCTTTGATCCTATCCATTTCACCCCCTCTTCCTCCAGCCTCATCTTCCTGGCGGAGGTGGGTGGGTTCGCTAGTGAATCCAGAAAGATCTTCAAGCTGCAAAACTACACCGACAGGTAAGAAACTTTTCGTTTTGCAGCGTGAATCTTTCTGGATTCACTATGCTGTGCATAGATTTTGTAGCGGTTTTCCTATTTTTGTGGTGGCTGGGTGGAAGATGATCGCTGGTCGTTGAAAATGTGTTGTAGCACCTTCTGTCCGACCTATTCATTTGAATGTCCACGCAGTAGTGCTTTGTGAACGTGTGCACAGATGCCCAAGTTGCTGCGAGACAAATGTCTTGGATGGGCGTGTTTGCCAGGAAGGCAACTGTGGCCCCCTTCTTCCTTGTGGAGTGAGCTTGGGGCCCCTCCGTTAGCTCCTGTCCAGCCTGTTTGTGACAGAATTGAATAGTGAGGGCAATCCACCTAGCGATGGTGCCCTTGGTCACTGGTCTACCCATGAAGCTAGTAGCAAAGGACACAAACAGCTGCTTCGACTTCCTGAGTTCCTTGGTTCTTTCAATGTAGTGCATCACCGCTCTTCTGGCATCGAGGGTGTGCAGGGCCTTTTCTGCGTTTGTAGTCGGGTTTTGGAAGAAACTCGGTATCTGGATACTCTGATTCATGTGGAACGCCGACACTACCTTGGGCATGAAGTGTGGGTCCGTCCTCAGGACTACCCTGTCTTTGTGAATTTGAATGTAGGGCTCCTGCAGCGTTAGTGCTTGAAGCTCGCTCACCCTGCGTAGTGAGGTTATGGCCACTAGAAAGGCAGTTTTCATCGTCAACATTTGTAGAGTGGCCTTGTGAATGGGTTCAAACGGCGCCATCATGAGCTCCGTCAGAACCACGTTTAAGTTCCATGCCGGCGGCGGCAACCTTTTCGGGGGTGCCATTCTTTTGGCTCCCTCCATGAATCTCTTCACCACCTGCGAGGTGAAGAAGCTTCCACCCTTCTCACCTCTGGTGTAGGCAACGATCGCTGCTAGGTGTACCCTTAGGGAGCTCGAGCAGAGGTTACTCTTTAGAAGGTGTGTGAGGTACCTCAGCACAGTTGAGTCTCTTGTCATTCTGTTTTGCAGGCCCTTTTTCCTGCACCACACCGTGAATCTCTTCCACTTTGCGCTGTAGCACTTTCTTGTAGCACTCGCATAGTGCTCTGAGGTAACCTTAGGTGTGCGAACTCTAGGTCTTCAGGAGCCATGCTGCTAGGTTGAGTGTCTCTGGCTCTGGGTGCAGGACCTCCCCGTTTTGCATTGAGAGCAGGTCTTTTCTCCTCTCGAACCTGTACGGATTGCCTTGCGCCATTTCTTGAATCTGTGAGAACCAGGTCTGCCTCGCCCACTGTGGAGCCACCAGGATCAGAGTCATGTTGCTGGTTCTGCACTTGTCGAGCACTCTGTGCAACAGGGGTATCGGTGGAAAGGCGTAGGCAAATGTCCTCCACCAGCTTATCCATAGGGCATTCCCCTTGGATTGCTGATCTGGTTGCCTGGATGCGAAGCTTTGGCATTTTGCATTGTGGCGTGTTGCAAATAGGTCTATTGTGGGAGTCCCCCATCTCTGGAAGATTTTCTCCGTTTCCTGGCCATTGAGCTCCCACTCGTGTGATGCTGAGGTCTGTCTGCTCAGCCAGTCTGCCTCCACATTGTCCTTCCCTGGTAGGTGAATTGCCAGTAGATCTATTTTGAGAGGTATGGCCCATCTCCAAATCTCCTGAGCTAGGGATGAGAGGGGAAACGACTGTGTCCCCCCTTGTTTGTTGATGTAGAACATCGCCGTGGTGTTGTCTGTCTGTACCAACACCCTCTGGCCGACCAGGTGTCTCTGGAATGCCTTCAGGGCTAACAGTATCGTTTTCAACTCGAGGTAGTTGATGTGGCGGACCGCGTCTGCTGGAGCCCATAGACCCCTCACTCTGAGGTTGTCCATGTGCGCTCCCCATACCTTCTGCGATGCGTCCGTGGTAATGGTCATTGTTGGGCTTGGTGGTGTCAGGCTTCTCCCCGTTGTTATGTTGTCTCTGTTCCACCAAGTTATCTCCTCCTGCACTGCGTGCGTAACAACCACTAGATCCTCCCAACTTCCGTTTGCTTGTGACCATTGCTGTTGCAGCCATTCCTGGAATGGTCTCATGTGCAGGCGTACATTCGGCACCAGCTGGATACAGGACGCCATCATCCCTATCATCTTGCTCACCGCCCTCACTGTCAGAGCTCGCCCCTTCTGGTAGAGCTGCGTCTCCTTGAGTAGAGCATCTGTCCTCCTGTCGCTGGGCACTACTGTACCGTTGAGGGAGTTGATCTTTGCCCCCAGGAAAATCTTTACCTGTTCCGGTTCCAGCGATGATTTTCCCCAGTGGATGGAAAATCCCAGATTTGTGAGGGTGTCTGTTACGCGTTTTGCGTGCCTCTCGCACTTCTCGCGTGAGTTTGCCTTGACCAGCCAGTCGTCCAAGTAGGGGTATACGTGTATTCCCTGCTTTCGTAGGTGTGCTGCTACCGCCGACAGGCATTTTGTAAAGACCCTTGGCGCTGATTTTAATCCGAAGGCCAGGGTTGTGAACTGGTAGTGTTCCTGTTCGATGTTGAATCTTAGAAGGCCCTTGTGCCTTCTGTTTATTGGGATGTGAAGGTAGGCATCCTTGAGGTCCACGGTGACCATGAAGTCCCCTTCTCTTATCTGTGGCAGTACCTCCTGCAGTGAAGTCATTTTGAACCTTTGCGTTCTGATGAACTTGTTTAGGTAACGGAGGTCCAGTATGGGTCTGAGGTCTCCGTCTACTTTCGGAACCACGAAGTAGTTTGAGTAGACCCCTTTGTTGCGTTCCCTGAACGGCACTGTCTCTATGGCTCCCTTTTGTAGGAGTTTCCGCGTTTCTTCTCTGAGTATTGCCAGTTCTTGGGCCGATCTCTGTCTTCCCTTCGGCTTCCTGTTTGGAGGTCTTTTCTCCAAGTCTACGCAGTATCCGTACTGCACGATGTTCCGTATCCACTTGTCTGTGGTTATACGCCGCCACTCCTGAAGGTAGAACCTCAGCCTTCCGCCTACTGGTGACGTATGCTCGTAGGCTCTTGAATCTTCTCTTCCCCCTGATGACACTTTTTTGCGCCTCCCCCTTGGGGACCTTACGAGGGTAGGCGTCTTCTTGCGTGCTGAGTCACTTCGAGGAGGGCTGATCGCCCCCTCTCCTCCTTTGGCCACGTCCGTTCCCTCTCCCGCGAAAGGACTGGCCCCGAGGTTGATATTGCCAGCTTTGCTTCTGCTGACTTTGTCCGTGACCTTCGCCCTGCTGACCCTGTTGGAACGCCTGGTGCGACGTCCCCTGTTGGCTTCCACCCCTACCGTAGGGTCTCCTCGAGGGATTTCCTCGTCTCATTCCCCTCAGCTGTAGGGCCCCCATGGACCTCGCTGTCTCGTTTTCCTTCTTGAGCTGGGTGAGCTTTTCGTCCACCGTTGCTCCGAACAGTGTCTCTCCGTTGAAGGGGGTGCCAAGGATGTTGTTCTGTACTTCCGGTTTGAATCCCGAGATTCTTAGCCATGCATGCCTCCTCTCTGTGACCCCTATGGCCATGAGTCTTGCTGAAGTCTCTGCCCCATCCAACGCCGTCTTTATACAGGAGTTGGCGATGTTCTTGCCTTCATCCACCAGGTGAGAGGCTCTCTGGCGGTATTCTTCGGGGAGGTGCTTTACTAGCTCCCCCATCTCATCCCAGTGTTGGTATTGGTGCCTATTGAGGAGTGCATTCGAATTCGCCATGCGCCAGTGCATTGCGGCGTTCCTCTCGACCTTTCTGCCTGTGAGGTCGATCCTCCTGCTCTCTTTATCCGGAGGTGGGCCCGAAGTTGCTGGAACGTTGGCCCTTCTCCTGGCCGTGGAGGCTATGATGGAGTCTGCGGTGACGCTACCCTTGATGTAAGGTGGGTCCAGGGAGGAGTGCTTATATTTCTTCTCTGTCCTGGGCGTGATCGACCGGCAGGTGGCAGGCTCCTTGAAGGCTTCTCTCCCCTGGTTCATCACGCTTTGTAGCATGGGGAGGAACTGACTCCTGGTCTGGATGGGGAGCAGTGTTTCGACGAGAAAATCTGCTTTCGGCCTCTCCTCGTCGAGTTTGACGCCGAAGGCCATTGCTGCGCTCTTCACCACCATATTGTACACCCCGATGTCGTCGGGTGGCGAAGGCCTCGAGGGGTACGTGTCCACGGCCTCCTCCGGGTTTTCGGTGTCGAGATCGTGCCATTCGACGTCGTTGCTGGTAGATGCCGCCGATTCGTAGAACGACTGTTGGTCTCCTTCCTCGGCTTCTTCCTCATAATAGGGCTCCTCTTCTTCCTCGAGATCCCTTGTCAGCCCTTCGGCGTCGAACTCGTCTTCGACCTCGACGACGTCCGCCGATGAAACCGTTGGAATCTTGAATTCCTTCATCCTGGCGTCGAACTCCTTCTTCCTTTGAAGGATGTTCTCCATTTCGGCCTCGAGCCGCCTCTTCTTTTTCTCCATTTCGGAGATGCTTTCGGCGTCGACCGCGGGTCTTTTCGATGAAACTTGCGTCGACGTCGAACGTTCTTTCTGCGTCGATCGGCCAGTTTCATGGGATGGTTTCGACGACCCTTGCCTTTCGGCGTCTTTCTGCACCAGGGAGTCCTTTTGTAAGGATCCGCTGGGCCTTTTGTCCGAAGTTCCCCCTTTGGACGTCGAAGTTTTCGGCGCCGGGGCTCCCTTCGTGGGCCTTGACTCAGTTTTTCTCGAGTCACCCTCGTGTTTTCGAGGTGTTTTTTGATTTGCGCTCGACGATTCTCTTACCTCGTCTTCTTTTTTCTTGTCGGTCTCTACGACCGTGAAGTTTTCGGCTGTCTCGGCGACGTTGTCCTCGTCGTCCGTGTCGAGGCCCAGCTCGTAGAGTGTCGGGGGTTTCCCTTTGCCATCCATGTTGGCGTTGGCTCTTCTCTGCCTCTCTCTCACCCTGAGTGTCTTCGGCGCGAAGGCTGAGCAGGCGTTGCAGTCGATACTCTGGTGATCCACCGGTAGGCAGAGGTTGCAGACCGGATGCTGGTCTTTCTGCGCGAACTTGTGGTGGCAGTTTGGGCAGAACTTGAATGGCGTCTTGTCCATTTCGCTCAGGGTCTCTGAGCGTGCATTCTCCAAGGTTGTCGAAGAAAAAAGGTTCGCTGGTCCTCTTTCTTCGCGCTCCTGATGAAATCTGTTCTATTCCTGATGTCTTCTCTCGATTCTATCGATGAAACTCGCTTTTCTTCCTTCTTCCTCCGAGTGAATTTCTGGAGCTTCCCGATGACGATCCAGACCCAACGGCGGAAAAAAGAATCTGAAGATGGCGCCCCAAAGGTGGGACTTCCGCAGGAAGCACGACGACGTCACGGGAGGTGCACCAAATGGTGGACGTCGACGCCCACCTGGGCTACAAAAAAAAAAAAAAAAAAAAACAAAGAAAAGACTACGAATCCGGACCCAACCACAAGATCGCGGAATAATGCACAGCATAGTGAATCCAGAAAGATTCACGCTGCAAAACCACTTTTACTTGTTTTATTTGAGTCACCAAATCCCAGAAAAGAGCTCACAGTACAAACAGGTATCAGTCAAGGTAGGATAAAAATGTATGGGTGGCGTGATGGGGAATTCTATGGCCACGTTATATGAGGCAGCCTCCAACATAGCCAGCAGCATGCTGAGCTGCATCCAGAGTGACTCTTACACACTGCTTTATGGGGCAGTATTAAATAGTTAATGCGCTCAATGCCACAAACATCCTTGTATTGTTCCTTTAAAATATATGTTATCGGCCACTTATTTTTAGGTCTTTTTTTCTTCAAAAGTTCTTTATGGATTTTTAACAATGTACTGAAATATGCCATCAATATTAATAACATTTATTATAGTGACTGATTCAGATTTCCACTTGGCACTCAACCCTCACCACCCTGACTTTCCCTCTCCTGGTATCAATCTCATAACTAAGCTAGGGAACTATCTATCACTGCTGCGTCAGGATGCAATGGACAGCCCAGAATGGCCATTATGTGATTTACTATTTCCCTGTGGAAGGTCTCTAATACTGGACATGACCACAAAACATGCAAGTCATCCCACATCTTGGTCGCACTCTTGCCAAAATGTCCCTTCTGTACTTTCAAACATACTTTTTTTAGGTCTGGTGGTAGGCCCGATCTTTTGATTTCACTAAATTTGTGTACAGAATATGCGTACTTATAGGGGCTTTCATTCAGCCCTCTTCATCCATTGGTCTGTTGTGCCATTCACATTTTCCTTCTTTCAGCATGTATACAGCATGTGGGAACGGGCCAGCCCACTTTAGCCGCAAGCTAACTTCACTCTGAGCGATGGAATCCGCTCTTTCACAAAGGGCACATCAGCACACAAAATATATATTTTTGATTACAGAGAGGACTATGGCAGTATGTGCTTTTTGTAAACAAAAATGTTTTGTTTTAACCAATTCATTTTATATTGACGAGGGCCTGACAGCAATAACATTAACAAAACCCATACAAGCATTGCAAAGAGAAAAGGCTGGCAGCCAGTACCAGACGTATTGGCTTTGCAAATTTTTGATACCAGTTGGAAAGCATGTGAAAACAATTATGCCTGATACTTTATCTGTGAAAATCTATACTTCAGAATCCAGAGCAGGTGAGAAAAATCTACATTACACTGTAGCATGGAATTCACTGGATTTCGGTTATAGCGAGAACATAAATAATGTGCAATTCTGTTTCCTAGTTAGATTGCAAATATTGCTTGGTTATCTTTTTTAGTTTTATTCCAATGAACTGTACTTTTGTCAAATCCTTTAAACTATTTTTGGGGTAGATTTGCTTTTTTCCTTCTGCCAGGTTTATCCCTTGACGACCCCCACCCTTTCTGCATGTAGTTCAGTAGAAGAATGGATTTACACTGTTTCTGTATGAAAGTGGCACCTTTGCTTCAAAAATAGGGACTAGAGAGTACAACTGTGTTTCTTTGACTTTTTTCCTCGGGTGTTTCTTATTAGAAGATGAAAAAGGATATGCGAAAGGAATACCCACATCTAAAACTATGTTAAAGCAAAATGACCATGGTCAGGATGTCTAACCTCTGCTCTGGAAGGGAGAGGTGAGCGTCACAAACTCCTCCTTTAGTGCTTGCAAATCAAAGAAAAGTACAAAGTGGTGGCTCAGACATGGGCATTCCAATGGGTGTTGCAAACGTTGGTTCAGTGTGCAAACCTAATTAGAGAAGAGCGGGGAGTAGCAGAGTACTGAACAAAGGTGGGGCCCAAAGATATGGTTTAGGGTAGTTTACAGGCCTCAGCATGAGAGTCTATATTGTTCTCTGATAAGGTGGATCTTAAGCTCCTTTCTTAACTGTAGTGAAGTTGGGACAGTTCTCATTTGATGGAAATCATGTTCGAGATCCTAAGAGTGCAGAAGTAGACTGCCTGCATTCTGGTATTCGCTTGTCAGTTTTTTTTTGTTTCTAGTCCGACGGTCTGCCAGGTTCTGGTACAGTAGTATCGGCATTACCAAAAGATCCACTGTGGACAACTGACTGTATGGGAGACACAGTAGTATCATGCACACTAAGGTATTCAGCAACATTTTCTCAAATATTATACGATGCCTTAAATGTGTCCTTCCCCACTTCTTTGGTGTGTACAATGTGAAGTCGGCCTCTTACTACACTCAAAATCTGTTCAGTTATAGATGACACCAGCCATGCACCACACGCTGAGCTTTTTCATTGTGTGTTCTACGATTCTATTGTCCTGTTATCATCGAATTTTTACTAAGGAGACTGATTAACTAAAGGCAGGGCTGTCACCTCTTGGCATGGCAGGACCTGCGAAAGTTACTCAATGTTTAATATAGCAGTGAATATGAGGATCTGAAAGACCAGCACTGATAAGCAGTAAAACACTGCGAGAGGACCGAGGGATGATGCAATCAGTGTCAGGGTTGAAAACAGACAACACCCATCCTCTGTCAAGAAACTTTGTGTGTTACATGGCACTCAGCAGTGGATACAGATCCGCAGTCGACAATGCATGCCTGGGCCAGGATTGGAACACCTTTAATTTAGATTTAGCAAGACACATTGATGATAATGTGGACACCAACCAACAGTGGCTCTCCTGAAATATATCATTGAAGGGTTTCAGATCGGAAATCTAAGTCACTGTGTGAAGCTTGTGGGTGGGATGTACCCTCGCCACAAAGAACACAAGTAGTGGCTTTATAGATTCCAAGCAGAAACGCAGAAAAAGTGATAATAATAATGGGGAAAACGAGGCTTAGTTTTCTTTAGCATGGGGAAAGCTGCTCCCGAATTCACTTTTAACAAAAAAAGGAACTTTTGTTGTCTCATTTTATCGCTTCATGCATCCAATTTACTCCACTGGTTGTCTTTTTGTGTTTTGTTCCCTAATGAACTTTTGACATTCGTTCCCCCAACGCCTCTTCCTCTCTGCTTTGCAATTCTAGAGGGAGACCCCTCCACCAGCACTGCTTGTCAAAGCACAGTTCAGTAGCAAACCACTAATTTAGTTTATTCTTTCTGACAAACTTGGAATTCCAGTGAAGAAATGCACTGAAGATAAACCCCTGCTCAAAATGTTTTTTTATGGTTTTTCCTCTCAGTTTAAAAAAATTTCACGGGGCGCCAAAGAAGGTTAAATGTGTTCATTTTGAGAGACTTGGGCCATATGTACGAATTTTCCATTTTCCATTTCCTAAACAGCAAATCCCAAGAAATCGCTATTTTGGATATGCAAAATGGAATAGAGATTTCATAATCGCGATTTCCTATTGGGTAATCGCTATTCAGGAAATACTAAACCATTAGCTCCTATGGGCTTAAGGCTCATAAGTACAAATGGTTTTGCATTTCCATATTTGCAATTTCAATTAGGAAATGAAAAACCAAGGGTGCCTACGGGCCTAAGGCTCCCCTTGATAAACCCCTCAAAACGTGGTGCACATGCAAAGCGCACACATGCCCTAGGGGCATGTCTGCGCTACATGGCACTTAAAAAAATGCATTTTGGGTGCATTTTTTCAAATTGCACATGGTTACCATCAACTTGGAGTCGATGGTAATAGCATTTCCTAAATGACCATTTTGCATTTAGAAAATGCTTTGTACATGTGCTTAGGAAATTACACATAGGAAATCCCTATTTGCAATTTCCTATTTAGGGAATTGCAAAATGTGATTTCTACTGAGTAGAAATCACATTTTGCAATTCCCCATCTGCCTTTGTACATATCAAAAGGCAATTTTGCATTTCCTAACTGACTGAAATTGCGATGTGGTTCGCTAAGAAATTCTAAATCCTTCCGTACATATGGCCCTTATAGAGCTATGCTTAAGAAACCCAACTTTGGATGGCTTCTAATCTCTTCCCTGACTGGTATTAAAAGTGTTTTTGACATCCTGGATACAGTGCAGTGCTGCTCAGCACACAGGCAGAAATGACTACATCCCTTATTAAATGGCACCTACTGGAGTAGAAACTTTGTCTGTCAGTGAATTTCAATAACTTGGCCATAGCATATATAGGACACAGAACCTTCAAAAGAAGGAGGTAAATGGAGCTCTATGACCATCAGTACCCAAGAAGCTGGAACGGTACATTTAGATCAGAGTGATCTCCTTTAATCAGTAGTAAAATGTGGCACAGATGCCAGAGTACCAAAGGTGTTTGTAAAGACCATGCCGATGAAACATAAGTAAACCACTTTTTTCTGTCCATTATATAGGGACCAGTGGAATATACAACTCAACTGAGCATGACGTTTACAAAATCACAGATGCAACAGCTGCATTACTTTTTAGATTTGAAAAAGCTGGACCTGAAGAAGGTAATAATAATAATAATAATAATAATAATAATAATAATACTTTATTGCTTAGTTAAAATAACCTTTGCAATCCACTTCATTATACAATAACATAAGCCCAAATAGATTGGCAACGTTTTTTGTGTAAAAAAAAAAAAAATGATTTAATTAATTACTTTAAGAGGTTGCGATATTACCATAAGACTGTACTGATTCTTAAAATGACATTCTGTGCAATCAATAAAGTGCATTAAGTGACTAAAAGTGCAGCCTTTCAGGTTCGGAGTCCATTCTCCTTTCGCTCTTGCTAAAACATTTTCAAAATTCTATAATAACATTTTTTGCAAAGTTTTGGTGTGGGGTGCTTTCAAATTCATTTAACCTCGCCCCTCAAGAACAGCCACCCAGCTAAGTCCATGATGATGATTTCAATTTTTTGACCCTTTCGTTATTCTTTTGTCGGCCTGCTCCATGAACCTGACTAAGGCGTAATTTAGCTCCGGGTTATGCGAGTTGAAACTTGCTAAAACTGCGGCTCTGCAGGATCTGATTTCCATTTTGTTCCAAGTTTTCCTTAGGAGGGACCTTCTTTCCTGCATCAGGCATGTGCATAAACAGAGAATATGGATTATATCTTCTCTGTGTTTCCCACAAAGGCGGCATAGCTGCTGTGTTTGATCTCTTTTCCACTTCGGCAGATGACAAAGCAGGTTGAGTACTCCCAGTCTTAGTTTTAAGAAACGAAGTTTAGTATGTGCCGAGAATGGTAAAGTTAGGTACCCCTGAGAAGACAATTTGGAGTACGTGTTGAGGGTTAGCCATCCATGTGACCTTTTTGCGAGGCATGATTTGTCCTCTACTACAGAAAGTTTTTTCATGCTTATTTTTGCCAATCTTTTGAATTCGCCTTGGCTGATTTGCAAATCCCATGCTTCTGTTAGGTTCAAAGTTGCCAGGCCTTTGGCCCAGTATGCATGCCCCGACTGCCATTGGTTTGTATATATATTGGACCAAAGATATTGTGCCAGACTCCCGGCTTTTGATGACCTTAGTTTATGGCAGTTTATTAAAAAACTCATTAGTCTCGCCAGAGTTTGATTGCTGATGCCAAATTCTAGCCTGATCTGTGCTGATGAGGTGTTTTTTGGAAGCTTAAACACTGTTCTAAAAATTTTTTGCAATAATTGTGTTCAAGTTGCCACTGTCCCGCCCCTTTAAAACCTCGCTTCCATATGATAGGGTGGGGATGACTTTTGCCTGAGCTGTCTGTAAAATTGGGGTGAATGTTGGTCCAAACAATTTCTTAAAGATGGAGCTGAGAGCAAAAGAAAGTGCTACTCCCTTTTTTTTCTGCTCTTCTAGCTGAGTTTTGTAGCCACCGTTGTTGTTAAAAAATACACCTAAATATTTTTGACAAGGTGCTTCTTCAATTCTCACCATATTTAAGAACCAAGCCGTCTTCCGGGGCTTGCCAGGACACACCGCCAAGATTTTTGTTTTTTTGTTATTTATCTGGAGCTCATTCCGTATTGAATACTCAGCAGCTGCATCCATTAATCTTTGCAGACCTACTTTTGTGTTGCTTAAAAGGACCAAATCGTCTGCATATAAGAGGCTTGACAAGCGAAAGCTGGCAAGTTTAGGAGCATGGGAGTTTATTTTATTTAGTGCCTCAGGAAGGTCTGATAGAAAAAGATTAAAAAGGGTGGGGGCCAAGACGCATCCTTGTTTTAGGCCTCTAGATGTTGTTATTTGACGAGACAGTCTTGATCCGTCCCCAATTTTGATCCTGACCCAGGTGTCATGGTGCAGCATCTGTATGGCTCTTAATAGATCATTTGGTATGCCCAGACTGTTGAGTTTCTGCCAGAGCTTTGCCCTGTTGACATTGTCGAATGCGGCTTTATAATCGATAAATCCCATATAAAGAGATCCTTTGCTAGATTCTGCCTGATCTATCAAACAGGACAGTGACAAGAGGTTGACTGCTGTCCCTGTATCTTTCATAAAGCCTGTTTGGTTTGGCGGAATTACTTGATTTTCCTCCGCCCAAACCCGTAGTGAATTCAACAGTATCCCAGCGAAATACTTTGCTTCATTGTCAATGAGTGCGACCAGTCTGTAGTTCGCAGGGGCTTGCTTGTTTCCTCCTTTAAAGATTGGCACCAGAATCGAGCCATGCCAAAGGGGTGGAATAATGTTCTTTTGTAAAATACAAGAGAACAAAGGAGCTAGCTTTGATGCCCAAAAAGCTGGATCCTCTTTATACAAAGCCGGGGGAATGCCTCCTGGGCCGGGGGCACCGTCTTGCCTGCCCTTTTTGATCAGTTTTACTATGTCCTCCTCCTGAATTGTTAGTATTTCAGTGCTGATTAAATGGGAGAGTCTTGGTGTTGTCCTGTTTGTTGGATGAGCGGGATCTGGATCGGTAAGAGGAGGGACTGTGATGTTGTTATTGGCCAGCCCAATGGACGAGTGAACTTCATTTCTTATTGCGTCCACCATATTTTCTTGTCCCTGTTCATTGGGTACTACTGAATGGGCACAAAAATGGCAATGCAGAAAAGAGCTCCACTCCGACTCCAAGATGTTTGAAGCTGCCACTTTTGTGGTTTTCCCGCCAATGCCATTAATGGTACGCCAGAACCTGGCCGAGTTGTTCGCTTTGATATCTTGGTATAATTTGGCCCAGAACGAATTCCAGTTTTCCCTTTGAAGTTCTCTTTTGATTTTCTTGAGATGGTTGCGTGCTGTTCTCAGCTTTATTAATGTTTCTGAGTCCGATGGCCTTTTTTTAAGTTTCCTCCATAGTTGATTCACAGTTTTCTTTGCTGGTCGGAGTACTGTGCTTGAAAATGTTAAATTTTCCTTATCATGTGGTTTTCTTTGCCTGGTTTGTTTAGCAAACTTGGCTGTCAGTGCTGTTACAAACGTCGTCCAGTATGCTATTATATCCTTTGGGTCCCTACATCCTTGTTCGTAGGCTTGTTTGGCTGCGGTGGAGACCTCCTGTAAGTTTAGAGCCGTGCACTTTATACGTTTTAAATTCACTGTGTGGCTCTCGTGAATTTGTGCCCTTACTTCTTCATGCTGTTGTGAGCTGATGTTAATCAGAATTTCTTGGGGTCTATGATCGCTCCCCACGATGTTACCAAATCCAAAAATTGAAATGTGTTGTAAAAGACCGAGGTTAACAAAGGTATAATCAATCAAAGATGCCCCGGTTTTTGATAAGTATGAAGGGCTTGGAGGTTTGTCGGGATAGAATCGCCCATTTAGAGCCCTTAGCCCAAGATTTTCCAAGTTAATTTGTAAGGAACGACCCTTTAGATCTTTTTTTTGCCATGTGGGAGGGACTTGTGCTGGGATGGACCACCCATTTTCTTGAGCAAGGGTTACCTCACTGGCATGTGAATCTGACATAAGCCACATGTTAAAGTCGCCTGATAGGATGAAATCCGTGTTCTCCAGGCTTGACTTCATTCTCACTAAGGTCTCAATTAGTTCATCTGAAAAGGCTTGTCTAGCCGCCGAGTTTGGTCTAACATAGACATTTATTAAAGTTAATGCCCTAGGCTGCCCTTTGTTTGTTCTAAATGTAATTCCAACCATCTGCAGAGAAAGAGAATCATTTGCCAGGTCCCATGATATAATAGCATTCTTGATTGATATGAATATTGCTAAGCCACCGCTGCCTCTTCCAGTAGATTTCGTTTTCTGGGCTGGGATATGGTGGCTTTTGTAACCTTCGATTTCCTGTGGATCCGGTAGCCATGTTTCCTGTAGGAGTATGATATCAAACGTTTGTAAGTAAGCAATTATAGCTGAGTCCTCCATTTTCCTTGCTAGCCCGTTTATATTCCACGAGCAGATCCTTAACGGGCTGGTGTCATATCCCCGCTGGCGATGGTCTTGTCAGCGTAGTAGCCTGGTGGAGTTCAGAGCACCCGCAAGCCAGGACCATGAATCTGCATTGCTTACATCCCCTTTGAGTTTGATCTCTTCTCCTTGGTTTTTTGCGTTGTTTGCATCAGGAGGAGGAGTTTGGTTTCGGGCGCCCCTCAGGACGGAATATACCGCACTTTTTCCTATATTTGGGATTCCAAGGCCGTGTTGCTCCCACAAAGGATGTGGGTAGCCTGGATCTCTACCAGGTTGAATGAGAATACCCCATGAATTAAAGGCATCCGCTTGTTGCAGGATTTTGTCCGCTAACTCTTGCGTTCTCCAAATGACCTTTGTACTTTCGTTCGATTGTCCCGTGCTAGGAGCGATAAATTCTATAGAGATTATGTCCTGCGAAGTAATTGGATTTGATGGATCCAAGCCTTTCAGCAGTCGAATTATATTCCCTCGATTTAGTATGTCCCAGCTACCTTTTGATTTGTACTCCGGATAAAGGAGCGTGGCTGTGTTGTCACTGTAAGCCGAACCTGCTTGACTTTCTACTAGTCTCCCCTGACCAACAGCCGCGTAATGCAGGGCATCTCCTATTGTTTTTTGTAGTGGGCAGCCCAATTTTGCGTTCTGGGCCGGCAGAGGAAATAGACTGGTTTGTACGCTGGGGCTACTTGAGTTTTTTCCCCTGGTTTTTGTCAGCTCTTCATTCTTGCATGGCCCCTCCGACTGGTAAGGGCCTGTACGGCCTTTACTTGAAGTGAATTGAGGAGCCTGGCTATCCGAAGACTTTGAACAGGGTAAGTCCTGAGGGACACTAGGACTTGAGGCTATTGTCCTTTTTTTTTCCTTTGAGTTTAGAGAGAGCGTGCCTTTCAAGATGGTTAAGTCCTTTTGCTTGTTTCCCTCTATTGGGCCTGTGTTGACCTCATCGATCGTGGCTAGCTCCTTATTTTCAGCTCCATCCCATAAATCCGATTTGTTTTTTTGATCTCTTCCTGAGGTAAATAATTGAACCTCTATTTTGTCACCGGGATCGTCGATACCCAGTTGATTATCGAGGACTGTGCTTGCTGGCCTTCTACAATTATTGAACAAGGGATAAAGACTCAGGCCCTTTCTCGCCCTGCTGATCTTGTTTCGACCCTTCCTTTTCCTTTGTCTTTTCCCATTGCCAGATTGATCTGCCATGGCCTGTTGTTGATGGGAAGGAGATGTGTTAGAAACTATAGAAACTTTGTCCTCCACTAGACGTTGTTGTTGTTTATTCTCTGGGCTCGCAATCGTGGCCTGTTGTTGATAGGAGGGAGAAGTATTGGAAGCTATAGAAACTTTGTCCTCCCCTAGACGTTGTTGTTGTTGTTTATTCTTTGGGCTCGCAATCGCTAAAGTAACCTTGGGTGGGAGAGAACGGTTTAACGCGTCCCTGCTCCCTCCTTGGCTATTTGTTTCCATATCATTATTTACTTGTGTCAGGTCTTGTCTTTTGCAGCTCGGGGATGATACCTTAAGGTATGCAAATCCTTTTAAGTCTGCCAGTAAGTTCCCCATCGTTTCAGGAAGGGATCCTAATTTCTCTATTATTGGTGAGCAGCCACAGCCTTTTTGTGGATACTCCCCATCTTCCTGTGCCCGTTTAATCAAGTTGTTCAAGTTCAGGATTCTCTCATCAATTTTGATTATATATGTAGCAAGTGTATCCAGAAGGCTGATCTGAATATCCATTTTATCAGCTTGGAAGTTCATTGCATCCGCTGATCTTTGCAAGATTTCCAAAGCTGTTGTCCATGCTTTCTCTAGCCCAGGAGTTTCTTTTGGATCCTCTTTTGGGGGTAGCGGTGGTTGAGAATAAATAGGGAATTCCCTTGTATGTGGAAACATTAGGTTGTCCCATTCATTGGTGTTGAAAAGAGAGAGATTGCGCTCCACCGCGCTAGCACTCTCCAAAGCTTGGCTGCTATGCAAGAAGGTTTGCCCACTCACATTTTGAGGAGAGCTGTTTTCTGAAACTGCTTTTCCTTCCATCTCCAAAGCAGATAATGCTTGTAATGCTGGTAATATTGGAGTAAATATGTTTGTATGTTTGCTCCCCTCCAAGCTAACACCTGATGTAGGGCTTAGGACAGATTCTGATGTTAGTTCAGGATAGTTGCAACCCAGAGAAGACTTGGAGTGAATAGGAGTTTTAATTAGTAAATTGGTTCTTGAGGAGGAGCATTTTGTGCTTCCGACAAGTTCATCGGTATACTTCTTCGTAGGCTCTGACTGAGCTGATTGTGCTGATTCTACTGCTAATAAACCTGTGGGTTTAAAAAGGACTTTTCCCTGGGTAGGTCCAACAGGTGTCTCCAAATTTATCGACTCGGGATGGATAAGGCCTCCCTCTTCTAACGGGGGCAGTGCTAGGGTGTTGGTGCATGATCCTTGGGTTAGAGTTTCGCCACCGTTATTACATCCTCCAGTAGATCTCTTTATGATAGACACTATCGGGCTTAACGGAGCTGGGAGCCCCTTTAGTTTCATATTGCTTGAAAAAACAGCTGAGCCAGCGTCTTTCAAAAAGGCAAATTTAGACGTTATTTTCGGTTGTGAGTTTTTTGAAAAAGCTGCATCTAATCCTTCATCGCCCAAGGCCGCCATGCCTGAGTTACCGCCAGGAGTACTTGGCAGTGAAATTAGAGACCTTATTGGTTCTTGGCTCGCAAACTCTAGGTTTTCTCTCCGTTTCCTTTTCTTTTGCGGGGCTAAAGATCTCTGTTTGCCTGATCTCATCCTTTGCCACTGACCAGTGGACCAACGGCCGGTTGCCTCGTTCTTCGTTCTGTTATTGTGAACTGGAGCCTACAGTCCAGACCTCAGTCAGAGTAAAGAATATAACTCTGAAAAATCCGTAGCTGAGTATCAAAAGCTATTTGAACTCCAACTCCAACCTCCGACCTCTCCGTTTCCTTGGCTCCCTGCCGTTGCACGGAGGTCTTTTGCTTCTAGTGAAGGTGAGGGTAAGGGTAGGATTAAGGCTATGATGGTAAGAGCGATGCCGGTGGTGGAGATAGCAGCGGTGGCAGCGTAGGGGTATTTATCGCTCTCTGCCGTTACCCAGAGGTCTTTACACAAAGATCTTCTGCTTCTGCTGCAGGTGAAGGTGAGGGTAAAGACGATGATGATAAAGGCGATGGCTGTGGTGAAAATGACATCAATGGCAGCGTAGGTGTATTTGTCTGGGGGGAGTTACAGAGCAGTTTAACCCCCACTCTGGCTCAGGCAATGGCTCCTGCTCCACTGCTCTGCTCCTCAGTTCATGCGCGCGCTCGTCCTGCCAGTCATAAGATATGCTTCGTGCTGTTGTCAAAAATGGGTATTAACTATGTTGGCTATTATCCAAATTGATGGTACTAGTAGTGCTAATTTTTTTTATGTTTTATATATTTTTTTTTTTTTTTTTTTTATTTTGCTAATTTTACCAGCCTTGAAAGTAATTGTTGTGACTCCAGCGAGAATTAAGCGTGACTCGGAGGTTGTACAGATCCCAGCAACAGGCGCACCTCCAACCTAGTTGCCCTGTGAGCGCAGAGCAAGAAATATCGCCACAGCTCCGGCTCCAACCCCAACTCAGCCCGCACTCACAGTTTTTATTTCATCGGTAGAATCGGCAGAATCTCGTTGTTGGCAGGTAATTTGGTGGGAGCAGAGCTGCATCGATCGAAGCACCCGCAGAAATCTGCAGCAATTCGGGAAAACCAGCCAGGAAACCAGCCGCCAGCCGCTCCCCTCTCGCTCCTCTCGCTGCTTGCTACTCCGCTCCGCTCAATCGGCATGCACTCTCGGAGGGAGGTAATGCCAGACCAGGATCGCACCGAAGGAGACGCCGCCTCAACGAGGGAAGCCGACGAGGTGGACGCCTGAAGAAGGTGTTTATGGCCCTCTAATATACCTGGACTCCCTTCATCCACTTCCGTTACCAGACTAACTCCACATGTACTCTACCACTGACCTTTTAATTTGATACACAAGGAATATAAAGAATTTCTATGTATGTGAAGAATACCCTTTTTTATCAGATACAGATTAAAGTAACTTGTTGTTAGGTAATGAGCAAAAAGTTTATAGTATGTATTTGCGTTTTGCTATATCATTATAAGTTAAACATTGAGATTTCTTTATTACTGGAACTTGAACTGTACTTTACATCTACGGCACGTTTTATTCCAAGTGATCAGATTGAATGCTCACCATAAAACGTGTATACACTCAAAAATAAATGTTGTAAGGTATAGATTTTACTATAGGCTACTGCAAAAAGAAGGACTTTTAGATGAGTGTGTAGCCATTATTTGCAGTTGTTAGTTAAACTTAAAAAAAATTTAAAATGTGAATATGAGTTTGGAATTCCAAAATCCTGATTAACAGAATCAAATTTGTTGGACTTTGCAATCCTAAATCGCATCTATAACTGGCGAAAATATGAAAGTATGGATGAGTTTCACACTGTTGTATGAATAGAGATAGGTGTGGTAACATGGGATTTCCTAAGAAAAGGGCTAATGTCCCATTTTAAATGAAGTGAGCATTCACAAAGTAACCCTACATTTTGAAAAAAATAAGTTTTCAGTCATTTTTTCCCGGAAGAGAAAAGGGGCAGTCTTTGCCAAATTCACTTTTAACAATGCTTCAACCTTCCTCCTCACCCACTTCTTTTGGGCATATTAACAGCTTGTAGCTGCATCTTGATTTTGGAACAGAAACACTCACGGCCCGGTTATGAGTTCTGGGGCTGCAGGGGCGGGTGGTACTCCACCACCGCACCCCCGAGACTCACCACCGCCCGCCAGAATATAAGTTACTTGCAATCTGGCGGGCGGGTGGCGTGGCTTTACCAGGGCGGGGCCTGTTTTAAAGGCTGTGGTGCCTGTAAAAAAGGCATCCCAATAGGAATGCCTCACAAGGTTCCTGCACAGCATGGACTCGAAAGTCCATGCCGTGCAGGAACTTTTGTGCATGCACACAGGGGGGCACATGTTATGCTTCCCGTGTGCAAGAACAAGCGGAGGAGGCACAGGGGGGTTTACTCTGTTCCAAGGTTTTAAACCCTGGAGGACAGGAAACTCGTAACATGCTTGGCAGGACTATGCCGGTCCCACCAAGCATACTGTGCGGTCTCTGACCGCCAAGCTACCTCTACGGAACGGTGATTCCCTGGCGTCAGTCCAACCGCCCAACTTGTAATGGTGCATTGGGAGGCTAGACCGCCACCGCCGTACCACCATGAGTCTGGCAGTCCTCAGATCTCCAGACTTGTAATCGTGCCCTAAGTGAGGGTTTATGCTGTGTGCAGATCATCACAGTGAGTGAACTTTTACATTAAATACCTTTTTTAGGTCTCACTTACAGAGCGCTATTAGCTGTCCGTTATCGAAGACGTCTTGTAGATGATACCAATATTTGAAGTAGGTTTTGGGCCAGCCCATTGCTGACCACTGGTTGGTGCTTTAATGAATTACATTCTTTTGATGGGGAAATAACAAAATCTGAGACATTCCACTCTAGTTTGTTGTTAAAAACTGTCTGGTATAAACAAAATAGCCACCAAGGGGGAGTGCTCTATTCCATGTGTCTTATTGCGTGAGAAAGGTTTGTGGTGATAGTAGACATAGCCACCTGAGAGGCAGTCATATGGTCCACAGTATTTATATTCTCGTTATCACACTATAAAGTTGTATACAGTAATACTTAATATTTTCCTGCCTTTTGATAAGAGATGAAGTTAACAGTAATGTGGACATATCCTAGTTGAACTGTCCATACTGACCCCTACCACTGATGCTGACGATTACAAAAAAAACATACATATGTGGAATTTCATCTGTCAAGCAAAGTATTCTGTGTAAATACATTGAGGATGAACACTGGATTCAATGTGTGTTCTCTGGTGGTGGGGCAATTTCGTATAGAAAAAAATCAGTGTGAGGGTAGCGGAGTGGGGCTTGTCTCCTCTGATTGGTCCATTATAAGTTATGCAAGATATCAAAATATAATAAGAGCCTGTTGTCAATATAGAGCTTAAATGTTCGGAGTCAAAGCAGTGTACTAACTGTTGTTACAACTGCTGAACTTTGGGTTCGATGGAAGTCAACCCCACCTGCAGGATTTGTACAATTAAGTTTTGCACTCATCCCTTCTTCAGATCCGTAACCCTCTCAGCTATGTTGCTCAGCTACTCCAGCGCTCAGCTGGCTCGTGGAATGAGTTGAAACATTATTGCTCAATTTCAACTTTAATATCCCCGGTTAGACGGGTGACATTCTGCAGCATCTGTGACAAGGGTGAGTTCCTGCTTCACAGCGACTCTCTACATAGAACGTAGAGTGCCAATTATACTTGAACTATGATCTCGGTAGTGGGCAGGTGATAATGCGTACAGTTTCAAACCCCATTCACTTACAACCAGCAGCAGTGACACAAACCAAGACCTACATATCACAAGCATTACAGTTTCAACTGTCTCTAACCAAGCAATGCAAAGCGTCCCCATGTCTGGGTGTAGCTGTGAGATTTTTCTTCATTGGACACAGTGCTGTCATTTATTCGCAAGCTGGTAGGCTGTCAGAGACTGGGGTCAGGGAACACTGTGCTACCATGTTATGTACAAATATGGAGGTGGACACAGACTCAGGCCAGGACCTCTATGTTACCATTTTTTCACAGGCTTCTGGAAGGGAGCAAACCTGGTGTCATAGGGCATGGCCCTGCCACTTAATTGTGGGCATCTATTGTTTCCCAAGAATCTCCTACCCATTGAGCTTCTTATTACTACAAAAGTGAAGTTGACAATTTGTTTACTAATGACAATGGTTAAACACATTGGAATCATACAGGGTATATTTAGGTGTTGTTAAAAGCGATACATACACTATCCAAAGTCCTTAAAAAGAGGTGGTATTCTCCAGTGCTCAAGAACAGTGTCTCACTCACCAATGGGTGAGTTATAGCGGACTTTGGTGCACTGGCCAAATCCAGAGCTTTTTTTATTTTTTTTGCTGGTGGGAAGAAGAGGCAGGGGGCAGCTACACCCTCCTATTGCACTCCACCACTCTGAGATGCATCCTGGCCTGCCCCCCTGCCAGCAATTTACAAAGAAATGAGCTATGTTGTGGCCAGCGCAGGTTGTAACGTAGCATTTTTTAAAAACCTTCAGCCATTGTTAAAACATTGACAATGGCATTAGTTTGCATTTGCATGTCCTGCTGGCTTTGTCAATGCTTAGCTACTTCCTAGCTGTGTGCTTCCTGGGCCTGAAAGTTCTCTCATTGGTAACGTGGATAAGCCCTACAGAGCTCTTCTGGTTAATGGGTTTGTCAAGTGATTTTCATGGGTATAAGCCCAACTGACGGTGTAGATTACAGTTTAACCATTACAGCAGGGATAGAGAGGGTAGCTACTCACTCAGCAGATTTCCAGAAGTGCCCCGGGTGGGATAGCCGCCGGTTAAGTTTCGGCAGTTTTTCAAGCATGTCCATCAGTAGCGTGAAGCTCGGCCGTTCTCCAAAATCAAAGGCCCAGCACACGGACAGGATTTCCTGCAAAATAAAAATGTACAGAGAAGCAAAATGTTACATACGGTAAACAAATTAACAAAACAAGCAAGCCTTAAGTTTGTCTAAGGACAAGCTTGTGAGAGCGGAGGGGGCAGATTCAAACCTGACTGCCGTGCTTTCCTGCTCCAAGGCACTTGATGCAATACAACCCCTCACAACACCGAAGAAAGTACAACCTCACACCTTGAAACACCAATGAGGTCAAGCTGTTTTAAGGAGGCGCCATATTCCCTAAGTAGGCATCAGTAAGGACGTGTTACAGGAGGCAAGCAGTGATCTAACACTTGCTTCCATGTTTTAAATTTAAATTGAACTTTAAAAGAACCTTTTAAAACTCCTCCAGACCTGGTCTCTTATTTCCAAGCCTTAATTTCTACAACTGTAAAACAGTTCATCTTATGGAAATCAGTGATTTTTTTTCATTTACCTGTACCGGTTCATACCATTCATAGCTTACTTCAGTGGAGTCACCGGCCCAGCATGAGGCTACATGTGAAAGCTGTGACGATCATCACAGGAAAATATTTTTATACAATGCAGATAGTTAGTTCCCCTACATGAAAGGTTCCATAAAGGAGCAGTCATTGCTGCCTTAATAAATGTAATGACCGGCTAAGTTAGGAGAACTGTTCAGAGATGCTCACCGCTGGTCTGCACCCCATTTTTAACCCAAGGGACCTTTCTACTTCTGACGTTTAGAGAGAGGAGGATTAGTATTTGTTCTTTGGAAGAAGCTTGGCGCCATGGGCTGAGGTGCTCTTTTTATTTAGCCTTCTTTTTTTTTGTACTGGATCACAAGTAAAAGATTGCCCTGGTACGGGCACTTAGAAGACAACTGATGGGCAATGCGTCTACTCATAGTTAGGCCAAAAATTCATTTATTTATATTTTGTTTCTCTATTTTAAGGCTAACGGCCGGGATAGCTGTGTGTTAATGTACAATGGTTATTCGGTGCTTTAGAAGCATCTGCCTCATCTCCTAAAAAATGACTTTGGGGCGTGAAGATGCTTAGAAATTCAAAGACAAGGCCATGGCCGTGCCACACGGCTGTGACAGGCCGTACCCACAACAAAAATTAACATTTAAAACGATCTTCCTTAAGTCATGGAGGATGGATAGCGAAAGGAAGGGCAAAATGGTGGTACATGTGTCTACCACAAATGATCTTCTATTAAGATTGGACAGCCGAGGCCTACAGAGGAGACACTTATTTGAATAATAAAATAGAGCATTTTTTTTTATTGTGTTAATGCTAACTTTTGATCAGAGCCTGGCTTAGTGCAACAAAAAATGCTCTTAAATTTCGCCAACTGTAATAAAATATATTTTTTGTTTGTGATACATCTCTGTGTGTAATTGCAATATGGCACGCTCTGTCATCTCACTGTCCATATTGTTTTTTATTTATAGGTTAAGTTTGACATCAACCTAGTTGCCCAAACATAATAGATTTATTTATTTTACGCGTGTTAGTGCACCATTACACACTCTAACACATTTACAATTAAAATTGGTAATACCTTTGCACCATTGATGCGCTCTATTAAGATTTATTTATGGACGTGCAGCCATGGCAGCAACAGACTTCCCCAAATCATGTCTAAGTGCACCAAGACATGCTCTCCCACTTCCTCCACCATCATGGATTTTTATTCCTAATATAGGTACAATTACTTTGCACTATTGGAGTGCTCCCTTTCAAATTATTTGTGCAGTTGCAGCCATAACAGGAATAACTTTCCGCAACCTAAAGGTAATTTCTAAGTTTATTAGGGTATGTGGGACCCCTTGTCACCCTCACTAGGCTCTCACTGCAACATCACACCACATTCAAATGCCATGACCTCCAAGCTCACCATGACATGCTTTTCCCATTCTCATTTTACAAACCTTATTTTGTGTTTATGGTTATCTCTTTCTCTTCACTCTAACACTCACAAAATCACCCATCTCCCCGCACTTATGTTCTCTCTCTCACAAATGTTCAAAATGTCACAATAGCCACATGCCTAGTAACCCCTTTATTTTCCGTCCAGTCTCGCTTCCAGGTGTTCTCTTAACTGCTCAAATGCCCAAACTTGGTAGATCAATATCCCAATTCCTTCGATGCTCTCGCTCTTTAGTTTAGCCACTCGTACTATCTGTGTCTCCCAGCATCTGTTATTCCCATGATACTTTTCTACTGAACGTCCTGCCACATAATTCCACTACAAGCAAAAACGCATAGGTCTGTCAATAGCAGGTTTGCAGTCGTGTATGAGTAGGGCCACTGGAATTATGTGGCAGGAGAGGGCCAAAATATGTAGCAATGTTGAGTAAATTATGTGGCAAGAAAAGTCAAATTATGCAGCATAATTTGGCACATCTTTTAATAGTATTCATTATTTCGTCCTTTTTAAACTTGGTAACACTGAATGGACATTGGTTGCACCTCATTAGCACCAGTTTAACAGCCAAATATAGCAATAAAAAGCAAACAGGTGACCAGTACAGCTTTGCTATAGCTCTTCAATCCCTGGGGGTACAGTGCCCAGGATAATGTGATGCATGGCTAAACACTTATAAGGTCCAAAAGGCGAGACCTATTGGCTATGCCAATGCTTGTTGTACTTTAAAGCTGCAAGTGTCAGTCTCTCATTCTCATTGCTTTACGTGTGTTGCACGTGATATTTATTGTCCTTCTCTTTTTTGTAGGTTTATTGTAGCAAGAAAGTTACAGAGCCACCCTAAAGCAGGTTAAGCAGAAATTAACGGCATTTCTTTTTTTTTTTTTTAAAGGTAACAAAATGTAAACACAGGCATTCACAAATGTGTGCATGCACAAGTACTGTTAATTATTAAAGAAAACCTTACTCGTTTTGGCAATACAAGGAAGAAAGTAGCAAAAAAGGATTGCTTTCTGTACAAATTGCATATAGGAGATAAGGTATTGAGTGAGGTCTCAGTGTACTTTTCAGATGTACAATAGTCCTTAGAAGAATGTCCTGGCAGAGGAATGATGCACCAAGCAGCCAATAGGATGAGGTGATACTGAGTTCCAAGAGTCCGAAGCGCTATGGATCAACAACACTCAGCAACTGCTAGCCTGGCAAGTCTTGGTGGAAGAAACAAGTACAAGTTCCAAGAAAAGAGATTCTAGAACTAGGTAAAGACATGAAACGTACCAACAAAAGCAGAACAATATTCGGACACCTACATCCGCTATTGATACAGTATCCTAAATGTGTCCTGTTTATCCCTAGATCACGTATAAAGTCACACACACCTTTGTTTACTAAAAGTACAGCAAAATACTTCCAAAGAAACATGGTGTTTGTTGGAAGGAATGACTGAATACGAGGCATTACGACAACTACAGCTATGGTACAGCGACACTAAGATGCTTTGGCGGTGAGGAGCTGCAGCTTCAGCCATCTTAAGCACGCAGACCACTGAAGGGCCAATGGGGTACAGCGAGGCGGGAGTCCAATAATGCACTATAAATGGCTGCAGCAGTGTGCTGAGAGCTCACCAGGAGCCCATTACGGAGGTGGCTCCCGTCCACTTAGAAATCTTTTCGCTGTGACGTTTATCTCCATTACTAAAAGGGAAGTGTTGCTGTGCAATGAATCATTGTATTTTTCTGCTATTACAACTCAGTATTTCCCAGTTTAATCCTGTGCTTAAGAGCCCTTGTGCAGCTCTGCACACTTGCAGGGCTTTGCATAGTTATCTGCGTGCCCTGCGAGTACTGCCCACTGCATCTCATGCAAAGTTAGGCCTTAAACTCAGGGATGAGTGAATGTGCCTTGCAACTGGGTCCTTATGTGGCTCCAGACCCCATTGGCGCAGGAGGTGCTGCAGCACAGAGGGTGCGGGTGGAACTCACCTTTAGCAACACCTGGTCTTAATCAAGGGAACCACTCACCAGCGGATCATCTGTGAAGGTGCCCTCATTTGCCGAAAGCGGAATGTGGCTATTTGCAGTGCGGCAGCAGCGTGCCGGCGGACAACAGTATAAAGTAGCGGCTAGATTGGGCGTTAGCCCAGGCCAGTCCTACCCTGGATGTCTGCTTCAAAGATGGCGAGCAGAGCCAAGTCTGTTTATTTTGCTCAGAGTACTGCTGTGCAGAAAACAGTCAGAAGGGAGCCCTCTCACTTACAAGAGGAGCCTCCCCGCCGTCCTGAATCTCAGCCGCTCTGCCCACGGGCAGCAGGGCGCCTGCTTCACCAGAACAACCCCCAGCACCACCTGACGTCCTCCGCGCCTTAGCTGCATTCCTTTCCCTGGAAGCTTTTTCAGTGCAGTTCCAGTTTTACAAATTTAAAAAAAGGTAGCAAACGCAGTGCAAATGACTGTGAATACCCAAAGCAAATGCAGACTGCAGGTGCGATGTCCGTCCATCTCCCCCTCCCCTGGTAAGCCCCAGGTGCTAAACCCAGTGGTGTGGAAAGTCTGCAGTAGTGGCTTATTTTCTGTGGTACTCTGCTCCAAAAGCGGGTGTAAATGTCTGCAGATCCGAATTTTTGTAAACCAACATTTTAAATGGGCCAGCTGGCGAATGATGTCACTATTCAACTCAAACCCCAGCTGACATCATCAAACACGAATGCCTATAGCTGGTGATTGTTCGAGCTGCCGACCTGCTCCCTGGCCCCTTAAAGCAGGCACACACAAATATCAAGAACCTGGCCCTAAATAAATAAAAAATGTGACGGACACAAAGCAACACAATAATGATAACTAGGCAAGTTTAAAGCGGGGGATCGTAGGTAGTGAGTAGGAGGCAAGGAACGCGCCGACGTGACTGTCCATCGTGGTCTACATCGGTTTTGCACATCATGAGGTAATTTCCCCGGTTGCTGGAGCAGGCAGGCCACTCTGCTGAGGATTGCAAAGGCGAGGACTTACTGTAACCTCTTTCCCCAGGTTGATCGTCGCCAGCACTTGCTTCACACCCTCGCCACTTCCGATCTGCCAGATGAGCGCCTCGGCGGCCTGGCTCTGGAAAGGCCAGTCTCGGGCTTGTAACTCGTACCAGACAGTTCTGAAAGGCAATAACAACGACAAACACTTATGTAGCAGGCACAACAAAAAGGATTGCTTCCAGAAGCTTTTTAAATCACTTTTACTGCCCAACTCTTGGAACTTATGTTATCATTCCTGGGAGAAGGCACGGCTGCGGTGCCTGTGGTGGGCTTTAAACCTGTGGTCTACAGGTAAAACTTGGATTTATGTCGTATGCACTAACCCCATTGACTGATTCACTGCACAGTTACACCATCCTAAGGCTGCCGACCCCAGGAAGCACGTATGTTTCAGAAAAAAAAATGAATGAGTAAATGAATGAAAGTGCATTTGAAAAGTACAACTGCTGCGTCAATAGAAGCATCCTGGCGCTGTGCCAGCTGTGGAAAGTGGACTGCATTATACCTCCCGAAACACAAAAGTCTTCAAATGGGCCTTAAACAAGCTTTCCTAAGAGATAGACCAGAGATCCTCTGCTCAGGCATTCCAGAGGCAAGGACCTAAGAAGAAAACAGATCTGCCTCCTGCTCTGGCTTTACGCAGTTAGCTTACACATAACAGGTTTCGTTTGGCAAAGCGTAGTGCCCTTGCAGGAAGATATTTTTTCACTGACCCTGTGCCCAATGGCCAAGACTGATTTGCATATGGCCAGGTCTAAACTGGGGTGGCATGGTGAGCAAAAAAACGATGGATTTAGACCCAGATCTCTGTACTGGGGTAAATGTATGACATTGTTCTGCATTCTGTCAATCAACTGTTGTTTTTGCATTTGTCACCCCGAGTGGGACGGGTATGCTCAGACGTGAGTCACGTGCTCTCCATGCCACTGGAATCAAGCTATCCTGGCTGAAAAGGGGTGAAACCCCGAAACCGGTCCTAGGATGCTTGTTTCCGGTCCAGGGAGGACCTGGCTTGGCAGTTCGGCCTGGACTGTTCACATGAGGCACAGGATCAAAACTGATTTGCATTTGGCCAGGTCTAAACTGGGGTGGCATGGTGAGCAAAAAAACGATGGATTTAGGGCCAGATCTCTGTACTGGGGTGAATGTATGACATTGTTCTGCATTCTGTCCATCAACTGTTGTTTTTACATCAGTAAAGCTCCTCCTGTGAAGAAAGGGAGAAATTCTGAAGCTCCGGTGAACCTGACTTTTTGCACTACAGCGACTGTCAGCAATGTGAGATCTACACTTTGCGCTACAGTGACGACAGTCCGCGGTGACCACCAACGTAAAGCCCCAGCAACAGCCGTCTTTGATGCATGACAGAATCTTCGCACTACAGCAATAACCATCTGCAATGTCAGCCATGCGCTTTGTGCTACATCGATGACAATCTGCAACGCTCTCGGGGTCTCCTCTACCGTGAAATGGACTCTTCATGCCAGGTTTTGAGCAGATCGCTTTTTCAGCAGGACTAACCTAGTCCCATATCCGGCCCATGCTCCATCGCAGTTTGCCTGAATTTGCGACTTTGCCCCAGTCTAGCACGATCAGAAGCCCGCGAGTGGTGCTTTAGCTTTTTCAGAAAGACTAACCTACTCCCATATCCAGCCCATGCTCCATCGCGGCTGGCCTGAATTTGCGACTTTGCCCGAGTATAGCACGATCAGAAGACCGAGAGTGGTGCTTTGTGCTTTAAGGCGTTATACTTTCCTAAAACTCTAAACTTGAATATCTCCGGTTCTACTGATCAGTACTTTAATACTTAATGAATTGCTTCTAATTAAGCCTGCTTCTGTTCCAAGCTACCAAAGGGTTAAGCACAGGTTAATGTAGAAACATTTGTGGTTCACCTCAACAGGCATTGTGACTGTTGCTTGAGAAGGATCGTCACCCCCTTCAACTATCCAAAAATTAAATTTCTAACACCATCCATTCGCAAAGTATATCACATTGGATTCTCTTTTCTACAATTGAATACCAGGGTAGGCAAGTTATCTAAGTTCATGGTTAATGATCAAAATCATAATGCATTTATTGTACATGCAATTAATAAAGCTTTAACTCTTGGTAAGAGAAAACAGACTTCACTACTTTGCACAACTTCTAGTGAAGGGCCTACTCCCTCCTACTCCCTCCAGACACTCAACCCCCCTTAGGAGGCCGAGCATGCACTATGTATGCACTATGTATAACCGTAGCCCTGTAGCAACCCTTTCGAGAATGGCCCACCTCTCATGGTCAATCACCAAAACATGGGTCGACAAGTCCCTGCTGCATATGGGGTTCATCCTTTGTACAACTCTTCATGGAGGGATCACCTTTACCTACCTAAGACCCATTAAGAGACCAAGCATGTAGCGAAAGCTTAAGCCCATTAGCAGAAGGGAGGCTATAGAAAACTAGGTCTACATGCACCTCGCTGAATATCTTTGAGTATGGTGAGCATATAGATAACTGTCACATTTACTGGATGATGACATCAATGATGTCATGAGTGATGTACAATGTGAGGTCATAAGCAGTGAATGGCCGGGCACAAGTTATAGTTAGCTCACTGAACTGGCAAATTCCGTTGTTTTTCAGGTTTAAAATGTTACAATATATATACAAAAAAAAAAAATATATATATATATATATATATATATATATATATATATATATACACACACACACACCTCACAAAGGATTGCCTTCTTTTGTGATATATAAATTCATTTTCAACCAGCAGCATAAGGCCATGAAAAATGTGGAGTCGGTGGCAAACTGCCTCGCCTGCCACTCCTTATGACGGGCCTGCGTACGCCTTCAAATATTTACTGCCAACACTAGGCCTCAGACAATGGTAAAGTTCACTCATGTTTTTCTAATGTTCAAGGCCAACAAAAGCCAGAACAGTACAAATATTCAGTCAGGATGGCAAAGACTTCTAAATATTACAAATGTGTACAAAACACACTTCGAGCAGTGGAGCCCAAGAAACCATATTAAACTGGCTGATTGCAGTCTTGGTTTTCTTGAACGGCTTCCATGCTCCCTGTACTTGGATTGGAAGTCCTGTAATTGATATTTTTGACTATAAAAATAGAAGGAATTTTCACAGAATATTGTAAACATTGAAATGATTCGCTCTCTAAAGAACGGAATGACTTACACACTTACAGGAATTTCATTCAATATATTTTTTTTAAGTATTGAAAAATAGTGATTCACAATAAAATTGTGCTTCCCATCCTCCTGCCATCAACGTACTCCGGCTGCGCATGGCCAAAGGTCAGGTACTGCATCCAACCTGCTGCTGACTGCTTGAGTTTTCCACATCTCTAGATCCCTAACACATGTGACCTAGGGTCAGATGCTCGTTATGGTGCATTACCTAGCCTGTACAGAAGGAATATGCTACTTACCAGTATGCATCTGTTCTTGGCATGTAGAGCTGCAGAGTCACACACTGAGGATAAGATTGCCATCTGGTGTTGGGCTCGGATGATTGCAGGTTGTTGTCGTCTTCGGAAGAAGCCTTTGGTCACGAGGTTGGTGACTCCTCCCCTGGACAACAGTGCGCATGGGCATCCACTCCATCGTCAGATTGTTTTTTCGCCATGAAGGGAAAAGATGGAGTGTATAGGAATGAAAGAAAGGATGTCCATGTGTAATGTCTAAGTAAGACAGATGCTGGAACAGATACAGGTCCCGGGGAGGCGGGCGGGCGTGTGTGACTCTGCAGCTCTACATGCCAAGAACAGATGCATACTGGTAAGTAGCATATTCCGTTTGAGGCATATGAGCTGCAGATCACACACTGAGGATAGATTGTATAGCAGTGCTTCCCCTTAGCGGTGGTCGCCTGTATCTGTTGCAGCAGTTTGAAATAAAGTTTTTAGGACAGCCTGGCCCACTGAGGCCTGTTGTTTGGCTTGCACATCAACACAGTAGTGTTTAGTGAAGGTATGCGTGGTAGACCACGTGTCTGCCTTGCAAATGTCTTCTAAGGGAATGTTACCTAAGAAGGCCATAGAAGCCCCTATTTTACGCGTGGAGTGCGCCCTAGGGGGAACTGTAAGTGTACGTTTAGCCTTTTGGTAGCATATTTGGATGCATTTAACTATCCACCGGGCTATACCGGATTTGGAGATGGGATTGCCTTTATGTGGTGGTGCGAAAGCAACAAAGAGTTGTTTTGTCTTTCGAAAAGGTTTCGTCCTGTCGATGTAATAAAGCAAGGCTCTTTTGACATCTAAGGTGTGTAGTGCCCTTTCAGCTACGGAGTCTGGGTTTGGGAAAAAGACTGGTAGCTCTACTGATTGGTTAAGGTGGAAAGGGGAAATCACTTTTGGGAGAAATTTAGGGTTTGTCCTAAGAACCACTTTGTTACAGTGTAGTTGTAAGAAAGGTTCCTCTAGTGTAAGGGCTTGTATTTCACTGATACTTCGTAGGGAAGTGATTGCGATAAGGAAACCTACCTTCCATGTTAGGAATTGTAATTCACATTTGTGCATAGGTTCAAATGGGGGACCCATAAGTCTTGTTAGAACCACACTGGGGAAGGTGGTAATCTTGGGGGAAGAATTCTTTTGAGACCTTCCATAAACGCTTTGATGGCTGGTACCTTAAAAAGGGACAGGTGTTGCCTATTTTGCAAGTAGGCTGCTAAGGCTGCTAGGTGTAATCGTATAGAGGAATACGCTAGATTGCATCTTTGCAAGTGTAGTAGATAGCAAATAATGTTTTGGATGGAAGCATCCAATGGATGTATGTCATTATTAGCGCAGTAGATGGCAAATTGTTTCCATTTCGCGGCATAACACGCTCTAGTAGTAGGTCGTCTGGCTTCCTTTATGATATTCATACAGTCTGGAGGGAGATTGAGGTATCCGAACTCTAAGACCTCAGGAGCCAGATCGCTAGGTTCAGTGTTTGAGGATCTGGGTGTCTGATTTCTCCATGGTTCTGGGTTAAGAGATCCGGGGAGAGGCGTGGACTTTGATGTGGAACTAAAGATAGTTCCAGAAGTGTGGTGAACCACGGTTGACGTTCCCAAGTGGGAGCTACTAGTATTAGTGTTAGCGACTGTTGTTTCAGTTTGCGTACCACAAATGGAACTAGTGGGAGAGGCAGAAAAGCGTACGCAAATCTGCCTGACCAGTTCATCCATAGGGCATTGCCCTTCGACTGTGGGTGTGGAAACCTGGCGGCGAAGGTTGGGCATTTTGTGTTTTCGGGAGTGGCGAACAGGTCTATGTCTGGTTGTCCCCATTTTTGGAAGAAGGGGAGTAGAACCTTGGGGTGTAATTCCCATTCGTGGATCTGCTGTGTGTGGCGACTTAGGAGGTCGGCCACCTGATTGTGGATTCCTGGGAGATGTTCTGCTAACAGGTAGATGTTTTGGGGAATTGCCCATCTCCAGATTTGCTGTGCCAGTTGGGACAGTTGGAGAGAATGTGTCCCTCCCTGTTTCTGTATATAATACATTGTCGTCATGTTGTCTGTGCGTATGAGGACAGTTTTGTTCTTTAGGTGTACCTGAATGGATTTTAGAGCTAGGAACACTGCTAAGAGTTCCAGGTGGTTGATGTGGAGCAGTTTTTGTTGACTGGTCCATCTGCCCTGAGTGGTATGGTGAAGGAGGTGGGCTCCCCACCCTGTGAGAGATGCGTCGGTAGTCAGCACAACTTGTGGAAGAGGCTCTAAGAACGGTCGCCCTTTGGACAGGTTGATGGTGTTTCACCATTTCAGTGAGCGAAGTGAGCGACTGTCCACCAACACCAGATCGGTAAGTTGTCCGTGAGCTTGGTTCCACTGTTGTGCTAGACATTCCTGTAAGGGACGCATTTGAAGTCGTGCGTGTGGGACTATGGAGATGCATGACGCCATCATGCCTAGGAGCTGCATGAACACTCTTGCTGGAAGAGATGGATGAGTTTGAAATTGAGAGATGAGATTTTGTATACTGGCTATCCTGGCAGTGCTGGGATAAGCAATGGCTTTGGATGCATCTATGGTTGCTCCTAGATACTGATGTAAGTGGGAAGGTTGTAGATGGGATTTGGGGTAGTTGATAGTGAATCCCAAATCGTGGAGAGTTTGAATCGTGCGATGAGTGTGGAGAACGCATTTTTGGTGAGTATTGGCTTTTATAAGCCAATCGTCCAGATAGGGGAAGACATGGATCTGTTGTCTTCTGAGGTGCGCTGCCACGACTGCCAAGCACTTGGTGAACACTCTGGGTGCTGTTGTTACTCCGAATGGGAGAACTGTAAATTGATAGTGTTGCCCATCTACCACAAATCGTAGATATTTTCTGTGAGCGGGATGCATAGGGATGTGAAAGTACGCGTCCTTGAGGTCCAATGTGGCAAGGAAGTCTCCCTGTTGTAAAAGTGGGAGGACTTGTTGGAGGGTGGTCATATGAAAATGATCTGAATGTATATACTGGTTTAGTAGTCTGAGATCCAGTATGGGCCTTAGTGTTTTGTCCATTTTGGGAATGAGGAAGTATAGAGAATATACCCCTGTTCCCTGATGTTGAAGAGGGACTGGTTCTATCGCAATGTTTTTGTAACAGGGATTGAACTTCTTGTTTGAGGAGAGAGAGATGATGTGAGGACATTGGACGTTGTTTGGGCGGTATGTTTGGGGGGGATTGTATGAGTTCGAGGCAGTAGCCAGACTGGATAATTTGTCTTACCCACCTGTCTGTGGTGATGGAAGTCCAGACAGGTAGGAATTGTTGAAGCCGCCCCCCGACCGGAGTGGAATGGTCTGGGGGGAGTGGTGGCAAGTCACTGTTTAGTGGCTGGGGAGGTGCGGGTGTTATTGTTGTTGCCCCGCCCTCGACCTTTGTTATTGTTTCCCCGATAACCTCCTCAGAAATATCCTCTGTTAGGGGATGTTTGTCCCGAATTTTTAAAGGTGGATGTGGTCTCAGTTCCCGTGTTTTTGGAGCCTCCTCTATAAAAGGAGCGACGAAAGGAACCCCGGGTTTGAGGAGACTGCAGTGCTCCCATAGACTTGGCAGTTTCATTATCCTTTTTCATTTTCTCCAATGCAGTATCCACTGCAGGGCCAAATAACTGCTTTGGTTGAAAGGTTGAGCCAGAATTGCGGTTTGAACCTCCGGTTTAAAACCGGAAATACGGAGCCAGGCATGTCGTCTGAGTAAGACGCTAGTATTGACCGCCCTAGAAGCAGTGTCTGCCGCATCTAAGGCGCATTTAATGGAGGCATTAGATATTAATTTGCCTTCTTCGATGAGGTCAGTGGCCTGGGACTTAAAGGGTTCAGGCAGATGTTGCATAAGGTCCTCAAGTTGGTCATAATGTGCCCTATCATACCGGGCTAACAGGGCCTGGGTATTCGCAATGCGCCAATGGTTCGCCGCCTGCGCGGCGACCCGTTTGCCTGAGGACTCTAAAAGCTTAGACTCCTTGTCCGGGGGAGGCGTTTCTCCAGTTGTCTGTGAGTTAACGCGCTTCCTGGCATTTGATACGACCAAGGAGTCTAGAGGGAGCTGGGCTTTAATGTATGCAGGGTCCTGCGGGGCTGGTCGGTACTTTTTTTCGATGCGACGGGGTTGAGAACCCTAGCTCGAACAGGGTCTTTAAAGACTTCATTGGCATGCTTTATAACCCCTTTGATCATGGGCAGTATGTGAACAGTTTTTTGTGACTGCTCAAAAGTATCGAGGAGAAAGTCCTCTTCAAGGGCGTCTGTGTGCATTGTGACGCCGTGGAATGTTGCTGCCCTATTTATAAGTTGGCCAAACCCTAAGTGGTCATCAGGAGGGGAGGGCTTGGAGGGGTAGGTAGTGGGGTCAGGCATGTCAGGTATTGGATAAGACCAGTCATCTACGGGTGCTGTGTCTGGGAACGTAAAAGGGTCGTTTGGATCAACAGGATCATTAAATAAATCAGGGTCCGCCCCTCCCCGCAAGTCATCATTATCATCCTGTGGAGGAGGTGAATGATAGGGGGATGGTAAAGGTAAAGGTAAAGGAGGAGGAGGAGGAGGGGGGGACGGGTTAGGAGGTAATAAAGGAGAGGAAGGACGAAGTGGTGAAGTAGCACAGTCCTTCTTCCGTATGGGAGCTGGAGGTGGTGTGATGTCCAGCTTTCGTTTCTTGTATGGGACGGCAGTCACATGTCCTGTTTCGGGATTGATGTAGATCCGCTTTTGAGTAGGATCTGGGCGAAAAAGTTCTTCTGGCTCCGAAGGCGGTGGCGGTGATGACCGTTTCGGGTCTTTATGAACTTTTTTTGGCATGGACGGAGTTTTCGGTACCGATGGATTTTTCGGTGCCGACAGAGGTTTCGGCGTGGATGGATTTTTCGGCGTCGATGGATCTTTCGGTGCCGATGGTTTTTTCGGTGCCGATGGAAATTTTGGTGCCGAGGGACTTTTAGGCATCGATGTCGAAGAACGTTTCGGCGCCGGTGGAGACTTCGGTGCCGAGGAACGTTTTGGTGCCGAAGGAGATTTCGGTCTTGAAGCCTGTTTCGGTGCAGACAGTGGAGTTTTCGGTGCCAAAGGTGTTATAGGTACAATCACATGAGGTTTGCTCGAGCCCGAGCCACCTACAGGCTTAGATGTCTTCGGAGCCGGGCCCGAGGGCGGGGCTTCTGAAGATGATTTCCGGTCTCGACTGGGCCCAGCTGGCGGAGTCTTGACCAATGTCTTTTTGGATGGGGCAGGGGCAGGGGGGTTGGTACTCACACGCTGCCCTGGAGTGATGAGGTCATCGGAATCGTCGGCCTCGGACACGATCTCGAGATCTTCGGTGTCATCTTCAGGAACATCCTGAGCAAAGATGTCCTCTGGTTCTGGAGCTGGTTTGGCCATAATATGGCGTCGAGCTCTTCGGTCCCGGAGGGTCTTCTTGGAACGGAAAGCGGAACAAGCTGGACAGGTCGATTCGTGGTGTTCCGGTGACAGGCAGAGGTTACAAACCTCGTGGTGATCACTGTGGGGGAACTTCGCTCCACACCGGGGGCATTTCTTGAAGGGTGTCCTGTCCATCAGCCGCTTCCGGAACCGGTCCGAGATGATTTCGATGTCGATGGAAAGATGATTGAAGAATTAAATCGATTGCTGAAAGTTTTCTGCTGGAGCGGAAAAAAGTTCATCCGAACCCAATGGCAGAAAAAAACAATCTGACGATGGAGTGGATGCCCATGCGCACTGTTGTCCAGGGGAGGAGTCACCAACCTCGTGACCAAAGTCTTCTTCCGAAGACTACAACAACCTGCAATCATCCGAGCCCAACACCAGATGGCGATCTTATCCTCAGTGTGTGATCTGCAGCTCATATGCCTCGAACCTCATATTTCCTATATGTACAGTAACACATATCAATAATTATTGTCCACCAGAATGATGGCTTTGATGTCAGAGTATAGGATGGCAATAACAAAACAAATTGGTCACTGTGAAAGCCATAGAATAAATTCTTACCCAAAGGCATAGACATCGGCGGCTCTGGAGAATGGTAACTTATCTTCATCCTTCCCAGGAGACATCTCGCGGACTATCTCGGGAGCAAGGTAGCACAGCCAGTCATGTGGCAATTTTAGCTCATTCTCTCGCCTGGGTAAAAAAATGTTTGAAACCATAAAATATGAATTTTTCTAATGGTTAACAAAATATGTTACATTTCACAATAATTGTTCCATTTACTTTTAAACTAAAAACATGCTAACTAGAAACTTAAATACCATAAACTAGGACTACATACAAACTTCAAAATTGGTAGAAGCTTGGGACCATTATCTGAATGTGGTCTAGTGTGTTTAGATAGTCAAACTCCACTTTGTTAATCTAACATTTTACTGATTTGTGCCTGGTGTAGAATGCTTAGTTGCAAAATGGAAGCAAAAAAGTAAACAAAAATAATATAGTGAAATCAAGTAGCAGGCTTCGTAAAATATTCCTGGGAATATGGTGAACAGTAGAAAGGTGCAATAGTAAAATACAAAGCAATTCAGTGGGTCGGTATTTGGAGCAAAGAAAGAAGGAAATGTCATGGCTTAACAAGCGGCTGTGTGGAATGGGTTTTGTCCTGTGGACTTAGGTGCACCGCAAGCACCCAGAGCTCACTTGACATGGTTCAAAGGCCATAGTCAATGGCTTCATGACTGCCCATTTGAGAGTAGGGAAATCTGTACCTTGGCTAGTGATAACTCAAGAGTGTCTTCCTCTTGTCCTGGAGTTATCGAAGAATAGGCAGTAATGTCAAATGAGAACAGGTAAGCTAGTTCGATGGTCTTTTCCACCTTAACTCCCTAAGGATCCATCAAACGTTGGGCATGCCTAAGATCCCTGATTGGGATACATATGGCAGTGAATTAGTGGAGGGTCAAGTATGAGAGAGGGCACACCCCTTGGAAAAAGGCATGGGGTCCCCCAGGTGCACTCCCAAAAGGGGTGTTCCACCTGAGGCCCTTTAAAACCCACGTGTTAGGGAGCCCTTTCAAGTGGTGACCTGCATTGCCATCTTACTGCGACTGAAGTTATTAAGTTGGGGAATCCTGTATTACTCCTTTGTCTCTGCATTTCCACCCTGCCAAGAGGCATTCTGGAACCAAGATCGCGGGCGACCTTGCTCACTAGTGGTATGATAACAGTCTTGTGAAAGGCTGTCCAGCCACTTAATCTCTCCTTCCTCCTGTTGATACCTTTCCCAGTGGAGCCCTCCAGAAGCAGACATTCATTTTCATAATTACCACGATGGAGCTCGACAGGGTAACAGCAAAGCATGGCTACCCTGCTGCCAGTGGGTTTGTAGGCTCTATCTGGAATCTTCTAGCGCACTCTCAACTCAACTCATTTATCTTCAGGTACTTCCCAGATATCCAATAACAGACCAAGAGGCAGGCATCAACAGCTAGCTCATCTTTACTTGCGGGCAAACAGGGTACAATATTCCACCTAGCTTCCTAGAACACCAGCTGTGTGATCCCTGGAAAGGGCCTGTGGGTGCTCTGCGTTCCTTTGCAAACACACCATTTATGAGACCTTGTCTTCAAGCACACTACTTGCATTCTTCTCTCGTCCGGCAAAAAAGTCCTTTTATAAACAATGTTTGAGACCTACTAAAGTACAAACAAGAAATATCAAAACCCACTAGAGAACTGTATTAAGAATTGCATCAGAAGAGAAGTGTTGTTGATCTTCTTAAGAATAATAGGTGGCTGCCAAGTGATGGTCTATTCCAGGTGTATCCAATATTGAGTCAGGCGGGCAGGATCCGTACCAGGAATACCCCTATGTAAATAATATCCATTTAGCCATGTTTAATCATGAAATCTGGTATGCATCCAGCTATCATGGCCCACTGTTGGAGAAGGTATTAGTGATGTAGGGGCAGAGTAGAAGAGACTAAGAGAATGTTTCCTAGGGCACACAAATTATCAATGGGGAATGGAGTATAAAACCGAAACATTAAGGGCCTTATTTCGATAGTGGGCCGTTGAACCGCCGTCCGAAATCACGTCGGTCGGTCTGACAAGCAGACGGTGGTCCGACCGCCCTATTAGGATGCGACCAACCGGCTGGCGATCGCAAAGTGCTCATTTACATGGCGATTTGTGCTGAGGTCCAGGAAAAGGGCTGCAGCACAAGCGGGCATGTAAATGAGCACTCCTTGCACTTCCGTCATGTGGTGCATGGCACACGGTGCATAAGGACACCACATGTGCAACCTAGGCCCCCATTTGTGCCCCCCAATATCGCTTTTTGACAGCCTTTACATGGTGGTGTTCCTGCCATGTAAAGGCTGTCAAAGAGATATCCAAATCTGGATGGCGGTGCCTGACTAGGCCCCGCAGTCATGGTCAGAAGTAGCTCCGATCACCTCCCCATCGGGAACTTCGATACTGTTGGAGGCGGCGGTCTTGCCTCCGACCACTGTGGGCCGACGCCACGCACTGTAATGTAGCGGTCGGACCAAAGGACTATTGGCTGCTGGACCGCCAGTGAAAGGCTGTTGGTGGCGGTTCGACCACTAGTGTAATGAGGCCCTAAATGTACAAACTCATTATTGCAAGCTTTCTAGCATTCATGTTCAGCGTGTCACAAAATGGCCGATATGCATCACTTCCTGTACTTATTTCTCAAGTGCATTGCTATGCAGGTGGAGTGTCCCAGCACTATGGAGACAAAAATACAGTAAATCTGTCCACGTGACAGAGAATTAATTAAAAAAATTATATTGTTTTTAGTTTGCACCTGAAGCATAAATGGTTTTTCATGCTTCTTAGACTTTGCTGTAGCATTTGATAGGCCATGGCAGAAAGCTGTATATACCCACCAATGTCTTCTCACCCCTATTAGACAACATTCACTGTTTTGTGGGTTTTCTTCTAAGACATAAATTGTACTGATCTCCTCTTCGTCTTACCTCCCTTCCTGGACCACACCGGAGATTCCAAAAAGCCCAAAGTCTGTGATGATGACTTTGCCGTTTTCGTAGAAAACATTCTTGGATTTGAGGTCCTTGTGAACAATCCCCTTTGCGTGAAGGTAGCCCATTCCCTGCAAAGTGAACAATGAAACACAATGAGTACTTGCTTTTAGACGTGAAGGCATCAACAAACAAAAGAGGAACTCCAGTTGCTGTCTACATTGCAAACATTAATAGTCCTTTGGTTTAGTAGCTTCAAATGTCTGCATGTGGTCGGCCACACTAACCTTCTTAAATTTGATGCTCACACGTGAAAGGAGAAGAAGTTGTTCCACAGAGGAATTGTATGACGAATCACTACACTAAAAGGAGCTCTAGCAAAGCCAACACACAGACTTAAAATCTTTTTATTTATAGTAACAGTACACAAAATATTAAAATCGTCCCTATAAGTCTGTGGGTCTCAACTTATTGACTTCTGGGGACCCCCCCAGTGAAACACTACTGAAACCCGGGGACCTTTGACCAAAGCAATTTCTACAATTTGAATCCCAAAACAACACACAAAAATATAGAGTAAAGAGTATATTGAATAGCTCGAACAAATACACAAAATAATAAACATTCCATTTAATTCACGAAAAAAAAAAAAAAATACATTTTTATTGGAAGGGTGGAGCTTCTAAACAGCGTCGGTTCATCCAATGGAGCGGAGGAGCACCGCCCCCCCCTCCCCACACAGCTGCAGAAAGCTGGGGAAAAAATGGTAACAAAATGATTTTATTACCATTAGAGTTTTCCGGCTTTCTGCCGAAAGGAGAGGGCAGGGCGGGGCCAGTGCGTCATTGCTGCTGATTAGCAGCAATGACGAGTGTCCCTTTCAATGTAAATTGCGCATGTTGGTTTGGCCAGCTACATTATTATGGCCAAACAGACATGCGTAATTCAACCTCTCCAACCCGGCTGTCATAGACAGCTAGGTTGAAGAGCAGGCATAGGCCCTTCAGTGCTCTACGGAGAGCTGATGCAGCCTGCTCGAGCCACTCCAGACACTTCTCTCATGCAGCATGAGAGCAGTGTCTGGATTGGATTAGGAGCTGCTAGAACTGGAGGAGTCGGGAGCCGGCAGAGAATACCGAGGACGTGCTGCAGCCTAAAAAGGTAAGTGAAACTTTTTTTTCATTTAAAAATGTAAATGTTTATTTGTATTCTGTTTCATTTGATTTATTTCGACCCACCATTTTTGTGGATCACCAACCAGCACTGCTTTTAAAAATGTGGTTTTGCTTTTAAAACATGAATTGATATGCTAGAGTTGCAGACTCCATAAGTAGGCACCATGGAACGTCACAGACGGGCATGGGTTCACGGACCACAGGTCAAAAACCACTACTCTAAGTCTTCACAAAAACATAAAAGAAAGTACCGCAGCTATACATCATAGTACAGCAGCAGAGCTGTTGGGATGGGACTATCTTCTGAATGGGTGTACAAATGCGTTCCCTGCCAGTATCTGGTGTACCTGATTCTTAGGTCTGGCGCTACCCAAGATTTTTTGATTTTACCAAAACTATATATGTAATATACTTACTTATAGATGCTTGCAGCCAGCCCTCGTCATCTATTCTTCTGTAGCTCTGCCAGTCAAATATTTCTTCTACTCACTATAGCATTCAGCATGGGGCAATGGGTCAAACCACTTCAACCATTGGCTATCTTCACCGTGAGAGATTCCATTCTGCTCTTTCACAAGGAGCACATTCACCCTCAAAGTGGTGTCTTTAGGGCCATGGCAAGGTGTGCATTTTGAACCCGGAAAAATATTTTTGCTTTTACCACTTTAGAAAAAAATATTTATACTGGCAAGGACTCCGCCAGCTCCCCATGCAATATAGATTTATAAAAACCATTACAAAACAAGAATTGACAAAGCTAAAAGGCTGTCAGCCAATGCCAGGCCAATTGGTTTTGCTAATGCTTTTTTATTTTGGCCCCACCCTTACACTAATCTGGTGAGTGTGCAACGGCCTTGGACTGTACCTTCACATGAGCAAGGTCCTGGACCTGGAGCGGCACACCAATCGTCCCCTCATATAACTGACAGATGACTAACGTCCTTGTTAAGGGTTTATCATGTACATCAGTAGTCACAGCATACATTTTTTGTGAATAAGTAGTTGTGGCCAGACCTTTTTATCTGTGTCACTGGATTGAAGGCCTACTGACTCACTCTTGTAAAGTTCTGTGTCTATGACCTAACCCAGGTCCTAGCTGATAAGTAGGTTCTAGTCAACAAAAAATGGTGAAAAAGGGAACTGCAGTGCATGGCACATCTCTTCCTGCATGCACAAGCAGGCATGGTAATGACCATGCAGGGTTGCGGATTTAACTGGATTGAAAAGCAAAGTCTAGCCACACATCTATGTGGCTGAGAACCAAAATGTTAAGAATATATACGTATACATTCACACAAAAAACAAAGGTTAAAGATAAGTTATAGTTAGGAAAACTTTACTTATGTTTGCTATACAAACCCAGCTTAAACCACACAAACATTAGACATTCTAAAGTTATAGTTATATTTTTAATTTATCATTTATGCACCAATTTCAAATTAATATGTCATACTTAAAAGTCACATTTATCCTTACACACTACCTTAATTTTCATATAACCTGTGTAACTCCATACACAGACTTCTCACTTCACTCGCCACAGTATATTACAAATTTGTAATATTTGTCCAGTTTAGGTTTGTGGAGTACAGTGTTATTAAGTGGAGTGTGGTATAGTATACTGGAGGAGAGCGCTATAAAGTCAACTATGGTACAATATATTGAGGTATAGTGGAGAAGAGTAAAGTAATGAGCCATCAGACAAACATGTTGACGGAGTGAGTGGTGATGGGGTATTAGTTCCCCTTTTCCCCAAGTTGGTTTTTAATACCAAGTGGTATTCCGTGTTAATATGAAGGTCAGTCCAGCATATCCCATTAGCTTTTAATAGCTTCATCAAACCAGGTTTTTGAAGAGTGCGGGGAGTCCTATGATGAAGCATGACACCTGGTGGTGTGTGAGGGCATCCCATCACATTTTTGTGTATGTCCAGAAATCGGCTGCTGTGAAGTGTACCACTGGTTGAAATAAATGCTTGTGTGGCTCAGTTGTGTTTAAAACATTTGTGACTGGAGGGAAGCTCACTCTCGAGGCCGCAAAGCCTATGGTTCCCTACCATGTATAGAGTCTAGGGTTATTTGGGTTTTGATGAATATATATGACTCCCTTAGGCATGTTGAGAAGGTAATGTTATCTCCTATTGAATGATGTTCCCCAGTGTAAACATGAAATGCTTAATAAAGTTGTAAAAAATAATATAATGACTTGCCATTACTATGTACAGTGGTACTTCCTCAAAATAGCACTACATTTTGTGAAAGTTCCTTAAGAACAGATATCACTAAGTTAAAAAGCATTATAACTTTATAAAAAAAACGACAATAGTTATCTGTGTTACCCACAAGGATCATCGGCACACCATACAGCCAAATTTCATGGAAACCCGTTCAATTGTTTTCGCGCTTCACGAGGTACAAAAGTCTATGGAAAATGCATTGGTGGAAAAACACGTTTTGGGATCAACCTTTTATCTATGCATCCCTTTGACCAATCACAGAGTAGCTTTCCATCCTCAGCCAATATAGAAAAAGTTACAGGTCCGGAAAGTTTTGTGGAGATTCGTCAAATAGGGGCTAAGTTATTAGAGGCCACAGGTTTGGGGAATTTCCATACCTGGAAATCCTAACCGTAACTACAGGGTGGCTACTGCAACATGGGGGGTGGGGTGGTGTGTAGGGTGGATATATATATATATCCATCCAACCATCCCTTTTTGCCTCCCTCCCAGTGGTGGTTGCCACCGGTTAGTTGTAGTTAGGTCTACTTTTCCATAGAACAAGCGTTTTTGGTTTGGTGCCATCTGATGAATATTTGCAAAACTTTCCTTATAAGGTTAATCCACCTAAGCACCGTCCTGGAAAGTTTGAGGGTGATCCGTCAAGCGAGGGCAGAGAAAAAACGGGGATCCCGAACAGAACATCCCCATGCATTTTCCATATACTTTTTGGAAAGTAATATCACTAAAAACTACTGAACAGAATTACACCAGATTTGGCAGGAAGCTAGATCTTGTACAGAAAGCATGCTGTTTGCGATTTAGCGTAAATCTGTTCAGTAGTTTTGGCGATCTTAAAAAATATTTGTATATCTGGACTTTGGGTTTGAGGGGCTCTCACAAGAGTCTCTCTAGCCCAATTTTTTTTAAATAGAGCCTTCTGATTGGCTTAGGGGACGTTTTTTACCCTTGGGCCATCTTCCTCCCACAGGAGCCTCAAATGGCTTCCTGCAACAGGAAGAAAAATGTAGCAGGCTGCCATTACAGGTCTTAGTCCCTTGTTCTGAGTCTAATTGAAATAATATATATAAGGGTGCAGGGTAGGGGTACCTTGCCCCCCTCAGCTCAGTGGGGACCAGGTCCAAGAGGGACCCCATCAGGGCCCCAAAAAGTAAAATATATGTGTTTTAAAAGTCCCAATCCTGCCGGACTCCAATGAGACACCTGTGAAAGCATGACTTTAATTAAATAAATAATTAAAAGCTCATTGGTGTTATTTATTATTCAGGTGAGGGAAGCATGCGGCTCCCATCCCGAGCCTTAAAAGGCCTTGGGGACCCCATGCCACGGGGCCGAAACAAAGAAAGCTGAAAATGGTGGGGGTTGGCTGCTCATGGGGGTTGGATGCAAGGCCGTGCCCATGGCTGGGCCCTGCGGCCAATCCCACACTACGCAAGGTCGAAGGCTGTTTGCAGCGTTCCTTGCCTGCGAGGGGTTGGCGTCAGGACCTGGCCAACCTCCTCGCTGCACTTGTTGGCTTTAACGTATATTCATAAAATATTACTTTACGCTAAAAATACCCTAGAAATTCACTGAAAAAAACAAAGGTTAAAATTAGGTTATAATTAGGTGAAAAATGTGGTGCCAATGAAATGTTTTAGACTACTAGGTAACTATAACTCGCACCCTCGCTATGCACTGCTTATTACCTCCCATATTACATAACTCATGACATGTTCTATGACTTCATTGATAACATCACTGCAACATCTAAAATGACATCTTTGATGAAAAGACTGGGCATGGCATGAGCACGAGTTACAGTTACCATAGAGCATGAGTTATAGTTACTAGAGATAAATATTTGGACTACCTTTACTGCTATCTTAAAAATTGAAATCACTGTAATGTTGGTCCCATGGACATAGTCAAGTGCAGAACTTGGAGGGCAATTTCCCTAGTGTGCCCATTTTTCTCCCTAATAATTCTTTAAAATCCTTTGACAACTTTTAAAATCACTGTCTTATTCATCCCACAATCAATTCAATTCACACATTTTCATTTCCGATAGAAGAGATCCATAAAACATATAGAGTGCATTAAAAGATATTTCATTATTTATATATCATTGTAAAAACATTTAAACAAATACTATTTTGTGATAACATGTTACAAGCAACGGTTACCAAAGTCCTTAGTGCAATCAGGAGAATAAACATTTAAAACTATGTAAACATTAATTCATTTGTCTGGGTCTATAAGGCTATTATAATGTGTGTGAGGTTGAGTTTTCGAAGTGGAGAGCATAAATATAGAAAAAGGCGAACTCTAAAGTGTCAGTTTCACACATTCTTTGCGATACTCAAAAAGTTAATTCTTGCCAGATGCCTCACCATTTGTAGCAACCACATGTTCACTATACAGAAAAATAAGATGCTGAAAAGTGCCTCCAACTGTTCTGACCTAGTGCAAATGATCATTTGGATTGGCCTGTTCTCTAATAATCAATCTTTTCATTCAGATTAATCCAAACCTTCAAATCAGTTTATGGTAGAGTACTTGTAAATCCTAAGACCGTAAGTTACTTACCTGTAACTGCAGTTCTCCAGTATTGGTATCTTTCATTGATTCTCATGCTTGAATCATTTCCTGCCGTCGAAGTGGGAGTCCCACAGTACCATTAGAAAGCGGTGTAATGTTAAACATAGCCTGGAAAGGCCATAAAACCCTCACTTTAGTAACCAATCTTTATCACTTTAAAAAGAGACAAAACGTTTAAGCTCCAACCAATCAGGTTGTATCATCCTTTAGAACACTCCTCTCGGAGGCTTCTTCTCCAAAATTTTCAGAGCACAAGTGTGAATAAGTACAATATCAAAGAGAAGGTGAGCCTCTCAGGGGAGGAGTTGGGTCACATGTGAATCTATGAAAGATACCAATATCGGAAAACTACAGTTACAGGTAACTTATTTTCTTACTCCAGATCAGAATCAAATTGTATGCTTGGCTATACATCTATACATATATAAACAATGTAAAATATGCGAAACACTTTAGAGGACAGTGGGTATCCCTTACTACGATGGTTCACCTTTACTGGAAAATATGCCATAATACTGCCTGGCCCACTGCTGCAGCTCTTTGAACTACGGAATCCTAGCAGTAGTGCTGAAACGATGTGCGTCTAGTCTTCCAAGTCGCTGCTCAGCAGGTATCTGGAATAGACACATCGGCAAATAGCAAGTCGATACACTTCTAGTTGAATGAGGTTGCACCTTGGTTTGCAAAGGCGTGCCAGCTTTCTGATGGCAACATTGATGGCACTGGTTATCCATTGTGCTATGCTCTGTTTTGAGAGTGGATAACCCTCTCTAGGAGCACTGCATGCTATTACTAATTGATTGGATTTGAGGAAGTGTTTCCTTTTGTCAAGGTAAAATTTGAGACATTTCTTTACATCCATGGAATGCAATGTCCTGTCTGCTGACGTCTTGGGATCCTGGAAAAAAATATTTGGAATTATCAGTTGATTTAAGTGGAAATGTGATGGGACTTTTGGAATTATTTTGGATTTGTTTGCAGAATCACCCTATTGATCCTAAATTCTAACAAAGGTTCTTGAATGATGAAAGCCTGAGTGCCACTTTCAAAAATAGAAATTTAATGTCCATTATGTGGATAGGCTCAAATGAGCTTTTCATTAGTTGGGAAAGCACAGTGTTAAGTTGCCAGAGTAGTGGAGGATGCCTCACTGGCGGAAACACCCTGAATAGACTTTTGAGAAATTGTTTGATGAGTCTGCTAAATGAACACAAAAGTGATGCTGCTAATGTTCAGAAGCGGGATATGGCTGCTAGAAGAACCTTAATGGAAGCATGAGCGAGACCTGATTATGCCAGATGTAGTAAATAAGGATGGATTTCTTCCGGTGTAGATGATACTGGGTGCACGTTGGACCGCTGACACCAGATGCAAAACCGCTTCCATTTAAGGCTGTAAGTCTTGTTTGTACTATCTGCACAAGCCATGGCTAAAATATCCCTGCATTCTCCTGGGATGTTCAGATGCGCAAATTCATTTAATTCAGGAGCCAGGTTCACAAGTATAAGGATTTCAGATCCAGGTGAAGTACTTGGCCGTGGCTCATTGTCAGTTGAGATGGAAGTGGTGGCAGTTGGATGTGGTGTCTTTCTGACAGGAGAAGAAACTCCATGAACCAATGTTGCAGTGGCCACCTCGGAGGGATGAGAATGATCCTGCAAGGCTCTGCCTTCATCTTCATGAGAACCCTTGCGATGAGAGGAGTTGGAGGAAAAGCGTAGGTAAAGATCTGGGACCATGCAATCAAAAATGCATTCCCCATGACCTCGGATACCAGCTTGCATAGAACTGGCATTTCTGGGTCTGGGATGTTGCAAACAAGTCCAGATTCAGTCTGCCCCAATGATGAAAGATTTCCCCCAGGACATCCTGATTCATCTCCCATTACTTCCCAAGTAATTCTCATCTTGTGTAGAGTGCCTTCTATTACATTCTACTTCCCCTGCAAACGTTCTGGCTTCAGAGTCATCTGGTGAAGGATCGACCACTCCCAAATTCTATGTACCTCTTGGGACAGAGAATGAGACCTTGTGCCACCTTGTTTGTGGATATAGTGCATGGTCGTGGTGTTGTCTGTGCGGATGAGCACTGCAGGTTTTATTATCCTGGGCAGGAAGGCTTGTAAGACTAGATGCACTGCCTTGAGTTCTAGCAGGTTGATGTGAAGGAGCAACTGAGATTGCCGCTAACTTGGGGTCCTGCAGATGAGCTCCCCAAACCTCAAAGGAAGTGTCTAAGTTGATGACCAACCAAGAAGCTTAGGGAATTAATGTCAGGCCGACTAAGAGATTTAATTCTCGAGTTCACCAAGACAAAGCTGTGTGCATCCCCGGGGTCACTTGGATGGTTTGTCAAAAGAGCCTTGTGTTTGAATCCACTGCCTGCCCAGCTCCTCTTGCAACTACACATTCACAGGCGGCAGAATGGGACCAAGGGAATGCAAGATGACATCATCCCTAGCAGGGATTTGTAGAGGTGAACAGAAAGTGACTTTTTTCTTTGCACTAGATGTGTCAAGAGCAGCAATCTTGTCTGGCTTTCTGGTGTGGGGTATGCTGTGCTCAGCATTGTATCCAGTGTAGCCCTAAGAATATTATCCTCTTGGATGGCTGATGGATTGACTTTTGCAGATTCATTGCAATGCCCAATTTGTTGAAAAGGTGTAGGCAGGCCCTGGTTGACCTCTGCACAGACTGGTGGGAAAGTGCCTGGACTAGCCAGTCGAGGTAAAACAAAGACTTGTGTTTTTCTTGTCTTAAGGATGCTGCTACTGGTGCCCGCACTTTTAGAAAATTGGAGAGAACATTTCAGGCCGAATGGGAGGACTTTGAACTGATAATGGCTGCAGACAAATGTGAATCTTAAATATTTTCGATAGTGTGGATGTATGGGGACATGAAATTATGAATTCTGAAGACATAATGTGGTCATATAATCTCTGCGGAATGTCTGCTTCCTGAGATATTTGTTCAGTTTTCTCAGATTCAGGATTGGTCTCCATTCCCCAGACTTCTTTCAGACTAAGAAGAAACAGGAGTGGAAACCTTTTCCCCTCTGATTTCAAGGGACTCGTTCTATGGTCCCTTTGCTGAGCATGGTCTGGACTTCTAACCTGAGAAGATGTTTCTGTGGGGATTTCTGGGGTGGAATTGGAGGTGTTTTTGGAATGAATTCCAGTGTGTGGCTGAACTAAATGAGATTAAAACCCATTGTTTGTTGTTATTTTCTTCCATTCATGCAGGTGACTGGTTATTTTGTCTGTGAGGCATGCTACAGGGGATGGGCGGATAGCCGTTGCCTGTAGTTCGTCACGGACGATGTCCTGTGTTTTTTCCCTGTCGACCTAATTTTCCTTTCTGGGCCTGCCTAGAGTAAGCTGCCCGAGGGAGCTGTCACTGCTGGTACTACGGCAAAAACGGTTTCAACCCAGATTGGTATGATGTGCTCATCTTCTGAATGAAGCCTTTTCTTGCCACAGGTCCCAAATGGTTTAAAAGGACATTTCTTTGTTTGCTCTGACATTGTAGAGTCAGATCTGAAGCAGCTGGTAGTTAGTAGTATAAAATAGATTTAAATAACTCTTTCTGAATACGGGAAACAGTTGACCTGAGCAGAGCTCAGTGGAGACTCCCTCACATGATGTGCAGTAGAAAATCGAAGAGACAGAAGCCTCTGACAGGAGTGTTCTAGAGGGCGATGCAACTTGATTGGATGAAGCTTAAAAGTTTAGTCTCTTTTTTGAAATGCCAAAGATGTGTTACTAAGGTGAAGGTTTTATGGTCTTTCCAGGCTATGTTTAACATTACACTGCTTTCTAATGGCAACGGGAACTCCCATTTCTTCGTCGGTGAAGGATTCAAGCATGAGTATCTATTAAAGATCCAATACTGGAGTAAATGAATATTAGAGAAATATGGCACAATGATCAGTCAGAATAAAACTTTTGCATTTTGAAAACAAAATACCAGGATCCGTATAGGTATAGGGAAACTGGTGACAAATTATTAATTGGGAGGCAAAATACATAAATGTGGTGGCAGCAGTAGGCAACAAAAGGGGTTTCTTCAATCCCCTAAAATAACCTTTTGAAACTTTTGATGATGGTCTTCATCATTGCTTGAATCACTATCAAAAGTTAAAAGTTTCATGGTTCAAGTTGCTGTAGATGTGCCTCACCTCTGAGAACTGACAGCGATGCAAAGCATTTGCCATCATGTTTCAGCTTTATCAACCAACCATATTGTTTTTTTTGTTTGCTTGAATTTATAGTGGCTCTGTATTTTCTCTACAAATTGCAGCACCATTCTTCATTACTCACCACATACATAATTATGTTTTGTAAACGGAATTATTTATCTAGCTTTGTTTAAGACCTCTTAGTAGCTCTGATTTCCAAGTCTCGTTCTCTCTCCTACAGGAAAGAAGAATCACAAAGGTTAAATGTACGTATAACCTACTACAAATTACTTTTGAATGTTTCAAAAGATTATTTTTGCAAATCTAATTAGTTCTTAATTGTCTGTATCCAGATTTTCCAAAGGATAAAAGCTGATTTATTATTGGTTAGACAGGTTCTAATGGTGCCATATTCTCACTTTACCGGCCAAGGGTACTCTGTCAAGGGAACCCCTTTTATTGTTATCTGCAAACTTGGGGATTAAAGATGACCATTCTGAAACTCTGATACACCATCTGGTAGCTCTTCCAAGACAGCACACTCCATGTAAATATACTCTTTGTGGTTACTATACATGTCTGTATAATGGATAACGATTTTATTATTTTTCTGTTAAATTTCTTACCTTAATAATCTCTTGCGCAATCTGCCTCGTCTTGTTAATATCCAGTGATGTCTTTGGATCCCTCACGACTGAATGAAGCGTTCTCCCTTTGCAGAAACTAGAAAGTATTTCAAATCACATAGATTTTATTTTTAAAACACACACAAAGTGAGATTTTTCCAACAAACAAGTTTGAATTAACAAAATATTTTGACACTCTAGAGATGTTTAAGAGCTTTTAAAGATGTATTATGGTAATTTCCATTTCTAAAAATGTGTTCTTCTGAACGCCAGGGGAAATGTTTTCAAGGGAATCACTCACTTTCTGAATAAATCATCCAACTGAGTACAAAACATATTTTTATTCTACAAAATGCCTTACTTAAGAGTACTTAGAAAGGGGGCAGTTGATTTAATACAAAGCATTAGTAATACACAACCAGAGTTAATGCGCCTGTTTACATTCTTGAGCATTCTACACACCATGGTTAGGGATAGAGCTATAAAAGCAAATTGTCCGTGTGTATTTTTTTCACTAGGATTTGTCATTGTGTAACACGGATGTCAAAATCATTATTTTATGGATGCTTTGCTCTTAATGATTTCTATTTAAATTATCAACTTTGTCTTTTATTTGAAACCACTTTTGTTTCAATTCATCATTTTATGTGGATTCTTTTCTTTACTTCAATGGTAGTTCCACATACCACTTTTTTTTTTTTTACGGTATCAAACCTGCTGTGAGTTGCACCAACTCTCTGCCCCTTTTGCCGTCTTCCACTGGCACTTCTTTACTTTTCTTTCTCTGACTTCAACGTGAGAGGATTTATGTGACAAACCTGTTCTTCATTCTTTTCCCTGAAGCACTCCAATAGAGTATATGTTTTATTCCACCCCCAGTACTCCAAGTTGCAATCTCACCCTGTGACCTACGCCACTATTTCTCTCTTCAGTTTTACTTTATGTATATAGTGTGGACTCTGCCATTGGTTATGAACTATGTGCCCTGTTTCACATGACGTTGAGCAGACACCACCACTCAAGCCTGGTTCCCCAGTTCAAAACTCAGCAGTCCTGTTTGTAAGGCTACGTCACCTACTCTTCCCTCCCCCATAGCTCTGTATTTCTAAATCTTGTGCATTGCTTAAACCCATCCTGAACCGCTTTCAATTCATACTAGTCAACAGATCCTTAAGCTGAGATGTGTTGAATCTGCCAGTGTTTGTTGCTAATGCTGCTGTTTTGAAATGCACTCAGTGCAAACTGGTTTTAATGTTTTATTGTTTAAGGACACGGTGGATGTGCACGGTTTTTACACGTGGTTTGGCACCAATACTTTTGGGCCAAAGTGCAGACTGTAATCTTGAAACGAGAAATTATGTTTACATTGTGTGACTTATTCATCGAATAAGGTGAAAATATTATCACAAAACTGATTTCTCATTACACAAAGTGCTATCTGATCATTACACACAACTGTACCAGTCCAAGAGGCGCTGCTTCGGCCCGGACCTGGAGAGATTTTTAGAACCTCTCCAGCTGCCCATAGCCTCAGACGTCCACCAAGAGACACTTAATGGACCCCTTACCCTAGAGGAAATCGGGGATGCGATTGGGTCCATGGCGTCTGGGAAAACGCCGGGGCCGGATGGCCTCCCTGCTGAATACTACAAGGCCCACCGGGAATCTCTGACGCAGCAACTGCATACCCTTTACTCCACAGCCCTAGAAGAACGCACACTGCCCCCGTCGATGCAGGAGGCCTACCTTGTGTCCCTGCTCAAACCAGATTGGGACCCTGAAAACTTGGGATCCTAAAGGCCCCTAGCGCTCCTTAATATGGACTATAAAATATTTGCGAAGGTGTTGGACGAGCGTCTGGCGCCGGTGGTCCCCGAACTGGTCCACAAAGACCAAAACGGATTTGTACCCAAGCGTAGCACATCGCTAAATCTACGGAGGTTTTTTAGGGTGGCATCGGATAGTGCAAAGGAGTGGCCCAGGGCGGGATGTATTGTGCTAGACCTCGAGAGAACCTTCGACTGTCTGGAGTGGAGCTACCTCACGGCAGTGCTGCTGCGATACGAGCTGGGGTGGGGTTTTCTCCAGATGGTCAACCTATAAGGATCTCACAGTCCGAGTACGGCTGGGACCCTACATCTTCTATGCCGTATCCATACGCAGGGGCACCAGGCAGGGGTGTCCGCTTTCGCCCCTCCTGTTCGCTCTTGCAATCGAGTCCCTGGCAGCGGCTCTGCGAGTGACGCTAGAGGATGGTATACCCCTAGGGGATGCGACACACTAGACGTCGTTGTACGTGGACGACCTCCTCGACTTCGTGAGGGATGTATGTAATATCTCAGCTCACCTGGCACACCTCGTCGCTCTCTCAGGACTTCGGGTAAACGCCAACAAATCCTGCCTTTACGCATTTAGGGGGGACACTCAGGATCCGGGATATATTCTGGAGGGCGATAAAGGTGCAGTGGAAAGCTGATACTTTCCGCTACCTGGGAATCCAGATTTATCGTCAGCCAACAGACCTCTTCGATGGTAATTTTGGACGCGCCGTGACAGCCATAAAGTCACAACTGCACTTCTGGAAGACGCTCCCACTGACAGTCTCTGGCAGGGTGGCCCTTTCCAAGATTGTGATCCTTCCCCGTCTCCTGTATTACTTTACTAACCTCCCGCTGTATGTCCCGGCGGCCTTTTTCACCACACTCACTAAACAACTCAGGGACTTCCTTTGGGGCAATGCACGACACAGGATAGCATTAGCGAAGCTATACTTACCCACTGATCAGGGGGGCCTCGCTGCACCTTGTTTTGAACAGGGCATAGATACTGTGCTCCTGTCGAGCTCGCTTTAGTGCTTCTCTTTAGGGGTGACCAGCAACAGGCATTGGCGGAATAAGTTATCAAGTACCAGAGCGATGGGTGCCAGGTGCTGCTCTTTCCCCCCGTAACGGAGTGATTGCTTCACCAGTACATCCGCCTTATATTTATCTTTTTATTCAGCAAAATAAACTCAAACAGCAGCCCTCCAAACTAGTACTTGACTAGAGCATGTTGGATAAATGGAAAACAGCCCAGCTGCAGCTGCTAAATCACTTGATTAATGACATCAAAAATGGGTTGACTAATGAATAATCTTGAGCTTCCTGACCCCCCACCTAGGAAGAAACCATTTATCTTTGGGACCTGTCCCACGTGTTCTAGCATCACCCTGTCTATCCTGAGGCATCGTCTTTTGGGGTGTGGGGCGTTTATGCCCCATTCCTGGGTGTTGGAGCTAGGGACGAGAAGGTGTGAAATATTGCTTTAAATAAAAAAATAAATGAAATCCCTTTGCCAAATGTCTTTCATTTTATGTTTATAACTGACAATTCTATTGACAGTAGGGCTCAGAGTAACAGATTGTTGTTTATAGCAGAGCCCTTGCTCCTAAAAGCCATCCCCCACACACCATTCCTCCTTAGCATTTCCCCACTAAAAAACGTGCAGAGGCACCAGCTAATGTTGCTGGTGGAGCAAGGTGTTTCTGAGCATGGCCGGGGCGCCTAGAAGTCCCCCAATCCTCCTTAGCATCCCCTGCAGAATAAGGTGCAAATTAAGGTGTTTCCGAGCACAGCCCAGGCACCTACAACCACCATACGCCTCCTTTGCATATTTCCGCAGAATAAGATGCCTCAGTATAAGGCGCATGGGGGCATCTTTTGGGTGCAGAGCGTGGTGTTTCCAAATGCAATCCGGGTGCCTAAAAGTCCTGCCCAAACACCCTTCTTTAGCATCTCCTGCAGTATAAGGTGCAGAAAGGGCACTGCACTGTATTGTACAATACAATGACAGGCCATACCATACCTTATCATGACAGGCCGTACAATACCGTATCATGTCATGCCATACCATACTATATCATACCATACAATTGACAGGCAAAACTATACAATACCATGACAGGCCATACATACCATAACTTATCATACCATATACAATGACAGGCCATACCATACCATACTATACAATGGCGTTCCAAACCAAATAGTACAAGAGCAAGTCATACAATACTATAGGCTTACGGAGAGATTATGGAGAAACTCACCTTCCATTACAAACCTCAAACAGTTGAGGATGTCTAGAACCTCATATAACAAACATATCTGTATGCGAAAACCGAACACCTTAGGGCACAGCTAGACAATGCCAAAAGCAGACCTAAAAAACTATTTGAAATCATCAAACAACAAGCTAACCAATCAACCAACCAACTCTCTATACACACAAAATCTCTTGCCCCAATGGGGAGGATGGCTCAGCACACTTCTTTGAAAAGTCAGGAAAAATGTAACTTGAACTGGAACTTGCATCAACTAGTGGGCAGCATCAGACCCTGCCGACTCCATCATCTTGGCTAACTGCAGCGAGAGCCCCTACTTCCTACTCGATAGATTATACTCCAAAAACAATGCATCATGGAACTCATTTTTAATACCAGCTGTCGAGCTTCTCAATTTTATGACTTCATTAAAGCCCTCCAATCACTTCAACGATTCACTACACACCAAGTTCTTCAAAGAGCTAAAATCTGCCATTCTCCCACTCTGGTCTTTAATTATCCATGAATCTCTCTGGCAGGGTAGGATTCCGGATTGCCTCAAGATGGGACAAGTCACCCCTATCCCACACTGTCACTAAAACCGGCAGACAAAGGGGGTGGAATTGGTATCCAAGAGTGAAGTGACGATGACACCGAGATCAAGAAACAAATAGGAGAAGTCCAGTACTATAAGAAACTAGACATAAACCCATTGTTAGACATCAGAGAAAGGATTCTGAAAATAACTACAGAAGGGAAAGAAGAAGGCTCTCTAAGCAAAAAAAGAGTTCGAATTCCTTAACATAGAGAACCCCAGTTTTGTACACTATCCCCAAGATTCATAAGAGCACCACAAATCCACCTAGACGCCCAATACTATCAGGGTGTGGGTCTGTTTTAGAACCTATTGGGAAATGCATAAAGCACTTTATCAAAGAGTTTGTCCAGGAACAAGAAACATTCGTAAGAGACTATGTTTATGATTAATTTGATAGAAAACAAGCCATATAACACTGAAACTGATTGGCTGGCCACACTTGACATTATGTCTCTATACACCAACATACCACAGAATGATAGTATTCAGGTAATAGAGGACCTACTCAACACCAGACCTAGACCTACATTGGTGCCCGCCGCATTCATCATTTCCCTACTCAAGATCGTCCTCAGATCTAATTACTTTGTGTCAAACGGTGTTTATTATCAACAGTGCTCTGGCACCAGCATGGGAGCTATTTTTGCGCCGGATCTAGCAAACATCTACATGGACCATGTAGAACAAAAGTTTGCTTTGAGTGCCATGAACCTGTACAGCTCCAACATTAAATGTTGGAAGCGGTACATTGATGACATCTTCCTCATCTGGTCAGGGAGTAAGTCTGACTTCGATGACTTTGTTACATATCTGAACAATATTCAACAACACCTCACTTTCACCTCCACCATTGACAAATCAAGTATAGCCTTCTTGGACCTCAATATACAATACGAGAATGGGGTACGCACATCTCTCCCCTGGAAACCAACAGAACGAAATACACTGCTTTCCTATAAGAGTCACCACCCCCGTGCATTGAAAGACGGTCTTCCATTCGGGCAGTTCTTGCGCTTGCGCAGAAATTGCACGAAAAAGGCCTACTAGATGAAAGAGGCAGAGATTCTCAAATTTAAACTGATAAGTAGAGGGTACCCGAACAGGCTAGTTAAAAGGTTACTCAAATGCGCCTGGTTCTGTCCCAGGGAGGTACTACCGGTCACTAAAGAAAAAACAAATGTGCACAGACTCATTTGTGTGACTACATTTGGTTCACATACCAACCAGGTATGGAAACTGATAACAAAAAATTGGCACATAATAAAAGCATAGACTCAAAAATCGATGTACCTATGTTTGCATTTAAGCGTGGCAAGAATGTGAAAGATCATCTAGTTAGGTTATCTACAGGGAGTATGCCACAGACTGCCAGAACATTGATGACCACTTGGGGCCTGCCGGAGGTCAAGGGTCACTTCAAGTGTGGCAACTGTGTATCATGTACCTTTACTTACAATACCAAAAGATTCAAACACAAAAACATCAAACACAGGCTGCATTTCTTTGCGAATTGCAACACAAGAAATGTAGTATATTGCATAATCTGCCCCTGTCAACTGCCATATACTGGATAGACACAGCAACCGATAAAAGCGAGGATAAGCCAACACCATAGTAGCATCAGACACTTTGTAGCCAAAGCCCCATTAGTCAGCCACTTCACTGAAAAAAACTTCACAGCGGATGACATAAGGTGGCAAGTCACAGACAGAGCCTCCATTCCAGAGAGAGGAGGAGATCTCACACAAATTCTCCAACGACTAGAATGTCGTTGGATAGATCGTACTGACTCAATAACCCAAGAGTTGAATTAATGGAGGAGTGGCGAGGATTCGTCACCACACTGAGAAACTGACCTCATTAGATCTCAACTAAGTTGTATATTCAGACAGCATTGTGCCAATTTTACCAATAAGCTGGGTAAAACACATATATGGCAAGAATAAGTACTGATATTTGCTAGTGAAAACAGGTGTTTATACTGAACAGAACTCCAGTTAATCTATGCAACTGCCACTGGTAGTATAACACTTAAGCCTTACCACCGGGGTTGGTTAGAAAACACATCACTGGGCAGTTGGAATATAGCAAAATATGTATTAATTCTGCCAACACTTGTGTAGATTTGAGACCGGTGGACATGTGATTTAATATGCCATCCTACGAGTCACATTTAAGTAGGCATCTTTTCTGATAGTGAAAAGTGTACAAAACCTAATAAATGCTTGGCATGTGATCAAGTATGCCAATTACTACGATGCATATCTAATTGAACATTAATCTTGAAAATGTAAAGAGTAAAAAACGTAATATGAGCGTGTGGTCATGTTACAAACAATAAGCTAACACAGGATGAGGTAACTTGATAGCTCATTCGAAGTACATACGCGTTGTATATGAGGTAACTACTACTTATACCTGTAAAGTCTTGGACCTTGAGCGGATCATTACACATGTGATATGGGAGACTGCACATCATGTTCTTAACAAGTGCATAATGTATATAACGTGTATATAACTGACCTGACGTCAAGTACCAGACAATGAGCGCAAGTCGTGTTACCCTGTTATACCACCAAAAAGCGCACACTCTAGGCACTAGGAACCTCAACCGGCTTAGTGCGATTTTGAACCGTAAATTGCATAGGCACATAGACTATACAACCTACGTACGATATCACCGTCATTTTAACATTGTATATATCATTTATAAGCATGCGCGCATTAGAACTAGGACACCTAGTCAGCACCCACACTCAAATAGGTTCATCATCACATTACTGTATAATTGTCTCCATTTAGTTTAAATTTCCATGCACAACACATGTCCAACTGACCCACGATGGGTTAAACACACGCATTAAGCAGCGGTCTGTTTTCTGTGTTCATTACCGAGAACAGAAATACAGATCCCATCCATAGATAACACTCCTTAGCTGGGACTGAACACAGATATTCGGCGGGAAGGCAAGCCTTTATAAATCCTGGGCAGGCATCGACCCCTTGTCATCGTACCTTAGCAGACAGACACACGCTGTTCTGCTATATGGAAGTATTACTACAGGCTGCAGCTGAATTATTCTACATAAGTGGTAAGCGGGCACACGCCCTGCGGGCGCATGCTATCAGCTCGGTGATTAATCACACTTTCACCGTGCGCTGATTTTTCTAACGCATTGACCTCTGCTTTTAGACACCGTAGTGAGAATAAACTCACTCTCCATAAGAGACATTATGGCCTCGTCGTGATTGACGACAGAAGGAAGAAGCCTGCTTCAATTTATGCACTAAGAATCGGAACTGGGTAAGCGCATGAGCTACATTTTAATAATATCGCTCTACTACAGCGTCCAATTGACTATTACCAATGCACATACTCCTCCCTCTCCACAGACTCGTCTGGACAGCGCATTGACCGTGCCATCTTCCGCAAATGTGGTTCTTATAATTGTGCGCATTTACTTAATTGCCGGCTCACCACTCACCTCATTACTATGTCATGCTTCCAACCCCCAGTATTGGAATGCTAATTACCAGTTTTATTATCTCACATGTACAGCTCCCGGCTGGGATCCATGTGAGTACCTTTTCCTTATCTTTTTCACTGTGCCACACCCTCCACACGAGCTGGGCCATTACCCTTCAGGTACTATACAAACAGGACGTGCTTTAATCTAAGCTTTCGCAATACAATACCAAATGCCGTAATTGAGTCACACACTGATATTATCCCTCATCTTTTCACATGTTTCCCTAGAATCATAGGTCCTAAAGAGACCTTACACTGCACACAGGGTCGAAACGCCGTCGACAGTTTGCATAAATGAACCATTGTATACCAGCACTGATCACTGTATCAAGCGCTGTTCACTGTATATATATCTGTTAATGGTCGTTTATATGAAGCATTGGAAACCTCGTATATATGTCACATATATGTCACACATTTTCTAGGTTCCGTTTTTCACTGGGACACCACCCACTCAGAACTATATGTTCAAATGTATTACTATGTATGAATATTTCGTTTCAAGGATTATATAAATGTTTGTGATTTAAATACAAACCTGAGGTGTATTCGCTTCCTTCTCTTTCCAACATCACTATAACCCATTGCATTGCCATTGTGCCCATATACAATGAGATTACTTCATTAAGTGTCCACATGAGCCTTTGTTTTTTTAATAATAAGTTTATCACCCTGAGTTCACACACAGCTCTGTAACCACATCGAGATGTTTCAGCTCCTTGACCAATACAGTCAGGTTTCAGAGCGGGTCATAGTACTGAAACCACTCTAACACACATTGTTGATGACGCCTTGAGATCTCTTGACCAGAATGCACCCTGCCTACTTATCCTTCTAGATCTGTCCTCGGCGTTTGACACAGTCAACCATGATAACCTGACTGTTCTTCCCCATCAAAAGATGGGGCTATCGGGCCCTGTCTTAAACTGGTTTGCCTCATTCTCACAAAGCAGAACGCAAAGACTCAAAGTTAACCACTTCCTTGCAATCAGTACCCTGGTCTCAACTGGAGTGCCTCAAGGTTCCACACTCTCGCGCACACTTTTCAGCCTCTTCATGGAACAGCTCTCTAAAATTCTGAACTGTTCTAACACTTAATATCACATGTATGCCGAGGATTCTCAATTGTGTTTGAAAATTTCTTCTACGGATGGCATCAAAACTCCTAATGGTGCGCTGCTGAAAACTCAACAATGTTTAACTCACAATCATCTTATCCTATATACCCTCAAGACAGAATTCCTCTTGATTGCCCCTCACAATCATTCTGCTCCCATTCAAGACTGGCTCAAACAACTTACAGCTCTCAACTGCACTCCTCATGTTGTTGACGCTGCTAAATCTCTAGGCATAACTCTGGACAAATACCTGAATATGCAAGATCACATAAGTGCAACAACTAGGGGAGCCAATCATCATCAACACACTAAGGAAAATCAAGCCCTTCGTGCCCGCTAAGGACATTCAGTCTGGAGTCCAATTCCTAGTCATCTCACACTTAGAGTACGGAATTGTGACCCTGGCAGGGTTGCCCAAAGCTAGATTTGCACCTTTAAGAGATACTCTGAACTCTGCAGCCAGACTCATCACTGGTTCTAGGAAACATGATCACATCACTCCAGACCTAATTCAACTCAATTGGCTGACTATCGAAGCAAGGATTTGGTTCAAGATAGCTTGCCTGACGCATAAAGCTGTTCACTACAAAACCCCAGTGTACCTGGCAAAAACACTTGACCAATCTGGTTGGAATAGGGCCCTAAGAAGCTCTAACACGCTCCTGTTGAAACCTCCCAAATTTAAAAACAAAAGAACCTACAATTGTGCTTTCTCTGGTCTTGCACCAAGAATATGGAACGCTCTTCCTTGCGAGATCAGATCTAACCCCTCTACCTCCTCATTCAAAAAACAAGTCAAACGGTTTCTCCTGAAAAACCATATACAGCCGTAGTCCTTAAGCCACCATAACTAACTTTTATCTCCTGTTGATATTCTTTGATATCTCATTCAACGTAGCAAATTTTTGTGACTCTATATGCGCCATAAGTTTGGTTGCTCTACTGTTACTTTACTTGTCCCACAAGGGTGGTTGCTGCTCCTGTTTTATATTTGTGCTTGTTAAGTTACTTTTTGTAGTTGTATTTTTGCCTTTTCCTCCTTTTCGCTTCTGCTCCTCTGTACAGCGCTCTCGGGTCATGTTTGTGCTTTATAAAACTTTAAAAAAAATTAAACAAATGATAGGCCATACCGGACCATGCCATACTATGGAATAGAAAGCCATACCATGCCATACAATGACAAGCCATACAACACAATGTCCCTATAGCACGCAATTACAGGCCATTCTATACAACACAATACAATTACATGCCATACCATACCATACAAAGTAACTATAAAAAATTGACAAAGCCAATAGATCTTGCACAGGCGAGACCTGGTGGCTTTGCCGATGCTGGTTTAATTGAGCCACTGTTATGTACCGTTTTTTGAGCATCCAATATTGAAATGCATCATTTTTTCATTTATGTCACCTGTATAGAATAGCCAGACAACAAGTCAAACCACGAAAATAGTATTCAGTGTGATCTAGCCAATGCAATTACCCTTAATCTCACAGTTTCCTTCAAACCCTCTAGACATTAATTGCCAAAATCAGTCCCAAAGGAGGATACGCTGTCTGTTTTACTTCAACTTAAAAAATCTGCGGCCCATGTGGTTTTGAACCTTGTGTTCACAAAATGCGGCTACTGTGCCTAAGCAGAGGTTTCGCATTCTGAAATCATACATTGCCATACTGTTGATCAGTTTGAACGTTCATTGAAATCTCTACATATTAAACCTACATTTACTATCTTTTTTTTTTTTTTTGATCTTTCGTGGATAAGCTCAAGTCTTCAAACTGAGTTTGCTTTCTAAATCTGGTAGGGCTATGGGTGGTTTAACTACCTATATTTCAAATCTGATCAAGATGGATGAGATGAGGGTCATAAAACTCGACCCCAATTTCCAGCTTCTTAGCTTTAGTATCAATGTGAAGGACTCCTTTCTACTGGTTAATTTCTACAATAATCTCTCTGACCCAGATGCAGTGGAAGTAGTTAATACCATCTGTTCTTTAATATTGTCTATTACTAGGAAGTCACCCAGAGAGGTAACTATTATATGGGGTGGCGATTTTAACCAGCCCCCTTGTTGCCTCTCTAATCAATTTTTATGCGGCCTAATTGATGAGGCTGACAATCCTATTCCCCATTTCACTCATTCGACTTTAGGTAGCTCCCTAAACGAAATTACGTTTAAGTTAGATCTGGGAATTGCCAACAATTTGGCCAATTCAAACATGGCAATGGCCCCTACCTTTCATGGGAGAGGCTGTAACTCCACTATTGATTTCATCTCGATTTCAAATGGTGTTATAAAAAGGGACACTGCTTTTCACTTACACCAGATTGTATTGAGCGACCACTACCCTCTTAGCATTACTCTCTTCCTCTCCAAAAGGCCCAACTGTAAAATCCCAAGCCTCTTGGATGAAAACAACCTAGTATTAGCCAGACTTAGCGGCTATTCTCTCAACTGGGCCCTAGCTGATTCTACCGAAATTGTTAATATTGTGGTAACCGACGCATACTCGTCCATTATGAAATGCTTGGACCTGTCCACTACAGACGCCGACGTTACCACTAATTTTAGCATTGTGATTCAGGTCATAAATAAAGCCCTAACAGTAAAAAACAATCATACTGCAAGGAATAGACAGGGCTGGTTCAATCACACGTGCACAGCAGCGTACTCCAAATTAAAATCTGCTTTGCGCAAGACAGTTGGAGTCCCCGCTGAGATATCTGAATCGAGGAGGGCCTATAACTCCGCTATAAAAGAAAGAAAATCAGAGTTAAAAAAAAAACAGCTCTGGGTCCAGCTGCATGAGAGTTGTTTTTGTAAAAATAGTGCTGCTTTTTGGAAAGTGGTAAAATCACCTTTCCTGACGGATAATGGTGGTTTTCCCAAAATAGAGGTTGCCATAGACGAGAAGGATTGGGTAGAGCATTTTTCTAAAATTTTTATGATTGACCAACTATTAACTAACGTTGGTGATAACGATTTTTTCCGCCAACAGTCTTCGCCTTTTCCTATTCATTTGAACATTTCACTCGATCAGGTTACTTGGGCCTTAAGTGCAAGTAAGAAAGGGAAGGCCCCTGGCCCCGATGGGGTCTCAATAGACTTTTTTAAAACCCATGATGATCTTTGGATTCCTCTTTTGACCAGGGTCCTTAATGCATTGTGTACCATTGGTATACCGGAATCCTGGAAGAAATCTACATTGGTCCCGATCTTTAAGAAAGGCACAGAAGCTAAGTCTCCTGCTACCATCCTATCTCCCTATTGGATTCTACGGGGAAAATGATGGGCCGGATAATTCTCGGCCGTATGCAGGAGTGGGCGGAGGAAAATAACATCCTATCTGATCTGCAATATGGGTTTCGCGAAGGTCTGGGGACCATAGACCAAGCCTTAAATTTATCACTTCTGATTGATAAATACGTAAATATCAAGGCTGGAGCACTTTACATGGTCTATGTAGACCTGTCAGCCGCGTTCGATTGTGTTAGTCACTCCAAACTCTGGTCCATCTTATTAGAACTAGGGATGGATCGAACTATAGTTACTTTTGTGAGGGAACTTTATGCTGACGCGACTGCCAGGGTGAGGTTTGGGACCAGTGGAGAACTCACCGCGTCATTTGGAGTGGAGAGGGGCGTTAGACAAGGTTGTGTCCTGGCCCCATTCCTCTTCACCCTTTACACCAACGGTTTGGAGAGGGAGATGCTGAAGGGAGCCCAGGACCTTCCTATGGCAGCCAATCGCCTTATACCAGCTCTTCTGTACGCAGATGACGCGGTGATATTGGCCCGTACCCCAAATGAACTCCAGAGGGCCTTAAATAATTATGCACTTTTTATGGCCAATCTGGATCTTAAAATCAATATAGGAAAAACTTTTGTTATGAAGGCGGGGGCTGGTAAGAAAAATAAAACTAGGGCCACTTACTTGAATAATGAAAAAATATCAAGCACTGATAAATATCCCTATTTAGGTGTCATGATTGACCACAAATTAAGCTGGAAACCGGCAGTTGAGGTGGGCCCCATCCAGGCAGTAGAGAACTGTTTCCTGAGATATCTCCTTGCATTACCAACCACTGCTGCAAATTATTCCTGCCACTTGGAACTGGGTCTTCCCTACGTGACAGACCTGGCAAGAATCCAGCCATTGCTATTGTGGCACCGAATTTGGTCATCAGAAAGAACAGTCTTTACTCAAAAAATTATCCAAGACTGTACAGCCCTCGAAAACGTACACAGATCTAGGTGATTAGTCTATGTCAAAAGATTTTTAAGTGACCTAGGGTTAGCAAAATACTATAATGACCCTATCTCGATTCAGGAGATATCGAGGAAGGTCTTTTACAAACTTTGTTTTAATCACCTCGAGGATCTACGAATTAACTCAGAGGTCATGAAGCAAACAGCCAGACATAGTTTGACAGTCCAGACGGTATTTGGGATTCAGCCTTACCTGACTTATAGCATTACTTCCTATGAATTGTTTCTTTTAGTCAGGTTCAGGCTGAATCTTTTCCATCGTTTAGTTGTTTTTCCGTTGGGAAACAAGTGGGCCAAAACATTATTGCCTTGCCCCTGTGACGGGAGTTCCTCCCAGTCTACAATCCATACTATTCTCTTTTGTAAATATTATATGGTTCAACGTTTGGGCTTTCGTACTTGTCGTCCAGCTCTACTCTTCTTACAGTCACTGGAGGGTGAGGGGCTGGTTTATATTGTTTCAAATTTCTTACAGTACATCATGCGACATAGACCGAACTTAGGCTGATTTTATTTATCCGTTTTTATTGTCAGATTGACTGTTAAAATTAACTTGATGCTCTTTTTCCCAGGCACTTTGTATGCACTGTCACTTTAAATACGTGATTGAAATCACTGTGATCACTTTTGTCTGTTGTATTTTAAATCGACTGGAAATTTTAAGCGATGTTTTTATTATGTACTTTTGTCTGCATCTTTTATGACCTTTCTTCGGAAGGCCGAATAAAGAAAGTTTTGATTTGATTTGAGTTTGCTTTCAAGTCCGAAATAAGGAACATGCAAATAAACGACTCAAATTATCTAAATAGCCCAATCTAATTGATCCAGCACAGATAAGCATTGCCTCTAGCACTGTGGTGCCTCTTCCTACATGGCAAGTGAAATGCTCCGACAGGAATACCTTGCTCGCTGTATCTAAGTTGCTTGACATAGACATCATTGAGCCAGTTCAGTGAGGGGGAGTTGTGCATGCAGTTTCTGGTTATCCCAAACAGAAGAGTGTGGGCCACCGATTCTTTAGATCAGACTCTCATTTTCAGGCAGTGTTTGTCTGATTTGTATCCGGTGCTTCCTACAGACAAGTTAGAAAAGACGGATTGCACTTCTGAGGGCAGAAACGTAACAGTCACAGTATTTACGAACCAACTTCATAATTTAAATTACATTTTAGGATTCTGCTTGCCATTAAAATAAAATGAAGATCCCGTAAACATATTCTTAACATCTTCTGAAAAGGCAGTGGCCACTAACTTCTATCTGCTTCCGGGTACTTCAGCAGGTTTATATGTGCTGCCACCTAACGGGCAGAATGTGAAGTGCTACCATTAAACACATGCTCATACATTAGACAAGATAATAAAAATGAAAAAGTAAATGTCTTTTTTATATTAAATATTAAGTTTATATAGAATTATCATGTATGGAACTGCCTTTTGCTACTTGCAGGAGATGAGAGGCTAGGATGTGTAGTGACAGGGAGAAAGAAAGGCAGAGTCACAGATGGAGGAACGGGGAGAGAGGGCGGGAGAAAAACCCAAGTAATGTTTGAATAACGATTGCTTTGTGCACAGGACCCTCTATGCAGGTCCATTCAACATCATTTTGAAAGATTGGCTTTGAAGTGACAAACTCACAATTATCTGGGTCATAAAAGTGACATTTGACTGGTCCAATTACGAGACATGTGGATTAGTAGTTTCCCACTGACACAAACTAATGTAGGTGGGTGGAAATGTTGTGCTTACTCCACATTTGGCCTCCATATATCTTACTCCATATTTTGCATCCATAGATCTTTGTCAAGCGGTGTACTTTTCCAACGGGCCTCACAATACTTTTTTTCCATGTTCCAACTTTAAGGAAGTACAATGGCCCAAGCGCTCAGTATACGATTTGCAGAAACGAGACGTACAAACCTCTCAAACCTCAGTGAGGGCAACCATGTCATGCAAATCTAGAGAAATGATGTGTGACTGGGGAACAAGTTGCACATGAGCCACATTAATAAGGATAGTGGAGTCTTCAATTCTCAGAGACATCATGGACTGTGACGCGCACCAACATACTCCACTAGGGCCACGCTGCCACCTCTCTCTGAAGTATGACTGTCTCCCTGGTTGAGAGCAGAAGGCAAAGTATCTATAAGCTGTTGATTTCGAATAATGTGCTCTAACTAAAAGCAGGCATTATCTGCTTGGAATCAGCTTTAATTTAGCACAATTAAAAAAAAAAAAGTTTTGAGTGCAAGAATGAAGACTGCATAAAAGTGATGAGCAGCAAATAAAGAGGGCAGTTTATGTTAAGGGATGCTGGGATTCAAAGGCACACTAAGTAGTGCCACTAGTTTAGCTAGTGGCTGGTAGTGCTACTAAACACAATTTGAACATGTACTCACTGCCCAGTGGTAATCCATATGCCGCTGACTGATGGTAATAGAAATTACAAATCTGGAAAATCGGCAATTTCTTTTTTTGGGTTGCATTTCTGTATTTTCACTATGTATTTAAACAGTCAAACAATGGGCATGTAGAATATCAAGAGACATCACTGTTCAATAATCCATTCACCCCTTACTGTTATTTTATTCTGTTAGTGCCCAATTTTCCATTCTCCAAGAAGATCTTAGAAAGAGTGGTAACAAGTAGGTTTTCAAAGTACGGTTGAGTCTCATGCTAGGCTGGCAGACTGCCAGTCAAGCTTCGGCACAAAGTGATGTCAACTGTAGGCTCCTCAGGATTATGGTTAGAGGCAGGCAAGCTATTTTGGTTCTTCTGGACTTCTCGGCAGTGTCCACCACCCTGTGCCATGCGGTCATTCTGGATGTTTAATAACAGTACTCAAAAAAATCTTCAAGTGCTCAATTCATTCCTGATGGATCAAGCATGGTGCGTTACATTGGGCAGAGTTCTCTTCTATGCATCAAAAAGTAACAGGTGGAAGCCACTCGAGGATCTTGCCTTTCCTACTCTCTTCAATGTACACATTCAACCTTCCTCTGAGATACTGTTTTCACAGTATTATCTGCTTTCACGCCTGCCTCAATGATAAATTACTAAATCTGCAACTGATGGGGGTGGGGGGGGGGGGTTCTCTAGTGGGCTCTTTTAGATTTAATCTATTTAGAGGCAAATCCAATCATGCATGAGAGCAAGTCTCTTGACCTTAATTAATGCTGCATAAATATCGCCGTATAAACTATTAGAGGCAGATAAGTAGTAGTACCACTCAATCTCTGAAGACATCTTCCTACGGAGCACCAAAAATACGTCACCCTACAATATGCCTCAGTTATGAGTACTTAGGTGACATTTCGTTTAACACAAAACATTAGCAATACATAACCAGAGATAATATGTATAGAGATCTAGAAGTTATCTCCATACAGCCAAAGTAAAGAACGAAGGCACCAACTAAGATGCCCGTATGACGCAGAATACCAGGTAAATAAACTGATCACCTCCATAGCATATCATCTGAGGCTTGATCTCCATTTAACACCTTTTTTGTTCACCTAAGCTACAACTATTGAGGGGCAAGGCAAGGCTGAATTATTGTAACTAGAAATAAGTTGGTATGCTAAAAAGCTGATTGAAAATGACAAGGGTTGCAAATCTCACGCGACAGGATACAGCCAAATATAGAAAGATTGTGGCACATGTACGTGGTACCAGTCTGAGCTGGTCGGAACTAGGGTGAAATTAAAGATTCTTGCCCTCACCAATAAGACTTAGTCTTATTAAAAACAGACTGAAACTGTGTAAGCAAGCCGACTCTTGTGTTCAAGGGCTAAAACACGGTTGTTGGTGTGGAGGCAGAAGCTTTGTCCACCATGCTGCGACCGTGAGGAACAGCAACCTTCTGAGATGTGCAGGACTGTCTCGCATCAGGTGTTTAGGACACAGCTGAAAAACTGGAGATTCTGATATTATCATCCAGGCAGAACAGGGATAACCTTCTCGGTTTTTCACCACTGTAAAAGTACCATATGGACGGGAAGCATGTGTGGACAATATCCTAGATTGAGCTCTCACATGTGGTTATAAGTAGGAATTATTAGCTTGTACCTGGGTTTTTTTATTTTTTATCCTTACCTTCACTGGAATTCACTGGCTAATAACCTGCACCAGCTCTTTGAGCATTAGGATGCAACATTTAAGATCTTTAAATAAAACAATATCAGGAAAACAGCAAAATCGTTCACTCAATTGTGAGGACAGAGCATACAGGCACCCAAAGCTTACTGCAGAGAAGGATATCTATCAGTCCCATTAAATGTTCAATACTAACCTTGTGATGATTGCCAAGTGAGGGGGGTGCATGCAGGCACCCATAAAGAGCACCACGTTTTCATGCCGCGTCTGCCGGTAGTTCATAACTTCCTTTTTAAACAGTTTGAGATGATCCTGGTTATTCCCATCAATCTCCAAGAGACGGATGGCCACTTCGCCATGCCACTTGCCCCGGTACACTTTCCCCCATCGACCTTGTCCAATGAGGTCCCCTAGTTCAATCTGTTCAAAGGGAATGTCCCATTCTTGCAGGTATACGCTTGTTTGGCTGGCATTGCGAGATATCTTCCTTCGATAATGAGAGTTCGAGGGGGGTAACTCATCTAACTCGTCATCCTCTTCATCCTCTTCTGCTTCAGATTTGTTCACATCTTGCTCTGCCACCTGTTTTGGGATTAGTTATATGTTAATCATGAATTATTTCACATACAATGCATTTAAAGCCCTAAAACCCTTAAAATAAATGCTAAAGTAGTAACATACAAGTAAATTCTTGCATACCATTCCTTTTTTTTTTTTTAAATCATGCAATTGTTGCATTTTCACCATTTATCACCAAGTATCCAATGGGTAAAAGCCATTCAAAGGAAATTACTTACAATTTTTCAACTTTGGTATTTTAACACAGATTCATAGTCTTGAAAAAAATCCAACACAGTGAAACAGTAGTCTATTCACATAATTTTGGTCTTTTTCTCTGCCCTATGAGGCCATTTTACACTCCAGAAAGAAGAACAGTTCATTCTGGCCATGAGGGTAGGGAATGAATACTGCTGCTCATTCCATTCTAGGAAACCTCTGTATGTACATTGTTCGCAGTATAAAGAATGTACTCAAGTTGCAGACTTCACAAAGCAGAGATATTGATGCGGTCTTGTAAAGTGGTTTATCAAGCAATCAAAGTGCTTCAAAACTACAAAGACTAAAGCATAGGAAGAACTACATGAGTCCCCATCACAGTATAGATCACCAAATTTGTGGTACAAGCACCAGAATTTAAAATAAGGAGTTATTTGCACCAGGTCTCCTTTTTTAGGTTTTGCCTGCACAGCACTTGTGAAATCTCTTGTAATTAAAAAATTATCTTAAACAGGGCTTACAGCAAGCTCAATATATACCTTTACTTATCATTCATTGATTCCGTCGCTCTAATTTACGTGCTTCAGATTAGTCAGCATGCAGTCTGTTTTCACTTTCCAGACTTCCTGACTTCCTGCTCAGCTTCTCCTGTCCATGCGGTGGCGTGGAGCTTGGCCCAAGTACAGCTTCTGGTCACTATCTAGTGGCCAGTGTCCTTCCATTAGCTACGCACTCTGAAGGTACTTTTAAATTGTATTTGAGCACTCCATTCAAGTGCATCTACAGGCCGCTTCCACTCCTCCCTGGCTTGTTAACCTAGCACTTACCACCTGCCGCCATTGTTGCTTTTAACCATCCACCTCACTTTTTGTAACCCCTTCTCCCTGCTCTCTGTTCTTTTACCCACCCACCTGCTTCAGCCACTTCCAGCGCCGTCATTCGGGCCCCTGAAGGTATTGGAGTGCTTTACATAAGCACCATTTACATTACACATAAAAACTTTCATTTTTTTATTTATATTGCACACGGGGAATTAAGAGATTTGCCCAGTGTCTAAGGATGTTGAGCCAAAGCAGATACGCAAACCGGGTTCCCCAGTTCCAAGGCGACCCCTCAGATAACGTTCGCCATGTTGGGAAATCTGAGAGACTTTTCTTCACACCATTAACTGCCATGGACATAGTAATTCCATTTTTATGGGTGCACACCCTGTTGTGATATCAGTAACCCTAATTTGATATGGAGTAAGCAGGGCAATAGTCATTCCATTTTTATGGGTGCACACCATATTATGAAATCAGTGGCTCACGTTGGGGCTTTAGTCAGTGACTTTTTTGTGATGGCCCGGATATCAGTAACCCGAGTGTGATGTCACTAAGTGGCTAAGCGACTTCAGGATTTCTTTTTCTTCTACTCATTTTGAGATGTTGTCGACCCCTATTGTGTGGTCAGTCATCACATTAGTGGTGACTGTGAGCCTGCTAGGAATATGTTTGTATCGTAGTGCAAAGTCAAAGAGCTCACATGTGAAATCAGCAAAGGCTAGGTAGCTAGGTATGTCTGAGCCCTCTTCTAGTGCCTTTCAGCCCTTTCGTTACGCTCATCGAGGTATCTATAAGTACTATTCAAATGTCTGTGAGCCTTATTTTCATGTCACCGATCCCTGTTGCGGTATTTCTCAGCCCTGTTATAATGTCTGTGAGGCCTAGTGAGGTATCTGTGAGCTCTGGTAGTGTATCTGTGAGCCCTGTTATAATGTGAGTCCTAGTGAGGTATCTGTGAGCCTTGCCAGTGTATCTGTGGGCTGTCTTCTTTCCTTCTGGTATGTTAAACCACCTACCCAGGCCGTTATTTTTAATGAAACCCCCCGCTGCTTTTAACCCACAAGTCCTCCTCACTACTCTTTTGTTTTACCCACCCCCTGCTTCAGCCACCCGCCGCCCCCTCACTTGTGTCTCCTAAGACAGAGTGTTTTACATTAGGACCATTTACATTATACATAGACACTTTCAGGTTTTTTTTTTTCTGTTACACCCGGGGGATTCAATGATTGCACAGGATGTCAAGCCGACACCAAGATTCAAACGTGTCTCCCCAGTTCCAAGTTTGGCTGCTGTGCCTTCCCCATGCATTAGCTGTGTTAACCCACAACCCCCGATTAATCAAAAACAATAGGTATACAAGAATTGACAAAGAAAATAGATCTCACATAGGCAAAACCTATTGGGTTTGCCAATGCTTGTTTTAAACGGAGCTTCTAGATAACATGACAGTCAGCAAATGATCTAGCCTGCTGTGACATCATACTCTGTAGGGAATTGGATGAGCATACATCAAAAGTATGAGTATTAGATCTGTGCCGTAAATATCTAATGAGTATTAGCACATTGCATGCCAATGCACAACACCATTACAATGGATTTTCTTGAATTATTTACATTGTCATAATTCCAAAGAATATATATTGGCCCAACCAGGCCCCTCAGCTGAGAAAGGTGCATTTCATATACATACTTTGATTCTGGGTGCAGGGATTATATGCCTGTGACAGAGGTTTATAGGACATTGGGACTCATGTAATGGTGGCTTGCCCAATCTATCTTGAGGGGCGGGAAAGGATATTGAAGGAGGAGCTAATCCTGTTGGTTGCTAGTGGCAATGCAAATGTTATTGGTTTAAGACTTAGATAATGCATCGCCATGGTGCTTCTGTAAATAGACTGCTGAAGAGGATTTAAAATCCCATGTAAATATCTGAATCCAAAGCATTCTATTAGTAGTTTGTATAATATAAGGATAAGGAAGAAGGAATATGCTACTTACCAGTATGCATCTGTTCTTGGCATGTAGAGCTGCAGAGTCACACACTGAGGATAAGATCACCATCTGGTGTTGGGCTCGGATGATTGCAGGTTGTTGTTGTCTTCGGAAGAAGCCTTTGGTCACGAGGTTGGTGACTCCTCCCCTGGACAACAGTGCGCATGGGCATCCACTCCATCGTCAGATTGTTTTTTCGCCATGATGGGAAAATATGGAGTGTATAGGAATGAAAGAAAGGATGTCCATGTGTAATGTCTAAGTAAGACAGATGCTGGAACAGATACAGGTCCCGGGGAGGCAGGCGGGCGTGTGTGACTCTGCAGCTCTACATGCCAAGAACAGATGCATACTGGTAAGTAGCATATTCCGTTCGAGGCATATGAGCTGCAGATCACACACTGAGGATAGATTATACAGCAGTGCTTCCCCTTAGCGGTGGTCGCCTGTATCTGTTGCAGCAGTTTGAAATAAAGTTTTTAGGACAGCCTGGCCCACTGAGGCCTGTTGTTTGGCCTGCACGTCAACACAGTAGTGTTTAGTGAAGGTATGCGTGGTAGACCACGTGGCTGCCTTGCAAATGTCTTCTAAGGGAATGTTACCTAAGAAGGCCATAGAAGCCCCTATTTTACACGTGGAGTGCGCCCTAGGGGGAACTGTAAGTGTACGTTTAGCCTTTTGGTAGCATATTTGGATGCATTTAACTATCCACCGGGCTATACCTGATTTGGAGATCGGATTGCCTTTATGTGGTGGTGCGAAAGCAACAAAGAGTTGTTTCGTCTTTCGAAAAGGTTTTGTCCTGTCGATGTAATAAAGCAAGGCTCTTTTGACATCTAAGGTATGTAGGGCCCTTTCAGCTACGGAGTCTGGGTTTGGGAAAAAGACTGGTAGCTCTACTGATTGGTTAAGGTGGAAAGGGGAAATCACTTTTGGAAGAAATTTAGGGTTTGTCCTAAGAACCACTTTGTTACGGTGTAGTTGTAAGGAAGGTTCCTCTAGTGTAAGGGCTTGTAGTTCACTTACTCTGCGTAGGGAAGTGATTGCGATAAGGAAAGCTACCTTCCATGTTAGGAATTGTAATTCACATTTGTGCATAGGTTCAAATGGGGGACCCATAAGTCTTGTTAGAACCACATTGAGATTCCACACTGGGGCAGGTGGCAATCTTGGGGGAAGAATTCTTTTGAGACCTTCCATAAACGCTTTGATGGCTGGTACCTTAAAAAGGGACAGGTGTTGCCTATTTTGCAAGTAGGCTGCAAAGGCTGCTAGGTGTAAACGTATAGAGGAATACGCTAGATTGCATCTTTGCAAGTGTAGTAGATAGCAAATGATGTTTTGGATGGAAGCATCCAATGGATGTATGTCATTATTAGCGCAGTAGATGGCAAATCGTTTCCATTTAGCGGCATAACACGCTCTAGTTGTAGGTCGTCTGGCTTCCTTTATGATATTCATACAGTCTGGAGGGAGATTGAGGTATCCGAACTCTAAGACCTAAGGAGCCAGATCGCTAGGTTCAGTGTTTGAGGATCTGGGTGTCTGATTTCTCCATGGTTCTGGGTTAATAGATCCGGGGAGAGGCGTAGCCTTTGATGTGGAACTAAAGATAGTTCCAGAAGTGTGGTGAACCACGGTTGACGTGCCCAAGTGGGAGCCACTAGTATTAGTGTTAGCGACTGTTGTTTCAGTTTGCGTACCACAAATGGAACTAGTGGGAGAGGCGGAAAAGCGTACGCAAATCTGCCTGACCAGTTCATCCATAGGGCATTGCCCTTCGACTGTGGGTGTGGAAACCTGGCGGCGAAGGTTGGGCATTTTGTGTTTTCGGGAGTGGCGAACAGGTCTATGTCTGGTTGTCCCCATTTTTGGAAGAAGGGGAGTAGAACCTTGGGGTGTAGTTCCCATTCATGGATCTGCTGTGTGTGGAGACTTAGGAGGTCGGCCACTTGATTGTGGATCCCTGGGAGATGTTCTGCTAACAGGTAGATGTTTTGGGGAATTGCCCATCTCCAGATTTGCTGTGCCAGTTGGGACAGTTGGAGAGAATGTGTCCCTCCCTGTTTCTGTATATAATACATTGTCGTCATGTTGTCTGTGCGTATGAGGACAGTTTTGTTCTTTAGGTGTACCTGAAAGGATTTTAGTGCTAGGAACACTGCTAAGAGTTCCAAGTGGTTGATGTGGAGCAGTTTTTGTTGACTGGTCCATCTGCCCTGAGTGGTATGGTGAAGGAGGTGGGCTCCCCACCCTGTGAGAGATGCGTCGGTAGTTAGCACAACTTGTGGAAGAGGCTCTAAGAACGGTCGCCCTTTGGACAGGTTGATGGTGTTCCACCATTTCAGTGAGCGAAGTGAGCGACTGTCCACCAACACCAGATCGGTAAGTTGTCCGTGAGCTTGGTTCCACTGTTGTGCTAGACATTCCTGTAAGGGACGCATTTGAAGTCGTGCGTGTGGGACTATGGAGATGCATGACGCCATCATGCCTAGGAGCTGCATGAACACTCTTGCTGGAAGAGATGGATGAGTTTGAAATTGAGAGATGAGATTTTGTATACTGGCTATCCTGGCAGTGCTGGGATAAGCAATGGCTTTGGATGTATCTATGGTTGCTCCTAGATACTGATGTAAGTGGGAAGGTTGTAGATGGGATTTGGGGTAGTTGATAGTGAATCCCAAATCGTGGAGAGTTTGAATTGTGCGATGAGTGTGGAGAACGCATTTTTGGTGAGTATTGGCTTTTATGAGCCAATCGTCCAGATAGGGGAAGACATGGATCTGTTGTCTTCTGAGGTGCGCTGCCACGACTGCTAGGCACTTGGTGAACACTCTGGGTGCTGTTGTTACTCCGAATGGGAGAACTGTAAATTGATAGTGTTGCCCATCGACCACAAATCGTAGATATTTTCTGTGAGCGGGATGCATAGGGATGTGAAAGTACGCGTCCTTGAGGTCCAATGTGGCAAGGAAGTCTCCCTGTTGTAAAAGTGGGAGGACTTGTTGGAGGGTGGTCATATGAAAATGATCCGAATGTATATACTGGTTTAGTAGTCTGAGATCCAGTATGGGCCTTAGTGTTTTGTCCTTTTTGGGAATGAGGAAGTATAGGGAATATACCCCTGTTCCCTGATGTTGAAGAGGGACTGGTTCTATCGCATGTTTTTGTAACAGGGATTGAACTTCTTGTTTGAGGAGAGAGAGATGATGTGAGGACATTGGACGTTGTTTGGGCGGTATGTTTGGGGGGGATTGTATGAGTTCGAGGCAGTAGCCAGACTGGATAATTTGTCTGACCCACCTGTCTGTGGTGATGGAAGTCCAGACAGGTAGGAATTGTTGGAGCCGCCCCCGACTGGAGTGGAATGGTCTGGGGGGAGTGGTGGCAAGTCACTGTTTAGTGGCTGGGGAGGTGCGGGTGTTATTGTTGTTGCCCCGCCCTCGACCTTTGTTATTGTTTCCCCGATAACCTCCTCGGAAATATCCTCTGTTAGGGGATGTTTGTCCCGAATTTTTAAAGGTGGATGTGGTCTCAGTTCCCGTGTTTTTGGAGCCTCCTCTATAAAAGGAGCGACGAAAGGAACCCCGGGTTTGAGGAGACTGTAGTGCTCCCATAGACTTGGCAGTTTCATTATCCTTTTTCATTTTCTCTAATGCAGTATCCACTGCAGGGCCAAATAACTGCTCTTGGTTGAAAGGTTGAGCCAGAATTGCGGTTTGAACCTCTGGTTTAAAACCGGAAATACGGAGCCAGGCATGTCGTCTGAGTAAGACGCTAGTATTGACCGCCCTAGAAGCAGTGTCTGCCGCATCTATGGCGCATTTAATGGAGGCATTAGATATTAATTTGCCTTCTTGGATGAGGTCAGTGGCCTGGGACTTAAAGGGTTCAGGCAGATGTTGCATAAGGTCCTCAAGTTGGTCATAATGCGCCCTATCGTACCGGGCTAACAGGGCCTGGGTATTGGCAATACGCCAGTGGTTCACCGCCTGTGCGGCGACTCGTTTGCCTGAGGCCTCTAAAAGCTTAGACTCCTTGTCCGGGGGAGGCGTTTCTCCAGTTGTCTGTGAGTTAACGCGCTTCCTGGCATTTGATATGACCAAGGAGTCTAAAGGGAGCTGGGCTTTAATGTATGCAGGGTCCTGCGGGGCTGGTCGGTACTTTTTTTCGATGCGTGGGTTGAGAACCCGAGCTCGAACAGGGTCTTTAAAGACCTCAGTGGCATGCTTTATAACCCCTTTAATCATGGGTAGTATGTGAACAGTTTTTTGTGACTGCTCAAAAGTATCGAGGAGAAAGTCCTCTTCAAGGGGGTCCGTGTGCATTGCGACGCCATGGAATGTTGCTGCCCTATTTATGAGTTGGCCAAACCCCAAATGGTCATCAGGAGGGGAGGGCTTGGAGGGGTAGGTAGTGGGGTCAGGCATGTCAGGCATTGGATAAGACCAGTCATCTACTGGTGCTGTGTCTGGAAATGTAAAAGGGTCGTTTGGATCAACAGGATCATTAAATAAGTCAGGGTCCGCCCCTCCCCCTAAGTCATCATTATCATCCTGTGGAGGAGGTGAATGATAAGGAGGTGGTAAAGGTAAAGGAGGAGGAGGAGGGGGGGACGGGTCTGGAGGTAATACAGGAGAGGAAGGACGAAGTGGTGAAGTAGCACAGTCCTTTTTCCGTATGGGAGCTGGAGGAGGTGTGATGTCCAGCTTCCGTTTCTTGTATGGGACGGCAGTCACATGTCCAGTGTCGGGATTGATGTAGATCCGCTTTTGAGTAGGATCTGGGCGAAAAAGTTCATCCGGCTCCGAAGGTGGTGGCGGCGATGGCCGTTTCGGGTCTTTATGAACTTTTTTTGGTGTGGACGTATTTTTCGGTGCCGATGAAGTTTTCGGTGCCGAAGGATGTTTCGGTTCCGATGGATTTTTCGGAGCCGATGGAGTTTTCGGTGCCGATGTATGTTTCGGTGCCGATGGCTTCGGTGCCGAGGGACTTTTAGGCATCGATGTCGAAGAACGTTTCGGCGCCGGTGGAGACTTCGGTGCCGAGGAACGTTTCGGTGCCGAAGGAGATTTCGGTCTTGAAGCCTGTTTCGGTGCCGATAGTGGTTTTTTCGGTGCCGAGGGTGTTAAAGGCACAATCACATGAGGTTTGCTCGAGCCCGAGCCACCTACAGGCTTATATGTCTTCTGAGCCGGGCCCGAGGGCGGGGCTTCTGAAGAGGATTTTCGGTCGCGACTGGGCCCAGCTGGCGGAGTCTTGACCAATGTCTTTTTGGATGGGGCAGGGGCAGGGGGGGTGGTACTCACACGCTGCCCTGGAGTGATGAGGTCATCGGAATCGTCGGCCTAGGACACGATCTCGAGATCTTCGGTGTCATCTTCAGGAACATCCTGAGCAAAGATGTCCTCCGGTTCTGGAGCTGGTTTGGCCATAATATGGCGTCGAGCTCTTCGGTCCCGGAGGGTCTTCTTTGAACGGAAAGCGGCACAAGCTGGACAGGTCGATTCGTTGTGTTCCGGCGACAGGCAGAGGTTACAAACCTCGTGGTGGTCACTGTGGGGGAACTTCGCTCCACACTGGGGGCATTTTTTAAAGGGTGTCCTGTCCATCAGCCGCTTCCGGAACCAGTCCGAGTTGATTTCGACGTCGATGGAATGAAGATTGAAGAGTTAAATCGATTGCTGGAAGTTTTCTGCTGGAGCGGAAAAAAGTTCATCCGAACCCAATGGCGGAAAAAAACAATCTGACGATGGAGTGGATACCCATGCGCACTGTTGTCCAGGGGAGGAGTCACCAACCTCGTGACCAAAGGCTTCTTCCGAAGACAACAACAACCTGCAATCATCCGAGCCCAACACCAGATGGCGATCTTATCCTCAGTGTGTGATCTGCAGCTCATATGCCTCGAACATATGGTTATGGTTACTGTTGTATACATTTGTGCATACATTTTTGCCCAAAAGAACATCAACATTTTGAAAGCCTACTCTAAACCTGCTGAACTTGACCATTAACCATTGTTTAAATGCTGACAACAGCTATATCCACAGACTACATCTGAAGAGCACATTCTACCCATGCAAGTCCTGTAGGCAATGCAGTGATGTGGACATATGCAACAATACATCTGTCTCATCAGATTTGCATAAAACAATTGTGATGCCATTGCAAAAATGAAGCATTTACTTCCTTTATTAATCTTTTCACTGGTGACCCTACTTTTCAAGGATAGACAGAAAAGTATTCAACAATGTCTTTGTTGCAACAGTGACTATACACAGTTTATAGGGATGTTTAGATGACGAAACTCAATTTGATATTTTTTGAGGCCCTGAAAATGCAAACCTTAGTCTAAAAAAAAGCAAAGTGGTGTGGGTCCTTAAAAAAATTATTTCTGCCTAAGCATCTTGTAGGGGATTATTTTGAGGGATGGGGGGACTGGAAAACACAGTTGCCATCTTTATCAACACCGACATGAGAGCAATTCATGAAATGTTCAGCGCTCTGGTTCTGCTAAAGAGTGGATTATTTTATTCTAACCTGACTTACCTCTTTTTATGGGTCTGGATTTTCATTGTGCAGCTAACAGTATGCACAGAGTATGCTTTGAGCCTGTTCCTTTCAAACACTGGCTTTCTTTGACCAGCCTCTTTCAGCCCTTGTCCTGTGACTTTGTCAGTCACAACTTACCGGATGCAGAAAAGGGAATATCCTATGTGCAAACACCATTAATCAGACCTATTTCATATGTAATGGATGGATTTTTGGACCAAGGCGGAGGGGGGGGGTATATAGCAGAGATCTCTTCCTTGAGAGTGGAATGCTCCTTGAAGCATTGTGTACTGGGTTTACATCCTACCTTTAAAAAAGGAAAAATCTGGCACTGGTTTGCGTCACTGGTTTTGCTGTAAATAATGATTTTCTGGACCCAGCCTTTTTTCGCTCTGTAGAACGTTGGTTTAGGGATTCAAGGGAATGGTTGTTAACCTAGGAGATTTGGCTAAGCATGGTGTGAACTGACAAGGATCCTGAAGACAATTAGGATTGGCATACAATATCAGACACTCTACTGGAGAAAGGCCTCGAAAACACCATTGACTCCCGTCTCTGGGTGAGGATTTCCCTTTGTATAGCCCAAACACCTAAGCTATCTTTCTTTATGATGAGAAGTGCTTGCTGTACCGGGGCAATTCTGTTGGACAGAAGGACAAAAGAAGTGTTGATTGGATGCTAAATTGTGCTGGGGCTCTACATATGGGGATGCTGTAATTGTTCATATGATGTCAATATTTACAAAATTAAAAACATATACATTTAAAAAAAGTGAAATACCAATAAATGTTAAAAAGTAAATACTGATCAGTAGGGCAAAAACAAAAAAAAGACTGATGCAGCTGCCTTGTTAGAAAGCATTTCATTATGTCAGTAGCCCAAGACTACAATACCAAACCATTCACTCGAAGCAATACCTCGGCATTGTGTTCTTCGGCCAGATCAGCATCCACCTGCTCGTCCACACTGTTGATAGAAAATACATTTTACTGATTGAAATTTAGAGATACCAGTAGCTGTACATTACAGTAAACATTGAATGCTGCTGGCTGCATTTTTAACCTTGGCCAGCACAGTTTCAGAAATAACTAAAGGCCTTTAAAACAGATCAGCATTGCTGCACTTTCCCCATGGCAGGTAAAGATGATCAATTCCAGCACAACTCAAACCAAAAAAGCACACAACACTGACTCTCTACCAAGGTTACTAAGGTGAAACCAACAGTTTCTGATCTGCAGGGAGAAATACCATATAAGAAAAATCAGTCTTTCCTGTAGAAGTTCTTATTGAAAAAAATACCTCTACTACTTTTAAGATTGTTCTCACTGCCAGGCCTGCACCACAAGGAGGCTTAATAGTGGGAGAGGCATGAGCTAATAATCAGTTGAGAGGAAAAGACTCATGATAACTTCAAAAGGAACACAGATGCCACAGTTTATAAATTATGAGGAAGGTAACCCTTTGGGACAGGTACGTTTTTCAGACTTAGCAGGACCCATTTTGAAAGCTAAATATCCTCTGCACTGTTGTGTTTGAAGAGGGGGTAGCTGCCATGCAGGGGGATTAAATTTTCAACAGAAGTCCATCCAGAATAATTACTTTTTAAAATTTCATATAGCTGGAGGCACCCAAATCTAATTTGTGAAGCACATAGCACCAAAGAAATAAATTAAACAAAATAAGTCTAAACTTGTAGAAAAAAAGAGACATGTGATAAGAATATGGAATATTTAAGTAGTGCACACCACAGTCCTTTGTCTCTAGATGCTTCAATAATAAGTGTTCATTATAGCCTTCCTGGAAGTATGAGAGGTTGCGTCATCCCTGCCATGGTTCAAATCTGTGACCTCAACCCACTATTTTATATTAATGTGCGATTTCACTGTGATATTGTGTGACAACGTCACTGAGGTATCGGTGGCTCACAATCAAGAGCCTCTAATATCTCCAGTGAACACGGTGCAAGGCAAAAGAATAAGAAAAAAAAGTTACTTACCTGGAACTGTAGTTCTCCAATATTGTAATTTTTCATAGATTCCCATGCTTGAATCATTCCCTATCTTCCCTAGATGGGATTCCCCTGTACCATACCATAGCAATGCAAAGTTAAAGATAGAGCATGAAGACCCTAGGCCCTTCAATTTTGGAACCTATCAGTCTATTTAAAAAGAGACCAAACTTTGTCAGGCTGCTTTGCCCTCTAGAACTCTCCTGAGAGACGCTCCAGTCCCTCATATTTTCCATAGCACAAGTGCAGGAGAACCATTTATAGGAGAGAAAGGCAAGCCTCTATAAGGAGGGAGGTGGGTTGCATGTGAATCTATGAAAAATTCCAATACTGGAGAACTACAGCTACAGGTAAGTAACTTATTGTCTCACTCCAGTATTGGAACTTTCATAGATTCATATGCTTGAATCAGAGTTTAAAGCAGTAGTGAGGCACATTGTACTGAGAGTTGTTAAGAATACAATGCTATAGAGATATCACATTTAGAAAATATACACAGACATAGTATAAACAAAGACAAAACTATGTATATACCTCATAAGATAACCATTTCAGTACGATGTTAAGAAAGACAATACATATTTTAGGCAATGTATGGAACTAGGAAGAGGATGGTGGGAAGAAAGAGGCAGCCCACCTTTAACGGAAAAGATGTATTAGTACCGCTTGGCCTACAGCTACATTCCCTTGAGGAGTAGAGTCCTGACAGCAGTGTTGCAAAAAAGTATGCAGATTCTACCAGGTAGCTGCTCTGCAAGTATTCTGGAGTGGCACACCAGCAAACAGTGCCATTGAGGTTGATATAGTTCTTGTAGAGTGATCATGCAGTGAAGTCCGTAATAGCTTTCCTGCTGCTTGGTGACAAGTTAATTGCGGCAGAGATGCATCTAGCTGTGCTATGCTTGGAAACGGGTTGTCCTTTCCATAGAGCACTGTAAGCCATAAATAAATGGTCAAATTTACGAAAGTTCTTGGTCTTGTCTAAGTAGAACTTGATGCATTTTTTGATGTCGAAAGAGCCCTTTCGGCTGGTGTTGAAGGGTCTGGAAAGAAGGTCTTTAAGATCAGAGGCCCATCGAGGTGAACTTCCGAAGGGACTTTAGGGACAAACTTTGGGTTTGTACGAAGGATTAGCCAGCCATCTCTAAATTGTAGGAAGGGTTCTTGAATAGTGAGGGCTCGGATCCACTGACCCATTTGGCAGAACTCAGGGCCACAAGGTGAGCAACCTTTCAGGAAAGGCACTTTAAATCCACTTTGTGAATGAACTCAAATGGGTGCTTCATGAGTTGTGATAGCAACGTTTTCAGATGCCAAGATGGAAGAGGAATTCTGACTGAATATAATGCCTTTGAGGAACTGTTTGATTATTCTGGAGAACCATAATGAGGGTGACCTGAGTGATCATCTAAATCAAGATGTGGCTGCCAGGTGAACTCTGATGGATGCATGAGCTAAACCGAAGTGTGCCAATTGCAATAGGTATGGTAATATATCTTCAGGTGAGGAGGACAGGGGATATATCCGCTCCTATTGACACCATAAACAAAATCTCTTCCACTTGTGAGAATACATTTTGTTTGTACTGTCTGCTCTGGCCCTGGAAAGTATCTGCCAATATTCAGGAGAGATGTTTAGCTGGGCAAACTCATTGTGCTCAGGAGCAAGCCCGATAAATGAAAAGACTCTGGATCCGGGTGCAGGACTTGGCCCACACTCATCGTCAGGAGATAAGGTGAGACTTTCAACCAGATGTGAGGTTTCTCTGACAGTAGGAGAAGCTCTGTAAAACAGTGTTGGCAAGGCCACATTGGAGCTATTAGTATTATTCTCCAAGGTTCGATCTTTATCTTTGTGAGAACCTTTGGAATCAGTGGAATGGGCGGAAAAGCGTAAGCAAAGATTCCGGACCATTCCATTGAAAAGGCATTCCCCATGATACCGGATGATGATTCCAGTTTTCAAAGAATCGGCATTTGGTGTTCTAGGGATTTGCAAAAAGGTAGAGATTCAGTTTGCCCCACTGTGAGAATATTTGGTTGATTTTCTCCTGATCGAGTTGCCACTTGTGGCCAGATGACCTCAGTCTGCTGAGAGTATCTGCTATCTCAATTTACTTTCCTGGGACATACTCTGCTCACAGATACACTCAATTTCAGATGGCCCAATTCCAGATGTCTTGTGACTCTTCAGAGAGGAGAAGTGATCTCAGACCCCCTTGTTTGTTTATGTAGTCCATCGTTGTTGTATTGTCCATTCGTATGAGACCCGTGGAGTTTTTTATCTTGGGAAGGAAAGTCTGCAAAGCCAGATGTACTGCCTTGAGCTGGAGCAGATTGATGTGAAAGCGCTAATGAGGTTTCTGCCACTTGCAGCTAACCTGTGCGAATCGGGACGAAACAGGAATAGAAACCCTTTCCTTGTTGCAAAAGAGAGACTCTCTCTATCGCTCCCTTCTGGAGCATGGTCTTAACCTCCAATTTGAGTAGATGTAGATGTCTGAGAATGGAGGTGTGTGGTGGGTTTGATGGTAGGATCTGAATGAATTCTAAGGTGTGGCCGAATTGAACAAGGTCTAGGACCCATTGGTCCAATGTTATTTCTTGCCAGCGTACGATGAACTGGGATATTCTTCTTCCAGGTCTGAATGGTGAGGAAATAGGAGTAGTCGGAGCCAGTAACAGGTCATTGGCGACGACCAGTATCTGTTCCCTGATGTGTTGCTCTTCCTCTAGGTGTAGGTCTATAGTAGGCTGCTTGAGGTGGTTGTCTCTGGGAATATTGAGAATGAAACTGCTGGGAAGTAGATGTTTAGGAGGGATATTGGTATTGCTGATAACCTCCCCTATATGATCGCATACCTCTTCCTCTGGCCCTGCAAAAGGGCAACTTTTTGAACTGGATAGTCCCCTGTGATCTAGCCGTATCCGTGTCTGTTTTAAATGTCTGTAGGGCTTTGTCAACCTGCTTGCCAATAAGGGCTTCTCCATCAAAGGGAAGATCGAAAATGTTATATTGCACTTCAGGCTTTAAGGAGGTAGCTTTGAGCCAGCCTTGCCTTCTGAGCACAGCAGAACGTGCAATTTGCCTAAATGCAGTGGTGGAGATATCCATGGCACAGTCTATGACTTCTGCTGATGTGCACCCCCCTCCTGCAAGATATTTTTTGCCTCAATTTTAGCCACTTCTGGAAGTTGATCTATATATGGGGCGGTGTCAGCCAATAGCTGCTGATCATATCTTCCCAAAACAGCCAGAGAATGTGCCGGCCTAACCGTAAGAACTGACATTGATGAAAAACACTTACCGATATTATCCAAGCGCCTGCCCTGCTTGCCCAGGGGCGCAGAGATTGGAGTAGAGGGGTTCTTGGATCTTCATTGGGCTGCCTGCATAATTACTCAGTCCAGCTTTGGAAGGCAAATTAGACAAGCCAGTGCATCCTCCAGAACTTTTTCTTTTTTGTCAAGGCACGGAAGAACCGCTGTTACTGTAGCCTGATTTTTAAGTCCTCTTCCCAAATATAATTGACAATGGGCACGGGCCTTCTATTTTTCTAGAATGGCTCCTTAAAATCCTATAAAAAGCAGTTTGTCTGCTTAGCGGGCATGGGGAGAGCAATTCTTTTAGCTGCCCTTTCTAGCAAATTGCGAAAACCCCCAATATCTTCTGCTGGTGAGTTCATTAGGGTGGGTGACAGAGATGGTGGCATGGGGATGAGGTAGTCATGCCATTCCTTATGGATGACAGAGAGCTTACTTTACTCTATATCATCATCAGAGGTAGATGGATCGTGGAGAAGGGCTGTCTGTGGCGTATGCCTTATTGAGGTGGGGAATTATATAGTTCTTTGTGCTGGAGTGGATGGTTCAGCAGTGGTTTATGTTTGTTGTGCAGTAGCTTTAGTAGATGGAAACCGCTTTCTATTATCTAAAAGCATGAATTGTAAATCAGAAACCAGAGAACCAGGCAGACAAACCATCTCCTCCTGGAATGGCTATGGATACTGGTCATGGGGAAGTAAAATAGTCCTGGTGTTCATATTCTTCATCATAGCCCTCTTCTTCTTGACAATTAACAGGCAACTAAGAGGGACTGTGAGTGATCCCAAATAGCCCCTCATCGTCCGAGTCTTCTTCATCCAGGAAATGAGCTGGTATCAGGGGTGTCACTCTGCTTGGAGAGGTGTGTTCTGGGGTCAACACTTGCCTTTTTATTGTTTTGTATTTTTTCCATCGTCGACTAGTTTAACATCTTGTCAGCCCTCGAGGGTGTAGTTATCGCCGGTATCACCTTCATCAGCAAGGGAATAGACATTGACAGAGGAGTCGTTGACAGTGTTGTTGATGATGAAATCAGGAAAATCTTAAGAATTGACAGTCTAATCATGGATGTAGTTGACAAAGATGTCATCGTCGAGAAGGAAGAGGTGGCGGACAACGTGGCAACTAGCTCGTGTCGATGATACCGCCGTATACGTTTTCATCATCAAAAACATTGCAGACAATGTTCTCGTCGACGGTGGGATACTCGTTGACGAACTGTCGGCAGGCAGAGTTGAGGAAGGCTTCTTGAATGTGTAACTAACTTTAGGAGGTGGGGTGGGTGACTAGGAGTATGACCTTTTAGCCTTTTCTGAGGAGGCAGAAGGTTCTTTTTTCTCCTTTTTGGAAGAAGACTTGTATTTCTGAGGACATTCTGAAGGACTGTGGCCCTTGTAAGACCCAGAAGTAGTCTTTTTTGAGGCTTTTCTAGGCTACTCAGAGGAGGATTGGAAATGAGGTGATATCTCCTTCTTAGTAGATCCTGGAGCTTAGGGCCCCCCCCACGCACCGCGGAAGTTGCAGGGGCCTATGTTACGCCACAGTCTTCTAGAGGACAAATTGGTGTTGCTATCAGAGTCAAAAACTGACTCTTCTCTGGTCTTGAGCTTTTGGAGCCAAATTAGCAGCCTTCCTTCTCTATCCTTCGATATTTTGGTTTAAAAGGTATGACCTACCTTACAGTCCATGGCAGAATGATCCAGGTATAGACAATAAATGCAGTCTTGGTGAGGGTCTTCAGAGTGAAGTCTCCATTTACCGCAGGTACTGCATGCCCTGAATAGACTTTTCTTCTCCTTGTCTGACATGAAATGAAGACAAAGTTAGATTTTTGGGAGGAAAGCACTGTGGGCCAAAGATAAATACTTCCACTGCACAAAGATATTGAAAAATATTCCTGGAAAGTATCCAAAGCGGAGCTCAGTGGAGACTCCCTAGCACGACATGCGTTAGAAAATCTGAGGGACTGTAGCTTCTCTCAGGAGTTTTCTAGAGGGCAAAGCAGCCTGATTGGCCGAAATCTAAGCTTGGTTTCTTTTTTAAATAGAATATGATAGGTCGCAAAATTGAAGGGCATAGGTCTTCATGCTCTATCTTTAACTTTGCATTTCTTTTGTATGGTACCAGGGACTCCCATCTCGACGACGGGGAATAATTTAAGCATGTGAATTTATGAAAGTTCCAATAGTGGAGTAAACACTTTTACATTATAAAACCTGCATCATAAAAAAGGCGCCAAATGTCACAACTGTTATAAATCATTGCAGAACAATCCTCTATTGTATCCATACTTTACACTAAATTGCTAATACAGGTCAGTGGAATTGTTGTAATCTTATGACCCCTATACAAATTGACGCTCATCATCAAGGCAGAATAAATGAACCTGAGCACTAATTTTCAGAAAATGGATGTGGCAGGACGGAAACATTTTGGTCGCTCTTAGGTTAGGGAGTGAGGAACTGAACTCCAAAAGATGGATGGAGACTGATTTAATAAACATCCAGAAGTAGTTTATTTAGAAGGCAATCATAGATAATGTTATTTACCCCAGAACGTTTTATCAAAGAAAAAGTGTCGGAAGTCTGCTGAGTCGGAAGATGTGTTCAAGGTACACATGCAAAAGTATTTTCTGTGTTTTGAAAAGCACTGAATGCAAGTGAGGGGTATTTTTAGCAATCCTGGGCAGATACATTTTTAATTGGGGAAGCAGAGTAACAGTTAGTGACTTCCCATGATTATGTGGGGTAAAATGTTTTCTGCCTGGATGATGACCCTCAATCTGTGCAGGAGTCAAAACACTGTTAGTGATTCTGGTGACCTGCATCAAAGCAGGTACGCTTTGTGACTTTTTTTTGTTGTGGACTTTTTTTTATATTTATCAGTCCATTTGCAAATACCTTGTCAAATTATCTTATTTGCTGTATGATGCTTCATTATTAATTGGTCCGTATTATTAGCTTTTAGGTCAACTCTTCAAACCGTAGATGATTTAACCAATGTATGCTTTAAAAAACACAATTCTCTCATTAAAAATATATTTGCTACTAATGCCAATGTAAAAACAGCCTTTGTATGTTGAAGTATCACAGTCTTTTTACGGTTACTTGCTGTTGGCAAAGCTTTTAGGAGTGCTTTTGAAGTAGAAAGTAAAGAGATGGCGCTGTTTCATAGCAGTAAAAGTCAGAGAAAGTGGACGCAAACCCAGAGTAGTATATACAGTTGATGCAACAGGGAATGAATACGAGCAGATAGGATGCTCCTGGTGTTCTTGAAGATGTAAACTTAAACGTTCCCACTTCCTATAAGCAGATTTACAGGTTAATGGGAAGTACAGTGGCAGGATGGAGGAAGTGCAAGCAGAGATGTTAAGGAACAAGCGGCCAGATGTACGTAGGCGAGGGTTTGCGAATTTTTGTGATACGCTATTTGGTAATTGTAGACACCTACGTACAAAAGCATGATTTACACTTTCTGGGATTCCCAGTGGGCCACACATAGACCTATCTAATTAATATTCATGAGGTAGATCTCGGTTTGCGACCCAGTGAAACTCACAAAAATTTCAGATATGGGACCTCCTGGTTTCAGCAGACCACCATGTCTGTGATTGCTTTTCAATATAGCAACCTTTAGTTTTTTTAATGCAGCCTGTTTTCCTTAATGGAAAATTGGATGTGTTTCAAAAAGAAAAAGAAAAAGATTTATTTTCAATTTTTAAGAGTAGGCAGTGGACATTCACAAAGGGGAAGGGGTCATCTGAATATCCCTTCCCATTTGCAAACGGGTTACCACCTACTTGAAATAGGTGGTCAAATGTGAATGTTTGTGACTGCATTTCGGTCGCAAAACTCTCCCACATACCACTGCGATTCAGTATTAGGAAGGGACGCCCTTAACACCCCCCTTCTTAATACCGAATCGCAAACCCAATTTGCGATTCAGTAATAGGTTACAAATGGAGCATTGTACATTAAAAATGCTCTGCGAATCGGGCCGTTTGAGACCTCAACAAAGGCTTGTAAATCTGGCCCTAGGTTATTAGTTGCTTAGTTTTGTAAGGAGCCTGCTGCCAAATATCAAGGCTGCTCAGTTTGGATTCCACCTCGTGCCTCTTTCTTCCACTGCTTTCATGTCTCTTTAGCTCACTCTTGCAGGTTCTTTTTCACACATACTTTTCTATCTTTATCTTTCTAGCTGTGGGAAAAAGCGTTTTGATGCAATAATTAGTCCCGGTTGGCAAAAATGAGTGCCGGTGCCCACCACCTGCTGCCACCGACACAAATTAAGGGCTGTATGTTTCGGATCATAATAAGATTTTAGAAAGAAAAATATTTTTCTAAGCTGTTTGACTGTTTTTGTCTCAGTACCAGCTGCTGATGGGCATACACAGGCACATCCTCCCACAGCACTGAACACGCACTGTCCAAGGGGCACTGAAACAAGAGCCTTACCTGGGGTCCTCATCAGGTTCAGGAGGCGCTATAATGAGTGGAGGGCTTGGAACATCTGAAAGGTAAAGAAAAAGATAAATTTTCAACCAAAAAGACAAGTCATCAGGACTAGACGCCTATATTGGCTGGGTATATTTCTGGGGGGGGAATTGAAGCTTATTGGAGGTGCTTCTAAATTGGTTGCGGATTCTTAATTGATTGCATTTTATGTATACCGGTTTTTGTTGTTTTCAGTTACACAGTGCCGCAACACTTATTTTTGGCAAGGGTTACACTTAATTAAAACCCATATATAAAAATACAGGTGCGCTTAGGTGCCCAGGTGCAGGACCTGTCCAGCTCGGCCTTTCCTCTACTGTTTGAATTTTAATGATGAAGAAGAGGAGATGTTGTGCATGCCCTCCTGTCGAAATACCATGACATTTTCTGCCAAGGGCATGTAAGCAATTTCTTAATGAAGGGAATATCACGGAATGTGGTAACTCCTGGAATTCAGTCATTTTCTTAGGACCAAGAAAACAAATTCTGCCCAGGTCCATTCTTTGCAATCCTTTTTTACGAAGGGAGATCTTGTATTATCTCCATGTTAGTTAGTGAACCACATTTTAGTCTTGTAAGCGTCCATTTGCAGGATTAGCCAAAGGGGGAATTGGAAAAACTCAACAGAGAAATGCTCCTGAAAGGCCTGGATTGATGGTGAACAGTCACATACTCAACTGCTCGGAATATGGAACGTTCCTTTATCGGCTTTGAACTGCCCCAAATGCCCTATTGTCCAATCCGCCAGGCCACACAACCGTGACCCAAAACAGCAGTTACCGGTTTGCAGGTATTCACCGAGGATCACACATCATATCCCTAACAATCGACCTCGAGCAGCCATTCATCGAACTGTTTTATGCCAGAAATGTTAGACCCTTAGGGGCAGGTTGGATAATACTGCCCCAAAACGCACGCTTTGGTGCTTGATAATGTAAGGGAACAGAGCAAAGCCACGCCATAATGCAAGTCTTTATCACCATTGTTTACTAGAGGAACCTATGTGTTCATGACATCAGAAAATCTAAATGAGCCTGCACCAATAGTTTACTCTTAACATCCACTTTTGTTGACAAACTCCGTTAGAGCCTTTATTCATTCATAAAACCTTCTTCATTGGGGAGGAGTGCCCTCCAGTGTCTACATTTTGAATTTCAAGCAGTTAAGAAGTGGATTGATTTTAATATGAGGTTATATTTTGTAGACAAGCGTTTTTTAAAACGCCCATTTAAGAAACCGGGATTCTCTAGGCAATACCAGAAAACACCAAACTGGCTGAAACTGGCTCAATAAATCTACCACTTTAAACGTATTAAATAGTTTGAGATATCGCGTTGTTTAGATGATCAGAAAACAAATTGGCCCTCAATCCTATTCTGCATGTCAATTCGCCGGTTCGTCTGTTACTTGTTGCTTTATATACGCAAACTATGAGCCTTTTGCAAATATCTTTCACAGGATAACCTATCTAAAGTACTATGATACACATTTGGATCTGTTACGTGCAATGAATAGCTGCATAAATAAATGTATTTGGCAGCAATAACAACGGCTTACATAGGCAAAACGGTGGCACATATGTAATAAATGGAGGGTAGCTAATATAATCTAGAGAAACAAGAGCTGGGGCCTGGATTATGTACCAATGCACGAATCGAGTTAGGAGAGACAAACACCAACCTACGTCATTTTACTATCACAAGCTCAATAAAAACAAAGGCATATGATGCACACATTTACACCACACTAGGTGAGTTCTCTTTGGAGTTGCAGCAGGGTCGCTCCCGGTGCACTTTTTAAGTCATGACGAGAGCAAATGACCCGATTCTCCGGAGGTGGAGAGTTGCAGAGCAGGGGTCTGTGAGGGAGAAGACCAGAACCTGGAGGAAACCCAGGGCGTCTTAGATGTTGCTTGCAGGTTGTTGTAAGTGGATTCTCGGATCAAAGTCTGTGTGATAAGGTACCAAAGGGGCTGGTGTGGACCAGATCATTTATTGCCTTGTGCACAAGTGTTAGCTATCTGCTCTCGATTTTGAGTCTGAGCCCTTAACGGAATGGTAAGTGCTGCTAAAGCAAAGCAAGCTGTAAACATATGCCTCATTTTTCAAGATACCTACCCAAAATAAAAACAGAATATATAAAAGATACATGTTGCCATCACAGAGTCCTGGAAACATTTAAACGTCTTATCCTGTCAAAAGCTCCACACGTTCTGGTACAAGTAAGTGAACTTCTGAGAAGATCCTGCTATTGTTGGTAAGGGCACAAGTCACGCAAACTCAAGTTACATTCCACAGATCTGGTTCGAGTTCAAAACATTCGAGTTCACTATCAACATGTCCCACACATCACAAGCTGGGTCCGGCCCACTACTAAACAAATCATGTAATGTTGATTTCATGCCTTTTTCGTTTTTTAAACAGCTGCAAAACATGTCAAAAGACTGAGGACTTAAAATCAAGTTTGCAGACTCAACACATCTGAAACAGTGCATATAGTACTCTTCAGAGCTTGTGGACAAGAGTAGAGACCTAGTCTGGGTCCACAAGTCATATAGTTTGTAAACTCAGGACACAGTCTATGAACTATTTTAGGAACCCAAGATGGGTCCAAGACTTACAAAGTTTGCAGACTCAATGCCGGATTCCCGGACTTCAGATCATGGCAATGGGGGGCAATGCGTGATAGGGTTTTGCAAACTTTAGGTCCAGATTGTGGTGCACACGCTACTAATTTGAAAGAAAATAAATTGTGGAGGGGGCCAGTGTCCTTGGGAGAACCCCCACATAGGCCTGGAGTTTAAGGTGTGCCCAAACTGATCCTTTATATGGTCTTTTATTTTTTTCCTTTCCAAGACATGGGGCCTGCGCCCTGCATCTTGTAAACAAGCTTGTGTCCCACTTTATGTATTGTCTGTACTAATTATTTTAAAATTGCTAAGAAGTAAATATTAGACCTCTGTCCAGCTGGGCAAGTCAAGCTAATATAGTAACGACTGAGTCTATATTCATTTCGTTCTCTAAAATTCTTCCTTCTAGGGACCACTGTTGTCTAGAATAATTAACTCCCAAGGTCCCTGGTTCATAACCTTTGGGTTCCCTTGTTGCTTAAAATATATTTCTGCATCTTGTAAAGGCGGCCCCAAGAGAAACTATTGTCACAGCCAGCCAAGCTTATCAGAGCCTGGTCAGCAAACCATGTTTTGAGATCACAAAACTGAAATGGATCATGGGAAACAAACTCTCTTGTCTAATCAGATTCCCATAAAAACGTACTTAGAATCTACCTATTGTCCTAAAACAATAGGCTACTGACAGTTTGTGGACTAAGGGTCTAGGTATAGAACTTTAACCCTTCCCTTCAAAACCCACCTACATTTCTGTAATACCAATTTCTCGAAAACGACTGACTGGATTTACACCAATCCAAGCATACCTCTCTGGGTAAAGTTCAACCTTCATGCCAAGGTTAGTGTCATTCTATTAAGCTTTTTATCTGAAGCAGAGAGAAAAAAATCCTTTGGGAGTTAACATAGGAAGCTCTGCTTTTTGATCCCATTTTTCAGTTTTTCATCGCTCTGGATGGATATGGACGAAACTGGGCATGCCAACCCTACACCACATAAACATTTTATTTTTAAAAAGATTTGTGTTGACTCGACAAACGGCACTAAAGTTATTAGCAAGACAAAAAAAAGCTTTAGAATGGAAACACTAACCAAAAGTTCAAAGTCACTATCATGGTCTCTAACTTATTAATGCAACTGTACACATAGCCACTGAAAAAACTAAGTGAGCCTATTCTGATTATTAGTGATGGGGCCCAGGAATAAAGGAACTCTGGACGTAGGGCCTGATGAAAGGACAGGTCCTCCACTCACCCTGTGCTGTGCACAGCCAAAGCCGTGTGCAGCGAGTATGATCCCGAAGGGGCTCAGTGAGGTGCCCGGCCTAACGTCAAGCTCTGCCCGCAATCACCGATACACACTGCTGAAGGCTGTGTGCACTGGGTTCTCTGCAAGGGGGCTTGGCACAATGGCCAAGCAATTCATTCAAGCACCACTCTTTTGCACAAATGACCAGCTCTGGAAAAACTATGGATTCCCTAAAACACATAGAACGGCAGGAAAATGTCATATGGGGGCAAGGTGAGAATATATGCCCATAGATGCCAGTTGAACAATGGATTCTTGGGCTACTTTCAAAATCTAAATCTTACAACAACAAAATATGGAACCTCCATGATTTCCTTCCACGCCCCAACCCTGACTGGGAAAAGCCCTTTCACAAAATAGACAGCAAATTCATCAATATCTCTGCCTTGGTCTTAAGGGATATTGTGCACTAAATGTGCTAGACCGCGCGTGACTGCAGTTTAGTTACTATTGCCACCATGGATACGTCGTATTATTACTCGACTTAATGATCCTCTTGAAAACTGCTCTGAGATAATGCAACTCCTGGCTGCATCCCCTGTCCAGGTGGTGTCAAAGGGTGCTAGAGGAGCTTTACTCTATCTGTGCTCCAGCACTGGTACCATTTAACATGCAGTCTGTGATATGAATGACCCTTTTCAATCTCTTTAAAACTACCTCAGAAAACTGAAGGGCTGGAGCAGCCCCAGCAGGATTCCAACCTGGAGCATGGGGTTACACACAAATCTCATCAGTGGGTGCTCCACCCCTTTAAAGCACTGCGTGACCAGAAATACATCATGAACGCTCATTACTGAAGGAAGTGACTGACTATCAGATAATATGGTGTCCTTATAGCAAGGAGATTTTATCCTATGAGGCTACAAATATAAATTAAAGACCTGGACCTCGTGGTCAGGAATGTTCATCAATTATCAGCACAGACACACTCATTCATGACATGCATATGTACGCTGAAGAAGGCCCACAAACACTGACACTGCAAGGTTCCCAGCCCACAACGACTGTCGCTGCAACTTTAACAACAATTTTGTTTTCTGATAGGGGATACAGGCCCGCATGCAGATGCAGTGCAATATTATGTGCAGTGAAAGCAGCAGATTTGTCTTGAAGTGGCAAGCGGAAGCTTTTTTTTTTAATTTAGGGAAAGAGTAGGTAATTGCAGTTGAGAAGAATGAAGGCACCAAACTTACCTGGGAAGATAAACTGCTGTCTATGCTGAATGTAGAAGGCAGCTTTAAATAAAAGAGGAGAGCAATCACGCAGGCAGAACGCAAAAAACAGTCAATTACAGGTCAGGCGACCAATAAGCTATGGCAGAATTGCACTTAGTGATTCAGAGGACTCTCTTGAACAGGTTTATTGCCAGCCCAGTGGATTTGAACTCGGTATATATGTTTCCACAGCAAGCAGTGATGAAGACTCCAACGTTCTTACACAGAAATGATCTATAGGAAACTCAGAGGCAGGGCATGGGCAAGGTTGCCAGCTGGCACCGTGTTATCAGGAGAACCTTCATGCAGTCGGGCTTTAGTACATTTTATGCAGGAGATCGCGAGCCCGAACCCATCATGGAAAAGTGAAAGCTGCACAATGGCACAAGACCAGGTTGTAATAAAGGTGCTCTTGATGTCCAACAGCCAGTTGGCAATTTTGCAAATCACTAGGTGAAGATAATTAGATGACCTGGCATACACAGAAACTGCTAGCCTTCCTTGCAGGCAGACAGGGCTGGGGATGTCAAAATATGTCTGGGTCTACTCCAGTCCTACCAGTGATATCTGTTACGGCAGCTCCCAATTTCGCAACGACCAGTCATAGCCTCTGGGAGGAAGGAAAGAGTTGGATGACTCGCCAGGAAATGCCCGAGATCAGGACATTCTACATTTTCAAGCAAAACAGAGGGGTTTTTCTGCAAAGCCATTTGGTTCATTGTAAGATTACGGAACAATTTGAGGAAGGCACATGATAAAATTAGAAAGAATCCTTACACTTCGGTTTAGTAGGCTGGCCATAGTAAAAGTTTCATGTGGAAATTAATATTAAGGAAAGAAATGGGTCTCCTTGTCAGCAAATGCTCTGGAGAAATATACTAGAACACCCAAAAAGTACAAATGGGCATTTTCATCCCGTGATGAAGAAACGTGGCCTTTTAAAAAGTTTACCAAAAAACATCACAACTCGCTCTTCTCCTTTTCAAATTCCCTTGCAACATTTCTACCTTTCACTCTTGCTTCAGGAAGGATGGTAAAAAACGCATAGCCTCTTCTGGCATACTGCAGGTGAATGAGAGACGTCTGTGTGTGTGTGCGCTCAAAAGTCCCAGAAGATGCACCATAACTATGCTTGGATAAAGGCTTCGATGAATTGTGTGTAAATTAAAGCTTATTAAATATTACTGCAGGATGAATGGGTGGGCATTCAATCAGACATTTGCCACTCCAGATGCACTTGTGAGCAGAAAGAAAACATTTGTTTCTAAACTTAGTTCTGGCGATGATTCTTTCTGTGTTGAAGTCACACGTTGTGCATTTGGGGGAACAAGCCTCAATTAGCACGTGACACCCTAACTTAAGAAAATGAGGAGGCAGATTCATTGATTTCCTCTTCCTTCTTCACAGGAGGGGGTATCTCACTTCCCTCTCTCTATTCTAGTGCACTAGTGCTTGGTTTCCCCATGAAGATGTGGGGCAGGAGCCTCTGCGGTATACATTTGATAGTACTTCTGTCTACAACAAGTGGAAATCGACCTAAGGCTCCTACGGCAACGCACCGTATCTGTGCTTCATATGTGGTATGGCAGGACTTGCCCTCATTGGGATGTGTGATTTCTTGCAGGCTGGATTAAGAGTCATCTTCAGCTTTGGTGGAACTAGTGAGTCTTTTTTGACTTGGTGAAAGCTTCAACACTGAAATAATCATTCTACACAGATTCGCTAACGATCTCAAGACACACTTTCAACGCGATCGTAGGGCAAGAAGACCACCTGCTAAGGAACATCAAATCAAAAGTGTCCTCATTGGCTGATTTTAAAATGAACACCTAATGCTCTTGGACTAAGCATGAGCTTGTCTTCTCACCATCAGAGCAAAGGTACCAAGTTACCCTCAAGCCAGTATACCCTCAGCTATAAATCTGGAGTGAACATCATTCCCAAGGTCATAAAGCAAATCCTCAATCAAAAGCTTCCAACACAGACCGATAAACGAGCAGTGCTGTATTGGTTGGACTATTCCAAAAAAGTGAAAGCATTCCCAAAAACTCATTGACTAGCCAAGTGCTAATTTGGGATTGAAAGAGAACAGTATCAGCCAGAGATGCATAAAGTTCTCTACTGAAGTCGCCAAAGGCATAAGGTTCTGGAGAACAAAACCAAAAAATGTGCAGTTATACGTTCAGGTAAAGTACAAAGAAAGGAAGGTAAAACAATCCCAACATGTTCATGCTTGTTAATTAAATTACACAAATTCTACTAGGATTCTGAAATGCACTTTGTTCATTTTAAAGGAATTCAGCTTAGGTTCAGAGATGAGGAGCAGCTTCTTCACTTGTCATTTGCCTGGAAATTAATTAGACAACCTAGCAGTTGGACTAGCATATCCCGAAAAGCCGAACCACTGGTGCTCCGGTGGGTTAGGATTACACAGTTTCCTTTGGCTCCTGGATTTAGGATTTTGAACGCAACAGGATTTCTATCAAAAGAGGTCTATCAAATGTAGGAGAATGCTTGCATACTTGGGTTTACATTAGGATACAGGAACTACGCGATAAGTCATCCCTAAATAACATGGGCAGGAATGCATTTGTAATCCACATTATATAATAATTGAAAGCCATTTGTTACCATCATGAAAAAGAACATTCAATGGAGTTAACCACTTATATATCTCTACTAGCTATGAAATGTTCATCATCTACATAAAGTAAATATACTATGGTAGAGCCAATTACAACACTGTTCACTAACATTTTAATCAGGCTTTTTTTTATTAGGAGAAAGAGTTTACAAAGCCCACATGCTAAGAGCTCCACATGGAATAACCACATGGTTTCTTGTCACCGTGACAATTTTAAATATTTAGTATTTTGTGTAGGTTTTTAACTAGAAGGGCTCAAAATACGGTGTACCTTTTACTGCCCGCCTTCAAAGACAACACTATGAACGAAATACAGTGAGAGGAATGTGTACTTTAAACAGCTAAATGCCATCACTGTGCATTTTTGTGTTCCAGTTTACACATTTTTATTAAAATGTTTGTATGGGGACAGGTCAGTTAACAGCTGTTAAAGCCTGGCAACTTGTATGTAATAAGGCTATTGGACTTGGCCCCTAATCTCACCCAAGAGACAGAGACAAGCTTCCTTCGCTCCACATTCGGGACTACCAACAAATGGTGCTTAACCATTCATTAGCCAGATACAAGAGATTTAGTGTCTGAAATCTTCATGCCTAGGGCTCCTCTCTGTGGAAGTCTCTACCACTTCAATTGACATTGCAATATGAATGTCAGTTCTAAAGATTCTTAAATTCTTCTCTCATCTCCCTAGCATGAGGATACTCCTATCTTCCTCAAGACATTCGTCCTTATCGGTTTCCGGTAGTCCGGGCTGGTCGGATACCTAAGACCAACAAGCCCTTTTCACCCTTGGTTCGCAACAATATCGCTCCTTTCTAAGGCTTTATCATATTTTCCTATCAGTTTAGATAGCAGCTGCTCATGGCTCATTCTACCTTATTGGATTAGTGCTATAGATTTACAAGGTGTGCATCTTCCTGCCATCTAGTGTGGTGCTTGGGCGTGTACTACTGTTTTTTACTCAGGGAAGTCTTTTCGAGTCAAGAGGAATAGTCACTCCACCTATTTCTGGTAATTCACATGAGCCATGGCTCCATTGTTAGATAGTTTTTTCTGCACGGAGGACAAAGGTGTAGCTGGAGCATAGCGGATACAGGAAAGCTGACCATGCAAAATAAAGGTAAAGGAAGAGACTATCATCTGCAACAACCACAGGTGATCAGGGAGGAGTGTGGGCACATGTGAATCTGCAGCACTACATGCCACGAACATATGCTTACAGGGTAACTAACATTTTCCGTTTGTGGCATGTGTAGCAGTAGATACACACTTTGCATAGACAGTAAAGCAGTCCTCCCAAAAGTGGTGGCTCAGCAGGAGGATGTTGCAGAAGATTGAAAAA